>NC_141875.1:727678135-728914385 GCF_056163025.1 Triticum urartu | reverse complement strand
AGGAAAGAAAGGACTAGGGAGGGATTGAGAGAAGCTTTCACAGTGGAAAATGAAAAAAAGCATATCATTCTTAGAAATTGTGGAATTTGACTCAGTTAGAGCTATGGTTTAGCATCAAGAGGGAAGTTTTGTAAAAGCAACAGGAAGAATTGCTCAGATACCCGTGAGCGTATATAACTTGGGTCGTGTTATAAATGCTCTGGCTAAACCTATTGATGGGAGAGGCGAAATTGTAGCTTCCGAATCTCGCTTAATTGAATCTCCTGCTCCAAGTAGAATTTCCAGGCGTTCCGTATACGAACCTCTTCAAACAGGGCTTATTGCTATCGATTCGATGATCCCTATAGGGCGCGGTCAGCGAGAGTTCATTATTGGGGACAGACAGACTGGCAAAACAGCAGTAGCCACAGATACAATTCTCAAGAAAAAAGGGCAAGATGTAAGAAGAACGAGAGCGAGCCTTCACGAAAGAAAATGCAAGTGAAAGAGAATTGTCAAAATTTCCTAAAAGCGGTGGTTCTTTTCTTTATGGATCAGGTAGATCCATATGTTCTGAGGGGGAGACGAGGTGTAGCGCAGTCTGGTCAGCGCATCTGTTTTGGGTACAGAGGGCCATAGGTTCGAATCCTGTCACCTTGATGTGGTATTCACACAATGGGGCCGAAGTGCAAAGCCCCGTAGCCTATCCGCGGTCGGGAAGGCAGGCGAAAAGCGCGCACAAAAGAAAAAGAAAGCTAAAAAGCTTATTTTGCAATCCATTATCTTTGGTATTCTTCTCTATTTAGATCATATTATATAGCTATTTCACAGGTTTTATTTACATACCTCAGTCATGTTATTTGTCTAGCCTTCAATCAGAATAGCCCCTCCACCGGTTCCGAAGATTCTTTCGGCATCAATGTGCTTTTGGAATCTTCCTATGAAACAAATAACATTCTGGAACAGTTTAGGACAGAACAGGCCTCAGTAGAAAGCGAGCTTTTTTCGCGTATAGCCACCTCGAAGCCCAATTAGCGCACGGGCTGCCCCCTCAACTCAACCCTGACGAGTACGCAAACTTGGCCAGGGAGCATTTAGACGGTGCAGTTAGTATTGACCACTACCGCCAAGTCCATAATTCACAAATTGATGAAGTCCACATAATGGAGCTCAAAAGCCGATTACCAAATCTACTTTTTTAGCATCTTGAAACCGCACATAAGAAATATTATGAATGAATCACCTTACAATAACATACGAGAGACAGCTTTCTATTTTGTCGAACAACAAGTCGAACCCAATGAACAATTCCATTCAAAGGAATGTTCTAGAGTTTTTTCCACTATATTCGCGATATTTAACAAAATGGAATAAATTCTTCATGATTTCTAGAGTTCCGGGATTACTTCACTGATATCGATTTTCGCCTAAGCACGGCCTCTAGGTTAGTTCAAAGTGTAATACAACGAACTATCGATACACCGAAAACGAGTCAAGATGGATACATAAAATGGAGACATCGTGGATTACCCAAATTGGGATGACGATAGGACATTTCACTTTCTTTCGCAATATTTCTGATCATGACTCAACCACTAGGAAAGGGGATTGCTTACTCTCAGCCACGTTTTCGCTTATGCTTAGTCAAGTGAGGATTCCATTCGAAGTAACGTAACAGGAGCACCATCTTCAAAACTTCTCGGGATCCGGAGTTTTTCGATAAAAGGTCCCATCCTTCAATATCATGATTGGGTCAACCAGGCCAGATCATAAGTGAAATAGTTTGATCGGGTCGACCAGGTCAGGCCCGATCATGAGTGAATAGAAAATCGAAAACGTACATAGCTGTTCCAGCGGAAATACTTTGTTTAATTCTACCACTTCTACTAGGAGTAGCCTTTTTAGTGCTAGCTGAACGTAAAGTAATGGCTTTTGTGCAACATCGAAAGGGTCCTGATGTAGTGGGATCGTTCGGATTGTTACAACCTCTAGCAGATGGTTTGAAATTGATTCTAAAAGAACCTATTTCACCAAGTAGTGCTAATTTCTCCCTTTTTAGAATGGCTCCAGTGGCTACATTTATGTTAAGTCTGGTCGCTTGGGCCGTTGTACCTTTTGATTATGGTATGGTATTGTCAGATCCGAACATAGGGCTACTTTATTTGTTTGCCATATCTTCGCTAGGTGTTTATGGAATAATTATAGCAGGTTGGTCTAGTAAGACGGGGGGCGGCCGTTCGGTCGCCTATGATATACGGACCAATTGGTCCAAAATGGGTTTGCGCCGCAGGTGTTGAACGATCTACTCTACACAGGTGTGGGCTTACAGGGCTAGGGCTCATAAACCCTTTCTTTCATTCATCAAGGGGTCGGTCACTTTTCCGGGCCGGGATCGAGAAGTGGAAGTCATAAAAAAGAGATGTTTCTCTTCGCACCTCATATCAAGAGGAAAGGTAGCTTGTCAAGCTGGTCTCACTATTGGAAATTCTAGCTTTCTTTTTTTTTCACCGGCTCTTCTTCTTTGTCAACGCTACTAAGGACCTGACGGTTCGCCTACTTGATGGATGAAAGAACATGAGAAAGGGTTCTAAAATAAAAGGCTAGAAAGTCTACTACAGTACAGTCAAAGTCAGCGGCTGAGTTTGCCTAGCCTCGCCTACTCATTTTTGTAGGCGAGCGAGTTAGCGAAGAGGCTTAGGGATAAGAGAGTGTCGGTGCGTACGTAGCCTTCATTCTACTACTCTACACAAAGTCACTTAGCTCGACGTTAATTAAGAGAGTAAAGGAGGAATACCCTACATAGAAGAACCACAGTTCGCTTACAATGGTATAACCTTTAGCTCCCCGGGGCTAAGCTGCTTCACACCACTGATAGTTAATTAAGATTCCATTTCAAAGGCGCTACTTTGTTTCGCAAGCCTTTGTCATTGTCAGTCAACTAAGGTTGGCCCTCGGCCCCCTGCGAATCCGTAAATCAGAGAGCATGCCGCAAAAAAAAGGATGGTCCCCTATGCATTTCATTCTTTCCGGAACGCAAAGAATTAAAGTACCTGACCCCCCATCATGGTGAACCTCTCCTTGTGATCAGGATGAGGTAGATGCCTCCCAGCCGGGGGGGGGGGGGGCGGATCGAATCGGAGTTTCCTTAGGTAGCCACCGACCTACAGTTCTCCTTAAACTTCTGTGCTTGGTGGAAAAGAAGCGAACAAAGGTACGCTCGCTTGCTGTCTTGTTCTCTGCCGCGGACTGGGATCGCTCGCCAGCTAGGCCCTCTAGAAAAAAGTTGGAGCAACATTGTATGAGAACATATTACCCATCTTCGGGGATAAGGGGCGGAACGACCTCTCGATCTACTTACTGCAGCCCAGGACGGGCGTCGTCGTCTAGGCGTGACTTCTTGTTTTGATCTCCCCTACGCCTAGGACGTTGTCTGGGCCAAGAGCCATAGTTAGTTGCTGTTTCCATTTGGTTCTTCTTTCTCGTTGTTGATACCGACAAGACCCAGCCAGATGATGATGTCTGCTGGTTGGTAGTGAGAGGACTCTTAGTACCCGCAAAAAAAGGGCGCTGGTGAAAAAAAACAATCATTTGATTTAGTTTCTTGCTCTCCCTTAGCAGCGGGAAAGGAGTCTATCTATCTGCCTAGCTTTGGTAGATTTCCCCCAACGCAATTCAAAAACGGAAATTCCACGAATCCCTGAGGTGGATAAGTCCGACGACTCAGCAGCAGTGCGGAATTGAGTTTCTGGTCCGGTGGATCTGATCTATAGTTAGGGGGCAATACATACCAAAAGGTTCGAAGAAGGAAGGCGCGGTATATAACCAACCCACCCATAGCCGGTCTAACTGCTGAGAGAGAAAAGTGCTTTTCTTTCCCTAAGAGTCCTCGAGTACACACAGCTATTGCGGATCCTTTGCGAGATCAGGATTTTTGATTCATAATTTAGAATCAATCCATGTTAGGTCAACATCGAGACAGAGCATCTCAGTTGGCTCTGTGAAGGAAGTGAAACATGCATTCCTAGGTTGAGGTTACCATTGGATTGACCCTCAGTCAGGCCTCCGATTCCAAGGAGTTGATTCAGCAAGTTCCCCGCGCTACCCCGCGGGAAGTCTAATCGGATCAATCGGTGGTTCCGTAATGAGTAGTCGAATACACATTGAGGGGGCCTTGCCTCCTCCTTCCCGCCCACACCTTCATTCTTTTCCTCCTCTGATCTTAGAAAGCATACTAAACTTCACTCCAATCTTTCTCCATTAGCAACAAGAGCAGCTCTATCTATCGGCCCTTGATGAGTAAGCTTAGCTATACCGCTTAGGTTGCAAAGCAGCAAGCTCCCTTCTAATGCGTTATTGCTTGGAGCCTTCTCGCTTAGTAAGCCGCCTTCGGCCCTTCCTCCTTCTTACTCTGTTTGGTATTCGCTCGCGGGTTTGTTTCCAGGTTCTTTCGTTCTTGGTTGGCTCTCTCTATTGTTGTTTGTAGATCGTGCGTCCTGCGCATTGATCCGGCAGCGAGACCCGCCCTGGTTGTAAAGCGAAGCGAGCCGTCCTTCCTTTCATTCGTTGCTTTGTCTTCGGTTTGTTTTTAAACTCGACCTTCTATCGGGACTGTGGTGACAAACCTTACTCCCCTCGGTCAAGTGGTTGACCCATCTGTCCAATAAGTTTACTAAGTGAATGGGAATCCTATAGTTTGACCAGCCTGGGAAGAGTAGTCAGAGGCAATTCGCTAATATGGAGCTGTTTATATCGGCTTTCTTTCCTAACTAACAGGAAAAGAGAGACATGCGAGTTCGACACTCGTTCTATCCATGTTCAGCAGTCCCTTTCCATCTTGGTACTGTTGATGGCAGTACCGCTCAACTACGAGATGCTTGAAAGTCGATGTATCAATAATGTTCCCAAGAGTAGCATCGAGCCTCGAAACGGCAAGCCATGCTTCAAGCTAAGTCAGTATGGATCTAATTGATTGCTAAACTGAAGGAACGATCTCTGTCGAAGATTCTCATTCTGAAGCAGGTGCCTAGCTCTAGAAGGATGGACGGGATCATACCTATTTGAATTGAAGAACATTCTGTAACACTTGTTTTTGAGTGGGGAAGGAAAATAAGCACACAAGCGAACAACCATCTAACCGTCAGTCTGAACTCCCAGGATCAGTCCATCAGTAAGAAAAAGCTTCCGTTTCCGTCATTCAGCAGTGGAATGGAATAGTTCGATGGTATTGATTGTCCAACCATTGATTGGGATGTCTATCGTGATAAACCGTGTAATTCTATAAGCTAAGCAGATGAGGCAACAAAGAACCTAACCGTCCTCTCTGATTGACTTCATCAGAAGATTCCTATGGTCTGGTTTACCTTTCTTCTTTCCTTGCAACCTTGGATCGATATGGTTCATTCCTGGGCTATGCTCTTTCAACGGTTGACAGAAGAGGGGGACGGGCAAGGATGATCAGACTGCTTGGTTCGGTTCGTCAGAGGTATTAAAAAAACCTTCTTTTTGGTCTTTTCTTTCTTGCCGCCACTTTAATAGGTGCCGCTGCAATGAGAGCGTAAGTTGCGGAGTTTTTTCTGGATTATTTTTTTTGGTGCGCTCTTGCTTTTTTTGGATAGAAAGAAGGGTTCAGTGGGAGGGCAAGGGGTAGTTAAGTTTTAGGTTGGCTCTTGTTTATTACAGACTTTCTTTTCGGTGTAATTTAATAAAGAAGTAGCAATTGTTCATTTCATTTCATTTTTTTGCATTGGTAGTTCTTTTTCATTTGAAAGGGCAAAGGGGGGAAGGGAAAGGATTGACCCTCAGGGATCATATTACTCAAGAAGACTTGGGGAAAATAGCAGGATTGGAAAAGTTCAAAGAGACTGAGGAAGACAAATCCATTGTCGAATCCTACAGAGTGATAACATCGAGTAGTGGGGGCTGGCTTCCACCCCTGAGAGAGCTTGATTTACCAGAAATCCCGCCGAGTCCTAGTGGGCCTAGATTCCGCGATAAGTTCCGAGAAATGGAGGAAATGATGCATTCAAAGTTCGCAGAATTGCAAGAAAGAAAAAATCCTTGAAAGAAAAACCAAACAAGACCAGATGTTCCCTATTGTTATCGGGAACGAGACTAAATGTTCGGCCTTAATGAGATGGACCTTGATTCCTCTCCGGCCAGGAAAAGATGCGGCTCCTCTTTGTTCTACTACCTTCATCCTCGGGTGAAGCCGGTTGGCTCACCAAACAAGATATATACTGTGAAATCATTGGTAACCATGCCTAACGGTCGGTTATCTAAGCTATCGGCCAAGGCAAGTGAGAGCTGTTCAAGAGTTGGGGGCATATCTTTAGCTCGAGCAGCATCCGCTCCCGAAATGTGAGTTAAGCTTTAAAAAAAGAAGAAGAGCTACGAGTGGAACAGCTTCTTCTATTCCTTGTTGGCCTCCAGCTCCTTCTGTCCCTCAATCCTCTTCTCTGCCCTTTTTTTACTATTATGCGTGGCATGCCCCCTGTTCGTATCTTAACAGGGCAACCTTCTCTTGCAAACAATCCCTTCGTCGCTAACACCGGTAATGCCCCATCCCTTTAATACTACCTTCGAGGAATTTCTCTCGCGTCCCTGTAGTGATAAGAGCGCATTCTCTAACAGCTTTGAAGCTAAGGCAGCCATCCTCTTGCCAATCCTAAACAAAAGAAAGAAAAGCCCTACCCGCCTTCATTGGTTGAGTAAGGGGCATTTACCTATCAGTCCTAGTCCTAAGGCGCAATCGGAGCACTAAGCCCAATTACAGCTTGACTCCGTAAATTAGACCTCATTCTCCTAGTCCTATTCCTGATTGTTATTTCGGATTCTGTGCCTGGGTGGTATCTTCTTACTATTGATTCAACCTCTTCGGGCAAACGTTGTCACTTCCTTTATTTGAAAAAAGGGGTCTAGAACTACAGTGATCTGATACCTTCTTCCCTTGGTCTGGGTAGGTAGGTTATGTAGGCTACAACTGTTCATAGGTTGTTCGATCGCAAAAGGCCAAATAATCGATTACTAGTATGCCGGATATTGCCAGGAGGCCCTTCCCCCTATGTTTGACTCATCCTAGATGGGTTCACACCTGTTGATTCCGGTCAAAGAAAAAAGCTTTTTCACGGCATCCGTCCCATCACACCAATCTACGCCAAGATAAAGAATGCTGGGTTGCCAGGAACAAACCCTGTGATTCAAGGTCTTGCCTAGAATTGCCCTAAGAAAAATGCACCCCATTAATTGATCCCTCTTTAGAGTAGTATAAGTACATCCTCGACTATAGCACGAGTAGAGTCGAGTTCTCGTACTAACCTAAGAGCAGATATGCCGAAATATTTCAACGTTCAAGCAGCTAATCAGTAAACGACTTCTCCGTAACAGTTTGAAGATTGGCTCGCAACGCAAGTAGCGGCAAGAAAGGAGAGCAAGACTTCCTTTTCTAAAAGAAGAAAGAACTAGACTTCTATAAGAAGATTTTTATAATCGTAGATCGTGGAATATTCATCTATCTTATTAGGTAACTACTTTAGCTGCTCTCGAAACTGAACCATCGTGAATAGAACTAACGCTTAAGGAAGAGTAGGATCTGTTAGCAAGTCATATTCAATCACCCGGTCTTCTCCTTCCTAGCTTTTAGATTTTATGATTCTCTCTTGGATTTTCATACACTTAGCCGTGTACGTATCTTGGCTAAACTCGAACCTATAGTTGATCCATCCATACTCGGTAAAGAATCAAAAAGGTACTTGAAGACGACTTTGAATGGGAGGAGGTTTTCTTTTTATCCCCCCTAACCTTATTTTTATGTCTTCTTCGTTCTCAGTCCCTACGGTCCATTGTAGGATGATTTTCCTAAGGCCTTGAATTCGTTGGCAAGGTGATCAGGGTCCTCTCCCTGGTCCTATCGAACCAGTGACTTCTCTCCTGGGATTGAATATGTTTTGCCTTTCCCAGATGGTTCCGCATTCCTATGTGGGTAGGATTCGCCAGGGATGAGCGGCTTATTTAGCCTATGCGAAGCGCGAAGCATAAGAGAAGAGTGTAGCGAAGCGAGTGTAATACTTGTAGCGAATATAAGTAGTGTCAAAGCCTACACTGGCTTAGCTCTGCAGATGTTTTCAGGACGAAGACAGTGATACGATACCACTCGCCAGTGATGATAAGATTCACTCATAGCATAGGTGGAAGATCCATCCTATTTTCTTTATAGATTTATTTGTTCAAAGAAAATACGCCTAAAAATCATTCAGGGAACCTACTCTTGGTATCCTTTACCACATTCACTTTCCATATTCCCTTTCTTTAGTTCAGACGCTATCGTACCTCAGGGAAAATCCAAATTTCTATCAACGATTCCCACCCAACTCTGGAATGACTCTCCCCTCTCTCCCTTAACATATCGAAGGCCTCTTATCCGTCAACCGCACCTTAATAGCTCAGACTTCCGAGCCTTGCTGGATGATGCAGAAGGGCCAACATCAGAGAATCAATTGAATAACCAACTCTCCCGCCCCGCTGCCGCTACTGCTCGAAAGCCTTTGGATCCCCTACAGGACTGTCATGAGCCCCTACAAGGAGTCAAAATAAAGCCGAAACCAGATACAGGAAGTGTTGACCCGGATCAATTGAGTGCGAGCCCTTTTATCTTGAGCTGATTCTCCTTATTTTAGAGCTGTGGCGAAGGTAAATTGAGCTCTGGCCTGTGGGGAAGGAAAAGGCTCTGACGAAGCTCCAGGGATTACAGGAAGGTTTAGGCCTTGTGAGCAGCTCCAAACGGTCAGAAAAGAAGATGGTCCCGCCCTTACTTCGGCTTGAGGAGTCGTTTTCTCGCTATCTTCTTCGTCTGGATTAGCCTTTTAGTAGCCTAGTAGGTTGTTTGAGTTTCAGGAAAGGAAGAGGTGCTTTCTAAAACAGCCGTTACCGCTATGTTTTTTTTCAATAAGTTCTTTTAGAGCATCGTGCCCCACTGTCCGAATAAAGTGTGCGCATAAGGTGTCATGTGTTTAAGAATATACGTATAATAGAAATACTTTCCCAATCCGTATAAGAGGAAAGAAGGGTCCGGCAATAAGCAGTAGAAGAATAACCCGCAGAATAAGTTTAATCGCTTCCAGAGATCGGAGCCAGACAAAGATAAGACTCCACGGCGGCACGATCGGGATGATCGGGTCAAAAATGAGTCAAAACTTGTAAAACCCCGGTTTTGGCCTTGTTACTAAGGAGAAATTGACATACTTAGCAAACAGAGATAGAATTATTTCAAAAAGAGATCAGGAAAGAGCCATTTCCCAACCAAATAAAACAGGAAAGCATGAGGCTCGAAGCCCTTTCTCATTTCGAATTTCATCTTAGTATCGGTAATGCCCCGCCCAAAAGTATTTCATCGCAATCACACGCTAGCTTGGTTGGAAAAGCTCGTTTGCACCCACTAACTAATACCTTCTCGTCAGTATTGAATTCTCCATGCTTTCGCCTTGCTTTGTAGTCATTTTCTATGAGTAATCGGTCCGAACTCAATTTCAAGAAAAAAACTCTATCTCGCCTGTGGCCAAAAGTAGTGAAAATGGTATTTAGCTTAGTCAATATACAACACAACTGCTGATTCTTTGCGAGATGAAAACCCTTTGTCCTCCGTCTGCAGGGGTAATTCCTGAGAAAAGTGCTACTAGCCCTTGTTTTGGTCATGTCCACAGGCCTTTCCATTCGTCTTTATTCGTCTTTCTTTCGGCAATCTATGCATAATTCTACTTCTTGAACCACCGAATCCGCTTTTGAAAATGGATAACTAGCTCCATTCTGCGTCAAGTACTAAGGATGGGCCCAAAGCACACTTTTGAAAGGCTTCGGTCACCTTAAAAACCCCAAAAGTAGGAAGTCTAGCGTGCTTCTTTAGTGCTGCTCTTCGATCAGATGCTTTCTCATTGAACGGGGCATATTAAAGTGAAAGAAGTTCCAGGTCGAGTCCCGAGAAGGTGATAGTTGATTTTGATCATGAAGTTGGCACTGGACTTTGGAATTGATTCTGGACCCCCATCTGCTCAGGATGCCCCGCCTGCTCAGGACGATCCCATTACGGATTTTCTGGAGGGGGACACGCTTGACCCAGCGCAAAAACGGGAATTCAGAAATATTATGAATTTCTTGAAGACCAAAAGCAGAACGAACCTTCAAAATGAGCGAATCGTAATAAAAAGATGTTGGGGGGGCGAGGGTAGTAGTTACGAATCCAGGGCAATCAACCACTATCTAAAAACCCAGGTTGGACAACTGCGTGCTGGGGGATTAGCAGGGGATTTTGTCGTAAAGGAATTACGGAAATGGAAAAGGGACTTCAAAGCTCAGAAGAGATGGTCCCACTTCTATCAGGGCCTTCTCGGGGTCTTGAGCAATGTTAATTTGCATTGATTGCAAACAGGGTGCGGGATTCTCTGACGCAAACAAAGAAATGGTCCCGGAGAAAGGAATCAGTCTCTTCAGTCTGGCGCATGCCTCAAATTCATTTTTCCTTTGAATTACTCATTTTTTTGAATTTCGCACCGGAAACTTTTCTAGGAGAAGTTCGAATCCGTTCCGTTCGGATATTGATCGGTCTTGGTTTGACATGGTTTACGCGTTACTGGTTCCCGGAAGAGTCAATTTCTCCATTAGCTAAACCCTTTATTACCCTACCTTTGGACTCGTATTTTGTTTGTACACAATCAACGGAGGCCCCCCCGACATATGTTGCAACGTCTTCAATAGCATGCTCTTACTTCGTCTTTCCCTTAATAAGTCATCAAATTTGGTGCTTTTCGATCCCCAGTTGCTATGGGGAACAAAGGCAGAAATACAATAGAATCCTCCATTTAAGTGGTTCTCGCTTCTCCTTGTTCCTGCTCCTAACTCCTCCCCGGGTAGTTCTCAATGTTTGGCACTTTCCATACTTCGTGGGTGCAACATCAACAAATTCGCTCATGATCAAGTTACAACCTAAGATCTATGACTATATTATGTTAACTGTTCGTATTTTGTTCATTCCATCGGTATGCTCCCAGGTACCTGTAATTGTGATCTGTTTGCCAGAACCAAGGGGTCTTTCTATGGAAACCTTCACGAGCAATCGTCGTTTTTTGATGGTTTTTCCGCTTTTCACAGCTGCTCTTTCCACACCCCCGGATATCTGGTGCCAAACCGTCGCCCCTTTCCTTATATATTCGATAATCGAGTTTGCTATCTTTGTGGCATTGATTGTACAAGTTCGTGAAGAGGGCTGGATGAGTAGAATGAGGGAAAGCGGCTCGATCGAGAAAAAAGAGGAGTAGACTAGAAAACCTAGAACTTCAAAATTCACTATCAATGAATTCCCGAGCAATTCTAAACCAACATATGCTCCGTATAGACGGAATCTCAGATAAGAACCTAACAGAAGTTTCGCGACTCCTTCATGGAATATAGGTCTTAGTATATAAATAATGTCAGTTCGAACCTGACGAGTCGTTATCATCTGTTGCCCTAACTGAGTCCATTAGCTCTTGTTGCCCTTCTATGGTGGGGATCCATAGAGAGTTCGTTTTATGAAATATCTGAGAAAGTAAAAAAAAAGATAAAGGATGGCTTATGGTCTATTTTCTTACTTGACTATCCTGCCTGACTTGGCCAATAAAAGATACCTAGCATGACACATCAGCTACGCCATCTGAGCCTGTCCACTTGCTAGTCAGGAAAAATAACCGCTCCGTTCCGTGGGCTTCTTTCGCAGCTCTCTTCACGCTCGCTTTACGAGTGCAACCAAGTTCAATAAACTGTTCATGCTAATTCATAGACTATGCTGGTTTCTATCTAAGAGTCCTGTGAGACGCTTCCTTCTCATACACATCTGAAGCAACGTTTGATCATCCGCATTAGAGAGTTTTGCAGGTCCTTGAGAGAACGTTATCTAGTCAGTTATGACTTGACCATGGTCTGAGGTGAAATTGGTCCTGGTCCATAAAACGGAAGGTGCTGGGCAAGCGCAGAGAAGTCGTCTGAAGGGGAGTTCCATAGGAATGTTCAACTTCGATCAACCTTGGTTTGGTCCCATGCCTAAAAAATAAAGAAGGTCAAAAACAAAATAGGGGTGATATAACCCACTGCTCGCCTAAGAATGTACTGACGTAATCCCTACTATGGCTTCCCGAAGGATCCAGCTGCTAAGAGGGTCCGAGCCATAACGGATTGATGTGACCGTAGCGGCGACTGGAATCGATCTGAATGATGCAGTTATGGGACTGATCTTATATAACAATATATATGGAGGAAGGATTCATAAAAGGTGGGGGTCAAGGTGTATAATACGAGCTCCACTTTCAGGCAATGAGCTAGCTTAACCCTGATTGCTTAAGGTTTAATACAGTCATGTTGGATCTGCTACTAAGAAAGGAAGAGAAAGACTGATTGCGACAGCTCAACCGGATGAGACATCTCTTATTTACAGAACTGTGCCAACGTGTGCCTACATTGTTTGATTTACCAGTTCCGGGTATTGGATTTTGGAATAGAAAGAATGAAACTAGTACCAGCTTATCGCCAACCGTGCTTTCTACCAACTCCGCCAACCCCAGACGGGAATATTGATTGCGATTTAGCCGCACCTGAGCCCACAACTGCTGCCTCTACTCCGCCTACTTCTTGTGCCGACTTCGCCAGCCTCGCGGGGTACCGATTTCCTCCTGCTTTGTGTGCGTGCCATTGACTCCTTTAATGGGTTGAAACCTACTTAGTTCTCATTTTTATTTCGTCTATCCTGACCAGCAAACGAACTCAAATTCAAGCGACCCTCAAAGCGAGGGGAAGACCCCCATTCTTTTTGTTGAAATCTTACTGTACTTAAAAAGAACAATGTTGTTACTTCTACAAATCTCTATTGTGTAGGTGTTCAGTCCCAGGTAGGAATAAGTAAAGGCTGTTTCTTGTTAGTCTGTCTCTTTCTCTTTAATAGCAGGTTCTTGGGTAAAAAACCCAGTCACTTTAGAAAGTCCCCCTTTTTTTAGGGAGCAGAGCTGAAAAAGATGGGAAATTCCAATGATTCTTCGTTCATTATTTCCAAGTGTCATTCTTTTGTTCATTGCTATACCATCGTTTGGTCTTGCGTTGCCAGTACTAATAATGGCATTAGTTGTCTTATTCGGAGTTCAAGGAATAGCCTTTCATCTTGGGAATGAGAATGTCGCGGATCTCAATGTTCTCGTCATGACCAATGCTCCTAACGAGGGTGACTTTCCCATAGACCAACCTCCCGTTGGCAGACTACCAGGCCTCCAGCAGGAAATGGCGCACGCCGCCCATCCCGAAGCCATGATTTCAGAGTTGACTTCCAAGGTTGAAAGAATATTTAACGAAGTAGTCACTCCTCTTCCTTTAGAGGAGGGTGAGTCTGCGCGATCGTTCACTGAAAGTCTTATATTGTGGAATAGTGAGGGAGGAGATACTCTTCAACAAATCTTCTCTGATTATACGGAAGCCGGAGATGGAAGCGAATTCGTCGCAACAGCCACCAATCTGGCGAAGCGGTTTCGCCGCGCCGAGCTCGGTGAACCAGATTCTCCCGACCCCGATGCGCCTGCGGAAGAGCAGGAGGCTCATTCCACGGGATCCCCTGAAAGCACAAAAGAAAATGATGGGGCGAACGAGGCAGGCCCGTCTTCTTCGAGGAAGCATAAAAGGTGGGATGATGATTCAGGGTCCGAAGATGACGATTCGGGGGTACCCGGGGAATCTCCAGATCCAGTGGAAATCGTTTACGAAGGGGATGCACAAGGGTACAACTGGGAGGGGGATTAGGTTGGCCGCCAACTTCGCCTGCCTTTCTATCTGAGTTCTTCCCTCTTGATGCTTTCGAACGACTCCTAAATTTCACAAAATCCTTTTTTTTCTTTCTTATTTGAAATCCAAATCGAAATGCCTCAACTTGATAAATTAACTTATTTCTCACAATTCTTCTGGTTATGTCTTCTCCTCTTTACTTTTTATATTCTCTTATTTAATAATAATAATGGAATACTTGGAATTAGTAGAATTCTCAAACTACGGAACCAACTGCTTTCGCACCGGGGGGCGAGATCCGGAGCAAGGACCCTAAGAATCTGGAAGATATCTCGAGAAAAGGTTTTAGCACCGGTCTCTCATATATGTACTCCAGTTTATCCGAAGTATCCCAATGGTGTAAGACCGTCGACTATTTGGGAAAAAGGAGGAAAATCACTCTGATCTCTGATTTCGGAGAAATAAGTGGCTCACGAGGAATGGAGAGACAGATTCTCTATTTGATCTCGAAGTCCTCATATAACACTTCTTCCAGTCGGATCACTTGTTGGAAAAACATAATGCTCACACATGTTCCACACGGGCAAGGAAGCATAATATCATGAAAGCCGTCTGATAATCTTTCTATAGGTTCCCCGAAGAGAATGGTCTCATCACAAAAACACTTTCTATATGTCCTGTTATTTCGAGATTCGAAGAAGCAAGCAAGTTTTTCATATAGTTGTTTTTGTGTAGTGATCTCTCTTCATGGAGATCACGAGGCCACTGATACCCGAAGTGGTTAGGTGGGATAGAAGAGAGGGAAAGCGGGCTTCTATCACATAGTTTCTCTTTCAGAGTACATAGGACGGCCCTCTCGTCATTACCTTTTGTGCTTACCCGTAGCTAGCTGTGCCTGAAGTCATGGATGATGCTATTCCCACTGAGAGATGTGCTGCAAAATGGAAGCTGTGTTAGTCCTCGGCTAAAATCATCTTCCTTTATTAAAGACCATATATATCCATATGCAGATAGAAGAGGGGATATAGTCGTTCAAAGCTAAGGTGAGTCTGTTCTGGCTAATTCCTCAGATTCCACTTTCCTGTCTGTCCATGTAAAAAGGAGTCCAGCCCACAAGGAGAGGGAATCCACAATAATATCTGTTTTAGATGCTTTCTACTATGTTTCAAGTGATCAAAGAATAGTATCTTTAGACAGAACTGAAATAGCAGATGCAGATTCGAATGTTAAGGTTATTAAAGCTTAAAAGAAAAGGCAGTCATAGGTTAGGTGACTAAGAAAAGAATGTGGAAAGGGTCACGGATAGGATTGGTATATTAGTTTCAGCTATAACAGAGATTTCTCAGCATGTTTCTATCTAGTTGGTATCCGCTGGTACCATTCATTGTGAGTGCTTTTAGGGGTTGCTCAACTCTCGGCTATTTTCACCATCTAAATGATTGCATCTTCCCGTTCTCACAATTTCTCAAAGGTTATTGTATTGATACTATGGAATTTAGAGTGAAAAAACAATAGGGTTCAATTCGATTCATTTTGGAAACTCTAGCGGGGCCATCCCAAATTCCTCTCAGCTGTCATAATTGAATAAAAGGGATCGTATAGCTTTCCAATCCAGCAACATACATCTATCACCTAGGCATAACTGCCAACATCAGTATGCAGAAAGAATCTGTTTAGAACGGTTTAGAGTCGAAACCAAGGCAAGATATCCAGGATTCCATGTCCCTCCAACTCCATCCATTGGGCGGCGTCTTTTCATCCGGAGAAGCTGTCGAAGCGATAGCCATGTCTGATCCCCGTATCTGTGAAAGAGCAAGGTCTTCCTAGTGGAGTCTAGAAAAAGAGCCGGGTATTCTGAGTGGAGTCTGGAATGAGACCTGCTGCCTCTGGCTTGACCATTAGCTTCTCTATCTGTTATTGGCATGGCATTCCTGAACCCATAGAAAAATAAGGATTAGGATATGTCCATCGAAATAGACTAGGAGGCCTCTCACTAGCGCTATATAAGCTGCCGGATTCCCTTTCACTTAAAGCCATTCCAACAATCTATTCGTCGTAAGCCCTTCTAGCAGGAGCAGGGGCTGGAGCAGGAGACAGATCAAGCAGGAATGGTGAGTCACTCACAAAAGGTATTCACACCGAGCCTGACCCACCAACCTATGCACAATCTGATACCCCTCCTCTCGAAACGGAAGAACCAAGGGAAGCTTAGACCAAGCCATTGATCTATTCGAATTGGAGAGCCTGGAATGGTGTTACCAATAGCCCAGCCCCATCTTCATCTGCATCTTCATCTTAGGAATGCCTTTACCCATCCACCTAGGAACACAGAAAGCTACCATTTCTTGTTGCATCATTCTGGAATCCGTGGGTCAAGCTCACTTTCCGGGAATGCTATCGCTATCCTTTGAAACTAGTTCTCTCATTCTTCTGTTTCATACAGCCTAAGAGTGGAAATCAAAATCCCCAAACAGACAGACGAGCTTCCCAGACCCCGATATGGAGATGGCGACTCATGTCTTGCATGCCGGAAGGAGTGATTCTAGTCTAGGAGATCTATCAAACCCAAGTCTTTCTTTTACGAGCCTCGATCAATAATCAGTGTTGCACGCACCCATACCAAAACAAGAAAAGGTACACTTTCCCTATCCCCATTCCCGTACCCTTTCCATCTACTGGCCAAGGTTTCCATTCTTTCTACTGGCCATGGCCAAGGAAAGGAATAGCCAACACCCATAAATTCTATGCAAACACTTCTCATCACCTTTTCCGCACCCAACCTGGTCTCGTGAGTCCAGGCCTAAGGATGGATACCTCTGCCTCGAGCTGACTTGACTATGTTCGATTCTATTGGATTCCATTCTCATCTCTGCGAGGAAGGATCCATAAAGCCAGCTAGGCCTCTTCTTATCGAAGGATCTATTACAGCCTATTCAAGCGAGAAACCTTTTGAGTAATGACTAGGTTATAGATCTGTATGGGATCCGCTAGGCACAACCCGCGGTAGATCCCTTAGCGCAAAAGTAGGCAACCCTATGGCACCAAGTGGGTCAATCAAGTGATCAAGTATGATTCATCTCTAAGCGAGCGTAGAATATACAAAGCTTTCCATCTCCACCAACGGCAGATTTCTATCTTGCCATTTCAATTTGGCTCTATGAGAAGCTTGTATCCCTCGCTGTGACTACTATTCTTGTGTACAAACCTATGGTGGATAAACCTCTATGGTGCATGCATATCTGTTTCGCCTAACTTGTCTTAGTCATTCCCACATTGAATCGAATAAAATAGGACCAAAAGACGGAGGTTTCTGAACTTTTTCATGCTGTATGCCTAAATTTCCAAACCCGTCTTGAAGGTTACTTTACCAGAGAAGTAGGTCCTATTGACCAAGAAGCGGAAAAAGCATAGTCGGTACTTCTTAATGCGGTACGTAAGCTGGTTATCCTGACTAACAATCATGCCTTGCTTGGATTTAGGGATTAGGAATTCTTATTGGGAAAGAGATTGGATTGGCATTCAAGTAGGAGTAGATCCTATTGGTCCAAAGTAGGCATTCTTGTATCAATTAAAGTAGCTATCTTCATGAAATAAGCGCTAAGATTCTAGTTCAAAGATAGGAGCATTAAGCTCTAAATCCAGTCAGTCCAGCTGGAAGTTTCACTAACTACTTAGGGAACTAGGGACCAGACCAGAGTTATGATTGGTGTATTCCATTCCTACCGTAATTGAGACTTGCCCTCACTCGCGGGTGATTCCTTATAGCTTGATCCATGTGATGGCTGTTCTCTGCAATGAACCACAACATGTCCATGGACTTCACAGAGAATTGAGTGAATGCACTAAAAACCAAGAAATGACATAGCAAGAACTGAGCAGCTTGAAAAGCTCGGACTTCGTATACAGAAAGTAGAACTAAAAGCAGATGAGTAGAGATTGAATCGAGCATAGAAATAAGACAGTTTTTCTTTGCTTAGCACTGTTCGGTTCGTCTTTCTTTACAAGTCAATCTATGCATAATTCTATTTCTTGCAGTGCTGAATCCGCTTTTGAAATACAGATCAGGGGGCGGTATTCTTATTCCTTGGCTCGCCACTTATGAAACAAAACTAGATATTTCTTATTATTTTCTTAGGAGCTGAGCTCCGCATGCGGTTCGATTAAGATGCGACAAAACCTTATCCATTAGTCTTGGCGATGCCAGGGATGGAGGGAGTCATCAGTCGCACAAGATTATTGCTAAAGCCAAGACAGGACATAATAGCTTCTAAGTAATGCCATTGTACCCGCTTTCATCATGCCCAACTCAAAAACCATTTATCCCATACTTCTTCTTTTCTTGTTCCTTCGTATGAATAACAGGAATCCCGGTTCGGATGGTTGACCAACATTATGATTGTGTATGAACTAGGGCTTTGGCTCAACACCTGCTGTCTTTATTGCCCATCCTTTTGTGGTATCGAAGCTGTTCATTGAGATCCATAGGTTCACGTTACAACCCACCGATAGTCGATTCCAGAGCGGAAGGCGAAAAAGATAGGACGGGGACCCTTCGGAAGAAGGTATATGCCCGTAGTATCTAGAAAATATTCATGGTTGCAAGAGCGAGGTTAGTCATCCTCACCATCACCATCAAATACCGGTACTCGCTTTTTCTACAAGCTTGATTTACGAACTCGACCTTTCACAGGAAGGAATTTCCGTATACCATCAACGGAGTCAAACCGCTAGAGGGTCACATATATCTAAATACTAGTTCCGATCATACCAGTACTTACTTCCGTGGAGATACGAGAAAGGGGGGAGAAGATGCGATTATGTATCATAAATACTAAGGCCAGACAGACTAAAAGGGGCTTTTGGATACGAAGAAGGTTTTCACGTCTTGCTTTGGGTGGTATGCTTCCTCACTGTTGCTATTCTGCCCTTTCCCGGTAGTCAACCACCAACGAACGCAAGGAGATCTGGACCTGCATGTAATGTTTTTTTGCCAATACTCTAAAGCAGCTTCCTTACATCAACATGGGATTGCAAAAGGGAGGGAAAAAGGCGACTCCTCCTTAGTAGGAATAGTAGCTGAGGCTGCTTCAACTCATAACGAAGCTATTCCAGCACATAAGTCCGGGATGATCTGAGGTCGCTGGTCTCACATGGAAGAGATACGAGCCTCCGTTGGATAAACACCAGAACTGGTATCGGCTTCTTTGGTTCGTAACGAACAAGCAACGGATTGGGGATTGCCAATAGAAAAAGATACAACCAACCAGCAGCTTTTGGAAACCAGGATCACCCCCATTGTAAAGAGAACACGGCACCCCTTTCCGTAGGGGCTCGTAAAGGTATTATACTGGATGTGCGCAGAGAGCTAATGAAACTCCATTCCTTTTTCTCTATACTCAAGGATCTGCTATAGCTTGCTTTTCCAAGAGTATTGTATTGACCTGATTCCCCAGGAAAGAGTTGATGGCATCTCAACGCAAGAAGGTAGAGAAGAATCCCTAGCGAAGATGTGCCGAGAGCGAGAAAGCCTGTCTTCCCCGAGATTATTTATTCCTCTTATTTCTTATATGAATAACTGAAATCAATCCTCACTTGTATTAACTTCATGAGTGAAGAGATAGAGAAACCCTCAATACCAGCACTGCTCCTATCAAAATCAAATAATTGGATTTGTTTCCCCACTTCCTCCACGGGATTCGTACATCGGATGAGGATTCCTACAACGGTACAACGGATCATCTATATTCCATCTACCAAATTGAGGTCCATTCGCAGGTCTCAAGCACTACTTTCATGTTCAAAATACTGATTCTCTAGTCCATCTACGCTTGGGATATGGACCGAATGCTTCTAAATGGTCGATATATCATAGTGAGAATACAAGCTTTGTTTATCCATTTTATATACCTAGTCGAAGACTACTTCAGATTATAGGGCGGGCTTTTCTACCCATTGACCGGGACCGATCACTGTGTTTGACCGCTCTTGGTATTCAGACCTTGGACTTTTTCGCTAGGATCTGATCCATTCTTTAAGAGCTCTATACATATAGAGAAGGCGTATTCACTTAAAGGACTGTGAAATCTACCCTATGCCCCGAAAAGTCTAGGCACCTAAATAAAGTAAAGATGGGATCCCTGACCAATAGATTAAGCTATCCAATGAGTTAGGAACCTTTTTTCTTCCCCCTTCTCTTCTCCGCTTTGCTCGAGGGAATACGACGAGCACTCATCTCCAGCATTCAGGTGGTCCTATCATCTCTATTTCCTCCCGACATTTCCTTCTCTAGTCAAGGAAGCCATAATCAGTCAGTAAGAAGTATATCTATAGGGAGTTTCTAATAAGAGAACTGGATGTGCGAAACTTGTGTCAAGAGGGGTGTAGAAAGGAGAAAAAGCATAGTTCAAACTAGCCTCATCACAAAAAAAAGCCCATGATCAAATGTCTTCTTTGAGGTGGCACAAAGACGAAAGTAATTAGTTCAACAAGGCCGATGATAGAAGGGCTGGGCCTAATTAATTGTTCTGGTATAGAGATGAATGAGAGGATGGAGATAGCACATTGAATGGTTTGAGGAAGTAGTTAAACAATGATAAAATTTTGCACAGATAATGCGGGATGAAAGTTCGATATGTTCCTAAAAATATGCTAATTTCAAAGGTAGGAATTTTTATGGTGACCTATGAAATATGAACTCGAAAATGCCAACCTCGAGAGGAGTAGGCGATCTCACTGCGTAATGCGAAAGTGCCCGTCTGGTCGAAGTAAGAAATAGCATTAGATACTGGTCAAACAGCAGACCTGAGCATATGGAGGACAAGTGGAAAGTGGATTCCAGGTTCGAGAGGTTCCTTCGTCTGCCTCGGCTCCAAGGCGGCTACCAAGCTCGTAAGCAAGCGGTCTGTTAATGATACTTAATGAAAAAGAGATCGGCTCTTGGATGATATATTTGGTTATAATAACACATTCCTTAGGTTAGAAACCGATTCAATCGACTACTTACTGAAATGAAATAAGAACCCTCTTTGGGAGAAGTTCTCATTGTGATTAGAATGACCAGCACGAAAGCAGTGATCTTCTAGGTCTGGCTCATAAATAGGCCTTGGCTCCGCGGCAAGTCCTTCTTAAGCATGTGATGGAGCTCAAAAACGGCATTAGGCCGTGAGGGCAACTGATGTCCATTCGGTCTACTGATAGGACAGTCACTACCGAAACCCCTTTCTATGTCCTTACGAAGATGGAATACGATCTTAAACTTAGACGAGTTGCTAACCGAAGGCAAAAACCAGGGATTTTTGGAGTATGTACCTCGATTTCCAACGGGAAATTCATATCTAATAGAGGACTAGATCGATGCTTTAATGCGAGGGCAGGGTATCTACTCGCTTTCTTGCCTTATCACGAGCTATTGAGAACGGATCTAAGGGCATCCCTACCTACAATCCTTCCTTGGTGCCCCATTCCTATCTTCTTTTCCAGCCATCAAACTTGTTCAATTCGTTTTCTTGAGATTTGTGGAATAGTGATATCATACTTGAATCCACATTCCCAGTATTTGAGGAAGAAGTAGAATCTTAGTCCTTTCGAATTTCTAAGTTGGGAATTTGATATCGACTAAATCAAGAAACTCGATTTCACTATGATATGACCACTGAACCCTTTGATGCAACATTTCTTGTTTCCAGAAGATCTCGGATGGTTTCTGAAGCTTCCATGATCTTGTAAAAGAAAGAAACCCTTTCTATAAGTCATGAAGATGTGGACCAAAAGACTAAGAAACTGCACAATCTATTGATTGACTGAAAAACTCAAGCTGAGTAACTTGCTTGAATGATCGCTCCGGCTCTGGGCCGTCTGATCTTCGGGATGCAGAATAGGGGATCGCTTGCCAACCGTTAGTTAGGACCAGTGAAAACCCACGCTTGGTGAAGGCGAAGTTCAGTTTGGAGATCTAACAATTCCTTATGTCGTGTATCCTCGATTGATGCAGCCTCAGATGCTTCAATTGTAGATTTGAGTATTGAGCGAAAGGTTACACCACCTATAGGTTCTGTATTACAGGCCAATCCTACTCCACTAGTACCAATAGGCGGCATAGGGGAAAAAGCACAACACCTAGGAATAGGAATCAACAACACAAAAACTTTCTGAGAAATTACCCAGCAAGAAAACATATGCGCGTGGGCGCAACGGATTTCACTCCCGTGCGCTCATCCCTTGCTTGTTCTTTCGGACTAGCACTCTTTCCCTCTCTTTGAAGTAGATTTCTCAGCTCCACGAGTCAAACGAAATAAGGCGAAAGGCCCATACTTCTTCATTCATGGCTTATTGATATGATTGATCCCCCTTTCGTATTCATTCGACCTGAGGTGAGGTTGGAACAAGAGTTTTCATAAAAAGAATGGTTCTTTTATGCAATTATGAACGGGCAGGCCTCTTGTGGATTCCTCCAACTCTATGAATGAAGGGGGGAGTATGAGGAAGGCCGATTTTCTTTCTATATGAAGATGAAAAAAGGATCCGGGTCAAACATTTCTTACTTTTGTTGAGTATGACTGAATGAGGAAGAGCTCCTTATGTGGTATCACTTTACCACCATCTGAAATGCGTGAAACTCCGATTGGTGGAAGCCAGTCCATGAAGATTCTCCCTTCTCTTACGTGAAATTCCCCTCTTTCGGTAAGCATCCAGTATCTCAGCAAATGAACATTTCTCTAAGCTTATCCTGTAGCTTATACGTCGTTTGAAAGCTGCTCCAAGGATCCAACGAATAGCTAAGGTTTGTTGACGATCCCTGGCTACAATCCCAGGAACATCATAAATAGTACCCGCGACTCCTACTTTGACCACTTCGCATATTGGCTTTATATTATCTACGGCGTCAACCATAAGTTTTATTACATCGCGTTCAGTTCGAGCTAGGCGGTGAAAAGTTTTATAAACAATAGCACGAACTCTCGTTCTTTTACCATCGATCATGCGAAAGTTTACCAATTTCTTGATCAATTCTTTTTGCTCACCATCAAAGTCCCCCATATAGCTGAGAATTTCCGAGCAATTGGAAGCCGCTTTCGATGACGAGGCCGATAAATTGATATTACGTGATCGTTACTGTCCATCTTTTTCAGCTCTGCTCCCGAAAAGAGAAAGGAAAGGAGACTGATCTTGACGTCGGCGTTGGTTTTTCCAACGAAACGAATATTTTTAGAACGGAATTTCACACTCAACAATTAGAAACCTAACTAGATCAACAGCGCCATTCTCGAATGTTTGACATATCTTCCAAAACCAATCTTAAGGATAGGATCATTTAAATGATCGAGATCACGAATCACACCTTTCTGCTAAGCTCCGGCTAAAGCGATTGTAGCAGCACCGGCACCTATTGATTTAGCTCCTTCTAACATGTCGAGTCGCGACATGACATTGTTTCACGAACTTCCATGACAAAATGCTAGTTGCCTCGTAACGCATACACTGGAGCGTTTGTCCCATCGACGAAGGCCGCTATACGCGTTTTCTGAAGAGCAACATTCTCTTATAACCAAACATCGCAAAGACAGAAAGGAGTATCCTGAACGTAAGGCCAATGGCTAGCATACTTCGCTGAACACTCACGATATTCAGCTAAAGCTGGATGCATATTAGATTAGATTATATTCTATTATATCTTGCCTTGGTAGAGCGAAACTTTGAACCCAACACAAGCAACTCTCCCGGTTTAGTGATATTGATGGGTTCCAGCCTCATTCCACTAGCCCTAAAAGCATTCTAAATATATAAAAGAGGGGGAATGGATTCTACAAGAAAAGGCGGGCAAAGGTAGTTCAGGGGTCAATTCATGGAGCATAGCTCATTTCTAAGTCCCCAACCCATCTCGTGCTCGTGCTGTACGCGATCGAATCTTGCGGCCGGATAGAGCAATGGAATCACCGAGTCGTATGAAAAGAGGGCTCTTCTTTTTAATCTTAACACAAAGGCTAGCTCCCCTGGGGGTTTTCATATTACAATCATTTGTATTACTTTCCTACCAATCCTGAACTAGCTATGACCCTTATAGCGAGCCTCGCTTTACCGTTTCAGATAGAAACATATGGCGCTCCTAAAGTCGATTGGATACTTTCTTTTTTATTGAATTAAGCTAAGCCGTGGACTTTCTCACGTGAAGAACTCCTTCTTATGAGCTCGTGGACTTGATCAATGCTAGTTCAAGTTCACGTCATATTAGGAAATTAGTTCATTAATTCGTTTATTTGCCAACGAAGAAGCCTTGCGCTACTCGGAAAGTACTGACTAGAGGGGGGGCGTGTGGATCCACAGTCCTAGCCATTCTCACAACGGGATAATAAAGCGAACAAAGACCATGAGAAGAGATTACAACATCCAGAACGAAGCCTGTCAAGCCAACCTTCCCTCACTGCGAAAATGCAACATCCGGCGTACTCATTGGCTTTGACCTCAGATTCATTACTTGCTAGAGAAGTAGTTTACATAACTGTCACAGCTCCAATGCGATAATCTTGTTAATCAGCAAAGTAGCTAGCCTAAATAAGGAGTTTACAATCGCTTGACTATAAAGTAAAGAGCGGCTAATGGGAGATTGCTTGAGTAGGCTCAGTAAGGGATTACCCGCGGGCAGGGTGAAAGAGCTTTCATTAATAGTATGAACTGGTGGATCAGCAAGATAGCTAGAGCTCCTTAAAGGAAAGCAAAATCCAATTCTATATTATATCAAACTATAAAGCAAAGATGAGGAAGCTGCGCCTTTACTCGCTCGAATTAGAGGAAAAAGGGGATATGCAGCAGTAACAGCTTTTCTTTCAATAGTAAGCAGGAAATGCGAATAAGAGAAGGGTAGAAGAAGCGATCCGCGCATTTCCTTATTTCACAACGGATTTGACTCGTTAGAGAAATCATTTCTTAGGTATGCTACATTCTTTGAAGAAAGAGTAAGTTCTGCTATTTAAGACTTAGAGGAAGTGATTTCCGGGAACTAGCAGACCAAGCCAATCAACAAGGAAAGCCTGTCAAGCAAGGAAGCCACCAAGCAAACCTTTAATAAGCATCTCTAGCGCAGTCACTTCTCTATAGAAAGAAAAAACCTGCAGTCAAGACTAGTCACATTAGTGAAACAAGTGATTCGCTGACATTCAATTCAAATAGAAAGAGTAGTCACAGCTGCGACAAGTTTCTCTAAGAGGAAGGAGTTGACTTACTTTCAATTCCTAATACAGCAAGAGCGGATTTTTTTCATGTAGCATTTCTACCCCTATAGGATTTCCCATCTTAACCGAGAATGGGTGCCCACCTTGTATGTACCGAGAATGGGTGCAGCCCACCCCATCTAAAGTAGCCTGAAATTCGTTCCTCTACAATCCAGAGCAGTCCGAACATGTACCGCGATCTGGACGGACAAAGAATGCCGTACACTTGAGTGACCCCCTTTTCTGTGACCACCACCAAATTCAAAAGAAGAGGTGAGATGACCCTGAAAAAATCCTTTGTAGCTCTTAAAATATGGGCCAACCTCTCCATTAATATTGATACTCACTGCACCTCCTTCTACCACTTGTTTAATCCAACCTCTCCACTTCTCACTAAAGAAAACCCTTTTTAAGCAAAACCTCTTGTAGAAAATCCCAATTCACCCTGTCATATGCTTTTTCAAAGTCTAGCTTTAGTATGACCCCCTCTTGTTTAGTCCTCCTAAGCTCATGAAACACCTCATGGATAGTGACCACCCCATCTAAAATATTTCTGTTTTTCATAAATGCCGTCTGACTCTTACTCACCACCTTATCTGCAACTCTCTCAAGCCTATTTGTCAGTACTTTAGTCACAATTTTCTAACAAACATAATATAAACATATTGGCCGATATTGCTTGATAGTTGCAGCATCTTTCGTTTTAGGAATCAGAGTAACCACCACATAATTAAGTCTTCTAAGTTGCAACTCCTCAGCATGCGGGCTATCAAGCATTCTTTTGACCATCTCCCAAAAATGTTTCTAAAAGATTACTGGTAAGCCATCTAGGCCAGGAGCTGTATTGGTTTTCATCTCTTTAACTACTAACTCTATTTCCTCCATAGTGAAAGGCTTAGTCAACTCTTCATTGTCTAGTTCTGATAGCATGTGCTCTGTTAACCAAGGGGCTTCCACCAAGAGATATGTCCCCCCTGTCCTCTGAACCAAATACTCTCTTATAGTAACTAGAAATGTGTTCTTGCAACTCTTTCTCATCTTGTATAACATTTCCTTCATGTTCCAAAGAAGCAATATTACATTTTATGTGTCTTCCATTGGCAGCACTATGGAAGAATGAAGTATTTGCATCTCCCTCAAGTAACCACTGACAAACTGACTGACAATGTGGACTGAATGAGCAATGTCAGGGCGGGTCACAGTGAGGTACACAAGGCTGCCTACAAGATGACGATAGCGAGTGGTATCCCTCAAGAGGAGTACCATCACTAGGGCGCAATTGGAGATGGAGCTCCATGGGTGTAGCGGCAGTGTGTGTATCAGTAAGACCTGAGCGTGAGATCAAATCCTGAGTATAGCGATGCTGAGAGAGATAGTAACCATGATTAGTTTGATCAACCTCAATTCCCAGAAAATAACTGAGAGAAAATCAATCTGACATCTTGAATTGCTCACTCAACTTTTTCTTCACAAAAGCAATGTACTTCTGATCATCTCCAGTGATCAACATATCATCAACATAGAGAAGAAGCAAGGTACGACCGCAGTCAGATGTATGAGTGAAAAGTGCAGGGTCATGCTCACTAGAAGAGAAACCAGCAGCTTGAACCACAGAGCTGAACCGCTCAAACCAAGCACGAGGTGGTTGCTTTTTTCCCATAGAGGGCCTTTCGAAGGCGACAAACATGACCATCAGGAACTTCAATACCCAGAGGTGGCTGCATATAGAAAAAACTCATGTAGATCACCATGAAGGAAAGCATTTTTTACATCCATTTGAGAGATTTGCCAAGATCGAGCTGCAGCCACAGCAATCAGAGTACGAACAGAAATTGAAACAATGCAACCGTACTATCTATTTACGAGAATTTGATTGCTGACAACACGACAACATCACGCTTCTCTTTCTTATTCTTATTTATATAACTGTCACTTTACCGGGCCGGAAAAGTGACACCGTCACGTCTCAAGGTCGTATGCCTGGAACAAGAAGGGTCGTCGTACAATTTCGGCGATTACAAAAAAGAAGGAGGCGAGCTCCCTATCCCTCTTTGTCTTTCCACTTCCCTCGTTCAGGAACAAACACTTCGCCAAATTCTTTTGAGTCCCGGCCCGGTTTTTCCCCACTAACCAATTACGTTACGACCACTGAACAAACTTGGTTGATGAACATGGTTTATGCGCCGCTAATCTAGCGGCTTGTCGAGCATTTGACAAACTCACACCATCCATTTCAAATGGGATTTGTCCCGTGGACACACGAGCAATCCAACCCGTCGGATTTCCTTTTCCTCTTCCCATTCGAACTTCTGCGGGTTTCCCCGTAATCGGAAGATCTGCGAGAACTCTTACCCATATCTTACAATTTCTTCGGAATTGTCCGCTCATAGCACGATGGAATTGTCCGATTGTAGCCCGACGCGCTGCTTCAATGGCTCGATATGAAAGACGACCAGCTCTACAACTTTTGGTGCCATATCTTCCAAAACCAAGTTGTGTACCATCCGGTTCGCGACCCCTACTACATCTGCATTTAAAATATTTACTATATTTCGTACGTTTCGGATATAGCACGTCCCTTCTTATTTTGACTATATGAGATCCGCACTTTGACACCTGAAATTCCGTTACGAGTAGATACTTCCGCAGGAGCATAATCGATTTTCTGGTTAAATACATTACAAGATGTTTTTCCATACTTTCCGCATTCAGTTCTAGCTATTTCCGCACCCCCTAATCGACCAGAACAACAAATACGTATCCCCTCCACCCCTTTTGGCATTATTAATGGAATATCCTTCACTATTTTACTAAAAATGGAACGAAATGAGATTGGATTGTTCCTCAGTTGAAAAGAGATGTCTTGAGCAATCAGAGAAGCACTTTGATAAACAGATCTGATCTTTACCGACTCAATTAAGGTATTAGTGTTTGTTCTATTAGACAAAAAAGATCGCATTTTTAGCACTTCGTTCAAATCAGAGTTGTACCCGTACGGAATTATCCTCTTTCTTAGTATGATCTCTATCATCATCTCTATTCCCTTTATCAATTTTCCTATCCTACCTAGGTCTATGAATTTCTCTATCAATTCCATTACCTTATCCTTACCCATGAGGTTCCTACATTTGATCCTAAATTGAGCTAGGAGTTGTTTCCGGGCATACTCAAAAAAAGGGTTATTATACACCCCAACCCCATCCCTTGGAAAAAAGAAGGTAGCACCGAAGAAAGGAAAGAGCGATATGGTGGTTTTTGTTGTTCCCGTGAAGCGAAGATCATTCGCTTGGCGAATGAAGTGGATCAACCTCTTTTTGGCTCGGGCCAAACACTTTTTATTGCTGGTAGAGCTTTCTACAAAAAAGCGATGCGAGAGCGTATTCTCTTATCTAAGCTTCCTCCCTTCGCTCCCCCCATCGTAGATGGTTCAGCCACACCCGGTGCCACGAAATGATTGAGAACTAGGACGGGGTCGAAATGCATTTTATTCTTAGTATTAAAAAAGTATTGCATGACCGAATAATTCAAGGAGGGGCGCACAGTGGGGAGGGTCCTTTTTAGTAGATGACTCGTCGGGCCGTCAGAGTGGGACTTCTTTGGTAAAAATAACTAGATTCTATTCCTTTTTAGTAAGGAGGCGGCATTTCCCATAAGGAAAGGTATGTCATTTACAACCCCGGCGTATTGAGGCCGCTTGAAGGCCCCGCTCACCCGAA
This sequence comes from Triticum urartu, assembly GCF_056163025.1. Classification (NCBI taxonomy): domain Eukaryota; kingdom Viridiplantae; phylum Streptophyta; class Magnoliopsida; order Poales; family Poaceae; genus Triticum; species Triticum urartu. Next base: position 728,885,704 of record NC_141875.1, on the reverse strand, counting down.
GTGATTTATCCAAATTCTTCTTTCTCGATGGTGATCGGTCATGGTATCCATAACGTTGCATCTTTTTCGGCCAAATCCGGATTTCGTTTTGCTTCTCCCGGTCGATCGACTCGACTCTTTTCCCTGCCCCCTGGCCTCTCACTTCGTTTCGTTCTTCCTCTGTACCCTCGCTTGAATGAAGACACCCGATCGGCCCGACTTTCCCAAATGTCGGCCACCAGCCCTTTTCCTGTAGTACGGGTCTTGATTTCTTGTCTTGTTTTCGTTTTAGTCGTGGTGATCGCCCGGGAAGAAAGAAATGAATGAATGTCCTTTTGGGAAAATGTAGAATAATACACCTACCGAGACGAAAGCCAAGGGCGAGTTTCGTAGGTGGACGTATCGAACTAAAATAAGATCTAAGATTGACATCTTGATACAATGATTTACCATAATAATAAATAGAGTCAATGGTGACAGAGCCGTGGGAAGAGCCACTTCTTTTTTGCGGCGGGGGCTTCCATTCACCAGCGCAGACTACATACACGTGCTCTCTGAACCGTGCTAGATAGTCACCCATCACACGGCTCTCAAACCCAACCTGTGGTGGATCCCGGGGGACAAAGCAAAGTCAAAGCGCTTGATCCTTTGCCCCATACTTTGAGATCTTCCTCCCCGCCGATCAAGCAGCAACGCAGCTCGTGATAGGCTTAGCTTAAGCCGCTAACGTTCGGTTCGGATAAGTAAAGTCCCTTCGGTCGGTTCGCTCAGGTGGTCTTCCCTTATTTTCCCTAACGTTCAGAGTTGTTCTGGTTTGAGAAAGGAGCACCGCCAAGTCCACTAGGGGCACCCTGAATGAATAAGAAATGGACAGCTGAGGTCAGGCTTGCATGAAAAAAGAAGATAATAAGTTAGATGTACACACCTGAGGTTGGTAAGAACTGAGGGACAATGCCCCCCTCACTGGGCCCATCAGCGAAAGCAACTGCTACTTAATCGTAGGTTTGCTTTCGTGCAAGGCCCCCGCTGCTGGAACAGGCGGTTGTCATTTTCAAGTAAACGCCCCGCCCCCTTTCTTTGCCCGCCGGCCGCCTAGCTCGTTATTCTTTGAGATCTGGATAGAGTCTTGCTTCGGGGCGGGGGAAGCATGGATTCGATAGATCTATCAAATCCATGCTGCAAGCAGCAAGCGTAGGCTAAAAAGGCAATAGTCTAACGTTGGGGTAGGGCGCGCCAAAACAACCGGGGGCCCCGGAGGGGTCAGTACAAAAGTACTATATTCTTTCCACTTACTTTCATTGGCTAGCTGCCTTTTGTAGCGCGCGTACTCTGATCCTCTTCTACGAATCTACAACTCTCTTTACTGAGCGAGACTTCATCTATATCCCTAAAAGTGGATTTGGATTCCCATTTATTCTTTGAATGACAGCTTCAACTAGGCTCCACCTTAGAGAGGGTTTTCGGTTTGAATCAAGATAGGGTCAGGGGCGCGTCGGAACGGTAGCTGCTTAGTCTCATCCGAGAGTCCAATCTCTTTGTACTGTGCTTGCTTTTGTGTCTTTGAATAAAAAAGAAAGAAGGGGGTCGATTTAGGCTCCTTCCCTTCCACTGCATAGCTGCGCTATCAGGTACTACGAGCCCTCTGCCCCACGCATCTAACCAGCTCGCGTGGTTCACTGGTTCCACCGAAAACTCTCATTTGTTGAAGCGGAGCATAGTGTGGCGTCGAGCGAGAAAGGTCTCTTTTTTGGTTTATTCACTGATCTGAAATGAAACTTAGCACTTGTTTTTTTATTGATTCCTGGGGCTAGGCGTTCGCAGAATCAGTCCATCCGAACCGCAGACGCACTTTTTAGATCAGTGACGGCCTCTCCAGCAGAGCTGGGCGCCGGGGCCCTGGATGCGCTAGCGATCGGCACATTAGGGGAGTACTTGCCCGGGTTTCTCGGCCTGGTATCCTTATCCTCGCATTCATGATATCTACATTCAACTGTGCCCCGGAGACACGGTCGAAGCACGCCCGCCCCGTGTGTGTCTTTCACGGCATGCTCTGGTCCCGGGTTTCTTCCTGTGGTCTTCTAGCGTTAGAAGAAGTCGTGTCCGTCCCGGACATCTGCAACGTCCTCTCATGCCTTTTTTGGGGGGACAAACAAAGATCAGGAAAAGACGGACCGAACCCATTCGGTGACTTTCGCGGTCGCCCTCACTAAACCGACTTGGATCTGAACTACGATTCAGATCAAGTCTTACCGAAATTGGATTTCCTTTTCGTGCCATATGTCGCTTATACTTTACTTTTTCCCCTTTCCGCCCTTTCCTCTATTTGTTCAATAGGGTCTTCATTTTATTCGAATTCTAAACCCATTGTCGTCCATAGTTTCCTTGTCGACGCGAAGGGGCCAGCAGCCCCCAAACCAAAGTCTGAGATCAGAACTCATACCGCGGTTGTGGCTTGAAGGCCGCATGCAAGTTCTTCAATATTTAGAGAGTATGTGTTAGTACGAGATCGCGCTATCAACTTATTTCATCTTTCTCGATGATTAGGACAAAATTGTATCCCTTAGGAACCGTACATGCACCTTTGTTTGGATGCCGATCGAACATTGTTACATTACGAAATACTTGAAGGCCACACGCAATTGACTCACCTACATTTTATGCTCCCACCCTTTTGTAGAAAAAGCCTCTGCCTCTGGGGAAGTGCTCACATCAACTCCAATTTGGATGGAGCTTCTCGATGGGTTAGAGCGTTTGCGAACCAAAAAGGGGAAAAACCCATCCTCCAAAGTAGTGAAGTGAGCCAGTACAATAAGATAATAGGTCTCATGGGCCAAGCCTGCTATCAGGCAGTGAGTGGGAATCAATCCTGAAAGAGAGAAGGTCTAGTGCTCTCAGAAAATATTTGATTCGCCGAAAAATTGGCTTTATCAGACCAATCCATGTTCAGAAGCCTTCCATCAAAAGTCAGTGGTCTAGGCCGCTTTCCTTGACTTTGAGTTGGATCTCATTCTTCTTCCCGGCACAAAAAGAGGGTAGACTTCATCCGAGACACATGGGTTCTTTTGCTTCCTTCAAAGAACTCGTCTTTGAGCCTCTAAAAAGAAGGGCATAGTATCCCAGCCACCTAGACCACCTAAAAGGAAGGAATTGGTCTTTAGCTTTGAGTGATCCAATCATTGGTGAATGGGTTCAGTAAGGTAGAAGGAAAGGGCCCCTCCTGACCTGGGAAATTCACAGCAGGAAAGACTGGCACCGATCAGCGAAAGCGAACCCTTCAGTACATCGCGTTCATCCCTCCCTCAAAATCCCATTTGTTTTATTAAGGAATCACTCTTGATCCTCTAAAGGCTCTTCTCCGTCTATAACTCAAAGTCCATCTGTCTCTCGTGGAAGCGCTTTAGAGTGCCTAGAAGATCCAGCAAACGGGGGTGCCAATGCTGTCCCAAGACCAGATCACGGTAGGTAGCTGCTTTAAAGAGGTTGGGAGACAGACTGGTGAACAATCTTCTTCTTGTTTTCTCCGACCTAGAGCACTCTTTTTTTCAATCGTACGAAGAAACTCCGTGAAAAACCCAGCTATCACTCCTATGAGACGGCTAACTCCCAACTCCCGATACATTCTTTAGAGTCGACCAAAGGACTCGTTGGTTTGGACATAGTTTCTTTGTTCCTGTGTTTCTGTTTTGCTCTCCCCCTTTTTTCACTTAGTTTAGTTGGAATGGAAAGAGAACTTCCTTCAGTTTTTCTTTTTTTGTTGCCTGGTTCGGTCTCTCCGAGTGGAATAAGTGGGTCCTTCTTCTTTTTCCAGACTGATGAAGGTCGAAACTGAAGATCGAATCAAGCGGAGTCTGGATTCCTATGTTCGTACCAACTCAAATGATTGATGAATTGGATCTTGAGTATGCTCACTTCGCTACTCAGCAAGGGTGAAAGAATGACAAAGAGACTGACATCACAGAGGATGGGAAGGACCCAATCGCCTGCCTCTTTCTTGGTCCACCCCCCCCCCCCCTGGTGGGTACTTTATAGCTCACAACACAAGATAGGCAGATATGTGACATAGAAAAATTGCTTTCATTAACAACAAGACTCTCTTCCTGATTGGGATTGGTCTGTGCAGGATCTCCTTCCCTATGAGACTCTTGCTTCCCTTTGAAAGAGGCAGACCCCTACTTCAATTGTCATCTGACGACTCTTCCCCAGCTGTGGACTCAGACCTCTCACAACCAAAAAAAAGAAAATCAAAATCAAATGAATCCGAATATAACCAATCTATCGCCTTTGATGACTCGTTGATAGCCTCCTCAACCCAAGCTTCCATCTCCTGCTCCAGACATCGGCGCTTGCCCGCGCCAGTCCATGAAAGGTGGATGAAGGTGAGTTTGACTACGAACTCGAGGATGCTGGGAACGATCTCTTTTCGGGGAATCACTCCCGTCGAGAGGCCCTCTTCCTCCCTTTTTCTGAATCTGGGAGAGAGGCAAAAGAGAAGTCCAAAGAGACCTCGACTCTTTCAGGGAAAGGAGGGAGATCGAATGCGAGATGGAGTCCCTGCCGAATGGAATGGACATCCTTGGGGACAGCTGTGTAAGACTTAATTTACCATAAAATTGGACGGAAAAACTACTAAAAAGATCACAAGAAACCCAGCTCAAAGTGAATGGAGAGAGAACCCCTGCGCCTTGGAAGGATCTGAAGCTGTTCGGACACTCATAGACAAGTGAACTCCAATCCAGGATCCCTCGAAAAGTGAAGTGAACTAGCCAGGTAGAACAGTCAGGTTAGGAAAAGAGTCTTTCATGTCAAGGTGAACATAGACAGACAAGGTTAGTTTGTTTTCCTTAATTCTCAGAGAAAAGACTCGTTGCTGGAACCGAGAGCACTGGCGATTGCTTTCTTTCTGACCTTCAGCCGAGAAATTCCATACCTTCCACCGACTTCTTTTGTGTGTGGCCAGAACGTGATGCTTTCCAATGCCGAGTACTTTTCTTAACAATGTATGAAGCCCGTAAAACCGAAATCGATCCAAATCCATGACCTTGACGATCGAGGAAAAAGGGTATGTATTATTATGGTGTGAGCCTTCTTTCTTTTTGGCCTTAGATTATCATAAGCGAGGAATGGTGCGTGCTAGCCTTCAGACTATACTTTATTGTAGGGAAAGGGAAAAAATGGAGAATATCTTTAAGAACCCTAGAAAGAATTTCACTTGGAGCAACAGGGGTCAGGTCACACTATATCAATATCATAATTCTCTTTTTTTTTAATTGATACTGATTAGCCGTAAATCAATTTGATTTTGTTATGCCATTAAGGAAACATTATTTGGGATACAATACCCATTTTAGAACCGTTCACTACTAACAAATAGAAAATATCAAAATAACAAATAATAACTAATAATATAGTTAATGGTTCCAATTTTTCCTCAATTTGGCAGTCTGTGACTGGAAATCCTTTCTCTTTTCAATAGAAAGAGAAGGTATTTAAGCAATGTGTGTTTTGAGATACAATCAATCGAAGAGAATAAAACTGGGTCCAATAAAAAACAGGAATGAATTTATTAAAAGGGATTGGAAAGGGATAAGTACAAAGGGATTCAACGATCTAAAAAATCAAAAAGGATTTAATAATCCCCTCCTACGAATAAAAATTAGTAAAATAATGTGGATGAATAAGTTTTTGCTCGATTTTGGATCGGATTTGGCGGCATGGCCAAGCGGTAAGGCAGGGGACTGCAAATCCTTTATCCCCAGTTCAAATCTGGGTGTCGCCTGACCAAAAAAATACTTAGGATTTCTTATTGTACTGATTGAACTCGACAAATTCTTGCCCTGCATAAGCAAAGGAAAAGAACTAGGCCTGTCGATACTGGATTTTACCATAGTTCTAGTTCTAAAAAAGGCTGTCAATTTCTTCTTAAAAATAGGGCTCTGGCAGGGTTCTGGGTAGTGGCCCAAACCGATACCAATAGGGATGAGGGATATATACTTATGAATTTCATAATTGATTCTATTCCGCAATTCATAACTACGAAAGTAAGAGGTCAGAAATCTTGGTATCCAAAGGTCCCTAAAGGACATTCCTTTTTTGCTCCTAGGATTGAAGAAGAGATTATACGAAAGACTATCAAGACTTCCTAATTATCTGACACTACCTACACTAAAGTAAGGTCTACTGACTCTGTCTGGAATTAGATTGGATAGGCTGATGGGAAATTTAGGAGTTGTGGAAAGAAGAGACTTTCTTTCCATACTTACGAGAGACTCCGAGTACTCAAACATTCAATCAGGATGGTCGGTTAGCTCTTATCTTTTAGAATAACTTAGTAAAAAAATTAAAAGTAATAAATAAAATGAATCTCCTAACTCGGTAGCCCATGAGGTTCCAATGGTTAGTTTTGGATTTTTTCAGGCAAGAAAGCAAAGAAGAAGGGAGGATTCTCTATTACCAACTTCCCCCATTGTCCTGTCCTCATTGGTCATTCATCTTTCCCGATCTAGTGCCATCGTTCTTCAAGGTGCCGGAGGGTTTGAAGCATACCTACTACCCCTCCCCTGAGCTTAGTTCAGAGTTGCCTCAGCGCGCTCGAGTAATAACTGGGAAAATCAAGGCTGGACAGGTCTTCGAGCCAACTTCAGGAAGAAATGCAAGTGAAAGAGAATGCTCTCGAGGGCGCAGGAGTCTTTTTCTATCTTTCTTATTGGAAATCCAAATCGAAATGCCTCAACTTGATAAATTGACTTATTTCTCACAATTCTTCTGGTTATGTCTTCTCCTCTTTGTTGGAAGATGAGTACACATCGGGTAATCCGCCCACGAGAGCCCAATCACAAGAGGCTCATACAAAAAGCAATCAGCCCATAGCCCAATATCGAGACCACAGCCTATTATTCAAACCACAAAGGATCCATCTTTCATCGTCCAATCTTCTCTATCGAACATATTGACATCAATACTCCTTTCCATGGCCATTCACGGCCCGCGAAGATCAACCACTCGTGCCCGAGATCACTATCCAATCAAAAACCAGACTTCCAAGATCCATCTCACTCAGACCCTTTTGAATGTAGCGGATAACAACGGAGTGGGGCTATCGAATTGATATGTATTCGAATCTTAGGAGCTGGTAATCACTGATATGCTCATATTGGTGACGTTATTGTTGCTGTAATCAAAGAAGAAGTGCCCAAAATGCCTCTAGAAAGATCAAACAGAAGTAAGACGAGCTGTAATTGTACGTACATGTAAAGAACTCAAACGTGGCAACGGTATGATAATACGATATGATGACGGTTGTCATTGATCAAGAAGGAAATCCAAAAGGAACTCGAGTTTTTGGTGCGATCGCTCGGGAATTGAGACTTATGAATTTCACTCAAAGAGTCTCATGAGCTCCTGAGGTATTAAAAATACTAGTAGTAGAGACTATGATATAGTAGGGTATCAGAATATAGATCAATTAGTAGATTGTGTCTGACGCATATACATGAAAAAAAAGAATAATTAGATAATAATAAGAATAAGAATTCGAATCTTAATAAAAGGAAGGGTTCGAATAGCATCTACTAATATTACCGAAAACTTTGTGAAAATACTTCTACGAGAAGGTTTTATTGAAAACGTTCGAAAACCATAGGGAAAGTAACAAATCTTTCTTGGCACGTGCCCCTGCTCCTGGTCTTCGAACTAGTCATTAATGGTCGGCAACATAGGTACCCTTTTTCGGTATGCGTTGCGAACACTTTCATTTTTAGCGTCTCATCTTCTCTAGAGAAGCTCAAATCGAACGGATAGAGTAGATGGTCCAACTACAGAACTTCTTCTTTTTCATTACTTCCATGGTCGTGCCCCGTGGCACGGCAGCACCCGTACTATTGAAATGGTTCGTCAGTAGAGACGTTCCCACTGGTGCCTCTTCTTCCAATGGTACTATAATTCCTATTCCTATCCCTTTATTCCCTTTTTTGGTCTATCTACATTTAAGGAAATTCATACGCTCCATGGACAGAGCAAAAAGTGGAGTGTTGGTCAAAGCAAGCCGCCCTATTCTCTTACCAGACAAAATGGAGAGAAGCTCATCCGCTAGAAATGCTTTATTTCGTTTCGTTCCCGTTCTTCATTTCCTTATTATCGAATCCATGGGGGACTTGTCATATTTAGAATCTTTCTGCGGTCTGCTCTGTTTACAATTCTTTCGTACTCTCTTCTCTTTACCACCCGATAGGTCAGCGAAGCGTGAGCGGGCGCTCCGAAGTAAAGGCCAAACACTTCGGCCTAAGGGGAATGAGCAACAAAATGACAAGATGAGGTGCCCCGGGCACCCCCATATAGAAAGAAGGGTCGAAGGTTTTGGGCCTGTAGCTTTCCCCGCCCCCCCCCTCGTCGAGTGGTGCTTGTTTGGGGGGTGTGCCACCAGAAAGCGGGCTTGAAGCTCTCGCCTTACCAACGAGCCGACTGCTGATGGATGTTGGTCACGACTACTACAAAAAAGTGAAGATGAATCTTTCTATTTCACATGGAGGAGTGTGCATCTTTATGTTGGGTGTTCTTCTGTCGTGCGACCCGATGGCTTATGTGCGACCTGTGGCCCACGCCTCCTATTCTATTTGTTCAGGGCGCGCGGCGTGAACTCTGATTCGATCCGGGTATTCAATCCCGCCGCTGAGATGCTCAGTTGACTCCTTAACCTTGATAGGAAGATGGCTTATTCCAAAATTCGTGCATAAGGGTAAGGAACTTTGGATGAATTAATGCGAATGGGTGTAAGCCTCGCTGCTCGGAAACACCCAGTGCTGACCACACTGAGAGACACGAAAGCGCAGGTAATGCCTGTTGGCAAAGTGGCGTTAAGCATCCCTAGCGGTACGCAAAGAGAGGTCGTGATGATATCATCTACGTCCGTACCGCTCCTCGTGGAGTAGATCCCGCATCCAACCAACCCTTTTTTGACCAGGGAACGGGAGAATTCCCACTACCACTGGCAGTCCAGCCGGGCCGTGAGCGCGGTGGGAACGGGCTTCCCAAAAAGCGAGCCCCGGCCCGGGTCAGCATAGAATGGGGGGGGACGGCCCTAATGTTGTGTTGGCCGGGTTGCGGGCGGATAAAAGCGGACGTGGGGACTCGGGTCGGGGCACAGCGTAACTAAGAGAGCCATTCCATTTAGGGCGAGACAGAATGGGCGGGCACAAGTGGTCTGGTGTCCGAGCCGATTGGTCAGACGACGACTACTGCACATATTATATTAGCCGCCTATCCCGGAATGGACTGGGATGGAATAGAAAGAACGCGAAGCAGCAAGCAAGGGATGAGCGCTTTGTTGCGCCTGCACATACGTTTTCTTGCTGGGTCGGTTTGTTTTTGGGGGGTGGGGCAATAAGCTTGCTTCTTCACAAGCTTATCCCCGCCCCCTTTCCTGTCCGTCCCGACCGGCGGCAGTTGGGTCTCCCCATCTCTCCTCAACTTCCCCGGTCTTCGGCCCGAGCTGTATGAGGCAGAAACTCGTCCCACGTACGGTTCGGAGGCCGAGCCCCACCCCTGCAATAATGGTGCGGCTTAGGTCAACTAATACGAATAAGATACAGTTCACTCAACGATTGCCCTTGGGTCCCGAACTCCATATGGGGAAGGAACGTTGTTGTTTGCGAGGTCTCGATCATTTACATGGACCCACTTCTCATTCCATTTGTGGGAATTTGATGATTTATAAACCGTCCCCAACGAGCGAAAGGTTCATGTTTGAACATGATGAATCACTTCGTGCCGACCTGTTGCCCATAAACTTTCCTGCCTCATATGAGAATGGAAAACTGGAAGATTTTCTGCATCGGTGGATGAAGAATCACGAACATAAGAATTTCTGGTTTAGCATGTTCCCAGAAAGAAGATACTTTTTTTCCATTCGAGAAACAAGGAGCACGACTGAAGTGGCTATACATACAAATCCATTTACGGATCTATATGCTCCGATTGGAACTAGAAGTTCCAGAACTGGCGGTTGGTATACCACCATAATGAAATTGCCTTTTATTTTTAGTATTCGGGTAGGATTTCTGTTGGCTTCATCGGGAGGCTCGCGTAGTTTGTTACGTCAACTCCAAAAGGATAAGTTGCATTGGAATCGAGAAAGTTTCGTTCATAATTGCATAAAAGGAGTCAAAATAGTGGCTGCGGCGCGTCGAGGGTCAACCTTTGATATCGAATAACCTTTCGAGCCTTCCCCAATGGATCTCTATCCTCCTTTGAAACCAATAGAAGTTCACTGACCATCCCTGTCAAACATAACCCAAGGTAGGATCGAGAGGAGAAGAATAGGACTCTTGCTAGTATCATAACCTCTCGATGGGAGAATGAAACCATGGTACCTACCTCCCTCCCTTACTTGGTAATCTAAGAACCCTTCAGGGGGGGAGCAAGAGATCTTCCATACCAACATTTTGTTCGCCACCCCTGCTTCCTCCTCCACTTGAGCTTGTGCAGCAAATCTACTTTATGCTTAGGCCAGGTCCTGCAAGTAAAGAGAAGTAAATATTGGAAACATGGGTATCTAGTTTATTTTATTCAACGGCTGAGTAATTGAAATTCCTTGCTTCTTCAAGCAGGAGATCCCGAGTACCGGGTGTCGTCAGACTCCCATTCTATTACCTTTGTGCCAAGAGCACGTTAAGCTGCCTGGGCTGTTCCGCTACCGGCATGTAAAGAAGCTCCGCCTAACGGCTAAACCAATGAATTTCTCTCCTTAAAGGAATCTACTTCCCTGACTGTCAACTACTCGCTTCTTCACCGGTATCACACCCGCGCCTGACTGAACAGCAGACTGAGAACCCAACCAAATACGATTCTTGTATTATCTTACCGAAATTCGGATCCATTTGGCTCCAAAGGAGCAAGCACGGGAGTTCTAATAGGACTTTGAGACTCGAAAAATCCTTCGGGCTGCTGAGAACAGAGAGATGTAGTTGCAGAGAGGTTTGATAGGGTTAGGCAGATGCCCCATTATTCGTAAACAAGAAGAAATCCAGATTAGTTTGATGGAGCTGTGGCTTAGCACAAGCATGGTGTCAATGTGGTTCCTCTCGACTAAACACTTAAACAATTGGATCCAGTAGGGTTCAATAGAGGTATGGTATCGGCAACCTTTTAGGGAGCGAGATTCTTTGGAATAAGATAGCTTCCCAGAGCTTGCGACGTACCTACCCCCTGGGCGTAGATAGAATTAGGTAAGATAAAAATCGATTGGAAAGTCCTAAATTAGACCAATTCAATTCCGTCTGCTAGAATAAGAAAAAAGTGCTTCCGAATTTCTCTCATCCTTTATAATGAGAATTTCTCTTTGTTCAGTAATAACTTAATCTTGCAATAAAACACTCTTGCTTGGAAGGTATGGTAAAGGTAAACTATTTCTATTTTTTGATATAAAAAAGAGAGTGCTAAAGGAGTCATTCAGAAGTGAGTGAAGGGGCAAAGCTCATTTCTTTCATTCAGGAATGGACACTGGACCAGAATGAAATGTGGGAATATCGGGATTGGCAGATTTTTTATATTGAAATAAAAAAAACTCAACACGACTAGTGAATTCAAATTAGAGTCACTTGCGGATTTCTTCAAATTGTTGTAGTGTAGTATTGTGGTTTTTCAGTAAAGACCCCGACCTATAAATATTCACAGCCCGGCTCATACGGGCGGACAATATTCACCCAGAGCCCCGTTGCGACCGCAATGCTGTTCTTGAAGGACCTTACCTTAGAGCAAAAAAAAGGGAATAGAAGTTAGGAAGACTACTGACGTAGGGCGGCGGGTGAGCTCAACCTCGAACCAAACAAGCAACGGATTGAGCAACTAGCGCGAAAGCCGTTGCGCGTTAGCGCATCCGTTTTCTTGCTCCATCGTTATTAGTTTCTATTCTCTCCCTGCATGAACCTCGGTCCAATCAATTTGTTTGGAATTGGGGTTAGGACCAGTTAGAACTCCCATTTCCCGATCGGAGGTTTGAGCTGCTATGGCAAGCTTTTTTTCCGAATAGTGGGTATGGGGAACCCACCGTACCAACATGATTGGCTGGTGTTGCTGATACCGGACCCGTTATAACCCCGATTGGAAGGGCAGGCCAGTCTGAGGCTCTAGGGATGCGAGGCCATTGAAAGTGAGTATCCCATATTCTATGACGGAGATAGAGCATTAATTGCAGTTTTCACCCCACCTTAACGACCGAGCGAGGGATGAAATCTTTCGACGACTAGGGAGGCGTCACCCGAGGCCGATTCCAGTGGATCACTATAGAATCTTCTAGAAGCAGGTTCTCCGGGCACTATGGTAGGACGTGGATCGATCATGACGAGAATGGACTTCTCCGTCATGTAATGGTTTAGAAGAGTCACAGTCCTGTTCCCCGCCGGGCTTTTTCCCTTCTCGACTAGACGAAGGAGATATTCATTCCATTCAGGCAGGTGAGGAAGGGCGGCGTCGGCTTGACCCTGTCTTCTCTCTTGGTCGGGTCGGAGGCTAAGTTTCTCATTCAGTGGTGAGGTGTTCATAGAAAGCAAGGCCTCGCCCAACGAGTGGCGGATTTGGTTTGGATGGGGTCTCGCTTGGACGCTGGGGAGATCCATAGATCTAGATAGAGTCTTTCTCGCTCAGTAAAGAAGAGTACGCGCGCTACGGCTTACGCAGTGGATCTTCGGGCAACCAACCCGGCACATCCAATTCCGATCAACAACTTGGAGGTATGGCTGAGTGGCTTAAGGCATTGGTTTGCTAAATCGACATACAAGAAGATTGTATCATGGGTTCGAATCCCATTTCCTCCGGCACGGAAGTAGAACGGGCGGGCGAAATTACGTGAGAGAAAGAACCTCAGATTGATGGAGTCCGCCATCGGACAGAATAGCTGCTTAGTGACTAGGAGCGGAGCGCCCCTTTCTTGTTCTTGGTGGCGTCTATAGCGAAGAAGACCTTCCCGAACGAGGGCCGTCCAGTCCCTGGCCGGCTCTCGGTTCTTGAGCAAGCTCCTCCACTGCAGGTAGGATGCTCATAGATGAAGAAAAGAGACTTTAGGCAAGTGGTTCTGGTAGCTCAGCTGGTTAGAGCAAAACAAGCAACGGATTGAGCAACTAGCGCGAAAGCCGTTGCGCGTTAGCGCATCCGTTTTCTTGCTGGACTGCAAATCCTTTTTTTCTTGTTTCAGTGGGAAGAGCAAGGGGCATTGCCCTTGAAATCCTTCAGTGGTTCGAATCCACATCTGAGCGTCTTTTTTTCGGTATGCCGCTCCGCGAGCAAGGAGCGCCGCGAGGAGAGCGAGAGAACGAAGTGGGCTTTGGTGATGTCGGAATTTGCACCTATTTGTATCTATTTAGTGATTAGTCCGCTAGTTTCTTTGATTCCACTTGGTGTTCCTTTTCCATTTGCTTCCAATAGTTCGACCTATCCAGAAAAATTGTCGGCCTACGAATGTGGTTCCGATCCCTCCGGTGATGCCAGAAGTCGTTTCGATATACGATTTTATCCGGTTCCTATTTTATTTATTATCCTTGATCCGGAAGTCACCTTTTCTTTTCCTTGGGCAGTACCTCCTAACAAGATTGATCTGTTTGGATCTTGGTCCATGATGGCCTTTTTATTGATTTTGACGATTGGATCTCTCTATGAATGGAAAAGGGGTGCTTTGGATCGGGAGTAACCACTTTTGAAAGGGCAAAGGGGGGAAGGACATAGGAAAGAGGGATGCCTACAAAAAATCAATTGATTCGTCATGGTAGAGAAGAAAAACGGCGCACGGACCGTACTCGAGCTTCGGATCAATGTCCCCAGAAGCAAGGAGTATGCCTGCGTGTTTCGACGAGAACACCGAAAAAACCTAATTCAGCTCTACGTAAGATAGCAAAAGTACGGTTGAGCAATCGACATGATATATTTGCTCACATTCCAGGCGAAGGTCATAATTCGCAGGAACATTCTATAGTCTTAGTCAGAGGAGGTAGAGTGAAAGATTCGCCAGGTGTGAAATCCCATCGAATTCGAGGAGTCAAGGATTTGCTGGGAATTCCGGATCGTAGAAAGGGAAGATCTAAATATGGTGCAGAAAGACCTAAATCGAAATGAATGGAAGATGCCTCTGGAACTTTTTGGTTCTTTTTTGGGGGCGATATGGAAGCAGCTAGCTCCCTTTCCCTTATTACGTTACCATTTCTCTCCGCTATTCTTCGCTTAGAAGGGCTTGAGAATGAAATAAAAGTCAATCCTCTCACCAATGAAGCGCATAGGGATAGGATGCTCAAGCTCCTTGATGAGATTATTATCGATCCGAACGATCCACAGAATGCAGGGGTAATCCTTGCTTCCAGGATACGCGTCGAGATTAATAAAATCGTGGACGATATCGATCCGTATTGGCTAACCGACCTTTCCTCTAATATAAGCGCGCTTTCTGAAGCAGTGCATGGAGGGGTGGAATGGGATCATCGGGTCGAATATCGCCGTCAGGCTTTGGCGGATTTGCAAGAATTTGGTGCAAATGGTTTGGTCTTTAAAAGGGCTGTGAGGGACGTGTGGCCTTCGTCGATGGGAAATCCATCGTATGCGTTACAAATCCACTAGCATTTTGTTCGTGAAAGAATGTTCTTGTTTTTCGTTGGAAAAACCAACGCCGATCTAAAACTAAGTCTCCTTTTCTCTTTTGTTTGGGAGCAGAGCTGAAAAAGATGGGGAATCACGATGGATCCTTTTTTTTCCCGGATTCAATGGACGGCATGCTTGTGGAATTTGACCCAGCGTCGTCATACCCAAATTCTATCAATGGGCCGGCTATGAGCGTAGAAAGTGTGAGTTCTAATTTAATGGAGTTGGAAGAAGAAATAAATTCCCCTCCTCCCCCTAATCCAAACCCTTATTCTCAGATTCCTTATTTCGTTGCTGCTAATGCAAATATAGATTACTTTTCTCAAATGCAGATGTATTATCAAATGCAGATGTATTTTTTATTTCATTTCACTTATTTTAGCGGCCAGGCGCTTTTGCCTTTTCCGTGGGTACCGATGTATGTGCATTTTTTGATGTCTTTTTATATGCGCTTTTGGAATTTTCCCATCTAAGCAAACTATTTTGCGCCATTTGATCTTTAATTGAACTAGACTGGTATAAGCTCCATATTGAATTGAAAAACTATTTCAGGCTCCGTATTGTATTTAGAAACTATTTCAGGCTCCGTATTGAATTGAAAAACTATTTCAGGCTCCGTATTGAAAACTCGAATTGGATTTTGTGTCGGCTGGCCGGCAGGACCGCCAGCCCGCAGATGTAGGGAGGTCTCCTCTTGAACTGCGAAATCAAAGTCGCGATCTGATAGGTATCTATCCTGACCATGCATCTGGAAAGCGCCGGTTCGATTCCGGCTCGTGACATGAAGAAGAAGTCCCAAACAGGGATCAGATGAGTTTGCACAGCGTAACTTTGTTGACGGAAAATCAAATTGTTCTTCCGGTTCAATGAAGACTATGCTTACTTTCCTTTCTCTTACCGGTCTGTGTTCTATCATGGACCTGTATTCCATTCCTCAAATCGAGACTTTCTTTTGGTATGATTTTGATATGAGTTTTCTATCAAAACTCTATGCCATCAATCACTATCCCCGTTTCTGCCCGGACGATTCCATAAAATAAATAAAAAGAAAAGTGAAGAGGAAAACGCATAACCAGAAGAAAAAGATATCGTGATGTAAAATGATCATGGGGACACATTGTTTTTAGGACCGACAATTTCCTGCACTGCTTAAACCAAGAAAAAGATACATACTAGTTTTCATAGGTAGGCCTCTCTCTCCTACAGAATAGGTTTTTCCAAAAACTACCCATGGGATTTCTTTGTCTTTTCCTTATCTTTTGTCCGGTGAAGAATCTCCTGCTGCAGAGATAAGATGAATGGCTTCGAGATACCATCACTCGTCATTGCCAAGGAAATGAATTGCAAATTGGCTACTTATAGTCTACACTTCCCCTGATTCTCCACGATGACCCGCATTCATTGATTGAGAGAATAAGCTGAAGATAGATCCATTGCGATATTGGTTTGGAAGAGAAACCGTGGAGACAGCTCATTGTTCCTATGTCCGGAATTGTTAAAGAATGAAGGTACCCCGTTGACTATGTCGGGTAACGCCGACTTAGGTTATCCCTAAAAACACTATCAACCACATCATAACTGTTTGCTTCCGCTTTCCTCGCAGAGTTGGTTCTAGCTTTCACCGAAGCATTTCGTCGCTTGCTACGCCCTTCCTCGTCTCTGGGTGCCATCCTTTCTCCTGCATTTTCGTGCACATAAGCATACCTCCAACCACTTTTCATGCTTAGCAAATGTTGTAATGAGGGTGCTGAATGTATACGGATCTGGCGCAAGATCTCTGTCTGCCTTTTCTTTCAGTTGATCCTCTACCTAATGGTTCAGACCCTGGCAGACACCAGTGCGAGAACAGAGGCAAGTCAACTATACCAGCATTTCTGAAGATAGGCAACTCTTTATTTCTGAAGATAGGAATTCCAGATAAATAGATCCGCATTCAAGTTTTAGGCTTGTGTCCTTTCATCTAGAATGGCTGCTGCTTGGTCTTCAGTGAGCGAAGTCATTTCCTCAATAGAGTTCTTTGCCCGACAAAAGTGAATCTTGATCTTTCTTCTTGATAGTTTGTGATCGAGCCAATCTCACAATTTCGATCTTGCTACTACCACTATAGCCCTGAGTGACTATGGCTACCTGAACTGAAGGAGTTCCCACAAGACCTGTGAATGTCAACTTCACTCTAAGGGTAAAGCATGCTCGCTCCTTCACTCGTACGAACAATCAGTCGTTGCTGGGAGCTCTATCCTCCTCGCACTACTAAAAACAGGGTTAAAGAATCTCCCGTGTTCAGTCTGTGGAGGCCGACCATCATAGTCGTCTCTACACCAAGTTGGTCTTAAAGTCTACCCGGGCTAGCTTCTTCATTCTTCGATCAGGGGCGGGCTTCTTCCCTTATGTACGATGACTTAGATAGATAAACTTCTTTGATCCATTCATTGATAAAGTCTTCGGGGGCTGTTTACCTTTTGAATCGACAGTAGAGTAGGTTTGATCTTGCTTTCTCAATCTTTCTCTGATCCTAGCCGTGTAGTAGATCCGGCTTTATTCGGCTAAAAAGAAGTGTGTGTGGCCGTCGTATCTGCTCGCCCCCTTCTTCATTCATCCATTTAGGTAAGAATGGATCCAGGGAACCTGGCTCGGGAACAGCCCTGAAAAAACACAGTAAGAGAGTCCAATCTCTGAAATATAGCATTTGATCTCCTAAGTAGTAGTAGTAGAAGGCTTAGTATCTGACTTGATCCAATAGAGTCAGAACACACAGTAGATCCAGATTCCACACCTTGCTGTGGACTGGGGAGAGAGCAGCTCTTCGAAGCTGGGCGTTCTGTGTGATTATGGAGGAACTGTAGTACTCGCCCCAAAATGCAAGCCGGGATAGATACTTAAAGAAAGGGGGAGCGGTGGGCCTTCAAAAAGGAGCGAGGGAGTGATGGGCAACCTTTTTCTATATGTTGCTCGTGAGCCGCCAAGTACCAGTCTCGCAACAGTACTGGCGTTAAAGGATCGGTCCTTCACTTGCGGATCGTTCGCGAGTCGAACTCGCTCTCTTGCCACGCCTTTGACTCACGAACTCGAGTCGGACTCATTCACTGCTGACTTTTTTGAGGATCGTTCGTTCTTCACTCTCTTGCTATTACCCGCAGGGAGCGCAGCAACCGACGGTGCATATTATCATATAGAAAGAAGCGAAGCGTAGCGATTCGTACTACCGGAAAAGTGTCGCTAACCGCTAGGCAATGGAGTCAGCTTACGGGGTGGGGCGCAAGCAAGCGTAGCGAATCACATAGAGTTGCCCCTACCTGCCAGCTCGCAGATAGATAGGGCGGGCGAGCGCAGGGATGGATGTCTGAGCGGTTGAAAGAGTCGGTCTTGAAAACCGAAGTATTGATAGGAATACCGGGGGTTCGAATCCCTCTCCATCCGCGAGGTCATAAGTTCTCTCTTGCCTTATCTATAGATAAGAACGAATCTCCTCGACTCGACTGATATGATGGATGGAATGGGTAGAAGGTTGAGGTTATTGTGTGTTGATTTAGTTAGGACTTTTTCTCCCTTTCGTTATCTTCCGCCCCGGGTGGATGACCTGTGGGAGCTAAGTCGAAGATCTCGGTGTCGTCGTGAGTGGTTGATAAACAACGATTGCAGTTTGATTTAGGGAGTCCCAACCCTGTGAAGCTTAACAGACAAAGAAAACGATAGAGACTTCCGGGTATAGGGTGACGACCTTAATGAATCAAGTATTCAGGTGGCAGAGTTTTTAGCTACATAAGCGCTCAAATTCCTGAATACTTATTGCCCAAAAAATATGATCAACCCCAGGTACATTTATTAGGTTTTGATCTGAGGCTATCCTGGTCTGCAGGACCCAACACAAGTATTCATCCTTTCCAATCTGAAAAAGGTGTTGCCGAAAGCTTACCCTCTTCCACACGGATGCTACAGCCGCTATCACTTTTGCAGGAGGGGAATTACAGAGTTCGCCTCTCGACATCTTGTTTGGTAAGCGGAATTTTGACCCAGGCGCCCTAGTGTTGCCTAACCGTTCGGCCGGAGATGTCGGATGCGAGATCTTTAGCTACTTGTATCAATTTGCCGCAGTGTGCTTAGATACAATGGGCTGGCAGCTGAGGCTTGGCAGGATGGGGGAGTTAATTAAGGTCGAGGGAGCAGGAAAGAGTTTGTTATTCGCTATTGGCTTAGTACGGCCTATACATAATAGGGCCATGACGGTTCTGGCAAGGCCTTGAACTTCATATATCCCTTTTTTACTCAATCCAGAATACCGATAAAGTCAGATTGAATCATTTTGTCGACCTTTCCTTTGGATTTATTATCATAGGTAGTGTTCGAGATCGCCTCTGTGCGGTGAACGCTCGAATGTAGCTAACATCAGTTTTGTCCTCGCGTGGTTGAAGGAGATGCTGCTGCTGGATGGAATGCTTCCGGGGCGCCATGATCCTTCTATCAGGAATAGAATAATCGAGGGCACTGACTGACTGCATCAATCATCGCTCAGTGAGCTATTAATTGCCGCCAATAGCGCTTCGCTTGCATGCAAGGCGGCTAATAAAAGCGCCAGGTAGACGCGCGGAGATGCATTTTGAGTACTGGTGGTACTGGACAAGCTCTAGGGGAATAATCTCTTTCTTATTTCTTTCTTATTTCTTTCCCATGACGACTAGGAACGGGCAAATCAAGAATTTCACTTCGAATTCCGGACCTCAACATCCTGCTGCTCATGGTGTTTCACGATCAGTATTGGAAATGAACGGAGAAGTGGTGGAACGTGCGGAACCACATATTGGATCACTCCAGTGCGGCACGAAGCCGCTGACGCTGAGTAGGCTCCTATGCCGCTAGCACGGTGGAGGTTCCGTAGCGCGTCATGAGCACCGGGCAAAGGGACGGTTGAGCAACTCAAGCGAACCGCCCTACCTGACTTTGGATAAAGATAGAAGGGAGAAGGTTGTGAAGGTGGCCTCGTTATCCACACATCTGGTCGGAGGACCGACCTGGGTTTTCACGAGCGTAGGCGGGTCCTGGAGTGCCCGTCAAGGGCGCTAACGCATACCCCGGGGTGATCATCACCACCTGCACCTCACATCTCGGCACAGTGGAACGTGTAACCCGCCTGCTGTCCAAGTCAACCACTGAATTTCCTGAAATTCATAGTGCTTAACAGAACGTAGTAGCAAGGGACAACCCACCCATACAGACAGCCTGCGGGGAGGATGGCACTACTGGCAAAGACCGTCTGGCGAAAACGCCGCAGGCGCGAAGCGTGGTGGGCCTGCGCCGGGGGAGCATAGGGAGGAAAGGGAGCCCGGACGGTGGAAGAGCCAGGGGAAGCTGGGTCATTTGACGGAAATGGAAGGTCCGAGCGGCTCATTCATTCTTGAAAAAAGAGGGGGGGAGCGAGCCAATGTATCAATGAATAGATACAGTCAACGGTATTAAGACAGCGCTGCCTACACGCAAATTAGCTTCCGAGGTCGAGCAGTCTCAATTTCACTACAGGATTTGCGAATGAATGCTGGGCTGGGCCACCTCAAATGGCGTGAGCCGCATGCGGGGAGACCCGCACGTACGGTTTTCAGGGGGATCCGGCCGGCCGGCGCCCACCCGACTAGAGGGACTGAGAAATTAATCGAGTACAAAACTTATCATCAAGCTTTACCTTATTTTGATCGTTTAGAGGGCGATCGCGGAGTCACTGAATGAAGTCCTCCCTCCCTTTCTTTCAGAGGTGCTGACCCGCTGCGAGGCAGATATGACTAAGTGACATATTGAATATGGCGACGACTACAGCATGTCGTAGAAGGAGATAAGAGGTGGAGCCAACGACCCACTAAGACTCACGTATCTACAACTACATTCCCGAGCGGCAGTCAAACGGAGGCGTGAATGCAAGATGCCAGCGGAATGATCGACCGGACAGAGGCTAGGGCAGCTTTCTTCCCACCGCGTCCTTCCTTGTGTGTCGGAGATACAAAGCGAGTGCACCGGAAAAGAAGGGGAACTGAATCGATCTATTCCATGGCGAAGCATCCGAAGTATAACTGCACACTCACACGATCTTTGCCGAGAGATAGGAGCATTCGGTGGAACCGGTGAACTACACTTGCTTCTTGATAGATGTGTGGGACAGAGGGCTCGTGGTACCTGCTGCCCGCCCTTCCTCCGCTTTAATAACCGTGTGAACGGAGAGTGTGCAGAGCAAAAGGGAAGGAGGTCCTCATACGGAGTCGCACACTTGAGCAGTGCGGGAGACTGGAGAATGGGTCGAGTAAACTCCCTTAGGGCCGATTAAATCACAGACGAGGAACTTTTCTTTCTTTTTTTCTTTTTGATTTGAAGGGTATGTTCTCAAAAAAGAAAGGCAAAGGTAAATACTTCGAAGAGGCAGCTCGGTAGGGATGGAATGGTCAATAGTCAAGTCAAGGATGACTTCTTTGTTGGCGAAACGATGGGGGAGAGAAAGCACGCCAGTGATTCTCTGAGCCGGTCTTCATTTCCAACGCCTCGGGAAACAGGTCGAGATAGATGACAGCACCTTTTTATCCTCTTCCTTACCGGGAAGGCGCACTTCTCTTCTTCTTCTGGCCTTCACCTCCTGCCCGGCCCGGAAATAGAACCCAGCCCCCTTTCTGATCCATTCATTTCTGCAAGCAGGCGGGATCCAGAGCTAAGCCCCCCTCCTATTCGAAGCCGGGTGTGGCCTCGCCCTTTTGCTCTTTCTTCGGTTTGGCTCCACGAAGGCGCCGCCTAGACTAGGAGCCCCACTCATATTCAAAAGGCGCCCAGCTTTCAAGACGATGATAATAATTAGACAACGTTTTCCAATATCATGGAATAGCATGGCCCGGGGCTAAGGTAACTCCAGTGGGAGAGCCGTGTTATGGGTGACCTTATTGCACGGTTCAGAGAGCACTTGTGTATGTGATGCAAGTGAACGTGTACGAAAAAGCTGTCGTAAAGTTTCGTTGTTCGTTCCGTCGTTGACCCTATCTATGTTTCTACGATGGCCCAAGAACACGCTCATTCTTCAGCCGTAGAGAGACTTTTGAATTGTGAGGTACCATTACGAGCTCAATATATAAGAGTGTTATTCTGTGAAATAACTCGAATTTCAAATCATTCACTTGCTTCAACTACTCATGCTATGGATGTGGGAGCATCAACTCCGTTCCTTTGGGCTTTTGAGGAGCGGGAGAAATTGTTGGAATTCTATGAAAGAGTCCCGGGAGCCAGGATGCATGCCAGTTTCATACGACGTGGTGGAGTGGCACAAGATCTGCCTCTTGTCTTATGTCGAGATATTGATTCCTCCACACAACAATTTGCTTCTCGTATCGACGAATTAGAAGAGATGTCAACCAGCAACCGTATCTGGAAACAACGATTAGTGGATATTGGTACTGTCACTGCACAGCAAGCAAAGGATTGGGGATTCAGTGGTGTAATGTTAAGAGGTCGTGCGACATGAAGACATTGATAGCAATATGGGGGAAGTTCCCATCAGGCAACAACGGTTCTGCCTGACCCTACAAAAGCATGCATATGTTGTCAGTGAAGATTTTGTGTGAAGCCTTGGAGATGACGTACCCGGGGCTAGGTGAGCTGAGGGGGGACAGCGTAAGTGAGTGAATGTGTGTAAGCCCAGTCAAAGATTCCTATTCTAGGCGGGGCGGGCCATCAACCTTCGAATGGTGTTGGTCCTACGGACCGTGAACGGATTCGCCTCTGGCCTCTGGGCACGTCGGAACCGCATGAGTTCACCAGGGTGGAGCACGGTCCGCCAAAATCGGCATAGGTTAGGTGCTATTGATGGAACATGGTAAGCCCATCTTTCTCCATATGAAAGTGCTGCGGGCACATAGAGATGTGGGTAGAGGAAGTCTCAAAAAGTGAAGGCCGAGCTGTAGGTCACGTGACCTGCACCGAAAAGGTGGCTGACTGCGCTTTCTCCTGGATCAAAGCGGATCAGCTCGCCAAATTCGTCGATCGAATCGGGCGCCCCGGAATGTCGAATGAAAGTGGTATTTCTACAACCCTATTTATATGATTTTTAGGGCCCCTTTCCCCCTATCCCTCCCTTATGTTTAGGAGCGGGATCTGCCCAAGAACGACCTGTGGTGGTACGGAAGGCACGGACTCCGCAAGCGTCCCGCACCCTCTGAGAAAGAAACTCCTCAACCATCACAAGATAAAGAAGTATGACGCTCTGTGTCTGACTCTATTGGTCATAGTTCCTTGCTGTTGCGGCCGGTGCTCATTTGCGCGTGTGTGAACCACCAGATCATAAGGAAAGATGCCTCTCGGGGCATCTGAGAATGATTCGAGCCGTATGAAGGGAAACTCCCACGTACAGTTTGTTTTGGGGGGGAAGGAGCCCGACAGGGTCCCCCCACTGACTTGGCCCGGGCCTAAGTGAAAGTGCAAAAGTGAAGTGGTGGGCCTACCCATCCCAACCTGGGGTATGCTGGGATTCGCGAAGAGCAGCACCTTACGATGTTCATGACCAATCGGATCTTGACGTACCAGTAGGTACCAGAGGAGATCGCTATGATCGTTACTGTATCCGTATCGAAGAGATGCGACAAAGTGTTCGGATCATTGTGCAATGTCCTAATCAAATGCCTAGTGGCATGATCAAAGCCGATGATCGTAAGCTATGTCCTCCATCACGATCTCGAATGAAACTATCCATGGAATCGTGCGCCGTGTGAAACGTAGATCATCGCCGTTCTTAACCGAGACTCGGGTTAAGCTCCGTCTCGGAACCGCCGTGGGGTTAGGAGTAAAGCATCCCGAGGTTGGCGCATCTCGTTGGGCGTGGAGAAGCATTGGGAACCCCAATATCTTTCTTCGGAGCAGTTTCTTTTCCCGTCCCCTCGCCCCGGCATAGCGCTTCGCTTCCGGTTCTTCGAAGGAATCAACTGACTTCTCCCTTCTTCATTGATCCGGGGGAAAGGGAACCGTCTACCAGTTGGGAAGCTAGACATCAAGGTTGTGGCTTGATGAGGATAACTAAGCTGACACGCCGAAGTTGGCTGCTGGCACAACAGGGTGGTGCCTTACCGCACCGCAGGCGCACGCGCGGTAGCGTTCGTGGTGGTGCTTCAGGATTCCAATGTACTGCGTCCAGGATTAGAACGAGCTTGCCGGCGGACCACTGCCATCCCATTCTTTAGTGAGCTGGAGCGCTGCCATCTTATCCACGGAAAACGCGTCAAGCTATCGCTTCGGGTCGAAGCACTAAAAGAAAAGGACCGGGAAACGCGGCGGCATAGGAACCACGGGAACCCAGGAGGGAGAAAGACGATGTACGGGATACGGGATCCTCGCAGTAGGCTGGACCAAAATCCAGCCGAGAGAGGGCAGCCTTTAGAAGCAACAGGTTGGGAAACCAAGAGAAGGCTTCGCCTTTTCTTATCTTCTTCCCGGCACAAAAAGAGGGATTAGCATTATTGACCCCATGAGAAAGCACTAACACCTTCCTCATCGGGGCTCCGCGCACTGGGAAAAGGCTTCCGCGACAGGAAACCGGCTACTAGTTAGGAAGTGAACATAAGGTATCAAGAGGTCCCTCACAGTCAGGTGCAATGCAATTGCCCCCTATTAGTCAAGTACCCCTCTTCCTATTTAGTTTAGGGGTTAAGGCGAGAAATGGCTTGATGAACCCTTCCGTTCACCACGCACCGGCCCCATTCACTTGCAACTCGTAGAGGCTGTAAGTAAACAGTGCCCCACTAAATTCAAAGTGACGGTGGGGTTGAAAGACGAGAGTGCCTACCTCCGCGCCGAGAGTGCCCGCCCTTTCTGTCAAGTAGGCTACTTTTTCCGGAACGCAGTCCGGAATAAGCGTTCCTGTGTATATAGATATCTTCGATGCTGTCATTTCGACATGTCCGCTTCAACCCCTCTTTCGCCTCCCAAAAAGCAAAGTTGGCTTGACGAGCGCAGATGAGGAAGCGGGAGCAATAAAACCAAGAATCTCTTTCTTTTCTTTCCAAATACTTTATGAAGTTAAGGGGCAAAGAGAAGCGCTTTCGCTACTGAGAAAGCGAATGGTCAGCGCGAGGGTTCGACGACTTAGCCGAGCGTTAGCGACGCGTCATTCTCATAGCGAGGCGCTTCGAGTTAGCGAAGCGCTGTAGTAGCGTCGGAGACTATGTGCTATAATGCTGAACTAAGGACGTTCCGCCTTATCTATAGAAGCAGTCGACTGAGTTCTGAACGAATGGGATCCTTGGTGGGTAATGGCTCAATCTATAGATGGAAAACCTTATGATGGGACACTACCACGTTAGGTTTGGAGAGAGATGGGACCCGTTATAGTTTAGGGGGAGCAGATGCAAGCTTTTTCTTTCCATAGCCGGCCAAATGACTACCGGATCATTGGTCTACTCTACCTCAATTCACCATTTCGAACTTTATACAGAAGGTTTTTCCGTACCAGCTCCTTCTACCTATACCGCAGTTGAAGCACCTAAAGGTGAATTTGGTGTCTTTCTTGTAGTTGGGTCATATGCTTAGTTAAATATAGACTTATTAATCTCGTAACCGAATAAGATCAACTCCAAACACAGGTACGAGCCAGATGCGGAGGTCTTGTAGTGTTATGGATTGTGTGATCTAGGATGGCACAGGGGCGTCCCGGAGGGGCATGTACTTCTTGTCCATTGCAACCCTTTTCTCATGTCTTCCAACCTACAGGGTTCTCGTGATGTTCCTTGTTCCTCTTTTTCTAAAGGAGTGTTTTTGACTTTGTTCACCTTCGTTGTATCCTTTCTCTAATTTGTTCAACCTCGCATGGTTCTTTGGTTTCACTCATTCATCAAAGAAGCAACTTAGTTTTACCTCTTCTCTTCCTCTTCCTTTTCCCTCCGGTGCCATCCTAGATCTCGGGACGAGATCCTCTCGTAGTGGTGGAGTGTTGTAACGCCCCAAGACCGGAGCTTCGGTTGCCTTCCAGGGTTTTCGGGTTTTGTCGTGTGTTTTGTTTGGTTCTTTGCATTCATCTTTGATTCTTGTGCATTGCATCATGTCATCATGCAACCCGTTTTAAAACTCTCTAAATAAATTGCATAGATCGTTGATCTATTTAAATTGAGGGAACGCACATGGTGGTTTCTCTTTAAAACATACCCTCCCAATATTTAGGGAGCTATTATAAAGTATTCCATTAATTTGGAATTATCCGCAACCCACTTGCATATAATCACATGCCTTTTTCCCGCTTCAAGTTTGGTCCTCAAACTTTGCCCATATCTTCTTTCATCGCTTTCCCGATCTCCACAAAAATTCCAAACATTTTTGGACTCTCCAAAAATGTTTTTCTAATTCAAACTTATTTGAATCACATTCAAATGTGTTTGAATGCAATCCTTTCAAGCGGTGCCAAATGCATTTTCTAGGAACGAACTTATTTTTATGAGTCCGGGAGATTTAACCGCATGCCCAAATTGTTTCTCTAACCCCTCCTTTTCTTTTTTTCTCTCCTCTCTTTGCTTTCTGTTGAAGGGAGTTGAGAGAGAGAGAGAGAGAGAGAGAGAGCAGAGCCCAGCCGCTGGCCACTTGGGCCTCCCACCAGGCCCATCCATTCCCGCAGCCAGTCCTACCTCCTGGGCCGGCCACTAAGGCCCACTTCTCCCGTAACCTAGCCTCGCCCGAACCCCTCTGCCTCTCGATCCCCAACACCGCCGCCATCTCCCTCGCACGCATCCGGATCCCCATCTCCCTCGATCTCTCTTTCACGCACGCAGGCGCATCCTCTCCTTTCCTCATCCCGCGCGCCGCTCGTCCTCTTCTCGCTCTCTCCCTCACACAGCGCCGCCAACCTCTCTCATCTCCCTCGATTTGATCCCCTCACCCCTTCCTAGCGCCGCCGCCAGGGCACCGCGCCCGACCCTACGCCACCTTGTCGCGCCGGCCGGCCACCGGAGTTGTAGCCGGCTGCCACACCACAGCTCCCTGCCTCCTGCTCCCTCCTTGATTCAGTTCGAGAGGAGCTCGAACCCCAAGCCGACCCCGAGCGCTTCCCCAGAACGAGCACGCCCCTGTCCGTGTCCTCCCGAGCGCAAGACAAGCAGCGCCGCCACCGGGAATGGACGCATCAGCTCTGGGTTCGTCTAGCTCCGTCCCTGCCGGAGCTGCGCCTGAGCTCCTCGCCTCGTCCGCGCTGGAAGCGGCCTCCCCCGCCCCAGAATCGTCGCCGGCAACCACCAGCATCTCCAGCACCGCCTCTTGCTGGTCACCTCCACCCCTGGACCCACTGGTCCTCCTCGTTACCGAGCCGTGCACCTTTGGCTGCTTCCCGCCGCACCACCGCCTCCTTGCTGCTGCCCTCCTGCACCGCCCGTCGCCATCCACCCCTCCACCTGCGTCCTGCAAGTTCTCGCTGCTACCCGAGCGCCCCTGTCCTCGAGCACCTGATGGTTTTGGATCCGGTCAAGCGCTCTGACCCGCCGCTGCCATGGCCTTGAATCCTTCTGGCTCTGTTGTTTTCACGGAGCTACTGTTTCATGGCCACAAATGAGACCCATCGGACATCACCAAGACCCGCTGCTTGGACTAGAACGGTGCCGCTCCAGGCCATCACACGGTACAACTACGTTGAGAGAACCCGAATACACCGAGACTCGGGCCGACAAGAACCACGACATCCGTCGATTGCCAAGTACCCCTTCGTTTCGTCGAGACCGGCAAGTCCGAAGACCCCAAGTACCACGACAACCTCGAAGGGATTCAACTCCGTCAAGTTCCTCTAACGATGACCCGAACGGCTACGAAACGCGTACCACTACTATCGCCGAAGACCCGTGCAACGGAACCGTCAAGTTCGACTACCTTCGTGTGTACCTTTACTTCCCACGATGACCGTGTACAACTACCATCCCGTCATTGTCGCGAAGTACCTCTTCGAAACGACCTAGTACCACTACCGTCGACCCTCGAAGACCCCGCGGATGACAAGTTCCTCGTTGTGACCCCGAACACCTACGGAGTGTGTACAACTACGAAACGAGAACAACTACTTTCTCTACTTTGCACCGAACGAGAACCGTCCCGTTTACACGCTTCGAAGGTATAACCCCGAGACGACGCTCGTGAACGAATGAATGAATGTTGTATGAGATGCACCCTTGTTTTGCCTCGAGTCTGAACTATCGGTGCACGTTGCCCCTCTTTTGCCTTGCCACCGACATGTGGGAACCCGGTATCCGGGAGCGCCCCACCATCTTTTGCACGCATCCACACACTTCCCCTTTGCATCAGTATCTCAATCGAGTACCGGAACCGGAACGTTGTCGTGGCACCGTTACCATTATCGTTGCCGTGGCACCCCTTTTCTTTCCACCACGGTGACAAATGCTTCATAATTCTCTTGTCAACTTTTAATGAAAATTGCATAAACTTGCACATATCATCCGCATCATGATAACAACATTTAAAATGTTTAAAATTGTTGTTGCATTAAATTGCTAATGCATGTGGGGATTTACCGGATTTGTTGTTTGTTATAGCCGGCCCCATTTAAATTGTTTAAACGGTATAGTTTTGTTATACTTCACCTCTTGCCATGTTAACCAACATTTAATATTGTTGAGTACCTAACCGAGAGAGAACTAAATAAGTCATGTGGTGTTTTCTTCAATATGCAACTCCGTTGCATATTGAGCTCCACTTAATTTGTAGTGTTGTTTGTTGCACTTTGCCATGCCATGCATATTTAAACCGGACATGCATCATATTTGGTTGTGCATCATGCCATGCTTATGTGGTAGTTGTTTTACTATGTTGTTTGCTTCTTTCCGGGTTACTTCTCGCGTTAGCTTCAGTTTCGTTCCGGAGCTGTGAGGATTCGTTGGATTACGTCCGTTTGTCTTCTTCATGGACTCGTTCTTCTTCCTTGCGGGATCTCAGGCAAGATGACCATACCCTCGAAATCACTTCTATCTTTGCTTGCTAGTTGCTCGCTCTATTGCTATGCCTATGCCGCGATACCTACCACTTGCTATATCATGCCTCCCATATTGCCATGTCAAACCTCTAACCCACCTTGTCCTAGCAAACCGTTGTTTGGCTATGTTACCGCTTTGCTCAGCCCCCTCTTATAGCGTTGCTAGTTGCAGGTGAAGATTGGAGTTTGTTCCTTGTTGGGAACATGGATATTTGTTGGGATATCACAATATCTCTTATTTTAATTAATGCATCTATATACTTGGTAAAGGGTGGAAGGCTCGGCCTTATGCCTGGTGTTTTGTTCCACTCTTGCCGGCCTAGTTTTCGTCATACCGGTGTTATGTTCCTTGATTTTGCGTTCCTTACACGGTTGGGTTATAATGGGAACCCCTTGACAGTTCGCCTTGAATAAAACTCCTCCAGCAAGGCCCAACCTTAGTTTTACCATTTGCCACCTAAGCCTTTTTCCCTTGGGTTCTGCAGACTCAAGGGTCATCTTTATTTAAACCCCCGGGCCAGTGCTCCTCTGAGTGTTGGTCCAAACTAGAGCACCGTGCAGGGCCATCCCTTGGCAACTTGGGTTACGTCGGCTCCTGTAAGCTTAGCTTATCCGGTGTGCCGTGAGAACGAGATATGTGCAGCTCCTATCGGGATTTGTCGGCACAGCGGGTGGTCTTGCTGGTCTTGTTTTACCATTGTTAAAATGCCTTGTAATCGGGATTCCGAGCCTGATCGGGTCTTCCTGGGAGAAGGAATATCCTTCGTTGACCATGAAAGCTTGTGATGGGCTAAGTTGGGACACCCTTGCAGGGATTTGATCTTTCGAAAGCCATGCCCGCACTTATGGGCAGATGGGAATTTGTTAATATCCGGTTGTAGAAAACTTGAAACCTTAACTTAATTAAAATGCATCAACCGCGTGTGTAGCCGTGATGGTCTCTTCTCGGCGGGGTCCGGGAAGTGAACACGGTGTTGGAGTTATGCTTGAACGTAATTAGTCTAGGATCACTTCTTGATCATAGATTCTCAACCGTGCCTTTGCCTTCTCTTCTCGCTCTCATTTGCGTACGTTAGCCACCATATATGCTAGTCGCTTGGTGCAGCTCCACCTTATACCTTTTACCCTTCCTATAAGCTTAAATAGTCTTGATCGCGAGGGTTTGAGATTGCTGAGTCCCCGTGACTCACAGATTACTTCCAAAACCAGTTTGCAGGTGCCGATGATACCGTGCAGGTGACGCAACCGAGCTCGGGGAGGAGCTCGATGAAGTTCGTGTTCGTTATGTTGTTCCGTTTCTAGTTGATCAGTAGTGGAGCCCAGTTGGGGCGATCGGGGATCTGTAGCATTAGGGGTAGTCTTCTTTTATTTTGGTTCCGTAGTCGGACCTTAATTGTATCTGTATGATGTAATGCTTTATTCATGTATTGTGTGAAGTGGTGATTGTAAGCCAACTATGGTATCCCTTTCCTTATTCAGTACATGGGATGTGTAAAGATTACCCTCTTGCGACATGCCTACTATGCGGTTATGCCTCTAAGTCGTGCTCCGACACATGGGAGATATAGCCGCATCGTGGGTGTTACAAGTTGGTAACCAGAGCCTTCCCCGACTTAGGAGCCCCCTACTTGATCGAATCGCTGGCGTTGTTGAGTCGAGAAAAATGTTTTGAGCATTTAGGATTATATATATCGGAGAGTAGGATTCTTTTTACTCCTCAGTTCCTTCATCGCTCTGGTGAGGTATCCTGACGTAAAGTTTTGACTCTTCTCTTCTCAAATTTCACTAATTTTTTTTAGGATCACGCGGGTATCTTAGAATCGTTCCGATGGTTTTGTGACGAGAACATTGTTCTTGGTGCCTCCTGACATTTAGGGGTTGTGGCAGTGTCCCAGGGAGTTGAGCTCTGAGGTGTTGTCGTCACAATTTTATCGTTGCAATTCTGGAATACACGAGTTACGCCAACATCGAAAATCTCTTTTATGCAGTTGTTGGTGAGATAACCTCGACACCACCCAGTACTGGGGCGGGAGTTCGGGAGTATTGCCATAACTCGTATAACGAATGCTTTTCGAAGGTTGAGGTAAATGATTTCCGAAGGTGTCTTGGTTATGTGTTGATGGATGGATACCGCTGGATGTAGGATTTGCTAGTTTTGGGTGAGATATTATGCTTCCCCTGTATCCCCAACACCTGATTGCATAACCGGAAAGTTTCGGGAGTTTATAAGTAGGAATTCAAGTAGCTCTTAGGATATCTTTCCGACAGATGTATGATATGAAATTGGGGTTCGACGTCTAGTGGCCCGCCTATCCACGGTTGGTTTTACAGTGGTCTCGTTGTGTCTTAAAGAGTCCTTGGCTATGCTGACTCGGGGATGCTCCGTATGTCATGTGCACTGCCTTGTACATGATGGTACTGTATGATCGAGCCCGTGTGGGCCCCACCACAAAAACTTCGGACGAAATCTCTATCATATGTTTGTTCCGGCTTATTCTGCAAGCCAATCCTTTGTTTTGTCTTGAGTTGTGGTATTCGAGTTGCTTCGAAGTCAAGTGTTGATTCCATACCTTTCCTAAACGGTGTTCTCATACTCCGATGTGAATACCAATCCTTCTTAATCATCAAGTTTGTCATGTTAATTCTTTTTCAACCGGTGTGCTCCTCTTCAAATGGATCCAATCTTGTCAACTTTCGCAAGATCAATTATCAGTTCTTCTCAACGGTGTTTGTTTCATCCGTCTCCAAGTTGCCTTTGTTTTCCCGCCCACCCACCCTTTTTCTTCAAGGACTCGGATTTCTTAATTCGTTATCCATTTTATGGATGTGAAGGCTCTCCATTATTTTCAATCAACGTTCTTACCCGGTGGTTCTCTTGAAGATGCTCTACTCATTCATCATTCTCCATTATTTTCTTCTCCGGTGGTTTTCAATTCAAGCTTTCGGTGTTTGATCACATTCTTTTCCTTGTTTCAAATGTTTTCTTGTGCCGGTGCACCTCTTAATCATCCACTTCTCGCTATTCAATTATTCCGGAGTGTTGAAGATATCTCAGAAGATTCGTGTTCCCACTCTGCATTCGTTCAAACTTTTGCGAGGATGTTATCTCATTCAAGCCATTTAATTCAACCGGCGCAATCTCTCTTTCAAATCGTTCGACGGTGTTTCTTTTGAGTGGGCCCTAACCCACAGGTCTTTTTCCAGGATCTTACCTGACTCTTTTCTTTTACCGGAGCTATTCTCAAATTATTCAAAGTTTGACGTAACAATGAGTTATCATCAGTCAAATGCCTTCTCCAAGATCTGTCAAATTCTTATCACTGTGGGCTTAACCTTTCTATTCGTCATCCTGGATTATTTCAATAATTCATGGTGGTGTTTCTCGTCGTCATTCTTAGATTTTGAAGACCGAAGAAGAGTTTTTCCTCCAAATCTTTCCCGTTCTCTCAAGACTCGTGGTTCTAGCTTGATGACATCCTCTCATAATTGTTTTTCGATTGTGAGAATTCTTTTCACCCATCCGGAGCAGTTCAGGAGTCTTTTCAGTTTGATTCTTCGAAGCCCATCATTTCAGAAGACCTATTCACTCTCAGCTTTCAGCTATCATTCTCCAAATATTACCGGTGCATCATTCAATATTCTCTAACCAGTTCGTGATCTCTTCGTTTCAGTTGTATCTAAATCCCCTCAAGTATCCTCATTCGTTCTCTAATTCTTACCGGTGATTCATCCCTTTACTTCGTTCATTTTAATTATTACGGTGGGTCATTCAAGATCTCTCTTCCTTGGTTATCATATCAATTCTTTCGTTCTTTCCAAACCCACCGGTGGTTCGTTGAAGACCTTCCCAAGTTGGCACTATATCTACCTTAATCTTTTCTACAAGAATAAGTAGTTTGCTAAATCCGCTGCTTACCATCAATCTAAATTGGTGAAGGATGCGCATAACGTAATTCTTATTATTGTTTCATACAAGTGATCTAATTTCTTCTTTCGGGAGTGGTTCATCATATCACATTCTCGGTTCGAGATGCTTTATCTTTTCTTCCGGAGTTCCAAGTTTCCACTTTATCTCATCATGAAGATCCATCTTAATCACTACAAGGCTTCACCTTGTGTTTTCAACTTCTCTTTCTTTCTATCATCCTTTTGTTATCGAGTTCTTCATGGAGGCTCTACATGGTGGTTCATCAAGGATTCCTTTCATTCTTCAATTGTTCATCAAGATTTCTCTCAAAGCTATGATCCACCAAGCTATACTTCAAGTATTCTTCATCTTGCATTTGGAAGTGCAATTATTTCATATCTCATCTTTTGAGATGGTGTTATGTCACTGTTGATAATTTTCCCTTCGTGTTTCATGATTCACATGTTTTCAAGAGTGACATATCTAAATCCATAATTTTTTTCTCTTCGCTCAAGACTTCTTCTCAACCAATCAATATCTTCTTTGGGACTATCTTGTGTCATGTTTCACCTAAAGCCTTCCCTAAGAATTGTTGCTAATTATGGTGCTTATAAATGATCCAAGTTCTTCATTTATCCTCCCGGTGGAATAAGCTTCTCGTTTCCTTGTTGATATAAATCCAATCTATTGTTTCGTTAGTGGCAGGTTTTCAGCTCAAGTTTTTTTGAGATGTTTTCCATAAGCCCTCAACAAGCATGTTCTTTTCGTTGTTGATTTCCCTACAACTCCGTTCAATCCTTCTTTTAAGGATGCTCTCTCAAATTCATTTGAGGTAGAACATGTTGTTTTCTTCTCCGTTCTTTTCATTGCAGTCTTTCATTTCTTCCGGAGGCATTGTGATGATGCTCTTGTCGGTGTACTAGAGTAGGGGTACCCTAGTATCCCGAACTTGTGCACGGGCAGTCGCAGCATCCCGCGGCAAGGCTTGCCGGGTGACCGCCAAGGTCCTCCGTGGTTCCCCTGGAGCCTTTCAAGGAGACAAGACCCCGGCAAGAGGAGCTTGCCGGGAAGGCCAACTAAGGCACTGCAAGACTCCGGCAAGAGGAGCTTGCCGGGAAGGCCACCAAAGGCATCTCAAGGAACTTGCCACGGCGCGCCACGCGTCCCGGCAAGGCCCAGTGAGCGACAAGCTCCCGGACGCGACAAGACAACGACCGCGGCAAGGCGTTTGCCGCGGCAGGCCACCACTCTGTGTCCATGCTCCAGCACATCCACTGTAATAGGTAGCTGTACCAACCGCGGCACCTTTCCCTTTTTGCCCTTGTCTATGTTGCCACCTGTCGGTGACCCCTTGAGCATATAAAAGGAGGCCCATGCGCAACATAGAGGGGGGTTAGCTGGTTCGAACACTCACGCTCGGTCTCGTTAGCTGCTGGTGTGTACTGTAGCACTCAGCGCTCCCGAGCAAGAAATCAATACAAACCACAAAGCAGGAGTAGGGTTTTACGCATCTGTGCGGCCCGAACCTGGGTAAACTGCTCATGTGTTTCGCCTCGATCCGCTCTTTGCACGACCTCCGCCCCCGCCGAACCGAAAGGGACTCAGCCCGTCGGTCCCATAGGTGCCCGTGGATCAGTACCTCGGCATCTTTGGCATGCCAGGTAGGGGGCGTCGAAGTTGTGTGAACCAGATCCGGCGTTCACGCGAGCTAGATCTTCATCATCTTCATCGACATGCCGCTGAAGAAGAAGGCTTCGGAGGCGGCTGCTCCGTCCGCCCTGCTACCAACGGAGCAAACGGCTGATGGGGCGGACACCATCGGAAGAACGGGCGGGGACGAGGGAGCTCACGGTGCTGCCAGGTCCAAGGACAAGGCTGCGCTGCCCATCGGCGGCGTAGCCGGCTCCCACAAAGACCGGGCGCACTCCAAGACCTCGGCGTCCGTACATGCATCGCGCCCATCTCAGGAGGCGCGGGACCGGCAGCGTCATGGTACTCACGGTACCATGCGATTGCTGGACCAAGATCGAGCTGGTGGATCTCGGAGTGCTCAAGACCAGCATGCACGCGAACATGCTGGCACGAGCGAGGCACGGTCGCCTGGACAGGATACTGCTCCTTCTAACATAGTTAGAAGTCCGAGCATATCCCGCTCCTCGCACTGTTCGCCACCACCACCTGCCACTGTAGCAGAAGCTTTGGCGCGAGCTCAACTGCTCCTTGACTACCCTCCAACAGCAGACAAGATCGACGACTGGAGGGCCACCATCCAGAGTCTCATCGGCTTCGCCAACGGCGACACTCAGCGGCAGTCGAGCACGTCGCAGCCGCGACATCTTTGGCGAGCTCTCTTCACTCATCATCTCGTATTGTGAAGATCATGTTATTTCCTTTGCTTATCCATTCAACCGGAGTGTCGTGTTTTCATTCCAGCTCTCTCATCTTATCAAGTTTTACCTCCCTTCTCAACCGGAATGCTGTCTGAAATCTTTCTTACCCCTTGTGCCATTATTTCAATAGTTCCGGAGGCAGTGTTTTGTTGATTCATCAAGTGTCCTCTCATCTTGTCTAGTTCATGCTCAAATTCTTCCATTTACAGTCAAAGTGTTGTCCAAATTATATCAGTCTTATTCCTTCTCTATCTTGTTTTAACCAGGGTGTTGTGTCTATCATTCCTCTTCTAACCGGAGTCTCATCCAAGTGCTTTCATATTGCAAATCTCATATTCTTTACCTTCCATTTCCAACCGGAGCGTTGCCGTAATTGATCTTTATCATTCCTTGTACATCTCGTGTCAACCGAGGTGCTTGCATGTACTTCTTGTCCATTGCAACCCTTTTCTCATGTCTTCCAACCTACAGGGTTCTCGTGATGTTCCTTGTTCCTCTTTTTCTAAAGGAGTGTTTTCGACTTTGTTCACCTTCGTTGTATCCTTTCTCTAATTTGTTCAACCTCGCATGGTTCTTTGGTTTCACTCATTCATCAAAGAAGCAACTTAGTTTTACCTCTTCTCTTCCTCTTCCTTTTCCCTCCGGTGCCATCCTAGATCTCGGCACGAGATCCTCTCGTAGTGGTGGAGTGTTGTAACGCCCCAAGACCGGAGCTTCGGTTGCCTTCCAGGGTTTTCGGGTTTCGTCGTGTGTTTTGTTTGGTTCTTTGCATTCATCTTTGATTCTTGTGCATTGCATCATGTCATCATGCAACCCGTTTTAAAACTCTCTAAATAAATTGCATAGATCGTTGATCTATTTAAATTGAGGGAACGCACATGGTGGTTTCTCTTTAAAACATACCCTCCCAATATTTAGGGAGCTATTATAAAGTATTCCATTAATTTGGAATTATCCGCAACCCACTTGCATATAATCACATGCCTTTTTCCCGCTTCAAGTTTGGTCCTCAAACTTTGCCCATATCTTCTTTCATCGCTTTCCCGATCTTATTTGAATCACATTCAAATGTGTTTGAATGCAATCCTTTCAAGCGGTGCCAAATGCATTTTCTGGGAACGAACTTATTTTTATGAGTCCGGGAGATTTAACCGCATGCCCAAATTGTTTCTCTAACCCCTCCTTTTCTTTTTTTCTCTCCTCTCTTTGCTTTCTGTTGAAGGGTGTTGAGAGAGAGAGAGAGAGAGAGCAGAGCCCAGCCGCTGGCCACTTGGGCCTCCCACCAGGCCCATCCATTCCCGCAGCCAGTCCTACCTCCTGGGCCGGCCACTAAGGCCCACTTCTCCCGTAACCTAGCCTCGCCCGAACCCCTCTGCCTCTCGATCCCCAACACCGCCGCCATCTCCCTCGCACGCATCCAGATCCCCATCTCCCTCGATCTCTCTTTCACGCACGCAGGCACATCCTCTCCTTTCCTCATCCCGCGCGCCGCTCCTCCTCTTCTCGCTCTCTCCCTCACACAGCGCCGCCAACCTCTCTCATCTCCCTCGATTTGATCCCCTCACCCCCTCCTAGCGCCGCCGCCAAGGCACCGCGCCCGACCCTACGCCACCTCGTCGCGCCGGCCGGCCACCGGAGTTGTAGCTGGCTGCCACACCACAGCTCCCTGCCTCCTGCTCCCTCCTTGATTCAGTTCGAGAGGAGCTCGAACCCCAAGCCGACCCCGAGCGCTTCCTCAGAACGAGCACGCCCCTGTCCGTGTCCTCCCGAGCGCAAGACAAGCAGCACCGCCACCGGGAATGGACCCATCAGCTCTGGGTTCGTCTAGCTCCGTCCCTGCCGGAGCTGCGCCTGAGCTCCTCGCCTCGTCCGCGCTGGAAGCGGCCTCCCCCGCCCCAGCATCGTCGCCGGCCACCACCAGCATCTCCAGCACCGCCTCTTGCTGGTCACCTCCACCCCTGGACCCACTGGTCCTCCTCGTTACCGAGCCGTGCACCTTTGGCTGCTTCCCGCCGCACCACCGCCTCCTTGCTGCTGCCCTCCTGCACCGCCCGTCGCCATCCACCCCTCCACCTGCGTCCTGCAAGTTCTCGCTGCTACCCGAGCGCCCCTGTCCTCGAGCACCTGATGGTTTTGGATCCGGTCAAGCGCTCTGACCCGCCGCTGCCATGGCCTTGAATCCTTCTGGCTCTGTTGTTTTCACGGAGCTACTGTTTCATGGCCACAAATGAGACCCATCGGACATCACCAAGACCCGCTGCTTGGACTAGAACGGTGCCGCTCCAGGCCATCACACGGTACAACTACGTTGAGAGAACCCGAATACGCCGAGACTCGGGCCGACAAGAACCACGACATCCGTCGATTGCCAAGTACCCCTTTGTTTCGTCGAGACCGGCAAGTCCGAAGACCCCAAGTACCACGACAACCTCGAAGGGATTCAACTCCGTCAAGTTCCTCTAACGATGACCCGAACGGCTACGAAACGTGTACCACTACTATCGCCGAAGACCCGTGCAACAGAACCGTCAAGTTCGACTACCTTCGTGTGTACCTTTACTTCCCATGATGACCGTGTACAACTACCATCCCGTGCATGTCGCGAAGTACCTCTTCGAAACGACCTAGTACCACTACCGTCGACCCTCGAAGACCCCGCGGATGACAAGTTCCTCGTTGTGACCCCGAACACCTACGGAGTGTGTACAACTACGAAACGAGAACAACTACTTTCTCTACTTTGCACCGAACGAGAACCGTCCCGTTTGCACGCTTCGAAGGTATAACCCCGAGATGACGCTCGTGAACGAATGAATGCATGTTGTATGAGATGCACCCTTGTTTTGCCTCGAGTCTGAACTATCGGTGCACGTTGCCCCTCTTTTGCCTTGCCACCGACATGTGGGAACCCGGTATCCGGGAGCGCCCCACCATCTTTTGCATCCATCCACACACTTCCCCTTTGCATCAGTATCTCAATCGAGTACCGGAACCGGAACGTTGCCGTGGCACCGTTACCGTTATCGTTGCCGTGGCACCCCTTTTCTTTCCACCACGGTGACAAATGCTTCATAATGCTCTTGTCAACTTTTAATGAAAATTGCATAAACTTGCACATATCATCCGCATCATGATAACAACATTTAAAATGTTTAAAATTGTTTTTGCATTAAATTGCTAATGCATGTGGGGATTTACCGGATTTGTTGTTTGTTATAGCCGGCCCCATTTAAATTGTTTAAACGGTATAGTTTTGTTATGCTTCACCTCTTGCCATGTTAA
Source organism: Triticum urartu (assembly GCF_056163025.1). Classification (NCBI taxonomy): domain Eukaryota; kingdom Viridiplantae; phylum Streptophyta; class Magnoliopsida; order Poales; family Poaceae; genus Triticum; species Triticum urartu. The sequence continues at coordinate 728,847,573 of NC_141875.1, read as the reverse complement.
CCAACATTTAATATTGTTGAGTACCTAACCGAGAGAGAACTAAATAAGTCATGTGGTGTTTTCTTCAATATGCAACTCCGTTGCATATTGAGCTCCACTTAATTTGTAGTGTTGTTTGTTGCACTTTGCCATGCCATGCATATTTAAACCGGACATGCATCATATTTGGTTGTGCATCATGCCATGCTTATGTGGTAGTTGTTTTACTATGTTGTTTGCTTCTTTCCGGGTTACTTCTCGCGTTAGCTTCAGTTTCGTTCCGGAGTTGTGAGGATTCGTTGGATTACGTCCGTTTGTCTTCTCCATGGACTCGTTCTTCTTCCTTGCGGGATCTCAGGCAAGATGACCATACCCTCGAAATCACTTCTATCTTTGCTTGCTAGTTGCTCGCTCTATTGCTATGCCTATGCCGCGATACCTACCACTTGCTATATCATGCCTCCCATATTGCCATGTCAAACCTCTAACCCACCTTGTCCTAGCGAACCATTGTTTGGCTATGTTACCGCTTTGCTCAGCACCCTCTTATAGCGTTGCTAGTTGCAGGTGAAGATTGGAGTTTGTTCCTTGTTGGGAACATGGATATTTGTTGGGATATCACAATATCTCTTATTTTAATTAATGCATCTATATACTTGGTAAAGGGTGGAAGGCTCGGCCTTATGCCTGGTGTTTTGTTCCACTCTTGCCGGCCTAGTTTTCGTCATACCGGTGTTATGTTCCTTGATTTTGCGTTCCTTACACGGTTGGGTTATAATGGGAACCCCTTGATAGTTCGCCTTGAATAAAACTCCTCCAGCAAGGCCCAACCTTAGTTTTACCATTTGCCACCTAAGCCTTTTTCCCTTGGGTTCTGCAGACTCAAGGGTCATCTTTATTTAAACCCCCGGGCCAGTGCTCCTCTGAGTGTTTGTCCAAACTAGAGCACCGTGCAGGGCCATCCCTTGGCAACTTGGGTTACGTCGGCTCCTGTACGCTTAGCTTATCCGGTGTGCCGTGAGAACGAGATATGTGCAGCTCCTATCGGGATTTGTCGGCACAGCGGGTGGTCTTGCTGGTCTTGTTTTACCATTGTTAAAATGCCTTGTAATCGGGATTCCGAGCCTGATCGGGTCTTCCTGGGAGAAGGAATATCCTTCGTTGACCATGAAAGCTTGTGATGGGTTAAGTTGGGACACCCCTGCAGGGATTTGATCTTTCGAAAGCCATGCCCGCACTTATGGGCAGATGGGAATTTGTTAATATCCGGTTGTAGAAAACTTGAAACCTTAACTTAATTAAAATGCATCAACCGCGTGTGTAGCCGTGATGGTCTCTTCTCGGCGGGGTCCGGGAAGTGAACACGGTGTTGGAGTTATGCTTGAACGTAATTAGTCTAGGATCACTTCTTGATCATAGATTCTCAACCGTGCCTTTGCCTTCTCTTCTCGCTCTCATTTGCGTACGTTAGCCACCATATATGCTAGTCGCTTGGTGCAGCTCCACCTTATACCTTTTACCCTTCCTATAAGCTTAAATAGTCTTGATCGCGAGGGTTTGAGATTGCTGAGTCCCCGTGACTCACAGATTACTTCCAAAACCAGTTTGCAGGTGCCGATGATACCGTGCAGGTGACGCAACCGAGCTCGGGGAGGAGCTCGATGAAGTTCGTGTTCGTTATGTTGTTCCGTTTCTAGTTGATCAGTAGTGGAGCCCAGTTGGGGCGATCGGGGATCTGTAGCATTAGGGGTAGTCTTCTTTTATTTTGGTTCCGTAGTCGGACCTTAATTGTATCTGTATGATGTAATGCTTTATTCATGTATTGTGTGAAGTGGTGATTGTAAGCCAACTATGGTATCCCTTTCCTTATTCAGTACATGGGATGTGTAAAGATTACCCTCTTGCGACATGCCTACTATGCGGTTATGCCTCTAAGTCGTGCTCCGACACATGGGAGATATAGCCGCATCGTGGGTGTTACAAGTTGGTAACCAGAGCCTTCCCCGACTTAGGAGCCCCCTACTTGATCGAATCGCTGGCGTTGTTGAGTCTAGAAAAATGTTTTGAGCATTTAGGATTATATATATCGGAGAGTAGGATTCTTTTTACTCCTCAGTTCCTTCATCGCTCTGGTGAGGTATCCTGACGTAAAGTTTTGACTCTTCTCTTCTCAAATTTCACTAATTTTTTTTAGGATCACGCGCGTATCTTAGAATCGTTCCGATGGTTTTGTGACGAGAACATTGTTCTTGGTGCCTCCTGACATTTAGGGGTTGTGGCAGTGTCCCGGGGAGTTGAGCTCTGGGGTGTTGTCGTCACAATTTTATCGTTGCAATTCTGGAATACACGAGTTACGCCAACATCGAAAATCTCTTTTATGCAGTTGTTGGTGAGCTAACCTCGACGCCACCCAATACTGGGGCGGGAGTTCGGGAGTATTGCCATAACTCATATAACGAATGCTTTTCGAAGGTTGAGGTAAATGATTTCCGAGGGTGTCTTGGTTATGTGTTGATAGATGGATACCGCTGGATGTAGGATTTGCTAGTTTTGGGTGAGATATTATGCTTCCCCTGTATCCCCAACACCTGATTGCATAACCGGAAAGTTTCGGGAGTTTATAAGTAGGAATTCAAGTAGCTCTTAGGATATCTTTCCGACAGATGTATGATATGAAATTGGGGTTCGACGTCTAGTGGCCCGCCTATCCACGGTTGGTTTTACAGTGGTCTCGTTGTGTCTTAAAGAGTCCTTGGCTATGCTGACTCGGGGATGCTTCGTATGTCATGTGCACTGCCTTGTACATGATGGTACTGTATGATCGAGCCCGTGTGGGACCCACCACAAAAACTTCGGACGAAATCTCTATCATATGTTTGTTCCGGCTTATTCTGCAAGCCAATCCTTTGTTTTGTCTTGAGTTGTGGTATTCGAGTTGCTTCGAAGTCAAGTGTTGATTCCATACCTTTCCTAAACGGTGTTCTCATACTCGATGTGAATACCAATCCTTCTTAATCATCAAGTTTGTCATGTTAATTCTTTTTCAACCGGTGTGCTCCTCTTCAAATGGATCCAATCTTGTCAACTTTCGCAAGATCAATTATCAGTTCTTCTCAACGGTGTTTGTTTCATCCGTCTCCAAGTTGCCTTTGTTTTCCCGCCCACCCACCCTTTTTCTTCAAGGACTCGGATTTCTTAATTCGTTATCCATTTTATGGATGTGAAGGCTCTCCATTCTTTTCAATCAACGTTCTTACCCGGTGGTTCTCTTGAAGATGCTCTACTCATTCATCATTCTCCATTATTTTCTTCTCCGGTGGTTTTCAATTCAAGCTTTCGGTGTTTGATCACATTCTTTTCCTTGTTTCAAATGTTTTCTCGTGCCGGTGCACCTCTTAATCATCCACTTCTCGCTATTCAATTATTCCGGAGTGTTGAAGATATCTCAGAAGATTCGTGTTCCCACTCTGCATTCGTTCAAACTTTTGCGAGGATGTTATCTCATTCAAGCCATTTAATTCAACCGGCGCAATCTCTCTTTCAAATCGTTCGACGGTGTTTCTTTTGAGTGGGCCCTAACCCACAGGTCTTTTTCCAGGATCTTACCTGACTCTTTTCTTTTACCGGAGCTATTCTCAAATTATTCAAAGTTTGACGTAACAATGAGTTATCATCAGTCAAATGCCTTCTCCAAGATCTGTCAAATTCTTATCACTGTGGGCTTAACCTTTCTATTCGTCATCCTGGATTATTTCAATAATTCATGGTGGTGTTTCTCGTCGTCATTCTCAGATTTTGAAGACCGAAGAAGAGTTTTTCCTCCAAATCTTTCCCGTTCTCTCAAGACTCGTGGTTCTAGCTTGATGACATCCTCTCATAATTGTTTTTCGATTGTGAGAATTCTTTTCACCCATCCGGAGCAGTTCATGAGTCTTTTCAGTTTGATTCTCCGAAGCCCATCATTTCAGAAGACCTATTCACTCTCAGCTTTCAGCTATCATTCTCCAAATCTTACCGGTGCATCATTCAATATTCTCTAATCAGTTCGTGATCTCTTCGTTTCAGTTGTATCTAAATCCCCTCAAGTATCCTCATTCGTTCTCTAATTCTTACCGGTGATTCATCCCTTTACTTCGTTCATTTTAATTATTACGGTGGGTCATTCAAGATCTCTCTTCCTTGGTTATCATATCAATTCTTTCGTTCTTTCCAAACCCACCGGTGGTTCGTTGAAGACCTTCCCAAGTTGGCACTATATCTACCTTAATCTTTTCTACGAGAATAAGTAGTTTGCTAAATCCGCTGCTTACCATCAATCTAAATTGGTGAAGGATGCGCATAACGTAATTCTTATTATTGTTTCATACAAGTGATCTAATTTCTTCTTTCGGGAGTGATTCATCATATCACATTCTCGGTTCGAGATGCTTTATCTTTTCTTCCGGAGTTCCAAGTTTCCACTTTATCTCATCATGAAGATCCATCTTAATCACTACAAGGCTTCACCTTGTGTTTTCAACTTCTCTTTCTTTCTATCATCCTTTTGTTATCATAGTTCTTCATGGAGGCTCTACATGGTGGTTCATGAAGGATTCCTTTCATTCTTCAATTGTTCATCAAGATTTCTCTCGAAGCTATGATCCACCAAGCTATACTTCAAGTATTCTTCATCTTGCATTTGGAAGTGCAATTATTTCATATCTCATCTTTTGAGATGGTGTTATGTCACTATTGATAATTTACCCTTCGTGTTTCATGATTCACATGTTTTCAAGAGTGACATATCTAAATCCATCATTTTTTTCTCTTCGCTCAAGACTTCTTCTCAACCAATCAATATCTTCTTTGGGACTATCTTGTGTCATGTTTCACCTAAAGCCTTCCCTAAGAATTGTTGCTAATTATGGTGCTTATAAATGATCCAAGTTCTTCATTTATCCTCCCGGTGGAATAAGCTTCTCGTTTCCTTGTTGATATAAATCCAATCTATTGTTTCGTTAGTGGCAGGTTTTCAGCTCAAGTTTTTTTGAGATGTTTTCCATAAGCCCTCAACAAGCATGTTCTTTTCGTTGTTGATTTCCCTACAACTCCGTTCAATCCTTCTTTTAAGGATGCTCTCTCAAATTCATTTGAGGTAGAACATGTTGTTTTCTTCTCCGTTCTTTTCATTGCAGTCTTTCATTTCTTCCGGAGGCATTGTGATGATGCTCTTGTCGGTGTACTAGAGTAGGGGTACCCTAGTATCCCGAACTTGTGCACGGGCAGTCGCAGCATCCCGCGGCAAGGCTTGCCGGGTGACCGCCAAGGTCCTCCGTGGTTCCCCTGGAGCCTTTCAAGGAGACAAGACCCCGGCAAGAGGAGCTTGCCGGGAAGGACAACTAAGGCACTGCAAGACCCCGGCAAGAGGAGCTTGCCGGGAAGGCCACCCAAGGAATCTCAAGGAACTTGCCGCGGCGCGCCACATGTCCCGGCAAGGCCCGGTGAGCGACAAGCTCCCGGACGCGACAAGACAATGACCGCGGCAAGGCGTTTGCCGCGGCAGGTCACCACTCTGTGTCCGTGCTCCAGCACATCCACTGTAATAGGTAGCTGTACCAACCGCAGCACCTTTCCCTTTTTGCCCTTGTCTATGTTGCCACCTGTCGGTGACCCCTTGAGCATATAAAAGGAGGCCCATGCGCAACATAGAGGGGGGTTAGCTGGTTCGAACACTCACGCTCGGTATCGTTAGCTGCTGGTGTGTACTGTAGCACTCAGCGCTCCCGAGCAAGAAATCAATACAAACCACAAAGCAGGAGTAGGGTTTTACGCATCTGTGCGGCCCGAACCTGGGTAAACTGCTCATGTGTTTCGCCTCGATCCGCTCTTTGCACGATCTCCGCCCCCGCCGAACCGAAAGGGACTCAGCCCGCCGGTCCCATAGGTGCCCGTGGATCAGTACCTCGGCATCTTTGGCGCGCCAGGTAGGGGGCGTCGAAGTTGTGTGAACCAGATCCGGCGTTCACGCGAGCTAGATCTTCATCATCTTCATCGACATGCCGCCGAAGAAGAAGGCTTCGGAGGCGGCTGCTCCATCCGCCCAGCTACCAACGGAGCAAACGGCTGATGGGGCGGACACCGTCGGAAGAAGGGGCGGCGACGAGGGAGCTCACGGTGCTGCCAGGTCCAAGGACAAGGCTGCGCTGCCCATCGGCGGCGTAGCCGGCTCCCACAACGACCGGGCGCACTCCAAGACCTCGGCGTCCGTACATGCATCGCGCCCATCTCAGGAGGTGCGGGACCGGCAGCGTCATGGTACTCACGGTACCATGCGATTGCTGGACCAAGATCGAGCTGGTGGATCTCGGAGTGCTCAAGACCAGCATGCACGCGAACATGCTGGCACGAGCGAGGCACGGTCGCCTGGACAGGATACTGCTCCTTCTAACATAGTTAGAAGTCCGAGCATATCCCGCTCCTCGCACCGTTCGCCACCACCACCCGCCACTGCAGCAGAAGCTTTGGCGCGAGCTCAACTGCTCCTTGACTACCCTCCAACAGCAGACAAGATCGACGACTGGAGGGCCACCATCCAGAGTCTCATCGGCTACGCCAACGGCGACACTCAGCGGCAGCCGAGCACGTCGCAGCCGCGACATCTTTGGCGAGCTCTCTTCATTCATCATCTCGTATTGTGAAGATCATGTTATTTCCTTTGCTTATCCATTCAACCGGAGTGTCGTGTTTTCATTCCAGCTCTCTCATCTTATCAAGTTTTACCTCCCTTCTCAACCGGAATGCTGTCTGAAATCTTTCTTACCCCTTGTGCCATTATTTCAATAGTTCCGGAGGCAGTGTTTTGTTGATTCATCAAGTGTCCTCTCATCTTGTCTAGTTCATGCTCAAATTCTTCCATTTACAGTCAAAGTGTTGTCCAAATTATATCAGTCTTATTCCTTCTCTATCTTGTTTTAACCGGGGTGTTGTGTCTATCATTCCTCTTCTAACCGGAGTCTCATCCAAGTGCTTTCATATTGCAAATCTCATATTCTTTACCTTCCATTTCCAACCGGAGCATTGCCGTAATTGATCTTTATCATTCCTTGTACATCTCGTGTCAACCGAGGTGCTTGCATGTACTTCTTGTCCATTGCAACCCTTTTCTCATGTCTTCCAACCTACAGGGTTCTCGTGATGTTCCTTGTTCCTCTTTTTCTAAAGGAGTGTTTTCGACTTTGTTCACCTTCGTTGTATCCTTTCTCTAATTTGTTCAACCTCGCATGGTTCTTTGGTTTCACTCATTCATCAAAGAAGCAACTTAGTTTTACCTCTTCTCTTCCTCTTCCTTTTCCCTCCGGTGCCATCCTAGATCTCGGGACGAGATCCTCTCGTAGTGGTGGAGTGTTGTAACGCCCCAAGACCGGAGCTTTGGTTGCCTTCCAGGGTTTCCGGGTTTCGTCGTGTGTTTTGTTTGGTTCTTTGCATTCATCTTTGATTCTTGTGCATTGCATCATGTCATCATGCAACCCGTTTTAAAACTCTCTAAATAAATTGAATAGATCGTTGATCTATTTAAATTGAGGGAACGCACATGGTGGTTTCTCTTTAAAACATACCCTCCCAATATTTAGGGAGCTATTATAAAGTATTTCATTAATTTGGAATTATCCGCAACCCACTTGCATATAATCACATGCCTTTTTCCCGCTTCAAGTTTGGTCCTCAAACTTTGCCCATATCTTCTTTCATCGCTTTCCCGATCTCCACAAAAATTCCAAACATTTTTGGACTCTCCAAAAATGTTTTTCTAATTCAAACTTATTTGAATCACATTCAAATGTGTTTGAATGCAATCCTTTCAAGCGGTGCCAAATGCATTTTCTGGGAACGAACTTATTTTTATGAGTCCGGGAGATTTAACCGCATGCCCAAATTGTTTCTCTAACCCCTCCTTTTCTTTTTTTCTCTCCTCTCTTTGCTTTCTGTTAAAGGGAATTGACAGAGAGAGAGAGAGAGAGCAGAGCCTAGCCGCTGGCCACTTGGGCCTCCCACCAGGCCCATCCATTCCCGCAGCCAGTCCTACCTCCTGGGCCGGTCACTAAGGCCCACTTCTCCCGTAACCTAGCCTCTCCCGAACCCCTCTGCCTCTCGATCCCCAACGCCGCCGCCATCTCCCTCGCACGCATCCGGATCCCCATCTCCCTCGATCTCTCTTTCACGCACGCAGGCGCATCCTCTCCTTTCCTCATCCCGCGCGTCGCTCCTCCTCTTCTCGCTCTCTCCCTCACACAGCGCCGCCAACCTCTCTCATCTCCCTCGATTTGATCCCCTCACCCCCTCCTAGCGCCGCCACCAGGGCACCGCGCCCGACCCTACGCCACCTCGTCGCGCCGGCCGGCCACCGGAGTTGTAGCCGGCTGCCACACCACAGCTCCCTGCCTCCTGCTCCCTCCTTGATTCAGTTCGAGAGGAGCTCGAACCCCAAGCCGACCCCGAGCGCTTCCCCAGAACGAGCACGCCCCTGTCCGTGTCCTCCCGAGCACAAGACAAGCAGCGCCGCCACCGGGAATGGACCCATCAGCTCTGGGTTCGTCTAGCTCCGTCCCTGCCGGAGCTGCGCCTGAGCTCCTCGCCTCGTCCGCGCTGGAAGCGGCCTCCCCCGCCCCAGCATCGTCGCCCGCCACCACCAGCATCTCCAGCACCGCCTCTTGCTGGTCACCTCCACCCCTGGACCCACTGGTCCTCCTCGTTACCGAGCCGTGCACCTTTGGCTGCTTCCCGCCGCACCACCGCCTCCTTGCTGCTGCCCTCCTGCACCGCCCGTCGCCATCCACCCCTCCACCTGCGTCCTGCAAGTTCTCGCTGCTACCCGAGCGCCCCTGTCCTCGAGCACCTGATGGTTTTGGATCCGGTCAAGTGCTCTGACCCGCCGCTGCCATGGCCTTGAATCCTTCTGGCTCTGTTGTTTTCACGGAGCTACTGTTTCATGGCCACAAATGAGACCCATCGGACATCACCAAGACCCGCTGCTTGGACTAGAACGGTGCCGCTCCAGGCCATCACACGGTACAACTACGTTGAGAGAACCCGAATACGCCGAGACTCGGGCCGACAAGAACCACGACATCCGTCGATTGCCAAGTACCCCTTCGTTTCGTCGAGACCGGCAAGTCCGAAGACCCCAAGTACCACGACAACCTCGAAGGGATTCAACTCCGTCAAGTTCCTCTAACGATGACCCGAACGGCTACGAAACGCGTACCACTACTATCGCCGAAGACCCGTGCAACGGAACCGTCAAGTTCGACTACCTTCGTGTGTACCTTTACTTCCCACGATGACCGTGTACAACTACCATCCCGTGCATGTCGCGAAGTACCTCTTCGAAACGACCTAGTACCACTACCGTCGACCCTCGAAGACCCCGCGGATGACAAGTTCCTCGTTGTGACCCCGAACACCTACGGAGTGTGTACAACTACGAAATGAGAACAACTACTTTCTCTACTTTGCACCGAACGAGAACCGTCCCGTTTGCACGCTTCGAAGGTATAACCCCGAGACGACGCTCGTGAACGAATGAATGCATGTTGTATGAGATGCACCCTTGTTTTGCCTCGAGTCTGAACTATCGGTGCACGTTGCCCCTCTTTTGCCTTGCCACCAACATGTGGGAACCCGGTATCCGGGAGCGCCCCACCATCTTTTGCACGCATCCACACACTTCCCCTTTGCATCAGTATCTCAATCGAGTACCGGAACCGGAACGTTTCCGTGGCACCGTTACCGTTATCGTTGCCGTGGCACCCCTTTTCTTTCCACCACGGTGAAAAATGCTTCATAATGCTCTTGTCAACTTTTAATGAAAATTGCATAAACTTGCACATATCATCCGCATCATGATAACAACATTTAAAATGTTTAAAATTGTTGTTGCATTAAATTGCTAATGCATGTGGGGATTTACCGGATTTGTTGTTTGTTATAGCCGGCCCCATTTAAATTGTTTAAACGGTATAGTTTTGTTATGCTTCACCTCTTGCCATGTTAACCAACATTTAATATTGTTGAGTACCTAACCGAGAGAGAACTAAATAAGTCATGTGGTGTTTTCTTCAATATGCAACTCCGTTGCATATTAAGCTCCACTTAATTTGTAGTGTTGTTTGTTGCACTTTGCCATGCCATGCATATTTAAACCGGACATGCATCATATTTGGTTGTGCATCATGCCATGCTTATGTGGTAGTTGTTTTACTATGTTGTTTGCTTCTTTCCGGGTTACTTCTCGCGTTAGCTTCAGTTTTGTTCCGGAGTTGTGAGGATTCGTTGGATTACGTCCGTTTTTCTTCTTCATGGACTCGTTCTTCTTCCTTGCGGGATCTCAAGCAAGATGACCATACCCTCGAAATCACTTCTATCTTTGCTTGCTAGTTGCTCGCTCTATTGCTATGCCTATGCCGCGATACCTACCACTTGCTATATCATGCCTCCCATATTGCCATGTCAAACCTCTAACCCACCTTGTCCTAGCAAACCGTTGTTTGGCTATGTTACCGCTTTGCTCAGCCCCCTCTTATAGCGTTGCTAGTTGCAGGTGAAGATTGGAGTTTGTTCCTTGTTGGGAACATGGATATTTGTTGGGATATCACAATATCTCTTATTTTAATTAATGCATCTATATACTTGGTAAAGGGTGGAAGGCTCGGCCTTATGCCTGGTGTTTTGTTCCACTCTTGCCGGCCTAGTTTTCGTCATACCGGTGTTATGTTCCTTGATTTTGCGTTCCTTACACGGTTGGGTTATAATGGGAACCCCTTGACAGTTCGCCTTGAATAAAACTCCTCCAGCAAGGCCCAACCTTAGTTTTACCATTTGCCACCTAAGCCTTTTTCCCTTGGGTTCTGCAGACTCAAGGGTCATCTTTATTTAAACCCCCGGGCCAGTGCTCCTCTAAGTGTTGGTCCAAACTAGAGCACCGTGCAGGGCCATCCCTTGGCAACTTGGGTTACGTCGGCTCCTGTACGCTTAGCTTATCCGGTGTGCCGTGAGAACGAGATATGTGCAGCTCCTATCGGGATTTGTCGGCACAGCGGGTGGTCTTGCTGGTCTTGTTTTACCATTGTTAAAATGCCTTGTAATCGGGATTCCGAGCCTGATCGGGTCTTCCTGGGAGAAGGAATATCCTTCGTTGACCATGAAAGCTTGTGATGGGTTAAGTTGGGACACCCCTGCAGGGATTTGATCTTTCGAAAGCCATGCCCGCACTTATGGGCAGATGGGAATTTGTTAATATCCGGTTGTAGAAAACTTGAAACCTTAACTTAATTAAAATGCATCAACCGCGTGTGTAGCCGTGATGGTCTCTTCTCGGCGGGGTCCGGGAAGTGAACACGGTGTTGGAGTTATGCTTGAACGTAATTAGTCTAGGATCACTTCTTGATCATAGATTCTCAACCGTGCCTTTGCCTTCTCTTCTCGCTCTCATTTGCGTACGTTAGCCACCATATATGCTAGTCGCTTGGTGCAGCTCCACCTTATACCTTTTACCCTTCCTATAAGCTTAAATAGTCTTGATCGCGAGGGTTTGAGATTGCTGAGTCCCCGTGACTCACAGATTACTTCCAAAACCAGTTTGCAGGTGCCGATGATACCGTGCAGGTGACGCAACCGAGCTCGGGGAGGAGCTCGATGAAGTTCGTGTTCGTTATGTTGTTCCGTTTCTAGTTGATCAGTAGTGGAGCCCAGTTGGGGCGATCGGGGATCTGTAGCATTAGGGGTAGTCTTCTTTTATTTTGGTTCCGTAGTCGGACCTTAATTGTATCTGTATGATGTAATGCTTTATTCATGTATTGTGTGAAGTGGTGATTGTAAGCCAACTATGGTATCCCTTTCCTTATTCAGTACATGGGATGTGTAAAGATTACCCTCTTGCGACATGCCTACTATGCGGTTATGCCTCTAAGTCGTGCTCCGACACATGGGAGATATAGCCGCATCGTGGGTGTTACAAGTTGGTAACCAGAGCCTTCCCCGACTTAGGAGCCCCCTACTTGATTGAATCGCTGGCGTTGTTGAGTCTAGAAAAATGTTTTGAGCATTTAGGATTATATATATCGGAGAGTAGGATTCTTTTTACTCCTCAGTTCCTTCATCGCTCTGGTGAGGTATCCTGACGTAAAGTTTTGACTCTTCTCTTCTCAAATTTCACTAATTTTTTTTAGGATCACGCGGGTATCTTAGAATCGTTCCGATGGTTTTGTGACGAGAACATTGTTCTTGGTGCCTCCTGACATTTAGGGGTTGTGGCAGTGTCCCGGGGAGTTGAGCTCTGAGGTGTTGTCGTCACAATTTTATCGTTGCAATTCTGGAATACACGAGTTACGCCAACATCGAAAATCTCTTTTATGCAGTTGTTGGTGAGATAACCTCGACGCCACCCAGTACTGGGGCGGGAGTTCGGGAGTATTGCCATAACTCGTATAACGAATGCTTTTTGAAGGTTGAGGTAAATGATTTCCGAAGGTGTCTTGGTTATGTGTTGATGGATGGATACCGCTGGATGTAGGATTTGCTAGTTTTGGGTGAGATATTATGCTTCCCCTGTATCCCCAACACCTGATTGCATAACCGGAAAGTTTCGGGAGTTTATAAGTAGGAATTCAAGTAGCTCTTAGGATATCTTTCCGACAGATGTATGATATGAAATTGGGGTTCGACGTCTAGTGGCCCGCCTATCCACGGTTGGTTTTACAGTGGTCTCGTTGTGTCTTAAAGAGTCCTTGGCTATGCTGACTCGGGGATGCTTCGTATGTCATGTGCACTGCCTTGTACATGATGGTACTGTATGATCGAGCCCGTGTGGGCCCCACCACAAAAACTTCGGACGAAATCTCTATCATATGTTTGTTCCGGCTTATTCTGCAAGCCAATCCTTTGTTTTGTCTTGAGTTGTGGTATTCGAGTTGCTTCGAAGTCAAGTGTTGATTCCATACCTTTCCTAAACGGTGTTCTCATACTCCGATGTGAATACCAATCCTTCTTAATCATCAAGTTTGTCATGTTAATTCTTTTTCAACCGGTGTGCTCCTCTTCAAATGGATCCAATCTTGTCAACTTTCGCAAGATCAATTATCAGTTCTTCTCAACGGTGTTTGTTTCATCCGTCTCCAAGTTGCCTTTGTTTTCCCGCCCACCCACCCTTTTTCTTCAAGGACTCGGATTTCTTAATTCGTTATCCATTTTATGGATGTGAAGGCTCTCCATTATTTTCAATCAACGTTCTTACCCGGTGGTTCTCTTGAAGATGCTCTACTCAATCATCATTCTCCATTATTTTCTTCTCCGGTGGTTTTCAATTCAAGCTTTCGGTGTTTGATCACATTCTTTTCCTTGTTTCAAATGTTTTCTCGTGCCGGTGCACCTCTTAATCATCCACTTCTCGCTATTCAATTATTCCGGAGTGTTGAAGATATCTCAGAAGATTCGTGTTCCCACTCTGCATTCGTTCAAACTTTTGCGAGGATGTTATCTCATTCAAGCCATTTAATTCAACCGGTGCAATCTCTCTTTCAAATCGTTCGACGGTGTTTCTTTTGAGTGGGCCCTAACCCACAGGTCTTTTTCCAGGATCTTACCTGACTCTTTTCTTTTACCGGAGCTATTCTCAAATTATTCAAAGTTTGACGTAACAATGAGTTATCATCAGTCAAATGCCTTCTCCAAGATCTATCAAATTCTTATCACTGTGGGCTTAACCTTTCTATTCGTCATCCTGGATTATTTCAATAATTCATGGTGGTGTTTCTCGTTGTCATTCTCAGATTTTGAAGACCGAAGAAGAGTTTTTCCTCCAAATCTTTCCCGTTCTCTCAAGACTCGTGGTTCTAGCTTGATGACATCCTCTCATAATTGTTTTTCGATTGTGAGAATTCTTTTCACCCATCCGGAGCAGTTCAGGAGTCTTTTCAGTTTGATTCTCCGAAGCCCATCATTTCAGAAGACCTATTCACTCTCAGCTTTCAGCTATCATTCTCCAAATCTTACCGGTGCATCATTCAATATTCTCTAATCAGTTCGTGATCTCTTCGTTTCAGTTGTATCTAAATCCCCTCAAGTATCCTCATTCGTTCTCTAATTCTTACCGGTGATTCATCCCTTTACTTCGTTCATTTTAATTATTACGGTGGGTCATTCAAGATCTCTCTTCCTTGGTTATCATATCAATTCTTTCGTTCTTTCCAAACCCACCGGTGGTTCGTTGAAGACCTTCCCAAGTTGGCACTATATCTACCTTAATCTTTTCTACGAGAATAAGTAGTTTGCTAAATCCGCTGCTTACCATCAATCTAAATTGGTGAAGGATGCGCATAACGTAATTCTTATTATTGTTTCATACAAGTGATCTAATTTCTTCTTTAGGGAGTGGTTCATCATATCACATTCTCGGTTCGAGATGCTTTATCTTTTCTTCCGGAGTTCCAAGTTTCCACTTTATCTCATCATGAAGATCCATCTTAATCACTACAAGGCTTCACCTTGTGTTTTCAACTTCTCTTTCTTTCTATCATCCTTTTGTTATCGAGTTCTTCATGGAGGCTCTACATGGTGGTTCATCAAGGATTCCTTTCATTCTTCAATTGTTCATCAAGATTTCTCTCGAAGCTATGATCCACCAAGCTATACTTCAAGTATTCTTCATCTTGCATTTGGAAGTGCAATTATTTCATATCTCATCTTTTGAGATGGTGTTATGTCACTATTGATAATTTTCCCTTCGTGTTTCATGATTCACATGTTTTCAAGAGTGACATATCTAAATCCATCATTTTTTTCTCTTCGCTCAAGACTTCTTCTCAACCAATCAATATCTTCTTTGGGACTATCTTGTGTCATGTTTCACCTAAAGCCTTCCCTAAGAATTGTTGCTAATTATGGTGCTTATAAATGATCCAAGTTCTTCATTTATCCTCCCGGTGGAATAAGCTTCTCGTTTCCTTGTTGATATAAATCCAATCTATTGTTTCGTTAGTGGCAGGTTTTCAGCTCAAGTTTTTTTGAGATGTTTTCCATAAGCCCTCAACAAGCATGTTCTTTTCGTTGTTGATTTCCCTACAACTCCGTTCAATCCTTCTTTTAAGGATGCTCTCTCAAATTCATTTGAGGTAGAACATGTTGTTTTCTTCTCCGTTCTTTTCATTGCAGTCTTTCATTTCTTCCGGAGGCATTGTGATGATGCTCTTGTCGGTGTACTAGAGTAGGGGTACCCTAGTATCCCGAACTTGTGCACGGGCAGTCGCAGCATCCCGCGGCAAGGCTTGCCGGGTGACCGCCAAGGTCCTCCGTGGTTCCCCTGGAGCCTTTCAAGGAGACAAGACCCCAGCAAGAGGAGCTTGCCAGGAAGGCCAACTAAGGCACTGCAAGACCCCGGCAAGAGGAGCTTGCCGGGAAGGCCACCCAAGGCATCTCAAGGAACTTGCCGCGGCGCGCCACGCGTCCCGGCAAGGCCCGGTGAGCGACAAGCTCCCGGACGCGACAAGACAACGACCGCGGCAAGGCGTTTGCCGCGGCAGGCCACCACTCTGTGTCCGTGCTCCAGCACATCCACTGCAATAGGTAGCTGTACCAACCGCAGCACCTTTCCCTTTTTGCCCTTGTCTATGTTGCCACCTGTCGGTGACCCCTTGAGCATATAAAAGGAGGCCCATGCGCAACATAGAGGGGGGTTAGCTGGTTCGAACACTCACGCTCGGTCTCGTTAGCTGCTGGTGTGTACTGTAGCACTCAGCGCTCCCGAGCAAGAAATCAATACAAACCACAAAGCAGGAGTAGGGTTTTACGCATCTGTGCGGCCCGAACCTGGGTAAACTGCTCATGTGTTTCGCCTCGATCCGCTCTTTGCACGACCTCCGCCCCCGCCGAACCGAAAGGGACTCAGCCCGCTGGTCCCATAGGTGCCCGTGGATCAGTACCTCGGCATCTTTGGCGCGCCAGGTAGGGGGCGTCGAAGTTGTGTGAACCAGATCCGGCGTTCACGCGAGCTAGATCTTCATCATCTTCATCGACATGCCGCCGAAGAAGAAGGCTTCGGAGGCGGCTGCTCCGTCCGCCCCGCTACCAACGGAGCAAACGGCTGATGGGGCGGACACCGTCGGAAGAACGGGCGGCGACGAGGGAGCTCACGTGCTGCCAGGTCCAAGGACAAGGCTGCGCTGCCCATCGGCGGCGTAGCCGGCTCCCACAACGACCGGGCGCACTCCAAGACCTCGGCGTCCGTACATGCATCGCGCCCATCTCAGGAGGCGCGGGACCGGCAGCGTCATGGTACTCACGGTACCATGCGATTGCTGGACCAAGATCGAGCTGGTGGATCTCGGAGTGCTCAAGACCAGCATGCACGCGAACATGCTGGCACGAGCGAGGCACGGTCGCCTGGACAGGATACTGCTCCTTCTAACATAGTTAGAAGTCCGAGCATATCCCGCTCCTCGCACCGTTCGCCACCACCACCCGCCACTGCAGCAGAAGCTTTGGCGCGAGCTCAACTGCTCCTTGACTACCCTCCAACAGCAGACAAGATCGACGACTGGAGGGCCACCATCCAGACTCTCATCGGCTACGCCAACGGCGACACTCAGCGGCAGCCGAGCACGTCGCAGCCGCGACATCTTTGGCGAGCTCTCTTCATTCATCATCTCGTATTGTGAAGATCATGTTATTTCCTTTGCTTATCCATTCAACCGGAGTGTCGTGTTTTCATTCCAGCTCTCTCATCTTATCAAGTTTTACCTCCCTTCTCAACCGGAATGCTGTCTGAAATCTTTCTTACCCCTTGTGCCATTATTTCAATAGTTCCGGAGGCAGTGTTTTGTTGATTCATCAAGTGTCCTCTCATCTTGTCTAGTTCATGCTCAAATTCTTCCATTTACAGTCAAAGTGTTGTCCAAATTATATCAGTCTTATTCCTTCTCTATCTTGTTTTAACCGGGGTGTTGTGTCTATCATTCCTCTTCTAACCGGAGTCTCATCCAAGTGCTTTCATATTGCAAATCTCATATTCTTTACCTTCCATTTCCAACCGGAGCATTGTCGTAATTGATCTTTATCATTCCTTGTACATCTCGTGTCAACCGAGGTGCTTGCATGTACTTCTTGTCCATTGCAACCCTTTTCTCATGTCTTCCAACCTACAGGGTTCTCGTGATGTTCCTTGTTCCTCTTTTTCTAAAGGAGTGTTTTCGACTTTGTTCACCTTCGTTGTATCCTTTCTCTAATTTGTTCAACCTCGCATGGTTCTTTGGTTTCACTCATTCATCAAAGAAGCAACTTAGTTTTACCTCTTCTCTTCCTCTTCCTTTTCCCTCCGGTGCCATCCTAGATCTCGGGACGAGATCCTCTCGTAGTGGTGGAGTGTTGTAACGCCCCAAGACCGGAGCTTTGGTTGCCTTCCAGGGTTTCCGGGTTTCGTCGTGTGTTTTGTTTGGTTCTTTGCATTCATCTTTGATTCTTGTGCATTGCATCATGTCATCATGCAACCCGTTTTAAAACTCTCTAAATAAATTGCATAGATCGTTGATCTATTTAAATTGAGGGAACGCACATGGTGGTTTCTCTTTAAAACATACCCTCCCAATATTTAGGGAGCTATTATAAAGTATTTCATTAATTTGGAATTATCCGCAACCCACTTGCATATAATCACATGCCTTTTTCCCGCTTCAAGTTTGGTCCTCAAACTTTGCCCATATCTTCTTTCATCGCTTTCCCGATCTCCACAAAAATTCCAAACATTTTTGGACTCTCCAAAAATGTTTTTCTAATTCAAACTTATTTGAATCACATTCAAATGTGTTTGAATGCAATCCTTTCAAGCGGTGCCAAATGCATTTTCTGGGAACGAACTTATTTTTATGAGTCCGGGAGATTTAACCGCATGCCCAAATTGTTTCTCTAACCCCTCCTTTTCTTTTTTTCTCTCCTCTCTTTGCTTTCTGTTAAAGGGAATTGACAGAGAGAGAGAGAGAGAGCAGAGCCTAGCCGCTGGCCACTTGGGCCTCCCACCAGGCCCATCCATTCCCGCAGCCAGTCCTACCTCCTGGGCCGGTCACTAAGGCCCACTTCTCCCGTAACCTAGCCTCTCCCGAACCCCTCTGCCTCTCGATCCCCAACGCCGCCGCCATCTCCCTCGCACGCATCCGGATCCCCATCTCCCTCGATCTCTCTTTCACGCACGCAGGCGCATCCTCTCCTTTCCTCATCCCGCGCGTCGCTCCTCCTCTTCTCGCTCTCTCCCTCACACAGCGCCGCCAACCTCTCTCATCTCCCTCGATTTGATCCCCTCACCCCCTCCTAGCGCCGCCACCAGGGCACCGCGCCCGACCCTACGCCACCTCGTCGCGCCGGCCGGCCACCGGAGTTGTAGCCGGCTGCCACACCACAGCTCCCTGCCTCCTGCTCCCTCCTTGATTCAGTTCGAGAGGAGCTCGAACCCCAAGCCGACCCCGAGCGCTTCCCCAGAACGAGCACGCCCCTGTCCGTGTCCTCCCGAGCGCAAGACAAGCAGCGCCGCCACCGGGAATGGACCCATCAGCTCTGGGTTCGTCTAGCTCCGTCCCTGCCGGAGCTGCGCCTGAGCTCCTCGCCTCGTCCGCGCTGGAAGCGGCCTCCCCCGCCCCAGCATCGTCGCCGGCCACCACCAGCATCTCCAGCACCGCCTCTTGCTGGTCACCTCCACCCCTGGACCCACTGGTCCTCCTCGTTACCGAGCCGTGCACCTTTGGCTGCTTCCCGCCGCACCACCGCCTCCTTGCTGCTGCCCTCCTGCACCGCCCGTCGCCATCCACCCCTCCACCTGCGTCCTGCAAGTTCTCGCTGCTACCCGAGCGCCCCTGTCCTCGAGCACCTGATGGTTTTGGATCCGGTCAAGTGCTCTGACCCGCCGCTGCCATGGCCTTGAATCCTTCTGGCTCTGTTGTTTTCACGGAGCTACTGTTTCATGGCCACAAATGAGACCCATCGGACATCACCAAGACCCGCTGCTTGGACTAGAACGGTGCCGCTCTAGGCCATCACACGGTACAACTACGTTGAGAGAACCCGAATACGCCGAGACTCGGGCCGACAAGAACCACGACATCCGTCGATTGCCAAGTACCCCTTCGTTTCGTCGAGACCGGCAAGTCCGAAGACCCCAAGTACCACGACAACCTCGAAGGGATTCAACTCCGTCAAGTTCCTCTAACGATGACCCGAACGGCTACGAAACGCGTACCACTACTATCGCCGAAGACCCGTGCAACGGAACCGTCAAGTTCGACTACCTTCGTGTGTACCTTTACTTCCCACGATGACCGTGTACAACTACCATCCCGTGCATGTCGCGAAGTACCTCTTCGAAACGACCTAGTACCACTACCGTCGACCCTCGAAGACCCCGCGGATGACAAGTTCCTCGTTGTGACCCCGAACACCTACGGAGTGTGTACAACTACGAAATGAGAACAACTACTTTCTCTACTTTGCACCGAACGAGAACCGTCCCGTTTGCACGCTTCGAAGGTATAACCCCGAGACGACGCTTGTGAACGAATGAATGCATGTTGTATGAGATGCACCCTTGTTTTGCCTCGAGTCTGAACTATCGGTGCACGTTGCCCCTCTTTTGCCTTGCCACCGACATGTGGGAACCCGGTATCCGGGAGCGCCCCACCATCTTTTGCACGCATCCACACACTTCCCCTTTGCATCAGTATCTCAATCGAGTACCGGAACCGGAACGTTTCCGTGGCACCGTTACCGTTATCGTTGCCGTGGCACCCCTTTTCTTTCCACCACGGTGAAAAATGCTTCATAATGCTCTTGTCAACTTTTAATGAAAATTGCATAAACTTGCACATATCATCCGCATCATGATAACAACATTTAAAATGTTTAAAATTGTTGTTGCATTAAATTGCTAATGCATGTGGGGATTTACCGGATTTGTTGTTTGTTATAGCCGGCCCCATTTAAATTGTTTAAACGGTATAGTTTTGTTATGCTTCACCTCTTGCCATGTTAACCAACATTTAATATTGTTGAGTACCTAACCGAGAGAGAACTAAATAAGTCATGTGGTGTTTTCTTCAATATGCAACTCCGTTGCATATTAAGCTCCACTTAATTTGTAGTGTTGTTTGTTGCACTTTGCCATGCCATGCATATTTAAACCGGACATGCATCATATTTGGTTGTGCATCATGCCATGCTTATGTGGTAGTTGTTTTACTATGTTGTTTGCTTCTTTCCGGGTTACTTCTCGCGTTAGCTTCAGTTTTGTTCCGGAGTTGTGAGGATTCGTTGGATTACGTCCGTTTTTCTTCTTCATGGACTCGTTCTTCTTCCTTGCGGGATCTCAAGCAAGATGACCATACCCTCGAAATCACTTCTATCTTTGCTTGCTAGTTGCTCGCTCTATTGCTATGCCTATGCCGCGATACCTACCACTTGCTATATCATGCCTCCCATATTGCCATGTCAAACCTCTAACCCACCTTGTCCTAGCAAACCGTTGTTTGGCTATGTTACCGCTTTGCTCAGCCCCCTCTTATAGCGTTGCTAGTTGCAGGTGAAGATTGGAGTTTGTTCCTTGTTGGGAACATGGATATTTGTTGGGATATCACAATATCTCTTATTTTAATTAATGCATCTATATACTTGGTAAAGGGTGGAAGGCTCGGCCTTATGCCTGGTGTTTTGTTCCACTCTTGCCGGCCTAGTTTTCGTCATACCGGTGTTATGTTCCTTGATTTTGCGTTCCTTACACGGTTGGGTTATAATGGGAACCCCTTGACAGTTCGCCTTGAATAAAACTCCTCCAGCAAGGCCCAACCTTAGTTTTACCATTTGCCACCTAAGCCTTTTTCCCTTGGGTTCTGCAGACTCAAGGGTCATCTTTATTTAAACCCCCGGGCCAGTGCTCCTCTAAGTGTTGGTCCAAACTAGAGCACCGTGCAGGGCCATCCCTTGGCAACTTGGGTTACGTCGGCTCCTGTACGCTTAGCTTATCCGGTGTGCCGTGAGAACGAGATATGTGCAGCTCCTATCGGGATTTGTCGGCACAGCGGGTGGTCTTGCTGGTCTTGTTTTACCATTGTTAAAATGCCTTGTAATCGGGATTCCGAGCCTGATCGGGTCTTCCTGGGAGAAGGAATATCCTTCGTTGACCATGAAAGCTTGTGATGGGTTAAGTTGGGACACCCCTGCAGGGATTTGATCTTTCGAAAGCCATGCCCGCACTTATGGGCAGATGGGAATTTGTTAATATCCGGTTGTAGAAAACTTGAAACCTTAACTTAATTAAAATGCATCAACCGCGTGTGTAGCCGTGATGGTCTCTTCTCGGCGGGGTCCGAGAAGTGAACACGGTGTTGGAGTTATGCTTGAACGTAATTAGTCTAGGATCACTTCTTGATCATAGATTCTCAACCGTGCCTTTGCCTTCTCTTCTCGCTCTCATTTGCGTACGTTAGCCACCATATATGCTAGTCGCTTGGTGCAGCTCCACCTTATACCTTTTACCCTTCCTATAAGCTTAAATAGTCTTGATCGCGAGGGTTTGAGATTGCTGAGTCCCCGTGACTCACAGATTACTTCCAAAACCAGTTTGCAGGTGCCGATGATACCGTGCAGGTGACGCAACCGAGCTCGGGGAGGAGCTCGATGAAGTTCGTGTTCGTTATGTTGTTCCGTTTCTAGTTGATCAGTAGTGGAGCCCAGTTGGGGCGATCGGGGATCTGTAGCATTAGGGGTAGTCTTCTTTTATTTTGGTTCCGTAGTCGGACCTTAATTGTATCTGTATGATGTAATGCTTTATTCATGTATTGTGTGAAGTGGTGATTGTAAGCCAACTATGGTATCCCTTTCCTTATTCAGTACATGGGATGTGTAAAGATTACCCTCTTGCGACATGCCTACTATGCGGTTATGCCTCTAAGTCGTGCTCCGACACATGGGAGATATAGCCGCATCGTGGGTGTTACAAGTTGGTAACCAGAGCCTTCCCCGACTTAGGAGCCCCCTACTTGATTGAATCGCTGGCGTTGTTGAGTCTAGAAAAATGTTTTGAGCATTTAGGATTATATATATCGGAGAGTAGGATTCTTTTTACTCCTCAGTTCCTTCATCGCTCTGGTGAGGTATCCTGACGTAAAGTTTTGACTCTTCTCTTCTCAAATTTCACTAATTTTTTTTAGGATCACGCGGGTATCTTAGAATCGTTCCGATGGTTTTGTGACGAGAACATTGTTCTTGGTGCCTCCTGACATTTAGGGGTTGTGGCAGTGTCCCGGGGAGTTGAGCTCTGAGGTGTTGTCGTCACAATTTTATCGTTGCAATTCTGGAATACACGAGTTACGCCAACATCGAAAATCTCTTTTATGCAGTTGTTGGTGAGATAACCTCGACGCCACCCAGTACTGGGGCGGGAGTTCGGGAGTATTGCCATAACTCGTATAACGAATGCTTTTTGAAGGTTGAGGTAAATGATTTCCGAAGGTGTCTTGGTTATGTGTTGATGGATGGATACCGCTGGATGTAGGATTTGCTAGTTTTGGGTGAGATATTATGCTTCCCCTGTATCCCCAACACCTGATTGCATAACCGGAAAGTTTCGGGAGTTTATAAGTAGGAATTCAAGTAGCTCTTAGGATATCTTTCCGACAGATGTATGATATGAAATTGGGGTTCGACGTCTAGTGGCCCGCCTATCCACGGTTGGTTTTACAGTGGTCTCGTTGTGTCTTAAAGAGTCCTTGGCTATGCTGACTCGGGGATGCTTCGTATGTCATGTGCACTGCCTTGTACATGATGGTACTGTATGATCGAGCCCGTGTGGGCCCCACCACAAAAACTTCGGACGAAATCTCTATCATATGTTTGTTCCGGCTTATTCTGCAAGCCAATCCTTTGTTTTGTCTTGAGTTGTGGTATTCGAGTTGCTTCGAAGTCAAGTGTTGATTCCATACCTTTCCTAAACGGTGTTCTCATACTCCGATGTGAATACCAATCCTTCTTAATCATCAAGTTTGTCATGTTAATTCTTTTTCAACCGGTGTGCTCCTCTTCAAATGGATCCAATCTTGTCAACTTTCGCAAGATCAATTATCAGTTCTTCTCAACGGTGTTTGTTTCATCCGTCTCCAAGTTGCCTTTGTTTTCCCGCCCACCCACCCTTTTTCTTCAAGGACTCGGATTTCTTAATTCGTTATCCATTTTATGGATGTGAAGGCTCTCCATTATTTTCAATCAACGTTCTTACCCGGTGGTTCTCTTGAAGATGCTCTACTCAATCATCATTCTCCATTATTTTCTTCTCCGGTGGTTTTCAATTCAAGCTTTCGGTGTTTGATCACATTCTTTTCCTTGTTTCAAATGTTTTCTCGTGCCGGTGCACCTCTTAATCATCCACTTCTCGCTATTCAATTATTCCGGAGTGTTGAAGATATCTCAGAAGATTCGTGTTCCCACTCTGCATTCGTTCAAACTTTTGCGAGGATGTTATCTCATTCAAGCCATTTAATTCAACCGGTGCAATCTCTCTTTCAAATCGTTCGACGGTGTTTCTTTTGAGTGGGCCCTAACCCACAGGTCTTTTTCCAGGATCTTACCTGACTCTTTTCTTTTACCGGAGCTATTCTCAAATTATTCAAAGTTTGACGTAACAATGAGTTATCATCAGTCAAATGCCTTCTCCAAGATCTATCAAATTCTTATCACTGTGGGCTTAACCTTTCTATTCGTCATCCTGGATTATTTCAATAATTCATGGTGGTGTTTCTCGTTGTCATTCTCAGATTTTGAAGACCGAAGAAGAGTTTTTCCTCCAAATCTTTCCCGTTCTCTCAAGACTCGTGGTTCTAGCTTGATGACATCCTCTCATAATTGTTTTTCGATTGTGAGAATTCTTTTCACCCATCCGGAGCAGTTCAGGAGTCTTTTCAGTTTGATTCTCCGAAGCCCATCATTTCAGAAGACCTATTCACTCTCAGCTTTCAGCTATCATTCTCCAAATCTTACCGGTGCATCATTCAATATTCTCTAATCAGTTCGTGATCTCTTCGTTTCAGTTGTATCTAAATCCCCTCAAGTATCCTCATTCGTTCTCTAATTCTTACCGGTGATTCATCCCTTTACTTCGTTCATTTTAATTATTACGGTGGGTCATTCAAGATCTCTCTTCCTTGGTTATCATATCAATTCTTTCGTTCTTTCCAAACCCACCGGTGGTTCGTTGAAGACCTTCCCAAGTTGGCACTATATCTACCTTAATCTTTTCTACGAGAATAAGTAGTTTGCTAAATCCGCTGCTTACCATCAATCTAAATTGGTGAAGGATGCGCATAACGTAATTCTTATTATTGTTTCATACAAGTGATCTAATTTCTTCTTTAGGGAGTGGTTCATCATATCACATTCTCGGTTCGAGATGCTTTATCTTTTCTTCCGGAGTTCCAAGTTTCCACTTTATCTCATCATGAAGATCCATCTTAATCACTACAAGGCTTCACCTTGTGTTTTCAACTTCTCTTTCTTTCTATCATCCTTTTGTTATCGAGTTCTTCATGGAGGCTCTACATGGTGGTTCATCAAGGATTCCTTTCATTCTTCAATTGTTCATCAAGATTTCTCTCGAAGCTATGATCCACCAAGCTATACTTCAAGTATTCTTCATCTTGCATTTGGAAGTGCAATTATTTCATATCTCATCTTTTGAGATGGTGTTATGTCACTATTGATAATTTTCCCTTCGTGTTTCATGATTCACATGTTTTCAAGAGTGACATATCTAAATCCATCATTTTTTTCTCTTCGCTCAAGACTTCTTCTCAACCAATCAATATCTTCTTTGGGACTATCTTGTGTCATGTTTCACCTAAAGCCTTCCCTAAGAATTGTTGCTAATTATGGTGCTTATAAATGATCCAAGTTCTTCATTTATCCTCCCGGTGGAATAAGCTTCTCGTTTCCTTGTTGATATAAATCCAATCTATTGTTTCGTTAGTGGCAGGTTTTCAGCTCAAGTTTTTTTGAGATGTTTTCCATAAGCCCTCAACAAGCATGTTCTTTTCGTTGTTGATTTCCCTACAACTCCGTTCAATCCTTCTTTTAAGGATGCTCTCTCAAATTCATTTGAGGTAGAACATGTTGTTTTCTTCTCCGTTCTTTTCATTGCAGTCTTTCATTTCTTCCGGAGGCATTGTGATGATGCTCTTGTCGGTGTACTAGAGTAGGGGTACCCTAGTATCCCGAACTTGTGCACGGGCAGTCGCAGCATCCCGCGGCAAGGCTTGCCGGGTGACCGCCAAGGTCCTCCGTGGTTCCCCTGGAGCCTTTCAAGGAGACAAGACCCCGGCAAGAGGAGCTTGCCAGGAAGGCCAACTAAGGCACTGCAAGACCCCGGCAAGAGGAGCTTGCCGGGAAGGCCACCCAAGGCATCTCAAGGAACTTGCCGCGGCGCGCCACGCGTCCCGGCAAGGCCCGGTGAGCGACAAGCTCCCGGACGCGACAAGACAACGACCGCGGCAAGGCGTTTGCCGCGGCAGGCCACCACTCTGTGTCCGTGCTCCAGCACATCCACTGCAATAGGTAGCTGTACCAACCGCAGCACCTTTCCCTTTTTGCCCTTGTCTATGTTGCCACCTGTCGGTGACCCCTTGAGCATATAAAAGGAGGCCCATGCGCAACATAGAGGGGGGTTAGCTGGTTCGAACACTCACGCTCGGTCTCGTTAGCTGCTGGTGTGTACTGTAGCACTCAGCGCTCCCGAGCAAGAAATCAATACAAACCACAAAGCAGGAGTAGGGTTTTACGCATCTGTGCGGCCCGAACCTGGGTAAACTGCTCATGTGTTTCGCCTCGATCCGCTCTTTGCACGACCTCCGCCCCCGCCGAACCGAAAGGGACTCAGCCCGCCGGTCCCATAGGTGCCCGTGGATCAGTACCTCGGCATCTTTGGCGCGCCAGGTAGGGGGCGTCGAAGTTGTGTGAACCAGATCCGGCGTTCACGCGAGCTAGATCTTCATCATCTTCATCGACATGCCGCCGAAGAAGAAGGCTTCGGAGGCGGCTGCTCCGTCCGCCCCGCTACCAACGGAGCAAACGGCTGATGGGGCGGACACCGTCGGAAGAACGGGCGGCGACGAGGGAGCTCACGGTGCTGCCAGGTCCAAGGACAAGGCTGCGCTGCCCATCGGCGGCGTAGCCGGCTCCCACAACGACCGGGCGCACTCCAAGACCTCGGCGTCCGTACATGCATCGCGCCCATCTCAGGAGGCGCGGGACCGGCAGCGTCATGGTACTCACGGTACCATGCGATTGCTGGACCAAGATCGAGCTGGTGGATCTCGGAGTGCTCAAGACCAGCATGCACGCGAACATGCTGGCACGAGCGAGGCACGGTCGCCTGGACAGGATACTGCTCCTTCTAACATAGTTAGAAGTCCGAGCATATCCCGCTCCTCGCACCGTTCGCCACCACCACCCGCCACTGCAGCAGAAGCTTTGGCGCGAGCTCAACTGCTCCTTGACTACCCTCCAACAGCAGACAAGATCGACGACTGGAGGGCCACCATCCAGACTCTCATCGGCTACGCCAACGGCGACACTCAGCGGCAGCCGAGCACGTCGCAGCCGCGACATCTTTGGCGAGCTCTCTTCACTCATCATCTCGTATTGTGAAGATCATGTTATTTCCTTTGCTTATCCATTCAACCGGAGTGTCGTGTTTTCATTCCAGCTCTCTCATCTTATCAAGTTTTACCTCCCTTCTCAACCGGAATGTTGTCTGAAATCTTTCTTACCCCTTGTGCCATTATTTCAATAGTTCTGGAGGCAGTGTTTTGTTGATTCATCAAGTGTCCTCTCATCTTGTCTAGTTCATGCTCAAATTCTTCCATTTACAGTCAAAGTGTTGTCCAAATTATATCAGTCTTATTCCTTCTCTATCTTGTTTTAACCGGGGTGTTGTGTCTATCATTCCTCTTCTAACCGGAGTCTCATCCAAGTGCTTTCATATTGCAAATCTCATATTCTTTACCTTCCATTTCCAACCGGAGCATTGCCGTAATTGATCTTTATCATTCCTTGTACATCTCGTGTCAACCGAGGTGCTTGCATGTACTTCTTGTCCATTGCAACCCTTTTCTCATGTCTTCCAACCTACAGGGTTCTCGTGATGTTCCTTGTTCCTCTTTTTCTAAAGGAGTGTTTTCGACTTTGTTCACCTTCGTTGTATCCTTTCTCTAATTTGTTCAACCTCGCATGGTTCTTTGGTTTCACTCATTCATCAAAGAAGCAACTTAGTTTTACCTCTTCTCTTCCTCTTCCTTTTCCCTCCGGTGCCATCCTAGATCTCGGGACGAGATCCTCTCGTAGTGGTGGAGTGTTGTAACGCCCCAAGACCGGAGCTTTGGTTGCCTTCCAGGGTTTCCGGGTTTCGTCGTGTGTTTTGTTTGGTTCTTTGCATTCATCTTTGATTCTTGTGCATTGCATCATGTCATCATGCAACCCGTTTTAAAACTCTCTAAATAAATTGCATAGATCGTTGATCTATTTAAATTGAGGGAACGCACATGGTGGTTTCTCTTTAAAACATACCCTCCCAATATTTAGGGAGCTATTATAAAGTATTTCATTAATTTGGAATTATCCGCAACCCACTTGCATATAATCACATGACTTTTTCCCGCTTCAAGTTTGGTCCTCAAACTTTGCCCATATCTTCTTTCATCGCTTTCCCGATCTCCACAAAAATTCCAAACATTTTTGGACTCTCCAAAAATGTTTTTTTAATTCAAACTTATTTGAATCACATTCAAATGTGTTTGAGTGCAATCCTTTCAAGCGGTGCCAAATGCATTTTCTCGGAACGAACTTATTTTTATGAGTCCGGGAGATTTAACCGCATGCCCAAATTGTTTCTCTAACCCCTCCTTTTCTTTTTTTCTCTCCTCTCTTTGCTTTCTGTTAAAGGGAATTGACAGAGAGAGAGAGAGAGAGCAGAGCCTAGCCGCTGGCCACTTGGGCCTCCCACCAGGCCCATCCATTCCCGCAGCCAGTCCTACCTCCTGGGCCGGTCACTAAGGCCCACTTCTCCCGTAACCTAGCCTCTCCCGAACCCCTCTGCCTCTCGATCCCCAACGCCACCGCCATCTCCCTCGCACGCATCCGGATCCCCATCTCCCTCGATCTCTCTTTCACGCACGCAGGTGCATCCTCTCCTTTCCTCATCCCGCGCGTCGCTCCTCCTCTTCTCGCTCTCTCCCTCACACAGCGCTGCCAACCTCTCTCATCCCCCTCGATTTGATCCCCTCACCCCCTCCTAGCGCTGCCGCCAGGGCACCGCGCCCGACCCTACGCCACCTCGTCGCGCCGGCCGGCCACCGGAGTTGTAGCTGGCTGCCACCCCACAGCTCCCTGCCTCCTGCTCCCTCATTGATTCAGTTCGAGAGGAGCTCGAACCCCAAGCCGACCCCGAGCGCTTCCTCGGAACGAGCACGCCCCTGTCCGTGTCCTCCTGAGCGCAAGACAAGCAGCGCCGCCACCGGGAATGGACCCATCAGCTCTGGGTTCGTCTAGCTCTGTCCCTGCCGGAGCTGTGCCTGAGCTCCTTGCCTCGTCCGCGCTGGAAGCGGCCTCCCCCGCCCCAGCATCGTCGCCGGCCACCACCAGCATCTCCAGCACCGCCTCTTGCTGGTCACCTCCACCCCTGGACCCGCTGGTCCGCCTCGTCACCGAGCCGTGCACCTTTGGCTGCTTCCCGCCGCACCACCGCCTCCTTGCTGCTGCACTCCTGCACCGCCCGTCGCCATCGACCCCTCCACCTGCGTCCTGCAAGTTCTCGCCGCTACCCGAGCGCCCCTGTCCTCGAGCACCTAATGGTTTTGGATCCAGTCAAGCGCTCTGACCTGCCGCTGCCATGGCCTTGAATCCTTCTGGCTCTGTTGTTTTCACGGAGCTACTGTTTCATGGCCACAAATGAGACCCATCGGACATCACCAAGACCCGCTGCTTGGACTAGAACGGTGCCGCTCCAGGCCATCACACGGTACAACTACGTTGAGAGAACCCGAATACGCCGAGACTCGGGCCGACAAGAACCACGACATCCGTCGATTGCCAAGTACCCCTTCGTTTCGTCGAGACCGGCAAGTCCGAAGACCCCAAGTACCACGACAACCTCGAAGGGATTCAACTCCGTCAAGTTCCTCTAACGATGACCCGAACGGCTACGAAACGCGTACCACTACTGTCGCCGAAGACCCGTGCAACGGAACCGTCAAGTTCGACTACCTTCGTGTGTACCTTTACTTCCCACGATGATCGTGTACAACTACCATCCCGTGCATGTCGCGAAGTACCTCTTCGAAACGACCGAGTACCACTACCGTCGACCCTCGAAGACCCCGCGGACGACAAGTTCCTCGTTGTGACCCCGAACACCTACGGAGTGTGTACATCTACGAAACGAGAACAACTACTTCCTCTACTTTGCACCGAACGAGAACCGTCCCGTTTGCACGCTTCGAAGGTATAACCCCGAGACGACGCTCGTGAAATAATGAATGCATGTTGTATGAGATGCACCCTTGTTTTGCCTCGAGTCTGAACTATCGGTGCACGTTGCCCCTCTTTTGCCTTGCCACCGACATGTGGGAACCCGGTATCCGGGAGCGCCCCACCATCTTTTGCACGCATCCACACACTTCCCATTTGCATCGGTATCTCAATCGAGTACCGAAACCGGAACGTTGCCGTGGCACCGCTATCGTTGCCGTGGCACTGCTTTTCTTTCCACCATGGTGACAAATGCTTCAGAATGCTCTTGTCAACTTTTAATAAAAATTGCATAAACTTGCACTTATCATCCACATCATGATAACAACATTTAGAATGTTTAAAATTGTTGTTGCATTAAATTGCTAATGCATATGGGGATTTACCAGATTTGTTGTTTGTTCTATCCGGCCCCATTTAAATTGTTTAAATGGTATAGTTTTGTTATGCTTCACCTTTTGCCATGTTAACCAACATTTAATATTGTTGAGTACCTAACCGAGAGAGAACTAAATAAGTCATGTGGTGTTTTCTTCAATATGCAACTCAGTTGCATATTGAGCTCCACTTAATATGTAGTGTTGTTTGTTGCACTTTGCCATGCCATGCATATTTAAATCGGACATGCATCATATTTGGTTGTGCATCATGCCATGCTTATGTGGTGGTTGTTTTACTATGTTGTTTGCTTCTTTCCGGGTTACTTCTCGCGTTAGCTTTGGTTTCGTTCCGGAGTTGTGAGGATTCCTTGGACTACGTCCGTTTGTCTTCTTCGTGGACTCGTTCTTCTTCCTTGCGGGATCTCAGGCAAGATGACCATACCCTCGAAATCACTTCTATCTTTGCTTGCTAGTTGCTCTCTCTATTTCTATGCCTATGCCGCGATACCTACCACTTGCTATATCATGCCTCCCATATTGCCATGTCAAACCTCTAACCCACCTTGTCCTAGCAAACCGTTGTTTGGCTATGTTACCGCTTTGCTCAGCCCCCTCTTATAGCGTTGCTAGTTGCAGGTGAAGATTGGAATTTGTTCCTTGTCGGGAACATGGATATTTGTTGGGATATCACAATATCTCTTATTTTAATTAATGCATCTATATACTTGGTAAAGGGTGGAAGGCTCGGCCTTATGCCTAGTGTTTTGTTCCACTCTTGCCGCCCTAGTTTCCGTCATACCGGTGTTATGTTCCTTGATTTTGTGTTCCTTACACGGTTGGGTTATAATGGGAACCCCTTGATAGTTCGCCTTGAATAAAACTCCTCCAGCAAGGCCCAACATTGGTTTTACCATTTGCCACCTAAGCCTTTTTCCCTTGGATTCTGCAGACTCAAGGGTCATCTTTATTTAAACCCCCGGGTCAGTGCTCCTCTGAGTGTTGGTCCAAACTAGAGCACCGTGCAGGGCCATCCCTTGGCAACTTGGGTTACGTCGGCTCCTGTACGCTTAGCTTATCCGGTGTG
This sequence comes from Triticum urartu, assembly GCF_056163025.1. Classification (NCBI taxonomy): domain Eukaryota; kingdom Viridiplantae; phylum Streptophyta; class Magnoliopsida; order Poales; family Poaceae; genus Triticum; species Triticum urartu. The sequence continues at coordinate 728,816,559 of NC_141875.1, read as the reverse complement.
CCCTGAGAACGAGATATGTGCAGCTCCTATCGGGATTTGTCGGCACAGCGGGTGGTCTTGCTGGTCTTGTTTTACCATTGTCGAAATGCCTTGTAACCGGGATTCCGAGCCTGATCAGGTCTTCCTGGGAGAAGGAATATCCTTCGTTGACCGTGAGAGCTTGTGATGGGCTAAGTTGGGACACCCCTGCGGGGATTTGATCTTTCGAAAGCCGTGCCCGCAGTTATGGGCAGATGGGAATTTGTTAATGTCCGGTTGTAGAAAACCTGAAACCTTAACTTAATTAAAATGCATCAACCACATGTGTAGCCGTGATGGTCTCTTCTCGGCGGGGTCCGGGAAGTGAACACGGTGTTGGAGTTATGCTTGAATGTAATTACTCTAGGCTCACTTCTTGATCATAGATTCTCGACCATGCCTTTGCCTTCTCTTCTCGCTCTCATTTGCGTACGTTAGCCACCATATATGCTAGTCGCTTGCTGCAGCTCCACCTTATGCCTTTTACCCTTCCTATAAGCTTAAATAGTCTTGATCGCGATGGTTTGAGATTGCCGAGTCCCCATGACTCACAGATTACTTCCAAAACCAGTTTGCAGGTGCCGATGATACCGTGAAGGTGACGCAACCGAGCTCAAGGAGGAGCTCTATGAAGTTCATGTTCGTTATGTTGTTCCGTTTCCAGTTGATCAGTAGTGGAGCCCAGTTGGGGCGATCGGGGATCTGTAGCATTAGGGGTAGTCTTCTTTTATTTTGGTTCCATAGTCAGACCTTAATTGTATCTGTATGATGTAATGCTTTATTCATGTATTGTGTGAAGTGGCGATTGTAAGCCAACTATGGTATCCCTTTCCTTATTCAGTACATGGAATGTGTAAAGATTACCCCTCTTGCGACATGCCTACTATGCGGTTATGCCTCTAAGTCGTGCTCCGACACGTGGGAGATATAGCCGCATCGTGGGTGTTACACCCATCTCTTCCATTCCAGAGCACATGGCAATTTCCAGATCTTGTTATATTCTGCTTCAGTTTTTTAAATATGTTTGGGCATATGATTCCTGACCATTTCAAACACTTGGTAATGCATTCTTGTATCCTCACCATAATTTTGCATCTTATCCACTCCATCATAGATATAATAGGTAGATATCTTGATTCCATAATCCAGTTGTTGAATAACTCACACATATTATTGTCAACTGAATCACAGTAGCTTCCCAGCTTCATGTAAGCCCTACTCCAGTGAATTGGTTTTGTATTCATCATGTCCTTTGCTCCTTCAACTGTGAATTGAGCCAACCGTGCTCTGTTATAGTTGAATAGAGACCCGTTAGGAGCCTTTGCACATCTCCAGAATCTCTTTTGCAAATCTTTGTCATTATGTTTTTTCTTCCAGTTGGAGTAAATGTGCCTTGCACACATCCTATGTTATGCTTTTGGAGGAATATCCTCTATAGCCCCTATTAGTCCTTTCTGCTGGTCTGAGATGAACACCCATCCATCCCCTTGATTACTGATTTTGAGGTCTCTGTTTAACTTCTCAACAAACCAGAACCAGGACTCATATGTTTCTTTTTCGACTACAGCCCAAGCTACAGGGTACATCTGATTGTTGGCATCTCTTCCCAAAGCAACAAGTAGCTGACCAAAGCAAGCACCTTTAAAGAAACAACCATCTAGTCCTATAACCTTTCTGCAGCCAGGAAGAAATCCTTTTTTAATAGCACCAAAGCACATGTAAAACCTCTCAAAAACATGCTCATCATCCTTCACATCATCTGCCAGTTTGATAGCAACAGTGCTACCTGGGTTAGTTCTCAGCAATTCCAATTGGTAGTAAAAAACCAAGGAATATTCTCCTTTAGTGCTATCTTTGTATTTCTCCATCACTAATTTCTTGGCCCTTTTGCATTGTGCAATAGTGACATCTGCAAACATGTCCTTCAAAACAGTTTGCTTCAAGTTTTCTAATTTCCATGTTGGATTTGCTTTAACAAGGCTGCATACTTCTTAGCAATAACAACAGATGTCACTAATTTGTTGTCTCTTCTTGGAATACAGTGATGCTCATCGACAAATGTTGAGACTTGCAACCATTTGTGCCTAGTTGTCTTTGATGCATAAATGAACCACTTACATCCAGGCCAAGAACAGTATGCTCGGACTTTGTCATGTTCATCTTTGCTGAACAACAAATGCCTGTGAGTTTTAATTCCATATGAAATCACTGCTTTCTTCATGTGCTCTCTGCTTCTAAAAACCATGCCAAGCTGAAAGTTGGGTTTTTCAGCTTTTTTATCAAATCTAGGCCATATGCTCTTCCTTCTAACCATAGTGGTACCTCCTTCTCCATCACTTTCTTCATCATAAGAGAAGTCATCCTCATCAGAGTCAAAATATGGAGTTTCAAAACCAGCATCGAAATCATCATCAGATTTACATTGCACTTTATTTTCTTGCATTATAATTCCACTTCTCCGCCCAAGCTTATTAGCTCTCTCATTCCTCCTAATCTCTCTTGCAAGCTTTCTCAGTTCCTCTGCCTCCGAATCCTCTCTAGAACTACAATCAGGTATTGGCTCATATTCACTATCCTCTTCATCGGATTTGTCAACAGGAGGTGCTTCTGCTGCTGGAACATGTTCAGTTGATATATCATTATCTGCACCAACTATTGCAGCAACTTCTTTCTCTGTTTCAGTAGCTCTTACATCAAACTGTCCCACTATTTCAGATGTAGTTGCAACAGATTGTGCTACTGTTTCAGTTCCATTTGCAGCAACCGCCCTTCTTCTTACTTCCATCTTAGGAGGTATAACAACTTCAGTTGCACCAAAGTGTGCCTCCAACTCAGTTGGACTTGCAGCAACTTCTCTCTCTGTTTCATGAGCAGATGATGCACTAACTTGAGCTTTTTCAGCAGCACTTACCATCTCATCAACCATTTTAGTGTCAACAACTTTCACACTAATAAGTGGTAATTTTGTCCCTTTGTGCCTAGAGTAAGTTTCTCTTACATTTACTGACAACAAACCTGCATATATGTCAAATTGCTCATCACCTACACATATGTCAAACTGCTCATCACTACCAGATAGCATGGTTTGGTCTTGGTGCATTTCTTTATCACAGGGAAAGTGCTCCTGCTGAATTGGCGTGTTCATTTCTTCAACAAAAACATCAGCATAACCACCACCTTTTATTCCAATGGCCATCCTCTTCACCGAATCATCATCCGACAGGAACATAAGACCATCACTGACTTTTTTTCCTGGAAGTAACCAATGTAATTTATAGCTGTAAGTACCTCTGCAGTGACCTCTTTCCACTTGATGAATATCTTCTGCATAGTTACATAATTCTCTATAGGACAAATTATCCCTTGGAATGAACATCTCTGCCACCAATTCACCAATGTAATCCAACTTTTCGTCCACTTGCTGAAATGATCCATAGTAATGAAACTTGACAAAGAAGTTTTCCAATGGATCGGGACCAGGAGAACCTACAAATTCAGACAGGAAGAATCGACATTCAGAAAACAAATAAAGTCGAATCTTTAGCTCTGACCATACAAAATTCAGGAAAGTATGTACAGGAAAAAGTAACATTCAGTCAAGCATGGCAGATCATTTACTCTGCATTGAAAGTATGTATCGTGCAACTTTAGTTCATTCAGGCAAAATATGTCCACTTTTCTCCTAAACCAAACAGGAAAAATATCTACAATAAATTCAGACAAATATGTGCACTGAAAGTTCATTCAGCCTCATTTACTCTGTAGGAGAAAGTGCAAGTTTTCCTACACCAAATTATCTTGAAAGGTCGCTCCTTTCCCTACCAATTCTCCTTGCATTCAAAGTTCAGTCAGCCCCACTTTTTTCTGAACTATCATAGGAACAGGGCAACCACCCACAACAAATTCTCCCATTTACTCTGTAGGAGAAACAGGGCATAAGATAGAGAGAGATATGGCCGTCGGTTCCCAGATATGGCCACTTTTTTCCGAACTAACATAGAAAGCAGTTGACAAAACAGGGCATCAATCAAAAAGCCACATCTACCCCTAAAATTGTAGCACTAAAGCGCTCAATTCCCATCATATGAACCCATGCCTCTACAACACACGCGATTCTGCCGGCGCTCGCGATTCCGTCAGCGAACGACACCTGAACCCAAACAGAGGAGCAGCAGAGATGGAGGGAGACGCACCTGGACACATGGTTTGGTTCCGCCCGCTACGGATGAGCGACAGATGAGGGAGGCGACGACGGACGGCGCATGCGATTGCCAAGCCCTAGCGAACGAAAGAGGGGAGGCGATTCTTCTAGAGGCGGAGCTCTGACGAAGAAAAAGGGAAGGAGACGATAGAAAAAGGAAGAAACGAGACAACCATCTGACTAATGGGACCCACACTGGCCTACTCAGCGTTCTCTGCCCAGTCAGCGCCTAATCAGAATCATGGGCGCACATAAACCGCTCAAGGGGGTTATTAACCCGGTTTGAGTAATTTCAGGGTGTTATTTATCCCGGTTTTGAGTTCAGGGGGGTATGTATCCCAAAGAGTGGATTTGAGGGTGATTTGTATACTTTTTTTTTTTTGAACAATCTGCTTGACTGTTTCCACCCAATCCAGTCCTAGCCATGAGGCCGAAGGTTATCTGGGCCGGGAGCCCGGGAACAACTCAGATTCGCGCCCGCCCAAACCTTCAGATAAGACCCACTTGAGCCCTACGCCTCCCCACCGGAGCCGGAGCCGGAGCCGGTGCGCCGCCGCCCACTGCGAGCGCCCTCGGCCCTCCCCGCGGCCAAGGAGATCCTGCTCCTCCGCCGAGCAGCAGTACGAAACCCCCTCCCTTCTCCTCCACCCATCCCACTTGAATCCCACTCCCTCTCGTGCGAGCTACTCAATTTGTCTGGATTGGATGTTACTGTACTACATAAGCAGTCCTAGTGCCAGGAGGCCACTTGAAAAGAAAAGAAAAACCAAGCGCAAATTCATTAGTTTTATTCGGCAATCTTTTACTTCAAGCTTAGTCGGCTGTCATCCGTATTATTCCGGCGTACTATTTCATACCAAATCCGAAACAAAATTTCTCTTGATTAGCCGCGATGGCTGGGTTTCAGAGTGCCATTTGTGCCTGGATGCTTTATCTGAAGATAATTGCGGTCATGTAAATTCCAAATTTACTGCTGAGAAATCAGTTTCATGTGCCAGAGCCCAGAGGCACACACCCTAGATAGTCTGGCTGACAGTGTACTGGCCTAAACCATAAGAACAAATTTTGAGCTTCAGTAAATGTGAATCTGTATTGTCTGTGTCAGTTTATCTATCTGATTTTCATGTTTGTTTGCTGAATTAGGACGGGTGAACATGGGACCGCAGAAGAACAGGTAGGCCGACCAGCAATGCCGTGGATTCACCTGAGGATGTTTTGAAGGAGAATGTTAGCCCGGCCAACTAAGGAGTCTGATGAGCACTGAAGACAATGGATACGTAATTGGAGATACAAGCTTTGACTCATTAGCCTATTTGAGCGCCTCCTGTATTTTTCCATATATGTTCCATGTTATATTATTTCACCAAGTCCCTTTATTTTTCCATTGGACAGATGCACGATCGATTTGCTGGCTCCAACTTAATTGTAATATGCACAAAACCAACCAAACATTTGAGGTGAGATCACCAACAACAACTGCAGTACTTCTACTCAACCAGGCCCCTATTGACATTCTAAACTCAGATATGTTGACAAATTACCTATTTGATTTATGTCAATACTTGAGACACTGAGCAAACTGGCTCCTTTCTATCTACCGAGGAGACAATAAATTTAACACGGTATCAATGTATCCACAACAGCACATCAGCCACAGCCCACGATGAAGTTGAGCGGAAATCCAACTAAGCATAAGAATAACCAACCCTATTTGTACATAAACATTACACAGCGTCGACCCCCCTCGGGATGATCGTGGAGCTGCACAACAAGGTTTGTGATTTCTGTTGCTCGAGTGTTTGGCAAGTTGGCAACCACCATTCTTTGCTGAGTGTTTGGGCACTGAAACCTTAGTTACGCAAGAATTCCCTGAGTCCAGAAAGATGCTCCAAGCCAGAAAACTGAAATGAAGACACACTGGGGCAGTCGACCTTGAACTTCTCAAGTTTTTTCATTGCTTTGCATCCAAAAGTCACTTGAAAGCTGCTGGAGCTGGAGCTGCAAGCAATCTCCAGGACTTTGACATTTTCATAACAGTTGTTTTCTTCTCCATTCACATGGACATGGAAATGGAGCTGAGGATCTTGAAGCTGCTTGATGCGAAGAATACATAGTTGTGGTAGCTTGCCAAGGAACTCTATGTCACCTTCCATTAAAGTGGCCATCTCTAAATCCAATTTTACGAGCTTGCTAAGTTGGTCACTTCCCCATTCTGGCAATTTATCATTAAGCCCGTGCAGTTTAAGGCTCCGCAGGTTCTTCAAAGGCAGGGGAATGCCATCCAAGCAACAACCTTGGTTGTTGTCCTTGTTGAGGCGCACAGACAGGGATTCAAAATGGTCATGATCTGAGATTGCAGAGAAGAACTGCTTGCTGTTATGCTTGTTGATGCCGGACACTCCGAGCTTGCGCAATTGGAGTGCAAGTGGAGTGCAAGCTCGCCAAGGAACTTTATGTCATCTTCCATTAAAGTGGTCATCTTTAAATCCAATTTTACGAGCTTGCTAAGCTGGTCACTTCCCCATTCTGGCAATTTGTCATTAAGCCCGTGCAGTTTAATGGAAGACACACTTGGGCAGTCGACCTTGAACAGTTCAAGTTTTTTCATTGCTTTGCATCCAAAAGTCACATGAAAGATGCTGGAGCTGGAGCTGCAAGCAATCTCCAGGACCTTGACCTTTTGGTAGCAGTCGTCCTCTTCTCCATTCACAAGGACTTGGAAATGTAGCTCAGGATCTTGAAGCTGCTTGATGCGAAGAATACATAGTTGTGGTAGCTTGCCAAGGAACTTTATGTCACCAGGCAATAAAGTGGCCATCTCTAAATCACATTTTGCGAGCTTGCTAAGCCGGTCACTTCCCCATTCTGGCAATTTATCATTAAGCCCGTACAGTTTAAGCCTTTAAGGCTCCGCAGGTTCTTCAAAGGCAGGGGAATGCCATCCAAGCAACAACCTTGATTGTTGTCCTTGTTGAGGCGCATAGACAGGGATTCAAAATGACCATGCTCTGAGATTGCATAGAAGAACTGCTTGCTGTTATGTTTGTTGATGCCGGACACTCTGAGCTTGCGCAATTGGGTTAGCTTCTTGAGCTCTGGCAAGAAGACCTTTGCCCCTGAAGCGGCGACGTTAATGACACCAAGCGTGTGCAATGCTGTCAGTTTCCCGATCTCTCCAGGCACCTCAACACCAACTAGGCAACGATGTCTGCACACATTAGGCAACCAAGAGGAAACAGGCGGTACTGTTGATGCTGTTGAATCGTCGGTGATGCCGGCACGGATATACTACAGCTTGTTTAGGTTGATGATGTTTTCTGCCATTGTGACAATGGATGTGCCCGTGACGTCCAGTGTCTGCAGCTGCCTGAGCTTACCCACTGAATCGGGCAGGTATGTGTTGTGGATGCATCCTCGTAGCGAGAGGAACTTAAGGCGAGGTGGTAGCTTTCCGATCTTGTGTAGGTGATCATCTGTTAGATTCGTGGTGTCCTCGAGATCAAGCACCCGAAGCAGTCTCATATTGCTGCTGGAAGAAGAGATAAGGAATGACTTCCACTCCCCAAACACTGTGAAAGACCGTAGCCGTGACAAGTCCATGTTCTTGAACACAGCCTCATCTCTGTCCCAGGTGTTGCCTATGGTGAGGTGTTGTCCAGTGCGATGCGAGTTGAGGCTGCAATGCCCTTCAAGTGCAAACACAAGGTTATCCTCCATTGGCCGTGAGATGATGTATTCGCGGAAGAAACCATTGACTTGGCATGTGCTGATGAGCTTGGTGCTTATAATCGGTGACTGCTGCTGAATTACACTCAACTCCATGAGCTCTGAGAATAGCCTTTCCCCATTCTCCTCTGCGGTAATACCTGCAGATGTGTCCCTGGAGTAACCTTCTGCAATCCACCGTCTGAGCAAACGCCTCTTCCTAACATTGTAATCTGCAGGGAAGACCGCCAGATAGAAGATGCATGGCTTGACTGAATCTGAGCAATCATCGAAGTAGGACTGCATCCAAGAAAATAGACCCTTTAAGGTATTGAATTCTTGGCTGGTCTCCAAAATGCGCATGAACTCGTCACTGAAACCCTCCAACAAATCACTGTTGGTGCATTCACCTATAGCAGTTATTACTTTGGGAAGCCCGCCACACTTGGCAACGGTACGCTTCATCATCTCATCGTCAAATTGCTGTGTGCCACTGCCACCACCACAAGCGATCTGCACTTATATATTCAGGAATTAATTAATTATGAGATATACACAGAGAAATTTCTGCTAGCCAGCTAGCTTGCCTGAACTGGATAGATCGAGCATATGCATGCATTGCATGGCCAGTTAATCAATAAAAATGGCTTTGACAGCACCTAGTGTTTTATCTTTGTGAATAGATGACAGGCAGTGTCAGCTTCCAGGCCCTTGACGTTGAGCACTCGGTCATCTTTATTTTCTACACAATGTCTAGCAACACTTCCTTCAGTTGTAATGACAACGATACAACCTGTAGTAGGCTTGGAAAATAGTGCATCTCTTATCAATTCCCAGTCATCCTTGGACCGCAAACCATCAATGACAACGAAACATTTGTATTCACGCACAAACCTACAACATTCCTGAATTGGGTCCTGTCCTTCCATCATACCAACTGCTGCAGTTTCCATGGCTTGGAAATCATCTGAATGGAAGTCCAGAAGTAAACGCCGACAAAAGTCATTCACATTAAAAGGTTGGGGCACATCCACCCAGCTGTAGACAGTAAAACTCATTTCAGAAAATTCTTTTTTTTTCATTGCTACGGACCATCTCAAATTCTCGAACTCTAGCCATTCGGTTATAGTAAATGTTTCTGACAAGAGCTGATTTCACAACACTTGCACTCCCCCACACGGAGATCACACCAGGATGTGTTAGACTTTCCTCAAGTTTGGTCAATTCATTCTTACGCCCAACAAGTTCAACGTCACTGGTCCATTTAAGTGCCTTTGTACGTCTGTTGGTGAATGCGTGACCACCCGAAGAACCCTCATCCTTGCCATAGTCCTACAATTATCAGATTAGTTACTACATCACTATTAACCGCCAATAAAATAGAGATAGATTTATTGCTCTGTTAGGGTTTCATCACCGGGAATTGTAGATCAGCAAGGCGGCACATGAAATCATGCCCGGTACGGCATGGGAAATTCTTTGATGTCCTTGTGTCATGCCTAGGCCTTGCACAGACGAGTGCTCTTCGGCCTAAACGAAGCCGAAATGAGCTCTTCGGCCCTGAACCACCTCTCTTCGGCCAAAACTAGACCGAAGACCCTTCTTCGGCCAAGAGTTGGCCGAAAAGCTCATCTTCGGCCAACACGAGGCCAACGGGTGCATAGTTTTGATTTTTATGCATTAGGTCATATAGTTTCTGAATTTGCTATAAAAAACATCATAGTTTCAAAACTATATCTTGATGTCTATTGGTTTCATACTAAACATTTTTTAAATATATTATTAACATTTTTTCAAATATATATTTTGATGTCTATTGTTTTCATACTAACGATATTTTTGAATAGATGATTAACTATTGTTATAGATACATTTTTTACCGTTTTTCTAAAAACAAGTTATTTTGGTTTGAATCATCCACAACATTTTAAACTTCACATTGTGTAAACATTTTTTAAACATGTAACGTACATATTTTTGAAACTTGTGAACATTTTTTGAAAATTAGCGTCCATTTTCTTGCATGTTACTAAACTTTTTTTTAAAATGCACGATCGTTTTTTACATCGTGAATTTTTTCTTAAAAAATCCATGTACATTTTTGAAACGCGTAAACACTTTTTAAACATCAGAAATATTTTTTAATGCTATCAACATTTTATTTTAAATTACGCTGACAAACTTTTTGCACTGCATTAATATTTCTCATATTCGCACTAATTTTATTTTTAAATTAAGTTAATTTACTAAATAATTTTTGGAATTATATGGATTTAGAATTTGCATATTAAAAAATAAACAAGAAAAATAAATATAAATAAAAACCAAACGAAACTGTTGAACAAACACTATTGGGTCGGCCAACTTAGCGCGCAGGCGAGGCAAAGACACGTCCGTCCGCACTCTGTTCGATTCTTGTTTCTGTCGTGCACATTGTGTCAGGGAACGTATCTGGTGCACCAAGGCAATTGGTGCTACCGGTGCACCGAACCCCATTGCACATTCAAAAATGTTCAAAAATTTTGGAAAAAAATTAGTGTATCAATACAACATAAATGTGTGTTGTCACAAAAATTCAAAACAATGGTCAAGACACAAAAATGACAAATTTGACGTCAATGTGCTAATGGGCCAAAACTGAAGCCCAACTTGTGTTAGATGGTTTTGGTGCTTGGCGTGGTGTTAGTGTCATCGCATGCATTTGGCGGCAATTTGACGCCAAGATGTGCTCCCTTCACGGCTTCACCTCGCTCTTCCTGTTCCGCTCGCACACACGTCTTGAACTAGATCAAGGCCAATAATCTCCATGAAGCCAGAGCCAGACCCATTGATGTCGCAACCGGCAAATCTGCGATAAGAACAAGTGATGTCGTTTTGTATAGATATATGATAACAAGTGATGTCTTTTGGTATACATGTGCAACCTGGTCTTTCATACTCGCCCCAGCCACGAGATGCTACCAAACTAACATGCATATAGTTTCTGGTTTGTTCACTAAAATCGGTCAATGTCTTAGTACACCCCAAATCATCCACTGGCTGATAAGAGATAGTAGAATCTAAATGTTGCTGTCCAAACGACACCCATATGTTTTGCTAATCATCTTTGAAACTGAAGAGGAAATCTTACGAACATGCAGTGACATCATTACTGTTAGAGTTATATTATTGATGTCCTTTGGCCTTTCACATTCTAGTCTCTTGGCATTTTCTTGTAGCCTTTTGACATCCTCATGTATGTGTATATATGTTGGCTTTGGCCTCCTAATAATACAAGTTGCTATTCTCAACATGGTATTAGAGTTCTAGGTATTTTTTTTGCGCACGCGCAACTCGTGCTGCTCCCGATCCAATCTCCTCCACGGCCGCAGTTGTTCTCTTTCCTGCCGGCCCGTGCTTTTCTTTTGCCTGCGTCCATCTCCACCTACAGGAGCTTCCCATCCAAGCTAGGTAGCTACTGTGTTGGATCCTATTGGACTTGGTCCCAATCGATCCAGCCGCTGGCCGCTGGTCTTCCTCCAAGTTCCAGACGTTGCTGCCGGCCGCCAGTCTCGTCCGTGCCGCTGCTACCTTCTGCGGCACCACTGGCCGCCGGTCCCGTCCGCGCCGCTGCTGCCGGCCGCCGGTCTCGTCCGTGCCGCTGCTACCTTCTGCGGCACCACCGGCTACCGGTCCCGTCTGCGCCGCTGCTGCCGGCCGCCGGCCCCGTCCACACCGTTGTTGTCTTACGCGGTTGTCCGCGCTCGCTATTGTCGTTTCACGTCCGTGTGTCTACTGCTTTAGATCGTGGTTATTCTCCTTTGGCTGGCTTTTCGTCTGATTGATCTGCTGGTAGTTCTGACCGGTCTTGTCCTGGCCAGTTGACTCTTGGGTGACCTTTGCTAATTCCACAGAAAAAAGGACAGAAAAGGAGCACCATGTCTTCTGCATCATCTGGCTATGTCGCCATCCCGCGCTGTCAGGTGATATTCGATGGGGCTAACTATGCTGAGTTCGTTGCCTTTATGCGCATTCACATGCGTGGCATTCGTCTCTGGGGTGTTCTATCCGGCGAGGTCCCCTGTCCTCCACGCCCAGTGCCTCCTGTGGCTCCTACCCCACTGCCGACGCCACCGGCTCCTGCCGCAGATGCTTCTGATGCTGATAGGGCTGCAGCCACGGTTGCTGCTGATGATGCGGCTGCTGCTTATGACCAGCAGATCTTGGATTTTTCGGATGCTCTTTCAGTTTACCGTGATGCTCTGGCTGCTTACACTCAGTAGTGCGATGATGATGATCGTGTTGCGGCTGTCCTCACTGCCAGTGTTCTACCTCAGTTTGCTTCTGAGTTTATGGGCCTCAATACTGTCTTTGAGATGTGGTCTCATCTTCGCCAGCGCTATTAGCCCTCCGGTGATGCTCTCTACTTGTCTGTGGTCCGTCAGGAGCATGCTCTCCAGCAGGGAGACTCCACTATTGATGAGTTCTACACTCAGAGTTCTACTATCTGGCGCCAGTTTGACTCCCTTCGCACTACTGTTTGTGGCACTCGCCCATGTTGCCAGACTGTGAGATCAGACTTGGAGTTTCAGCGTGTCTATGAGTTCTTGTCACGGCTTCGTGGGGAGTTTGAGCCTCGACGTGCTCAGTTGTTTGCTCGTGGTCGTGTTCCTATTTCTGAGGTGCTTTCTGAGCTTCGTGCTGAGGAGACTCGCCTCCATGTTGCTGGTGTACTTCAGGTTCCCTCTGTGCTCGCTGCTCGAGCTGCTACTCCACCAGTGTCTTCTCGCTCCAGTGCTCCACCGCTACTGCCCACTCCTCCGGGTAGTGAGGCCCGCTCTCGTGAAGGCCGATCTCGTCCTCGTACTCATTGTGACTACTGCAACAGGGATGGTCACCCTGAGTCTGACTGCTTCAAGAAGAAGCGTGATATGCGTAATAGGGAGCGCAATTCTTCTTCTGGGACTCATGCTTCTTCCTCGACGCGGTCTACTATCTCCTTAACTGAGCAGGATATTATGAAGCTCAAGCGTCTACTTGCTGCTTCAGGTTCTTCGACAGGTACTGCAGGCTCTGTGACTGGTGCTTCTAGTGCTGAGCGACCACAGTCTAAACAGTCAGGTACATCCCCATGGGTTCTAGATTCTGGAGTTTCATTTCATATGTCATCCGATTCTTCTGTCTTGTCCTCTCGTAGATCTCTCGGTTTTCCTATTAATGTTCTTACTGCTGATGGTACTCCTCTTCCTGTTGCGAGTCAAGGCACTCTTGCCACATCTTCCTTTTATGTTCCAGATGTTTCTCATGTGCCTCGTCTTACCATGAACCTATTTTCTGCGAGACAGCTTACTGATTCTGGTTGTCGTGTCATTCTTGATGTTGATTCTTGCACTATTCAGGATCGCCACACGAAGGCTCTGGTTGGGGTTGGCCCGTGCCGCCATGATTCTCAGGGGCTTTGGGAGTTGGACTGGCTTAATGTTCCTTCCGCTACCACCACACTCGCCAGTCCATCTGCCTTCGTTGCTTCAGCTACCAGCTCCTTCCAGCAATGGCATCATCTACTTGGTCACCTTTGTGGTTCTCGACTATCGTCTTTAGTTTGTCGTGGTCTTCTGGGGCCTGTCTCAGGAGATGTCTCCTTACAGTGTCAGGGTTGTAGGCTTGGTAAACAAGTTCAGTTACCTTATCCTACTAGCGAGTCGGTGTCTCAGCGCCCTTTTGATTTAGTACATTCAGATGTGTGGGGTCCTGCTCCCTTCTCTTCCAAAGGGGGCCATCGCTACTATATTATTTTTATAGATGATTTCTCTCGCTACACTTGGCTTTATTTCATGTCTTCTCGTAGCGAGGTTCTCTCTATTTATAAGCGTTTTGCCGCCATGGTCAACACTCAGTTCTCTACACCTATTCGTGTGTTTCATGCTGATTCTGCTGGCGAGTATATCTCCAAAATGTTGCGTGGTTTTCTTGCCGAGGAGGGTACTCTTGCTCAGTTCTCTTGTCCCCGCGCTCACGCTCAGAATGGTGTGTCTGAGCGCAAGCATCGTCACCTTCTTGAGACAGCTCGTCCGATGATGATTGCCTCCTCTCTTCCGACTCATTTCTGGGCTGAGGCTGTCTCCACTGCCACATATCTCATAAACATTCAACCCTCATCTGCTTTACAGGGAGTTATTCCTCTAGAGCGTCTTTCTGATCATTCTCCTGATTATTCCGCTCTTCGGTTGTTTGGTTGTGTTTGTTATGTTCTCCTTGCCCCCCGAGAACGCACCAAACTAACTGCTCAGTCTGTCGAGTGTGTTTTTCTGGGCTATAGTGATGAGCATAAGGGTTATCGGTGTTGGGATCCTGTCGGTCGACGGATGCGTATTTCTAGGGATGTGACTTTTGATGAGTCTCGTCCATTCTACCCACGACCATCCTCTTCGACCTTTTCAGTAGAGGATATCTCTTTTCTCACGCTTCCTGATACACCTCCCTCTATGCCTCATATTCCTACTCCTCCTTCTCGTCCCACTATTGCAGATCCGACACCGTCTTCTCCTATCGTTTCTTCTCCTTCCTTATTGCATGACACTCCTCCTTCATCACCGATGTCTTCTCCATCTCCATCACCTCCAGTGGTTCCTTCTCATGCCACTTTTCCTTTTCATTATACCCATCGTCGACGTGTTATAGATGAATCTACTGACGTGCCATCTACTTCTCGTGCACCGTCTTCCTCATCCCAGCCGACTTATGGTCTTTGGGCTCGACCTTGCCCTCCTCCTGACCGCTATTCTCCTAGCCAATATGGCCTTTCGGTTGTACTTGAGCCTACCTCTTATCGTGATGCTTTTGTTCATCCTGAATGGCAGTTAGCGATGGCAGAGGAGATTGCCGCTCTTGAGCGCAACGGTACATGGGATCTGGTTTCTCTTCCTCCTCGTGTTCGTCCCATCACTTGTAAGTGGGTCTATAAGATTAAGACTCGCTCTGATGGTTCTCTTGAGCGTTATAAAGCTCGTCTTGTGGCTCGTGGCTTTCAGCAGGAGCATGGTCGTGATTATGATGAGACATTTGCTCCTATGGCCCATATGACCACTGTCTGCACACTTCTCGCCGTGGCCTCTGTTCGCCATTGGTCTGTGTCACAGCTTGATGTTAAAAATGCCTTTCTTAATGGTGAGTTGCGTGAGGAGGTTTATATGCAGCCACCACCTGGGTATTCAGTTCCTGATGGCATGGTTTGTCGTCTTTGTCGCTCTCTCTATGGCCTTAAGCAAGCCCCCCGCGCTTGGTTTGAGCGTTTTGCCTCTATGGTCACTGCTGCTGGTTTTTCACCCAGTGATCACGATCCAGCGTTGTTTATCCACCTTTCTGCTCGTGGTCACACTCTTCTTCTTTTATATGTTGATGACATGATCATCACTGGCGATGATTCTGAGTACATTGCCTTTGTTAAGGCCCGTCTCAATGAGCAGTTCCTTATGTCTGATCTTGGTCCTCTTCGTTACTTTTTTGGGATTGAGGTTTCCTCCACCTCTGATGGCTTTTTTATTTCCCAAGAAAAGTATATCCAGGATCTTCTTACTCGTGCGGCTCTTAGTGATGAGCGCACTGCTGAGACTCCTATGGAGCTCAATGTCCATCTTTGTGCTTCTGACGGTGAGCCCTTGTCTGATCCGACGCGTTATCACCATCTTGTTGGGAGTCGTGTATCTTGCTGTCACTCATCCGGATATCTCCTATCATGTCCATATTCTGAGTCAATTTGTTTCTACTCCCACTTCAGTTCACTATAGTCACCTTCTTTGTGTTCTACGATATCTTCGTGGCACGATCTCTCATCGTCTCTTTTTTCTCCGTTCCAGCTCGTTACAGCTCCAGGCCTATTCGGATGCTACGTGGGCTAGTGATCCTACGGATCGCCGTTCACTTTCTACCTACTGTGTCTTTCTTGGTGGTTCTCTCATTTCCTGGAAGACGAAGAAACATACTGCAGTTTCTCGTTCGAGTGCAGAGGCCGAATTGCGAGCTATGGCTCTTCTGACGGCAGAGGTGACTTGGTTACGATGGTTACTGGAGGATTTTGGTGTTTCTGTTACTACACCTACCACCCTCCTCTCAGACAGCACAGGTGCTATCAGTATTGCGCGGGACCCCGTGAAGCATGAGCTTACCAAACACATTGGTGTTGATGCTTCTTATGTGCGTGCTGCTGTGCAGGATCATGTTGTTGCTCTTCAGTATGTGCCTTCTGAGTTACAGCTAGCGGACTTCTTCACGAAGGCTCAGACCATGAGTTTGGGGGGGGGGGGGGGGGGGGGGTTAGAGTTATATAATTTATGTCCTTTGGCCTTTCACATTCTAGTCTCTTGGCATTCTCTTGTAGCCTTTTGGCATCCTCATGTATGTGTATATATGTTGGCTTTGGCCTTCTAATAATACAAGTTGCTATTCTCAACAACTACAACGAACACTGGCAGCTATGCTACATCCAATACGATTATCATGTTGTATTTGTTTGAAGTTGTAGATGTTACATTTTATGGATAAACTTGGTCAAACCTAAACAAGTTCGACTTGGATAAACCAAATTGAGAACTAGGCCCGAGTAAGAATTGAGCCCCAACATAAGATCTAGGCTAGTAAAATGGTGGCCAATACAATACAAGCATGATAAGAAAGCCCAAACGACAAGACAAGTAGAGTTTTTTGTTAATTCCCAGTCATCTAAGAATTCTTAGTTCTTTGGTCGTGCTGAGAACTGTCAATTCGAGGTGAAGATACATGCAAAGTTCAATTTTTCTTTAACTCTATGAACAAATGCTCAATCTGACTAAGAACACATGTGCCAATTAAAGTAATCTCTCGTCCCATAAGACATATAGTAGCATACTAAAAATTGACACTTCACAATTATCCGATGACACTAACGCCACGCCAAGCACCAAAACTATCTAAGAACCATGATCGAAAGAAAACATCTAGAGCTAACAAGTATATGAAACTAAACTGAGACGCACAACGACGTAAAATGATCATTTTCAGTTGGCGGCGGTGCCGTCCTTGGGCAGTGTGCCCATCCACGCCGGCGGGAGCATCCCGGTCTGCTCGTGCACCGTCTCCAGCAACGGCGGGAGCATCTTGTACACCCCAGCCACCTGCTGCAGTGCGCCGCCCTCGCCGCCACCATCTCCGTTGCTCGAGACGCTGATCTTGGGCTGCAGGCCGTTGACGGCGCTGGCGTTGATGCGCGCCATCTCGGCGTACATGCCGCCGTCGATCATGAGGTAGTCCCTGAGTGCGCGGTAGTCGCCGCCGAGCGCCGCCAGCATGGACGCCACGTAGTCCGCCTTGGCCTTGCCCACCAGCGACAGCGCCTCCGCCTCTCGCTGCTTGGCGTAGAGCTTGGCGTCCTCGGCCATCTTCTGCTCGAAGAAGAGCGCGTCGGCCTGCACCTTGCGCGCCTCCGCGGCCTTCATCTCCTCGTACAGAGCCGCCTCCGCCACCTTCTGCCGGCCGTAGAACAGCGCATTCGACTCTTGAACCTACGTACACAATACAAATGTCAATGATCTTATATGATAGATGATCGATAAAGCTGTCAACAAGAAGATCCAACAAATCAATTAGTAATTTTCAAAAATATACTGTATATGATGATCGAATAGCAACCTGTGTGTCGTATTGCACGGTGGCCTTGCTGAGCTGCTCGGCCTTGAGCTTCTCGGTCTGGCAGAGGGCGTTCTTGATCTCGACCTCCATCTGCAGCTCGGCGTCGCGGATGGCGACGGCCTTGGCGGCCTCGACCTCGGCGACCTTGGCCTGCCTGTCCCAGCCGGCCTTCTTCATGGCGAGGTCGGTCATTGCGGCGGCGACGTCGGCCTCCCTGGCGTTCTGAAACACCTGCACCTCGGCATTGACCTTGGCCTCCTCCTTGAGGGCCTCGCCCTGCTGCCGCGCCGACAGCACCTTGGTCTCGGCGTCCACCTTAGCGGCGTTCTGGAGCGTGAGGCCGGTCCGCTCCTTGGCGCCGACCTCGCCCTTCATCCTCGCCTCCGCCACGTCCACCTTGGCCCTGCTGGCCGCCTCCTGCTGCGTCTTCTGGCCGAGGTAGGAGAAATACTCGTGGCCGGGCACGTCCACCAGCTGCTTCACGTTGGTGTTGTAGATGAAGAGGCCGAACTGGTTGAGCTCCTTCTGCACGCTGTGGAACACCTCCTGCTTGAACTTCTTGGTGCCGGTGAAGATCTCGTCCATGGTCAGCTGCGCCGCCAGCACGCGGGTCTCGCCCTCGATCACGCCCTTCACCAGGTCGTGCACGCGGCTGGCCGAGGCGCCGCCCAGGTGCAGCGGCGCGATGAGCTTGGCGTAGAGCAGGAGCTTGGCCTCCACGGCCGCCTTGGCGGCGTCGCCGAGCTCCAGGGTGGTCATCTGGGGCCCCATGGTGAAGACGGCGGGCAGGACGAAGGGCAGCTTCTCGGAGCTCATAGCGTTCACCTCGAACTCGTAGTTGACGGGCGTGACGCTGAACTTCTTGCACTGCTGCCCCGCGAACACCCACGCCTTCTTGGCCAGCTTCACGTCGTTGATGCCCCAGCCGGTGATGGCCAGGTACTCCGACGCGTCCGCCATGATGAAGCTCGCCATCGCTTCGCCGGCGGTATTGCTGCCTGATTGCTGCTAGGGTTTTCTCCGCTTCGTACGTAGGTGTTGAATCAATCGGTGGCGGCGGTATATAATATAATGGCGGTGAAACTGGCGGCAATGGATACCATTAAAAGAAAATTCTTTATTTGACACTGTCTTAAAATCTGGTTTCTTATTTGACACTGGAAATTTTCTTCTTCCCTATTTGACACTAGTCCTAAATTTTATTCCCTATACGACACTTCCGTCCATTTTGAGCTTAAATGATACCCGAAAAGACGATTTTGCCCTTCATGCGGTATGTGTGTGCACGCGCGTGTGCTGTTGCGTGTGTGGGTGCACGCACACATGTGTGCTGCTCCTGCATGTGTGTGTGCATGTGTGCTGCTGCGTGTGTGTTTGCTACTGCGTGTGTACGTGTGCGCGTGTGTGTGCTGTTGCGTGCCTATGTGCTGCCTGTGTGTGTGCTGCTGCTGCGTGTGTGTATGTGTGTGTATGCTGCCTGCGTGTGTGTTGCTGCGTGTGTGTGTGCATGTGTGTTGCTGCGTGTGCGTGTGTGTGCACGCGCGCATGCGTGTTGTTGCGTGTGTGTTGGTGCATGTATATGTGTTGCTGCGTGTGTGCTCCTGCCCTCGCACTGATGCTGCGTGTGTGCACTATTGTCTCCCACACACATATCACATGAGGGGCAAAAGAGTTTTTTCATGTGTCATTTAGTCTTAAAATGAACGAAAATATCATATAGGGAATAACATTTAAAACTTGTGTCAAATAGGGAAGAAAAACTTTTCCCGTGTCAAATAAGAAAGCAGATTTTAAAATAGTGTCAAATATGGAATTTTCTCTACCATTAATGGCGGTGATAAATAAGGATACGGATACCATCGTGCATGGAAACGAATGAATCAAGGAAGGAAAGACTTCCTAGTAGTAGTACGTCTGATAGGAAGCTTAGGAAGGTGCTTGGTAAAATCGCTGAGATTTAATTTGACCTCCTTCGCAAGTTCATCCGTTGGATTATTAAAACGCACGCCGCATGCAATTAGCTTTTTTTAGATGAACTAGGGATTTTATTGTTCAACCAAAGCCGAAGGAATACAAATAATGCTAGCCACATGTGGCGCCCCGTAGGGAGAGACGAGGCTGTCTTTGCCAAGGCACGAGCCTCGTAGTTTGCCTCCCTACTTTCAAAACGAAAACTAACTTTAACAAAGTTTGTAGCTCTAGCTTTAATCTCCTAAATTACAAAAACATATGAAGAAGAGGGCGAAGTCCCGTTGATATCTGAAACAACCTGCATGCAATCCGAGCCTATTATCGCATGTGTCAAGAGAAGATCTTGAGCCAAGGCAAGCGCCTCATTGCACGCTTGAGCTTCTAAACTTGGGGCGTCGACTAGGCCGTCGAAAACCACCGCCGAGGATCCCAAATAGTTGCCCTCCTTATCCCGGCAAACAGCAGCAGATGCACCAGTTCCTCCTTGGCGGGAGATAGCACCGTCTACATTGATCTTCACTGCATCCTCTCCCGGCGGGATCCACCGGTGTGGCCTTGATATCGCTGCTTGTGTAGGTCTCGTGGAAGCACGCCTGGTGGAAATCTCCAGATCCTCCAAGTACCTGTTCACAAAAACTCATCGTCGAAAGTGGACTTTGAAATTCGTCGTCATGAATTGTTCTCCTTCTTGCCCACCAGATCGCCCACATGGTGATAAGCACCCTTGCAAGGTCCTGTTGATTCAATGTGTCAAAGAGCCAAAACAACCACCGCCTTGCATCTTCACTCATGTTTGATATCACATGCTCCAGAATCTCCTCGTCTCCCAACGCCCAAACACATCGCGCCATCCGGCATTCAAACAAGGAATGATGCCAGGAGTCCACCTCCTCATCGCAGAGTCCGCAAGCTGGGGATGTGGCCATATTACGTTCATTGCGGACTAAACCAGTTGGTAATGACATTTGTGCTAATCTTCACACAAACACTCTTATTTTAGATGGAACTTTCACCTTCCATAACCGAGACCAGGACTTGCTTTCAGCTTCAACATTCCAATGACTCGTTCTGTGCTCCAACCAATCCTCTATCTGGTGCTTAATTCCGCTAATCATCTTATATGCTGATCGCATGGTAAACACCCCTTGCCTGTCGTAGTGCCATGCCCAGAAGTCATGTTGCACTCGAGAACTTAAAGGTATATTCATGATAATGTCCACGTCCGGCCCGACGAAGTGCTCGATCAGAGCTTGTTTATTCCATGTGCGTGTTGTTGCATCAATCAACTCTGAGACAAGCTGCGGCGGATCAGGTGCGATGGTGCATATAGGTTTCAGCTTATAGTCACGAGGCAACCAGTTATCGTCCCATATGCGTGTGTCTGAACCCGACCCAGTCGTCCTGATTAAGCCCTGAACAAGTAGTTCTTTCCCCTCCATCAGCGAGCGCCAGACTTGGGAAGGGTGTGCGCCTAGTGTGGCCTCGATTATGTTGCTGTTCGGGTAATAACGAGCTCGTAGAACCCGTGCACTTAATGACTCAGGATCTTGAAGTAGCCGCCAAACTTGCCGGGCTAATAAAGCCAGGTTAAAAAGCTCAATATCCCGGAATCCTATTCCATCCATATTTTTTTGTTTGCACATGGTCTTCCAAGAAACCCATGCTGGCTTCCTCTGGCCCCTTTTGCTGCCCCACCAAAACTTCCGGAGAAGGCTGTTTAAGTGTTCGATTAGACCTCGGGGCAGCTTGAAACATGACATTGAGTAAGTCGGGATGGATTGTGCTACAGATTTGATAAGCACTTCTTTACCCCCAACTGATAGGCATTTCTCCATCCAACCTTGGATGTGTTTCCAAATTCTATCCATCAAGTATTTAAAAGTTCCCTCCTTGTTTCTACCTACGTCCGTCGGTAGTCCCAAATATTTTTCTGACAATGATTCGTTGTGAACATCTAGCACATCTTTTATCTCTTCTCGTGTGGTCTCTGGCACCCCCTTACTGAAAAAGATCAAGGATTTGTCGGTGTTAATGCGTTGTCCCGAAGCATCACGATACATTTTCTGCACCTCCCGTACTTGTGCAGCGCTCTCACTGTTAGCTTCAAAGAACAAGAGACTATCATCTGCAAAAAGTAAATGGTTGATTGCTGGAGCAGAATTTGCCACGGACAGCCCTCGGACCCCAACACCTTGGGCCTTTAGTAGGCACGAGAGACCTTCATCTGCTAACAGAAATAGATACGGGGATATGGGGTCCCCTTGTCTCATTCCCCTCTTTGGCCTGAAATCATGCAGACTACCATCATTAAAAAGAACTGA
The DNA here is from genome assembly GCF_056163025.1 of Triticum urartu. Taxonomy (NCBI): domain Eukaryota; kingdom Viridiplantae; phylum Streptophyta; class Magnoliopsida; order Poales; family Poaceae; genus Triticum; species Triticum urartu. Next base: position 728,794,701 of record NC_141875.1, on the reverse strand, counting down.
AAACGTGACTGATGACACGCACCTCATAACCGTCTCTGTGAATCGAGGGCTAATGCCCATCTTCAACATCACTACTTTCAAATAAGGCCATTCAAGCCTATCATAAGCTTTTAACATATCTAACTTCAGAGCCACAACACGGTTTGCTTTAACTCTCCTTGTCTTCATATAATGTAGACACTCATAAGCCGTTATGAAGTTATCCGTAATAAAACGTCCAGGCACAAAGGCGGACTGCTCCTCAGAAATTACCTCGGGGGAATAATCTTCAGCCTGTTGGCTAAGACCTTTGATGCAATATCTTATAGATCACGTTGCAAAGACTTATAGGCCGAAATTATTCTAAGACTTTTGGACTAGCTATCTTGGGAATAAGAACGATGAACGTGCGGTTGATATCCTCCGATGAGTCCTCTCCATTGAGCAATCGTATAATCACGCCAGTTACCTCATCACCACAAAGCACCCAGTGTCTCTGAAAGAAATGCGTCGGGAAGCCACCAGGCCCCGGTGCTTTGTTGGAAACATTTGAAAGAGTGCCTCTTTAAATTCTTCATTTGTGTATGGTGCGTTCAGCCTGGCATTCATATCACCATCCACCCTAATAGGTATGTGTGGCAACACTTCCTCTATGCCAATACACCCTTCGGATTTGTACAGATTGCCATAAAACTCATTTGTCATCTCGGCCATCTCCTCCAAGTCAAACGTGACCGTCCCATCTGGCTTCTAGAGATGCATTATGGTGTTCTTGGCCCTTCTAGCACTCGCTTTCCTCTGAAAATATTGTGTATTGTGATACGTCTCCAACGTATCTATAATTTTTGATTGCTCCATGCTATGTTATCTACTGTTTTGGGCAATATTGGGCTTTATTATCCACTTTTATATTATTTTTGGGGCTAACCTATTAACCAGAGGCCCAGCCCAGAATTGCTGTTTTTTGCCTATTTCAGTGTTTCGAAGAAAAGGAATATCAAACGGAGTCGAAACGGAACGAAATCAATTGGAGAAGTTATTTTTGGAAGGAAAGCTACCGGATGGACTTGGACCCCACGTCAGGAGCCAAGGGAGGTGCTCACGAGGGTGGGGGGCGCCCCCCCTAGGGCGCGCCCCCTGCCTCTTGGGGCCCCCGAAGCTCCACCGACATACTTCCTGCACCCATATATACTCACGTACCCTAAAACTTCCAGAAAAAGACAATAGATCGGGAGTTCCGCCGCCAGAAGCCTCCGTAGCCACCGAAAGCCAATCTAGACCCATTCCAGCACCCTGCCGGAGGGGGCAATCCCTCTCCGGTGGCCATCTTCATCATCCCAGAGCTCTCCATGACGAGGAGGGAGTAGTTCTCCATCGGGGTTGAGGGTATGTACCAGTAGCTATGTGTTTGATCTCTCTCTCTCTCGTGTTCTTGAGGTGTTATGATCTTGATGTATCGCGAGCTTAGTTATTATATTTGGATCCTATGATGTTTCTCCTCCCCCTCTTCTCTCTTGTAATGAATTGAGTTTCCCCTTTGAAGTAATCTTATCGGATTGAGTCTTTAACGATTTGAGAACACTTGATGTATGTCTTGCCGTGGATATCTATGGTGACAATGGGATACCACGTGATTCACTTGATGTATGTTTTGGTGATCAACTTGCGGGTTCCGCCAATGAACCTATGCATAGGGGTTGGCACACGTTTTCGTCGTGATTCTCCGGTAGAACTTTGGGGCACTCTTTGAGGTTCTATGTGTTGGTGGAATAGATGAATCTAAGATTGTGTGATGCATATCGTATAATCATACCCACGGATACTTGAGGTGACATTGGAGTATGTAGGTGACATTAGGGTTTTGGTTGATTTGTGTCTTAAGGTGTTATTCTAGTACAAACTCTAGGGCTGTTTGTGACACTTATAGGAATAGCCCAACGGATTGATTGGAAAGAATAACTTTGAGGTGGTTTCGTACCCTACCATAATCTCTTCGTTCGTTCTCCGCTATTAGTGACTTTGGAGTGACTCTTTGTTGCATGTTGAGGGATAGTTATGTGATCCAATTATGTTAGTATTGTTGAGAGGACTTACACTAGTGAAAGTATGAACCCTAGGCCTTGTTTCAACGCATTGCAATACCGTTTACGCTCACTTTTATCATTAGTTACCTTACTGTTTTTATATTTTCAGATTACAAAAACCTTTATCTACTATCCATATACCACTTGTATCACCATCTCTTCGCCGAACTAGTGCACCGATACAATTTACCATTGTATTGGGTGTGTTGGGGACACAAGAGACTCTTTGTTATTTGGTTGCAGGGTTGCTTGAGAGAGACCATCTTCATCCTACGCCTCCTACGGATTGATAAACCTTAAGTCATCCACTTGAGGGAAATTTGCTACTGTCCTACAAACCTCTGCACTTGGAGGCCCAACAACGTCTACAAGAAGAAGGTTGTGTAGTAGACATCATATTGCTGTCACCAGCGGCTAGCCAGTCCATGCGTGACCTTTGTCTCATCGTGATCTCTTCTCGAAGAGACAGCTCAACGATCTGGTCCAAGACCTTCTTCTCTTCCACTCCCGGCCCAACACGGGCCGGGTCTTCTCTCAGCACGGCCAGTCTCTGTCGCAGCCTTCTCAGCTCTTGTCTAACTGACCCAAAGGACAGCTTGCTCCAATGTTTCAATGCAGTCCCGACCGAGGACAACTTGGTCGCTAGCTCAAACAGTGTTGCCGCTGGCTGATCCCGATCCGAGGCTTGCTCAAGTATGCCACCAAACCTGGCATTGCTTTCCCACATACATTCATAGCGGATCGACTTCTTCAGCGCAATTCTTTGATTGCTTTGCCTCCATCTCGTTAATCAATAAGATCGGATGGTGGTCAGATTTCGCTGCTGTGAGGTGCTCAACCGTAGCGTACGAGAACAAAGCTGACCAATTGGTCGTGGCCAAAACTCGGTCCAGCCTTACCCTACAATAATCTCCTCCCACAATTTTCTTCTCGAAAGTCCAATCCAATCCTTTATACCCGAGATCCGCTAGCTCGCATACGTCAACTGCTTCTCTGAAACCTTCTATTTGAGCACTATCTCGCTCATTTGGTCCCATTTGCTCCTCTAGCCTCAGAATTTCATTAAAGTCTCCCTTGCAGACCCATGGAAGTGCATTCTCCCCACGTAATATTTTCATGGTGTCCCATGACTTGTATCTCATGCTCCTGTCTGCCGCACCATAGAAGGAAGACAAACTGTGACGCCCCGATTCAATCATACACGCAAATGTGTACGATCAATATCAGGGACTCACGGGAAGATATCACAACACAACCCTACAAATAAAATAAGTCATACAAGCATCATATTACAAGCCAGGGGCCTCGAGGGCTCGAATACAAGAGCTCGATCATAGACGAGTCAGCGGAAGCAACAATATCATAGACGAGTCAACGGAAGCAGCAATATCTTAGTACAGACATAAGTTAAACAAGTTGCCATAAGATGGCTAGCACAAACTGGGATACATATCGAAAGAGGCGTAGGCCTCCTACCTGGGATCCTCCTAAACTACTCCTGGTCATCGTCAGCGGCCTACACGTAGTAGTAGGCACCTCCAGTGTAGTAGGAGTCGTCGTCGACGGTGGCGTCTGGCTCCTGGACTCCAACGTCTGGTCGCAACAACCGGGTATAAAAAGGGGAAAAGGGGGGAGCAAAGCAACCGTGAGTACTCATCCAAAGTACTCGCAAGCAAGGAGCTACACTACATATGCATTGGTATCAATGAAAGGGGTAGTATATGTGGACTGAACTGCAGAATGCCGGAATAAGAGGGGGATAGCTAGTCCTATCAAAGACTATGCTTCTGGAAGCCTCCATCTTGAAGCAGTAGAAGAGAGTAGATGGTAAGTTAACCAAGTATCATCGCATAGCATAATCCTACCCGGCGATCCTCTCCTCGTCGCCCTGTGAGAGAGCGACCACCGGGTTGTATGTGGCACTTGAAAGGGTGTGTTTTATTAAGTATCTGGTTCTAGTTGTCATAAGGTCAAGGTACAACTCCGGATCGTCCTTTTACCAAGGGACACAGCTATTCGAATAGATAAACTTCCCTATAGGGGTGCACCACATTTCCCAACACGCTCGATCCCTTTGGCCGGACACACTTTTTTGGGTCATGCCCGGCCTCGGAAGATCAACACATCGCAGCCCCACCTAGGCACAACAGAGAGGTCAGCACGCCGGTCTAAATCCTATGCGCGCAGAGGTCTGGGCCCATCGCCCATTGCACACCTGCACGTTGCGTGGGCGGCCGGTGAGCAGACCTAGCAACCTCCATTATAAAGGAAGTTGCATTATGCGGTCCAACCCGGCGCGTGCCGCTCAGTCGCTGATGTCACGAAGGCTTCGGCTGAAACCACGATGTCGAGTGCCCATAACTGTTCCCGCGTAGTTGGTTAGTGCGTATAGGCCAGTGGCCAGACTTAGATCAAATACCAAGATCTCGTTAAGCGTGTTATTTTGAAGTAACCGCGAACGCCGACCAGGGCCAGGCCCACCTCTCTCCTAGGTGATCTCAACCTGTCCTGTCGCTCCGCCACAAAGTAACAGTTGGGGGCCGTCGGGAACCCAGGCCCACCACTACCTGGATGGAACCACCTGCCCCTTCAGCCCCTACATCGGAATCACTTGCGGGTACTCTACGAGTCGACCCGACTTTAGTCACCACATGTATCACATATTATGTATATAAGTATAAGTATATACCCGTGATCACCTCCCAAGTGATCACGGCCCGATAGTATAGCATGGCAGACGGACAAGAATGTAGGGCCACTAATGGAATACTAGCATCCTATACTAAGTATTTAGGATTGCAGGTAAAGGTAACAACAGTAGTAGCAAAGACAGGCTATGCATCATAATAGGATTATCGGAAAGCAGTAACATGGTACACTACTCTAATGCAAGCAGTAGAGAGAAGAATAGGAGATATCAGGTTGATCAAGGGGGGGGGGGCTTGCCTGCACTACTAGGGAAAACCTTATACATAGAATTTTAGCAGTAGCGAGGGTCAAAAAAGCACGCTCGTGCTAAGTAGCAGTAGCGCGCCTGTGCAAACCGCGCTGCAGATAAAGTTCTAGCAGTAGCGCGTTATGTCATAAACACGTTACTACTAAAATTCCCACGACCCCGCCACGAAGCTAGTTCTTGCAGCAGCGCGTTTACTCGGATAGCGCTATTGATAGGTAGTTTAGCAGTAGCGCCTTCGCCTTTAGAGCGCTACTGCTAAAACTAGCTATCTCCACCCCCACTACCGCTCCTCTTCGCGATACGCACTCACACACTCAGACTCATTCCCCCTCAACACCCCCCCCCCCCGCGCGCGTTGGTCCTCCCCCGCCGGCCGCCGTCGCCTACCCCTCTTCCCTCTGTGCCGCCGTCAACTCCTCCTCCTCGCTGGACTCGGTACCGCCCTCCTCCTCCGTCCTCCCTCGACTCGCCGTCGGCCGGCCCCTCCTCGCTCCGCCTTCCTCCTCCGTCCTACTCTCTTATCCCTCCTCGAGTCGCCCATCCTTCTTCCTCCTCCCTACTACATTTTGATTTAGTAGGCTAGTTCATATGCAACATTTTGATTTAGTTGATTTAGTAGGCTAGTTGATTTAGAACATTTTGATTTAGTAGATTTAGTAGGCTAGTTGATTTAGAACATTTTGATTTAGTTGATTTAGTAGGCTAGTTGATTTAGTATGCATCATTTTATTGTTATTTTTTTTGTACATGGATATGTAGATGTTTTTGTTTTTTTTGTAATAGGTTATTTTTTGGCAAAATGTAGGTGCCAATTTAGTTACAATCACATGCTACTGTTTTTCTTTCCTGTGAAGTGGATCGTTAATACTTTGCTCATATTGCTTTAGGAAAATGGCGCCGCCACCACCACCACTATGTCGACTGTGCAAGTCAAGGTGCGCCAGCAGCCTTGCAACTGGAAGAGATTCCTCGTTGGCAAGAATCTTCGTGTTGGACAGGCCATCCTAATTACTATCAGGAACACCCGCCGTCCAGGCTTGAGGATGATGATCGTCGTCGATATCATCTAGAACTACATATGTGTGTGTGTGTGGCTATATCATCTAGAACTACATATGATGATTGCCGTCGATATCATGTAGAACTACATATGATGATCATCGTCGATATCATCTAAAACTACATATGATGATCGTCGTCGATATCACCTAGTACTGCTTGAGGACGCATGTTGAGTATATATGAAATTGTTATCTAGTACTCCCTCCATTTCAAATTACTCGTCGTGGTTTTAGTTCAAATTTGAACTAAAACCACGACGAGTAATTTGGAACCGAGGGAATACTACCTAGTACCTATAATGCTTTATGCCTTTATGAAATTGATATCTAGTAGTACCTAGTATCTCGAAATTGTAGTTTATTGAATCTGAAACGGGGTTGAAATGATGAAAGATATAGCAGTAGCGCAGGGCTAGGAAATCGCTACAGCTAACTAATAGCAACGCGTTCTGTAAAAGCGCTGCTGCTATAGTCAATAGTAGTAGCGCGGGTGAATACAACGCTACTACTAGGAGTTAGCTGTAGCGCCTTATTGGTAGCGCGGCCCTCCGCGCTGCTGATAGCCTAAAAACCCGCGCTACTACTAGGCTTTTCCCTAGTAGTGTTGGTTGCTCTGGCAAGAAGGGTTCGTCGTTGATGTAGTCAATCACAGGGGTACCGACAGCGGGCCCGAGGTCTACCGAAAAGTAGTAACGGAGGGGAACACAATAAATAACAGAGCAATCAAAGCATAAGATGGCAATACACGGTGCTAGAGTTGACCTAATGCAGTACTAGGTGATACCAGCAAAGGGTGGAAACATCCGGGAAAGTATTCTCAGTGTTTTGCGTTTTTGGACAGACGGATCGGAGGGGGAAAGTTGCGTGTTCGCTATGCTAGGGACGTGTGGCGGACGAACATGCTGCGTGTTCGGATTTATCTCATCGTTCTGAGCAACTTTCATGTTCAAAGTTTTTCCACCCGAGCTACGGATTATTTTATATTAATTTTCAAAGTTTTAAATCATTTTTTGAATTTCTGAAATTTACTTAATTCGAAAATATATTAAATACTAAGTGCTAGGTGTACACATAGAAGTGTACACAACAATGGCATTACAGGCTGACAGGTTGGGCCAGCCTATTGAGTCAGTAGGTCAAGAATTGACCAGTTGACTGGTAAACAGGTCAGCAGGGGGCCCACCTGTCATAGACTAGGGCTAGCCCAGTCAGCAGGTTGACTAGTCAAACTGACCAGTCGGACCCAGTAGTCAGCGAGTAAGCTAAACAACAGTGGTTTAGTTAATTGAATTAGTTAGTTAACAGGGTGGGGTTCGGCTGTCAGTGACCTTGTTTAATAACAGGGTTAGTTTAATTAACTTAAACTCTACAGTAGGTGGGCCCACTGGTCAGTGGGTGCTAGGGACGGGTGTTAGCGGCTAATGGCCTGACAGGTGGGTCCTGCCAGCGTTTAAACGCCGAAGCGCGCGCCGGCGACCAAATCGACGGCGGTGCGACGCAGGACAGGGCCGGAAATTGGCCACATTGGCCCATTTGGAGCTCGGTTAGGTCCTAAGGTGAGCTGACGCTCGCACGCTTCCGGTGGGGCAAGCTGCAGGTGCGGGGGTGGCCGGAGTTGAGTGGGGCTTCGACATCGGCGGCGACCGGAGTCGGGCGAACTCGGACCCGGGGCTAGGAGGAACTAGGAGGGGAGTTGGGGGTCGCGTTGTGCTCCGATCAGGCACTGCTCGGGCGCGGGCTCGGAGGCCAGTGGCCGCGATTCTGAGGCAAGCATTGGCGGTGAGGTTCAGCTGCGGTGGCTCGGGCGTCTAGGGGCGATTAGGAGGGGAGGGGAGGAGCACAACCGGCGCGGCAGCTCACAGTGGGGGTCGAGGAGCAGCTCTTGGAGGCCGGGAGGTCGCGGTGGCGTGGATCGGCGACGCAGAGTCGGAGCTCGACGAAGGGGATCAGCGAGGGCGGCGTCGATGTGGCGTCCCGGTGCCATCCAGCAGGAGCAAGCGTCGTGGTCGACAGCGGCGGTCCCCGTGGACAGCTCGGAACGGCGGAAGGTGGACGGTGGCCACGCCAATGACGAGGCGCGTCGACTGGTGCGTTCGGGCGAGTGAGATCTGAGAGGGAGAGGGCGAGGGAGATAGTGAGGGTTCGAGCTAGGGGTTGCAGGGTGGTCGACGATGGCGCTCTTATCCATCTGCGGCGCTGTAGCGACGCGTGGGTGCGATCGGGTGCGGTGGAGACGACGACCCGCCTCGGGAGCGCGCGTGCTGCGTCCAGGGGTGGGAGGAAGGGGAAAGGCTGAGCTGGGCCAGGCCAGGCTGCACTGTCGCTGAGCAGGCCGCGGTGTATAGTGGCCGGTGGCCTTTTCCTTTTGTTTTCATTTCATTTCTGTTTTTCTTTTATGTTGTTGTTTTGCTTTTATTTTTAATAGTAAATGAGTTCTATAAAATATGAAACTTGGCCCATATTTAGTGATCCAATATTAGACACTGCAAGAAAGTTTTGGGGGGTTAATTAAATTAGTTTGTATTTTACATAAATTAGGAAAAGCATTTTAAACAATGAATTGGCCCATGTTTCATTTATTTTAGGACACTCAGCTACCTTATAAAATGTTGGTTAATAAATGACAATTAGTTAGTGAATATTTGCAACCCAAGTAACATTTTTAATTTACTGTTTGAAGAAATAATATTTTGGCTTGTTATTTGAATTTGAATTTGACTCATTTTTGAACCAAGATGAGATTAGCAACAGTAATGCCGATGACATGGCACCATTAACGTGGAATTACTGTAGCTTAATTATCCGGGCATCACAATTCTCCTCCACTACAAGAAATCTCGTCCCGAGATTTAAGAGGGGGAGTAATGGGGAAATGATTTGGTTACGAAATTCTAATGAGTCTTCTCGGTCTTGGTTGCTCTTCCCGAAGAGGTTGATCCATTACGTTGATGTCTTTATTTCTCTGCTCCAGGTCATCATGATGAAGTCGGCATCATTTCTTCGGGAACTCCATCATACTTACGAAAGAATAAAGGGTGGGTATATTCCGGGAGAACGGACCTGCAAGGTTGACTATCTGGTAGCTAACATCGGGGAAGGTGGCGGAAAGTAACTCTCGAACTGAAACATAAGAACATATCGAGAGCAAATTAAGAAAGTACCATGAGAAGTTTCAAGCGGGTAGGCAATCGTTCGAAGCCTAAAACAAAGTGTAAAAGGGTGGTCCAGAGCAATGGGAATAAATTTTGTGTTTGATACCAGAATAGATCACTAGGCAGGTGGCCCGTGAATTATATACGAAGTCAAGCGTGAGGAATAACTTTGACAACAGGTTGTACATGAGAGTCAGGTTTCAATCCCATGGAACTGTCGGTTATGGGCCCACCATGTGGGTTAAAAGTCGGAAGGGCGATGACGTCTTGCACGATCATGTAAGCAAGGCATGTCAGAGGATAGCCTATCAGTTATGTCGGGAACAACATCGGTACCAAGGCCGAGGGACGAAGAGAACCATTTTCCCGGTCGTTGAACGAGGCGGACCAATAGGCAAAGTTCTCGTCCATCGGTGGTTACCGGAATGTCATCAACAATTGTAACAGGGTCTTGCTGACAGAATTGTACATTGAGGCGTTTATTACTACCTCTTGAGCACTGCGTTGGTTTTCCCCGAAGAGGAAGGGATGATGCAGCAAAGTAGCGTAAGTATTTCCCTCAGTTTTTTAGAACCAAGGTATCAATCCAGTAGGAGGCTACGCGCGAGTCCCTCGTACCTGCACAAAACAAATAAATCCTCGCAACCAACGCAAATAGGGGTTGTCAATCCCTATAAGGCCACTTACGAGAGTGAGATCTGATAGATATGATAAGATAATATTTTTGGTATTTTTTGATAAAGATGCACAGTAAAATAAAGGCAAAGTAAATAGCAAAGGAAATAACTAAGTAGTAGGAGATCAATATGATAAAGATAGACCCGGGGGCCATAGGTTTCACTAGTGGCTTCTCTCGAGAGCATAAGTATTCTACGGTGGGTGAACAAATTACTGTTGAGCAATTGACAGAATTGAGCATAGTTATGAGAATATCTAGGTATGATCATGTATATAGGCATCACGTCCGAGACAAGTAGACCGACTCTTTCCTGCATGTACTACTATTACTCCACTCATCGACCGCTATCCAGCATGCATCTAGAGTATTAAGTTAAAAACAGAGTAACGCCTTAAGCAAGATGACATGATGTAGAGGGATAGACTCATGCAATATGAAGAAAACCCCATCTTGTTATCCTCGATGGCAACAATACAATACGTGCCTTGTTGCCCTTACTTTCACCGGGAAAGGACACCGCAAGATTGAACCCAAAGCTAAGCACTTCTCCCATTGCAAGAAAAATCAATCTAGTAGGCCAAACCAAACTGATAATTCAAAGAGACTTGCAAAGATAACCAATCATACATAAAAGAATTCAGAGAAGATTCAACTATTATTCATAGATAGACTTGATCATAAACCCACAATTCATCGGTCTCAACAAACACACCGCAAAAAGAAGATTACATTGAATAGTTCTCCACAAGAGAGGGGGAGAACATTGTATTGAGATCCAAAAAAAGAGAAGAAGCCATCTAGATACTAACTATGGATCCGTAGGTTTGAGGTGAACTACTCACACTTCATCGGAGGGGTATGGTGTTGATGTAGAAGCCCTCCGTGATCGATGCCCCCTCCGGCGGAGCTCCGGAATAGGCCCCAAGATGGGATCTCGTGGATACAGAAATTTACGGCGGTGGAATTAGGGTTTTGGCTCCGTATATGATCATTTGGGGGTACGTGGATATATATAGGATGAAGGAGTACGTCGGTGGAGCAACAGGGGGCCCACGAGGGTGGAGGGCGCGCCTGGTGGGGGTGGGCGCGCCCCCCTACCTCGTGGCCTCCTGTTTCCTTTCTTGATGTAGGGTCCAAGTCTCCCGGGTCTTGTTTGTTGAGAAAATCACGTTCCCAAAGGTTTCATTCCGTTTGGACTCCGTTTGATATTCCTTTTCTTCGAAACCCTAAAACAGGCAAAAAACAGCAATTCTGGGCTGGGCCTCCGGTTAATAGGTTAGTCCCAAAAATAATATAAAAGTGGATAATAAAGCCCAATAATGTCCAAAACAGTAAATAATATAGCATGGAGCAATCAAAAATTATAGATACGTTGGAGACGTATCAAGCATCCCCAAGCTTAATTCCTTCTCGTCCTCGAGTAGGTAAATGATAAAAACAGAATGTTTGATGCGGAGTGCTACTTGGCATAATTTTAATGTAATTCTTCTTAATTGTGGTATGAATATTTAGATCCGAAAGATTCAAGACAAAAGTTCATATTGACATAAAAATAATAATACTTCAAGCATACTAACAAAGCAATGATGTCTTCTAAAAATAACATGGCTAAAGAAAGTTATCTCTACAAAATCATATAGTCTGGCTATGCTCTATCTTCACCACACAAAATATTTAAATCATGCACAACCCCGATGACAAGCCAGGCAATTGTTTCATACTTTTGACATTCTCAAAACTTTTTCAATTTTCACGCAATACATGAGCGTGAGCCATGGACATAGCACTATAGGTGGAATAGAGTGGTGGTTGTGGAGAAGACAAAAAGGGAGAAGATAGTCTCACATCAACTAGGCGTATCAACGGGCTATGGAGATGCCCATCAATAGATATCAATGTGAGTGAGTAGGGATTGCCATGCAACGGATGCACTAGAGCTATAAGTATATGAAAGCTCAAAAAGAACTAAGTGGGTGTGCATCCAACTTGCTTGCTCATGAAGACCTAGGGCATTTTGAGGAAGCCCATCATTGGAATATACAAGCCAAGTTCTATAATGAAAAATTCCCACTAGTATATGAAAGTGATAACATGAGAGACTCTCTACTATGAAGATCATGGTGCTACTTTGAAGCACAAGTGTGGTAAAAGGATAGTAACATTGTCTCTTCTCTCTTTTTCTCTCATTTTTTATTTGGACCTTTCTCTTTTTTTATGGCCTCTTTTTTTCGTCCGGATTCTCATCCCGACTTGTGGGGGAATCATAGTTTCCATCATCCTTTCCTCACTGGGACAATGCTCTAATAATGATGATCATCACACTTTTATTTTTCTTACAACTCAACAATTACAACTCGATACTTAGAAAAAAATATGACTCTATATGAATGCCTTCGGCGGTGTATCGGGATAAGCAATGACTCATGAGTGACATGTATGAAAGAATTATGAACTGTGGCTTTGCCACAAATACGATGTCGACTACATGATCATTCTGAGCAATATGACAATGATGGAGTGTGTCATAATAAACGGAACGGTGGAAAGTTGCATGGAAATATATCTCGGAATGGCTACGGAAATGCCATAATAGGTTGGTATGATGGCTGTTTTGAGGAAGGTATATGGTGGGTGTATGATACCGGCGAAGGGTGTGCGGTATTAGAGAGGCTAGCAAAGGTGGAATGGTGAGAGTGCGTATAATCCATGGAATCAACATTAGTCATAAAGAACTCATATACTTATTGCAAAAATCTACAAGTTATCAAAGCAAAGTATTACGCGCATGCTCCTAGGGGGATAGATTGGTAGGAAAAGACCATCGCTCGTCCCCGACCGCCACTCATAAGGAAGGCAATCAAAAAATAAATCATGCTCCGACTTCATCACATAACGGTTCACCATAGGTGCATGCTACGGGAATCACAAGCTTCAACACAAGTATTTCTCAAATTCACAAATACTCAACTAGCATGACTTTAATATCACCATCTCCATATCTCAAAACAATTATCAAGTATCAAACTTATCATAGTATCCAACACACTCATAAGAAAGTTTTATTATTAATCTTGTGTACCAAGCATATTAGGATTTTAAGCAAATTACCATGCTATTTAAGATTCTCAAAATAATCTAAGTGAAGCATGAGAGATCAATAGTTTCTATAAAACAAATCCACCACCGTGCTCTAAAAGATATAAGTGAAGCACTAGAGCAAAATTATATAACTCAAAAGATATAAGCGAAGCACATAGAGTATTCTAGCAAATTCCAAATCATATATGGCTCTCTCAAATGGTGTGTACAGCAAGTATGATTGTGGTAAACTAACAAGCAAAGACTCAAATAATACAAGACGCTCCAAGCAAAACACATATCATGTGGCGAATAAAAATATAGCTCCAAGTAAAGTTACCGATAGAAGTAGACCAAAGAGGGGATGCCTTCCGGGGCATCCCCAAGATTTGGCTTTTAGGTGTCCTTAGATTGTCTTGGGGTGCCATGGGAATCCCCAAGCTTAGGCTCTTGCCACTCCTTGTTCCATAATCCATCAAATCTTTACCCAAAACTTGAAAACTTCACAACACAAAACTTAAAGTAGAAAATCACGTGAGCTCCGTTAGCGAAAGAAAACAAAAGACCACTTCAAGGTACTGTAATGAGCTCATTCTTTATTTATATTGGTGTTATACCTACTGTATTCCAACTTCTCTATGGTTTATAAACTATTTTACTAGCCATAGATTCATCAAAATAAGCAAACAGCACACGAAAAACAGAATCTGTCAAAAACAGAATAGTCTGTAGTAATCTGTAGCTAGCGCAAGATCTGGAACCCCAGCAATTCTGAAATAAATTGCTGGATGTGAGGAATTTATCTATTAATCATCTGCAAAAATAATTAACTAAATAGCACTTTCCAAATAAAAATGGCAGCAGTTCTCGTGAGCGCTAAAGTTTCTGTTTTTTACAGCAAGTTCAACAAGACTTTCCCCAAGTCTTCCCAACGGTTCTACTTGGCACAAACACTAATTAAACACAAAAAAACACAACCAAAACAGAGGCTAGATAAATTATTTATTAAATAACAGCAAGGATAAATATTGGGTTGTCTCCCAACAAGCGCTTCTCTTTAAAGCATTATAGCTAGGCAATATTTCAATGATGCTCACATGAAAGACAAGAATTGAAGCACAAAGAGAACATCATAAAACACGTGACAAACACATCTAAGTCTAACAAACTTCCTATGCATAGGCATATTATAGGCAAACAAATTATCAAGGCAAGCAAAAACTAGCATATGCAAGGAAGCGGAAAGAAACAATAGCAATTTCAACATAACGAGAGGTAATTTAGTAACATGAAAATTTATAACACCATATTTTCCTCTCTCATAATAATTGCATGTGGGATCATAAGAAAATTCAACAAAATAGCTATCACATAAAATATTTTCAACACGATCCACATGCATGCAAAGTTGACACTCTTCCAAAATAGTGGGATTAACATTAACTAAAGTCATGACCTCTTCAAACCCACTTTTATCAAAAATTTCATAAGATTGAACATTCTCCAAATATGTGGGATCTAATGTTGACACTCTTCCAAACCCACTTTCAATAATATTGCAAACACTATTATCAATCTCATATTCATCATGGGGCTTAAATAAATTTTCAAGATCAAAAGAAGAATCACCCCAATCATGATCATTACAACAAGTAGTAGACATAGAAAAACTAGCATCCCCAAGCTTAGGGTTTTGCATATTATTAGCACAATTGACATCAAGAGAATTTATAGTAAAATCATTGCAATCATGCTTTTTATTCAAAGATCTATCGTGAATCACTCCATAAAGTACTTCATCACAATTTTCAGATTTACGAATTTCAAGCAAAACTTCATAAACATAATCTAGTGCACAAAACTCACTAGCAATTGGTTCATCATAATTGGATCTCTTAAAAAGATTAGCAAGCGGATGAGGATCCATAGATCTTAGGTTCTCTGTTTAGTAATAAATAAACAACTAATCCAACCATACGAGCAAACAATAAAAGGCAAAAGAGGCAAATAGGGAAAGAGAAGGAGGATAGAGACAGAGAGGGCCAATAAAACGGCAAGGGTGAAGTGGGGGGAGAGGAAAACGAGAGGCAAATGGCAAATAATATAATGCGGGAGATAAGGGTATATGATGGGTACTTGGTATGTTGACTTTTGCGTAGACCTCCCCGGCAACGGCGCCAGAAATCCTTCTTGCTACCTCTTGAGCACTGCATTGGTTTCCCCCGAAGAGGAAGGGATGATGCAGCAAAGTAGCGTAAGTATTTCCCTCAGTTTTTGAGAACCAAGGTATCAATCCAGTAGGAGGCTACGTGCGAGTCCCTCGTACCTGCGAAAAAGAAATAAATCCTCGCAACCAACGCAAATAGGGGTTGTCATTCCCTATAAGGCCACTTACGAGACTGAGATCTTATAGATATGATAAGATAATATTTTTGGTATTTTTATGATAAATATGCAAAGTAAAATAAAGGCAAAGTAAATAGGAAAGGAAATAACTAAGTAGTAGGAGATCAATATGATAAAGATAGACCCGGGGGCAATAGGTTTCACTAGTGGCTTCTCTCGAGAGCATAAGTATTCTACGGTGGGTGAACAAATTACTGTTGAGAAATTGACAGAATTGAGCATAGTTATGAGAATATCTAGGTATGATCATGTATATAGGCATCACGTCCGAGACAAGTAGACTAACTCCTGCCTGCATATACTACTATTACTCCACTCATCGAGCGCTATCCAGCATGCATCTAGAGTATTAAGTTAAAAACAGAGTAACGCCTTAAGCAAGATGACATGATGTAGAGGGATAGAGTCATGCAATATGAAGAAAACACCATCTTGTTATCCTCGATGGCAACAATACAATATGTACCTTGCTGCCCTTACTGTCACTGGGAAAGGACACCGCAAGATTAAACCCAAAGCTAAGCACTTCTCCCATTGCAAGAAAGATCAATCTAGTAGGCCAAACCAAACTGATAATTTGAAGAGACTTGCAAAGATAACCAATCATACATAAAAGAATCCAGAGAAGATTCAAATATTATTCATAGATAGACTTGATCATAAACCCACAATTCATCGGTCTCAACAAACACATCGCAAAAAGAAGATTACATCGAATAGTTCTCCACAAGAGAGGGGGAGAACATTGTATTGAGATCCAAAAAGAGAGAAGAAGCCATCTAGCTACTAACTATGGACCTGTAGGTCTGAGGTGAACTACTCACACTTCATCGGAGGGGCTATGGTGTTGATGTAGAAGCTCTCCGTGATCGATGCCCCCTCCGGCGGAGCTCCGGAACAGGCCCCAAGATGGGATCTCTTGGATATAGAAAGTTACGGCAGTGGAATTAGGTTTTTGGCTCCGTATCTGATCGTTTGGGGGTACGTGGATATATATAGGAGGAAGGAGTACGTCGGTGGAGCAACAGGGGGCCCATGAGGGTGGAGGGCGTGCCCCCCTACCTCGTGGCCTCTTGTTTCCTTTCTTGACGTAGGGTCCAAGTCTCCCGGGTCTTGTTTGTTGAGAAAATCACGTTCCCGAAGGTTTCATTCCGTTTGGACTCCGTTTGATATTCTTTCTCTTCGAAACCCTAAAACAGGCAAAAAAACAGCAATTCTGGGCTGGGCCTCCGGTTAATAGGTTAGTCCCAAAAATAATATAAAAGTGGATAATAAAGCCCAATAATGTCCAGAACAGTAAATAATATAGCATGGATCAATCAAAAATTATAGATACGTTGATGACGTATCATTTACATAAGCAGGAGAATATTTCTGCTTGGATCATATAGATCACAAGAAAGGTTAAAGCAAACAATGGAAAGGAAAATGTGATTATCAGATTAAACAGAACAATGGAAAGGAAAATGTGTTTAAACACATATTTCAAGGGTATATCCTTCCCATGGACAAGAAGAGCATGATATCCATGACAGGATATAACGTAGAAAACCCTTTAGGAAAGGGGGAAGAAATTTCATGACATTACCATACAACAGTGTTTGGATAATTGATAAAGAGAATTTAGCATTGTGCTTCAAATGCTCTTATTGATGATCGGAGTAGCACCGACATGCTTCGAGATAGCATTGACATGGTCATCAGATAAATATCAGGCTATGGATGCACAAAGGATCCATCAGGAACAACTTATAGAATAAGTCTTACAATTTCCTCATGGAAGAATGGATAACCTTGCCAAAAAGCAAGCTATAACAATAGGTCCTCCGGCCAGGTGTGCCAGGCATGACATCACCTTACTAGGTAATATAAAGACCAATATTATAACTCTTTGAAATATGTTCCAACCATCATATCTGACCGAGATTCAGATCTAATTGGTGTCAGGATACCTCAGACTCAGGATGCCTGAGAAGAAAAGGGGCAACACAAATTGATGAGATGACATTGTAAGATTTTAGGGAATGAACTATGGAAGCGAGTTCCAAAACAAAATTTCATTATTAAACCAATGAGGGGATGAGGAGGTAGCTGATGAACTCAGCGACAATTTATCGAGATTTCCAAAAGATGGATTTCCACCAGTATTTGAACAAGGAGATAACATTTGTTAGATCAAATGATATAATGATGTATGCTCGAGGAGAACATCCACGAGCAAACATTGGTTGAAAGGTGCACCCAAAATATGGGCTTAGGTAGCATGATCAATGTTAGTATGGTGATTCAATAATCAATAGTCTAACAATGAACTATCGATCAATAACTTCAAAGCAATAGGGTTGCTAGAAGTTTTGAATTCGCACGACATAGATCAATTGTCGGTTTTCCAGTTAGATACAACACAGGGACCAAGGAAAGAAGGGAGATGGCAAGAGGTATCACTTGTATCAAGAATTCTTAAAGAGGTGGTGAAATTCTCATGACATTCCTGATATCAAAGATGGAAACGCTCCAATTTAAAGAAGAACAAAGGCTGGACAGCAAGGAGCTCCATAACATGAACAAGTTTGTGATGAAAGAAAGGTAAGTATGTTGTCGATGGTAACTCAAACTACCAAGGAATGAGGATGACACTTATCATCAAGAATTTGATTGATAACCCGGAAGGAGTCAAAATGTTGATGATGATCATGAGAAATTTTGTTGAGAGGCTCCATGAAGAAGCAATTAAAAAGCAACTGCATCAAGCAAAAGGACTGATGCAGGGATAGATTATTGGATCCATGGATACGACACCAACGCGGAACCAAGCTTATTGTTCGAGGTGGAACGATAAGATGAGGGAATCAACGTAAGCTTAGCTCATCGTCGAAGGTTGTGCTCCGGGAATAAGGATGAGGTAGCACAGTTAAAATCAGCATGATGATGATATAGCCAATCAGGCTAGGATTGACATGACGGAGTATTAAACTTCCCAACAACAAAGTACTAGGAGTACTGAATCACAATGTTGATTCGATTCCCTATGCAGTGGTCTCGGTTGACTAATAACTCAAAATCTGGGGGAATTCTAAAATTGATGAGAAGCAATACTAGATGTAGACTCATAGGAAGCGACACAATTCTTTGATATTCTCAATATACCGGAGGATAATACTCGAAGGAAGATCAAAATAGAGGTTGCGGAGATGTATTGATCTTCAAAGGACAAGTACTTTAACTTGCCCGAGAAATGAAATCAAGGAGAAAATATGGTCGGAACCACGATTGCAAAGGATCAATTAACAGATACCACATAATATTTTATCAAGCAAATAATCATTAGTACAAGAAGCTTCCATGATAGGATCTACATCGTGTCCATGGGCATGAACACAAAGTTCAAGGTTGACTCCCACTTCTCCAATGCATAATCTTTCATTCACTTCTCACTTTCCATGAAGTTGTAGCATTGAAATTTTATCTGACGAAAAGCCAGTGGAGTATAACCCGCATAAATTTCAAGTTCACATAGATTATGGAAGGCACAGGTTCAACCCCTCGGGGCATCTTAGGAACATATACCACAAACTTCAGTAGCAAATAGCTCAAGCTCGGAAGCAGAGCATGGCTGACAAAAGCAGATGCTACAATGTACCAAAGGCGTTATGTATCAGGGGAAGAACTCGAGGTTTTGAGAATATGCTGGAACGGTCGGATAATAATCCACAAAAGGATCTGGCGGACCACAAAGAATCAGATGTGAGTATCGATACTCAACCAGAAGAAGAAAGAATGCAAGGAGATCATATTATAGAAACAACTGACTAATTCAATCAAGTGTAAAGGAATTATGATTTCCGAATCAAGAGACCAAAAGCAAATGCTGTGATCAAGGATGGATAAGTTGAATAGGCTTAGGGTACAATCGATGGCAATTTAATTAGTCGAGAACCAGCTCATGTTTAAAATGACGTCTGAGCCGGAAGGATGAATTCTAGGATCTAGTTGAGGATTGCGAGCATTCACACTTAATGAATCAGTGGGCTCAAAATGATACTGGCAAAGGATGCCAATAAGATTACTATACTTATGGGATTAACCATAATGCAAGCAAGCAAGAATTACAAGAGGAAAAAGCTGCTAAGGATTTTTGGAAGATCGAGTATTATTTTGAAGACCTTAGTGAAACACATAAAAAACTGGGGATGAGCGGATACTCGGTAAGTGTGAGGAATTATCCGTAAGGGTATTCATGTGGCAAAGAACTGCAAGGCAGTGACACAAACGGTTCTTGGAACAACAGAGAGAATTTCGAGGTATCTTGTAGTAACAAGATCAACGGGAAATGATTATATGAATGGCAAGTGTATGTAGTTATCCATAGGGATTTAACAGTGGCAGGGATTTGCAAAGGCGGTGGGCACCAAGGTCGCGGGAAATCATCAAAGAGTATCTTAGAATCTTCTGGTGAAGTAGTCGATCATCTGAGCTCTCCAGCAGAAATGGTTACGAGAACCTAGAGTTAGAATTAGCAAAATCATTTAACCCGAATAGAAGAGAAATTAGAATCCCATAGTATAGACGAGGAATAAAAGATCCTAATACCACCCAATGGCTACGAGGGCCCGTAAGCCACACAACCATGTTAGTAAAAGTTTTTCAATGACTAGACTCAACTTCGGCCAAGGAGTTTGGAAGGGGGATTCCTACAGGAAGTCAGCTCTGATACCAACTTATGACGCCCCCGATTCAATCATACACTAATCATACATGCAAATGTATAGGATCAATATCAGGGACTCACGGGAAGATATCACAACACAACTCTACAAATAAAATAAGTCATACAAGCATCATATTACAAGCCAGGGGCCTTGAGGGCTCAAATACAAGAGCTTGATCACAGACGAGTCAGCGGAAGCAACAATATCTGAGTACAGACATAAGTTAAACAAGTTGCCATAAGATGGCTAGCACAAACTGGGATACATATCGAAAGAGGTGCAGACCTCCTGCCTGGGATCCTCCTAAACTACTCCTGGTCGTCGTCAGCGGCCTGCACGTAGTAGTAGGCACCTCCAGTGTAGTAGGAGTCATCGTCGACGGTGGTGTCTGGATCCTAGACTCCAATGTCTGGTCGCAACAACCGGGTATAGAAACGGGAAAAGGGGGAGCAAAGCAACCGTGAGTACTCATCCAAAATACTCACAAGCAAGGAGCTACACTACATATGCATTGGTATCAATGAAAGGGGTAGTATATGTGGACTGAACTGCAGAATGCCGGAACAAGAGGGGGATAGCTAGTCCTATCGAAGACTACGCTTCTGGAAGCCTCAATCTTGAAGCAATAGAAGAGAGTAGATGGTAAGTTAACCAAGTATCATCGCATAACATAATCCTACCCGGTGATCCTCTCCTCATCGACTTGTGAGTGAGCGACCACCGGGTTGTATCTGGCACACTACAAGAAATATGTCAACTAGTGACCTTATGTCAGTTACCCTAGAAGAATTGGTCATAGATCTACGAGCATTTGAGACCAATTGGTCAAAAGCTGCTCGGGGGGCTCCAAACCCTCAACTATATCGACCATTTTGGCCATAATGGTCGTAATTTCCTTACACAAAATGGTCATAAAGCAGACATCACTGATCCACTGCCTTATTTCTAACTCATCACGACCAATATAGATGGTCATAACCTAGGCGCCACCTCATCAGTTTTGCCTATGTGTCATGTCCATGTGTCAATTTTTGCCCTAGGTTGTGAAGCAACCTATATTTCTGTCATTCCCAAAATTCCCGAAAAAATCTCAAAAATTCTTTGGGTCATATCTTCATCAAATATGTAAAAATACTTCCTTGCCTAGTTCAAAAATAATTCAACAATATTCATTTTCCTATTCTGTTCAGAACATCACTTTGTGAAGGAAGTACTATTTATATATTCTTGGTTGCCCTCAAAATTTTGGGCACTCTTTCCTATCCAAACTTGATTGCCCTCAAAAATTTTGAGCACTCTTATCCAAATTATTGACTCACTACAAAATTCATCTCAATTTGCCCAGTAAATCTTCCTCGGCAAATTTCCAAAGTTTTTGTCCACCTAGAAGCATTGTGAAGGAAGTACAAGATAGGAATATCGCAAAGTCATAGCTCTACAAAAAAGTTTAGCTCTATCTAACAATACATGTGAGCTCACCATCGAATCTTTGTTTCTGGTAATATTTTTAGTTTGTGAAGCAACTACATTTTATATTGATTTATAATTGCTGAAAATTTACCAGGACATTACCTTGACTATAGAAACCCCCTACACCAAATTTCAGCATAATCCAATCATCTATGTAAGCCCAGCTTCAATTTCTATTTTCTGTCCAAATTGGCACATTGCAAAGCAAGTGCTATATAGACACCTCCTATTGTCCTCAAACTTTTTGTGACATCTTACATATACAAATCATTGCCACATTCCAATATTCAGCTCCATTTGCCTATTAAATCTTCCTCAGCAAATTTCTAAAGTTTCTATCCAGAGATAAGCTTTGTGAAGGAAGTACAAGCTAGGATTATCCAAATGGTATAAACTTTTTACAGTGCTGTACTATGCCCAAATTACCATACTCCACAAAATTTCAGCTCAATCCAGTTATTCATTTGAGCCCAGCTTCAGCATCCATATTTCTACCCAATGTGGTACTTTGCAAAGCAAGTGCCTTCCAAACTCCTCCATTTGAGCTGAAATTTTTCCAAGACAGTCTCCGTAGTACATGATCATCCTCACCCAAAACTCAGGCCCATTGGCCTTGTGAATTTCCCGTACCGCTAATCAAACACTTGGTTGCTAATTCATGTTTGAGCATAGTTCGGTCTCCTTGTGAGATTCATTTGTTGTTATTTTCTTCCAAGCATCTACCTGGGGAGTGCCAAACCTACTAGACATTCCTAGGCTTCCCAAAATATATGGCAACACCACGGTCATGCGGTGACCATGCGGCGGGCATGCGAGTCTACGTGCTTTGGAGTTGGGGCCCTGGGCCACCGTCCAAACCTCAACGTATCACCACCAAACCATGTATTTATGATTAAATAGATACTTATGTATCTAGAAATGATTTAAAAAAACAAAGAGCAAACTATAAGGCAGCTGCAGTTCAAATTTGACCCGCTTCCTACTGAATTGGCGGAAATTTGTCTTTTTCACCAGAGGTGGATCAAAGCTTTTGACACCCAACCATTTGGTCAATTTTTAATTAAATATGTCCTAGTATTTTATAAAATTGATTTGGTCCAATTTTGGAACAAATATATGGTAGGTCCTTCACAAAAAAACTCATTTCAGGCACTCAGAAAATGGAAAATGATTTTTTCGTGCAAAGAAAATGAAAACTCCCTTAGAAAACATTGTTTGGAATTCCAAGATGCATCCTTTTGCACAATATGAGATCATTTGAACAAACTATGCCATGAATGTGGCCATAAGATTGATCATTTGGCTTGAATGCCATGAATCTTCACGCATGATAACTCGTTTCTGTGAACACTTTTTTAAAATAATTGCCATATTACAAGTTATTTTTTTTGAAAACTTGGTCACATATGATGACACAATGCGAAGGTTTTCCAATTTTTTTTTATTTTTTTGAATTTTTTATGCCCATTTCAAAATGCTGTCAAAACAATAGGCTTGACCGTTCCTAGCTAGTTGTTGAATCTTGGAAACCTTTTGATGTTTCTCTAATTAAATAGACAGTTATTTACCTAGAAATGATTTTGGAAAAAATACAGAGCAAACTCTGAGGCAGCTATAGTTCAAATTTGCCCCGCTTCCTACTGAATCGGAGGAAATTTGTCTTTTTCACCAGAGGTGGATCAAAGCTTTTGACACCCAACCATTTGGTCAATTGTGAATTAAATATAGCCTAGTATTTTATAAAATTAATTTGGTCCAATTTTGGAACAAATATATGGTAGGTCCTTCACAAAAGAACTCATTTCAGGCACTCAGAAAATGGAAAATGAATTTTTCGTGCAAAGAAAATGAAAACTCCCTTAGGAAACATTGTTTGGAATTCCAAGATGCACCCTTGTGCACAATATGAGATCATTTAAACAAATTATGCCATGAATGTGGCCATAAGATTGATCATTTGGCTTGAAAGCCATGAATCTTCACGCATGATAGCTCGTTTCTATGAACACTTTTTTAAAATAATTGACGTATTACAAGTTTATTATTTTTCCTGAAAACTTGGTCACCTATGATGACACAATGCGAAGGTTTTCCAATTTTTGATTTTTTTTTTCAATTTTTGTTCCCGTTTCAAAATGCGGTCAAAACGACGGGCTTGACCGTTCCTAGCTAGTTGTTGAATCTTGGAAACCTTTTGATGTTTCTCTGATTAAATAGATAGTTATGTACCGAGAAATGATTTT
This sequence comes from Triticum urartu, assembly GCF_056163025.1. Lineage (NCBI taxonomy): Eukaryota > Viridiplantae > Streptophyta > Magnoliopsida > Poales > Poaceae > Triticum > Triticum urartu. The sequence goes on along the minus strand of NC_141875.1, from coordinate 728,770,884 downwards.
TGGAAAAAATAAAGAGCAAACTATGAGGCAGCTACAATTCAAATTTGCCCCGCTTCCAACTGAATCGACGGAAATTTGTCTTTTTCACCAGAGGTGGATCAAATATTTTGACACCCAACCATTTGGTCAATTGTGAATTAAATATGTCCTAGTATTTTATAAAATTGATTTGGTCCAATTTTGGAACAAATATATGGTAGGTCCTTCACAAAAAAAAACTCATTTCAGGCACTCAGAAAATGGAAAATGAATTTTCCGTGCAAAGAAAATGAAATCTCCCTTAGGAAACATTGTTTGGAATTCCAAGATGCACCATTGTGCACAATATGAGATCATTTGAACAAATTATGCCATGAATGTGGCCATAAGATTGATCATTTGGCTTGAAAGCCATGAATCTTCACGCATGATAGCTCGTTTCTGTGAACACTTTTTTAAAAATAATCGCCGTATTACAAGTTTATTATTTTTCCTGAAAACTTGGTCACATATGATGATACAATGCGAAGGTTTTCCAATTTTTTGATTTTTTTGAATTTTTTATGCCCGTTTCAAAATGCGGTCAAAACGACGGGCTTGACCGTTCCTAGCTAGTTGTTGAATCTTGGAAACCTTTTGATGTTTCTCTGATTAAATAGATAGTTATGTACCTAGAAATGACTTTTGCAAAAAATAAAGAGCAAACTATGAGGCAGCTACAATTCAAATTTGCCCCACTTCCAGCTGAATCGGCGGAAATTTGTCTTTTTCACTAGAGGTGGATCAAAGCTTTTGACACCCAACCATTTGGTCAATTGTGAATTGATATGTCCTAGTATTTTATAAAATTGATTTGGTCCAATTTTGGAACAAATATATGGTAGGTCCTTCACAAAAAAAACTCATTTCAGGCACTCAGAAAATGGAAAATGAATTTTCCGTGCAAAGAAAATGAAAACTCCCCTAGGCAACATTGTTTGAAATTCCAAGATGCACCCTTGTGCACAATATGAGATCATTTGAACAAATTATGCCATGAATGTGGCCATAAGATTGATCATTTGGTTTGAAACCCATGAATCTTCACGCATGATAGCTCGTTTCTGTGAACACTTTTTAAAAATAATTGCTGTATTACAAGTTTATTATTTTTCCTGAAAACTTGGTCACATATGATGACATAATGCGAAGGTTTTCCAATTTTTTGATTTTTTTTGAATTTTTTATGCCCATTTCAAAATGCGGTCAAAACGACGGGCTTGACCGTTCCTAGCTAGTTGTTGAATCTTGGAAACCTTTTGATGTTTCTCTGATTAAATAGATAGTTATGTACCTATAAATGGTTTTTGGAAAAAATAAAGAGCAAACTATGAGGCAGCTACAATTCAAATTTGCCCCACTTCCAGCTGAATCGGCGGAAATTTGTCTTTTTCACCAGAGGTGGATCAAAGCTTTTGACACCCAACCATTTGGTCAATTGTGAATTAAATATGGCCTAGTATTTTATAAAATTGATTTGGTCCAATTTTGGAACAAATATATGGTAGGTCCTTCACAAAAAACCCTCATTTCAGGCACTCAGAAAATGGAAAATGAATTTTCTGTGCATAGAAAATGAAAACTCCCTTGGGCAACATTGTTTGGAATTCCAAGATGCACCCTTGTGCACAATATGAGATCATTTGAACAAATTATGCCATGAATGTGGCCATAAGATTGATCATTTGGCTTGAAAGCCATGAATCTTCACGCATGATAGCTCGATTTTGTGAACACTTTTTTAAAACAATTACAACATTACAAGTTTATTATTTTTCCTTAAAACTTGGTCACATATGATGACACAATGCGAAGGTTTTCCAATTTTTTGATTTTTTGAATATTTTATGCCCGTTACAAAATGCGGTCAAAACGACGGGCTTGACCATTCCTAGCTAGTTGTTGAATCTTGGAAACCTTTTGATGTTTCTATGATTAAATAGATAGTTATGTACCTAGAAATGATTTTTGGAAAAAATAAAGAGCAAACTATGAGGCAGCTACAGTTCAAATTTGACCCGCTTCCTTCTGAATTGGTGGAAATTTGTCTTTTTCACCAGAGGTGGATCAAAGCTTTTGACACCCAACCATTTGGTCAATTATGAATTAAATATGGCCTAGTATTTTATAAAATTGATTTGGTCCAATTTTGGAACAAATATATGGTATGTCCTTCACACAAAAACTCATTACAGGCACTCAGAAAATGGAAAATGAATTTTCCGTGCAAAGAAAATTTAAAATCCCTTAGTCAACATTGTTTGGAATTCCAAGATGCACGCTTGTGCACAATATGAGATCATTTGAACAAACTATGCCATGAATGTGGCCATAAGATTGATCATTTGGCTTGAAAGCCATGAATCTTCATGCATGATAGCTCGTTTCTGAGAACACTTTTTGTGCAATGAAAATGAAAACTCTCTAGATCAACATTGTTTGTCATCACAACATACAGACATGTGCACAATATTATTTCATTTTAACAAACTATTAGTGGTTAATATGTTGAATGTTTCCCCTAAATAAGAGGATAAAAACTACAAAAGAAACATAAGCTTAATTCTGATTGGTGGAATCCGTTGACATGGATCGATGACGTGACAAACATCCGTCCATCCGTCCATCCATACATCAATCCATCCGTTGATCCAATCCAGTGCAGCCTCTCTCTCTCTCACACGCGCGTGAAGTCGATCCAACCCTAGCCGATCCAGATCCCTCCCCGCCCCCACTCCTCTCCCTGATCCAAATCCCTCCGCCGCCACCCCCTCCTCCCCTTCCTTCCGCCGCCCACCTCTTCCCTCGCCTCCGCCACCCACCTCTCCCCTCGCCACCGATCTGCACCCTCCCCTTCCCTCCCCTCCACTCCTCCCTCGCCTCCGGCCAGAATCGTCGCTCCCGCCTTCCACCACCCCCCGTGCCTAGCTAGGGTTTCGGCCGCCACCCCTAACTTCACTGGGATCCACCACTTCTGGCGACGGCGAGGCCAGATCACCGCCGCCAACTCCATCGGGCGGAGCTCGCCGCCATCCTCACCCGCGCCCTTCATCACTGCATCGCCACTCCGTCCCCACTCCTCTCGATCCCTTCCCCTTCCTCTCCTCCATCTTCTCCTCGCGACGCCCCACCCTCCACACGCTTGCCCGCCTCTACGGCTCCGTCGACGCCGAGATCTCCCAGTGTGTCAAGGTACCCTACTCTCCGCCCCTACCCCCGCTGCCCTGGTCTGAATCTGATCAGTTTGGTTGCAGAAAGCGGAGGCAGCAAAGGGGAAGAACCGGGCCACGGTCGTCACGCTCAATGCCGAGATCCGCCGCGCCAAGGCCAAGCTCCTCGAGGAGGACCTGCCCAAGCTGCAGTGCCTCACGCTCAAGAAGGTTCCATCATCTCTACACATCTCACTGCCCCGCTAGATCTGCTTCTTTGACCGCTAGGACTCGCCATGTCCATCTTTACTAGTAGCAACCTTGAGAGACCGCCTAAATTTAGGATTTCCGGGGTTGTTGATGTCAACGGGATAAAAATGAAGTAATTTCTGTGTTAATTAGGTGATTTGTTGGGTGACTTCCTGGAGTTTAGGATCGGTGGGACTAGTATGTTTTCTGCAGAGTTTACTTTGGTCATTATATATATAATCATGTCTGAACCTGAACTGTACATGGAGGCTTGGTTGCATTCGTGGGATGCTGAGTATTGGGGAATATTCAACTTTACAAGTTTCAACTTATTCTGTCATCTTTATTTTGGTTCCCTGTCAGTTGTCGGAATGACCTGCAAATTGGATCCATGCACGTGTTATGCAGTGTATCTGAAATTGTAGTGTATCTACACTCAGGTTGCTCAATTTGCATATATTCTTTTCACTGGAACTATCAGATGTGCATGGTTATTTGACCATTGTTTTGAAAGCATATGCCACACATATAATGTGAGACAACAGTACATTGTCAGCGCCAGTATTATTCCACATCCTAAATTACATGTGCATCTCCATGGATGAGCATGTCTTGTTCAACTAAAAGAATTTATTAATTGAAAAGAACTAACTCCAACAAGTGATATGTGCAGGTACTTGTGGTGAGAAGCAACCTCCGGCTGATCATCAGGGTCATGGCGCCCCCTCACCCCGTGCATGTGGCGGCTCACAGCGGGGACTTGGATTGCATTCGGAAGTTGCTTGCGTGGGGAGCTGATCGGCTCCAAAGGGACTCTGCTGGGGGAGAACTAGATCCCTGCCATGGTCTTGCCTTACACATTGTTGGTCTGCTGAATTTTGTGCTATGAGGTCGTTGTCAATAGTTTCTCTTACCCAACACATGATCACATTATCTCGGTCTTGTACAAACGCTAGCAGGTACTGGGTCATCTGTTCATTTGCATTTCACGCGGGTTCATATTCTGCATAGTGTGAGACTGGCATCTTTCATTTGGTTTCCTGGAACATTGCAGAAAAGAACTTCTTTACATGAAAAAATTGCAAAAATAAAATGTGCGGAAATATTGAACGGGTTTGGGTATGTTTTCAGCATCTCTGTATTGCACTAGTAATTCACTAATGATTCTTAAGTTCTACCTGTGAGCACCAAATGTTTGGGAACTCTTTTGTAATTTGGTTAATCAACATTTGTATTGTACCACTTCCTGGCTGCCGTATCAAATATTATACCATTGCACTATTTAGTTACTTTTCAAAGTTTTGATAAATATAGTTCTTTTTTACTTTCAAGATAGCATCAAAGTCATGTCTTCCATTTTTCTCATCTACGCTGCGTGTCTATATATAACAACACAATTTTAGTTGCTCTATAGGTTATCAGTAGAACTCAACTAGCCAATTAACAAGTGAACACACTATGCATTTGCTGAATCCATATTTGGAAAGTTCACTGACCCTGCTACTATAACAAACTGCTGGTGGTGGCTCTTTCCCAGGTAGTACATGCATCATCAGTCCTATATAGTTGCTGCTCATATACTCATTTTGTTCTAGGAAAGTGGGAGGGTAGGGGCCCTTGATTTTCTTGCATAATTTGAGCAAATGTGATTTTTATTCTCTGAAGTTGATTCTCATGTGTGGTCATACCAACAACAGATGCTTAAGACATCAGTGGTTGGACTGTAGATGTTTGAATCAGGAAAAAATTGTGGGGAAATGGTCCATTTATCCTTTATTGCTTTGTGTTTTCTCTTCTAGAATTAGTGTACTTTATTTATATGTTTATATGTTGAATGGCAGAAGCTCAAGGTGAAGAAGGCCATCGAGAAGGGAAACACCGACGGCGCCCAGATATATGCCGAGAACGCCATCCGCATGTGCGCCGAGCACATGAACTACCTCCGCCTTGCCCCATACGCCCATGAGTGATATATACTACTTGCCTGCTGCTGTATCATATTGCTTACTTTTTTACATCAGATCAACTATGAAGAGAATTGGTGGTGGTTAGGGTGTTCTGGTGCTTATGTAATCTTCTTTCAGGCCTTTCGAGATAGAGTTCTTTAGCTGACAAGTTTAGCAAATGTTGTAGTGCTTATGGTTTAGTTTTACACTTGCGTAAAAATGAATGGCTGCTACTGTTTCTAATTTTAGGTTGGGATGAGATGCATATTTGCATGCTTGTGCTTCTGTCGCTACAATCTATACTACTCCTATTGTCATATCCTGGTTGTTTTGTTTCTATCAATATTTGTCCCATGTTTTGTTTCCTTGCATGCTTACTACTACAATCTATACTACTATTGTGTAAGATGTTCACATGTTAATTTTTGTTAACTAAAATCTCTTATGCTGTTGACTTAGCTTGACCCAGAACAGCAGCATCCTTGATGCGACTAACCTTCACCTCGTTCTTTCTCTCGCAGACTCGAAGGAGGCCGTATGCAAGGCACCAAGGTGCATGGTGCTCGCAAGCGACGAACAGAGGTTGTTTGACATCGGTTACGCAAACCACCATTGTGAGCTCCTCCCTTTGCTATGCTACAAGCATGCTCTGTTTCATGGGTTAGTTAGGATTTTGATGCTTTTTGTGCCGTGGTTGAGTCCTTACGGACTGTTGTGTCGATGATTAAGTGCTGGTGCCTCATCTTACTATTTTATTTGCTACTGGTAATTAGTAGTATTAGAGTGTCGCTGGTTTATTAGGATGTGGCTGAAACCATTGGATGGCCTTCCTGTACATGTTATCCAGCATTAGTACTTGTCCCATTTTTTGTTTCCTTGCTGGACATGCATGTTATGGTTCAAGTGTCGATGATGTCTAGTAGATAGTTTGCTAGCTATATACCTGCTACTGATTGATGCTCTTGTCGCTAGCATTATACTTCTGGAATCATATTATATTATATCTAGTGTTCTTGTGGTTCTGTGAAGATGCATCACAAACATGTTGGTTTATCATATATTTGGCCAAAAAAATCTACATTTCTATGAGATCTCTTTCAATATATAATTTTTCGATAGTCTGTACACGGAACCTGGTGGTTTGCAAATCTACTACACGAATAATAGTGACTCTAATGCTGGTAGCCTATGTGTTCACTCTTTTACAGGAGCTCCAGGTCTACAAAATTTGAAGTTCGAAGTCGTATAGCCCTACTCAGCAAAGAGCCTTATAGACTGTAAATATTGTAATATTGTAATAGTAGGCATATTTGGGTTGTAATACACTATATACAGATTGTAGTAGACTTAGTTTTATTTGATGAACTACATCTGTATTGTTTCGTCTGAAATATTGACTATGTATGTGATTTGAAAACGTGTGGAATGGAAACTTTACTCGCGGGACCCACTTATGAAAATAATCTGAGCAGTTTTGAAATTTCTGTCAAGTGTGCCCAATGTGTGAGATGATGACAAGCGGGACCTATCGGATTGATGGGACTAGCTCCAAAATATAATGGCCCAAACAATTTTAGAAGGCCACGGCCCAACAATAAAAGGCTGCAATATTGGGCTTGGCCCATGAAGCTAACAAAATTTGACAGGAAAAAAAAAATATATATATATAAGCCGAATTAATGGGCTCGGCCCATATAGACACCTAATTGGACCGGGCTGAATCTTATCAACGACCTTTTCAATTGGTCGCAATTTTGCCACGTCAGATTGCCACGAAGGATCCGACGTGGCCTGTGTAGAGAGCTAGCGACCAAAATAGAAGGTCATAGCATCAATGACCTTTTGTTTTGGTCATGGAATTCCACGACCTTCTCACATAGAAGGTCGTTAATTTCAGTTTACGACCGCCAGCTTTTGACCTTCTGTTTTTGGTCACAAAAAGGTCGAAATGAAAAACAATGACCTTTCAGTGACCAATAGTGATGGTCGCAAGTTGACATATTTCTTGTAGTGCCACTTGAAAGGGTGTGTTTTATTAAGTTTCCGGTTCTAGTTGTCATAAGGTCAAGGTACAACTCCGGGTTGTCCTTTTACCGAGGGACACGACTATTCAAATAGATAAACTTCCCTGTAGGGGTGCACAGCATTTCCCAACATGCTCAATCCCTTTGGCCGGACACACTTTCCTGGGTCATGCCCGGCCTCGAAAGATCAACACGTCGCAGCCCCACCTAGGCACAAAAGAGAGGTCAGCACGCCGGTCTCAATCCTATGCGCGCAGGGGTCGGGGCCCATCGCCCATTGCACACCTGCACGTTGCATGGGCGGTGAGGGAGTCCTGGACTAAGGGGTCCTCGGGCGTCCGGCCTGTTATCTATTGGGCCGGACTGATGGGCTGTGAAGACATGAAGGCCGAAGACTGTACCTGTGTACGGATTGAACTCTCCTTGGCGTGGAAGGCAAGCTTGGCGACTGACTATGAAGATTTCTTCTTATGTAACCGACTCTATGTAAACCCTAGATCCCCTCGGTGTTTATATAAACCGGAGGGGTTAGTCCGGAAAGGAGACAGTCATTACCATAGTCATACAAGCTAGACTTCTAGGGTTTAGCCATAACGATCTCATGGTAGATCAACTCTTGTAACACTCATATTCATCAATATCAATCAAGCAGGACGTAGGGTATTACCTCTATAGAGAGGGCCCGAACCTGGGTAAACATTGTGTACCCTGTCTCCTGTTACCATCGATCCTAGACGCATAGTTCGGGACCCCCTACCCGAGATCTACCGGTTTTGACACCGACAGGTGGCCGGTGAGCAGACCAGCAACCTCCATTACAAAGGAAGTTGCGTTACGCGGTCCAACCTGGCGCGCGTCACTCAGTCACTGACGTCACGAAGGCTTCGGCCGATACCACGACGTCGAGTGCCCATAACTATTCCCGCGTAGTTGGTTAGTGCGTATAGGCTAGTGGCCAGACTCAGATCAAATACCAAGATCTCGTTGTGCATGTTATTTTGAAGTAACCGCGGACGCCGACCAGGGCCAGGCCCACCTCTCTCCTAGGTGATCTCAACCTGCCACGTCACTCCGCCACAAAGTAACAGTTGGGGGCCGTCGGGAACCCAGGCCCACCACTACCTGGATGGAACCACCTGCCCCTTCAGCCCCCACATCGGAATCACTTGAGGGTACTCTACGAGCCGACCCGACTTTAGTCACCACATGTATCACATATTATGTATATAAGTATATACCCGTGATCACCTCCCAAGTGATCATGGCCCGATAGTATAGCATGGCAGATGGACAAGAATGTAGGGCCACTAATGGAATACTAGCATCCTATACTAAGTATTTAGGATTGCAGGTAAAGGTAACAACAGTAGTAGCAAAGACAGGCTATGCATCATAATAGGATTATCGGAAAGCAGTAACATGCTACACTACTCTAATGCAAGCAGTAGAGAGAAGAATAGGCGATATCAGGTTGATCAAGGGGGGGGGGGGGCTTGCCTGGTTGCTCTGGCAAGAAGGGTTCGTCGTCGATGTAGTAGATCACAGGGGTACCGACAGCGGTCTCGGGGTTTACCGGAAAGAAGTAACGGAGGGGAACACAATAAATACACAGAGCAATCAAAGCATAACATGGCAATACTAAAATGTTGGTTAATAAATGACAATTGGTTAGTGAATATTTGCAACCCGAGTAACATTTTTAATTTACTGTTTGACGAAATAATATTTTGTCTTGTTATTTGAATTTGAATTTGACTCGTGTTTGAACCAAGGTGAGATTAGCAACAGTAATGCCGATGACATGGCACCATTAACATGGAATTACTGTAGCTTAATTATCCAGACGTCACACAAACACCACGGGTCCTTCCCCACCAATTTCACCACTGAATCAATATGATAGCGAGAATAAGTTTTTATTTCAATATTAACATCATTCTTCCAAAACAAGCATAAAACTCCACTCCTACCACCACTATCTACTCCAAAACGACCTGAAAAACCTAAAGTACCCGCCAAACCTTCCACCTGGTACTTCGCCAACTGTGTTTCCACAATACAAAGCACCATTGGTGCACATGCCTCCACGAGATCGCGGAGCTCACGGACCGTCGCAGGGTCGCCAATCCCGCGACAGTTCCAACACAGTAACTTCATTGGGCTCGGCGGTCCTCCTCGAGAGAGGCCGCCTTCTCAACATACTCCATGTCTTCCTCCTGAGACCTACCATCCCGCTTCCTCCTCTTCACAATCGGGTTTTTACCAGGTGTTGTAGAGGCCACCTGCTGTGTATCCTCACCTCCATTCTCTAGAAACAAAACAGTTTCAGCCACCTTGCCAGAGAGATTAGGGAGGCCTTGTCCTCTCACATTGACTGATCCGTCTGCACGCACGAGCCTTTTGCGAGCATTCGGATTCTCCTCTCAGCTGGCATGCTGCGTGTAATCCATGGTCTGCGTTCCTCCATCCTCCCCGTCAAACTCCCTCCTTTCTCCCTCACGGTCTCCTGTTCCCTGTCTACCACCTCCGCCTCCTCTTCCACCCAATCCTCCAGACCTACCTCCTCTACCCCTACCTTCCATACTACCCCTTCCTCTTGATGTGTAGGCTGGCTGTTCAGCGCTCCACAGGAGCCAGTCTCCCCGTTCACATGTGCGCGGGTCATGAACTCCATCCCCGCACTCCTCTACTGTGTGTCCCATCAAACCACAGAAATTGCAGAAGTCTGACAACCTCTCGTAGTAAACAGGATATTTCTTCCTTTTTTGTAATGTAATCGGAAAAATCTCACGAGTGGTGTGTCAACATCCACAAAAGCTCATGCTCTCAAAGTGCTTGAAGGGTTAATCTTGCCCTCATTCACAGTCACTGTAAAAGGTGGTTCCCCAACCTTGGTGGCTACCTTTTCTGCTAGTTCTTTCTTAGCTTTCAACCCATCCGGCAAACCCTTAATTCGAGCCCATAAAGGAACTTTATTCAGTTTGTATTCTGCCACATCAGTGAAACCATTATATTCCTGTACTATTACCGGAGCATAGAGAAAAAATCCATGGCCCTCCATCCATGATCCGCTTCCAGTCGCCAATGCAGTGGCACTAGAACAAGAAGAGGTTGGGTCCTTTGACATTGAAAGTCACACCCTGGGCAGCCGCCCAAGCGTTCCGCAACTGCCTCAACAACGCTGCATGATTGAAAGGCTTGGTGGTATGAACACGAAACAGTCCTAACCACCTCACCCCCTTGATCAATTCCTCAACTTCCCCTAACAGGTCGAGATTGTCCTCCTCCTCTCCATGCAGCTTCATCCCAGCAAATTTGTCCTCCAAGTCTGGTTCCGGGCCATAGTAACCCACCCTTCATCTTCCTCCTCTACCGCATCTCCACCCCCACTTCCGCTTCCTCCTTCTCCCCCCGCCGGAGGGCCTCTACTAGCCGCCCCTCCCGTAACCTTGTTGTTCTCTCCGATCCGCCTCCTGTCCTCCTGCTCTCCTTCCACGATCGCCGCCGCCTTCATCTTCTCTACCTCCTCCAAAGCCCCCGCCGGCGTTGGATTCGCCATGCAAACGAGCCTTGCACCCTTGGTCTTGGTGTTGATCTCCCCGACACCCGATTGAGTCGGCCGCCACATACTAATCAGATAGAACTTTCCCCTAGAGGCGATCTAGGGTTCCACCTATCCTCCGGCGGCGACGTCGGAGTCCACGTAAAATCCCACAACATGCAATTAGCTCGATCAGGAGGAAAGGTTGTACGTGGCCTGTGGCTATCTGTTTCCGTTTTGCGTTCGCGACCTGTGCTTCTCGTTTGTCAAGCAGTGGTGGGCTTGTGCGGGACATTTTATGTTGCCAGACCGGGTGGGCATGCGTACGTTAACGGGCTTTTTTCTAGTTGGACCAGTAGTGTTCTTGATGCATGGGCTAGGTTTTCGTGATTTGGAAGTGGTCAACCTTGAATTGCTGTCCATACAAGCCCGGTGAGTCCTACTACATGAGCCTCACACACTCAGCGCAAATCGCTCAAAAAAAAAAACACTCAGCGCAAGGATTCTAAAAGCGGCATACTTCCCATCTTGCTCATTGATGCAGGCAGAACTTGGACCACACTCGTCGCAGGTCTAGCGAGCTATTGTGGATGGCAGAAACATCTTGCAACACGTCATTATCCGCATGATCGAAAACAGGGAGACGACGAGAATATGGCAAGAAAACTGGATTCCGAGGTCAGGTATGATGAAACCATTTGCATCTTTGATTGACCACCCACCTCAGCTGGTCTTAGAGCTAATTGACCATACTTCGTCATCATGCACTACCAGAAACTGGAATTTTCCCGTGTGTTATACCTTTTCCTGTCGGGCCCGCACTAGCGCACAGGAAAATAGGACATATTCCTGTGCGTCCGGCGAAAACTCACAGAAAAAACAATATTGCTGTCGGTCCTGGCCCGGCCCACAGGACTAACCAATTTCCCTGGCGTGCATAACCCACAGCGAAAATGAAGCCCATAGGCGCCATGAATTCAGCCTCGCGCGCCAAAACAAAGCTCGTCCCGCCGCTGATCGAGCTAATATTTGGGCTGCCGCTCACCGGTTGGAAAACTTGGAATAAAAGCCCGACTGGAAAAAAATCTCAGTCATTCCCCACCGAGCCAGCCAGCGGCGCCCCCAAATCCCAGATCTGGCCGCCGCCAGCCAGCGGCGTCCCAAATCCCTCGTTGTTCCTGGGCTGATGCGCCCCAAATCCGTCGCCAACCTGCTGCGCCCCAAATCCCCCGTCGCCGGATGCGCCTCGTCCAACCTCTCGGCCGCCCCATTCGCTATATTCGCTGGGTTGCCGAACAAGGAATGGTCGCCTTCGGAATATCGCCGTCAACTTCGCCTCTACCTCCAGAGGGCGTCGTCAAAGTACCCGCCGATGTCAAGTCGATTGCCATCGCATCCTTGTTTGAGTGCCACCCCTTTCCATCCAGGTACCACCCTTCCAGATCCATATTTTTTGTATTCCCTTCTTTAGGATTTGTTTCCATTTCCTGATAAAATTCATAGGTGAGTACCCCCGACTGGATTCACCAGAAAATAACGAGAATTGTCTCCTTCCTCATTTGCTCGGTACTGATAGAAGAAAATGACTTTATACAGACATTGGTTTTGAATAGGCCAAGGTAGTTGATGTCTCTCCTCTGCAACCGTATATCTGCAAGAGAATCTACTAGTACTAGAACCAAAACTGCTTTTAGAAAGTCTGATATATTTTGATTTTCGTCTTCCAGGTTACATGACTGATCCTAAAACATCACTTCTTCAGAGGAGGGAAACAGAGTTGAACTGTTAATTGTAAAGGTCATGGACAATACTGCAGGCTTGTTATCATTTAATATATCACTGGTTTCTCAAATATAGCTCTGCATATCTTCTTTTCTAGTTCTGTAATCGTGGGTCACCCCTTCCAATATTTGTATGTTGTGTATCAACATGTAACCGGAAGTTGAAACTATTGCGTAAGCAGTAACAGTAAACATTGGTTACCCAGTTAATTTTCTCAAGATCGAGCAATAAATAAGAATCTTGAAAAAGTCATTAGCAGGTTCTATACATAAACTATTTTTTGTCTTGTGTTGGGACACATGGTGCATAAGGTTTTTTACTTGTGCTTTCGCCCTTCCAAAGTTTATCATGAATAATTGTATGGCATGTTTTCTCCTATATATTACAATAACATTCGATGTCTAGTATGCTCAAGATCATCTGGTCTGTTTTGAGCCAATAGCTGCTACATTTGTTCAGTCTTAAACTCTTAATGTTACTTTCTATTGTATTTTCTTATGATTTTTTTATGGTCTGACTATCGAGTACGTAACGGTTTTGCTCTCTAATTTGTTTGTCCATACCCTTTGATTTAATCTCTTTCATTATTTTTGGATTTAGGAAGAATTGAACAGACTTCACAGGTTATCACTCAATGTCAAGAAATTGAATAATATTCGTCCAAATGAAGTGGTACTATTTCCATTTCATATTTTGTTGTTGTATGCACATCAACCTATAAATTAAATATTGGTCAGCACGTATTTGAGGTCTGATTTTTCCAGTTTGCAATTCATCTTGAGTAGGAGAAAAATTCAAGATCTGGGATCTATGAGAGATGCAAGAGCCTTTGCTCTAATCAAGGTATTTTTACTTTTGCTTTCACCCTCGTCTCCAAACTTTTATCATTATTAATTGTCTAATCAAGGTGAGATCAACATTACTGAGCCAGTAGCTGCTATGTTGGTTTAATCTGCAGACAACTTCTTTCTATTTCTTTGGGGTCCTTTATTGTCTCACCATGCAGTACTGTAAAAATGTATTATCTAGTTTTGTTTGTCAATACATTTTGGTTCCATGCTCTTTCATACTGTTATGATTTAGGGACAATTGAACCGTCGCATGGAAAGTACAAGGAAGATGATCAGCACAACAAGGAAGATCAATAAAGGCAAGAAATTATACATATTCTTCTAAATAAAGAGGTACTGTTCACTGCTGTTACATTATTGAATAATTTCATAATGCTTTGATTTTCACTGTTATGGAGATGATGATGACTCTGCCCATTTTTCTCGAACATCTGAAATGGGTAGACTTAACTCCTTGTTATTTTCTTATTATACAATTTTGTGGTTATGCATCATTGAGCAGTTGCACTTAAGAATATTTACATTGGTACCGTGATAAGAGCCTGACTTGCAAGAAGCATCTAATATCTCATCTATTCAGATTGTTAGCTGTTCTAACTAATTCAGAAGCATGTGGTTAGGTTGCCATTTGAATGGATTTTTTCAATTGCATAGTTTGTATATATCTGAGATATGATTCTAGAACAAATTACTCCATTATTTTTCCATATAACTGAAAAATTAGGTAACTTTGCTGTGACAAAAACAAGTTGGGCATATATGCCACTGTTACTTCGAGAAACTGAGATATCAGATCAATTATGCTTATTATATCTTATAGATAACTTTGCTATGACAAAAACAAGTTGGGCATATATGCCACTGTTATTGCGAGAAACTGAGATATCAGATCGATTATTCTTATTATATCTTATAGATATTGTTCCTGTTTCTTGATACCATTTTGTAGCAAAGTGATGACACTTGCACTTCTTTTATGCGAGACACTTGCACCCTTTTACAAGTTCATTTATGTCCACTGCAGGGTAACCTTGAAGAGAAGGTTGCAACTTAAGCTGTAACAAAACATTATGAAAAGAGGTCTCACGCTGTGAATATTTAGTTGATGCACTAGTGTTTTTAGATGTTGCGCCTCTGTTTTCATTGTCCTTTGATTCATGTATGCAAGTTCGATGGAATTGTATCCGAAGCATGTGAATTTGTAACTCTATGGTTGATGGAAGCTATTGATAGTGATGTTTCTCTGTTCTAAACATTCAGAGTAATGAAATGGCTATGTTAAGATTTTTCTTTGTTCATTGGATTCATTTTTTCCTGGCGGTTATGTACGACAGGGATATGCAATTTACCTGGTTTGCCAAACCTGACGACTATGTATCCCTGTGAGGCCAAAACCGTCAGGGAAACAATGAAAACCGACAGGAATAACGTTCCTGTCGGCTGGCCGACAGGCATATGAAAATTTCCCTGTCAGGCTATGCCTGACGGCTAACCCTGACGGTTGGCCGACAGGAAATACTTTCCCTGTCTGTAAGCCCTATTTTCCTGTCGGGTTTGGGCTCACAGGAATATTTCAGTTTCTGGTAGTGATGGCATGAAGATGTGGTGTGGGAGACGTTTATACCCATAGACACCGATGCAATATTGAGAATTCCACTCTGCACAAGAAATATAATGGTTTTTTGGGCTTGGCATGAAGATCCAAAAGGCCGGTTCACGGTCAGGTCGGCTTACAATCTAATTATCAACTTGAAGATGGGCCGAGAAGGCTGGCTAGAGGAGATCCAGGGTAGCTCGAACCTTGAGGGTGAGAGAAAAGGTTGGTCCTCCCCGTGGAAGAAAGATATTCCATCGAAGCTGAACTTATTCACCTTAAGGTTCGCCCGGCAGTCATTACCAATAGGTGATGTTCTCCATCATCGGAATATGGCACCTACGCATGTGTGTGCACTATGTGGTGCGGCAAATAGCTGGAGGCATTCTTTGCTTAGCTGCACTATGTCTCGCTGTGTATGGGCGTTATCAAAAGAGGACATGGTCGAACACATGTGGAAAAGCCAGAGTGAGGACGACAAAGATTGGCTCTTTTCCATGAACGAGACTTTGCCCCATGAAGACTACACTAGGATGGTGGTGACACTATGGGCGATCTGGGCAGCTCGGCTGAAGGTGAGCCATGAAGACATTTATCTAACTCCGTATGCGACAGATTGCCTCATCAACTCCTTCATGGATGAAATAAAGATCTTGCAGAAGCCAACGGTGATTTCGGCCTCTACTCAATCGACACCCAGGCCAAGCTGCTGGCAGCCTCCATGTGCGGGACATGCTAAAATAAATGTTGACACAACAGTGTTTAGAGCCGGAGGCCTTGGAGCTGTGGCAGCTATATGCCGAGACCAGGCGGGTGTATACCAGGGGTCCTATGCTATTGGGTTCAACCACTTAGATGACCCAACTACATTGGAAACTTTGGCAATAAGGGAGGCGCTTGCATTGGTTGACGATTTGTATATCCGGAGGATCACCATGGCATCAGACTATAAAGTAGCTATGGAAGCAATAAAGGATGGTAACGAAGCATCGTATGCAGCAGTAATACATGAAATAATAGATACAGCTAAAGTTTTTTTATTCTTGTATCTTTATTCATGAGTTTAAGACCTCAAATAATGTCGAGGCTCACAGTCTCGCAAAGCATCCACTTACTTCAGTGGTTGGCCACCATCTTTGTTAGGCCATCCTGGAGATCTTTTATTTGTCCGTATAAACGTTGTGACGTCTTAATAAAGCTTGTGAGTTTGCCTAAAAAAAGTAGTGTTCTATGTAACATGGGATTTTTCATCGTGCTTTCCCCTTGGAGCTATGATGAGTGTGATGGTTGGGTAATAGCATCTTTTTTTAAGGTATTTATTCTAGAAAACATGTACGTACTTTGCAACGGGAGAGAAAAGAACTTAAAACACTCTTATCCCAGTAATCATATCGCTCATGAACACCCCCTTCCCCAATTCCCCCAAGTCAGCATCCTTTATTTTGACACCGCACTCCACACATGTCGTTGCTTATCTTCTTCCCTGTGGTCGCCAATGATGGCCGCGTTGCGAACACTTGTGCTTCGCTATGGAGAAATGCCGGTTGCAACCGCTAGTAAGACAAACAGAATAGTAGGCGATCATTTTCGTATATGTCTATGTATTGTATATATTAAGAAAGTAGTATTGTATTCCTCAACAAAACAATAATAAATTTAAGAAGGAAAGAAATACAAAAATTCACTACCCACATGAGACCATGAGAAGTCATGCTTTTCTGGAACCCTAGCCGCCGCCAGGAGGCCATCTTCAGCGCCGTCCTCCGGCGGCTCCCCTTCGTCGGTGACCTCGGTCGTCAGTGGTAGGGGGGGGGGTCACCAGATCCACGCATGTGAATCATTTTTACTCCCTTGTAGTCTAGGTATTTAGGTTGTTCATCGTCTTGGCTTCGGCGACGATGATGGTGGCGCTGAATAAAGATTCTTCGGATCCTTCCCTGACGAGGTCATCGGTTCTATGGTTGGGGATGGATTTAGAAACTAGTTTGTTCAAGCAAGGATAGCATGGCGGCGGCTGCATCCTCGTGGTGGACCCGTGTCATCGGGCTTCGCCGTTGCGACAGCGTTTGCTCCAGCGTCGGCGCGGAGCTTGGGAGGTAGTCCAGGAGCGAATGCAGATTGTGGTCATCGACGACATCTGGAAGACGGAACGTGTACTGGGTTCGTGGTTCGTGGATGGCAGGTATGGTTTCCTTCTTTGGCGTCTTAGTCGTGGTGGGGTGCCATATCTGGAGTTTGATGGGCGCATCCGGGGTGTTGCCCCGGTCTGATTAATTCAACAGCAATGGCTTCATTTTTGGGGAGCCACAGTGGAGGTCTGCAAAGTTGCATATCAGTGATGGAGCCGCGTCGAGCTGGGGTGAGGAGGTGATCCGTTATTCTTTTCTTCGGTGGCTGTAGTGATGGTGCCGGAGGCAGGTGACGGACGCTGGTGTCAAGCTCAGAGATGTTCTGTTATCTTTTCAATATTGTCATGTTGGTCCTTACGTGACTTGCACTTTGTTCTTTATCAGACTTTGTTCTTTATGATATAAATTAGACACGTATTACCATGAAAAAAAGGGCTGCGACAAATCAGCCGGATGATTTCTAATCATCCGTCTGGATAGCCGTCCAATCTAGCGCTAAGTGGCCATTTGAACCAAGCAACACAGCCTCGCCTCACTTTCCTCGTCTGATCCCATTTCATTAGAGCAACACAGCACCCATCCTCGCACATCCGTCGTGCGGCCTCGTGGCACCGGAGTCGTCGGAAGCGATGCAACGCAGTTCCAAGAGCCGCCACCAACCACTGCATCACCGTGCAGCACTCCGGGAGATCCGGCATATAGCACCGGCATGCTGCTTCATTGCAGCCATGGCCATGGCAACACCAAGCACAAAAAAGCATTGACGCCACGCCGACGACGTCTCCAACGAAGCTTCATTGAAGCCAAGGCGGCCCTCCATCGCAGCACCTAGACGGCCGCTACATGCTTCACTGCAGCTCCCCACCGCGCGGCTGCCGTCGCACCTCCCATTGCAGGATCCATGGCCGCCGGCGAAGCTTCAGTGCAGCGTCGCCACCGGCACGGCCGTGCTCCTTCATAGCACCCCGACGGCCGTGGCATATGTTTCACTGCAGCCCCCCATCGCATGGCCGCCGACTAAGCTTTAGTGCAGCACCGCCACTGGCGCGACATTGCTACATGCACCCGATGGTCGCCGCATGCTTCATTGCAGCGCCCCACCGTGCGGGTGTTCCTCCATTGCAGCACCGGTTTCCGTCGCATCTCCCATCGCAGCACCTCCGATTGGCCGCCAGCAAAGCTTAGCTTCAATGTCACGCCGCCACCAGCGCAGCGGTGCTCCATCGCAGCACCGGCACTACCAGAATAAATGGCTACCCCGACGGCCTACTCTATGCCGACGGTCGCTGTCAGCATAGATGGAGCTATGCCGACGGCCTAGGGAACGTCGTAGGCGTAGAAAGGCCGTCGCCATACCTTAGACTATGCCGACGGAAGCCGTCGGCATACCTCCACCTACGCAGACGGCAGCCGTCGGTACAGTGAGGCCGTTGGCATATAGGTGGCCCTGGCGACCTGGTCTCAGACGGCAGCCTAACACCGCCAAATCTATGCTGACGGCCCTGACGGCGGCTGTCGGCATATGTTTTATCTGTTATTTTTTCCAGGAACTGCCACATGGCAATACTATGCCGACGGCCTTGCCGTAGGCATAGATATTATATGATTTTTTATTTTTTATATTTAAAAATTAAAATTTGATTAATTTAAATCTGACTTATCAAAACTATGCCGACGGCCTTGCCTTAGGCATAGATTTTTTCTTTTAAATTATTTTTATTTGTTAAATGTTAGAATTTGATTAATTTAAATCTGACTTATCTAAACTTAAACATCCACAAATTATATATCGATTTGGGGTAGAATTTTCCATACATTATGTATATCCGGTATGTTTTTGTTTTTGAGCAAGTTGGAAATGTGACCTCATGTACTTTTGTGTGTAGGTACTTATAATAAGTAATAACAATACTAAAGGGGGAAGCATTTGATTTTTCATGTTTTTTTACACTGCCTCCTGCGCCCTCGGCGAACCCTCCTTGGAGATCAGCACATTGATCGGTATGAAATATTGGGCATATGTTTCATTTCATATGCATCAGGGCAGAAAACATGGTTTTGTTGTTGTCAATTCCAGCAGCACAGGGGGATTTTCATGGTCTAGGTGGTGAAAGTTCAACAATTTAGTTATATAGATGTTGTATTTCTTGAAATTCCACAAATTTCGGCGCTAGTAATTTATTAAAATCACAAGTAATTGATACTTGCATCGATTTTGAATTTCATATGTTTTTTTATCAGAATCTTGAAAGGACGGCGGCTCCGAAGTGTGACCACTTCATGGACGCGCTGCCGCCAACACTTGGAGGGGGGAAATGTCCATGTCGGGTCGACGCGGAGGCAGTCTTGTGGTCGGTAGGGCGTGGACCTTGTTTTGGAGTCTTTCCAAGGGCTGACCTATCACAACAAGGTGGAGAACTCCATTGGTCAAAGCCCGTCCAGCGAAAGTCAAAGCCGTAGATCTCCTGGTCAACTGGTCCAGGGTTAGACCGGCTGGGGGCCTTAGAGGGTAGCAATGCCACCGAACCATCGCACCGGGTCCTCATACATGTCTTAAGTTGTGGTGGTATGTCTGAAGAGCCAATACGCGGCTCCGTGGTGTGGCCCCCCTCACGGACGGCGTTGACACCGAAGTAACGTTCTACAGTTTTGGTGTTGCATGAATATTTCTGAACACTCGGAGCGTGATAAACTCATGAATTTTTTACACAGTGTAGCGACATGTCATATAAGATGCATGGCAAATTCTTATATTTTTTAAAGATGCAGGTGTATGCGCAAACATCCCCCGCTATGTATTGTTCTTCGCGTGTCTACGAGTGTGGTCGGTGGCCTTTGGGGGCTAGCTATGCCACCAAATATTGTGTTGGGTCCTCTTACATGTCTGGAAGTGTGGCGGAAAGTGCAAACACCTGGCGCATGGCTCCAAAGTGTGACCCCCTTCATGGATGGCGCTGCCGCCGACACTTGGAAGGGGGAAACGTTTGCTTCGGGTCGACGCAGAGGGAATCTTGTGGTGGGTAGGCCTCGGACCTTGTTCTGGAGTCTTCCCATGGGCTGACCTATCACAACCAGGTGGAGAAGTCCATTGGTCAAAGCCCGTCCAGCGAAAACCAAATGCATAGTTCTCTTGGTCAACTAGTCCAGTGTCAGGCCGGCCGGGGGCCTTAGGGAGGGGGGTAGCAATGCCACCAAACCATCGCACCGGGTCCTCATATATGTCTTAAGTTGTGGTGGCATGTCTGAAGAGGCAATACGTGGCTCTGGGGTGTGGTGCCATGCATATCTGCAATTTCCCGCATTGAAACCCTATGAATGCAATAAATGTCTCAAATATTGCAGGCGCACCTGAAAATGCCATATCCTGGCACGTGTCATGCAATGGACCCCTTTGAGAGGACAAGAAGTTTCGAGGTCAACGGAGCAACGTGAAGTGGACTTCCTTCACAAACCGGACAAATTCTCTCGATAGCCGGATACTACATCGGAGATGGTGCAGTTTACAAGCGGCCTTCGGCCAGGCTCCTGCGAAATGCGCTCAAACTTTTAGCACACCCTGCAAGGGCCATATGATGACACCATGCCAGGTCCCGAGGATATCCGGCATTGTAAGATTTTCTGTGGATAATAACGGCTAGATCCAGCATGCCGCCGAGGTACATCCCCCCCCCCCGATGATGGGGCCAACCCCTCCTTTGGTTGCACTAGGTCTACACATACCCCAAAGACATCATACATGATTTTACAAACCACTTATGGACATCATTTTAGGTGACCGCCGTGCAGATCTGCAATTTATCGCACTGAACCCTACGGATGCAATAAATGTCTCAAATATTGCAGGCGGGCCCGAAAAATGC
This sequence comes from Triticum urartu, assembly GCF_056163025.1. NCBI lineage: Eukaryota > Viridiplantae > Streptophyta > Magnoliopsida > Poales > Poaceae > Triticum > Triticum urartu. Next base: position 728,749,741 of record NC_141875.1, on the reverse strand, counting down.
CATGTCCTGGCACGTGTTATGCAATGGCCCCCTTTGAGAGCATGAGAAGTTTCGAGGTCAACGGAGCAACGTGAAGCGCACTTTCTTCACAAACCGGACACGTTCTCTCTCGATAGCGAGATACTACCTCAGAGAAGTTGTAGTTTACAAGCAGCCTCCGATCAGGCTCCAGCGAAATGAGCTCAAACTTTTACCACACCCTACGAGGGCCATATGACGACACCATGCCTGGTCCCAAGGATTTCCGGTATCGTATGATTTTCCATGGATATTAATGGTTAGACCCAACATGCCGCCGAGGTACATTCGCCCCCTGGTGATGGGGCCTACCCCTCCTTTGGTTGCACTAGGCCTACACATATCCCAAAGATATCATATATGATTTTACAAACCATTTTACGTACAATTTCCCAAATAATTGTAGGCAAAATGAGTTTATCGTCTTTTTAATTCTAAAAATTTCTAAAAATCTTGAAAAACATGAAATTTGGCAGGATATCACTTTATGATTCATAGAGGGTGTAGAAAAAGTTTGAAAAGATTTCATAAAAAACCCTACTAAATCTAGCAAAACAAAAATGTAAAGAAGCACAAAAAAATGAAGACTTCCTATTGGATGACCACCCAGTCACGCGGATCAGTGACGTGGATGTCTGGGCACATGCCCCACCCCACGTTCCACCGCACGTTATCCTCTCCCCTCGATCGCTCTCTCTCTCTCTCTCTCTCTCTCTCTTTCGTTCTTGTTGACACCTGATTTTGGCAAGATACAGATTGCAATGAAGATGGTCTCGAGTGAATGAGTTTTCAGCATAAAAATATTCACGTCACCGAGTGGAACCACTTTGATGTTTCGGTTATATTCATTCGACTTTATCTTACGAACCGAAACTATACTCCGAGTGGCATAGTTCAATGTTCCGAGTGGTTTTTGGCCAATCACGTCTTCAAGATGACCTCGGATGAAGGAGCACTCTTAAGTAATTGTCTTCGTCTCGTCGAAGCAATCGATTTTGATATATAAATCATCTCAATCCGAGTTCATATGCAAAAGTTAGAGGCAATATACTGCAGACTGAACCTCAACGGAAATATGGCGCGAGGTGCCAACACTTCTCTGATAGGTTGCGCGAGTAATTCGGACATCAATACGGCCTTGAATCGAAAAACCTTCAACATGGAAAAGTTTCGTCTCGTCGAGCCGATCGATTTTCATATATAATTCGTCTCAATCCGAGATCATATGAGGCCTCGAGAGACAAATCAAGATCGGGCTATGTTTTCAGTCGGAAATCCGAGTGAAAGTTTATGGTTGAGTAAAAGTTTACGGTCGAGTGAAATTGTACGGTCGAGTGAAAGTTTGCTGACCGGATGAACTTATTATTATCCAAGTGGAAATATAGTCATCCGAGTGAAAATATGATCATCCGAGTGAAATTGTCGTCCAGGTGAAAATATTCCGAGTGAAAAGATTACCATCGGGACGAAAACTTGCCGATTGAATAAGATAGTGCCTTCCGAGTGGAAATATAGTCATTCGAGTGGAAATATAGTCATCCGAGTGGAAATATAGTCATCCGAGTGAAAGATTGTCTTCCGAGTGAAAAAGTCCAATCGGACGATCCGAGTGAAAGTATCTAATATCCGAGTGGATGAGCTCAAGTCCGAGTGAAATTGAACATGTGCTCGAAAGTTTATCAAAATGACCTTGGATGAAGAAGTGTTCAATACAGAAGTTGTGCGTATCATCAAGACGGTAAATTTTGATTTTGGAGTCATCATCATCAGAGATAATATATAGCCTACAAATTCACTACGAGACTTGGATAATCCAGTCTACTGCAAAACCGAGTCCGACTGGAAGATAAAGATGACCTCGAAAAGTATTCAAGATGGCCTTATTTGAAAAAATGATCAACATGAGAGTTGTTCGTATCGTCAAGGCGCACAAGTTTGATATTTGGGCCGTCTCGATCAGAGATCATATGCAAGCCCGGTGGCCCGTGCAAGAAGGAAGACAGAGTTTGGGCCAGATTCAGACTGAATCCGAGTTGGAATAGAATTAGGACTCTAGGACGTGAATTGATGTAATTTTTCTTGTAAGGAAAGCCTAGATGAATCCTTTACTTGTACGGGAAGTCCAGCCGCCTCTTATATATGTTGGGGGTGACAGCCGATTGAACAACACACAATCGAACAAATCAATATACTACTTTTTCATCTACGTTTTATCTCGCCACCGTTTTTCTATCTCATTCTTCGCTGTTCTTCGTGTTTGAGAGCTGCGAATTCCGAGGCTCTAGGGGCGAGTGAATCGACCTAGGGCAGCCCATAGCCGCCGCACTCCCTGACGGGGTCCCTCCCGGGGGTGTGGGGTTTTTGGGTTTGCAAAAGCGCCTGTCGACTGTCTTGCGTATCACGCTGTCGGTCGGGTCTCCTTCGACGTGAGCTGCGGTGCATCACCCCCGGCGTCGAGGGTACATGTGACGTGTTCGTGTGTCAACAGTTCTCTCGTCCCTCTCTCGCTCGTCTCTCTCGCTCGTCTCTAGCTGGAGCCCCTACCGGACGAAGCCGCCGCCGCCGCTCGTCCCTGCGGATCCGCCGCCGCCTGGCCCCACCGCCATCGCGCCCCAATGGCCGCTTGCCCCCACTTGCCACATGCCTCGACCATCGAGGGAGCCGTGGAGCCCCACCGACCGTTCGCCTTGGCCGCTCGCCTCCACCGCAGTGGGAGTCGTGGTGCCCCACCGGCCGTTCGCCTCCAGCGTCGAGGGAGCCGTGATGCCCGAGTGCCTAGCGAGCTCTGCGAGGTCTGAGACCTGCCGAACCCTAGGCCACAACGACCAAGGTCCGAGGTGGACGAGCAGCATCGCCGAGGGAGTCGTGGTGCCTCTCGCCAGAGCTCTGCTCGCAGGACGCGCTGCTCGCCGAAAACCTTGGACGCCGGAGCCGCAAAACACGCTGCTCATTGGAGCCGCAAGAAGCGCTGCTCGTCGGAGCCGCATGACGGCTGACCTCTGGACGCACACGACTTGTGCATTGCTGTCCCTGCTCGCCAGCTAACCGTGCTGACTGGCTGTCGGGCAGCCATTTTTTTCATACATGTTCCAAGCTATGCCTACGGCTTTGCGGTCGGCATAGGTGGGTTACCAGGAGGCGAACCAAAGGGGGACACGTGGCTCTGATATGCCGACGGTTACGCCATCGACATATCCCTAAATCTATGCCGACAGCTTAACTATCGGCATATCAGCGCCACATGTCGTCTACTTACTGGATGGACTTAGCAACGGCGCCGTTAGCTGACGATCAAGCTATGCCGACGGTCGTACGGAGAGCTGACGGCATAGGCAGCTACGCCGATGGCTTTTCTTTGCCGACGGCTCATCCAGGATGTGCCGACGCATATGTTGCCGACGGCTCTATGCCTACGGCCGCCGTCGGCATAGGCCTATCCTGACGGGGTTTGGGCCTATGCCGACGGCCGGCATAGCTCTTGATTCCGGTAGTGCGGGTGCCTCCTCCTGTTGGGGAACGTAGCAGAAATTCAAAATTTTCTACGCAACACCAAGATCAATCTATGGAGTAATCTAGCAACGAGGGAAGGAGAGTGCATCTACATACCCTTGTAGATCGCTAAGCGGAAGCGTTCAAGAGAACGGGGTTGATGGAGTCGTACTCGTCGTGATCCAAATCACCGATGATCCTAGTGCTGAACGGACAGCACCTCCGCGTTCAACACACGTACAGCCCGGTGACGTCTCCCATGCCTTGATCCAGCAAGGAGAGAGGGAGAGGTTGAGGAAGACTCCATCCAGCAGCAGCACAACGGCGTGGTGGTGATGGAGGATCGTGGAAATCCTGCAGGGCTTCGCCAAGCACCACAGAAGAGGAGGAAGAAGAGATGCAGGGCTGCACCAACGAGAGATCGAATCACGTGTGTTATGGGGCAGCCCTTGGCCTCATTTATATAGGGGAAGGGGAGGAGGCTGCGCCCCCTCTAGGGTTCCCACCCCTAGAGGGGCGGCAGCCCCAAACCCATCTAAGGGTGGCGGCCACAAGGGGGAGGAGAGGGAGGCGCAGGGTATATGGGCCTTAGGGCCCATCTGCCCTTAGGGTTTGCCCCCTCTCCTCTTCTAGGCGCATGGGCCTTAGTGGGGCTGGTGCCCTTGGCCCATGTAGGCCAAGGAACACTCCCTACAGCCCACGTGGCCCCCCCGGGCTGGTGGCCCCACTTGGTGGACCCCCGGGACCCTCCTGGTGGTCCTGGTACATTACCGATAAACCCCGAAACTCTTCCGGTGACCAAAATAGGACTTCCCATATATAAATCTTTACCTCCGAACCATTCCGGAACTCCTCGTGACGTCCGTGATCTCATCCGGGACTCCGAACAACATTCGGTTACCACATACAAACTTCCTTTATAACCCTAGCGTCATCGAACCTTAAGTGTGTAGACCCTACGGGTTCGGGAGACATGCAGACATGACCGAGACGTTCTCCGGTCAATAACCAACAGCGGGATCTGGATACCCATGTTGGCTCCCACATGTTCCACGATGATCTCATCGGATGAACCACGATGTCAAGGACTTAATCAATCCCGTATTCAATTCCCTTTGTCTATCGGTACGATACCTGCCCGAGATTCGATCGTCGGTATCCCGATACCTTGTTCAATCTCGTTACCGGCAAGTCTCTTTACTCGTTCCGTAACACATCATCCCGTGATCAACTCCTTGATCACATTGTGCACATTATGATGATGTCCTACCGAGTGGGCCCAGAGATACCTCTCCGTCACACGGAGTGACAAATCCCAGTCTCGATTCGTGCCAACCCAACAGACACTTTCGGAGATACCTGTAGTGCACCTTTATAGTCACCCAGTTACGTTGTGACGTTTGATACACCCAAAGCACTCCTACGGTATCCGGGAGTTGCACAATCTCATGGTCTAAGGAAATGATACTTGACATTAGAAAAGCTTTAGCATACGAACTACACGATCTAGTGCTATGCTTAGGATTGGGTCTTGTCCATCACATCATTCTCCTAATGATGTGATCCCGTTATCAACGACATCCAATGTCCATGGTCAGGAAACCATAACCATCTATTGATCAACGAGCTAGTCAACTAGAGGCTCACTAGGGACATGGTGTTGTCTATGTATCCACACATGTATCTGAGTTTCCTATCAATACAATTATAGCATGGATAATAAACGATTATCATGAACAAGGAAATATAATAATAATCAATTTATTATTGCCTCTAGGGCATATTTCCAACACCTCCGCCCTCTCCTCCGCGTGTCACAGCTCCATCACAGTACCCCCATGATGCATTGGTGACTTCACCGCAGCACTCCCCCCTCCCTGTAGCAGTTGGTTGTGTGTGACGGCGAGGCACGAGCTGCCGAAGCGAAGAAATGGCGAGATCCAGATGCGAGAGAAAAAAGGTAGGGGATGAAGCAGAGGAAAAGGCGTGGTTTGTGTGGCCTGTGGGTTGTGCGAAGGGATAAGGAGAGTGGAGAGCGGTGCGTGGGGCCAGTGTGACACGTGTCGATCAAAGAGAGCGGTTTACGGGAGGAAGAAATCACCCGGATGAAAGCAAACGTTTTCAAAAAAAAAAAAAAGAAGCCATGCTTTCCTACATCAGGGACCCCAACAACTACGTGGTAAAAGGAAACCATACAATATGTTGTAAAAGTTTCTTTAAAAAAAGCTGGATCAATTAGGTTCGAAAAGGCGTCCATCATGCATGCATGTATTTTCGGACAAGGCCAATTCTTACGAAACCAAATACAGTACTATATTGCGGTGCTCGTGATCTGTGCTTATTCCACAAGAAGCCTGCTGTTAGTTAATGCTCGATCGGCTGGATCTGGAACGCGACGGATCGTGATCGATGCATGCACGTCAAAATTCCACCGCAATATCTTTGAGCAGGATGACACCCTTGCACGCCTGGGGCCATCAATCAGGCCAAGATTTCTGAGGCCATGCCATGGAATTCCAACAACAAACGCGCAGTAGCATCCAGAAGAAACACGGCTGGATTTTGCATTGGATAGAGACGGGCCGGAAACCTTGACCCGTCCCATGTGCATACAGAAGAAGATGACGGGCCTAGTGAGATCAATATCTCCTGAGCGACGTCTTGGTGCAGTCCCCCAACCACAAGCCTGCTACCAGGGATTCCACGCTTGGTGCAACCCCAACCCAGCGTCAACCTCAGGATTCCACGCTTCAGGTTTAGTTTGTTATGAAAGGAATCGGCGGTCCCTGTGAACGACTAGCGTGTGGTCTAAATAATACAGCTTCCAAACTTGACTAGAATATATAGTTGAACTGTTCCCGTTGTGACTATTCGCGTGCTTGAGTTCTGCCTAAACTTCTGAAATTTGACCAACAAGTTGTGCAATCGGTGTACTACCTAATTTGGAGGGTGAAGTGCATCTTAGGTTCTTGAACTATTTCAGAGGTGTCATGTAAATCCTTAAACTATTAAAACTATCACACAGGTCCTCGAAGGTCCCTGAAATGCAATAAGTGTGTATGTGTGACACCTCTGAAATAGTTTGAAGGCCTGGATGACACACATATTGCAATCTAAGGACTTGGATGACGATTTTCATAGTTTAAGTCCGTACATGACATCTCTGAAATAGTTCGAGGATATAGGATGCACGTCACTCTAATTATAACATGCTACTAGCTACTTTTACCCGGCCGCCTGCCTATGTTTCGTAGGCATGCAGAGAAATATGAGAAATATTAAGGATGTTGCTAGCTTTCATTTAGATGAGATTTAACCGTCTCATTCAACATCTATACAATTTGGTTTTACATGAAGATTCATGCGCATTTAATATTTTTTATTAATCAATTTGGTTTTACATGAGTAGCAGTTAAATGAGACTTAGTTAGTTCCCATCTAGATAAGAATTAGCAAATTCAAAATAGTTTATGTATTAGAGGGTGCTTGGATCCAAGGGACTTATTTTAGTCTAACTAAAAATAGTCTCTTTAAAAGGCTAAAGTTCCAAGCACCCCTGACTAAAGAGGGGTTAAAACTAGTCTTGAGACTAACAAAAATTTAGTCAAGGGTACCCCTACTAAAATGTGGATTAGTGTTCTCTCTCCTCATTTAACTCCTCTCTTTTAACATATACTAGTTCTGGATTGGAGGGTTTGGAGGATAATAAATGCTCATTAACTTGATTTTAGTTCTTTAGTACTTCCTCCGTCACAGTTTAGAAAACATAGTTAAATTTACGTGCGTTTCCATAATAGACAAGGTTTAGGGCGCATTGCATTTATTTCTAGTAGCTAATTAGTACTCTTATATACTATTTCTATATGCATGCGTAGTGTGAATGCTATTTTTTAGCCCATCTCACAACCAATAAATAACCACCTAGGTCCCAGAGAATTTCCAAGCGCGCCTTCTAAACCGTGACGGAGGGAGTATTTGGATCCAAGCATGGATGAGGCAAGCAAGTTTTAGTTTCACTACTTTTAGTCATGAGACTAAAACGTATCCAAGCACCCTCTTAGTAAATAGTCACTCAATAATACTAGACGTACACGCCGATTGATACAAGACTTTACTGGAAGAGAACGTGGCCCACTAGTAGAAAACAGGCCTATTGTCCCGGTTCATAAGGGCCTTTTGTCCCGGTTCCAGAACCGGGACTAAAGGGTCGTTACTAATGCCCTAACCCTTTAGTCCCGGTTCTAACCAGAACCGGGATAGATGGGCCTCCACGTGGCCTGCGCGCTGAGCCCAGGCAGGAGGCCTTTGGTCCCGGTTGGTTCCACCAACCAGGACCAATAGGCCTCCACTCGTCAGCATTTCTGTGGCTGGGGTTTTTGTTTTTTTAAGGGGGGGGGGGTTGGGGGTTTTGGGGGGTTAATTTAGGTGTTTCATATATTGTGTTAGCTAGCTATAATTAATAGAGAGAAGTGTCCTCTCTTATGTCCGTGCTTGGTCGACGCTACGTACTATACATACGTATAGAGAGGACTAGACACGCTAGCTAGCTAGTAAGCAAACGAAGGAAACAGAAGATCGTCATGCATGAACATATATGCATACAGAGAGAAGTGATATCGACCACCTCTCCTTCTCCGAGAGATTGGTCGAACAACAAGTTCTCGTATATCTATCCGACACTACCGGCTACATATATACAATAATTATCTCTTACAAATATAATCATACGGACGCATGGTCCACATAGTATTCTCCGTCTTCAGCGATCACGTGGTCAAGAAAGAATGCTGCCAATTCCTCTTGAATTTCTCGCATGCGAGCTGGTGCTACGAGTTCATCTCGCTTCCGAAACATCTAATTTGAAGAAGAGGGTCAATACATATATATATATGAATGAATGAAACTCAACACAAATGATGGTAATAAAATAAAATTGTGAATATTGTTATTTACGCACTTCATATTGTTCGTCAGAGTACCCGCCCCGCTCACAGGTCGTGTGGCGGATGGACTCGCAGACGTAGTATCCACAGAAATCATTCCCTTGTTCCTGCCACAACCACTTTACAAGAAATAGAGGTCAATCAAACGGATAAGCAAGAATGCTAAATGGTATTCATGAAACTAGCGCTTGAATCACTAGGAGATGCGCGGAACATGCTACTATAGTACTTACTTTCGGGTGTCTAAATTCCAACTCCTTCGGCAGTCCCGGAACTTTTCTGGTGAATTTTCTCCAAACCCTGTCGGACAAAGAAAACAATTACTTGATATTAGGAAATGAACAAAGTTGCTGATATGGTGGATAATGATCGATTTAAATTACTTCTTGAGGATTTCAGTCATGTCCGCATACTCCTGGGGATCTTTTCGTTTAGAGTCCAAGACAGTTACTACTCCCTGCTCAAGCCTAATCTCTAGGAGAATATAGTGGTACCTGCGCACGCATGCATAACTCATCAATTACATTACTATAACCTGGACTAATATATAAGGGAAACCGAATATGCACAAGACAGTAACACTCACTTGAAGTTGTAAGGAAAGAGTATTATATCTTTGTTTTCATTTATTTTGAATAATCGTAGCAAGTTGGCCTCGGTATCTTTGGGACGATGTTCAACCTCAGTTGCATCTATGAGATATGTGTTAACGAACCCAATATCACCGATTTGTCTTTTCTTCAATTCGGCGATCTTCAATCTGCATAATATAGTGAGGATAATTATAAATACATGCAATGAAAGAGATGAGCTATATAGAGAGACTTAATGACAGAAGTAGTAGTACTTACAGACAGTAGCAGGTGACCGTTGTTTTATCGAGGGCCAATTGATTGAAAAACTAATAGAACTCCTCAAATGGAATAGGCAATAGTTCAATTCCAACGAGGTCATGCTCCGGTTTAATTCTCGCATACAAAGTACTCCTCCCCCCAGACTCTCTGCAGATTTTCAAGTACCAATCATGCAATCTTCGCATAATCATTGTTAAAGATTTTTCATCTTTGACGAGAGGCTTCCCGTACTCGTATCTGTGTATCTGCACCTCCATGGGATCATAATGTACATCGTCGGGCAGGTAATCGTCAACATTGCAATAACCGGGCACCATCCTCAGATCGACGATGTCGCTAGGCACCTTGAGCGGGGGGCACGATTGCTTCGCTTGTTCGCCGAGCTGGGCAATTTGTTTCCCAGCTGCTCGTCGTTCTTTCAGCCTTTGATCACTGACTGTACTTCCCGACCGCTCCGCTTCGGCCCATGTCTTTGCAATAATGCGCTCATAGTTGCCTTTCGGCGGAGACATGGGTGGTTTTGCCAGGGCAGCCAGAGTGCGCTTCACTTTCACCGGATCTACCTTCTCCTCTGGAGGTGGATGTCTCTTTGCTTTCAATCCTTGAAACCAGTCATCCACTTCGGTTCGCGCGATCTTCGCGTTCTCCTCCGGGGTCCTCTCGTATGGTAACTTCTATGGACTCTTCAGAGAAGGACCGAATCTGTATGTCCTCCCGCCTCTGGCTGTACTGCTAGACGCCGGCCAAACAGACGGAGCGGTTGTCTTCTTTACTTGCTTACGAGGCGGAGGAGGACTACGACGCGCCGGAGCAGCTGCCGGAGCGGCGGCCGGTCTCTTCCGCCCTTGCTGACAAGGCGGAGAAGGAGGAGGCTGGCTGCTCGGGCGTGCCGGCGCAGGCGGAGAAGGAGGCGGAGTGCCGCCACGCGCCGGAGAAGGAGTCGGCCGAGGGCCCTGATCGTCACTCGCCGGAGGAGGAGGCAGTGGAGGAGGCGGAGTGCCCTAACTCGCCGGAGGAGGAGGAGGAGGCGGAGGCGTCCAGTTCGGAAGGTTGATGGGCTCCTTCCGCCATAGGCATGGAGTCTTCAGAGAAGAACCCAGCCGAGTCTCCCCTTCTCCGGTAGGGTGGTCAAGCGGGAGGTCCTCAAATCCCTCCGTTATTTCATCCACCATCACCTTAGCATATCCTTCTGGAATCGGCCGGCAGTGAAAAGTTGCGCCGGGTTCATTAGGAAAAACAGAGCCAACAACCGCCTTAACCTTCATATTAATCCATTGCGTCATAAGGTGGCAATTTTGAGCCTCCGTGATAGCATCCACGGGATAGCTGGCAGGAGCCATCAAGACAAGCTCCGGCTGAAGCAGCTCGGTGGAAGCCACGCTGCTTCTCTGCTGAGATGGCGGGGTAGCTTCAGGGGAAGCTTCGGCAAGTCGTTCGCTGCGATTTGCTTCTCGTTCCTCTATCGCTTGTACCCTTGCGTGCAGCGCTTGCAGTCCGATCTGCTGCAATTTTTTCCTCCTCTCGTGGCTTTTGTAACCGCCTGCGTCCGAAAACCCAGCCTTCCACGGAATGGAGCCTGGCGTGCCTCGTGTCCGTCCAGGGTGCTCAGGATTTCCGAGGGCCTTTGTGAGCTCGTCGTTCTCTCTGTCTGGAAGGAAGGTCCCTTTCTGCGCTGCAGCGATATAGTACCGAAGCTTCTTCAAGGGTATGTCAAGTTGCTCGTCCGTCTAAATGCACTTCCCTATTATAGGGTCCAAGGTTCCGCCAGCCCCGATGAACCAAGTCCGACAACGGTATGGCCAGTTCATTGTCTCTGGTTCGATCCCTTTTTCAACCAGATCATTCTCAAGCTTGGCCCACTTAGGCCGGGCTACGAGGTAGCCACCTGACCCCGTGCGATGGTGAAGCTTCTTCTTCGCAGCATTTATCTTGTTTGTCGCCGACATCTTCTTACTCTTTTTCGATGTCTTGTTGGCCACAAATGCGGGCCAGTGATCTCTGATCTTCTCATATCTGCCCTTGAATTCTGGTGTCTCTTTTTTATCGACAAACCTATTCAGCTCTTTCTTCCACCTCCTGAATAGGTCTGCCATCCTCTTAAGAGCAAAAGACTTGATTAATTGCTCTTTAACTGGCTTCTCCGGATCATCCTCTGGCGATAGGGTGAAATTTGACTTCAGCTCAGTCCAAAGATCATGTTTCTGCATATCATTGATGTAAGACACCTCAGGGTCTTCTGTAGCCGGCTTTAACCATTGCTGGATGCTGATCGGGATCTTGTCCCTAACTAGAACCCCGCATTGAGCAACAAATGCGTTCTTTGTTCGGATGGATTCAATCGGTTGGCCGTCGGGCGCGATTGCTATGATCTCAAACCTTTCATCCGAGCTCAACTTTTTCTTCGGGCCTCGTCTCTTTACCTCAGTTGTGCTCGATCCGGAGGGCTAGAAAAAAGAACAAAGACTTAATTAATATGTGTACATACCAAAACAATGAATGCATCAATTAGCTAGTCAGCACAGGCTTAACTAATATATATACCTGGCCGGACTCGGCTCGGTCACCGGAGCCGTCATCACGGTCTCCTTCTTGCACCGGCATTGGGTCACCGGAGCCGTCCTCATGTTCTTCTTCTTGCACCGGCATTAGGTCACCGGAGCCAGCTTCTTCACCCTCTCATTCCAGACCATCGATGTCATTGAGAAACAACGAGACGGCATCACTTCCTTCTGCAATTATGTCCCTCAACAACGCTTCTTTTGCTTCGTCTCGGGCGGTGTCCATAGTTTCTACAAATATTTACAACATGGCAATTATTATTCAAACATGACAGATGGATATATTAGTGGCAAACGTAGAACTAGCTAGCTAATCATAGTAAGGAATCATATATATTAATTAGTGGCCTCGACGCTGCTTCTCTAGGGTTTGGGGTGGCCTCGACAACGCTTCGAGGGTTTGGGGTGGCCTCAAGAACGCTTCAAGGAGGGGGTAATATCGACCCCCCCCCCCACGTGTTGAAGCTATCGGGAGGGGGTATATCAACAACGACGACACTACATCTATGTCCCTCGACGACCCTCGTTCCCGATAAAAAAAAGAGGAAGAAGAAGAAAAAAAAAGAGGAGAAGAAAGAATAGAGGAGAAGATCTCCTCTATTCTTTCTTCTCCTCTTTTTTTTTCTTCTCTATTCTTTCTTCTCCTCTTTTTTTTTCTTCTTCCTCTTCTTTTTTTATCCTCTTCTTCCTCTCATGTTCGAGAGGATCGCCGAGGGGTCGGGAGGTTTCCTAGTGTCAAAGGATTCAACAAAACCATGTCTTCATCATTAGGCGAAAGTAACAGGTGCATGATGGTACGAAGCTCTCCAAAGTTATTTTGGAATGGAGTCCCAGATAGGATAATTCGCTTTTTGGTACAAAGTTCAGCAAGAACCTTCCAAATATCGTTATTTGGAAGGCCTTTGCTGAAATTCATACAAAAAGGCAAATTATCCTATCCGGGACACCATTCCAAAATAACTTTGGAGGACTTCGTCATGCCCTGATTACTTCCGGCTAATGATGAAGCCATGGATTTCTTCAATACTTTGACACTAGGAAACCTCTCTCGACCCCTTGGCGATCCTCGACCCCTCGAACCCTCGACGACCCTGGAACCCTCGACCACTAGACGACCCTGGAACCCTCGACCCTCGATCCCTCGACCCTATAGAACCCTCGAACCCTCGACCCTGAAACCCTCGACCCTTGACCCCTTAACGACCCTCGACCCTCTACCCTAGTTCCCGAAGAAGAAGAAGAAGAAGAAGAAGAAGAAGAAGAAAGAGGAGAAGAAGAAAGGAATAGCTAGAGGAGAAGATCGAAGAAAAAAAAGAAGAAAAAAAAAGAGGAGAAGAAGAAAGGAATAGTGGAGAGGAAGAGAAAATAGAATATTCTTTTTTCTCTTCCTCTCCACTATTCCTTTCTTCTTCTCCTCTTTTTTTCTACTTTTTTCTTCTTCTTATTTATTTCTCCTTTTCTTTTCCTCTCCTCTTCTTCTTTCTTTCCTCTTCTTATTTTCTTCTTTCCTATCCTTCTTTTTCTAAAATTGTAACTTTTGCATATATAAAACTTTTCTAAAATTGTAACTTTCTATATATGACCAAAAGACTTTCTATGAACAAAGAAACATTTTTAACATATATATTTAGCAAATTCTAGCCACATACATCACATACACATATACATTATAGCCACATACACATATACATCACATATGAACAAAAAAATAAACTAATAAAAATAAAAAAACATATTGCAACATATGAACAAAAACATATAGCCACATACATACACATACATTATATATATATGAAAAAAATTTAAACTAATAAAAGAAGTGGTGGCGCCGGCGGGGCAGAGGGGCATGGAGGCAGCGGTGGCGCCGGCGGGGCAGGGCAGGGCAGGGGCGCGGGAGCGAGGCAAGGCAGGGGCGCGAGGCAGGTGCTCACAGAGGGGTGGCGGAGCACGGCGGGCGGCGTCGGGGCGCGGGAAGCGGTGCCGGCGTCGGGGCAGATGGCGTCGAGGGCGGCGGCGACGACAAAGTTGAGCAGCCTGACGGCGTCGGTGGCGGCGACGACGGTGAGGTGGACCAGCCTGACGGCGTCGGAGGCGGCGGCGACGACGAGGTGGAGCAGCCTGACGGCTCGGCGGCGACGGCGACGAGGCAGAGCAGCGGGCGTCGGGCGGAGAAGAAAGGGATGGATTTTGGAGAAACTGCTAAGTGCTGCTTATATAGCAAAGCCTTTAGTCCCGGTTCATGGCACAAACCGGGACTAATGCCCCCCTTTAGTCCCGGTTGGTGCCACCAACCGGGACCAAAGGCCTTGTGCTGCCCCGCGCCCAAATGTTTAGTCCCACCTCGCTAGTTGAGAGGGAGCCACACCTGTTTATAAGGTGCGATGCGCCTTCCCTCTCGAGCTCCTCTCTAAAGCAGGCTTTCGGGCCTAACCGTGCAATGTGTGCCTGTGGGCCTACTGGGCCTCCCGCGGGCCTGAATCCTGGCCCATGGTAGGGTTTCTAGTCGTATTCAGGCCGTGGGTGCCCAGTAGGTGGCACTTTTTTTGTTTTTTTGTTTTTCTTGTTTCTACTTACAACAAAATACTTATTGTTGCTATATTTATTTATTTATTCAGTTTTTTTTGTTTTGTTTTCTGCATTATTTATTTTCTTTTGTTTTTTGCTTTATTTTTTAATTCTTTTTGCTTTTAGTTTTAGAAAAATTATAAACTTTCTGTTAGTGCCATTAGTTTTCAAATTTGAAAACACTTTTTTTTGTTTTTTTGTTTTCTTTGTTGCTTTATTTATTTTATTTTGTTTCTACTTACAACAAAATACTTATTGTTGCTATTTTTTTCTCCAGTTTTTTTGTTTTGTTTTCTGTATTATTTATTTTGTTTTGTTTTTTGCTTTATTTTTTAATTCTTTTTGCTTTTAGGTCAGCAAAATTATAAACTTTCTGTTAGTGCCATTAGTTTTAGAAAAATTATAAACTTTCTGTTAGTGCCATTAGTTTTCAAATTTGAAAACACTTTTTTTGTTTTTTTTTATTTTATTTGTTGCTTTATTTATTTTATTTTATTTCTACTTACAACAAAATACTTATTGTTGCTATTTTTATTTTTTTCCCAGTTTTTTTGTTTTGTTTTCTGTATTATTTATTTTGTTTTGTTTTTTGCTTTATTTTTTAATTCTTTTTGCTTTTAGGTCAGCAAAATTATAAACTTTCTGTTAGTGCCATTAGTTTTAAAAAAATTATAAACTTTCTGTTAGTGCCATTAGTTTTCAAATTTGAATAGTTAAAATTTGAACATAGTTGCACCTATAGAGAAAATTCGACCTAAATTCATAGTTTTCAAATGAACTCTGAAAAAGTTGGCATAGCATACTCGTCTGTTACAAATTTGGCATGGTATCATCATAATAGTTGCGGGAGAAAGTCTTCACTTTTTCTTCGCTTGTGTCATTTGCTTATTGCGCCGTAACCGTGGATAATCTTCAGCGTTTATCAGGATGCTTGGGTCAGCCTTGACATTGAAGGGAGGAATTTCATGAAACCTTTCATAATCTTCAGACATGTCCCTTTTTCCTGAAAGAACTATGTGCCGCTTTGGCTCATCGTATGATGTATTCGCTTCCTTATCTTTTCTTTTTCTCGGTCTGGTAGACATGTCCTTCACATAGATAACCTGTGCCACATCATTGGCTAGGACGAATGGTTCGTCAGTGTACCCAAGATTTTTCAGATCCACTGTTGTCATTCCGTACTGTGGGTCTACATGTACCCCGCCTCCTGATAGATTGACCCATTTGCACTATGTCCGTAGTCAAGTTCCCATATGTCCACTATGTAACCATAATATGTGTCCTTTCCCTTCTCGGTTGTTGCATCAAAGCGGACACCGCTGTTTTGGTCGGTGCTCTTTTGATCTTGGTCAATCGTGTAAAATGTATTCCCATTTATCTCGTATCCTTTGTAAATCAATACAGTCAAAGATGGTCCCCTGGACAACAAGTACAACTCATCACAAACAGTGTTGTCACCTCTGAGACGTGCTTCCAACCAACTGCTGAAAGTCCTAATGTGTTCACATGTAATCCAGTCGTCGCACTGCTCCGGGTGTTTGGAGCGCAGACTGTTCTTGTGTTCATCGACATACGGGGTCACCAAGGTAGAGTTCTGTAGAACTGTGTAGTGTGCTTGAGACCAAGAATGCCCGTCCCTGCATATTATTGAGTCCGCTCCTAGCGTGCCTTTTCCAGTCAATCTCCCCTCATACCGCGATTTAGGGAGACCTATCTTTTTAAGGCCAGGAATGAAGTCAACACAAAACCCGATGACATCCTCTGTTTGATGGCCCATGGAGATGCTTCCTTCTGGCCTAGCGCGGTTACGGACATATTTCTTTAGGACTCCCATGAACCTCTCAAAGGGGAACATATTGTGTAGAAATACGGGCCCCAGAATGACAATCTCGTCGACTAGATGAACTAGGACATGCGTCATGATATTGAAGAAGGATGGTGGGAACACCAGCTCGAAACTGACAAGACATTGCACCACATCACTCCTTAGCCTTGGTATGATTTCTGGATCGATCACCTTCTGAGAGATTGCATTGAGGAATGCACATAGCTTCACAATGGCTAATCGAACGTTTTCCGGTAGAAGCCCCCTCAATGCAACCGGAAGCAGTTGCGTCATAATCACGTGGCAGTCATGAGACTTTAGGTTCTGGAACTTTTTATTTGGCATATTTATTATTCCTTTTATATTCGACGAGAAGCCAGTCGGGACCTTCATACTGAGCAGGCATTCAAAGAAGATTTCTTTCTCTTCTTTCGTAAGAGCGTAGCTGGCAGGACCTTCATACTGCTTCGGAGGCATGCTGTCTTTTTCATGCAAATGTTGCAGGTCCTCCCGTGCCTCAGGTGTATCTTTTGTCTTTCCATACACGCCCAAGAAGCCTAGCAGGTTCACGCAAAGGTTCTTCATCACGTGCATCACGTCGATTGAAGAGCGGACCTCTAGGTCTTTCCAGTAGGGTAGGTCCCAAAATATAGATTTCTTCTTCCACATGGGTGCGTGTCCCTCAGCGTCATTCGGAACAGCTAGTGTGCCGGGACCCTTTCCAAAGATTACGTGTAAATCATTGACCATAGCAAGTACGTGATCACCGGTACGCATGGCGGACTTCTTCCGGTGATCTGCCTCGCATTTGAAATGATTGCCTTTCTTTCGACATTGATGGTTGGTCGGAAGAAATCGACGATGGCCCAGGTACACATTCTTCCTGCATTTGTCCAGGTATATACTTTCAGTGTCATCTAAACAATGTGTGCATGCGTGGTATCCTTTGTTTGTCTGTCCTGAAAGGTTACTGAGAGCGGGCCAATCGTTGATGGTCACGAACAGCAACGCCTTTAGGTTAAATTCCTCTTGTCTGTGCTCATCCCACGTACGTACACCGTTTCCATTCCACAGCTGTAAAAGTTCTTCAACTAATGGCCTTAGGTACACATCAATGTCGTTGCCGGGTTGCTTAGGGCCTTGGATGAGAACTGGCATCATAATGAACTTCCGCTTCATGCACATCCAAGGAGGAAGGTCATACATACATAGAGTCACAGGCCAGGTGCTGTGATTGCTGCTCTGCTCCCCGAAAGGATTAATGCCATCCGCGCTTAAAGCAAACCATACGTTCCTTGGGTCCTTTGCAAACTCATCTCAGTACTTTCTCACGATTTTTCTCCACTGCGACCCGTCAGCGGGTGCTCTCAACTTCCCGTCTTTCTTATGGTCCTCACTGTGCCATCGCATCGACTTGGCATGCTTTCCGTTTCTGAACAGACGTTTCAACCGTGGTATTATAGGAGCATACCACATCACCTTCGCAGGAACCCTCTTCCTGTGGGGCTCGCCGTGAACATCACCAGGGTCATCTCGTCTAATCTTATACCGCAATGCACCGCATACCGGGCATGCGGTCAGATCCTTGTATGCACCGCGGTATAGGATGCAGTCATTAGGGCATGCATGTGTCTTCTCCACCTCCAATCCTAGAGGGAATACGACCTTCTTTACTGCGTATGTACTGTCGGGCAATTCGTTATCCTTTGGAAGCTTCTTCTTCAATATTTTCAGTAGCTTCTCAAATCCTTTGTCAGGCACAACATTATCTGCCTTCCACTGCAGCAATTCCAGTACGGTACCGAGCTTTGTGTTGCCATCTTCGCAATTGGAGTACAACCCTTTTTTTTGATCCTCTAACATGCGATCGAACTTCAGCTTCTCCTTTTGACTTTCGCATTGCGTCCTTGCATCGACAATGACCCGGCGGAGATCATCATCATCGGGCACATCGTTTGGTTCCTCTTAATCTTCAGCAGCTTCACCCGTTGCAGCATCATTGGGCACATCTTCTGGTTCCTCTTGATCTTCACCAGCTCCCCCCGTTGCAGCATCACGGTATTCAGGGGGCACATAGTTGTCATCGTACTCTTCTTCTTCGTCGTCTTCCATCATAACCCCTATTTCTCCGTGCCTCATCCAAACATTATAGTGTGGCATGAAACCCTTGTAAAGCAGGTGGGTGTGAAGGATTTTCCGGTTAGAGTAAGACACCGTATTCCCACATTTAGTGCATGGACAATACATAAAACCATTCTGCTTGTTTGCCTCAGCCGCATCGAGAAATTCATGCACGCCCTTAATGTACTCGGAGGTGTGTCTGTCACCGTACATCCATTGCCGGTTCATCTGCGTGCATTATATATAATTAAGTGTTCAAATTAATAGAAGTTCATCATCACATTAAAACCAAAGTACATACATAGTTCTCATCTAACAACATATAGCTCTCCAGAGCATCTAATTAATTAAACCATACATTGAAACTATGTAAAATATTTAAATGCAAAAACAAAGGCGATCATAATCGCAACCAAGGTAACAATTGATCCAACGGCATAATGATACCAAGCCTCGGTATGAATGGCATATTTTCTAATCTTTCTAATCTTCAAGCGCATTGCATCCATCTTTATCTTGTGATCATCGACGACATCCGCAACATGCAACTCCAATATCATCTTCTCCTCCTCAATTTTTTTTATTTTTTCCTTCAAGAAATTGTTTTCTTCTTCAACTAAATTTAACCTCTCGACAATAGGGTCGGTTGGAATTTCCGATTCACATACATCCTAAATAAATAAAATATATGTCACGTTGGTCCGCATAATTTTCATAAACAATAAATGAACCAATAGTTATAAAGATAATATATATACCACATCCGAATCATAGACAGGACGAGGGCCGACGGGGGCGGATACCAAAACCATCGCACTATATAAGATGCAATAATAAAAGTAAGAAAATGATACAAGTATCTATCTAAACATACAAGTAAGAATATTTTTCCTTTCAGAAAGAAGATAAGAACAAGAGGCTCACCACGGTGGTGTCGGTGATGAGATCGGCGCGGGTGATCGACGACGGTGAAGACAGGGGTGGGGCGTGACGGACCGCTAAATCTAGACAAATCTCGAGGAAAATGGAGCTTTGAGGTCGAGCTTCGAGAGGAGAAAGCTTAACTAGTGTGGCTCGGCATTTCATCGAACACCTCATGTGCATAGGAGGTGAGCTAGAGCACCACACAAACCCCTCCCCTCGCCGGCCAGAAAAAAACAGAGCACTGAAGTGCTCTGCTCACGGGCGAGGGTATATATAGGCACCTCATTGGTCCCGGTTGGTGGCCTGAACCGGGACCAAAGGGCAGTCTTTGGTCCCGGTTCAGGCCACCAACCGGGACCAATGGTGGTGGGCCAAGAGCCAGGCCCATTGGTCCCGGTTCGTCCCACCAACCGGGACTAAAAGGTCCAGACGAACCGGGACCAATGGCCCATGTGGCCCGGCCGGCCCCCTGGGCTCACGAACCGGGTCCAATGCCCCCATTGGTTCCGGTTCTGGACTGAACCAGGACTAATGGGCTGACCCGGTCTAGACCATTGCCCCCTTTTCTACTAGTGGCCTCATCTAATTGGCCCCTCCTGATTTTCACTGGTGGACCCGCCCTCCTAATTAAATCTCTGCCAATCACAGCCCATCAGCCCTGTAAGCTCCCTGTAACTTCCCGTACATCTAGCATTGCTCATAGTCACTTTATAGCAGAACTAGGGCAAAATATATCCCGTAAACGTGCACATTTTTACGAGGTTTCATAATTCCTCTCAAAGTTTCCCTCCATCAATAGGAAAGACGAGGTGTCTCATAAAAGTTACACGTCAGCTAGCTAACCACCACCGGAGGCCGCCGCGCTGCCGCCCACCAACCCACCACCATCGACCTCTGCTGTCCGCTATCAGCCCCCGCCGCCGGAGTATGCCATCGCCATCGCGCCACTGCCAAAACCATTTTTAGGGAAAGTTTTACAGGAACCGAGAAAATACCTCAACCGTCAACTTCCACTAAATTTTGCGGAAACCCGTAAAAATGGTTTTACCAGGAGTTATTTACGGGAGCTGTTGGAGAAGCTTCAGTAAACTGGTAGTAGTACAATACAATCCATACATGAATAGATAACCCGTTTGGTCTGTTCCACTTTATTTCGTTCCATGTACGTACTGTATACACGTAACACGTATACAATGCAGCATCACGTGCTAGCTTTTATTTAACAGCATGGATCAGTCTCAGCTTACTTTTAGCTAGCCTTTTATTCTTATCATAGCTAGCTAGCCCTTTGATCGATCGACGGAGAACGTAATCTAGTCGCGGCAGTCGACGAACTGGTAGTTGACGTTGAGGTGGCCCTGCTGGTACCCGATCCCGTTGGTGTCGATCTTGGTGAAGACGGTGTCCCAGTCCAGGTCCAGCCCGCCGTTGGCGCACTGGTCCACGATCCTCGCCGTGATCTGCGCCCCCGTCGCCGGGTTGGTCACCTGGAGGCACTTGCCGCAGGACGCCTGCCCGTGGGCGCCGGCGGGGCCGCAGAACGCCGTCCACCCGTACTTGGACCGCCACGACAGCGGCTTGCTGGCGTCCCAGGTCGCGCAGTAGGCGCTCACCGCGGGCGCGCCCAGGTCCCAGTTGTTCTGCGCCGGCCGGTAGTAGTGGTACGTCGCCCGCACGTTGGTCGCCTGCTGCGCCGTGGCCGCCGCCGCCGCCGCGCACAGCAGCGCCACCACCAGCATCAGGCGTGCGGCCATCGTCGTCTCGTCGACCACGGTGATCAGTCACAACCTGCTAGCTAGTTTGTGTGGGTGTGTGTATTGGACTTGCTGCTGGCTGAAGCTGGATGGGATGGGAACTGCTCTTTCGCCGATGAGTTTATATAGAGGTGGGAGGGACGGACGCGGCGTCTCACATGTTATGTTGGCATGACTTTTCTTCTCTTCCTTGTGGAAATCTACAAGCTTCTATGCATTTTCCACAGACCGGAAGTCAGTTGCATGCACTACTCACAACCACGTGGGCACTCTTTAACTAGTTCTGCCACCTAGCTTGTCAGCTCTCGCAAGTGTCACTTTCCACAAATCTGTGCGGTTGCAGTTGCAAGCCACATGAATGGTAGAAGAGAAATATCTCAGTCATCGACCAAGTTTTCATTTTTCGGGAAAGAAAAGGACCCGATTTATTAAAAAAGAATCATCAAAAATACAAAACATCTCAAACATAACAAAAAATACATTGAGATTCCGAGACCATCAACAACCACTATTGCCTTCAGAACGAGCAGGTGATGTGCCGCTGTCGTTGCTCCCCTACCTGAGCTGGCTTGACCTTCTGAGGACAACCGGAAGTCTTCGTGCACGTGCCTCTAAGGACCAACGCCCTGGAACCGCAATTATTGCCGTTGAACTCCTCATAGATCTGAAGCACCTGATGACAGTGTCCTGGATTAGTGGGTCTACACCACATCAGCCCGCCATTGTTGGGCCGAGCCGAGGACCCACCGACAACCGAAGAATGGGCCACACATGCCCTGGCCCGCAGCGTATGATGGAATCCTCCGAAGACTTGTCGTACACTTCAAGGCGTTTTTGAATGATCAGCATGTTATCCCTAGAGGCCTTGCATCTTCAGGCACTGAGGATCACAATAACCATCACGCAAGGTCCCAGCCCCCGCGTCGTCCCCGCTAGGGCGGCTCGGGCGGCTCCCTACCCAGCCGCCGGGGCGCATACTCCTTCCTCCCCACCCTCCGCCACCGCCGGGGGACGCCGCCGGTCTAAGCCCGGGGGCCGACGACGGTGGCGGAAGACATCACCTCTCTCCCGTGGATCTGGGGTTGTGCGGATCCCCGAATCATGTGGAGGCGCCTCAGATCCGATAGGCAACGGTGATGGCTGTGGCGCGGCGGCGTCGGAGGCGGCGCGGGTTGTGGGCGCGGCGACCAGCCCTGTTCGGGCGGCGGCGGCACTGCGGTCGGCGACGGCGGCGGCGCGCCATCTGCCTTTGGATCGGCGGCGGCGGCGTGGAGGGCCTGGTGGTCGCGTAGGCGGCACCTCCGTCAGATCTGTTCTGACCGGTGCAGTCGGCGGCGGTGGTCATCTCTTCCGTCAGAGGTGATCGGCCTACGGCTGGGTGATCAGATCTAAAGATCCGTCAGCTAGTCCCGGCTACGAGTCGGGGAGACATAGTTGCCGGTGAAAACCGAGCCGTTGGCGGGCGATGGCGGCGTTTTGCGTCGTTACCTTGATGAAGGCATCGTCATGTAACTGTTGTCAACCCACTCGTGCTGCTTCGGGGGAAACCCTAGGATCTGGTCTTCCAGATCGAACGATGGTGGTACTACGGTGCCGTCTCTCTTTTGGGAGCATCGTTTGTGGAGCAGCGCTGGAAGACAGAGGCGGGAGGTGGAGCGGCTTCGTCTTGCACGGAGCTTCGGTGGAGCTGTCAAGTCATGCCTGGCCGACAGGTGCTACGCTGAGTCATGCCTGGTCGGCAGGTGCTACGCACGACAGATCTTCCAAAGACTTCAAGCTGTGTCGGCTGGTGGTACTTGGCAGCATGGTGCTGAGGTGTATCAGCGGCGACCGTGACGTGCTCAGCTGTTTGCGCGCAGGGAGGAGGTACCGTTGGGCGCTGTGGTGGCGTCGACGATAGCTAGACCGAGCAAGGTTGATGCATCAGTACAGTTCTGAAGATGGAGCGATGGCAGGTGGCGGCGGCGGCCTCTGAGAGCACGCCGGACCGGCGAGACCCATGCCCGGCAGGCGTCCTGGATGGGTCCTTAGGTCTTAGATGTTAGGTTTGGCTGCGATGTCTGTTTGGTATTAGGCCCAGGCTATCTGCGCCCCTTCATCAACTAGATAGGTGTAGCGACAGTTTGTTGCTTAGACGACGGCTTTAGTCTTACTGTTGTATTACTTTGTAAAGTCTTGTGAGAATAATTAATAAAGTGGCTGTATGCATCGTCCAGATGCAGAGATCGGGGGTCATCCTCCTTTTCTAAAAAAAAATGTTATCCCTAGTTGTAGTCATCATAGTTGTAAGCCTAGAAACCCCCTGGTGCCTACATAAGCAGAGGCTTTTAGTATGTAGAGGCAAGATTTTTAGACTAGAGCTTATTTATACGATCTTGAGGTAGATCATCATGTACTTTGTACCACATCCATAATCAATACAAAACAAGCAGGACATAGAGTTTTACCTTTTAGAGAGGGTCCGAACCTGGATAAACTATCGTGTCCCCATTTGTTTTGTTACCATCGTGCCAAGATCACTAGCTCGGGACCCCTATCCAAGATCCGCCGGTTTTAGCATCGACATTTGTGGCCCATGCAGGTATTGATGTGTGGTCACAGAGGAGCGATGAGATGTCGCTTGACGATAAAATCCATGACGACGTACCCCTTACGTCGGAAACACAAGGCCTCGGTTCAACCGAAGCCCAGGAGCACCTGCTCGTCGTCAGGACTGAAAATTTGACGAAATAGATCTGGTGATTGGACCCTTGGCGGAGACTTTGGATGTAGCCGAAGCCACCCATATGGTCTCCGCCAAGAAACGGTTCAACACTTGAATAGATCACGATTTTGATCAAATGGGCCAAGCCTGGAGCTTAGATACAAACTCGCGTCCAGATAACACGGTTAACCCAATCACCCAGCCTTGCGAGGATCTTCCCAGGAAACCGACATTGAATCAGCTGGAATCAAAATTCCTATCTCACCCACCGCCCACGTTGCGTATCGCCCCAATAGTTTAGGGTCGATGCGAGAGCTGGTTAGGTGGACAGTGGTATCCCTAACCCATCAGGGTTTAAATCCTGATGCTCGCATTATTTCTGGATTTATTTCAGGATTTCTGGCGATGCGCTTTCAGTGGGAGGAGACGTTCCCGTCGACGACGAGACGCCTACGGTGACTTTGTAAATCTCAAGATGATATGCCGGCTCAGGTGAATGTATGCGCGTGTATATGAGCGCTTGTGTCTGTACTGGTGCTCAAAAAAAATAGTTTAGGGTCGATAAATGCCTGGGGATCTCGATCATGTCATGCAAAAGCCCAACGAAACGGTTCCACAGTTTAGGATGCGATTTTCATTTTTTTTTTGTTGATAGCTTACCAAGCTGATCATTTGGTTTGGATGCAATTTTCGTTTATTAAGAACAAGATCCTGAATTGCTGTGACACGGAAGCACTGGGGCTTTCCGCTTCAATTGCCAAGACGAAGGCATCTCTAACGTTTTAGCACGGAGACGTGTCAGAACGTTCCAAAAGCTATCATACATCGAATCAAGATATTGCATAATGAAATAGCCCTGATAGTAGAGAAGGAACAAAAGGATTAAATCCAAAGACTTTTCAAAAATCCTTATAGACCACGATGCGACAGAATAAGCGTGGTGCGGGTTAGGAAGACACCTAACCCTCACGCATTTCCTATTCGCTCCTTCAGCGTACATTAACGTGCATTTTGTTAACTAGCCCTGAAGGCGCTCTTACTTGGGCCGGCCCATTTTATTTCTATAAACTCTCGCAAAAAAAGGTGTAGGCGGCAAGCTTTGACCTTGCCATTAACCATTGGAGGGGAAGCCCGCTAACCACTAGGACAAATGTCCCATTTGGATTTTTTTTCTATATGAGCACGATGTTTTTTCCAGATGTTTTTATTCAGTTTTTCTTTTTCTTTTTTTCCTTTTTTTCCTTTTTCTTCAATGCGCGGATTCTTTTCAAATTAAAGATTTTTCTTCAACATTGATGAACCTTTTTCAAAATTTGTGAACTTTTTTTCAAATTAGTGAACTTTTAAAAAAATTGATGTTTTTTCAGATTTGTAGACATTTTTTAATAAATTTGATGAAATAATTTTCAAATTTGATGAACATTTTTCCAAATTCGATGAACTTTTTTCAAATCAATGATTTTTTTTAATTTGATGCACTTTTTTAAAATTCGATGATTTTTTTTCAAATAAATGAACTTTTCTTTAAATAAATGAACATTTTCCGAAATTTATGAACTTTTTTTCAATTCATGAACTTTTCTTAGAATAATTTATACTGGTCAAGTGGTTTTGGTGCCACGCTGTCTTCCATGCAACAATCAGAATTGCTATTTTTATACGAGGGCCACCAACCTTAACCGGTGCTTAAAGCGCCCGATAGGAGGTCCCCAACCCTCAACCCCCAGTTGGGAACCCAACCGAGGGTTTTTTACGCTACTAGGCATACGATCGAGACCAACAAGGCTCCGCGGAACAGAAGGAGACCTGTCGGTGGTAGGGTGTTGCCGCGGGGCTTTTAACTATCATATATATATTAGGTGATACCCCGTGCGTTGCGGCGGGACTTTTAACTACCATATTTTTATAAACTACTCAAAAGAAGAATAAAATGCTTGAAACGGAAAGAAGCGAAGTTGGCATCAAATAAAAACTTGATGGAATATTGATATTTCCATTTGAACTGCATGAATACATGTAGATACAGTCATGTATTTTAGTTACTACTTGGTTGTCAGGTTGGTGAGCATTGAAACAATTGTTGTCATAAAGGTATTGTTAGCTTAGACCGAGTTCAGAAAGGGCACTGTGTTGGGGAACGTTGCATGGGAAAAAAAATCTACGCTCACCAAGACCAATCAGGAGATGAACATCTACGAGGGGAGAGATTGGATCCATATACCCTTGTAGATTGCTAAGCGGAAGCATTAAGAAACGCAGTTGATGTCGTCGTACTCTTCGCGATCCGATCACGATCCAATCCGATCTAGCGCCGAACGGACGACACCTCCGCGTTCAGCACACGTACGGCTCGATGACTTCTCCTCATTCTTAATCCAACAAGCGAGGGAGGAGAAGTAGATGGGATCTCAACCAGCACGGCGGCGTGGTGGTGGAGCAATCCCAGCAGGGCTTCCCCAAGCGCCTCCGGAACTATAAACGAGAAAGAATGGGAGAGAGAGGAGGCCATAGGGCATGGGAATTGTTGTGTCCAGCCCTTGCGCCTCCTCCCCATTATATATAGGGGTGTTGGAGGGCTGGGGGCGCAGCCCTAGCCCCTCCTCCAAGGAGTGAAGGCGGCCAAAGGGGGAGGAGTGCCCTCCAAGCCAAGTGGAGGGCCCTCCCCCTTAGGATTTTCCTTCCCCTAGGCGGATGGGCCTTAGGGGGGTTGGTACGCCTGGCCCAATAAGGCTAGGACGCCCCCCTACAGCCCATGCACGCCCTAGGTGCTGGAGGGACCCTTCCGAACTCCTTCATAACCTTCTAGAACCTTCCGAAAGCTTCCTGGTACAATACAGATAAAACCCGAAACTTTTCTGATAGCCAACATATGACTTTCCATATATAAATCTTTACCTCCGGACCATTCCAGAGCTCATCGTGACGTCTGCGATCTCATCTGGGACTCCAAACAACATTCGGTCACCAACATGAATATCCCAATACTACTCTACCGTCACCGAACGTTAAGCGTGTGGACCCTATGTACGGGTTCGAGAATAATGTAGACATGACCAAGACACCTCTCCGGTCATAACCAATAGCGGAACCTAGATGCCCATATTGGTTCCTACATATTCCATGAAGATCTTTCATCGGTTGAACCACGATGTCAAGGATTCAGCTAATCCCATACGTAGTTCCCTTTGTCCATCGGTATGTTACTTGCCCGAGATTCGATCGTCGGTATCTCCATACCTAGTTCAATCTCATTACCGGCAAGTCTCTTTACTCGTTCCATAATACGACATCCCATGACTAACTCTCTAGTCACATTGCTTGCAAGCTCATTGTGATGTTGTATTGCCGAGTGGGCCCTAAGATACCTCTCCATCATATGAAGTGACAAATCTCATTCTCGATCCATGCCAACTCAACAGACACCCTTGGAGATACCTGTAGAGCATCTTTATAGTCACCCAATTACGTTGCGAAGTTTGATACACACAAGGTACTCCTTCGGTGTCAGTGAGTTGCATGATCTCATGGTCATAGGAACAGATACTTGACATACAGAAAACAATAGCAATAAGCTTGATACGGTCATATGCTACATTCATAGTTTGGGTCTTCTCCATCACATCATTATCCTAACGATGTAATCTCGTTATCAAATGACAACTCATGTCTATGGCTACGAAACTATAGTCATCTTTGATCAACGAGCTAGTCCGATAGAGGCTCACTAGGAAGATGTTGTTGTCTATATATCCACACATGTATTTGAGTTTCCAATCAATACAATTATAGCATGGATAATAAATGATTATCATGAACAAGGAGATATAATAATTATTTTATTATTGCCTCTAAGACATATTTCCAACACACAGAAACTCACTCGTACTCAAACGTTGAATCTTATAGAGTTAACAATGTTGAACTGAAGAATAAAATAGGGCCACATGGAAGTGGAGATTGCTTTTCGCTCGAGGGAAGAAGGATTGGAATAAAAAATCAAAATAGTTCGCACATGAATATATTGTAATACTATGTTTAGGTTTAACTGCAAATTGTAATGATAAGACATGAGCACTGATATTTGGTATTTAACTCACTCACCTTTTTTCCAGTCAACAAAAGAATATATATATATATATATACTTACTTAACAAAAAGATATAAACATGTTTTCCGTTAGGAAGTGTATTGTGCAGCATAAAGGAATTATAAATGTAGATGTTCTATCTTGCCTACAGAATTTGCCGACTGAGATTGTTAATTGTCTTATTTATTATATAAAAAACAACAATTATAAATTAGAATCAAGAAACTATGAAAGTTGGTATGTATTTCGAATCCAGTTAGCTAATCTAAAATTATGCTTTATAACATGAGGCTTCCATATGAAGTTAATAGTGGCTTAAAACATATATATTAGTATATTACATACTTGGTTTGTTGTTAATACTTGTGCATAAATTGTAGGTGCACCTTGAAACAGAAATAAGAGTGTACTCCAAATGTCAAAAAAGAGGGGATATACCAATATGAAAGAAAAAGATAAAAGAACAATGAGATACTGATGTCAAATATGAATTGCAACAGAACCTGCATTAGCATATGCAACATCCGACTTTCCCTACAGTGTCGATTAAAATAACTCCATGGGTGTACAGATGTACACCCATTATTTTATACTAAAATATTATACTTGTCATCCTACCATGTTAAGGATTATAGTTTTATTATTTATTTGGCATACTTAACAACATAACAAAGTTAACTATTAGTTGTATTATTTATTTTATTATATATTTGTAATATATATTACTGAAAAATACTAATGTGTTGCGCTGAATTCAATTTGTACTTTGTAACAAAAATGGTTTTTCTCAATAGTGTTTGATACTTATGTAAATTATATAGTTTACAGCTATCTATGTTAGATATATCTCTAGAACATATGGTTTGACAAATATTGTAATAGTGGTTGTACTATATGATTAGGAAAGCATATATGTAGAAAATTCTAGAGTACAAATTTTATCGTAACTAAGGAATTGCTTCAGATATATTCGTTTTTTACCGAAAAAGGCTTTCGCCCCGCTTTATAAATAAAGCAACCGATATATGATTAGGAATTGCTTCAGATATATTCGTTTTTGGAGCATCCATGTACAAGTTAAATCATATATTTGCTAGACCATATGGTTTAACAGATGGACCTATATACTCTCTTTAAAATAGAAATAATGGGTGTACATCTGTACACCCACATACTCATCTAGCTCCGCCCATGTATATGTATCAGAATCATATGTGATATGATTAAGCCTCGCAAAAAATGATACTATGGTTATAACATTGTTAATAGTCCATTTGTGCTGAAAGTATTGTTCTAGGTGGTTAGTCAAATATTATCTAGCGAGGAAGAAAAGACTGGGGGAAATGAAGAAGAGAGCAAAATGTTGGCTGCCATGTTATCCGTCATAGTGGCGATATGAAAGAAGATCAGTGTAGAGGATTTTAGTGGTGCCATCTCTGATCATGTGCATGCAGCAGTGGTGAACAAACTAAAGAAGATAGTAGAAAAGAGCAAGCAGTGGCGGAGCTTGATGAATATTCTTGAGGGGGCTAATCAGGGTTGAGGGGGCGAAGAAGGTAAGTTATGCATGAATTTCAAGAAATAATTGATATTCAACCCTAATAATTAGAAGTAGTTTTCTTAGAGTAGGGGGCAATGGCCCCTTTGCCCCCCATGAAGCTCCGCCACTGTGAGCAAGGATGCTACCACTCAAGGCTGGATAATTTCAAAGCTTGTAGTTCATGTGTTCATATCAATGGTTCACCTCAAGCCGAGCTCTACCACTGAGTTCAACAAAATAACTTCCACAAGGTACTCTCCAAGGCTCTTGAGACCATGTCGGGTGTGGATGAACGCATGTTCATGAGTGGCAACCATGGCGAGATGCCTGCCAGGCCTCTAGCTTCTCTTGTGAAAGAGACACAGAAGGAGCTCGTGTGGCACAAGGCTAGACGTGATGCACTAAGAAGTGGGTGCTGGTTGTTTTAGTCCCCAAAAAATCTTGTTTCTTGCAAATGGTGTGCTTTGGAGTTTGTGACCGTGCATCTACATTGAACAAGTCGACATCAGCAAGGATTCCAGTTATCCTTTTTTTTACAGGGATTCTAGTTATCCCGATCTCTGTCCAGTGACAAGTACGTTTGAATTCCCTACTCATTTCGGTCGTTCACGTGGCCTGGCCCCTTCCAAGCCCTGTGTGTATGCGGGTTGGGCAGGCCGCAAACGGCCCAACCCTCGACCCCCACTTGTGAGCCCAACCGAGATTACTGACGCAACTGCGCATACGACCGAGACTAACACGAACCACAACGAGACCAACATGGTAGCAAGGGGAAGCTCCTAAGTGGCGCCTTAAGCGCCACTTGGAGAAACCGGCGCCTACAACGCCTCCTTCACGGGCCAGCCCATTTAATTTTTTTTTCTGTTAAACATCAAAAAAAGGTGAAAAAGAAACGCCCGCCGGTTTCAAACTATAGACCTCTCGTGTCCGAGCATATGGCTGTAACCACTAGGCCACCCTCGGTAATATGTGTCAACATACTTCCTTTTCTCCATTTATTCTCTTTAGTTCACGGATTTTTTTTATATTCCTGTTATTTTTCTTAAATGCACGAATCTAAAAAAAATGGTGAACTTTTTCAGATTTGATGAACTTTATTTTAAAATTGTGATTTTTTTAATTCGATGAACTCTTTTTCAAATCAATGTACTTTTTTCAAATTTGATGAGATCAATAAAAAATCCAAATTCAATGAACTTTTTTCAAATTCGATGAAGTTTTTGCAAAAAAAAGTTCCTTAATTTTTGAAAAAAAGTTCATTGAATTTGAAAGAAAGATCATCAAATTTTTAAAAAAGTTCATAATTTTTTGTAAAAAAAGTTCATTGACTTTTGAAAAACAGTTCGTCGAATTTGAAAAAAGTCCATGAATTCAAAAAATGTTCATAAAAATGAAAAAAAACCATGAACTCGAGAAAAGTTCAAAAATGTAATAAAGAAAATAAAAAATTGAATATAAAATAAGAACAAAAAACAAAGTAGAAAATGGAGAATAGAAAAAAGGAGAAAAGACATAAGAAGGTAGAGAGTAGAGAAATGTAACTAAGCACATAAGGCATCTTCCAATGCACAGGTGCTTAGATGAGGTTCTAATCACATTAAAGGCCTTACCAGTTAAAGCTCCCAATGCATAGGTGCTTAATTTATTGCTGCTAAGCTCCCTTCATTTTCATTTAATAATTTAACAACGAAACTTCTTCATGAATTGGTGGATTTCTTTTATTTAATTGTTTTGCCTTGGTTCACGTGCTTAGCATTGTTTCTTACTGGGGTTGCCTCACTCATTTTTCTCCTCTTAATTACTTTGCCACATCAGTTTTTTCGTCTACATGGCAACCTTAGCACTTGTACCACGTGGAGCACCGGGAAGGGGTGAAGGTGGTCTGGTGGTTAGTGCAGCGTGCCCTCCACCAGTAGGTCGCCGGTTCGAATCCTTGCGGCTTCAGGCGCTGGTTTGCTGAAATAGTACTAACCGATGCCTGCAGCGTCAAATAGGATTCGCCAATAGCAGGGTATGACGTGTGTCTATATATTGCTTGTAGCAAGTCTTGTCATCGACTCACTCACATGGGCTGGCCCAGGAAGCATTCATTTTCCTCAACATGCGTTCAGCTCGTCTGTTCAATTTCCACTCGAAAAAAAAACTCGTCCGTTTAATCAGGTAACAACGAGTGTCCACGTTTAGCAAAAACAACATGCACTTCACGTTTGTTTTTTTTCTTTTAACACATACAATCATCGATGCTGACATACACGCAAATACACTTACGTTCATAAACGCATACACGCACACCCTACTCATATAAGCACTTCATAGAAATTGCGAACACCAGTGCCAAGTTAAGGACATGAACCTTAGTGGCTGGTTTCACCACATTCAACCTAACCATCCGAGCTACACTTAACAAAGGGTGAATATACCCCATAAGTAGAAAATATGCTATGGAGATACATAAACACTTGTTTTCTGTTCAAGTATTATTTTTTATGAACTATTCATGTGTTTAAAAGTTGTTCAGATAATTTATCAACGTGTCCGTGCATTATACAAAAATGTTCAAATAATTTGAAAAGGTGTTCATGTATTTAAAAATGTTAACGGGGTTTCAAAAAGTGTTCACACTGTTAAGGAAATGTTAAGATGTTTTTAAAAGTATTTATACATGTTCAAAAAAGTTCATATTATTAAAGGTGTTGGCGTGTTTAAAACTCCTCATTGAATTTAAAAAAAAACATCATGCATAAAAATGTACATGTTTTTTGTAAAAAGTTGCATTCACGTTTTAAAAACTTTTCATACAATTAAAAAATTATGCAATTTAAATTGAGCTTTGTGAAAGGAAAAAACAACAGCAGGGGTAATCTTGTTATAATGATGGGTTTATTTATTTGTATATATCTCCTTAGTGCAACAACAACTGCCCTATTTCAGAAGAAGAAAAATAGTCTTAAAGCTTAAGGCCGGTCAATTGCTTTTGACGTATCGGGTGGGAAAGGGAGAGCCTCTTTTCTTTCCGCAATGGAATCGGCTTAAGCTCGATCTTGTCTTTCATTTCCTATCATAGGGATATAAAAATAAATCAAATTGCGTTCTTAAAGATTTTAGGAATTAAAAACAAAGCGAAATGCATGTGTCATACGCAAAGGTAATTCAAGAAGGGGCATTCAAATTGAGCTTTGTGAAAGGAAAAAAAAGACGCATATGTAATCATGTTATAATGACGTGTTTATTTATGCGTATATATCTCCTTGGTGCAACAACTACCCTTTTTCCAAAAATATAATCTTATAAAGCTTTAGGAATTAAAATTCTGCAATGGAACCGGCTTAAGTTCGATCTTGTCTTTCATTTCCTATCATAGGGATATAAAAATAAATCAAATTGCGTTCTTAAAGATTTTAGGAATTAAAAACAAAGCGAAATGCATGTGTCATACGCAAAGGTAATTCAAGAAGGGGCATTCAAATTGAGCTTTGTGAAAGGAAAAAAAAGACGCATAGGTAATCATGTTATAATGACGTGTTTATTTATGCGTATATATCTCCTTGGTGCAACAACTACCCTTTTTCCAAAAATATAATCTTATAAAGCTTTAGGAATTAAAATTCTGCAATGGAACCGGCTTAAGCTCGATCTTGTCTTTCATTTCCTATCATAGGGATATAAAAATAAATCAAATTGCGTTCTTAAAGATTTTAGGAATTAAAAACAAAGCGAAATGCATGTGTCATACGCAAAGGTAATTCAAGAAGGGGCATTCAAATTGAGCTTTGTGAAAGGAAAAAAAAAGACGCATAGGTAATCATGTTATAATGACGTGTTTATTTATGCGTATATATCTCCTTGGTGCAACAACTACCCTTTTTCCAAAAATATAATCTTATAAAGCTTTAGGAATTAAAATTCTGCAATGGAACCGGCTTAAGCTCGATCTTGTCTTTCATTTCCTATCATAGGGATATAAAAATAAATCAAATTGCGTTCTTAAAGATTTTAGGAATTAAAAACAAAGCGAAATGCATGTGTCATACGCAAAGGTAATTCAAGAAGGGGCATTCAAATTGAGCTTTGTGAAAGGAAAAAAAAAGACGCATAGGTAATCATGTTATAATGACGTGTTTATTTATGCGTATATATCTCCTTGGTGCAACAACTACCCTTTTTCCAAAAATATAATCTTATAAAGCTTTAGGAATTAAAATTCTGCAATGGAACCGGCTTAAGCTCGATCTTGTCTTTCATTTCCTATCATAGGGATATAAAAATAAATCAAATTGCGTTCTTAAAGATTTTAGGAATTAAAAACAAAGCGAAATGCATGTGTCATACGCAAAGGTAATTCAAGAAGGGGCATTCAAATTGAGCTTTGTGAAAGGAAAAAAAAGACGCATAGGTAATCATGTTATAATGACCTGTTTATTTATGCGTATATATCTCCTTGGTGCAACAACTACCCTTTTTCCAAAAATATAATCTTATAAAGCTTTAGGAATTAAAATTCTGCAATGGAACCGGCTTAAGCTCGATCTTGTCTTTCATTTCCTATCATAGGGATATAAAAATAAATCAAATTGCGTTCTTAAAGATTTTAGGAATTAAAAACAAAGCGAAATGCATGTGTCATACGCAAAGGTAATTCAAGAAGGGGCATTCAAATTGAGCTTTGTGAAAGGAAAAAAAAAGACGCATAGGTAATCATGTTATAATGACGTGTTTATTTATGTGTATATATCTCCTTGGTGCAACAACTACCCTTTTTCCAAAAATATAATCTTATAAAGCTTTAGGAATTAAAATTCTGCAATGGAACCGGCTTAAGCTCGATCTTGTCTTTCATTTCCTATCATAGGGATATAAAAATAAATCAAATTGCGTTCTTAAAGATTTTAGGAATTAAAAACAAAGCGAAATGCATGTGTCATACGCAAAGGTAATTCAAGAAGGGGCATTCAAATTGAGCTTTGTGAAAGGAAAAAAAAAGACGCATAGGTAATCATGTTATAATGACGTGTTTATTTATGCGTATATATCTCCTTGGTGCAACAGCTACCCTTTTTCCAAAAATATAATCTTATAAAGCTTTAGGGATTAAAATTCTGCAATGGAACCGGCTTAAGCTCGATCTTGTCTTTCATTTCCTATCATAGGGATATAAAAATAAATCAAATTGCATTCTTAAAGATTTTAGGAATTAAAAACAAAGCGAAATGCATGTGTCATACGCAAAGGTAATTCAAGAAGGGGCATTCAAATTGAGCTTTGTGAAAGGAAAAAAAAAGACGCATAGGTAATCATGTTATAATGACGTGTTTATTTATGCGTATATATCTCCTTGGTGCAACAACTACCCTTTTTCCAAAAATATAATCTTATAAAGCTTTAGGAATTAAAATTCTGCAATGGAACCGGCTTAAGCTCGATCTTGTCTTTCATTTCCTATCATAGGGATATAAAAATAAATCAAATTGCGTTCTTAAAGATTTTAGGAATTAAAAACAAAGCGAAATGCATGTGTCATACGCAAAGGTAATTCAAGAAGGGGCATTCAAATTGAGCTTTGTGAAAGGAAAAAAAAAGACGCATAGGTAATCATGTTATAATGACGTGTTTATTTATGCGTATATATCTCCTTGGTGCAACAACTACCCTTTTTCCAAAAATATAATCTTATAAAGCTTTAGGGATTAAAATTCTGCAATGGAACCGGCTTAAGCTCGATCTTGTCTTTCATTTCCTATCATAGGGATATAAAAATAAATCAAATTGCGTTCTTAAAGATTTTAGGAATTAAAAACAAAGCGAAATGCATGTGTCATACGCAAAGGTAATTCAAGAAGGGGCATTCAAATTGAGCTTTGTGAAAGGAAAAAAAAAGATGCATAGGTAATCATGTTATAATGATGTGTTTATTTATGCGTATATATCTCCTTGGTGCAACAACTACCCTTTTTCCAAAAATATAATCTTATAAAGCTTTAGGAATTAAAATTCTGCAATGGAACCGGCTTAAGCTCGATCTTGTCTTTCATTTCCTATCATAGGGATATAAAAATAAATCAAATTGCGTTCTTAAAGATTTTAGGAATTAAAAACAAAGCGAAATGCATGTGTCATACGCAAAGGTAATTCAAGAAGGGGCATTCAAATTGAGCTTTGTGAAAGGAAAAAAAAGACGCATAGGTAATCATGTTATAATGACGTGTTTATTTATGCGTATATATCTCCTTGGTGCAACAACTACCCTTTTTCCAAAAATATAATCTTATAAAGCTTTAGGAATTAAAATTCTGCAATGGAACCGGCTTAAGCTCGATCTTGTCTTTCATTTCCTATCATAGGGATATAAAAATAAATCAAATTGCGTTAAAGATTTTAGGAATTAAAAACAAAGCGAAATGCATGTGTCATACGCAAAGGTAATTCAAGAAGGGGCATTCAAATTGAGCTTTGTGAAAGGAAAAAAAAGACGCATAGGTAATCATGTTATAATGACGTGTTTATTTATGCGTATATATCTCCTTGGTGCAACAACTACCCTTTTTCCAAAAATATAATCTTATAAAGCTTTAGGAATTAAAATTCTGCAATGGAACCGGCTTAAGCTCGATCTTTTCTTTCATTTCCTACCGTAGGGATATAAAATTTGGGTTAAACATATGGGGCATTCAAATTGAGCTTTGTAAAAAGGGTTAAAAAGCGGAGCGCATGTGTCATACACTGAGGTAATCTGATGATGACAATGATTTTAACCTTGATCATTTGTTTTGTTAGTTGCTAATTGTGCAGTGCCGCACAATTGGTCACCATCTCACCTATTGGTGTGCTATATATATAGAAGGACACGTATGGACGGTCACGTTCCTCCCTTGTAAACAAGGCCTGGTATTCTCAACTCACCGATGTGGGACTAATCACGTCCACCTTTGTGTCCGAACGTACTTTTTTTTAGCTGGCCCGTAGGTCCTGATACTCGCGAATGAAGTCATCCACAATGGTGGCACTTGTGAAATGGGTGGTCAACCTTCGGTCGACTGGTCTGATCCTGGCACAGTCGGCTCACCAAGGTTGTTCTTCAGCCACCTAGGTTCCAAGACAGCAGGCAGATGGCCTCATGGACCATGATCCAACGGAATAAGCACAATGGCGATGTTGAACAAGTTGATGTCATACATGGTTCCACCGGACTCGATCTCCATCCAATGATGGGAACATTTGAATTCCGTCCTCGTTTCGGTCGGGTACACGGGTCGACCACTCCTAGCTCCGTGGATACACAGGTTCGGCAGATGGCCAAACCCTCGATGCCACTTGCGGCCAAAACAAAATTGTCGTTGCGACTGGGCATACAAGCGAGCCCAACATGGCTCTGCCAACCACAAGGAGACCCGGCGGCCGCCGTATGGCGCAGAAGTTATGTCTCGCTTGGGCATTGGCCACACTCGCATTAGGGGTGGTCCAGTAAAGTGGTTTTGGAAAGGTTTTGTAGAGTGGTTTTAGAACCTCCCGTGCGTTTTTTTATTTTTGTTTTCTATGTTTCTTATTCTGTTTTCTTCATTTTTATTTTCTGTTATCTACCTTTCCTTTTTTCTTTTGTCCAAATACATGTCAACATTTTGAATACAAGTTATACGTTGTTTGTATACACGTGAAACATTTTTTGATACAGTTGATTTTTTGTCAAATACGTGTTTGATACTTCTTCCAACACATACTAAGCAATTTCAAACACACATTTAATTTTTCTTGAACCATAACAAACATTCTTTTCACAATTTTTATAAATTTCAGGAGCATATTTTTGAAATGAGTGAACATTTTCCAAATGTGATGACAAAAAGTTATGAATAGTACAAAACATTTTCCTTTCAATATGTCATTTTTTTTACATTTTATAATAAGGCCATGTTCGGGACGAAGGATTTATCACAGGAATCGTACAACTTTCCTTTCCTATGGATATTTTCCTTTGGAGGCGTTCGGGACAAAGGAAAGAGCACTACACTTTCCTTAGGAAAGGCAACTTTCCAGCGATTTTCACGGGAAACAGAACATCTACCCAGACCTAATGGAAACGCACAGGAAACAGAGTCGCCGCCCCTCCTTTCTATCTCGTACTGCTGTCTCCTATCTCTAGCACTCCCGCCGCTCCCCCCAAATCCCCCATGGAGAAGGACGAACCCTAGATTATTTTGGCGCGGAATCAACATGGAGCACCAACGGAGCACTGTAGGCTGGCGAATCCACCCTCCTCCGCCTCCACATCTCCCCCCTCCATCCACACAAGGGCTTGACGACCATAAATTTGGGGGAAGTCAAGAAATCTCCCTAGGAGGTAACCATCCAACCCTTTTTGATTTCTTCTCCTAAAAATTATGAGTACTTATTGATTTCTTCTCCTAGAAATTATTTCTACTTCAGATCTATAGGCTTAAAACGAAAATAGGTCACACAGATTGAGAATGTTTAGATGCGTAAATGAATAGACATTTTTTGTGCTGAAGTTGTTACACAGGGAAAGATCTACTTCTACTTGTTCGTCTATGATATATACTAGGAGGAAGTGCTGCTAACCTGCTAGATGACTTCCTGCATAGCTAAACTTCCTGGTAGCATATGCTACTACAGGATATCCATTTTCTGATTTAGTTTTTTTTTTCTATATGTGCTTATCTTGAAAAAATACAGTTAAGAACCTATCCTGAAGCTTAGTAGTTCTGTGGTGTTGCTCTGAATAAAAAAGGCTTGGCTGTGTGCTTGTAGTAAAGAGATAAAACAGAGTCATGGTATTTTTAGGATTTAAGGAATAGACCTAATATATTACCTGCCTTCAATACCACAAACAAGATTACACTTGATTGTTATTATATTCAGAGAAGTAACTATACTCACGATATCTACTTTCTGGAGCCCTAATATGCACTTTTCATGTTGGTAGGTATGTCTAAGAATTCTAGTAGAGCCAAGTGGAATCATCAGATCTATGAAGGCATATCTCATTGAACTGTTAAGAGATCATGATGTTCCCAAATACCGCACACAAAATGCATGGAGTAAAGAGGCCTGGACAAATATTGTTGCTAAATTCAATCAAAGATTTGATGTATCCTTCATGGTAGTTCAAGTGAAGCAAAATGAGCAGGATCTAAAGAGAGATTTCAAAACTGTAAAAGACTTAATATCTGAAAGTGGTTTTGGCTGGGATCGTGACAGAAAGATGGTGGTGGCGCCCGATAATGTTTGGGCTGCACTAGAGGCACGTAAAAACAAGGATGCACTCTTCTGGCGAGGAAAGTCATTTCCATATTATGAAGATCTTTTTGCTCTATATGATGGTGAGCTTTAAATCGTTGGCTTAATTGGCCCAAATTTTGTTTTGCTGATTCTTATAAATGTTCCTTTTCTTTTACTTAATTCATCTAGGACGCTATGCTCAGGGAAGGAGTTGCCATGGCATGGATTATTATGCGAACAAAGCAACTCAGCTCTCACAGTTACCAACATCACATTCACCACAACAGCAAGGGCTAGAGGCGCATCTGCACACACCTACACCAACCATACATGCTCCTGGTGATTCATCCATGCAATTTGACATTGAAGAGGATAGTGAAAACACAAACTGGTTTTCTAGCAATAATACATTCAGTCAAGTGGAGGCAAACCCGACTCAAGGAAATGACTTGACATTACATGCTCCATCCCAAGTTGAAACAGTACCAATTTCCTCACAGCGCGTTGGACAGACTTTGCATGAAATTCCACAAGTTGTACATCGCAATCCTCGACCAGCTAGCTCAGCTCCTGAGGTTACTAGCACCAAGAGAGCGAGAAAGCAAAAGACGACCAGTATTGACGATTTTCATGAGAGATACCTGAAACTGAGAAGGGAAGAAATAGATAGGTATGCATCCATTGAGGAGAGGAAATTAAGGGACCCGTTCAGCATCAAGAAATGCATCAAAGCACTTGAAAGGTTGGAGGGTCTTTCGATGGCAGATATGCTAAAAGCAGCGGACATCTTTACTGCCAACAAGGAGAACAGGGAGGTATTTCTATCATTTTCAAGTAACGAATTACGGTTGGGTTGGTTGACTGAAAAAATTCGGAATACCTAATCAGATGGAACTAATATTTCGTACTAGGTGAGTGCTACCTTTAAAACAATGATATATTTTGTTCATGTGCATTTATAGGCACATGATTATGATCCTTGGCGTAGTTAACTTGTAATAGGATGTGATATATTTTGTTCATGTGCATTTCTGGACACATGGTTATGATCCTTGTCATAGTTAACTTGTAGTAGGCTGTGCATGTGCATTACTGGGCACATGATTATGGAAGTGTCAAACTTATTCGACTATTAATGCAATGTTAAATGGCTCTTAAAGCAATGTCTTTCTGCAGTGTTTGACAAAAATAATCATATTAAGTGGAGTACAGTACAACCAAATAATTACATAACATATGAGAAAATTACACAATACATATGCTTATCTTCTGGCAATGTAATCTGCCCACATTTGCATTGCCATTGCATCTCGCATCTCATTTCCAGCTTGTCTCAAGTTGTTAAATATCATCACATCTTTTTTGTATTTGGCATCTTCATCTGGTACATCATGCATATTGCTTTCATTAATATCCATTGTAGCTCTGTCAGGCAATGTCATATCTCCATTGTGTAGTCTTATGAAATTGTGCAAAACACAACAAGCTACAACTGTATCAACTTGTGTGTCAATATCAAACATTGTAGCTGCCTTTAGTATGGGATACCTTGCTTTCAGTATGCCAATAA
This sequence comes from Triticum urartu, assembly GCF_056163025.1. Taxonomy (NCBI): domain Eukaryota; kingdom Viridiplantae; phylum Streptophyta; class Magnoliopsida; order Poales; family Poaceae; genus Triticum; species Triticum urartu. The sequence goes on along the minus strand of NC_141875.1, from coordinate 728,709,558 downwards.
TTCTTTCAACATGATTTCGTAGTTGAGCATGTCGAAGGTTAAATAACTCCTTGTAGCATTGTGGCCTTTGCTGAACTCTTCCTTGTTCTTGTAAATGATATCTAGTTCCTCAGTATGGAGCAATGAATTGGGGTGTATTTGCATAACCCGCATCTACAAGATAAAATTTTCCAGGCGGTACATTGAATCCATGTTCTAGTGCATCTTGCAAAACCCTTGCATCTGATGCAGATCCCTCCCATCCAGCATGTACATGCACAAACTTCATGTCAAAGTCACATGCAACCATTACATTTTGTGAAAGACCTTGTTTTCTATTTCTGTATGGATCTTGTTGCCCAGGCGGAATAGTCATGGGAAAGTGAGTACCATCAATAGCTCCAATACAGTTCTGCGGATTTAATTAAATAGTTAGATATATAAATATAAGCTAGATTTAATCAATACCAATTCACCATGATAGGACTTGAAAAACAATTACCTTAAAGTATGAAAACTTCTGTTGTCTTAATATGGGATGCTGGTGTACAGAAGGTTGTATGTAGTTGCATGTGAGTCGTGTAATCGCGTTGAGCACGGCGTGGAAATAAGTACTAATTGAATCAGCGCCATGCTGGAATCTGTCTTGCAATGTTCTGTTGGTTGCATTCTTTGATACTGCATATAAAAATATGGCTACTTGCTCTTGCACAGAGATGTACTTTGCATCCTGGAGAAGGTGATTCTCACGCAGTTTTTGTGCTAAAGCTTGAAAGATTGATCTCTCCATATGGAACCTCCATTCACATAGAACCTCATGGCCAGTAAGAGCTTCATGCACATAAGTAGCTCCATTCAGGATGGATGTATGTATTGCTCTCCTCTGAGATGATTGGGATGAGCTACCTTGTAATGTAGGGAGTATGAAATGTACAAAATCATCTTCGTTTCTTGACCGTCGGCTGTACTTTGGATCCATTCAGCTTTAGGAATGAATGGATTTTGAGGTTATATAGCAAGAGAAAGAATGGACTATGTGTTCCTAGAGAAGTTCTTACAGGGGAGGAGGAGAAGAAATGACAAGCAAGTTGCTAGCAGTGCATTGTATGTGCTTATATAGCAAGAGAAAGAAGAAGCAACGGCTAGAGAAATCAACGGCAAGAATGCAGTGACAAGTCACATAACGGCTAGTTCTATTTCCTAGAGAAGTGTGCAGATTCCAAAACTTGTTTCCTTTGTTCAGAACACCCCATAGGTTCCCATTCCTTTTTTTGGAAGCGTGTAGGTTTCCACTTGGCACTCCATCCCATACCTATGCATTTTTCAAATTCTTTGTTTTGTGAACCCACGTCCCGAACAGGGCCTAAGCTATGCCACCCTGACCATGGTCTTGCCACGGTTGAAGGCATACATGTGGTGTGGGCCCTACCACAAGTGCCACGAGATAGACTCTGACCATGAAGACCTGCCACGGCCTCCAGAGCTCTCTACAGCCTACCGATCAATCTGCAAGGCGGCATCTATTTTCCATCCTAATATGAAATGCATGAAGTTAATATAGGGGAAATGAAAAACGCCTTCAAACTCACCATAATAGTCCGTCTCAGCAAAAAACTGTGCAAATAAAAGATAATTTTTAGTTTTCATTCGTCAACATGAGAATCACAAAACAATATATCTAATCTAGCACAAAATTAAATAAAAGTTGTAAAATGTAGTACTCCCTCCGTCCGGAAATACTTGTCGGACAAATAAATGTAGCTAGATGTATTTTAGTTGTAGATACATCTATTTTTATCCATTTCTCCGACAAGCATTTTGGGACGGAGGGAGTACATTGATAGCGCAGGTCAAGGAACACAAGCAGCTAATTTTGCTTCCCATTGAGTTTCCTTTTATTGCTCATAAATGGGAGCAAAAAAATCAGGAAAATGGAAGTGTGCTAAAGATTAAAAGCACCCAGTCAACTTAGAACCGCTCAGCTATGTAAATCATCACTTCAACTCTTCACATTAACTAGTGTTGTGGCACTACTAGTTGGCAACACCACATCCACGAGTGGTTAATGATAAAATCACAAGTTATTATTCAACAAAAAAGTTTCTCTTATAATGATTTGGTTGGGGTGCGCCAGGCCTAGGCAATAGTGCAACGCCTAGGCGACACATGAGCGCCCTGATAGCAAGCTATTGTATTGGACCCTACCCCATAAAAAATAAATTTAATACCGTTGTGGGCACATAGCCCACATATCAGATATTAAACTGATAAGAACAGATACTACACTTAATCTTAGCCAAAAGGCCGAGAAAGGTATACTTTGAAAAGAGATTCGCCACATTGTTTTATAACTCTCTCCACGGGCTCCACGCTGTGCTTAGGCGAGGTAGTACTAATAATCCTGTTGTGATTACCTCGGTAAACCTCTCCCTTACCAGCGTTTTGGGCTGGAAAGCTACACGAGACTATGGCAGTCCAGGATCATGTGACGTGTAGTAGTACTTCCCCACGAGGAGCCCATTTAATTTTACTGGCACCTCAAAAAAAATTACTGGCCATTCCATTTCCGTAAAAAAAAAAAGACGTTGCAGGTTGGTTCCCAGTTACACCCAGCATGTAGGCTGTAGCAGAAATCCATCGAAAACAAAAATTAGGGCATAAAATGTGCCAATAATTTAAAATTGAGTAAATATTGTCACGAGCTATTACTATAAGTATATCTCATTCGCTGCAAAATTACTTGCCATTTTCTCCCTTAAATTGTGACATGTACACCACACAACAAAGCAATAGCTAGCCGCTGATCTCATCCCTAAGTACATGTCATTGATAGAATCATGAGAGACTCAAAGGGCAACAGATCAATATGTGAAACTGACTTAGGTTTGTCCCCGCAAGAAAAAAAAACTGACATAGGTCTGGACCAAATGAGATTGATTTGTTACACCGTCATGATTGTAATCCCCAAGGTTAAGCAATAAAAAGCTCATCTACTCGCGAAAGAAAAGTGTGAAACTGATGCAGGAGCTGTCCTGAAGCCATATCGTTCATATGATCCGCAATGAGCAGTAGTGCAGATCTTACATTCTCACAAGCAAAAGGACATTTCCTATCAGGGATTCTCTCTTGAGCTCTCTGACATGCACAAGCTCGTGGTACTATTTATTACCTTTTGTAACTCTGAATCGTTTCACAACGGTAATGCCGATGCTGACAACACGCATCATGTTTCCTTACCAATTGCCAACTACCACTACTTTAAAACAGTAATATTTTTCCTTCTTTGTGACCAAGTATCGGTAGACTATAATACATGAATCCTAGAGGTCAAGGAAATGAGCAGCTAATATCTTTCCTGTTGAATTTCCTTTTATTTCTACCTACTAGAAGTGCTCATGAATGGGAATAATTTGTTTTTTTTTCAAAATAGTGAAGTGTGCTAAACAAGTGATCAAATCGATCCAGTCCTCCAATCACAAGTCAATTAGAATTGCTCTGCTTTGTTAACCATCATCACTCCATCCCTTTCACATTCACTTGTGCTCTCCTCATGCTCCAGGCCCTGAGCTGTGGCACCCTGACCGTGGCACTGCCGTTGTTGAAGGCATACATGTGGGCCACGCCGTCGACAACCGCCACGGGGTACACTCTGGCCATGATGCAGACCCTGCCGCTACCGCCGAAGCTCTCCACCGCCGACCGATCAATCTGCACGGCACATCATCCATTTTCAGTTCTGACACAAAGCGCGTGAAGTGAGCAACATGAGAAATGAAAAGGCCTTCCAAGCTCACCAGAGTTCTCAGAGATATCTTCTTTTCTTTTTCAAGGTCATATTCAAAGAAGCCTCCATAGGCTGGTGTGTACAGTCCTGGTCTCAATGAAGAACTGTGCAAAAAAAGAAAATAATTGCTTTTAGTTTTCAGACATTTGTAGAGATAAATAAAACATTAAGGCAAGAACCATAAACATTAACCTTCTTAGATCAGAGCACATGAGTATCATGTACTTCTGCTCTGACTTGTACACCCGGAAGTGCACAGCAGTGTGCTCCTCCATGTTGTCAGAGGCCAGGACAACAAGTCCAAATGGCCCTATGCCACCATTGACTGATGCACCCGCTTCCCGGCAATGCTTCTCGACGTCCAAAAGCCAGGAGGGATCGAAAGGATCGGCTTTATCGATGGACGTCAGCTCAAAGTCTATCTCCACATCAGCCTGTTTCAAGAGAATGACGTGCCGGATCAGCTACAGTTGCTCTGAAAAATACAGAACACCTAAGCTGAAGAATATATGCTAGTGTTTTTGTTGCCAAATATGTAACTATCAGTTTATTGGCGTGGGACTTTTTGAGGGATTTTTTCTCTGGATGACAAAGGCAAGCCTGTTTGTGTACAGGAAACTACCTGGAAACTGTCAGTTCCCTTAATCTCAAACAGACCACCCTTCTTCAGCTCTAGTCCTTGATGGTTGATTTCATTTCCTCGAAGGGACTCGACCTCTTCAACTGGCCATTGCAGCAACTGCTTGCCATGGCTGTCTAACCAAATTGTCCTGGGAATTGCCTAAAAGTAATAGCAAAAATGTTAAAGTTGCTACACTGATTTGGTAAATCAATATTTCAATACGAAGCAGTTATAGCGAATGAGAGGCAGATTTTCTTACATGGATTCCTGCCCAACCTTTTGCAACATCGTCCGAAGAACTGTCTGTCTCGTTAGTCCAACCCCATATGATCCTCCTGCTCTTCTTCGAGTCGAAAAATGACTTTGAGGCATAGAAATTACCATAATCGATCCTCAACCATAGCCGGCGGTCATCTAGGACAGTATCTGGAATAAAGGTGTCACTTTTCAGATCATAAACCCCAATCATGTACTTGTCACAGGAATCCAGGCTCATCTTGAGGACATGCTTGGCACCATTCGGGATCGCTGCAGACAGGTCCAGTCCACCGCTATTGCCTGGCAATACCGCGAAGAAATCCGGGCACTCCCACATAGAGGAGGAATTGGATGAATACAGTGGGTGGTCAACTCTAGTCCAGTTCAGGAAGTCTTTGCTCTTGTACAAAAGTGCAGCACTGTCGCCGTTGAGCTCAGCACCAACTGCTATCCTCCACAGTCCATCAGGTCCAACCCAACCGGTTGTCGGATCCCTGAACTGGCCCGAGTTCAAGCCTGGACCGACCGGCTGGATCACCGGGTTATTGCCGGCTTTGGTCCATTCCCTCAGGTACGGGTCAGACATGTTTTTCGGAACCACAATGTTTTGGACCTGACGCTTTTCCGGGTCGGCACCGGTGTATATGATGACCAGTCGGTTACCGGGGAGGATTGTGGCTGAGCCGGTCCAGCAACCGTTTATGTCGCTCGGGGTGTCCCGCGCTATTGCGGTTTCAAGTGGAATCCAGTTGATGAGGTCTGTAGAAACTGAGTGGCCCCAAACTATGTTACCCCAGACGGAGCCATTGGGGTTGTACTGGTAGAACTCATGGTATATGCCATTGTAGTACATTGGCCCTGAAATGTTTAAGAAGGCAGTGTAAGATGTAGGGTGCTGCAATTCAAAAGTGCTTTGTGCCTGAAATATTCATACCGTTTGGATCTTTTGTGTTTTCGTAGATTTCCAAGGATCGCCAATCCATCGGATACATGAAAAAGGTGAGAGAATGTCAACGATTTGCAGTAACATATGCACACAGCTAATAGGATTTGATAATTGGCAATAGTAACAGGAGAAAACATATTCTGGATTCCAAAACAGGCCAGTACTTCATTACTTGCAGCAACAGATCTGTCTAATATTTCCCAGACACCTGATGTTAAGTGGATGCTTTCTGACAAAAAGCAGCACTAACGGTGGAGCAAATTTGGACATCTTCAGAGAATACTATGGATGTGGGCAAGCATTCTTGGGAAAGCAAATCACTATACAGTGAACACGTCCGTTTTGGGCAAGAATCTAGAAAACATGGCTATCATCATACTATAGTGGTGTCACTGAAAATCCAACTGCAGGTACAGAGAGCACCTAATGTGTGCAACATTCAGAAACAGAGTGGCACAAGTAATGAGTTGGCCACCTACCGTCCCCCTCACCATGTAATAACTACTTTCTGACAGCAAAAACAGTATGCAATATTAACAACACTGCCTCAAAAAATTTACTACAACATGTATATTTATATTTAGCAAGTAAATTATTCAATAATACTAGCACAAACAGAATTAACTCGGCTTCTACAGCTGAACAGAACAACCAGCCAATCAGATCACTAGCTTTTCCAGCAACACCCAAGAACAAGCAAAGCAAACCAAATCACACCTTCTGATTGGCCACAGCCAAAAAGTCAACAGATGGCCCAGGAAGCAAGCAATCAGAGAGAGGGAGGCGTATGAACATACCGTTGATCCAGTTCTTGGGGGGCTGGAAGTGGTAGGCGGTCCGGTACCTCTGGCTGACGATGGACGAGACCTTCTGGGACTGCGGGTAGAGGAAGACTCGCTCCCCATTGCTGCCGCAGATGAGGTCGGACACACAGCAGAAGCAGAGGACGACGAGGAGGAAGAAGGCCCAGGATTGGGCCATGGGAGAGGGGGACAGGAGGAGGAACCGAGGAAGGGGACTAGTAGTTCTTCAGATGGGGATGTGAAATGAGGCGAGAAGACTTTGTTAACCCGTTGTTTACGACCCCTGGGTGAGCAGAGGCACGCAAGTCATGACTGGTCCAGGCAGGATTTAAAATGCCAGCCAGCATTGCATTGTTTCTGCTGGAAGAAATGGGTCTCTTTCAGAGATTTCAGAGGGGGTTTCAAAGGTCTCTTTCAGAGACGAGACGATTTTTCTGATGGAGGAAATGGGGTTCGGATGGGTGTGCAGTTTCTATTGCCACTTGCACTTGGTGCTCCTTTTTCAGTCTGAACCTTGCTCTTTAGGAGTATCATGGAAGCAGAGAGCCACTGTCAGTTCCATGTGATGAAGGGGTTAAAATAAAGCATGTGTTCCTAGGCTACAAGACATGCTACAAAGTACTACTGCAGAAGAGCATGGTACCACAAAATAACATTTGATCCAGCTTCTTTTCTGCCTAGAGATAACGATTTTTCTTTCTCCCTCGGCATATAATTGGGCTCTCTTGAAAATCCTCACTTGTCACTGAGAGTAGAGTTAATTGCACAGAAGTACCACAATTCGGGCATCACATGCAGATTGGTACCATGATTGCTAATTTTTGCGTGTCAGTACCAACATTGGTCTAAGTTTTTGCAAATTAGGCTAAAACGCGTATTTATACGTATTGACGCCCGATCCGACAGCTCGGGCCCACCCGTCAGGTGCCACGCTGGCCAATCGGCGTGTGCCCGCGCGCTGACTAGGACGAGCCGGTGCGCTGCTGCTCTCCAACCTGGTCCGGTCGCACCAGCTCCAGCCCGGCCGCACCATTCCCCTCCCCTCCTCCTCCTCGCTCGTTTCCTCCGTCGCCGCCGCCCGCGTCCCGACTGCCGGCCGCCGCACCGCCCCGCCGACGCCATGGTTTTGGAGGACGAAAGCAGCGACGACCATTCTAGCCTCCCGTACATGCAGTCTTCCTCCACAGACGGTCTCAACGAGGTCAGTACAGGGTTAGGGTTTCAGATTTGGGATTTCTTGATTTGGTTGATATCGCTAGGTTTTGATTTGGCCATTGTCTTTGTGTGAGTTTCTGCGGGTCCCTTTCAGCATTGAAGATCCAGATTACAAGGGGCTTGAGCTGGATGTGATGTCTCCATGTGAGAAGCACGGCATGGCATCTGAGAGGCTTGTTGCCTTTGAAGGAACAGACACAGGCAGGAGGTTTTTAGCATGTGCACAGCCGGTATGGATTGTAGGATTGTAGGCATACTGATTTTTTTTCTTACTTGGTCAGTGCCATATTGAACTCTGTTTGCTGGAGTACTCTGCTTGCTGTCAACATTTTGGTTCATAGTGGTTAGAGTAGCTTATTTAGGTCAAGCATGAGTATATTTTGCTGGAGTACAATGGCATAGTAATTTATGTTAATAGTGGTAGTAGAGTAGCTTACAAATGTTTGAACACTCCTTAATATGAACAGTACAGTAACTAAACTAGTCAGTCAGCTACTCAAGTGGCTGCTCCTCTTGTTAAATGTAGTGGTCTGGTGCTAACATAGTAATTTATGTTAATAGTGGTAGTAGAGTAGCTTACAAATATTTGAACACTCCTTGATATGAACAGTACAGTAACTAAACTAGTCAGTCAGCTACTCAAGTGGCTGCTCCTCTTGTTAAATGTAGTGGTCTGATGCTAAATTTAGACATTCTTTTTGGCAACTGCAGTGATTTTGTGTAATTACTTGATGTATGAACTGTTTTGTTGTTGTTGTTGTTGTTTTTGCAGTAAGGTAGCAATTGTGGCTTTGTTGAATGGGTTGATCACCAGTGGCCCCCAACAATGCAGAATGCATTGTTGAAGCTATGGGCAATGGTTGAAGATGCCAAAAGTGCTAGGGTGAATGAGAATCTTGAAAGTTCTTTCACTATCCACCATCTAACAGAAGAGAAGAACAACATGGAGGCCAACTATGACAAGCTAGTCCAAGATGTGCATCAGCTTATGAGCTTCCAGGAGGATAGGGTGGTGGATTTCAGACATCTGCAGTCTGCCATTACATATCAGCATGAATGCAGAAGTGAACTGGTGGCTGATATGAATGCACAGATGGCAAAGAAAGATGCAGAGTTTGAGAAGTTTAAGCAGAATTATGATGTGCTACTGAACCTGACAAGAGCTCAAGCTACAGTCATCCAGAACCTGAAGTTGAAGCATATTACTGATAAGCAATTGCTTACTGAAGCTAAGATGAACTTGGAGTTGAAGAATGCAGAGCTCACAAAGTCTGAGGAGAAGCTCACCCAAGATAAGCTAGAATTGAAGTTTCAGGTTGCTGATTTGCTCAAGGGAAAGGAAAAGCATGGTGAAGAGAAGGGGAAGCTAGAGCTTCAGATTGCTGGGTTGATTAAGGCAGAGGAGAAGCTGAAGGAGAAGATCAAGGGGATCCAGGCCATCGTAGAGAAGTGAAGAAAATGAATATGAGAGTAGTGGGCAATGCTGACCTTTTGGGCATGATGGTTGTGTAGTGTATGGCTCTACTAAATGTGAACTTCTCTAAGATGAACTATGGCTGTGTATGTATGTAGTAGATATGCTTTTCATCCTTTTGTGAGAAAAGGATGAACTATGCATCTAAACTCCACTATGTATTGTGAACAATGGTTGTGTACTTTATAATATGTTGAACTGTAGTAAGTATTGTGTGTTATGTGTGTTATGTTTGCTGGATCAGATATTCTGTGTTATGTTTGCTAGACTTCAGATTATGATTTCTCATGCACTAGGTTTTGATGATTATGTTAGCATTGGAAGACTATTTGATGGTTATGTTAGCACTGGACTATTAGATGGTTATGTTATATCATGCATTGGAAGCCTATGTTTAGGTGGCTCTGTCGACCCCGAGTCACCGTAAACCCTAATGGTTAGGTTTAGGTGGCTCCGTCGACCCCGAGTCACCATAAACCCTAATGGTTAGGTTTAGGTGGCTCCGTCGACCCCGAGTCACCATAAACCCTAATGGTTAGGTTTAGGTGGCTCCATCGACCCCGAGTCACCGTAAACCCTAATGGTTAGGTTTAGGTGGCTCCGTCGACCCCGAGTCACCGTAAACCCTAATGGTTAGGTTTAGGTGGCTCTGTCGACCCCGAGTCACCGTAAACCCTAATGGTTAGTCTTAGGTGGCTCCGTCGACCCCGAGTCACCGTAAACCCTAATGGTTAGGCTTAGGTGGCTTCATCGACCCCGAGTCACCGTAAACCCTAATGGTTAGGCTTAGGTGGCTCCGTCGACCCCGAGTCACCGTAAACCCTAATGGTTAGGCTTAGGTGGCTCCGTCGACCCTGAGTCACCGTAAACCCTAATGGTTAGGCTTAGGTGGCTTCCTCGACCCCGAGTCACCGTAAACCCTAATGGTTAGGCTTAGGTGGCTCCGTCGACCCCGAATCACCGTAAACCCTAATGGTTAGGCTTAGGTGGCTCCGTCGACCCCGAGTCACCGTAAACCCTAATGGTTAGGCTTAGGTGGCTTCCTCGACCCCGAGTCACCGTAAACCCTAATGGTTAGGCTTAGGTGGCTCCGTCGACCCCGAGTCACCGTAAACCCTAATGGTTAGGCTTAGGTGGCTCCGTCGACCCCGAATCACCGTAAACCCTAATGGTTAGGCTTAGGTGGCTCCGTCGACCCCGAGTCACCGTAAACCCTATGGTTAGGCTTAGGTGGCTTCCTCGACCCCGAGTCACCGTAAACCCTAATGGTTAGGCTTAGGTGGCTTCCTCGACCCTGAGTCACCGTAAACCCTAATGGTTAGGCTTAGGTGAAATTTGGCCCTAATCCTTGCAATCTTTGCATTCTTCTCTCTGAGTTGAGTTTGCAGAGACAGAAACATGGCCTCCCTTGTGCCATCATCTTCACTTGGAGTCAGGATTGGAAATTGATCTTCAGATCTAGCAACAGTTGCACCTTTAAGCCTCCATACTTCATCACGCAGATCCCCAATGAGCTCACTCCAGAATGTGGGCAATTTCACCATGCTGACATGCAACAGATAGCAGCAGTATTGGTACTAATTTGTCACAAGTAACTGCCTAAAGTTCAACATTCAGAAAACCACCTAAAGTTCAACATTCAGAAAACCACCTAAAGGTGAACATTCAGATAACCACCTAAAGTTCAACATTCAGATAATCACCTAAAGTTCAACCACATATCCAGTAGCAAGTTCTACATATCCAGTACTCCACCTCAAGTTCAACATTACAAGCATCAAGTTCAACATTACTAGAGTACTCCACCAGTACTCCACCTCAAGCATCAAGTTCAACCAAAATAACACCACAGTATTTCACATTACATGGCTCCTCCTCCTCCCATGCTAGCATTGAAGTAGGACATCCATCCAGTGTGTGTGCCATCAGTAGGAATGCCAGCATATTGCCTGGGAGCACCTTTTCCAGCTCTTCCTCTGCCTCTGCCAGCTCCTCTTCCAGATGGTGGTGGTGTAGTAGAAGTAGCACCAGCTCCTCTGCCAGCTCCCCTTCCTCTTCCAGATGGTGGTGTTGTAGTAGAAGTAACACCAGCTCCTCTGCCAGCTCCTCTTCTTCCAGATGATGGTGGTGTAGGAGCAGAAGCAGCAGGTCTTGGCTGTCTTGCTGTTGGTGCAGTAGAAGGACCAGCAGCTCTTGGCTGTGAGGTACTTGGAGTAGCCTTGCAAAGAAAAGGAAACAATTAATAATGCTAGAAAGAAATGTACAAGAAAGAAAACATTAGTATATTTCAAGGTGAAAAATTATTACCACATGCTTATTCTTCCTCAAAGCTAGCTCAGGCGTCAACTGTTTAAGACAGTTTGTGTACCTATGCCCTTGGAGACCACAAGTGCCACATGTTATGGTCCCCATTCTTGAAGTTTCTTTTGGCTTTGGTACTTCAAATTTGCCCTTGATCCTCTTTTCTTTCCTTCTTCCTCTCTTGATTTTGAATGCAGGTGGTTCTATGTCTGGACCAGGGGTCCTTGTCCAATCATGCTCACCAGGCACAGGAAAGATCATTGGTTCATAAGCTGCAGCATAAAAATCTTTCTTGAAGAATTTGCTGACATAATCCTCTGGTTTCCTTTTAGCCTTATTTATTGCAGAGATGGCATGGTTGCAAGGTATGCCACTAAGGTCCCACTTCCTGCATCCACATGTCTGAAGTTCCAGGTTGACAGCATGTGTTTGTTGCCCACTTGTAACTTGCCATAAGTTGACCCCTGCCTGTATTGGCTTGCAGTATCTGGCCCTCTCCTTCTCAGCCTCTAGCTTCTCACTGTAATGAGGTGTTATCTCCCATCTTGCTTCCTTAACACTCTCTCTCTCTTCATGTGCCACCTCACCATCTGCTTATCTTTTATCCCATCACACATTGTCCTTATAGGTTTTCTCCTAACATCTAGAATGTACTTGTTGAACACCTCAGACAAGTTGTTCACTACCAAGTCAGTCTTGCAGTTTGTGTCAAATGCATGCCTTGCCCATGTCTTTTTTGGTATTGCAGTAAGCCACTCCCAAGCTTCCTCACTTTCAGCTCTAAGATCATTCATTGCAATATTAAATTTGTGTTCATTGTAGGCATAGCTAGCATTATCCATGCACTTCTTAAGATCTTCACCCCTAAACCCAGCATTTTGGAAATTTGCATATATATGTCTAAGGCAGAACCTTTGGTTGCAATTTGGAAACACAGCATTCACTGCATATAGTAACCCCTGACACAAACAATATAACAAGTCTAAGCTACATCCTAAAGAAATATGCACCAATGAATTAAATATGCATTCTAATGTACTATAAACACTTGTGCAAAACATAATGAAACTCTAAGCTAATGTAAACACTTCTGCAAAACACATACCTTTTGTCTATCTGACATTATAGTATAAGGTCCAAACTTGCCCACTTCTCCCCCTAGGCAAATTTTCAGTTGGTGTAGAAACCAACACCAACTAGCTTTGTCCTCTTGTCCAACTATGCCAAATGCCAGTGGATATATGTTGTTGTTGCCATCTCTACCAGTGGCAGCAAGGAGTTGAGCACCTGTAGTGAGCTTAATGAAGCACCCATCAACACCTGCATAATCAACATTTCCAAACATTAAATACATTCAAGTGAGAAACAAAATGTAGTACTCTACAATATGTAAATGGTGCACAAGGTTTAGGAACTAACCAATGAATGGCCTACACCCATTGAGAAACCCCTCCCTTGCTCCATTCATGCAAAAGAACATGGCATGGAATCTTGGGCCTGGGTGGGGTATTCTTGTAGTTGGTGTTGGAGTAACAGTAGTGACTATTACTCTGCTCCCAGGGTTTGTGTCCATGACAGTCTGAGCATAGTCTTTAAGCCTAGGATATTGCTTCTTGTGATCTCCTAACACAACTTCAATAGCTATGTTCTTTGCCCTATATGCCATGCACTTGGGCACATCTACACCATATTTTTCATTGCATGCATCAATTATAGTCTGAATACCAGTAGTTATATCAGATCTAAAGAGATGCTCATATTTCTGTGCTAGCCACTTAGCACTAACCCTGGTGGTCTCTGTGGTACTAGGGCAAGTGTGTTCTAGTCTCATCTTCTTAATTACAAAGGTTTTCTCCCCTTTTATAACTGCTGCCACCATTAAGAAGTGGCATTGTTTATCTGTACACTCAACAATTATCCTCTGATCTGAATTCCTGTGATACCTGAAATTCCTGGCCTAGGTGATGTGCAAATTCAACAAAGCATCTCTGAATTGATGCTGATCCCTAAAACACAACTTCATACACAGTTGCTCATGTGGTTGCTCCAATTTCTCATTATACCACTTCCTAGCAGGCCTTTTCTTTGCCCTACTCTTCCTTTTATTTGGTAGGACAAAAGAGAGTGTCTCAAAACCATCATCATCACTCTCCCTCAACAACCCCTTCTCTTCTTCATCTGATGATGGTCTGAAATCAGGTTCAACCTCTGGTAGCTCACTACAATGTGACCTAGTGGTTGGGCCTCTTCTAACTAGCAGCTTCTGCTTCTTCTTTACAGGTTCAACTATAGTTTCTTCTTCTTGTTCAAAAGTCCTATCTTGTTCTACCTCAAATGGGTCCTCAACTTCAGTGTCACCCTCATAATGCAACATTTCTTCCTCTTCTGATTGATCATCATCTGATTCTTCCTCTTGTGCTTCTAGCTCTCTCTGTCTCTTTCCCTCTTCCACCTCTACATCTTCATCATCAACCATGTAATTAGGGTCACTTCCAATTTGACCATCCTCATCAGAGGCATCACTGTCCTCATAAGCCTCAAATCCTTGATATCCCTCTTCTTCTTCTTCTTCTTCTTCCAAAACTGCTTTCAACTTGTCTGTTGCATTTTTGCTTTCTTGTGTGCAAACACCAGCAGGACCAGCAGGGTGATGTGTGATACATTGACTGTCAAAGACTACTCCTTCCTTATCAACAGCTAAGATAGGAGGCTCACTAAGATCATAAACAAGAGGCTCTTGGTACACTACAGTGGACAAGTCTGGCTTTTCAAAATGCTGCCTCTCAAAATCAGTATCAGGGGGTGGACAAGCCCTGACTAGCAAATTAAGCACCAATTTGTCCTGGATCTTCCTCTTTATCATCTGTAATTCTGCATGACTGTCTACCAAATCCAGCCCTTTCTCTCCTAAAGATGGATTTTCAATGTGAAACAAACAATCATATGCATTAAATCCTTGGGTTTCCATCACTGCAACCAAATTCAGATAAGTAATATCTGAACCACACAGCTTCATCTCCAATGGCTCTCTTGCATCAAAATGGATCCTTACTTCCCAAATGTCTTCATCCAAACTACAGAACAAATTAAATTTCATGTATTCATTATAATTACTCTTAATTTGCAGAGCAACAGTACAGTACAGTGCAATTTAAAGTAACCTGTAAGTCTATTATTTACTAATTGAGCACAATAGCAAAATTTGGAGAGCAACAGTACAGTACAAAACAATTTAAAGTAACAGTACCAAACAGTACAGAACAATTTGGAGAGCCACAATAATCCCAAATTTTTACTGTCATTGAACTAATTTGAAAGTGCAATACACTATGTTACTAGGTTAGTTTAATTGTCCTATACTAGTCACTTTAATTGGATAAAACCTAATCCCCAACTGGATAAAGCAGAAGATGAACAAACTCTAAAAATGCCCAATTGGATAAATCAGAGGAGGAAGAGGACAAGGGTACTTACAGCACGCCGCCAAGTCCATGCGTCAACTCATGGCTGCTGCTAGGGTTCGCCACCCACTGATGCGCCAACCGCAACCGCTGCTCCATGGTGAGTAACATCGACTCCTCGTCGTCGGTCGAGTACGCGGAGCTGGAGTCGTCGCCGCCATCCCAGTCGACGCCAGCCGTTCCGCTAGGAGGCCAAAACGGCATCTCACCGCCGCCGTGGACGCCCTCGCCGCCGCCTGGCGGAATCGCCGACGCCATGGACTAGGGTTCGAGCGAGGAGGAGGAGGGGAGGGGAATGGTGCGGCCGGGCTGGAGCTTGTGCGACCGGACCAGGTTGGAGAGCAGCAGCGCACCAGCTCGTCCTAGTTAGCGCGCGGGCACATGCCGATTGGCCAGTGTGGCACCTGACGGGTGGGCCCGAGCTGTCGGATCGGGCGTCAATACGTATAAATACGCGTTTTAGCCTAATTTGCAAAAACTTAGACCAATGTTGGTACTGACACGCAAAAATTAGCAATCATGGTACCAATCTGCATGTAATGCCCGAATTGTGGTACTTCTGTGCAATTAACTCCTGAGAGTAGGTTGCTTCTGTGATCCAGGCACTTGTATCGTCGTATAGGCGATTAACATTATGGTATGAGGAATCACAAATGATCATAATCAATCAGGAAATTTTGATTTGCCTCCGTGGCTTCACAGCACCCTCAGGAGTCAGGATCCAGCAGCAAACTCTCCACACAATGTCATGATTCCTGTGTGAATAACATGCAACATGATGCCACACTTGTGCCTGAGCTAGAAACAGAGCGCCATTTTTCATTTCAGAAATAAAAGAAATCTAACCACTATGAAAAGGCGAGCAAGTAACAATTCCAGTATATCAGTACGTATTATAGGTAGTTAAATGCAGACCGCATCATGTCAGAAATCAGCAATTTAATTGTCATATCACAAAATTAAAGCATCATGTGATTCAGCAACACCAGAAGAAGAAAATAGTACGAGGAGAGGATCATGTGATGAGGAGCCGTCCCTCACGCAGCGGCACCTCCGGCAGAAGCCGCTCGTCGGTGGCAGGCAAAGGGGGGACGGCGACCCACCTGCCAAGGGAGAGGCAGGGTACGGTCGACACCAGAGGCCGGACACCGCACTGCACGGAGCTGGAGATGGGGATACAGCAGAGACGCAGTGACCGAAGCCTCGCTGGTGATGGAGCGGCGCGGCGATGCGCATCGCTCCGCTCCGGGAACCTCCACGCCGTGGCCTCCCCGCGCCGTCTCAAGGAGAGGACGAGCGGCGGCGCGGCCTGGCAATCTCCCAGAGCATCGCGGACCGCGGAGTCGGGCGTGGGGGCCATTCGCGTCACGGATGGACGATCCAGATGGCTATCATCTGAGATCCGACGGTCGCCGGCGCTCGCTACGGTAGTGGGCTGAGGAGCCCCGGGTGTGATTAAAGGTTAATTTTTGTGGACCTAAAATATTGCTGGAGAAACATTTTTCTTCTCTTAAAAAATGAGATTGTCAAGCTAAAAAAAATGAGATTGGTGTGAAATGGTTGACAGCAAAAGAAGAAAGTGGGCAAACAAGAAAGGTTGTGGTCCAAGAATTTCCTTGAGCCAATTTAAGCATGGTTTACTGCAGTTTTGCATGAGAGTTTCCATGCGAATTCTCGGCTCCATGGACTTATGAATGAAGAAGCAAAAATGAAAGGTCGGAAAATAATAAAGATAGAGTCAATTACACGAAACCACTTTATTAACGTCGGCAAAACCCCTTAGTACTCCTTCCAGTCCTTCTTACTCTGCATATTAGATTTCCTCCAAGTCAAACTTCGTGAAGTTTCACCAAATTTATATTAAAAATCGTCAACATTCACTATACAAAATAAAATATAATATGAAAAATATATTTTATGATGGATCCAATGATATGGGAAATGATTAGAATCATCCGGCCGATCTATGCATCATGATCCGTCACATCGAGAGCTAGCCACGTGTCGAACGGTCCCACACACCACAAGTCTTAGGATTTTGCAACATCGTCTATGTTTCCGAAAACATGGGGAATGTTGCAGTGGCAACGGAACAGTGTGATGATGCAGACAAAAATTCTGCAATATAATCTTTGTTGCAAAAACATTCTGCAATATACATCCTAGGCTAGAAGACATGCTACAGAGGGCTGCAAAAGAGGATGGTACCACAAAAATAACATTTGATCCAGCTTTTTTTTTCTTCTGCTTAGAGATAATGATTTGTTTTCTTTGCATTGGCCGGTAATGCTTCTATGATCCAGGCACTTGTATGATTGTATCATGGTATAGCCGATTAATATTACGGTATAAGGAATCACAAAGAAAAAGATGATGATGATTAATCAGGAAATTTTGATCTGCTGCCTCTGTGGCTTCACAGCAACACACACTTTTACCCTTGGGATCCAGCAGCAAACTCTTCACGCATGGTCATGATTCCTGTGTGAATAATATGCAACATGATGCCACACTTGTTGTGCCTGAATTAAAGAAAAAAAAACACCATTTTCATTAGAAATGGAAGAAAGCTAAAACCATATCCAGCCGCGCCCCCAACAGCCCCCCCCCCCAAGGCACTTTTTTAGCGTCGGCGCTGAAAAATGGTCCAGTTGCGTCTCCAGAAGCCTAATTTTCGCCGGTAAGGCCCAAATTTGGCGCTGGTTGACCCAGACCGAACCCGGCGCGCTGGGGGGGGGGGCGCTTGGGGGCGCCGGGGGAATATTTTTGGCGCGAAAGCACGGTGGGCCCGCCGAGTCAGCGAGCCCGGCGCATCATCGTCCTCATCTCCTCGGTTCCCGCGGGGAATCAATAGCAAGGCTGCCACGCTGCCGCGCCGGTCACCATTGATGCCTCACGGCGGTGCAATGAAGGCGCGGCGACGCGCGTCCCGCCCGAGCCCGCCACACGTACACACGTCGGCCGCCCTCCCACCGTCCCAAGCCCGGCTATAAAAGCCGCCCCTCGCCGGGAGCACACACTCCATTCGCCACAGCTCCTCCTCTCCCCGCTGATGCCCCTCTCGACCGAGCTCGTCTCTCCTCTTCCTTTCTCCCCGCCGCCGAGCATGGCCGAGCGCTACCCGGGCGATGACGCGGCAGCGAATGGCTTCGGCCGCTGTCATCTGCACGAGGACAAGGCACAGCTCCTCTACGAGGCCGACTACCCGGCACCGCCGGACATGCGGATGCCGGTCACGTGGAAGCTGAGCACCGGCGGAGTCCCAGTGCCACCACTCACCCACCGGCGTTGCCCGCCGCGCCGAGATCGCGTGCATCCGGTCCTCGCTGACGGAGGAGGTGCGTAATCAGCTGAGGTACGCCCCCGACAGCAACACGCTGTGGACTATGTATTTCGAACGCCGCCATGCCGACCAGCTCGCCTCCTCGAACGGTGTCGAGCCCCGCGGCTGCCACAACTCCGAGGGGCGGCGCCGATGGTGGGGCGTCCCCGGCCGCACCCTCAAAGCCGTCCTCGAGCAAATCGAGGCCGGCAACACGGCGCGCCTGGAGTACCCGGCGCCCCCAGCTTCTCGCGCCGCCGCGGCAGCTCCTGGACGCCGCGGCGGATGGAGATGGCGACCTCCTCCTCGTCGAGCTCTGGTTCCCTTTCCTCGGGTTCGCCGGCATTCCGCCCCATCAAGACGGAGCCACAGGAGACGCCGCTCGAGCGCCGTACCCGCGGTGGTGCCCTCGTCATCCGCGAGGGCGGCCACCCCTTTCCTTCTTCTTCCCGGCTCGTCAGGCCGAAGACCGAGCCGGGGTTGCTCCCCGTGAAGAAGGAGCCCGCGGACATGGCCGCCCACGAGACCACCCTCAAATGGGCGAGGGCGAAGTATGCCCGCGAGCAGCTGGAGCGCTAGCGCCACGCCTTCGAGGAGATCGCCACTCGTTACCGCGGACGTGAGGAAGGCGGCGTCGTCGTCCTCGACAGCGACGACGAGGACGCGCCCGGGCCGTCCAACCCCCCATGCATCGACGACGCTGGTCAGGGATGTAGCAGGGATGACAGCGATGGCGACTACACCTGGTTCTACAAGCTCCTCGGCATATAGAAGGCGGGCGGCGGCGGACGACGACAGTGGCGTAGTAGTGCTAGGCGTAGTTGTAGTTTTTAGTTTATGTTTTTAAGTTTTTGTACAAATATCAATGTAATCATGTAGGCTGGATGAATTTGTGGCGTGTTTGGCCGATTTTCTATTTCAAAAACCAGCGTGGTGTGGGGGGGGGGGGGGGGGGGGCGACGGAAACCGCCCCACGCCAAAATTATCATCGGCGCGGCCCAGGCGGCGCTATTTCAAGCCCGGGGGGGGGGGGGGGGGGGGGACGGCTAGAGATGCTGTAACCACTATAAAATGGGGAACATAAACAATTCCAAGATGTCAATGTGGGTTCTAAATGGTTTAAGTGCAGAATGTATCATGCCAGAAATCAGAAATTTACTTGCCGTGTCACACATTAAGTAAGTAAAATGTGATTCAACTGGCTGCCGCCTTCTCACGCCGCGACATCTCCCACTGGCGTTCCTCCTTCCGCGTCTCACGCCGCCGGCTGCGCAACGGCACCTCCGGTAGAAGCCGCTCGTCGGTGGCAGGCAAAGAGGGAACGCCGACCCACCGGCCAAGACAGATCAGGGTACTGTCGACGCCACGCCAAAGGAGCAACCCTTGCTGGTGATGGAGCGGCGCGGCGATGCACATCGCTCAGTGAACCTCGACGCCATGGCCTCCCCGCGCCGTCTGAACGAGAGGACGAGCGGCGGCGCGTCAGCAATCACCCAGAGCATCGCAACGCGCGGAGTCGGGCGTGGGGCCCATTCGTGTCACGGATGGAAGATCCAGATGACTTCTGAAATCCGACGGCCGTGGGCGCTCGCTACGGTAGTGGGCCGAGGAGCCCCGGATGTGATTAAAGGTTAAATTTTTGGGGACCTAAAATATTGCTGGAGAAACATTTGTGTTCCCTCAAAAAAAAAAGAGAGAGAGATTTGTGTGAAATGGTTGAGAGTAAAAGAAGGAAGTGGGCAAAAAAGAAAGGTTGTGGTGGAAGAATTTCCTTGAGCCAATCTAAGCATGGTTTACTGCAGTTTTGCATGAGAGTTTCCATGCAAATTCTCGGCTCCATGAACTTATGAATGAAGAAGCAAAAATGAAAGGTCGGAAAATAACAAAAATAGAGTCAATTACACGAAACCACTTTATTTACGTCGGTAAAACCGCTTAGTACTCCTCCCGGTCATTTTTAATCCACATATTAGATTTCTTCAGCTCTGACCAAATTTATAATTAGAAATTATCGACATTCACTATACAAAACAAATATAATATGAAAATATATTTTATGATGGATCTAATGATATTGGTTTAGTTTTATGAATGATAATATTTTCTTCTATAAATATGGTCAAACTTCAAAGACTTTTGACTTTGGAAAAATGTAATATGTGGAGTAAAAAGTACCGGGGGGAGTATGTCTGTAATTTCCTTCCATAAAGTTTATGCGATTACATTAGTGTTCCATGCGGAAACCACCTTTGACTGATTTCCGTTTCTACTTAATAGTTTTGACTAATTTTGTTTTAGATGTTTTTTTTTCGTCATAGTTTCTAGCTATGATTGACATTTTCTTTCACGCAAGATCAAGTGCATTATTTTCCCAATTCGCCACGTGACCAAGTGATTTCTGCAATGTTTGGCACTAGTGTTGTACTAACTTCGTGGAATACTTGTGCCATGATTGACGAGCTCGATGGACTAATTAATATCCAATAGACCAACTTACCAACAAATAAAAACGTTATTGGTTCAAAAGAATTAAATAAGGGCGTGGCTACGTCTCAGTTGACTATGATTTAACCAAGTCTCAGTCAAGTGACATAGTAGTATATAAGAAGAAGAAGAAGAAAAAAACGCTAAAATTTTCTTACACGGTTCTCCATGCAAGATCGAACGAATATAGCATAACAGTCTCAGTGGAATGAGACTTAGCAAAACTGATTAAGTGAAGATACTCCCGCAACGTAAGAAATTATATAAAAATGGTATTGATCCTGTGTCTGTTTGGGAAGTAGGTAGGAGGCAACCCACAGCAACTTTTTCACGACCATACAAACAAGCTTATGTTAACTGGTTAATACAGCTGATATTATGGAACAAAAATAATAAGATTTCGGCACGTTTCTAACAATCTGATTTGTGCTCATCGTAGCTATGGCTTTGTTGTGATACACGGAAGCGACGGTCATCGCCATCCCGCTCCATTACATTTATCTTGTGGACTGTGGTGTTGGTCGTATATCTGTCCTGGTATTGACGGTTGGACACAACGCGGCTGACAACCTATGTAGTCGCATATTTGTCATGGTGTTGGTTCTCGGACATGCGGGCGCGCCGGCCGTTGCCATCCCACTCGGCCAGAATTTTGTTGTAGTATTGTGGATCGATCGGACATGCGGACGCGATAACCATGGTAATCATCCCACCCAGTCGGACATATGTGGTGGTATTGGCGACTCAATACTTTGACGCGATCGCAATCGCTATGCAACCCAGCAGCATATGTGGCGCAGTTTTGGCGGCGGCGGAGGTAGGCTGCTTGGCCATCTCTCGCAACCACGTTTTGGTTGTTGTATCGGCGGTTGGATAGGGGGATGTAACCTTCTTCGATGCTCGTCCAGGACACGTTTTGATCGTAGTTGAGGCGGTCGTATCGGCCGTCGCGTGCAACGGCTCGGGAACAACAGTCTTTGCCGCACCTGATCCTGGGCGTGTAGAGGCCGCGGCGGTTGGACCCAACGGGAGCACGCGGCGGCTGGCCGTCGATAATGGAGGTAGCCGTCGGTGTGCTCGGACTTGGGATGCGGCGCGCGGCGGGAGGCGCCGAAGGGCTGCCAGCTCCCCAGCCGTCGGATGCGACGCCCGCACACCGTCGTCTGACGGATCATGTTTGTCTCCCCTCTCCGTGGCAGCACCGCCCGCGGCGCGAACGCAGCATCCTCGCAGCGCTCGCCGCTGGCACGCACGAACAGCCGCTCGCGCGAGGCGGATTCCCTCTCGCCGCACTCGCCGTCCGGCTTGCAGCAGCCAACATCCACCGCCGGCGAGCCGCATCGCCAGTCCGCTCGTTGAAGGAAGCCCTTGCAGCACCGCTGGGCACGTTCGGTTTCCTTTGTATCTATGGACTGTACTTCCTCACACGAGAGGTCCTTTTTTCTGTGCCCATGGGACGTACTCCCTCATGTATATATGATGCTGCATTGCCAGCTGCGAGACACGATCCGGACGCGATGACGCGTCAAACTCATCTACTCGAAAACGAGCCGGATCGGGCGCGCGTGATCGGCCGCTCCCACCCGGCACACGCTTCTCCATGTGGGCCGCAACCGCCTCCGCCTCCTTATCCACACTCGCCACCGCTGCGTCTTCCTCGCCCGCTCCTCCGACGCGCGCGGTACCTCGGCTCTCAGTGCCGCACGCAGCAACATCTTCTGCCCTCGTCCCATCTAGCTCCCGCAACACTAGTAAAAAAAGGGCCTTTATTTCGGTTCTGGAACCGGGACTAAAGAATCGGAACTAAATCCTCCCCCTTTAGTCCCAGTTTTTATTGGAACCGGGACTAAAGGCCCTCCACGTGGCCGCTGCCTGGAGGTCCACCTTTAGTCCCGATTAGTAACACCAACCGATACTAAAGGAAATTTTATAATTTTTTTTGAAATTTTTTTAGAATTTTTTTGAATTTTAAATTTCTGAATTATTTTAACTTCTAATCTCAAATCACCCTTCATCACTGCTCAATTTAACCTTTAATCTCCAATCACCCCTCATCATTCTAAATCATCTAACTTCCCGAACGGTCACCCGTCCTCTCACTACTCCAGACTGAGCACGCTTAACTTCCGGGTTCTATTCTCCCTCGTTTCCAAGTCTGCACTTGTTGTTTTCCGGACAATGGTAAGATGTCAATCCTATTAATCCTCAGGAATTTAGTTTGAGCATTAAGTCACACATTTCACTGTTTGAGTTTGAAACTATTGTTCTAAAAATCAATAATTATTTAGTAACACTAATATTTCTTGAATAAGTAGTTTGACCCTAGTCTGACCACAGTTTGACCATAGTTTGACCAGATTTGACCAAAATTCAAAAAACTGAAATAATTATTTAGTAACACTAATATTTCTTGAATAAGTAGTTTGACCATTGTTTGACCACAGTTTGACCATAGTTGACCAAAATTCAAAAAAAACTGAAATAATTATTTAGTAACATTAATATTCTTGAATAATTATTTAGTAACACTAATACTTCTTGAACAAGTAGTTTGACCAGATTTAACAAAAATTCAAAAAAAAACTGAAATTTGAGCATAACTTTTTTTCCTTTTAGAATTTGAGGATTCTAAAAATTTGCAAACAGGCCATAGGCTGTCAAAATCGGAAGCGGATTTTCGTTCTGAACATTTTGATATATTATACGTTTTTTCCGACATCGTATGCAAAAGTTATAGCCGTTTTACATTTTCCCTACATTTTTTGCAAAACATGTCCATATTTAAGTTTTTAAATTTTCCTAACTAGTAGATGTAGTAATATAACTACCTCTCGAAGGATTTTGTTTTTTGAAGTTTTTATCATTTTCTTTTATTTTTTCGAAACAAAAAAGACGATAGGGGGGGGGGGTAGAGTTTGAAAATGGGACCTTTAGTCCCGGTTTGAGACACAAACCGGGACTAAAGGGCTCAGGTGAACCGGGATTAATGCCTTAGCCGCACGAATCGGGACCAATGCTCACATTAGTCCCGTTTCGTGACTGAACCGGAACTAATGGGCTGACCCGGGCTGGACCTTTGCCCCCTTTTCTACTAGTGCTAGCCGCCCCTCTATCTTCTGCTCACTCACACTATGACGCACCGGGCTGCGTCGGGGAGGCCACCGATGCTGGCGACGTCGACCAGCCATGCTGCACCCGCGGGCCGCGGCCACCCGGTGCTGCGACGTCAACGTGGCCGGGGTTGGATCTCCTTGTCCAACCTTCGCCTTCTTCCCCATGCCCCCAGATTGTGCTTCAAATCATTGTTTTGGTGTCTCCTGGCAAGCAACCTCCGGTGATTTCCCGACCATAGTTACGACGACTCCATAACTCTAGATGGGCGTGTTGAGGTCCACACGCCATGGCACGTGTGGGGCAGAGGTGGTCGGAGACTACTGCTTGACGACGTAGTAGTACAACATTTGCAGCTACTCCGGCCAGGCTGGAGAGTGCATCGGGCAGTGACACCTGATGGGTCGTCATAGTTGCTAGCTCCATGCTCCTCTGTCTGTGGCGGTGCGCGTTGTGTTTCACTGAGTTGATCTTGCGGGCAGCCACCACCTTTGGATCCTTCGCCTTCGGCGGAACTTCAAACATCTTGATCGGGTCCATGCGGCGGTGGACCACGAAAGGTGGGGTAAATGACGGTGGCAATCAGAGATAGAGGGAGTGAAAGAACAGGAGAGTACTACCTCAGATAGTGCGGGAGAAAATAATTCTACACATGAACGGTCCAAAAATTTGGAGATACGTACATATCTTTATTTTTTATGAGAAACTCGTACCTCTCTTTATTTGTAGGTATAGATATAGATGAAAACATAAGAACATTATTTTTTGAGAGGCTGAGAGGCTGCTTCATGGATCTACAAAAACAGGAAAAATGAAAGGACGTTAAAATAAAAGGTTTGGAAAAATGGCACCTATTAATTAGTACTAACAATTACTAAAAATTCAAAAAGGGTAGTTTAGCTTTTTTCTTAATTAATTAGTACTCACAAAATAAGAAATGAAGGATGTCTTGAAGAATTTCCATGAGCCGATGTAAGCATGACTTAGTGCAGTTTACCAAAATACTGCTCCTTGCCTCCATAACAAAAGAGAAAAGAAGGGGGTGGGGGGTGGGGGGGCAGCTAAAAATAAAATAAAAAAGTATGACAGCTGTGGGGTTTGAATAAAATAAAAAAGTATGACAGCTGTGGGGTTTGAATAAAATAAAAAAGTATGACAGCTGTGGGGTTTGAATAAAATAAAAAAGTATGACAGCTGTGGGGTTTGAATAAAATAAAAAAGTATGACAGCTGTGGGGTTTGAACCCACACCCTTTCGGACCAGAGCCTAAATCTGGCGCCTTAGACCACTCGGCCAAACTGTCTTGGTTTATAATGTTGCACATTCTATTTTATATTCTCAGCATGATTTGTACTCTGTTTATCATTTTAGTGCACCACACAGCTTTCCAAACGATGAGAGCAACTACAGGGTAGGGTAATGTCTCAAAGTAAATTGATAAGTGAGTCATCTGACTTGGGCTGTTTTGGTGGTTATGATTTGAAGTACTTATATTCTGCGGTTAAGACCTGAAAGATGCGCTGACGTCGATTTCATCATTCTCGTCCTCCTGCCTGGTGCATCTTTTATATCTAAATAGCTAGCCCCACTAACTATTTTTCTCAACATGCAAGCATGCCACACCATCCCATAATATGCATGAGAAAAGGCCCACCTCCACTATCATATATCTCCTAACATGCAGGCATGGCACTTCATCATTAAACATACATGAAAAAAGACTCATCTCAACATGCAAATATCCAAGAGAATTTTCATTCTACTATGCTATTTAGATTTAATAAAAAATTACAATTATATAGTAATCAACATAATAAATTATATCTAAATAGCTAGCCCCCACTAACTATTTTTCTCAACATGCAAGTATGCCACATCATCCCATAGCATGCATGAGAAAAGGGCCACCTCCACTATCATATGTCTCCTAACATGCAAGCATGGCACTTCATCATTAAACATGCATGAAAAAAGACTCATCTCAACATGCAAACATCCAAGAGAATTTTCATTCTACTATGCTATTTAGATTTAATAAAAAAATTACAATTATATAGTAATCAACATAATAAATTATATGTATTTTCAGTTTTAGCTTTTTATATTATTACTTCACTTATTCATTATTCATACAACGAATCACATTGAAATATGTTGTAAAATATTCCCACAACAACGTGCGGGGTATCATCTAGTTCTCCTAGATGCTAGCTCCTGGTACATCTTGCCTGATGTGTCCTGACGTGGATTTCTATTGAGTGAGAGGGCGACCTCTGCTGCCGTTCCTCACGACGCTCTGACCTCGTCGGTGTGATCTCGCTCCTCCCGCGCCCAGTGCTTGGATCCAAATCTGGGGTCAGAATGGAGTAAGAGTAGCTCCAACCGGACGATCAATTTCGTTTGCCCATCCTTTTGGATCGTTGCAGACAAAAACAGTGGTCCAACACAGAGACCCAAACTTAAATCATGTCTGCTTCGTGCCCGCGCCGACTCATTTCATGCCTAAATTTGAGCCGGATGCGTTCTCGCGGACACGAAAAAACAGCGCCCCGCGTCCACTCCGTGTCCGTCGCAAGCCCACTAGTCCGCCGCTCAACCACCGCACGCGTCTTATTACATATCAGCACCTACCTCGGGGTCCGCCTGATAGTGGGTGGAAGGTCCGCGTGCTCGTCCTTTTTAATGGAAGCGTGCGGCGGGGCCGGTCTCATCCACTTCCAACACCTTTCCACATCTTGCCACGCGGTGCTCCCTCACCGACCACTAGAAACGCTAGCAAGCCCAAACCCTAGCCACCATGGGGTTTTTCAATGGGAAGGGGAAGGGGAAGCTCAGCACCGTATCGTAAAACGCGATGAATCATTCTATCTGATTTTTTTCTTGGTGAATAGGTACTTACGGAGTCGGAGTTGTTGGGGAACGTTGCATGGAAAACAAAAAAATTCTACGGACACACAAGATCTATCCATGGAGATGCATAGCAACGAGAGGGGAGAGTGTGTCTACGTACCCTCGTAGACCGTAAACGGAAGCGTTTAACAATGCGGTTGATGTAGCCAAACTTCTTCGTGCTCCAACCGATCAAGTACCGAACGTACGACACCTCTGCGTTCTGCACACGTTCAGCTCGGTGACATCCTCCACCTTCTTAATCCAGCAAGACGGCGAGGTAGTAAATGAGTTCTGGCAGCACGACGGTGTGGTGACAGTGATGGTGATGTGATCTCCGTAGGGCTTTGCCTAAGCACTACGAAAATATGACCGAGGGAGTAAATGGTGGACGGGGGCGCCGCACACGGCTAAGACAATATTGTGGTTGATATATAGGTGGGGGAGGGAGGAGATAGCCTGGAGGCGCCCCAAGTGGGGCCGAATCCCACTTGGGGTCCTGCCCCAAGCTGCACCCCCTGCCATGTATGAGTGCAGGAGGAAGGCAGGGGAGGGTGGCGCCCCACCCCCTCCTTTCCTTTTTCACTTGAGGAGTGAAAGGAAGGAGGGGCCACCCCTCCCCTTTCCTTCCCCCTAAGGCCGGTTGTCCAAGGAAGGGGTGCACCAGGGGCTGGTCTGCCCCCCCCCCTTTGGCCCATTAGGCCCATACACTCACCGGGGGTATTCGGAACCTGAACCCCTTCCGGTGACCCGATGACTATTAGGTGCACTCCAAAACTCTTCCGTTGCCCGAATACCATTGTCCTATATATTGATATGTCTCCATCGTATCTACTTTTCTAAACACTTTTGATCTTGTTTTGGACTCTAACTTGCATGATTTGAATGGAACTAACCCGGACTGACGTTGTTTTCAGCAGAATTGCCATGGTGTTATTTTTGTGCAGAAATAAAAGTTCTCGGAATGACCTGAAACTTCACGGAGAATATTTTTGGAATTTATAAAAAATACTAGCGAAAGAATCAACACCAGGGGGCCCACACCCTGTCCACGAGGGTGGGGGGTGCGCCCCCTATCTCGTGGACCCCCTAAGGCTCCACCGACCTCAACTCCAACTCTATATATTCACGTTCGGGGAGAAAAAAATTAGGAAGAAGTATTCATTGCGTTTTACGATACGAAGCCGCCGCCAAGCCCTAATCTCTCTCGGGAGGGCTGATCTGGAGTCTGTTCGGGGCTCTGGAGAGGGGAAACCGTCGCCATCGTCTTCATCAACCTTCCTCCATCACCAATTTCATGATGCTCACCGCTGTGCGTGAGTAATTTCATCGTAGGCTTGCTGGACAGTGATGGGTTGGATGAGATTTATCATGTAATCGAGTTAGTTTTGTTAGGGTTTGATCCCTAGTATCCATTATGTTCTGAGATTGATGTTGCTATGACTTTGCTATGCTTAATGCTTGTCACTAGGGCTCGAGTGCCATGATTTCAGATCTGAACCTATTATGTTTTCATGAATATATGTGAGTTCTTGATCCTATCTTGCAAGTCAATAGTCACCTACTATGTGTTATGATCCGATAACCCCGAAGTGTCAATAATCGGGACCACTCCCGGTGATGACCGTAGTTTGAGGAGTTCATGCTTTGTTCCGGTACTCTATTAAAAGGAGGCCTCAATATCCCTTAGTTTGCAATAGGACCCCGCTGCCACGGGAGGGTAAGACAAAAGATGGCATGCAAGTTCTTTTCCATAAGAACGTATGACTATATTTGGAATACATGCCTACATTACATTGATGAACTGGAGCTAGTTCTGTGTCACCCTATGTTATAATTGTTGCATGAGGCCACGCACGAGTCCCTCGCACCAGAAATCCTTCTTGCTACCTATTGAGCACTGCGTTGGTTTTCCCTTGAAGAGGAAAGGGTGATGCAGCAAAGTAGCGTAAGTATTTCCCTCAGTTTTTGAGAACCAAGGTATCAATCCAGTAGGAGGCCACGCACGAGTCCCTCGCACCTACACAAACAAATAAAATCCTCGCAACCAACGCAATAAAGGGGTTGTCAATCCCTTCATGGTCGCTTACGAAAGTGAAATCTGATAGATATGATAAGATAATATTTTTGGTATTTTTATGATAAAGATGCAAAGTAAATAAAGCGAAATAAAAACGACGCAAGAAATAGCTTGTTGACGGAAGATTAATATGATAGAAAATAGACCCAGGGGCCTTAGGTTTCACTAGTGGCTTATCTCGAGAGCATAAGTATTAGGGTAGGTAAACAAATTACTGTTGAGCAATTGACAGAATTGAGCATAGTTATGAGAATATCTAGGTATGATCATGTATATAGGCATCACGCCCGAGACAAGTAGACCGACTCCTGCCTGCATCTACTACTATTACTCCACACATTAACCGCTATCCAGCATGCATCTAGAGTATTAAGTTCAAAAGAATAGAGTAACGCTTTAAGTAAGATGACATGATGTAGAGGGATAAACTCATGCAATATGATATAAACCCCATCTTGTTATCCTCGATGGCAACAATACAATACGTGCCTTGCTGCCCCTACTGTCACTGGGAAAGGACACTGCAAGATTGAACCCAAAGCTAAGCACTTCTCCCATTGCAAGAAAGATCAATCTAGTAGGCCAAACCAAACTGATAATTCGAAGAGACTTGCAAAGATAACCAATCATACATAAAAGAATTCAGAGAAGATTCTAATATTGTTCATAGATAAACTTGATCATAAACCAACAATTCATCGGTCTCAACAAACACACCACAAAAGATGATTACATCGAATAGATCTCCACAAGAGAGGGGGAGAACATTGTATTGAGATCCAAAAAGAGAGAAGAAGCCATCTAGCTAATAACTATGGACCCGAAGGTCTAAGGTAAACTACTCACACATCATCGGAGAGGCTATCACTACAAGAAATCTATTAATACATGACGGACCTGATCCGTCACAAATCAATGGAAAACTGTCATGGGTACCCGTCCACGACGGACTTGCAATCCGTCATGTATATCGCGTCATAATTTGACCTCGCGCCTTACATGACGATACTTGTCCGTCATGGATCTGCCCGAGGCCCGCCAAGGCCCAATCCATTGTGACGGAACAAACCGTCATCGATTAGCGCCACGTAGGATTTTTGAGTGTCCAATTCAAATGACATGGCCGCCTACGTGGACACTACATTCCGTCACAGAATTCGTCATGGTCTAGCACATTAACCTATTTCTTTCGGTCCAATTTTTATTTGATACATTTTTAGCATAATGCGTGGCCCAATAACAAGTATTTGCAAAGTGTATAACATTACACGGTTCAACCAATATGCAGCCATCTGTATATATTTACAATGTAGCAGTTTACAAAATCCTCTACAAAATGATAACTTACAATATAGATTGAATAAAAAATCACACATCACAATTAGGAACGAGTACAGTTCATTTTACATCAGCAAAACATACAAACTATCGAGGTCGATATTTAGGTTCTTGCTATCAGCCCTCCTGATGGCAACCATCATGTCATGGCTAACTGTGATGGGCAGCATCAAGTAGCCAGCTTCCCAATCTTACCTGCATATTTACAAGAATCTTAGATTTTTTTAACAGAGATGAATAGATAGTAGAAATAATATAATTGCAACAAATATAAAAATGAATTAAATGTCCAAAATTCTTAAATCTTACAGTGCCTAGAAATGAGATTAACATCCACTATAAAACCAGAGTAAACATGAAGTTTCTTAAAATTATTCCAAAGAAAAGTGTGTCAAATGTAAGTCAAATGGCAAAGTAACAAAACACACAGCACAAAACTGATTACTATAGCAGCAGTAGTTGAGGCCATATAAACCTGTCAACGAAATTTGGTATAATCATTTCATACCGTAAGTAACCCCTACTAATGATGCCCGGACTCAAGATATTCCATTTCATATGCTCATTATTGTTCGAACAAATGAAAATGAACTATTTTATCTTACAGCCAATGCACCAACACTCACTGAAGGATAAAAGCTACAAAGACCATATACCTAGGTTTATAACATTACCAAATGTTGGGCACCATATGTAATTAGGAGGACAAATCTTCAAGCACTACACGTATCTAACTCTACACCAGTTTCTATTATAAACAAATAAAACAGAGTAAAGGGCGGCAGAAAGTTTATGTTTACAACTGTTCTGGATGGAGGCATTTAGTACGTAACATCCTGAACATGGTGGCATGTACTGGGAACAAGAAATTCATCATTGTGATATATATTAAATTGAGCAAAGATCAGGAGCTACTTGTACGCATCAATTATATAAGCTGATAAAGTAAAAGGACACCAGCTACTTCTAGTTACGCATATAAAAAATAATACCAACGATTGTATAAGAAGCTTGGCATAAATCCAGGAACAATCGAGAGTGACTTGTACCAGATTTTGATGTTAACAATAACCGAGAAATCAAGGGGCTGTTTGGTTTGTGCCTGAACATGCCCTGCCAAAATTTTGGCTTAGCCAAAGCGAGGGCACGAGAATTTTTTTGGTGTGGTAGTGTTGTTTGGATTATAGCCGTACCATCTACCAATTTTTGGGCAAAATGGTTGGATCGCTGTTTGGTTTCTAGCCAATTAACTTGCCACATATCTGTATCTGATGTGTCTTTTCTTTTTCTTTAGCAAACGAGCATTTTAGGTCCTAACTTGAAATGTTTATATAACGAGCCAATAAATCATGATGACCAAACAGAAAGGGGCAGAAAAAAGGTTCAACGAAGCAGCATGCATGCATGTTTGCCGAGTGAAACACACACGTACTAGCCGGCTGGATCGATACGATCCATGGAGGCGTAAGCATACAGGCTAGCTAATTAATTTTCTGGCTCATGTAACAGCCAAGCATAGTACGTGGGGATGCTAGCAGTAAGGCCAGCTTTGGCTCAAAACAAAACAAACCCCAGAATACATAGTCGTCAGCTATTTTGGCTTCCCCTTTTTCTTCAAGTAGTGTTTTTCTTCCAAAGGGAAATGTCTTTCATAACAAAAGATACAAAAAAAAACACGTATATTTGCAGATAACAAATGTGATCAACCAAGAATTCCATGGCAACGAGCACCACCATCATCTCGGTACAATAGCATGAAAATTCATGTGGCATAAATTGGAAATCAATATGATGGCTATTTTCACCACATAACAGAGAAGCAATGTAATAGCAGGCCTAGTTAACAAACAATCTACTCTTGGTCAATGGATTCAGTGAGATAAATGAATTACTTTCCCCCCATAAACAAGAAAATTCCAAGGGATCAACAGGAACATCTTATTCTATACTACTTATAAAAGAACAAACATTATCTTCTCTAAGTGCACCCCACAAAACGTACACGGATACATTACCACCGCATGATTAGTCTCACTAAACTCAATCTAACGGCTAGCCTTAACCGAATCTGTTCTCTGTGTGCACTTAGCAATTTACATTGACTGACCGTACTCCACCGCGGAGGAAAATATGAAAGTCCATGCCTGGTCAATTAGGAAACTATAATCACGGACACATCCTATTAAGAAACTAATCACTGGCACATCTAATTATTAAGAAAGCAATCACAAACCCATCCTATTATTAGGAAAAAAAATACGCGCGCATCCTATTATTAGGAAAATAATTACGAGCCATCCTATTAGGAAATTAATCACAGACGCATCTAATTATTAGGAAACCAATCATGGCTGCATCCTATTAGATAACTAATCACGAACGCATCTAATTATTAGGAAACTAACCGCGAGCGCATCCTATCGTCTCCTATCAGGGAATCGTGATCGCGAGTCGCCAGCCGTCACCAGCCCACCACCCACGCGAGCCACAATGGGAGACACGCGAGGAGGAGTTGCGGCTTCCTCCGAACACACTTATACTGACTGCAACGACTTTGTCCACATCCTGGGCATGCTCTCCGGGAACCACCGACACCCGCGTCGACTTCAGCTCCATCCACAACACCCACGCTGACAACCACCCACCGCCAAGGTCCTTCAAGTGGGGGCAACGCTGAGTATCTTGGACCAGTATAAGCGGGCCAAAAAAATCTGCCCCCAGAGCTATTCATGTAGATTCGCCTGGTCGCCAACCATCATCGTCCCCAGGGCGGTGCAGGTCTCGGCCACTGTGTAGCAGGTGAAGCTAATCACGGCCCCATCTCACTCGCCCGAAGCCACCGCCGACTCCCTCAGCTCTGATGCGTGCTGCTCCGTTGGACACACTTGTCCGGTACTCGCGCGTGGACGACGTCGTCCAAAGCTAATCCCGGTGCGTGGAGGCCGCCGCCTCAAAGCTGGACGACTGACTCACCTGCGTCGACAATGCCGCCCAGCTGGTGAGAGGACATGGTCTCCGCGGCCGCTCGCAGGCCTGAATGACGGAGACGCTCGCCTTCACGCGAACGCACCACACACACGCATTAATCAAGCAAGTATCGAGTGTTACTTTTTTACTGTCATCGCTACCTCGCCGGTGGTGACACATCTAGAAGTACAGGAACTAGAGATGAGGCAGTCAGAAACAGAGGAGCGCTGGAGCACACACAGAGACGTTCGCCTTCTTTCTTTCTTTATTTTTTCACTGATTTTCGCGTACCCGCAACAGACATCCCTGTTTTTTTAAGTACTGACTACCGGTTATTACATGGCCAACTCACGACTACATAGTGAACTCACAGACAAATTAGTTGAACCAAGACCTTACTTGCAGTCATGAAATTACGTTTCACTGAAAAAACCCAGAAGTTTGCATAAGTTTTAATGAAAAAAAACTAAAGTTCGCATAAGTTTTATTAAAAAAACCTGAAGTTTGCATAACTGTATTTGTTTGTCTAGCTGATACATGGCAATTGTAATTTTACATGAGCATTTTCATACCGTCCTTATCTACAGTCGAGTTAACATGTTTTCCTGATAGAAAACTTGGACTACATACAAGAGAAGCAAAAACTGCATGTTGATTATGATGATGATGAATGTAGGATATTTTGTGATCATGGTAAATTTCATATCATTTAGTACATAAACAATATTCACAATTTTATTTTATTACCATCAATTGTGTTTGAGTTTCTTTCATATATATGTATTGACCCTCTTCTTTAAATTAGATGTGACGGATGCGGAATGAGCTCATACCACATGATCGCATACGAGCAATTCAAGAGGAATTGGCGGGATTCTTTCTTGACCATGTCATACATGAAGACGGAGAATGCCATGTGGAAGTTGAAATTGATTTTAGATGTTAGGGATTATAAGAGATGTTATATTGTATATATGTAGTAGTGTCGGATAGATATATACAAAAACTTGTTGTTCGATCAATCTCGGAGAAAGAGAGGTCACTTCTCTCTGTATATGTTCATGAAGATCTTGTGTAATTCTTGACTGGAATTTGTTGGCACTGAAACGGTTCCTTAGCTTGTCCTAAGTGACATTTTCATGTGTGACTATACTTGCATAAATGTGTGCATATGAAGAATCATGATGAATCTTCTAAATAATTTTGAATTTTATATATTGAGAAAAGTGGGTGGTCTTTTAATACATGAGACATGTTGATTAAGGAGAAATGATATTTCAAATTATTTGTACGAGTTGGAAATAAGAGATCGTGTACTTTATAGGGAAATTTCAAATTTATGAATAAATTGTCTTGTATTAAGTTTAGTATAATATATTAATCCAAATAGATGCGTATTGCGTGTGCACACTTATTAGTTCAAATAGACGTGCATTGCACGTGCACACTTACTAGTAAACTAGTAGTCTCTTAACTAACTAGCAGACCTCACAAATTTTACACTGCTAGACTCGCACAGTCAGAGAAGAAAAAATAAAATAGCCAGCAGTGCTAGTCTATCGTTGGCTGTAACATGCGGGTATCAGGAAAGGAAGTGACCACTTTTTCTGCATCAGGTTTAGTACAAGAAAATTTGAGAGCCCCTGAGGAACTATGCTAGAGCAGAGCAATCATCACTTGGAAAGAAAAGAAAAAACAGAGCGAGAGGGTCAACCTTCTTGTTCTGTGCACAATCATGGTGGGCGGCGCGGACGACCTCGCTGTCCAGCTCGCCCAGCTCGTCGGGCTCGAGCGTGGGATCCCAGTCGTCGCCGTCCATGGAACTGGAGAGGCGGAGAGCTCCTGTTCATCTGAATCGAAGCAAAAAAATTGATTGGGGATGAGAGAGAGAGAATGAAGGAATCAAGGAGAGATGAGACGAGGGGGAAAGTAGGGAGGGACCTTGTGCGGGGCATGGTCGTCGCCAGCGAGGTCGAGCTCGGGCCTCCCGTAGGTCACGGTCGTCGTCCTCTGCTAGTCCGTCGCTTGCTGCTCTGAATCTCCGGATGGCAAGGCAGCTTCACGGCCTGGGAGACGGAGGAGGGAAGCCCCTGTTAAGATCCATGGTTGGCCGCCGCTTCCATGGGGCCGCTGCAACCGCCGTCGCCATGGATCTCGGGCCGCCATCATCGATTGGAGGCGAGGAGGTGGAGGCGGAGGACGGGGATGAGGAGACGAGAGGTGTGGCGGCGGAGGACAGGGATGAGGAGAGGCAACGTGTGGCGGCGGCGGATGGAGAAAGAGACTGGGGACGGGGAAGTGTGTTAGGGTTAGATTTTATACGGGGAAAAGTTTAGGGCTTTAGGCGGGCTTTTCACAGGCTTGCGGAGCTGTAGTGGTCCGTTCATGACGGTTTTCAAAACTGTCAACAGAAATCCGTCATGCATTAACAGGTTTCTTGTAGTGTATGGTGTTGATGTTGAAGCCCTCCGTGATCGATGCCCCCTCCGGCGGAGCTCCGGAAAAGGCCCCAAGATGGGATCTCACGGGTACAGAAGGTTGCGGCGGTGGAATTAGGGTTTTGGCTCCGCATCTGATAGTTTGCGGGTACGTAGGTATATATAGGAGGAAGAAGTACGTCGGTGGAGCAACGTGGGCCCCATGAGGGTGGAGGGCGCGCCTGGGGGGGGGGTAGGCGCGCCCCCTACCTCGTGCCTTCCTAGTTGCTTTCTTGACGTAGGGTCCAAGTCCTATGGATCACGTTCGTTCCAAAAATCACGTTCCCGAAGGTTTCATTCCGTTTGGACTTCGTTTGATGTTCTTTTTCTGTGAAACTCTGAAATAGGCAAAAACAACAATTCTGGGCTGGGCCTCCGGTTAATAGGTTAGTCCCAAAAATAATATAAAAGTGTATAATAAAGCCCAATAATGTCTAAAACAGAATATAATATAGCATGGAACAATAAAAAATTATAGATACGTTGGAGACGTATCAAGCATCCCCAAGCTTAATTCCAGCTCGTCCTCGAGTAGGTAAATGATAAAAATAGAATTTTTGATGTGGAATGCTACTTGGCATAATTTCAATGTAATTCTCTTAATTGTGGTATAAATATTCAGATCCAAAAGATTCAAGACAAAAGTATAATATTGACATAAAAATAATAATACTTCAAGCATACTAACTAAGCAATTATGTCTTCTCAAAATAACATGGCCAAAGAAAGTTATCCCTACAAAATCATATAGTCTGGCTATGCTCTATTTTCACCACACAAAGTATTTAAATCATGCACAACCCCGATGACAAGCCAAGCAATTGTTTGATACTTTTGGTGTTCTCAAACTTTTTCAATCTTCACGCAATACATGAGCGTGAGCCATGGACATAGCACTATATGTGGAATAGAATGGTGTTGTGGAGAAGACAAAAAAGGAGAAGATAGTCTCACATCAACTAGGCGTATCAACGGGCTATGGAGATGCCCATTAATAGATATCAATGTGAGTGAGTAGGGATTTCCATGCAATGGACACGAGTAGAAAAACGCCTTTTAGTACCGGTTTGTAAGGACCTTTAATACCGGTTCTGGAACCGGTACTAAAGGTTGGGCACTAAAGGTCCCCCCTTTAGTCCCGGTTCAACACGAACCGGGACCAAAGGTCCACCACGTGGCACGAGGCGCGCTGTGGTCTTGGGGACCTTTAGTCCGGGTTGGTTGTTTTTTAATATATTTTTTAAAATAAAGCAAAAACAGCCCGCCTACTGGGTCGGCACGGCTTGCATACGACTAGAAACCCAACCTCTAGTTGGGCCAGGATGCATGCCCGTACGGCCCAGTAGGCCCCATAGGGCAGAAGACTTGCAATAGGCCCACAAAGGCCTGCTTAGAGAGGAGCTCGACACGGTAGCCGCGGCGGGGCTTATAAACCGGTGTGAGCTCCTCTCAACTAGCGAGGTGGGACTAAACATTGTGCACTGTGGGTGGCAGCGCACCACCTTTAGTACCGGTTGGTGGCTCCAACCGGTACTAAAGGGGGGATCTTTAGTACCGGTTGGAGCCACCAACCCGTACTAAAGGCCACCACCTTGAGTACTGGTTGGAGCCACCAACCCGTACTAAAGGGGGGGGGGTCTTTAGTACCGGTTGGAGCCACCAACCCAAAATAAAGGCCACCACCTCTTTAGTACCGGTTCGTGGCACGAACCGGTACTAAAGGTTCGCCACGAACCGGTACTAATGAGCGCCGCCCGCCTAGCCGTTGGAACCGGCATTATTGGTCACATTAGTGCCAGCTCAAATACAAACAGGGACTAATGAGCTGAACATTTGACCCTTTTTCTACTAGTGGTATGCACTAGAGCTATAAGTATATGAAAGCTCAACAAAAGGAACTAAGTGGGTGTGCATCCAACTCGCTTGCTCACGAAGACCTAGGGCATTTTGAGGAAGCCCATCATTGGAATATACAAGCCAAGTTCTATAATGAAAAATTCCCACTAGTATATGAAAGTGATATCATAGGAGACTTCTCTATCATGAAGATCAAGGTGCTACTTTGAAGCACAAGTGTGGTAAAAGGATAGTAGCATTGTCCTTTCTCTCTTTTTCTCTCATTTTTTTATTTGGGCCTTTTCTATTTTTTATGGCCTCTTTTTTAGTCCGGAGTCTCATCCCGACTTGTGGGGGAATCATGGTCTCCATCATCCTTTCCTCACTTGGGACAATGCTCTAAAAATGATGATCATCACACTTTTATTTACTTACAACTCAACAGTTACAACTCAATACTTAGAACAAAATATGACTATATGTGAATGCCTCCGGCGGTGTACCGGGATGTGCAATGATGCGTGAGTGACATGTATGAAAGAATTATGAACGGTGGCTTTGCCATAAATACAATGTCAACTACATGATCATGCAAAGCAATATGACAATGATGGAGCGTGTCATAGTAAACGGAACGGTGGAAAGTTGCATGGAAATATATCTTGGAATGGCTATGGAAATGCCATGATAGGTAGGTATGGTGGCTGTTTTGAGGAAGGTATATGGTGGGTGTATGATACCAGCGAAAGGTGCGCGGTATTAGAGAGGCTAGCAATGGTGGAAGGGTGAGAGTGCGTATAATCCATGGACTCAACATTAGTCATAAAGAACTCACATACTTATTGCAAAAATCTATTAGTTATCGAAACAAATTATTACGCGCATGCTCCTAGGGGGATAGATTGGTAGGAAAAGATCATCGCTCGTCCCCGACCGCCACTCATAAGGAAGACAATAAATAAATAAATCATGCTCTGACTTCATCACATAATGGTTCACCATACGTGCATGCTACGGGAATCACAAACTTCACACGAGTATTTCTCAAATTCACAACTACTAAACTAGCATGACTCTAATATCACCATCTCCATATCTCAAAACAATTATCAAGTATCAAACTTCTCTTAGTATTCAACACACTCATAAGATTTATTTTTTACTAATCTTGAATGCGTAGCATATTAGGATTAATTTCCCAATTTAAGAAAATTAACATGCT
The DNA here is from genome assembly GCF_056163025.1 of Triticum urartu. Taxonomy (NCBI): domain Eukaryota; kingdom Viridiplantae; phylum Streptophyta; class Magnoliopsida; order Poales; family Poaceae; genus Triticum; species Triticum urartu. The sequence continues at coordinate 728,670,989 of NC_141875.1, read as the reverse complement.
GTTTAGGACTCTCAAAATAATATAAGTGAAGCATTAGAGAATAATAGTTTCTATAAAACAAATCCACCACCATGCTCTAAAAGATATAAGTGAAGCACTAAAGCAAAAACTATATAACTCAAAAGATATAAGTGAAGCACATCGAGTATTCTAATAATTTTCAAATCATGTGTGTTTCTTTAAAAAGGTGTGTACAGCAAGGATGATTGTGGTGAATTAACAAATAAAGACTCAAATAATACAAGACACTCCAAGCAAAACACATATCATGTGGTGAATAAAAATATAGCTCCAAGTAAAGTTACCGATGGAAGTAGACGAAAGAGGGGATGCCTTCCGGAGCATCCCCAAGCTTTGTCTTTTAGGTGTCCTTAGATTATCTTGGGGTGCCATGGGCATCCCTAATCTTAGGCTCTTTCCACTCCTTGTTCCATAATCCATCAAATCTTTTACCCAAAACTTGAAAACTTCACAACACAAAACTCAAAATAGAAAATCTCGTGAGCTCCGTTAGCGAAAGAAAACAAAACACCACTTCAAGGTACTGCATTGAACTCATTATTGATTTATATTGGTGTTAAACCTACTGTATTCCAACTTCTATATGGTTTATAAACTATTTTACTAGCCAAAGATTCATCAAAATAAGCAAACAACACACGAAAAACAGAATCTGTCAAAAACAGAACAGTCTGTAGTAATCTGTAGCTAACGCAAGTTACGGAACCCCAAAAATTCTAAAATAAATTGCTGGACGTGAGGAATTTATATATTAATCATCTTCAAAAAGAATTAACTGAATATCACTTTCCAAATAAAAATGTCAGCAATTCTCGTGAGCGCTAAAGTTTCTGTTTTTACAGCAAGATCAAAAAGACTTTCCCCAAGTCTTCCCAACGGTTCTACTTGGCACAAACACTAATTAAACACAAAAAAACACAACCAAAACAGAGGCTAGATAAATTATTTATTGAATAACAGTAAGCAAAATTATTGGGTTGTCTCCCAACAAGCGCTTTTCTTTAAAGCCTTATAGCTAGGCATAATATTTCAATGATGCTCACATGAAAGACAAGAATTGGAGCACGAAGAGAGAATCATAAAACACGTGACAAACACATCTAAGTCTAACATACTTCCTATGCATAGGCATCTTATAGGCAAACAAATTATCAAGGCAAGCAAAAACTAGCATATGCAAGAAAGCGGAAAGAACCAATAGCAATCTCAACATAACGAGAGGTAATTTAGTAACATGAAAATTTCTACCACCATATTTTCCTCTCTCATAATAATTACATGTAGGATCATAAGAAAATTCAACAAAATAGCTATCACATAAAATATTTTCAACACGATCCACATGCATGCAAAGTTGACACTCTTCCAAAATAGTGGGATTAACATTAACTAAAGTTATGACCCCTCCAAACCCACTTTTAGCAATATTGCAAACACTATTATCATTCTAATATTCATCATGGGGCTTAAATAATTTTTCAAGATCATAAGAAGAATCACCCCAATCATGATCATTGCAACAAGTAGAGGACATAGAAAAACTAGCATCGCCAAGCTTAGCGTTTTGCATATTATTAGCACAATTTACATACATAGAATTTATACTAAAATCATTGCAATAGTGCTTTTTATTCAAAGATCTATCGTGAATCACTTCATAAAGTAATTCATCACACTTTTCAGATTCACGAATTTTATGCAAAACCTCATAAAGATAATCTAGTGCACAAAACTCACTAGCAATTGGTTCATCATAATTGGATCTCTTAAAAATATTAGCAAGCGGATGAGGATCCATAGATCTTAGTTTCTCTGTTTAGCAATAAATAAACAACTATTCCAACCAAACGAGCAAACGAGCCAAGTAAGACATCAAAGCAAATGGAAAGACGAACAGAAGAAGGGCGAATAAAATAGCAAGGGTGAAGTGGGGGAGAGGAAAACGAGAGGCAAATGGCAAATAATGTAATGCGGGAGATAAGGGTTTGTGATGGGTACTTGGTATGTTGACTTTTGCGTAGACTCCCCGGCAACGGGGCCAGAAATCCTTCTTGCTACCTCTTGAGCACTGCGTTGGTTTTCCTTTGAAGAGGAAAGGGTGATGCAGCAAAGTAGCGTAAGTATTTCCCTCAGTTTTTGAGAACCAAGGTATCAATCCAGTAGGAGGCCACGCACGAGTCCCTCGCACCTACACAAACAAATAAAATCCTCGCAACCAACGCAATAAAGGGGTTGTCAATCCCTTCACGGTCACTTACGAAAGTGAGATCTGATAGATATGATAAGATAATAGTTTTGGTATTTTTATGATAAAGATGCAAAGTAAATAAAGCGAAATAAAAACGGTGCAAGAAATAGCTTGTTGACGGAAGATTAATATGATAGAAAATAGACCCGGGGCCATAGGTTTCACTAGTGGCTTCTCTCGAGAGCATAAGTATTACGGTGGGTAAACAAATTACTGTTGAGCAATTGACAGAATTGAGCATAGTTATGAGAATATCTAGGTATGATCATGTATATAGGCATCACGTCCGAGACAAGTAGACCGACTCCTGCCTGCATCTACTATTATTACTCCACACATCAACCGCTATCCAACATGCATCTAGAGTATTAAGTTCAAAAGAACAGAGTAACGCTTTAAGTAAGATGACATGATGTAGAGGGATAAACTCATGCAATATGATATAAACCCCATCTTGTTATCCTCGATGGCAAAAATACAATACGTGCCTTGCTGCCCCTACTGTCACTGGGAAAGGACACCGCAAGATTGAACCCAAAGCTAAGCACTTCTCCCATTGCAAGAAAGATCAATCTAGTAGGCCAAACCAAACTGATAATTCAAAGAGACTTGCAAAGATAACCAATCATACATAAAAGAATTCAGAGAAGATTCAAATATTGTTCATAGATAAACTTGATCATAAACCCACAATTCATCGGTCTCAACAAACACACCGCAAAAGAAGAGTACATCGAATAGATCTCAACAAGAGAGGGGGAGAACATTGTATTGAGATCCAAAAAGAGAGAATAAGCCATCTAGCTAATAACTATGGACCCGAAGGTCTAAGGTAAACTACTCACACATCATCGGAGAGGCTATGGTGTTGATGTAGAAGCCCTCTGTGATCGATGCCCCCTCCGGCGGAGCTCCGAAAAAGGCCCCAAGATGGGATCTCATGGGTACAGAAGGTTGCGGCGGTGGAATTAGGGTTTTGGCTCCGTATCTGGTAGTTTGGGGGTACGTAGGTATATATAGGAGGAAGAAGTACGTCGGTGGAGCAACATGGGCCCCATGAGGGTGGAAGGCGCGCCTGGGGGGGGGGGGGTAGGCTCGCCCCCTACCTCGTGCCTTCCTGGTTGCTTTCTTGATGTAGGGTCCAAGTCCTCTGGATCACGTTCGTTCCAAAAATCACGTTCCCGAAGGATTCATTCCGTTTGGACTCCGTTTGATATTCTTTTTCTGTGAAACTCTGAAATAGGCAAAAAAACAGCAATTCTGGGCTCGGTCTCTGGTTAATAGGTTAGTCCCAAAAATAATATAAAAGTGTATAATAAAGCCCAATAAAAACAGAATATAATATAGCATGGAACAATAAAAAATTATAGATACGTTGGAGACGTATCAATAATACTGTGTCATTAGGTGAATTTCTTTATGAACAACTTGCTAGGGTTAGAGAGAATGAAATTATTGAAACTGATAATATTGATGAAAGTGATGATGAAGATTCTCCCCCTAGATATGAATTGCCTGTTGTGCCTGAGGGTTATGTTATGGAGGAAGAAACTGTTAGAGACTTTTTAGCTTGCAATGATAGATATGATCTTAAGAAACTGTTAGCTAACCTGAAAGAAAAATCTTTGAATGCTAGAATTAAATATGACCCTGCTTTTGCTACTTCACCCATCTGTATTTCCGATAAGGATTATGATTTCTCTGCCGACCCTGAGTTAATTACTTTGGTTGAATTTGATCCTTTTTATGGCTATGAATCTGGAACTGTTGTGGCACATCTTACTAAATTGAATGATATATCCACCCTATTCACTAATGAGGAGAAAATTCGTTACTACTATATCCTTAAGTTATTTCCGTTCTCATTAAAGGGTGATGCTAAAACATGGTTTAATACTCTTGATCCTGGTTGTGTGCGTAGTACCCAGGATATGATTTATTACTTCTCTGCTAAATATTTCCCCGCTCATAAGAAAAAAGTTGCCTTAAGGGAAATATAAAATTTTGTGCAAATTGAAGAAGAGAGTCTACCACAAGCTTGGGGGAGGCTTCTCCGATTACTTAATGCTTTGCCTGATCATCCTCTCAAGAAAAATGAAATACTTGATATCTTTTATAATGGACTAATCGATGCTTCCAGAGACCACTTGGATAGTTGTCCTGGTTGTGTTTTCAGGGAAAGAACTGTTGATCAAGCTGAATTGCTATTGAACAATATGTTGAGTAATGAAAATGATTGGACACTTCCTGAACCAACTCCTAATCCAACTCCGAAGAAAAGGGGTATACTATTTCTCAGTCCTGAAGATATGCAAGAGGCAAAGAAATCTATGAAAGAAAAGGGTATTAAAGCTGAAGATATTAAGAATTAACACCTATTGAAGAAATACATGGTCTTGATAACCCGACACAGGTAGTAAAGGTAAATTCTCTCTATAGATTTGATAAGGGTGAAATCCCATCTACTAAGTTTGCTAGCCAATGCTTGGATGAGTTTGATAATTTTATGTTTAAACAAGAAGACTTCAATGCTTATGTTGGTAGACAATTGAAACGTAATGCTTATATGATTGAACACTTGAGTGATTATATGTCTAGAGTTAAAGGTGAACTTAAACTTATTAGTAAACATGCTTCTATGGTTACCACTCAAGTAGAACAAGTACTTAAAGCTCAAAATGATTTGCCCAATGAATTAGATAATAAGAAAAATGAAAATGTTGTTAGAGTTGTGACTAGGGGGGGTAAAATGACTCAGGAACCTTTGTATCCCGAGGGCCACCCTAAGAGAATTGAGCAAGATTCTCAGAGAACTAATGTTGACGCACCTACTTCTTCTAAGAAGAAGAAAAAGAAAAACAATAGGACTTTGCATACTTTTAGTGAACGTAATGAACATGAACCTAGTGATAATTTTAATGATGATGCTCATATTGATGCTCAACCTAGGAATGACAATGATGTAGAGATGGAACCTGTTGTTGATCTTGATAACCCACAATCAAAGAATCAACGTTATGATAAGAGAGACTTTGTTGCTAGGAAGCACGGTAAAGAAAGAGAACCATGGGTTTAGAAACCCATGCCTTTTCCTCCTAAACCATCCAAGAAAAAGGATGATGATGATTTTGAGCGCTTTGCTGAAATGATTAGACCTATCTTTTTGCGTATGTGTTTGACTGATATGCTTAAAATGAATCCTTATGCTAAGTATATGAAAGATATTGTTACAAATAAGAGAAAGATACCAGAAGCTGAAATTTTCACCATGATTGCTAATTATACTTTTAAGGGTGGAATACCAAAGAAACTAGGAGATCCCGGAGTACCAACTATACCATGCTCCATTAAAAGAATCTATGTTAAAACTGCTTTATGTGATCTTGGAGCCGGTGTTAGTGTTATGCCTCTCTCTTTAGATCGTAGACTTCATTTGAATAAGTTGACACCTACTGAAATATCTTTGCAAATGGCTGATAAATCAACTGCTATATCTGTCGGTATTTGTGAGGATGTGCCTGTTGTGGTTGCAAACGTTATTATTTTAACGGACTTTGTTATTCTTGATATTCCCGAGGACGATAGTATGTCTATTATTCTTGGTAGACCCTTTTTGAATACTGCAGGGGCTGTTATTGATTGCAACAAAGGAAATGTCACTTTTCATGTTAATGGTAATGAGCATACGGTACACTTTCCGAGGAAACAACCTCAAGTCCACATTATTGATTCTATTGGAAAAACTTCAACGATTACTATTGGAGGTTTTGAATTCCCTCTTCCTACTGTCAAGAAGAAATATGATATTCTTATTGTTGGGGACATGCATATCCCTGTTGAGGTAACCTAGTGTTATTCGAGAATTCTCCGGTTTCATGCGATTAGGAAAGAGTTTGTTAACAAGACTTGATCAACCTTGTTAGTGGATTCCTTTTGATGAGCATGAGATGAATGAAGTTAGAAAGCACAACTCTCTGTACCCTCTTTTTACTTTTTGTTATTTAGATTAAATAAAGCAAAATAGTATTTTCTGTCTGTTTTCTGAATTATCCTTGCTATCAATCTTGTTGAGTTTGATTCACTTTTATTTTGAGTCACTAAAAATTTCAGAAATTTTTCAGAGAAAGAAAATGATGAAGAGATTGTTGAGGGGCTCTTCGAGCCGAAGCTCGAAAGATAAGCAAAGTGAAGAGAATAAGAAGCCCAAATATAATCTCCCTCGTACTATGGAGGTTCAGCCTTGTGATGAGTTCTTGAAAGCAGCCGGGATTTATGAGGACTTTTATTATTTGGCTGAGAATGCAGGCCTCATCGACTTCCTCCGCGACCAGCGTGAACAGTATCTCCTCCTCACTAATACTTTCGTGTAAAATTTCTACTTTCATGCTAAGAAATCACCACCTTCAGTGGAATTTCATTTATATGATGAGGTTAAGGAGATGTCACTATATGATTTTTGTTGGGTCTGTAAGATCCCTTGCGGGCAGCATAGAGGAACCACATCATAATGATGTGGAGGGGTTTATTGATGCGATTGCTGTAGGGGAAACGAGGAAAGTTTCCGATGCAATAATTACCAGCATACACTTTCCTGTTCTACGTTACTTTGCAATATTTGATTGTAGATGCTTAATTGGTCGCGGGAACAGTGGAAATCTCAGTGCTCCCGTGATACGTCTCCAACGTATCTATAATTTTTGATTGCTCCATGCTATATTATCTACTGTTTTGGACTGTATTGGGCTTTATTTTCCACTTTTATATTATTTTTGGGACTAACCTATTAATCGGAGGCCCAGCCCAGAATTGCTGTTTTTTTTGCCTATTTCAGTGTTTCGGATAAACGGAATATCAAACGGAGTCCAAACGGAATAAAATCTTTGGAAACGTGATTTTCTCACCGAACGTGACCCATGAGACTTGGACCCTACTCCAAGGGATCAAAGAGGTGGTCATGAGGGTGGGGGCGCCCCCCCCCTAGGGTGCGCCCCCCTGCCTCGTGGGCCCCTCGGTGCTCCACCGACGTACTCCTTCCTCCTATATATACACACGTACCCCCAAACGATCAGAACAGGAGCCAAAAACCTAATTCCACCGCCGCAACTTTCTGTATCCACGAGATCCCATCTTGGGGCTTGTTCCGGAGCTCCGCCGGAAGAGGGCCGTCATCACGGAGGGCTTCTACATCATCATAGCCCCTCCGATGAAGTGTGAGTAGTTTACCTCAGACCTTCGGGTCCATAGTTAGTAGCTAGATGGCTTCTTCTCTCTCTTTGAATCTCAATACAAAGTTCTCCCCTTCTCTTGTGGAGATCTATTCGATGTAATCTTCGTTTTGCGGTGTGTTTGTTGAGATAGATGAATTGTGGGTTTATGATCAAGTCTATCTATGAATAATATTTGAATCTTCTCTGAATTCTTTTATGCATGATTGGTTATATTTGCAAGTCTCTTCAAATTATCCGTTTGGTTTGGCCAACTAGATTGGTAGTTCTTGCCATGGGAAAAGTGCTTAGCTTTGGGTTCGATCTTGCGGTGTCCTTACCCAGTGACAGAACGGGCAGCAAGGCACGTATTGTATCGTTGCCATCGAGGATAACAAGATGGGGTTTATTTCATATTGCATGAATTTATCTCTCTACATCATGTCATCTTGCTTAAGGCGTTACTCTGTTTTTAACTTAATACTCTAGATGCATGCTGGATAGCGGTCGATGAGTGGAGTAATAGTAGCAGATGCAGAATCGTTTCGATCTACTTGTCATGGATGTGACACATATATACATGATCATACCTAGATATTCTCATAATTATGCACAATTCTATCAATTGCTCAACAGTAATTTGTTCACCCACCGTAGAATACTTTTGCTCTTGAGAGAAGCCACTAGTGAAACCTATGGCCCCCGGGTCTATTCTCATCATATCAATCTCCATCACTTTTATATTGTTTTGCTATTTACTTTGCCTTTACTTTTTACTTTGCATCTTTATATCAAAAATACCAAAAATATTCTATCTATCAGATCTCACTCTCGTAAGTGACCGTGAAGGGCTTGACAACCCCTAATCGCGTTGGTTGCGAGTAGCTATCGCTTTGTGCAGGTACGAGGGACTTGAGCATGGGCTCCTACTGGATTGATACCTTGGTTCTCAAAAGCTGAGGGAAATACTTACGCTACTCTGCTGCATCATCCCTTCCTCTTCGGGGAAAACCAACGCAAGCTCAAGACGTAGCATCCCGATATTGTTATTTTGCGCCATGCTTTGTTTCGTGATACCACTTTCAGTTTAGGCGCTATTGTTGCTAAACGATTAAATCTGAACTGTACAAAGGGCCCCATCTTCGGAGGCATCTTTGCTTCGCGCCTTGATGCACACTTTAGGATACCTATTAGGCATTATGAGAGATAGGAAAAGTTGTTGCTCCCTATTTTTCTAGATTATAAGAGTATGGTAGCACATGATTTCATTGTTAAAGATAAGAAGAAGATGTTTAAATATAAATTGATATTTGATAAAAATTATTGTGAGATTATTACCTTGCCTGCGCCCTCTTTGTTTAACATATTTTCAGTCACGTACCTCGTTTTGCTGGAGGCCGTTCATGCATACTGGAGCCGGACACCAGCTCCAGAGCCTGAGCCTGAGCAACCCCTTGACCCTTATCGATAGTCTATTTATCAGTGGGATCCGGAGGAGATCGCCAACCAGTGGCACCCAGAGGACACTCCTCCGTACGCCGGAGAGGGCAGCTTTGAGCCTTGGCCATAGACCAACTTAGGTCAAAAGCCTAAGCTTGGGGGAGTACGTATTTCCCACTGACATTAAATTCAAGTTCACACACTCAAGCCAGTTGTCGGTGCTCATACTTTTTCATTATACTATCCATGCCAGTTTATTTTCTTTTCCAGCATTCTTCTTGTGTGTTTGAAAAACCTTAAGAAAAACCAAAAAATTAGTTGTAGCTTTTAGCTGGTTTACTCTCCATGCCTGTAGTAGTAATAACTAAAAAGAAAACCCAAAAATATTTCTCGTTCTTCTTTTTCTTGTTGGGAGCTTTCCAGTGTAAATAGTTTTGTTTCTTTCTTTTCTTTGAGGGTCGAGAGGAGAAGACCATGATTAAAATGTTGAGTGGCTCTTATATGCATTATTGTTGATTTAACCAAGATCCCATATTACCTTGTCTTCTCCTGTGTATTAAATGCTTGCAGATTCCAGCTTAGTCCAATGCACGTGTACTATTATTATTATCCACACTGTTCGGTTGTGCAAGTGAAAGGCAATAATGACGATATATGATGGACTGATTGAGATGAGAGAAGCTGGTATGAACTCGACCTATCTTGTTTTTGTAAATATGATTAGTTCATCGTTCCTGATTCAGCCTATTATGAACAAAACATGTTTGCAATGACAATTAGAGATTATAGTTGCTCATGCCATGCTTAATTAGCTAGGAGTTTATAACGGTTTATCTTGCGTGCCAACATGCTATTAAAATGGTTGTGATGTGGTATGATAAGGTGGTATCCTCCTTTCAACGATTCAAGTGGCTTGACTTGGCACATGTTCACACATGTAGTTGAAACAAAATCAACATAGCCTCCACGATATTTATGTTCATGGTGAATTATATCCTACTCATGCTTGCACTCAGTGTTGATTAATTTTAATGCATGTTCATGACTGTTGTCGCTCTCTAGCTGGTCGCTTCCCAGTCTCTTTCTAGCCTTCAATTTTACTCAGCGGGAATACTGCTTGTGCATCCACTTCAATAAACCCCAAAAGTTATTCCATATGAGTCCACCATACCTTCCTATATGCGGTATCTACCTGCCGTTCCAAGTAAATTTGTATGTGCCAAACTCGAAACCTTCAAATGAAATTCTTGTATGCTCGAATAGCTCATGTATCAACTAGGGTAGTCTATATCTTTCATGCTAGGTGGATTATTCTCAAGAGGAGTAGACTCCGCTCCTCATTCACGAGAAAATGGCTGGTAACCGGGATGCCCAGTCCCATGCTTAAATTAAAATAATTGCAAACAAAACTCCCCCAGGATTGTTGTTAGTTGGAGGCACCCGTTGTTTCGAACAAGCCATGGATTGATGTTTGTTGGTGGTGGGGGAGTATAAACTTCACCATTCTGTTCGGGAACCGCCTATAATGTGTGTAGCATGGAAGATACCGAGATCTCTCGGTTGTTATGTTGACAATGAAATTATACCACTCAAAATATTATTCATCTCTATTTCAAAAATCGAGCTCTGGCACCTCTACAAATCCCTGCTTCCCTCTGCGAAGGGCCTATCTATTTACTTTTATGTTGAGTCATCATCCTCTTATTAAAAAACACCAGTTGGGGAGCACCGCTATCATTTGCATGCATTACTATTAGTTTACATTGAGTATGACTGTGACTGGATCTCTTTTACCATGAATTACAATGTTTAGTCAGTCCTTGAACTTCAGAGGTGCTTTGCATTTATGTTTTGCGGTCTCAGAAAGGGCTAGCAAGATACCATCTTGTTATATCATATTATGATTGTTTTGAGAAACTGTTGTCATCCGAGATTTACTATTATTGCTCGCTAGTTGATTATGCCATTGATATGAGTAAACATGAGACCTAAATGTTATTGTGAATATGGTTAGTTCATAATCTTTGCTGAAAACTTGAATGCCGGCTTTACATATTTACAACAACAAGATCAAACAGAGTTTGTAAAAGTTTTTCTTTATCACTTTCAGTTTGTCAACTGAATTTCTTGAGGACAAGCAAAGGTTTAAGCTTGGGGGAATTGATACGTCTCCATCGTATCTACTTTTCCAAACACTTTTGACCTTGTTTTGGACTCTAACTTGCATGATTTGAATGGAACTAACCCGGACTGATGCTGTTTTCAGCAGAATTATCATGGTGTTATTTTTGTGCAGAAATAAAAGTTCTTGGAATGACCTGAAACTTCAAGGAGAATATTTTTGGAATTTATAAAAAATATTGGCGAGAGAATCAACACCAGGGGTCCCACACCCTGTCCATGAGGGTGGGGGCGCGCCCCCTGTCTCGTGGGCCCCCTGAGGCTCCACTGACCTCAACTCCAACTCTATATATTCAAGTTCGGGGAGAAAAAATTAGGGAGAAGTATTCATCGCGTTTTACTATACGAAGCCGCCGCCAACCCCTAATCTCTCTCAGGAGGGCTGATCTGGAGTCCGTTCGGGGCTCCAGAGAGGGGAATCCGTCGACATCGTCTTCATCAACCTTCCTCTATCACCAATTTCATGATGCTCACCACCGTGCTTGAGTAATTCCATCGTAGGCTTGCTGGATGGTGATGGGTTGGATGAGATTTATCATGGAATCGAGTTAGTTTTGTTAGGGTTTGATCCCTAGTATCCATTATGTTCTGAGATTGATGTTGCTATGACTTTGCTATGCTTAATGCTTGTCACTAGGGCCCAAGTGCCATGATTTCAGATCTGAACCTATTATGTTTTCATGAATATATGTGAGTTCTTCATCCTATCTTGCAAGTCAATAGTCACATACTATGTGTTATGATCCGGTAACCCCGAAGTGACAATAATCGGGACCACTCCCGGTGATGACCGTAGTTTGAGGAGTACATGTATTCACTAATTGTTAATGCTTTGTTCTGGTACTCTATTAAAAGGAGGCCTTAATATCCCTTAGTTTCCAATAGGACCCGGCTGCCACGGGAGGGTAGGACAAAAGATGTCATGCAAGTTCTTTTCCATAAGCATGTATGACTATATTCGGAATACGTGCCTACATTACATTGATGAACTGGAGCTAGTTCTGTGTCACCCTATGTTATAACTGTTGCATGAGGAATCTGATACGTCTCCAACGTATCTATAATTTTTGATTGCTCCATGCTATTATATTATCTATTTTGGATGTTAATGGGCTTTATTTTACACTTTTATATCATTTTGGGACTAACCTATTAACCGGAGGCCCAACCCAAATTGCTGTTTTTTTGCCTATTTTAGGGTTTTGGAGAAAAGGAATATCAAACGGAGTCCAAACAGAATGAAACCTTCAGGAACGTGATTTTCTCAACAAACGTGATCTAGGAGACTTGGAGTGGGCGTCAAGAAACAATCAAGGAGGCAACGAGGAAGGGGGGTGCCTACCCCCTGGGCGCGCCCTCCACCCTCGTGGGCCCCTCGTTGCTCCACCGACCTACTTCTTCCTCCTATATAAGTCCACGTACCCCCCAAACATCCAGGAGCACCACGAAAACCTAATTCCACCTCCACAACCTTCTGTACCCGAGAGATCCTATCTTGGGGCCTTTTCCGGAGCTCCGCCGGAGGGGGCATTGATCATGAAGGGCCTCTACATCAACTCCATGGCCTCTCCGGTGATGTGTGAGTAGTTTACTTCAGACCTTCGACTCCATAGCTAGTATCTAGATGGCTTCTTCTCTCTCTTTGGATCTCAATACAAAGTTCTCCTCGATTCTCTTGGAGATCTATTCAATGTAATCTTATTTTGTGCTGTGTTTGTCAAGATCCGATGAATTGTGGGTTTATGATCCAGATTATCTATGAACAATATTTGATTCTTCTCTGAATTCTTTTATGTATGATTGGTTTATCTTTGCAAGTCTCTTCGAATTATCAGTTTGGTTTGGCCTACTAGATTGATCTTTCTTGCAATGGGAGAAGTGCTTAGCTTTGGGTTCAATCTTGCGGTGCTCGATCCCAGTGATAGTAGGGGAAACGACACGTATTGTATTGTTGCCATCGAGGATAAAAGGATGGGGTTTATATCATATTGCATGAGTTTATCCCTCTATATCATGTCATCTTTCTTAAGGCATTACTTTGTTCTTATGAACTTAATACTCTAGATGCATGATGGATAGCAGTCGATGTGTGGAGTAATAGTAGTAGATGCAGAATCGTTTCGGTCTACTTGTCGCGGACGTGATTCCTATATACATGAAACATGATCATGCCTAGATATTCTCATAATTATTCACTTTTCTATCAATTGCTCGACAGTAATTTGTTCACCCACCGTAATATTTATGCTATCTTGAGAGAAGCCACTAGTGAAACCTATGGCCCCCGGGGTCTATTCTCCATCATACAAGTTCCCAATCTATTTTATTTTGCAATATTTACTTTCAATCTATATCATAAAAATACCAAAAATATTTATCTTATTATTATTATCTCTATCAGATCTCACTCTTGCAAGTGGCCGTGAAGGGATTGACAACCCCTTTATCGCGTTGGTTGCGAGGTTCTTATTTGTTTGTGTAGGTACGAGGTGACTCACGCGTGGTCTCCTACTGGATTGATACCTTGGTTCTCAAAAACTGAGAAAAATACTTACGCTGCTTTACTGCATCACCCTTTCCTCTTCAAGGGAAAACGAATGCAGTGCTCAAGAGGTAGCAAAAAGGTTTTCTGGCGCCGTTGCCGGGGAGATCTACGCCAAGTCAAGACATACCAAGTACCCATCACAACTCTTATCCTCCGCATTACATTATTTGCCATTTGCCTCTCGTTTTCCTCTCCCCCACTTCACCCTTGCTGTTTTATTCGCCCTCTTTTTCCGTTCCCCTTCTCTTTTTCAATTTGCCTCTTTTGCCTGTTTCTTGTTTGCTCGTGTGTGGGATTGCTTGCTTGTCACGATGGCTCAAGACAATACTAAATTGTGTGACTTTGCCAATACCAACAATAATGATTTTATTAGCACTCTGATTGCTCCTCTTACCGATGCTGAATCTTGTGAAATTAATACTGCTATGCTGAATCTTGTCATGAAAGATCCATTTTCTGGCCTTCCTAGTGAAGATGCCGCTACCCATCTAAACAACTTTGTTGATTTGTGTGATATGCAAAAGAAGAAAGATGTGGATAATGATATTGTTAAACTTAAGCTATTTCCGTTTTTGGTTAGAGATCGTGCTAAAGCTTGGTTTTCGTCTTTGCCTAAAAATAGTATTGATTCATGGAATAAGTGCAAAGATGCTTTTATCTCTAAGTATTTTCCTCCTTCTAAGATCATCTCTCTTAGAAACGATATTATGAATTTTAAGCAACTTGATCATGAACATGTTGCACAAGCTTGGGAGAGGATGAAATTAATGATACGTAATTGCCCTACAGATGGTTTGAATCTTTGGATGATTATACAAAAATTTTAAGCCGGATTGAACTTTGCTTCTAGAAATCTTTTAGATTTGGACGCGGGAGGTACTTTTATGGAAATCACTTTAGGAGAAGCTACCAAACTCCTAGATAATATTATGGTTAATTATTCTCAATGGCACACTGAAAGATCTACTAGTAAAAGAGTTCATGCAATTGAAGAGATTAATGTTTTGAGTGGAAAGATGGATGAACTTATGAAATTGTTTGCTAATAAGAGTGCTCCTACTGATCCTAATGATATGCCTTTGTCTACTTTGATTGAGAATAATAATGAATCTATGGATGTGAATTTTGTTGGTAGGAACAATTTTGGTAACAACGCGTATAGAGGTAATTTTAATTCTAGGCCATTTCCTAGTAATCCATCTAATAATTATGGTAATTCCTACAACAATTCTTATGGAAATTATAATAAGATGCCCTCTGATTTTGAATCTAATATTAAAGAATTTATTACTTCGCAAAAGAGTTTCAATGCTTTGATTGAAGAAAAATTGTCTAAGATTGATGAGTTGGCTAGGAACGTGGATATAATTTCTCTTGATGTTGATTCTTTGAAACTTAGATCTATTCCACCTAAGCATGATATCAATGAGTCTCTCAAAGCCATGAGAATTTCCATTGACGAGTGCAAAGAAAGAACCGCTAGGATGCGTGCTAAGAAAGATTGCTTTGTGAAAGCGTGTTTTCTAGTTTTAATGATAATAAGGACGAAGATCTAAACGTTATTGATGTGTCCCCTATTAAATCTTTTTTTTGCAATATGAATCTTGATAATGATGGGACTGGATATGAGTCAACCTTAGTTAAAAGGCGTTCCAATGATTCGGAGTTTTTAGAGCTTGTTGCTAAAATTTATAAAAGTGGGATTGAAGAGGTTAAAACTTTAAATAGCAACGAACCCACTATCTTGGATTTCAAGGAATTTAATTATGATAATTGGTCTTTGATAGATTGTATTTCCTTGTTGCAATCCGTGCTAAATTCTCCTCATGCTTATAGTCAAAATAAAGCTTTTACTAAACATATCGTTGATGCTTTGACGCAATCTTATGAAGAAAAACTTGAGTTGGAAGTTTCTATCCCTAGAAAACTTTATGATGAGTGGGAACCTACTATTAAAATTAAAATTAAAGATCATGAGTGCTATGCTTTCTGTGATTTTGGGTGCTAGTGTTTCCACGATTCCAAAAACTTTGTGTGATTTGCTAGGTTTCCGTGAATTTGATGATTGTTCTTTAAACTTACACCTTGCGGATTCCACTATTAAGAAAACTATGGGAAAGATTAATGATGTTCTTATTGTTGCAAATAGGAATTATGTGCCCGTAGATTTCATTGTTCTTGATATAGATCGCAATCCTTCATGTCCTATTATTCTTGGTAGACCATTCCTTAGAACGATTGGTGCAATTATTAATATGAAGGAAGGGAATATTAAATTCCAATTTCCATTAAGGAAAGGCATGGAACACTTCCCTAGAAAGAAAGTTAAATTACCATATGAATCTATTATGACAACCACTTATGGATTGCCTACCAAAGATGGCAATTCCTAGATCTATCCTTGCTTTTATTGCCTAGCTAGGGGCGTTAAACGATAGCACTTGTTGCGAGGCAACCCAATTTTATTTTTATTCCTTCCTTTTTGCTCCCGTTTACTAATAAATAATTTATCTATCCTCTGTTTTGGTTGTGTTTTTTGTGTTTAATTAGTGTTTGTGCCAAGTAGAACCGTTGGGAAGACTTGGGGAGAGTCTTTTTGATCTTGCTGTAGAAAACAGAAACTTTAGCGCTCACGAGAATTGCTGCCATGTTTATTTGGAAAGTGATATTTAGTTAATTACTTTTGCAGATGATTAATAGATAAATTCCTCATGTCTAGAAATTTATTTTAGAATTTTTGGGGTTCCAGAAGTTTGCGTTAGCTACAGATTACTACAAACTGTTCTGTTTTTGACAGATTCTGTTTTTCGTGTGTTGTTTGCTTATTTTGATGAATATATGGCTAGTAAAAGAGTTTATAAACCATAGAGAAGTTGGAATACAGTAGGTTTAACACCAATATAAATCAATAATGAGTTCATTACAGTGCCTTGAAGTGGTGTTTTGTTTTCTTTCGCTAACGGAGCTCACGAGATTTTCTATTTTGAGTTTTGTGTTGTGAAGTTTTCAAGTTTTGGGTAAAGATTTGATGGATTATGGAACAAGGAGTGGATAAAGCCTAAGCTTGGGGATGCCCATGGCACCTCAAGGTAAAATACAAGGACACCAAAAAGCATAAGCTTGGGGATGCCCCGGAAGGCACCCCTCTTTCGTCTTCGTCTATCGGTAACTTTACTTGGAGCTATATTTTTATTCACCACATGATATGTGTTTTGCTTGGAGCGTCTTGTATGATTTGAGTCTTTGCTTTTTAGTTTACCACAATCATCCTTGCTGTACACACCTTTTTAGAGATACTCACATGATTTGAAATTTATTAGAATCCTCTATGAGCTTCACTTATATCTTTTGAGCTATATAGTTTTTGCTCTAGTGCTTCACTTATATCTTTTAGAGCACGGCGGTGGTTTTATTTTATAGAAATAGTTGATCTCTCATGCTTCACTTATATTATTTTGAGACTCCTTTAGAACAACATGGAAATTTGGTTTTAGAAATAATATAAAAACTTTTATATAATTGCATTGAATACTATGAGAAGTTTGATACTTGATAATTGTTTTGAGATATGGAGATGGTGATATTAGAGTCATGCTAGTTGAGTAGTTGTGAATTTGAGAAATACTTGTTTTGAAGTTTGTGATTCCCGTAGCATGCACGTATGGTGAACCTTTAGGGTATGTTTGGTTCGAGTCATTAGGTGGAACGTAACGGGTCCGTTCCGTCCCCAGGGGTCATTCCATTGTTTGGTTGGGTCGAGGAACGAGAACCTACTCGTTCTAGGGAACGGCATATTCCCTCTATATGCGGAATGTGCTGGTACCTCCGATTTGGAGGAACCACGCGGCACCGCTCTTGCACCTCGCCTCTCCCCCCGATTCACTCACCCCACCCAAAGGCCCAATCCCCATCTTTATTTCAGCGCCGCCGCCCGCCTCTCTCCCCATGTCAATCTTCCACCAGCGCTGGCGACTCCCATGGCACATGCTAGTTGAGTAGTTGTGAATTTGAGAAATACTTGTTTTGAAGTTTGTGATTCCCGTAGCATGCACGTATGGTGAACCTTTAGGGTATGTTTGGTTCGAGTCATTAGGTGGAACGTAACGGGTCCGTTCCGTCCCCAGGGGTCATTCCATTGTTTGGTTGGGTCGAGGAACGAGAACCTACTCGTTCTAGGGAACGGCATATTCCCTCTATATGCGGAATGTGCTGGTACCTCCGATTTGGAGGAACCACGCGGCACCGCTCTTGCACCTCGCCTCTCCCCCCGATTCACTCACCCCACCCAAAGGCCCAATCCCCATCTTTATTTCAGCGCCGCCGCCCGCCTCTCTCCCCATGTCGATCTTCCACCAGCGCTGGCGACTCCCATGGCACCGCCTCTCCCTCCCCGGCGGCAAACTAGGATTAGGGCGGCGGGCAATCAGGTATGGCGTCTAGTACCGGTGAGGTGGGCGGGGAGATGGTCTCCGGCAACGGCGACTGCGAAGGAAGCCATGACCCAGCGTGGACTACCTCCGCCCGGAGTCCTTCATCACGCCTGAAGAGAGCAGAGTAGCTGCAACGCTGCAGCGCAGATTTTGTTGCCGATCTGGCTGGGAGTAGAGCAACGGCTACAATGCAGCAGAAAGCACATGAGTAGATCAACAGCGCTGGCAAGGAGGAGGGAGCTGGCGATGACATGCAAGCAAGTCTAGTGTCGAAGGACGGCACCAGGGAGGAGGGAGTTGGACATCTCACCGATCTGGATTGGTTTTAGGGACTAATGTGTGATGTTCATCCATAAGAACCTCACCTCTACTAGTTCTAAGAGTTTTTAATTAATTTTGTTTCTAACCTTTTCATTGGATGGAAAAAATAGTAGTTCATCCTGGTTTTGATTTTCTTCAAATTTTTCATCTTTTCAAGAGAGATGTGAGGTAAAATTTAGACATATTTGTTTAAAATTGTATAGTATTGGTAGTTGACTTCTTGATATATGGCATGAGTATATATTAAAATCAAGGATGTCATCCATATATGAGAACTTCACCATTCAAGAGAGATGAGCTGAATCAAATTTGTCTTTGTTCCATTCCTTCAACCAAACAGTGAGATGGAACCATTCCATTCCATCATTTGACTGCAACCAAACACAAGAATGGAATGGACCCATTCTAATGGAATGGAACCATGACATTACATTCTACTTGGTTCCTCAACCAAACACACCATTATGTGATGAAGTCGGAGCATGATTAATTTATTGATTGTCTTCCTTATGAGTGGCAGTCGGGGACGAGCGATGGTCTTTTCCTACCAATCTATCCCCCTAGGAGCATGCGCGTAATACTTTGTTTCGATAATTAATAGATTTTTGCAATAAGTATGTGAGTTCTTTATGACTAATGTTGAGTCCATGGATTATATGCCCTCTCACCCTTCCACCATTGCCAGCCTCTCTAGTATCGCGCAACTTTCGCTGGTACCATAAAACCACCATATACCTTCATCAAAACAGCCACCGTACCTACCTATTATGGCATTTCCATAGCCATTCCGAGATATATTGCCATGCAACTTTCCACCGTTCCGTTATTATGACACACTTCATCATTGTCATATTGCTTGCATGATCATGTAGTTGACATCGTATTTGTGGCAAAGCCACCGTTCATAATTCTTCATACATGTCACTCCTGCATCATTGCACATCCCGGTACACCACTGGAGGCATTCACATAGAGTCATATTTTGTTCTAAGTATTGAGTTGTAATTTTTGAGTTGTAAGTAAATTAAAGTGTGATGATCAACATTATTAAAGCATTGTCCCATTGAGGAAAGGATGATGCAGACTATGATTCCCCCGCAAGTTGGGATGAGACTCCGGACGATAAATAAAAAAAGGTAAAAAAAGAAAAGAGGCCAAAAAAAGGCCCAAAAATGAGAGAAAAAGAGAGAAGGGACAATGTTACTATCCTTTTTTCCACACTTGTGCTTCAGAGTAGCACCATGATCTTCATGATAGAGAGTTTCCTATGTTATCACTTTCATATACTAGTGGGAATTTTACATTATAGAACTTGGCTTGTATATTCCAATGATGGGCTTCCTCAAAATTGCCCTAGGTCTTCATGAGCAAGCAAGTTGGATGCACGCCCACTTAGTTCTTTTGTTGAGCTTTCTTACACTATAGCTCTAGTGCATCCGTTGCATGGCAATCCCTACTCACTCACGTTGATATCTATTGATGGGCATCTCCATAGCCCGTTGATACGCCTAGTTGATGTGAGACTATCTTATCCTTTTTGTCTTTGATACGTGTCCAACGTATCTATAATTTTTTATTGCTTCATGCTATATTATATTCTATTTTGGATGATTAATGGGCTTTGTTATAAACTTTTATATTATTTTTGGGACTAACCTATTAACCGGAGGCCCAACCCAGAATTGTTGTTTTTTTGCCTATTTCAGAGTTTCGCAAAAAAATATTATCAAACGGAGTCCAAACGGAATGAAACCTTCGGGAACGTGATTTTCGGAACGAACGTGATCCAAAGGACTTGGACCCTACGTCAAGACATCAACCAAGAAGGAACAAGGTAGGGGGCACGCCTACCCCCCCCCCCCCCCAGGCGTGCCCTCCATGTTGGGGAACGTAGTAATTTCAAAAAAATTCCTACGCACACGCAAGATCATGGTGATGCATAGCAATGAGAGAGGAGAGTGTTGTCTACGTACCCTCGTAGACAGAAAGTGGAAGCGTTAGCACAACGCGGTTGATGTAGTCGTACGTCTTCACGGCCCGACCGATCAAGCACCGAAACTACGACACCTATGAGTTCTAGCACACGTTCAGCTCGATGACGATCCCCGGACTCCGATCCAGCAGAATGTCGGGGAAGAGTTCCGTCAGCACAACGGTGTGGTGACGATCTTGATGTTCTACCATCGTAGGGCTTCGCCTAAGCACCGCTACAATATTATCGAGGATTATGGTGGAGGGGGGCATCGCACACGGCTAAGAGATCAATGATCAATTGTTGTCCCTATGGGGTGCCCTCTGCCCCCGTATATAAAGGAGCAAGGGGGAGGAGGTGCGGCCAGGCAAGGGACGCGCCAGGAGGAGTCCTACTCCCACCGGGAGTAGGACTCCCCCCTTTCCATGTTGGACTAGGACTTGGGGGGAAGGAGAGAAAGAGGGGAAAGGAAAGGGGGGGCGCCGCCGCCGCCCTCCTTGTCCAATTCGGACTTGGGGGGGAGGGGCGCGCGGCTGCCCCTTGGCCTCCTCTCTACTTCCTCCACTAGGCCCATTATGGCCCATTAGGTTACCGGGGGGTTCCGGTAACCTCCCGGTACTCCGGTAAAATGCCGATTTCACCCGGAACACTTCCGATGTCCAAACATAGGCTTCCAATATATCAATATTTATGTCTCGACCATTTCGAGACTCCTCGTCATGTCCGTGATCACATCCGGGACTCCGAACAACCTTCGGTACATCAAAACATATAAACTCATAATGAAACTGTCATCGTAACGTTAAGCGTGCGGACCCTACGGGTTCGAGAACAATGTAGACATGACCGAGACACGTCTCCGGTCAATAACCAAAAGAGGAACCTGGATGCTCATATTGGCTCCTACATATTCTACGAAGATCTTTATCGGTCAGACCGCATAACAACATACGTTGTTCCCTTTGTCATCGGTATGTTACTTGCCCGAGATTCGGTCGTCGGTATCTTAATACCTAGTTCAATCTCGTTACGGCAAGTCTCTTTACTCGTTCTGTAATACATCATCCCACAACTAACTCATTAGCTGCAATGCTTGCAAGGCTTTAAGTGATGTGCATTACCGAGAGGGCCCAGAGATACCTCTCCGACAATCGGAGTGACAAATCCTAATCTCGAAATACGCAAACCCAACAAGTACCTTCGGAGACACCTGTAGAGCACCTTTATAATCACCCAGTTATGTTGTGACGTTTGGTAGCACACAAAGTGTTCCTCCGGTAAACGGGAGTTGCATAATCTCATAGTCATAGGAACATGTATAAGTCATGAAGAAAGCAATAGCAACAAACTAAACGATCAAGTGCTATGCTAACGGAATGGGTCAAGTCAATCACATCATTCTCCTAATGATGTGATCCCATTAATCAAATGACAACTCATGTCTATGGTTAGGAAACATAACCATCTTTGATCAACGAGCTAGTCAAGTAGAGGCATACTAGTGACACTCTGTTTGGCTATGTATTCACACATGTATTATGTTTCCGGTTAATACAATTCTAGCATGAATAATAAACATTTATCATGATACAAGGAAATAAATAATAACTATTATTTCCTCTAGGGCATATTTCCTTCAGTCTCCCACTTGCACTAGAGTCAATAATCTAGATTACAAAGTAATGATTCTAACACCCATGGAGCCTTGGTGTTGATCATGTTTTGCTCGTGGAAGAGGCTTAGTCAGCGGGTCTGCAACATTCAGATCCGTATGTATCTTGCAAATTTCTATGTCTCCCACTTGGACTAAATCCCGAATGGAATTGAAGCGTCTCTTGATGTGCTTGGTTCTCCTGTGAAATCTGGATTCCTTTGCCAAGGCAATTGCACCAGTATTGTCACAAAAGATTTTCATTGGACCCGATGCACTAGGTATGACACCTAGATCGGATATGAACTCCTTCATCTAGACTCCTTCATTTGCTGCTTCCAAAGCAGCTATGTACTCCGCTTCACATGTAGATCCCGCCACGATGCTTTGTTTAGAACTGCACCAATTGACAGCTCCACCATTTAATGTAAATACGTATCAAGTTTGCGATTTAGAATCGTCCGGATCAGTGTCAAAGCTTGCATCAACGTAACCATTTACGATGAGCTCTTTGTCACCTCCATATACGAGAAACATATCCTTAGTTCTTTTCAGGTACTTCAGGATGTTCTTGACCGCTGTCCAGTGATCCACTCCTGGATTATCTGGTACCTCCCTGCTAGACTTATAGCAAGGCACACATCAGGTCTGGTACACAGCATTGCATACATGATAGAGCCTATGGCTGAAGCATAGGGAACATCTTTCATTTTCTCTCTATCTTCTGCCGTGGTCGGACATTGAGTCTTACTCAACTTCACACCTTGTAACACAGGCAAGAACCCTTTCTTTGCTTGATCCATTTTGAACTTCTTCAAAACTTTGTCAAGGTATGTGCTTTGTGAAAGTCCAATTAAGCGTCTTGATCTATCGCTATAGATCTTAATGCCCAATATGTAAGCAGCTTCACCGAGGTCTTTCATTGAAAAACTCTTATTCAAGTATCCCTTTATGCTATCCAGAAATTCTATATTATTTCCAATCAATAATATGTCATCCACATATAATATCAGAAATGCTACAGAGCTCTCACTCAATTTCTTGTAAATACAGGCTTCTCCAAAAGTCTGTATAAAACCAAATGCTTTGATCACACTATCAAAGTGTTTATTCCAACTCCGAGAGGCTTGCACCAGCCCATAAATGGATCGCTGGAGCTTGCACACTTTGTTAGCTCCCTTTGGATCGACAAAACCTTCTGGTTGCATCATATACAACTCTTCTTTCAGAAATCCATTCAGGAATGCAGTTTTGACATCCATTTGCCAAATTTCATAATCATAAAATGCGGCAATTGCTAACATGATTCGTACAGACTTAAGCATCGCTACGGGTGAGAAGGTCTCATCATAGTCAATCCCTTGAACTTGTCGAAAACCTTTCGCAACAAGTCGAGCTTTATAGACAGTAACATTACCGTCAGCGTCAGTCTTCTTCTTGAAGATCCATTTATTCTCAATTGCTTGCCGATCAACGGGCAAGTCAACCAAAGTCCACACTTTGTTCTCATACATGGATCCCATCTCAGATTTCATGGCTTCTAGCCATTTTGCGGAATCTGGGCTCACCATCGCTTCTTCATAGTTCGTAGGTTCATCATGATCTAGTAGCATGACTTCCAGAATAGGATTACCGTACCACTCTGGTGCGGATCTTACTCTGGTTGATCTACGAGGTTCGGTAGTAACTTGGTCTGAAGTTTCATGATCATTATCATTAGCTTCCTCACTAATTGGTGTAGGTGTCACAGAAACTGGTTTCTGTGATGTACTACTTTCCAATAAGGGAGCAGGTATAGATACCTCATCAAGTTCTACTTTTCTCTCACTCACTTCTTTCGAGAGAAACTCCTCTAGAAAAACTCCGAATTTAGCAACAAAAGTCTTGCCTTCGGATCTGTGATAGAAGGTGTACCCAACAGTCTCCTTTGGGTATCCTATGAAGACACATTTCTCCGATTTGGGTTCAAGCTTATCAGGTTGAAGCTTTTTCACATAAGCATCGCAGCCCCAAACTTTCAGAAACGACAACTTTGGTTTCTTGCCAAACCACAGTTCATAAGGCGTCGTCTCAACGGATTTCGATGGTGTCCTATTTAACGTGAATGTAGCCGTCTCTAAAGCATAGCCCCAAAACAATAGCGGTAAATCAGTAAGAGACATCATAGATCGCACCATATCTAATAAAGTACAATTACGACGTTCGGACACACCATTACGCTGTGGTGTTCCGGGTGGCGTGAGTTGCGAAACTATTCCGCATTGTTTCAAATGTAGACCAAACTCATAACTCAAATATTCTCCTCCACGATCAGATCGTAGAAACTTTATTTTCTTGTTACGATGATTTTCAACTTCACTCTGAAATTCATTGAACTTTTCATATGTTTCAGATTTATGTTTCATCAAGTAGATATACCCATATCTGCTTAAATCATCTGTGAAGGTGAGAAAATAACGATATCCACCACGAGCCTCAACATTCATTGGAACACATACATCTGTATGTATGATTTCCAACAAATCCGTTGCACTCTCCATAGTACCGGAGAACGGTGTTTTAGTCATCTTACCCATGAGGCACGGTTCGCAAGTACCAAGTGATTCATAATCAAGTGGTTCCAAAAGTCCATCCGTATGGAGTTTCTTCATGCGCTTTACACCGATATGACCTAAACGGCAGTGCCACAAATAAGTTGCACTATCATTATCAACTCTGCATCTTTTGATTTCAACATTATGAATATGTCTATCACTACTATCGAGATTCATAAAAAATAGACCACTCTTCAAGGGTGCATGACCATAAAAGATATTACTCATATAAATAGAACAACCATTATTCTCTGATTTAAATGAATAACCATCTCGCATCAAACAAGATCCAGATATAATGTTCATGCTCAACGCTGGCACCAAATAACAATTATTTAGGTCTAATACTAATCCCGAAGGTAGATGTAGAGGTAGTGTGCCGACCGCGATCACATCGACTTTGGAACTATTTCCCACGCGCATCGTCACCTCGTCCTTAGCCAATCTTCGCTTAATCTGTTGCCCCTGTTTCGAGTTGCAAATGTTAGCAACAGAACCAGTATCAAATACCCAGGTGCTACTACGAGCATTAGTAAGGTACACATCAATAACATGTATATCACATATACCTTTGTTCACTTTGCCATCCTTCTTATCCGCCAAATACTTGGGGCAGTTCCGGTTCCAGTGACCAGTCTGCTTGCAGTAGAAGCACTCAGTCTCAGGCTTAGGTCCAGACTTGGGTTTCTTCTCCTGAGCAGCAACTTGTTGGCTGTTCTTCTTGAAGTTCCCTTTCTTCTTCCCTTTGCCCTTTTTCTTGAAACTGGTGGTCTTATTGACCATCAACACTTGATGCTCCTTCTTGATTTCTACCTCCGCGGCTTTTAGCATCGCGAAGAGCTCAGGAATAGTCTTATTCATCCCTTTCATATTATAGTTCATCACGAAGATTTTGTAGCTTGGTGGCAGTGATTGAAGAACTCTGTCAATGACACTATCAACAGGAAGATTAACCCCCAGTTGAGTCAAGTGATTATGATACCCAGACATTTTGAGTATATGTTCACTGACAGAACTATTCTCCTCCATCTTGCAGCTAGAGAACGTATTGGAGACTTCATATCTTTCAATCCGGGCATTTGCTTGAAATATTAACTTCAACTCCTGGAACATCTCATATGCTCCATGACGTTCAAAACGTCGTTGAAGACCCGGTTCTAAGCCGTAAAGCATGGCACACTAAACTATCGAGTAGCCATCAGCTTTGCTCTGCCAGACGTTCATAACATCTGGTGTTGCTCCTGCAGCAGGCTTGGCACTTAGCGGTGCTTCCAGGACGTAATTCTTCTGTGCAGCAATGAGGATAATCCTCAAGTTACGGACCCAGTCCGTGTAATTGCTACCATCATCTTTCAACTTTGCTTTCTCAAGGAACGCATTAAAATTCAACGGAACAATAGCACGAGCCATCTATCTACAATCAAACATAGACAAGCAAGATACTATCATGTACTAAGTTCATGATAAATTTAAGTTCAATTAATCATATTACTTAAGAACTCCCACTTAGAAAGATATCCCTCTAATCCTCTAAGTGATCACGTGATCCAAATCAACTTAAACCATGTCCGATCGTCACATGAGATGGAGTAGTATCAATGGTGAACATCAATATGTTGATCATATCTACTATATGATTCACGCTCGACCTTTCGGTCTCCGTGTTCCGAGGCCATATCTGTTATATGCTAGGCTCGTCAAGTTTAACCTGAGTATTCCGCGTGTGCAACTGTTTTGCACCCGTTGTATTTGAACGTAGAGCCTATCACACCCGATCATCACGTGGTGTCTCAGCACGAAGAACTTTCGCAACGGTGCATACTCAGGGAGAACACTTATACTTTGATAATTTAGTGAGGGATCATCTTGTAATGCTACCGTCAGTCAAAGCAAGATAAGATGCATAAACGATAAACATCACATGCAATCAATATAAGTGATATGATATGGCCATCATCATCTTGTACTTGTGATCTCCATCTTCGAAGTACCGTCATGATCACCATCATCGCCGGCGCGACACCTTGATCTCCATCGTAGCATCGTTGTCGTCTCGCCAATCTTATGCTTCCACGACTATCGCTACCGCTTAGTGATAAAGTAAAGCATTACAGCGCGATTGCATTGCATACAATAAAGCGACAACCATATGGCTCCTGCCAGTTGCCGATAACTCAGTTACAAAACATGATCATTTCATACAATAAAATTTAGCATCATGTCTTGACCATATCACATCACAACATGCCCTGCAAAAACAAGTTAGACGTCCTCTACTTTGTTGTTGCAAGTTTTACGTGGCTGCTACGGGCTTAGCAAGAACCGTTCTTACCTACGCATCAAAACCACAATGATAGTTTGTCAAGTTGGTGTTGTTTTAACCTTCGCAAGGACCGGGCATAGCCACACTTGGGTCAACTAAAGTTGGAGAAACTGACACCCGCCAGCCACTTGTGTGCAAAGCACGTCGGTAGAACCAGTCTCGCGTAAGCGTACGCGTAATGTCGGTCCGGGCCGCTTCATCCAACAATACCGCCGAACCAAAGTATGACATGCTGGTAAGCAGTATGACTTATATCGCCCACAACTCACTTGTGTTCTACTCGTGCACAACATCAACGCATAAAACCTAGGCTCGGATGCCACTGTTGGGGAACGTAGTAATTTCAAAAAATTTCCTACGCACATGCAAGATCATGGTGATGCATAGCAACGAGAGAGGAGAGTGTTGTCTACGTACCCTCGTAGACCGAAAGCGGAAGCGTTAGCACAACGCGGTTGATGTAGTCGTACGTCTTCACGGCCCGACCGATCAAGCACCGAAACTACGACACCTCCGAGTTCTAGCACACGTTCAGCTCGATGACGATCCCCGGACTCCGATCTAGCAGAATGTCGGGGAAGAGTTCCGTCAGCACGACGGCGTGGTGACGATCTTGATGTTCTACCGTCGCAGGGCTTCGCCTAAGCACCGCTACAATGTTATCGAGGATTATGGTGGAGGGGGGCACCGCACACGGCTAAGAGATCAATGATCAATTGTTGTCCCTATGGGGTGCCCCCTGCCCCCGTATATAAAGGAGCAAGGGGGAGGAGGTGCGGCCAGGCAAGGGGCACGCCAGGAGGAGTCCTACTCCCACCGGGAGTAGGACTCCCCCCCCCTTTCCATGTTGGACTAGGACTTGGGGGGAAAGGAAAGGGGGGGGGGGGCGCCGCCCCCCTCCTTGTCCAATTCGGACTTGGGGGGAGGGGCGCGCGGCTGCCCCTTGGCCTCCTCTCTACTTCCTCCACTAGGCCCATTAAGGCCCATTAGGTTACCGGGGGGTTCCGGTAACCTCCCGGTACTCCGGTAAAATGCCGATTTCACCCGGAACACTTCCGATGTCCAAACATAGGCTTCCAATATATCAATCTTTATGTCTCGACCATTTTGAGACTCCTCGTCATGTCCGTGATCACATCCGGGACTCTGAACAACCTTCGGTACATCAAAACATATAAACTCATAATGAAACTGTCATCGTAACGTTAAGCGTGCGGACCCTACGGGTTCGAGAATAATGTAGACATGACCGAGACACGTCTCCGGTCAATAACCAATAGCGGAACCTAGATGCTCATATTGGCTCCTACATATTCTACGAAGATCTTTATCGGTCAGACCGCATAACAACATACGTTGTTCCCTTTGTCATCGGTATGTTACTTGCCCGAGATTCGATCGTCGGTATCTTAATACCTAATTCAATCTCGTTATCGGCAAGTCTCTTTACTCTTTCTATAATACATCATCCCGCAACTAACTCATTAGTTGCAATGCTTGCAAGGCTTTAAGTGATGTGCATTACCGAGAGGGCCCAGAGATACCTCTCCGACAATCGGAGTGACAAATTCTAATCTCGAAATACGCCAACCCAACAAGTACCTTCGGAGACACCTGTAGAGCACCTTTATAATCACCCAGTTACGTTGTGATGTTTGGTAGCACACAAAGTGTTCCTCCGGTAAACGGGAGTTGCATAATCTCATAGTCATAGGAACATGTATAAGTCATGAAGAAAGCCATAGCAACAAACTAAACGATCAAGTGTTATGCTAACGGAATGGGTCAAGTCAATCACATCATTCTCCTAATGATGTGATCCCGTTAATCAAATGACAACTCATGTCTATGGTTAGGAAACATAACCATCTTTGATCAACGAGCTAGTCAAGTAGAGGCATACTAGTGACACTCTGTTTGTCTATGTATTCACATATGTATTATGTTTCCGGTTAATACAATTCTAGCATGAATAATAAACATTTATCATGATACAAGGAAATAAATAATAACTATATTATTGCCTCTAGGGCATATTTCCTTCACTCCACCCTCGTGGGGCCCACGTTGCTCCACCGACGTACTTCTTCCTCCTATATATACCTACGTACCCCCAAACTACCAGAGACGGAGCCAAAACCCTAATTCCACCGCCGCAACCTTCTGTACCCGTGAGATCACATCTTGGGGCCTTTTCCGGAGCTCCGTCGGAGGGGGCATCGATCACGGAGGGCTTCTACATCAACACCATAGCCTCTCCGATGATGTGTGAGTAGTTTACCTCAGACCTTCGGGTCCATAGTTATTAGCTAGATGGCTTCTTCTCTCTTTTTGGATCTCAATACAAAGTTCTCCACGATTCTCGTGGAGATCTATTCGATGTAATCTTCTTTTGTGGTGTGTTTGTTGACACCAACGAATTGTGGGTTTATGATCAAGTTTATCTATGAACAATACTTGAATCTTCTCTGAATTCTTTTATGTATGATTGGTTATCTTTGCAAGTCTCTTTGAATTATCAGTTTGGTTTGGCCTACTAGATTGGCCCGCAGTGTCCTTTCCCAGTGACAGTAGGGGCAGCAAGGCGCGTATTGTATTGTTGCCATTGGGGATAACAAGATGGGGTTTATATCATATTGCATGAGTTTATCCCTCTACATCATGTCATCTTACTTAAAGCGTTACTCCGTTCTTTTGAACGTAATACTCTAGATGCATGCTGGATAGCTGTCGATGTGTGGAGTAATAGTAGTAGATGCAGGCAGGAGTCGGTCTACTTGTCTCGGGCGTGATGCCTATATACATGATCATACCTAGATATTCTCATAACTATGCTCAATTATGTCAATTGCTCAACAGTAATTTGTTTACCCACCGTAATACTTATGCTCTCAAGAGAAACCACTAGTGAAACCTATGGCCCCGAGGTCTATTTTCCATCATATTAATCTCCCGTCAACAAGCTATTTTTTGCGCGGTTTTTATTTTGCTTTATTTTCTTTGCATCTTTATCATAAAAATACCAAAAATATTATCTTATCATATCTATCAGATCTCACTTTTGTAAGTGACCATGAAGGGATTGACAACCCCTTTATTGCGTTGGTTGCGAGGATTTTATTTGTTTTTGTAGCTGCGAGGGACTCGTGCGTGGCCTCCTACTGGATAGATACCTTGGTTCTCAAAAACCGAGGGAAATACTTACGCTACTTTCCTGCATCACCCTTTCCTCTTCAAGGGAAACCAACGCAGTGTTCAAGAGGAAGCAGTCTTCTCCACAACCATCATTCTATTCCACATATAGTGCTATATCCATGGCTCATGCTCATATATTGCGTGAAGATTGAAAAAGTTTGAGAACATCGAAAGTATGAAACAATTGCTTGGCTTGTCATCGGGGTTGTGCGCGGCGGAAGACGCCGGTCCTGGCTGGCGGCTTTCTATGGCCGGCGCTGGGCGCCGAAGGGCCGCCTCCCCGGCCGTTGGGTGCGACGCACGTACGCCGTCGTATGACGGATCGTGTTTGTCTCCCCTCTCCATGGCAGCAGCAACACCGCCCGTGGCACGAATGCAGCATCCTCGCAGCACTAGGCTCGATGGCTCCTACGATCATCGATAGCGATGCAGTCCAGGGTGAGACCTTCCTCCCCGGACAGATCTTCGTCTTCGGCGGCTTCACACTGCGGGCCAATTCGCTTGGCCGTCTGGAGCAGATCGAAAGCTACGCCCCTGGCCGTCAGGTCAGATTTGGAAGTTTAAACTACACGGCTGACATCCGCGGGGACTTGATCTTCGACGGATTCGAGCCACTGCCAAGCGCACCGCACTGTCACGATGAGCATGATCTAGCTCTGCCGCCGAACAGTGCCCTGGAGGCCGCACCCGCATCGGCTCCGACCCTTAATTCGGAGCCAATTGCGCCGATCGAGGATGGGCGGTTGGATGTCACCTCGGGGGCTGCAACCCCAACGGCGATCGAGCCAAGCATCAGCCCCGTACTCTGTGAGACCCGTGACTCCAAGGAGCAGGACTCCTCTCCGGACTGCGAGCCCCCCGCGCCCCCGCCGATCGAATCCGATTGGGCACCGATCATGGAGTTCACCGTCGCGGACATCTTTCAGCACTCGCCTATCGGCGATATCCTGAAGTCACTGAAGTCTCTCTCTTTATCAGGAGAGCCCTGGACGAACTACGGTTAGCAAGGTTGGGGTACGGACGATGAAGAAATTCAAAGTCCACCCACCACCCACTTTGTTGCCACTGTCGACGACTTAACCGACATGCTCGACTTCGACTCCGAAGACATCGACGATATGGACGCCGATGAAGGAGATGATGAAGAACCAACGCCTACTAGGCCCTGGAAAGCCACCTCGTCATATGACATATACATGGTGGATACCCCAAAAGAGGGAGATGGCGATGGAACAGCGGAGGATGACCCCTCCAAGAAACATCCTAAGCGCCGGCGTCAGCGGCGCCGCTCAAAATCCCGCCAAAACAAACAAGGTGATTCCAGCACGGGAGATAATAATACTCTGGAAAGCGCCGAAGAAAGCCCCCTCCAGCAAGATTTAGCATAGGAGGATGGAGAAACCAGCCCTCACGAGAGAGCGGCAGACAGAGAGGTCGAGGACGATAATTATATGGCTCCCTCCGAAGGCGAGGCAAGCCTCGACGATGACGAATTCGTCATGCCAGAGGATCCCGTCGAGCAAAAGCGTTTTCAACGCAGGATTATGGCCACGGCAAGAAGCCTCAAGAAAAAACAGCAACAGCTTAGAGCTGATAAAGATTTGCTAGTCGACAGATGGACTGAAGTCCTTGCGGCCGAAGAGCATAAACTCGAACGCCCCTCCAAGAGCTACCCAAAGCGTAGGTTGCTACCCCGATTAGAGGAGGAAGCACTGGATGCGGCCGACCAGCCACCTCGTGGTCGCGATAGAGAGGCCTCTCGGCCCTCCACTCAAGTCGCACCCCATACCAAGGCACGGGAATATGCGCCGGACTTACGAGACATGTTGGAGGACAAGGCAAGGCAAACAAGATCGATCTACGAATCGCATGGGCGCCCCACGGCTCGAGACGGTAACCGTCACGCCGGCCACAAATTCGGCGAGGCCGAACACAGTACACAAGGCTCATTGGAGCTACGTCATGATATAGCCCAGTACAGAGGCGCCGCACACCCAGTCTGCTTTACAGACGAAATAATGGACCATCAAATAACCGAGGGTTTCAAACTCATAAACATCGAATCATATGATGGCACAACAGATCCTGCGGTATGGATTGAGGATTATCTCCTTCACATCCACATGGCCCGTGGTGATGATTTCCACGCCATCAAATACCTCCCACTCAAGCTTAAAGGACCAGCTCAGCATTGGCTTAATAGCTTGCCAATAGGATCAATCAGTTGTTGGGAGGACCTGGAAGCCACATTCCTCGACAATTTCCAGGGCACTTATGTGCGACCCCCAGACGCCGATGACCTAAGTCACGTAATTCAGCAGCCAGAGGAATCGGCCAGGCAATTCTGGACACGGTTCCTAACAAAGAAAAATCAAATAGTCGACTGTCCGGACGCTGAGGCCCTAGCAGCCTTCAAGCACAATATCCGTGACGAGTGGCTGGCCCGGCACCTTGGACAGGAAAAGCCAAAATCTATGGCAGCACTCACGACACTCATGACCCGCTTTTGCGCGGGAGAAGACGGCTGGTTTGCTCGTAGCAACAATATGACCAAGAACCCTGGTAATTCGGACACCAGGGACAGTAGTGGTAGGTCGCGTCGCAACAAGCAGAAGCACCGCATTAACGGCGACAATGCTGAGGATACGATAGTTAATGCCGGATTCAGAGGCTCTAAATCCGGTCAGCGGAAAAAGCCATTCAAAAGGAATCCTAGGGGCCCGTCCAGTTTGGACCGAATCCTCGACCGCTTGTGCCAGATACATGGCACCCCCGACAAGCCGGCCAATCACACGAACAGGGATTGTTGGGTTTTCAAGCAGGCAGGCAAGTTAAACACCGAAAATAAAGACAAGGGGTTGCATAGCGATGACGACGAGGAGCCCCAGCCGCCAAACAACAGTGGACAGAAGGGTTTTCCCCCACAAGTGCGGACGGTGAACATGATATACGCAACCCACGTCCCCAAAAGGGAGCGGAAGCGCATGTTAAGGGACGTATACACGGTAGAGCCAGTCGCCCCAAAGTTCAACCCATGGTCCTCCTGCCCGATCACCTTTGATCGAAGGGACCATCCCACTAGCATCCGCCATGGCGGATTCGCCGCATTGGTTCTAGACCCAATTATTGACGGATTTCATCTCACTAGAGTCCTTATGGACGGCGGCAGCAGCCTGAACCTGCTTTACCAGGATACAGTGCGGAAAATGGGCATCGATCCCTCGAGGATTAAGCCCACCAAAACGACCTTTAAAGGCGTAATACCAGGTGTAGAGGCCAACTGTACAGGTTCAGTGACACTTGAAGTGGTCTTCGGATCTCCGGATAATTTCCGAAGCGAGGAGTTAATCTTCGACATAGTCCCGTTTCGCAGTGGCTATCATGCACTGCTCGGGCGAACCGCATTCGCTAAGTTCAATGCGGTACCGCATTACGCATACCTTAAGCTCAAGATGCCAGGCCCTCAAGGAATAATTACGGTCAATGGAAACACCGAACGCTCCCTCCGAACGGATGAGCACACGGCGGCCCTTGCAGCGGAAGTTCAAAGCAGCCTCTCCAGGTAGTTCTCCAGTCCGGCCACTAAACGACCGGACACCGTCAAGCGCGCCCGGAGTAACCTACAACAAGACCGCCTGGCATGATCCGAGCAGGCGTAGCAATGCGGCCCCAACCCCAACCCTCGCAAAAAGGCGACGCCAGTACTTCACGTACATAACTACGCTCTAGAGATACCATGGGCACAGGGGGAGGGGCACCATCATGGCACGCCCAAAACACGGCTTAAACCGTACCAGGGGCTGCCGATTTTTTAATTTTCTCGTACTTTCAGGACTTCATCCTTCGGAAGGCCTATTCGGCAGTTCAATTATTGCACAAACGATGCAAGAACCAGGGAAGCAGACAAGCCACGCCGCACTACGGAACTCCCAGGTGGTCTCTATCACGAGCAGTATACCCGTTCCGCATACTATTCCGCAGCTTGCCCCTGGAACGGACATGTTAACTAGTCCAACCTTCCACTTATCGCATTATTTGTATTGTTCTGCTTTGATCGCAGCCCTTTTCAATAAACAATGCATAGCTTTCGTCTATTTTTGCATTACCTTTTTTTCTTTATATATGTTCCTTAACGACATGTTGCACCCGTACATGTTGGTACGGCCAAAATACGCCAGGGGCATTAGTACCCCTCAATATGGTGTGAGAAATCCGAACACTTTAACAAGTGCGGCACCCCGAACTTATAGCATTATATGCATCAGCTCCGAATCATTTCTTGGGTCAATAGTTGGGTTTTCCCGGCTCCTATGTTTTGGTGCCTTACGTTCCGCTATATCGGCTAAGGTAGCACTAGGAGAACCACTGCGATTGTGCCCCGGTTGAGCTGGGTCGAGCACCTCAGTGGAGAAAGCTAAAACTGACTGTCATGATGAAGCGAGAGCTGGTCGCTGTTCGAGAGGTTTTTTTGAGTCCCTAAAGACTTATGCCGCTTAGGGCGAGGAGCCGGCTCTGTCCGGCCAAGGCGTGGATAGCACCCCGAATTCGGTCTTCCGAATATCAAGGGCTTCGCCGAAATTTAAAATTATAGAATTCTATGGCTAAGTGAGAGTGTTCACGCATTATAGTCCGGTTGCCTTGTTCGTTGGGCTGAGTGCCTCCCTCGAAGGACCCAAACATGGGAAAAAGAGCGCTCGGATTTATCCCCGAACACCCCAGCACTAGCGGCATGGGGGCAGAAGCCGACGACTCGCCATCTCTCAGAATTGATAAACAGCCGCACAGATGGTAATATTTTAAATTCCAACAGCATTGCTTAGCGCATATAAACAAGTTTTCAGTGCACAGGACACAACGAGCAAGTTTCACTCAAAAATTACATCCCTAGAACATTCATCCGCCATAAGGCGGGCACCCTTCAGAACATCCTTATAATAATTCTCGGGCTTGTGATGCTCTTTCCCCGGCGGTGGCCCGTCCTTCACCAGCTTCTCAGTATCCAGCTTGCCCCAGTGCACCTTCGCACGGGCAAGGGCCCTACGGGCACCTTCAATGCAGACGGAGTGTTTGATGACTTCGAGCCTTGGACAGGCCTCCACCAACCGCCGCACCAGCCTGAAATAGCTCCCAGGCAGAGCCCCTCCAGGCCACAGCCGAACAATGAGGCCCTTCATGGCCTGTTCGGCCGCCTTGTGGAGCTCGATCAGTTGCTTCAGCTGGTTGCTCAGGGGCACAGGGTGTCCGGCCTCAGCATATTGAGACCAGAACACCTTCTCTGTCGAGCTGCCCTCCTCGGGTCGGTAGAATGTGGCGGCATCGGATACACTCCGGGGAAGATCTGTGAACGCTCCTGGAGAGCTCCGGATTCGGGTAAGTAACAGGTAACTCACGTTTATGTGTTTGCTTTGCATAAAGAATGCCTTACCCGCCGCTATCTTTTTCACCTCATCCAACTCCTGGAGGGTCTTCTGGGATTCGGCCTTGGCAGATTTGGCATTTTCAATAGCCACCGCGAGCTCGGACGCTTGTGTCTTCGAGTCAAGCTCCAAACTCTCATGTTTTTCCATGAGAGCCTGGAGCTCTTGCCGCACCTTGCCAACCTCGGCCTCATATTTCTCCCGCTCGGTGCGCTCCAAGGCCGCACTCTTCTCGGCCTCGACCAACGCTTGCTTAAGGGTCGCCACTTCAGACGTGGCCCCTACATTAGCCACGATAACCCTGTCATTCTTTGCAATTGCACCTTTTTAAATATTTTTCAACAAGGTATTTCTTACCTTCATTGTCCTCGAGCTGCTTCTTGGCACGTTCGAGCTCTTGCTCGGACCGCTCAAGGTTCTGCTTTAGCGCGTCCACTTCCGCAGTCAGTGCGGCGGACGCAAGCAAGGAAGCCCGCGTATGCATATTGACTCATTTTTGTTAGACTCCTGCGAATTCTATTTGATCCTCTATTCGGCTTTTCTTCCCGAACGCCAAACAGAGCATCAGGGGCTACTATCTATGCGGTACTATTATTTACACATTCTTTACTTACCTCAAAGCCTGTCAAAAGGCTAGTACAAGCTTCAGTCAGTCCGCTCTTGGCGGACTGAACCTTCTGGACCACCGCACTCATAATAGCGCGGTGCTCCTCGTCGATGGAGGCGCCTTGGAGCGCCTCCAACATATTGTCCGGCGCCTTCGGTTGGACGGGGGCCACTGGCACGGCGGACTTGCTCCTCTTGGAAGGAGGTCCCCCGCCGGACTCTGGAACCTCTGAAGGTTCCGGAGCGGTGTCCGGCCTACAGCCGGACTTGGAGCCACGGGGGGTTTCATCCCCTTTACTCCTGGAGTCCGGGAGGTCGCCTTGCGGCGCCTCCAGGACCACCTCCTCCCGGCTTGGAACCTGTTGAGACAACACTTCGGTGTCGTCCGTAGGGCGGGGGGAGGAAGCCGTCGGAAGCGAGTTCACATTCGACGAGTCCAGTGAGCCGCTCGACGACGCGTCGAGCCGGTCTTTGGGTGGGCTGCATAAACATATTCGACGTGAGGGAAAGCTGTGCAATAAATGAATACTATGAATTACTCTGGTATCCGGATACTTACGATTTGGCCAGGGGCTTGGCCCTAGGCGCCCACTCCTCTCCGCCGCCGTCGGCGTCGGTGGAGCAGTCCGGAGGAAGGGTTTTCCCCTTCTTGGACCCTTCGGCCTCCCCAGTTGGGGCGGCCTTCCTTTTCTTCCCTTCCCCCGCTGGAGGGGGAGGGGTCTCTTCTTCGTCCTCCTCGTCTTCACGGGAGGAGTGCGTCTTGGATTCGTCGGATGATGAATCCGACACCTCCGGGCGTCGGGCACTCTTTTGAGTCCCCGTGGCCTTCTTCTTGACCTTCTTCTCCGGCACCACATAGGGTGCCGGAACCAGCAGCTTCGCCAAGCGGGCATCTACTGGGCCTTCGGGCAAAGGAGCCGGACAGTTGATCTGTCCGGAGGTCACCTGCCAATCCTGTCAAAGGTAAAAGGAGTTTAGATCCCGCATGGAGTCAAACTATGAAAAACTGATACCCTGTAAAAGGAAAAAACAGCTTACCGCGAGAGCGTGACGCTGCGCACTGAATCCGCGATCCTCAGTAGCGGATGCGGGAGCCTTGGCGCCCTTGAAAAGCATCTTCCAGGCATCTTCGTACGTCGTGTCGAAGAGCCTGCTCAGAGTCTGGTGCCGCGCCGGGTCGAACTCCCACAGGTTGAAAGCCCGTTGTTGGCACGGGAGGATCAAGCGGATGAGCATAACCTGGACTACGTTGACAAGTTTGAGCTTCTTGTCCACCAGGGTTTTGACGCATGTTTGGAGTCCGGTCAGCTCTTCTTTTTTACCCCACGATAGGCCCGTCTCTTTCCAGGACGTGAGCCGCGTTGGGGGTCCGGACCGGAACTCGGGGGGCGCGACCCATTCGGCATCGCGTGGCTCGGTGATGTAAAACCACCCCGATTGCCACCCCTTCAGGGTCTCCACAAAGGAGCCCTCGAGATAGAGGACGTTGGCCATCTTGCCCACCATGGTGCATCCGCACTCCGCCTGGCTGCCGCGCACCACCTTCGGCTTGACATTGAAAGTCTTGAGCCATAGGCCGAAATGGGGGCGGATGCGGAGGAAGGCCTCGCACACGACGATAAACGCTGAGATGTTGAGGACGAAGTTCGGGGCCAGATCGTGGAAATCCAGGCCGTAGTAGAACATGAGCCCCCGGACAAATGGGTGGAGAGGGAAGCCCAGTCCGCGGAGGAAATGGGGGAGGAACACCACCCTCTCATGGGGCCTAGGGGTGGGGATGAGCTGCCCCTTTTCGGGGAGCCGGTACGCGATGTCGTTAGACAGGTATTCGGCCTTCCTCAGGTTTTTGATATGTCCCTCCGTGACGGAGGAGACCATCCACTTGCCTCCCGCTCCGGACATGACTGGAGAAGGTTGAGGTTGGGAGTGCGGACTTGGGCGCTGGAGCTCGAGTGCGCAAGAATGGATAGGCGAAGGAGGAAGAAGGCGTAGGTGAGAAGGTGGATCCTTATCCCCTTATATGGGTGGACGCAACTACATGTCCCCGCCAGCCTGGTAAAACTCGCTTATCTCCAAGCGCCGTAATCAATGGCGCGGTTGGGTTACCTACGCCCGTATTGATGAGAATCCCGGAATAAGGGGACACGATCTCTGCTCTAACAAGACGTGCCAAGGAAACCGCCTCACATAACGCGCTGAGATGGGACAGCAAAACGGTTCGAATAAAAGCTTGGCCGCGGTGTGATGTCACACTACGGAATACGTCAGCAGATTAGATTTGTGTAAATATTATTCTCTCTATGGCAATATGTGGAAACTTATTTTGCAGAGCCGGACACTATCTTTGTGCTCAAAATCTTCTATGAAGTACTTGGAGGAGGAACCCGCCTTGCAATGCCGAAGACTATCTGCGCGTCGGACTCGTCGTCATTGATGCCTGGTTCAGGGGCTACTGAGGGAGTCCTGGATTAGGGGGTGTTCGGATAGCCGGACTATACATTCAGCCGGACTCCTGGACTATGAAGATACAAGATTGAAGACTCTGTCCCGTGTCCGGAAGGGACTTTCCTTGGCGTGGAAGGCAAGCTTGGCGATACGGATATACAGATCTCCTACCATTGCAACAGACTCTATGTAACCCTAACCCTATCCGGTGTCTATATAAACCGGAGGGTTTTAGTCCGTAGGACAACATACACATCAACAATCATACCATAGACTAGCTTCTAGGGTTTAGCCTCCTCGATCTCGTGGTAGATCTACTCTTGTACTACCATATCATCAATATTAATCAAGCAGGACGTAGGGTTTTACCTCCATCGAGAGGGCCCGAACCTGGGTAAAACTTCGTGTCCCTTGTCTCCTGTTACCATCTAGCCTAGACGCACAATTTGGGACCCCCTACCCGAGATCCGCCGGTTTTGACACCGACAATGATGCTGCATGTCGGCCGCAAGAAACCGACTCGGACGTGATGACGCGTACGTCAAACTCACATCTCAAGCAATCTCTCGATACTTTTCCCCCTCCCTCCCGAGCCGCTCGTGCGGGTGGCTCTGGAGGCGAAAACCCTAGCCCCCCTCCTCTGCTCCCCTGGCCGCCGCCGCCCGCGCCGGCGGCGGTGGCGGCGCCCAGCCGTCGAAGGTGGTGGGCGAGTTCGGCGCGCTCCGGCGGGCCTCCCTCACGCGGGGGTGAGGCTATTGAGTAACGTGATTGTATTAGGAAACATAGGTTAGACTAGGAAATATTCTGGCTTGCCTTGTACTCCAAGTAGATCATGTACTCCTATATATATGCCCACGAGACTCAAGCAATACAACGAACAATTATTCCACCAAACCTCTCTCTTCTTTCTTACATGGTATCTATCGCAAGTCGATCCTAAACCCTAGGCGCCGCCGCTTCCGCACTCGCGCACCGTCCCCGGGGTGGTCGGCCTCCATGACCGCCGCCGGGGGCCGCGCCGCCCGTATCTAGGGTTCGTCCGTCGGCCGTGTTGGTCGGCTGCCCTAGAGAGTCTTTTTTCCTGATCCTTTGATCTGGGTTTTCTCTCTCTCTCGCCGGTCGCTTTGATCGGCGTCTCCTTTTTGGTTTTCCGGTCTATGTGATCCGGTTTGCATCGCCCACCACCGCCGTCGACCTCGTGTGCCTGTACTCCAACACCGGCGCGATCGGCCGGCTTTTTCATCGACCCGGCGGCCTCGCATGACGTCCGCGCGTCGGCCCGCCGGTCGCCCCGACCCGACGGCCTCGCGTCATGCGGCGGTCCTTCACCGCCGCCGTTCGCGCGACGACCCGTCCGTCGATCTACGCCGGCCATCACCGTCCTGATCCGATCGGGACTCCTGCATCACCCCGACCTAGCGGCCTCGCGCCATGTTGCGGCCAATCATAACCGCCCTACCGCCCGCCGCCACCGGCTTCATTTCGGACTCCGCCGCCACCGCACTTCCACCGAGCGGCGTCCCCGACCTCGCGCGCGATCGGACTGATCACCAGCCCGCCACCACGATCCGCCTCATCGACGCCGTGCGACCGACCTGGCCCGTCGGTTGCGCATGCCTCCGCAGGCCCCGTGAAGACTGTCCCGAGTTCAGCGCGCCCCTCTACCGATCGAGCAATGGGCTGCTGCTGTGTCGCCCCGTCGGGCCACAGCGCCGCCGCCCCATGGTTCTTATCCCAGCTGCACCGACCCGCGTCACCGATGCATCGCCCCTTCGGGCCGTAGTACCGCGGCCCGTGGTCCACCGCCGCCCAGAGGCCGTCCGCTACAGGTCGTCCCCGTGGCAGCACCGACCCTCGCGTCGCCACTGCGTCGCCCCGTCGGGCCATAGCGAGCGTGGCATGCGGTCCACGCCGCCGTCCAAATGTCGTCCTCGCGGTTGCACCAACCCAAGCTCCTCCACTGCGCCGCCCCTTTGGGTTGTCGCGCCGCGGCCCGCGGTCCCTGCCACCACCCCGAGGTCTTCCCACCGGCACCCCGACCTGCCCGCCGCCGTTGTGTTGCCCCTTCGGGCCGTAGCGCGGCGGCCCACGGTCCACATCGTCGTCCACGCGCGTTGACTTCCCGTGGTATGCGTCGCGCCGCCTCCCTTGTCGCGAGAATGCCACCGTCCGCGCCGGTCTTCGTCATGCTGTCAGGTTCTTCGCCTACTTCGAGCACCGCCGCCGCGCTCCTAACCCAGCTGCCGCCACCGCTACCCACATAGCCGCCGCCGCTGCCCGTCCACCTCCGTCGTCTTCGTCCAGCACCGGCCCGTCGCCAGCGTCGCCGTCATCTACCCCGATCACTTCGTCCACTCCGAAAACCGCAGGCGACATCGGCCCCGCGCTGATTGACGCCGCAACCGTCGTCGAGTCCTTCTCTGCTGGCCTCTCCGACTTCTTCGATATGGCGTACAACTCGTGCAGGTCCCAGTCTACGCACGCCCGGTGCTGGCAACACCGATGCGTGCCTTCGTCCACGACGTGTCCCCGGGCCTGGCAAGCCTGGTGCAGTGCTTCGTCAACTTCGTCATCGTCTGTCTACACATGCCCGGTGCTGGCAACACCGGTGCGTGGCTTCGTCTAGGATGTGTCCCCGGGTTTGGCAAACCTGCCACGATGCGTCGTCAATAACATCTCCTTACCAGCGCACCACTACTTCGACACCACTGCGCCCATGCTAACTCGGCGACCCCTTGCGCCCGCGGCTCCACGACGACTTCCTCGACACCGGCCACCCCGACTCGACATCGGCCATGGCATTCTTCGCACGGCTACCTCGACCACGGCTCCACCACCCACGCTCTCAGCTACATCGACAAACGGCACAAAGGGCTACCGCCTGCTTGAGCAACCTCGTTGGTTTCCACTCCAGCCACGACTCCGCTCTGCGTCGACCGTTATGACTGTGGGGGGGGGCGTCGGCTTGCCTTCGGATTCTTCTCCAATCTCACCGTCTGCGTCGCTACCGTTGTGACTGCGGGGGGATGTTGAGTAACGTGACTGTATTAGGAAACATAGGTTAGACTAGGAAATATTCTGGCTTGCCTTGTACTCCAAGTAGATCATGTACTCCTATATATATGCCCACGAGGCTCAAGCAATACAACGAACAATTATTCCACCAAACCTCTCTCTTCTTTCTAACAGAGGCGTCAAGTGGGCTGCGCGGTGGTCTTCTTCGGTGAGGCGGCGCGCGTCCAGGTGCGTATGGAGTGGTGGAGCATGGTCGCGGGTTCGACGAGGAGGTGCTGGTGCACGGCAACCTGTTGGGAGCCGCTGGATGGTGGTCGGAGGGGAGGCGCACCTAGGCCAGGGAGGCGGCGGATCTGGGCCAGGAGTGGTCGTGCGAGCGACGGTCGGGATCTGCCGCGGCGTCCAGTTGGTGTGTTTTGCCCCTACTGGCCCCGGCGAGGATCTGCAAGTGGGTGGTGGAGGCGCAGGCTGAATCCGGGGAGCTTGTGCCCGGGTCAGCGGCCTGCTGCGGGGAGCAGGCGCGCGCGAGGTGGCTCCCCCGTCGTGGCTCCCTGGGCTCTGTCCGCTGCAAGGTTGTCTGCTAGAGATGGTGTGGCAGCTGCTTGCGGCGGCAGAAGATCCTGGTTGTGCTGGTTGTGGCAGGAGAGATGGAGTTGTTGTCACCGGCCGTGCGGGAGGTGGAAGCTGGACTGCGTGTCCTCGGCGTGCAGGGTGTTGGTGTTCAGTGCACTTTGATCACAATGGCGAGGTGTTGCGGCGGCAGCGGTTTGATCCAGCACTGACAACGGCCTCAATTCTTTGCAAGGGGTGGGAGGTGGCCGACTTTACGGATGAAAATCCTGCCTGTCTTCGGTCGGTGTTGGCGGCGACGGCGCCTGTGGGCGTCGTTCCCCTCCTTGGAGGCGTCGCTTAGGTGTGTCGCCATCTCCCCGTCTTGGTTGGTTGCGGTCTCCGGGCGAAAGCCTAGGTCTTGGACCAGCGATGGCGGCATCCTAGCGCCGTATCTCTGTTGGGAGCATCGTGGAGGGAGACATGGCTTGTTCGGTGATGCAGTCTTCCGGTGCGTGTCGCTAGTCCAAGTAGAGGTTCTTGGGCGCAATATATGTCGATGCCGGTGACTCTAAGACGGTGGCTTTCGCGGGGCCAACCAAGTCCCTCCACCCACTTTCCATCTCCTTTCGGCAATCAAGACTGGTTGGTGCGTTGGCAAGGGAGGTCCGGTTAAAGTTGCTACTCTTCGTGGTGATCGTGTAGGTCGAGACGCGGCCTTGATGCTCTTCAGGACAAGTTCCTTTGTGTTGTGTTTGTAATGTGTGCGAAGGCTTCTCTTCATATTAGCTCGGGTGTGGTGTTGGTACTAGACTTGTTGTTCGCAACGAGTTGTAGTCTCTTGTAATTGTCGTCTGTTTTCTATAAAATATGATACGCCTTTGGCGTACTCTCGAAAAAAAACTCACATCTTGCATAAATTATTCGAAAACGATCCGGATCGGGCGTCCCCCGGCGCGCTGCGATCGGTTGCTCCCACGCGCGCACACGTCTCCATGCGGCCTCTGCCACACACCGCCACCCCGTCTACCTCGCCCGCTCCCCTAGAGCTGCTAGCTGGTGCTCCTCCGCCGCTGCACCTCATCGGTGATCAGTCCCAGTGCCGCATGAAGCAAAACC
The DNA here is from genome assembly GCF_056163025.1 of Triticum urartu. Taxonomy (NCBI): domain Eukaryota; kingdom Viridiplantae; phylum Streptophyta; class Magnoliopsida; order Poales; family Poaceae; genus Triticum; species Triticum urartu. The sequence continues at coordinate 728,627,713 of NC_141875.1, read as the reverse complement.
CATCTCTTCTACCCTGGCTTCATCTAGCTCCCGCTACCCGCCGACCCCCACGCACGGGGCTGCGCCGAGGAGGCCATGCATTGATGCCGGCGACCATGACCAGCCTGCCCGTGGCCACCCATTGCTGCGACGGGAGGCAACCGCCCTGACCGTAGCCTCCTCCTCAGTCATGGCCATCATTTTTACAGGAGGATAGGCCGACCTTTGCCTCATTACAATGTATACACAGTCAAAATCCTATATACCTAAGAGATTCATCTCTACTAACTTATTTATCTCAACATGCAAGCATGCCACATCACCATACAGTCATGAATAGGATAAGACCCACCTCATCATGCAACCATGCATGGAAAAAATCAACCACCACATGCAATCAGGCATGAAAAAGAATTCATTCTATTATTCTACTTATATTCAACAAATATTTTACAACTGTACCTAATAAAATATACTAAGTTGTATACATTTTTTTATTTTGGTTCACATGTTATCAAATATCATCTAAATATACTGCAAACGATTCCCGCAACAACGTGCAGGTTATCATCTAGTTCTGACAATGACTATGACGATGTGAGCCTGGCCGATGCAGCATGTTGTACTTAAAGGTTATCTTTTTTCGATTACAATTTTTCCGGAGAGGGGTCGAAAAAGGAGGTTTCCAGGAAATCTTTGTTTCTGGAATTTTTTTTCATCCAAAATTTCAATTGAATTTTGACTTCTATTTTTACCTTTTAAAGTAGGGCACCGCTAGGCGCCGGTGCGCCGGCCGAAAATTTCGGCCGGTCCAGCCCTAGCCGTTCGATGCAAGCCGCACGGCGGTTGGATCTGGAGCCAAAAGAAAAGAAATTCGCCTCAGCTTCTTCTTTCTCCTGCTCGATCCCCTCACTCGGGCTGCGCGGCACCGCGGATCCTATCCCTTCCGGTAACCGTCCTCGTCGCCAGTCCACACCCTCGCCAGCCATCCCTGTCGCTGGTCCCCACCATCGCCGCCCGTCTCCGTTGCCGCTTCCAACCCTCGCCGGCCGTCCTCATTGTCGCCGCGATGCATGAAACAACTGCATCTGCGGTTGCAGCTTGCAGCGGCGACACTTGTAGCTCTCACCGGTTGTAGCTCCGTCGCCGCCCCTCGTCGTTGATGCTGATCGCTGCACGAAATCGCGTTGACGACGGCCACCAGGCTATCAAACTGTGATTGCAGCTCCGGTGGCAACACACGTCGGTTGAAGCTTTTCGCACATATGATTGAAGCTTTCTCTACAACGGATGCAACTTTTCCTATTATGCAGTGTATGGTTGTGGCTTTCTCTTTAATGGTTGTAGCTTTTTTCATCTACGGTCGAAACTTTTCTATCAACGGTTGCAACTATTTTTCTTTGTAGCAGTCTTGGTTAATGCTTTCTCTATCATTTCGGTTGAAACTTTTTTCATCAAGGGTTGTAGCATTTTATGTGAACGGTTGTAGCATTCCGCCATGGCAATGAATGCTTGTAGCTTTTCATATATCTGGTTGAAGCTTTTTTCCATGGCCATTGAAGCTTTTTCACTCACCGGATGAATCTTTTTTATGCAGTGGTTGAAGCTTCTCCTGCGCCAGTCATAGCCTCCTCTCTTTCTCTGGCTCCAGAAAAAAGGGTTAGTCATAGCATTTTGTATCACCGCTTGCAGCTCCGTCGATTGCTGGTCGCAGCTCCGTCGCCGTCGGTTTGGTGGTTCCAGCAAAAAAGAAGCCGCTCGCAGCATTTTGTACAACTGGTTCCAGCTCCGATGACTGCCGGTTACAGCTCGTCTGCGGGAAGGTGAGGATGCGCAGGGGACTGAGAGGGGAAAAAGGGGAAGGAGGAGGCACTGGCCCTCTTTCATGCCGTTGTGCTGCATGTGAGCCGCGGAGATGGAGGAACCAAGCAGTTGCAGCGGCGTCTAGTGTGTGGCGCGGGGTAGAAGAAAGAGGAGGTGGAAAAAACGGTTCGTAGAAGAAAGAGGGAGGCCTGGGCGACGCACGATCCGGATTGATCGCAAGGCCCGCGTGCGTCCGACGCAAGTTTTGGCCGGCGCACCGGGTGGGAACTTTTCCCTTTAAAGTATTATAAACATAGCCCTATATATCCACCAAAAGTCTCTCTATTCAACTGCTCAGCGCACCGTGTTTCGGTCCGGAGCTCTCACAGGTTCGAGATACCCTGAGCTGAAAGTTAGGGAGCAGAACAGTATCAAACAGAACCTAAAAGAAGGAAGTGTGCACGGAGCCAATCTGGTTAGTGCAATTAGTTCCATGCAAATTCTCACCGCCTTGGACTTACAAAAGGAGAGGCAAAAATGAAAGGCTGGAAAATGACAAAAATAGAGTCAAATTACAAAATAACACTTTCTCACTTTTCTTACACAAAACCACTTTATTAGCGTCCTTTGTATCAGTTTACCACATATTGTGGTCATTTGGGCACAAAACCACAACTTTTAGAGCTAATTCAAGTGAGTAAATAGCAAAAAACTACGACATTACGAGCTAGGGTTACAAAAAAAATACCATTTTTCTTAATTTTCTAAAATGCTACAATAAATTTGGTTCGATGTTTCAAAAAACCCAAATGAGTAAATGACCATGTGATTAAAAATTGGTCCAGTTTGTGACAGGTCTGGCCCGCCCCTAAACAAACCGTTTGTTGACTTTTTGTTTGGCCACTAACTTACATGTGGGGCCCACACGTAAGCCTCTCTTCTTCCTCTTCTCTTTCTTCTCTCTTTACGTTATCTATCTCCCGAGTACCAAGCCATAGCCGGCGCTGCCACAGACGGCCAGTACCAAGGCCGGCGCGCCCAGCCCCACGCCCGGCAAAGCCAAGGCCACGACGCAACAACCCTTGGAGCTCTGTCGCATCGCAGTCGCCGGTTGGGATCGCCACAACGCTCCATGGCTGTGGGGAGCCGCCGTCGCGTGCCATAGTCACCCAACACGCATGCCATGACCATGGGGATCTCCCACCACGGGCGCTACAGGCAGCCGCTGCTGCGCACCATGGGCAGCGCCCGCCACCGCGCGCCAAGGTTAGCACCTTCCTATTGTCGCTGGACGCGTGCAGGAGCTGCCCTCCTCCTCGTCGGTGCTCCTATGTAACACCCCGGGCGTAACTTTCCCAATTTGTGCTCCAACTCTTGCCATTTCCGGCGTTAAGTTATATTTATTTCTCGGGTTCGGGTCTTTGTCTCCGTGTGTTGTTTTCGTTTTTCATGCATCTCATATCATGTCATCATGTGCATTGCATTTGCATACGTGTTCGTCTCATGCATCCGAGCATTTTCCCCGTTGTCCATTTTGCATTCCAGCGCTTCGTTATTCTCCGGTGGCCATTTCTAGCTTTCTTTCGTGTGTGGGGATTAAACATTTCCGGATTGGACCGAGACTTGTCATGCGGCCTTGGTTTACTACCGGTAGACCGCCTATCAAGTTTCGTACCATTTGGACTTCGTTTGATACTCCAACGGTTAACCGAGGGACCGAAAAGGCCTCGTGTGTGTTGCAGCCCAACACCCCTCAAATTTGGCCCAAAGCCCACCAAACTCTGCTCCATGACCTAGAGCGTTCGATCACGATCGCGTGGCCGAAAACCGCACCTCATTTGGACTCTCCTAGCTCTACTTATGCCTATATATACCCCCTCCATTCGGATCTCTTCTTCCCCCGTCCGAAACCCTAGTTAAAAAAAACAGAATCTCCGCCGACGGACGTGTCCACCCCCGGCCGGACAACGTCCGCTGATCCGCCCCAGCCAACCCCGCTGCGCCACGTGTCCCGGGCGGGCGCCCACATCGCCGCCGCCGCGCCGGCCCGCCCGAGCCCGCGGGAGGCCCCCGTGGCCCATCTCCTCCGCCGCCTCGCGCCCGCGCCCCGCCGCCCTTCTTCCTCGCGGCAGGCCACCCGAGGCACCGGCGCTGCCGCCCGCCATCGTCGCTGGCCGGCACCTCGAGCCGCGGCCCCGCCGTCCGCCGGTGGTCGCCGCCTCGCCGCCCCATCGCCGTCCTCTCCTCCGGCCGGCGCGCCGCTCCAAGGCCTCCCCGGCGTCCGCAAGCTCCGGCGAGAGCTCCAACTCCGGCCGACGAACCTCGGTTTCCGCGTCGGTGAACAGTGCCCCGATCTGGATCTCAGATCCGAAATTCTAGGGTTGACTTTTTCCCTCTCCCTCTAGATTTTTATGCTATCTTTGACCAGTGATATCTCCGCATCCGTAGCTCCGATTTGGGCATATAATGTATCAAAATCTTCGTCTCGACATGTACATCATTCCATTCCATTGCATCATTTGCATTTGAGTTCATCTTGATGCCCGAAATGCTGTTAGAAGGAGGCTTCGTGAGTTAAATTGCAGATCCGTTAGTTCATCATAGACTTTTGTCATTTTTGCCATGATTATTGTGTGCAAGCTATGCCTGTGAGTCCTTGATGTGTTTTGTTAAGAATTTTGTCTTCTTTCCAGAGGCGCAACCCATGCATTTTTAGGATGTGTGTGGTGACTTGTGCAAGCTCGCAAAGAGAGGCACCCGGTAAATCTGTTTTCAGGGACTTAGTTGTTTTCACTAAGTCTGGGATATTTTAGTTCATGATGCCATATGTTCAGCTTTTTTCCTAATGATCCGTGCCTCTTTTGAGGATGATCAGTGAGGGACTTTTGTTATTCATGTTATTCTCTATCCATCCATGTTTTTGTTTGCAATTATGGAGCACCATAGCTTGAGTCAATCGAGCTCTACTTTTGCTTCGTGGTGAATCTGGGCAGATCGTCAACTCGTTTGCGATTTTGCCGGCGTTGTTGTAGTTGATCCGTGCATGCTATGCCATTTTTCTTGCCATGTCTAGCTTGTATTTTGTTCCTTCTTAATAGATGTATGCTTGCCTTGCTGTGACTTGCACCATGGTGAGTGCATCGAGCTCGTTTGCATGCCTTCGTGAGTTATATTTCAGCATGTCTCAGTTTTCACTAAGTCTGGAAACTGATTGTGTTTTAGCTATGTTCGTATGCCCGTTAATATATTTTGTGATCCCTTTTGACCCCAGGTCACTTTGGGACTTTTGTTAATCTTGTTGAGTAGCTCCATGCCATGTTCTTACTTGTCATGTTCAGGTCATTTATCATGTTGTTTTGCTGCTCCGAAGAGGGCTTCGTGATCTGGAATTTCAGACTAGTGTTAATTTCACTAAGTCTGGAATCTGTTTTGCATTTGCGTTTTTGCCATGCTTGTTTGAACCTCTTAATGGATGAATTGGCCGTGGCTCAGTGCTAGTCTTTTGTTAAGCATCTTGTGTGCATCCCTGCCATGTCTTTTTTTGTCTTGTTTGGTGGCTGTAGCATGTTCATTTCGTTGCGTTTAGATGCCTACTTGCTGTAAATCGCAGACCGGTGTCATATCTTAAAACGCTTGCCATTTCCAAACCGTAACTCCGATTTCAATAATCTTTATATCGTTTTCAAGCGATTTCATCCCCTCTATCCAGTGGCACCCTTGGAGTTCCAAGTTGAGGCCAGGTTCATGCATTTCCTGTCATATCTTGCATTTTGCATCCCGCATCACATCCCGCATAGCATATCATCATTTCATCATATTGCTTGATCTTGCACGTGGTTGATTGTATCCTTGTTGCTTGTTTGTCTTGTTGGGTAGAGCTGGGAGACGAGTTCGCTACCGAGGAGCCCGTTGAGTTTGCTTGTGAGGATCCAGTCAACTCTGACAACTGTGCAGGCAAGATGATCATACCCTCGAAATCACTACTATCTTTGCTATGCTAGTTTGCTCGCTCTTGCTATGCCAATGCTACGATGCCTACCATTTGCTTGTCAGCCTCCCAATTGCCATGTTGAACCTCTAACCCACCTTGTCCTAGCAAACCGTTGATTGTCTATGTTACCGCTTTGCTCAGCCCCTCTTATAGCGTTGCTAGTTGCAGGTGAAGTTTGGAGGCCGTTCCTTGTTGGAACATCATTTATTTACTTGTTGGGATATCATTATATTGCTATGTTATCTTAATGCATCTATATACCTGGTAAAGGGTGGAAGGCTCGGCCTCTCGCCTAGTGTTTTGTTCCACTCTTGCCGCCCTAGTTTCCGTCATATCGGTGTTATGTTCCCGGATTTTGCGTTCCTTACGCGGTTGGGTTATAATGGGAACCCCTTGATATTTCGCCTTGATTAAAGCTTTTCCAGCAATGCCCAACGTTGGTTTTACCATTTGCCACCTAGACTTTTCTTTCCCTTGGGTTCTGCAGACTCAAGGGTCATCTTATTTTAACCCCCCCCCCCCCCCCCGGGCCAGTGCTCCTCTGAGTGTTGGTCCAAACCGTCAGCCGCCGGTGGCTACCAGGGGCAACTCTGGGTTGGCCTACCGGAAGTTTAGACAATCTGAGTGTGCCCTGAGAAAGAGATATGTGCAGCTCCTATCGGGATTTGTCGGCACATTCGGGCGGTGTTGCTGGTCTTGTTTTAACCTGTCGAATTGTCTTGTTGTACCGGGTTACCGAGTCTGATCGGTGTGTCTCGGGTGGAGGTCTTTTCCTTCGTTGACCGTGAGATCTTGTCATGGGCTAAGTTGGGACCCCCCTGTAGGGATTGAACTTTCGAAAGCCGTGCCCACGGTTATGGGAAGATGGGAATTTGTTAATGTCCGGTTCTAGATAACTTTAACCTTAATTAATTAAAATGAATCAACTGTGTGTGTTGCCGTGATGGCCTCTTCTCGGCGGAGTCCGGGAAGTGGACACGGTGTTGGAGTTATGCTTGCGCAGGTTGTCCTTCCAGATTCTCGCTCGCGCTTTGCCTCCTCTTCTCGCTCTCTTTTGCGTATAAGATAGCCACCATATATGCTAGTCGCTTGCTGCAGCACCCATTCCTATACGCTTAAATAGTTTTGATCGCGAGGGTGCGAGATTGCTGAGTCCCTGTGGCTCACTGATACTATAATTCCAGATGCAGGTCCAGCTGATTCCGCTCTAGGTGACGAGTACGAGCTCAAGTGGGAGTTCGACGAGGACTCTCAGCGTTATTATGTTTCCTTTCCCGATGATCAGTAGTGGTGCCTAGTTGGGGTTTGATTCAGGGCCTTGTCGCATGTTGGGTTCTTTTCTATTTTGGCGCCGTAGTCGGGCCATGAGTGTTTGTTTGATGGATGTTATTTATGTACTTTGATGTGACGTGGCGAGTGTAAGCCAACTATGTTATCTCCCCCCTTTTTATTATGTATTACATGGGATGTTGTAATGATTGCCTGACTTGCGACATTGCTTTCAATGCGGTTATGTCTCTAAGTCGTGCCTCGACACGTGGGAGCTATAGCCGCATCGAGGGCGTTACAAGTTGGTAATCAGAGCCTTCCCCGACCTTAGGAGCCCCCATTGCTTGATCGTTTTTAGCAGCCGAGTCGTGTCTAGAAAAATGTTTTGAGTCCTTAGGAATTATATATCGGAGAGCTTAGGAATTCTTTTTACTTCCCAGCCTCCTCATCGCTCTGGTAAGGCATCCTGACGTAGAGTTTTGACTCTTCTCTTCTCAAATTTCACAAAAAAAAATTTAGGATCACGCGAGTATCTTGGTTTTGTTCCGATGGTTTTGTGACGAGAACATTGTTCTTGGTGCCTCCTGTCTTTAGGGGTTGTGGCAGTGTCCCGGGGAGTTGAGCTCCGAGGTGTTGTCGTCACAATTTTATCGTTGCAATTCTGGTATACTTGAGATATGTGCGCGACATCGAAAATCTCCTTTATGCAGTTCGTTGGTGAGATAACCTCGACGCCACCCAGTACTGGGGCGGGAGTTCGGGAGTATCGCCATAACTTGTATAACGGATGCTTTTCGAAGGTTGAGGTAGATGGTTTCCGAAGTTTTCTTGGTTATGTGTTGAAGGATGGATACAGCTGGATGTAGGATTTGCTAGTTTGGGTGAGATATTATGCTTCCCCTGTATCCCCAACACCTGATTGCATAACCGGAAAATTTCGGGAATTTCATAGGTGGGAATTCAAGTAGCCTTAGGATATCTTTCCGACAGATGTATGATATGAAATTGGGGTTCGATGTCTAGTGGTTCGTCTATTCACGGTCGATTTTACAGTGATCTCGTTGTGTCTTAAAGAGTCCTTGGCTATGCTGACTCGGGGACGCTTCGTAGGTCATGTGCACTGCCTTGTACATGATGGTGCTGTACGATCGAGCCCGTGTAGGTCCCACCACGAAAACTTCAGACGAAATTTCTATCATATGTGTGTTCCGGCTTATTCCGCAAGCCAACCCTTGGTTTTATTTCGAGTTGTGGCTTTCGTTTTGCTTCGACGTCATATGTTGATTCCATCCCCCGTTGATGTACCCCTTCTACCTGATTCTTCGTGGCTTCGCAATTTAGGAATATGTGACCACTTCAAGAGAAATGCATTCGTTCATTTTGTTCGGATGTGAAGACTATATGTTGCAATTTTCATTCCGTTGGATTCAGCTTCAATATTTATCTGTCATGTCTTTTGGCCTCGCCAACGCTCCTTCGACGTTCTCTCGCATGATGAATTTCATCTTCAACGCCTACACCAATGACTTCGTTTTGGTCTATCTCGATGACATCCTGGTTTTCTCCAAGAACAAGGAAGATCATGCCAAGCACTTGCGTTTGGTTCTCGATAAGCTCAGGGAACATCAGTTCTACGCCAAGTTCTCCAAGTGTGAATTTTGGCTCGATGAGGTTCTTTATCTTGGTCATATCATCTCTGCCAAGGGCATTTCCGTGAATCCCGAGAAGGTATCCGCAATTGTGAATTGGGAACCTCCTCAGAATGTGAAGCAACTCCGCAGTTTTCTGGGTCTCGCAAGCTACTGCCGAAGATTCATTGAAAACTTTTCCAAGATTGCGAAGCCTCTCTCAAATCTTCTTCAAAAGCACGTCAAGTATGTTTGGTCTCCGGAGTGTGATATGGCTTTCAACACTTTGAAAGAGAAGTTGATCACTGCTCCAGTTTTGACTCCACCTGATGAATCCAAGCCGTACGAGGTCTTTTGTGATGCCTCTCTCCAAGGTCTTGGCGCAGTTTTGATGCAAGAGAAGAAAGCTGTTGCTTATACATCTCGCCAGCTGAAGCCTAATGAGAAGAACTACCCCACTCATGATCTCGAGTTGGCGGCAGTTGTGCATGCTCTTTTGACTTGGAGACATCTTCTATTGGGAAGAAAAGTGGACATTTTCACTGATCACAAGAGTCTCAAGTACATCTTCACTCAGCCTAATCTCAACCTAAGGCAAACTCGATGGGTCGAAATGATTCAAGAGTATAATCCGAGTATTGAGTATACTCCAGGCAAGGCCAATGTAATTGCTGACGCTTTGAGCAGAAAGGCCTACTGCAACAGTCTGATTCTCAAGCCTTATCAACCCGAGCTTTGTGAAGCTTTCCGCAAGCTTAATCTGCAAGTTGTTCCTCAAGGTTTCCTCGCCAACCTTCAAGTCTCTCCTACCTTAGAAGACCAGATTCGCCAAGCCCAGCTTCTTGATGCTATGGTGAAAAAGGTGAAGATTGGGATTGCCAAGAGTCAGTCCAAGTACAAGTGTTACCGCCTTGATGACAAGGACACTCTCTTCTTCGAGGATCGTATTGTTGTGCCCAAAGGTGAACTTCGTAAAGTGATCATGAACGAGGCTCACAATTCTCTCCTCTCCATCCACCCTGGGAGCACGAAGATGTACCAGGACCTCAAGCAAGCTTATTGGTGGACTCGAATGAAGCGCGAGATCGCTCAATTCGTGAATGAATGTGATGTCTGCAGAAGAGTGAAGGCAGAACACCAAAGGCCAGCTGGTCTCCTCCAACCTCTTGCCATTCCAGAATGGAAGTTTGACCACATTGAAATGGACTTCGTGACTGGGTTTCCAAAGTCCAAGCGTGGCAATGATGCTATATTTGTTGTCATCGACAAGCTCACCAAAGTGGCTCACTTTCTGCCTATCAAGGAGTCGATCACTGCAGCTCAATTGGCGGAACTCTATACCTCTCGCATTGTCTCTCTGCACAGTATTCCTCAAGTGATCTCTTCAGACCGTGGCAGCATCTTTACCTCGAAGTTTTGGGATTCTTTTCAGAAGGCCATGGGCACCAACATCCGCTTCAGCACTGCTTTCCATCCTCAAACAAGCGGTCAAGTCGAGCGTGTCAACCAGATTCTTGAAGATATGCTCAGGGCTTGTGTGATCTCCTTCGGCATGAAGTGGGAGGATTGTCTTCCTTATGCTGAATTCTCCTATAACAACAGTTTTCAAGCAAGTTCGGGCAAGACCCCTTTTGAAATTCTGTATGGCAGGAAGTGCCGTACCCCTCTTAATTGGTCTGAAACCGGTGAACGTCAGCTGCTGGGTAATGACTTAATCACAGAAGCAGAAGAAATGTGCAAAGTCATTCGTGATAACCTCAAAGCAGCCCAATCCCGCCAGAAGAGCTACTATGATAGTAAGCACCGTGATTTGGCTTTCGAGATCAGAGATCATGTTTACCTCCGCGTCTCTCCCATGAAAGGTACTCGTCGCTTCGGTATCAAAGGGAAGCTTGCCCCTAGATACGCGGGACCTTTCAAGATTGTCAGCAAGAGAGGCGACCTCGCCTATCAACTTGAGCTTCCTTCAAACTTTGCAAATGTTCATGATGTGTTCCATGTCTCTCAGCTTCGAAAGTGCTTCAAGACTCCTGACCGCACCGTCAACTTCGAGGACATTGAGCTCCAAGAAGATCTCTCTTATCGTGAGCACACAGTTGCTATTCTTGAAGAGACTGAACGCAAGACTCGCAACAAGTCAATCAAATTTCTCAAAGTCAAGTGGTCTCACCATTCCGATCGTGAAGCTACCTGGGAACGCGAGGATCACCTCCGTTCTGAGTACCCGGAGTTCTTTCAGTCCTAGATCTCGGGACGAGATCTTTTCGTAGTGGTGGAGTGTTGTAACACGCCGGATGTAACTTTCCCAATTTGTGCTCCAACTCTTGCCGTTTCCAGCGTTAAGTTATATTTATTTCTCGGGTTCGGGTCTTTGTCTCCGCGTGTTGTTTTCGTTTTTCATGCATCTCATATCATGTCATCATGTGCATTGCATTTGCATACGTGTTCGTCTCATGCATCCGAGCATTTTCCCCGTTGTCCGTTTTGCATTCCGGCGCTTCGTTATTCTCCGGTGGCCATTTCTAGCTTTCTTTCATGTGTGGGGATTAAACATTTCCGGATTGGACCGAGACTTGTCATGCGGCCTTGGTTTACTACCGGTAGACCGCCTGTCAAGTTTCGTACCATTTGGACTTCGTTTGATACTCCAACGGTTAACCGAGGGACCGAAAAGGCCTCGTGTGTGTTGCAGCCCAACACCCCTCAAATTTGGCCCAAAGCCCACCAAACTCTGCTCCATGACCTAGAGCGTTCGATCACGATCGCGTGGCCGAAAACCGCACCTCATTTGGACTCTCCTAGCTCTACTTATGCCTATATATACCCCCTCCATTCGGATCTCTTCTTCCCCCGTCCGAAACCCTAGTTAAAAAAAAACAGAATCTCCGCCGACGGACGTGTCCGCGCCCGGCCGGACAACGTCCGCCGATCCGCCCCAGCCAACCCCGCTGCGCCACGTGTCCCGGGCGGGCGCCCACATCGCCGCCGCCGCGCCGGCCTGCCCGAGCCCGCGGGAGGCCCCCGTGGCCCATCTCCTCCGCCGCCTCGCGCCCGCGCCCCACCGCCCTTCTTCCTCGCGACTGGCCACCCGAGGCACCGGCGCTGCCGCCCGCCATTGTCGCCGGCCGGCACCTCGAGCCGCGGCCCCGCCGTCCACCGGTGGTCGCCGCCTCGCCGCCCGGTGGTCGCCGCCCCATCGCCGTCCTCTCCTCCGCCCGGCGCGCCGCTCCAAGGCCTCCCCGGCGTCCGCAAGCTCCGGCGAGAGCTCCAACTCCGGCCGACGAACCTCGGTTTCCGTGTCGGTGAACAGTGCCCCGATCTGGATCTCAGATCCGAAATTCTAGGGTTGACTTTTTCCCTCTCCCTCTAGATTTTTATGCTATCTTTGACCAGTGATATCTCCGCATTCGTAGCTCCGATTTGGGCATATAATATATCAAAATCTTCGTCTCGACATGTACATCATTCCGTTCCATTGCATCATTTGCATTTGAGTCCATCTTGATGCCCGAAATGCTGTTAGAAGGAGGCTTCGTGAGTTAAATTGCAGATCCGTTAGTTCATCATAGACTTTTGTCATTTTTGCCATGATTATTGTGTGCAAGCTATGCCTGTGAGTCCTTGATGTGTTTTGTTAAGAATTTTGTCTTCTTTCCAGAGGCGCAACCCATGCATTTTTAGGATGTGTGTGGTGACTTGTGCAAGCTCGCAAAGAGAGGCACCCGGTAAATCTGTTTTCAGGGACTTAGTTGTTTTCACTAAGTCTGGGATATTTTAGTTCATGATGCCATATGTTCAGCTTTTTTCCTAATGATCCGTGCCTCTTTTGAGGATGATCAGTGAGGGACTTTTGTTATTCATGTTATGCTCTATCCATCCATGTTTTTGTTTGCAATTATGGAGCACCATAGCTTGAGTCAATCGAGCTCTACTTTTGCTTCGTGGTGAATCTGGGCAGATCGTCAACTCGTTTGCGATTTTGCCGGCGTTGTTGTAGTTGATCCGTGCATGCTATGCCATTCTTCTTGCCATGTCTAGCTTGTATTTTGTTCCTTCTTAATAGATGTATGCTTGCCTTGCTGTTACTTGCACCATGGTGAGTGCATCGAGCTCGTTTACATGCCTTCGTGAGTTATATTTCAGCATGTCTCAGTTTTCACTAAGTCTGGAAACTGATTGTGTTTTAGCTATGTTCGTATGCCCGTTAATATATTTTGTGATCCCTTTTGACCCCAGGTCACTTTGGGACTTTTGTTAATCTTGTTGAGTAGCTCCATGCCATATTCTTACTTGTCATGTTCAGGTCATTTATCATGTTGTTTTGCTGCTCCGAAGAGGGCTTCGTGATCTGGAATTTCAGACTAGTGTTAATTTCACTAAGTCTGGAATCTGTTTTGCATTTGCGTTTTTGCCATGCTTGTTTGAACCTCTTAATGGATGAATTGGCCGTGGCTCAGTGCTAGTCTTTTGTTAAGAATCTTGTGTGCATCCCTGCCGTGTCTTTTTTTGTCTTGTTTGGTGGCTGTAGCATGTTCATTTCGTTGCGTTTAGATGCCTACTTGCTGTAAATCGCAGACCGGTGTCATATCTTAAAACGCTTGCCATTTCCAAACCGTAACTCCGATTTCAATAATCTTTATATCGTTTTCAAGCGATTTCATCCCCTCTATCCAGTGGCACCCTTGGAGTTCCAAGTTGAGGCCAGGTTCATGTATTTCCTGTCATATCTTGCATTTTGCATCCCGCATCACATCCCGCATAGCATATCATCATTTCATCATATTGCTTGATCTTGCACGTGGTTGATTGTATCCTTGTTGCTTGTTTGTCTTGTTGGGTAGAGCCGGGAGACGAGTTCGCTACCGAGGAGCCCGTTGAGTTTGCTTGTGAGGATCCAGTCAACTCTGACAACTGTGCAGGCAAGATGATCATACCCTCGAAATCACTACTATCTTTGCTATGCTAGTTTGCTCGCTCTTGCTATGCCAATGCTACGATGCCTACCATTTGCTTGTCAGCCTCCCAATTGCCATGTTGAACCTCTAACCCACCTTGTCCTAGCAAACCGTTGATTGGCTATGTTACCGCTTTGCTCAGCCCCTCTTATAGCATTGCTAGTTGCAGGTGAAGTTTGGAGGACGTTCCTTGTTGGAACATCATTTATTTACTTGTTGGGATATCATTATATTGCTATGTTATCTTAATGCATCTATATACCTGGTAAAGAGTGGAAGGCTCGGCCTCTCGCCTAGTGTTTTGTTCCACTCTTGCCGCCCTAGTTTTCGTCATATCGGTGTTATGTTCCCGGATTTTGCGTTCCTTACGCGGTTGGGTTATAATGGGAACCCCTTGATATTTCGCCTTGATTAAAGCTTTTCCAGCAATGCCCAACGTTGGTTTTACCATTTGCCACCTAGCCTTTTCTTTCCCTTGGGTTCTGCAGACTCAAGGGTCATCTTATTTTAACCCCCCCCGGGCCAGTGCTCCTCTAAGTGTTGGTCCAAACCGTCAGCCGCCAGTGGCTACCAGGGGCAACTCTGGGTTGGCCTACCGGAAGTTTAGACAATCTGAGTGTGCCCTGAGAAAGAGATATGTGCAGCTCCTATCGGGATTTGTCGGCACATTCGGGCGGTGTTGCTGGTCTTGTTTTAACCTGTCGAATTGTCTTGTTGTACCGGGTTACCGAGTCTGATCGGTGTGTCTCGGGTGGAGGTCTTTTCCTTCTCTGACCGTGAGAGCTTGTCATGGGCTAAGTTGGGACCCCCCTGCAGGGATTGAACTTTCGAAAGCCGTGCCCGCGGTTATGGGCAGATGGGAATTTGTTAATGTCCAGTTGTAGATAACTTTAACCTTAATTAATTAAAATGAATCAACTGTGTGTGTTGCCGTGATGGCCTCTTCTCGGCGGAGTCCGGGAAGTGGACACGGTGTTGGAGTTATGCTTGCGCAGGTTGTCCTTCCAGATTCTCGCTCGCGCTTTGCCTCCTCTTCTCGCTCTCTTTTGCGTATAAGATAGCCACCATATATGCTAGTCGCTTGCTGCAGATCCACATATATTTGCCTCACCCATTCCTATACGCTTAAATAGTTTTGATCGCGAGGGTGCGAGATTGCTGAGTCCCTGTGGCTCACAGATACTATAATTCCAGATGCAGGTCCAGCTGATTCCGCTCCAGGTGACGAGTACGAGCTCAAGTGGGAGTTCGACGAGGACTCTCAGCGTTATTATGTTTCCTTTCCCGATGATCAGTAGTGGTGCCTAGTTGGGGTTTGATTCAGGGCCTTGTCGCATGTTGGGTTCTTTTCTATTTTGGCGCCGTAGTCGGGCCATGAGTGTTTGTTTGATGGATGTTATTTATGTACTTTGATGTGACATGGCGAGTGTAAGCCAACTATGTTATCTCCCCCCTTTTTATTATGTATTACATGGGATGTTGTAATGATCGCCTGACTTGCGACATTGCTTTCAATGCGGTTATGTCTCTAAGTCGTGCCTCGACACGTGGGAGCTATAGCCGCATCGAGGGCGTTACATCCTAGGCGACGAGTTGGGGCTCCAGCGTGACGACGTGGACGAGCGCCTCACGACCTCACTGGCGGCGGGCGAAGTAGGACCCGACTGCTTTTTATTTTTTGGAAAAAATATGGGGACCCGATTGCTTTTTTGGAAAAAATACGAGGTCCCACATGTAGGCTCCACTTGTCATAAAGGTCAACCTTATAGTCAAAGCTAACGGTGTTGCCACATACCTGATGGGTGGGCCAGCGTTGTCATAATCATGGTTAAAAGTTAACGCTTCATTCACTAGTGTTTTTTGGAACATCGAACCAAATTTGTGGTGGCACTTTGAAAAATTAAGAGAAGTGGTAGTTTTTCATAACCCTAGCCCGTAATGTGGTAGTGTTTCGCTATTTACTCAATTCTACTTCTAGGTTCGAGTTGTCCGGTTTCAGAGGTGGGTCAAACCTTGATGCCCAGTTGCCCATGTAGAATATATGAATTGCACAATGTTTTGCTCTCGTGCATAGACACGTATATATGATGTACAAAGCTGGGCCACAGACCTCAACTATACAAGGAACTAGGAGGCGGGCCCAATACACAATATGCACATAACATATATACTCAACACCCCCCGCAGTCGAAGCGGCACCGCGGCTGACGCAAAGACTGGACCGGAACTCCTCAAATGACGCCGTAGGCAAGCCCTTGGTCATGATATCTGCAAATTGTTGGGAAGTAGGGACATGTAAAACACGAATATGGCCAAGGGCCACCTGTTCCCGAACAAAATGAATATCCAACTCAATATGCTTGGTCCGTCGATGATGCACCGGGTTAGCGGAGAGGTAGGCCGCCGAGACGTTGTCGCAGTAGACCACCGTGGCACGGTCAACAGGGCAAGAGAGCTCTTGAAGCAGCTGGCAAAGCCACGAACACTCGGCGACGGCGTTGGCCACCGCGCGATACTCAGCCTCAACGCTGGAGCGAGAGACCGTAGGCTGCCGCTTGGACGACCACGAGATGAGTGAGGGTCCAAGGTAGACACAATAGCCCGAAGTGGAGCGACAAGTGTCAGGGTAGCCCGCCCAGTCTGCATCGGAGTAGGCGGTGAGGGCGGTGTCAACAGAGGCGTGAAGCGTGATGCCAAGATCCATAGTGCCACAGATATAGCGGAGAATCCGCTTGACGGCAGCCCAGTGAACGTCTCGAGGAGCATGCATATGAAGACACACCTGCTGCACGGCATACTGGATCTCCAGTCGAGTTAGAGTGAGGTACTGGAGAGTACCAATGATAGACCGATAGAAAGCAACATCCGAAGCAGGAGAACCATCCGTGGCAGAAAGTTTGGCCTTCATATCAAAAGGCGTAGCGGCGGGCTTGCAGTTAAGCATGCCAGCACGCTCCAGGAGCTCGTGAGCGTACTTCCGTTGATGAAGGAAGAAGCCATCCGGACGGCGCACCACCTCGACCCCGAGAAAGTAGTGCAGAGGACCCAAGTCCTTAATGGCGAACTCAGCGCGAAGACGAGCCGTGAGCTGACTAAGGAGACCAGTCGTACATGTCGTCAAGATGATGTCGTCGACATAGAGCAGCAAGTAGGCCGTGTCAGAGCCCTGATGATAGACGAAGAGCGAGGCGTCCGAGCGGGTAGAGCGGAACCCAAGCTGGTGGAGAAACGCCGTGATGCGCTGGTACCAAGCGCGCGGAGCCTGCTTGAGTCCTTACAAGGACCGCGAAAGCAGGCACACGTGGTCGGGAAGCGTCGGGTCAACAAATCCGGTGGGCTGCTGGCAGAAGACCTGCTCCTCGAGGTGACCATGGAGGAAGGCGTTGGAGACGTCCATCTGGTGCACCGGCCAAGCACGGGAGACCGCAAGGTGGAGAACCGTGTGTATCCTGCTAAGCTTGACGACCGGAGCGAAGGTGTCGATGAAGTCGATGCTAGCACGCTGTCGGAAGCCACGAATAACCCAGCGCTTTGTAGCGATCAAGGGTACCATCAGGACGCAGCTTGTGTTTAAAGACCCACTTCCCGGTAATCACGTTGGCGTGCCGGGGACGGGGAACAAGCTGCCACGCCCGGTTGCGCAACAGGGCATCAAACTCCTCTTGCATCGCAACCATCCAGAGCGGGTCACGAAGAGCGGCTCGAACGGAGGATGGCAACGACGATGGCTCAGAGGTGGACGCCGCATGGACGTAGTCATCCGAGGCGTAGCGCGAGCTCGGGCGGAAAACGCCCGTACGGGCGCGGGTAACCGGACCGACCACAGGCGCCGAGGGGGCCGGGGCGCAGGGGGCGCCGAGGGGGCCGTGGGCCCCGGGGGTGCCGGGGGGCCGCGGGCATCGGGGCGCCGGGGGGCCACGGGCGCCAACGTCGGGGGCGCCGGGGGGCCACGGGCGCCAACGTCGGGGGCGCCGGGGGCGCCGAGGGGGCCGCGGGCACCAGGGGCGCAGGGGGGGGGGGCGGGTGCCGCGGGCGCCAACGTCGGGGGCGCCAGCGACACGGATGTAGGAGGCGCCTTATGCGGGGGGGGGCGCCTCAAAGGCAGGGGCGGGCCAAAGAGAGGCGCGCGAGCGCCCTGGGAGTGGCGTCGAGGAGCCCGCGTCACCGGTGGCGGGAGGAACAGCCGGGGGTACCTGGTGAAACGGAAACAGATGCCCATCAAAGTAAACGTGGCGGGAAGTGAACACACGGTGGGAGACGGGATCGTAGCACCGATATCCCTTGGAGTTGGAGGGGTAGCCGATGAAGATGCAAGCGACAGAACGAGGTGCGAATTTGTGAGGAGCGGAGTCGGCAATGCTAGGATAGCAAAGGCACCCGAAAATACGCAAGCCATCATAAGATGGGGGCGTACCGAAGAGAAGATGGTGAGGTGCATAGTTCCATCGTGGGCGGCAAGGGCGAAGGTTAAGGAGAAGAGAAGCAGTGGCGAGTGCGTCCGGCCAGAAACGAGGCGGCACATTAGCATGGAACAGGAGTGTGTGAACGCAGTCGTTCAGAGTGCGAAGGACACGTTCGGCTCAACCGTTCTGCTGTGAAGTATACGGGCATGTGAGACGAAAAATTGTGCCGTGGTGCGACAGAAAAGTGCGGAAAGCAAGGTTGTCGAACTCTTTTCCATTGTCAGTCTGAAGAGTAAGGATGGGACGCCCAAACTGGGATCTGACATAGGAGTAAAAAGCCGTCAAAGTGGAGAGTGCATCCGACTTTTTGCGCAAAGGAAAAGTCCACACATAATGAGAATAATCATTAAGGATAACCAGATAATATAAATACCCCGAATTACTAGGAACCGGAGAGGTCCACACATCGCTATGGATCAACTGAAAAGGAAAAGAAGCTATGTTGGTGGAGTTATTGAACGGGAGGCGAACATGTTTGCCAACACGACAGGCATGACAGGTGTGATCCTCAATCTTATGACAACTGAAACTGAAACTCCTAAGAATATGACGAAGTGTGACGGGGTTGGGGTGACCCAAGCGAGCGTGTCAGAGATCAACTCCAGCAGAGAGAGCGACCGGTGCGGTGGTGGTGGATGAGGGCGAATGCACCAGATAGAGCTCGTCGGGGCTATCACATCAATGGAGTTCCATTCTGGTTCGAGCGTCCTTGACACAAAAACCAAGCTCATCAAATTCAACAGTAACAGGATTGTCACGAGTGAAACAACGAACGGAGATAAGATTCTTAATAAGGTGAGGAGACACAAGTATGTTAGACAAAGATAAAGACGTAGAAGTAGAAGGAAAAGAAGTGTGCCCAACATGTGTGATAAGAAGTGTGGAACCGTCGCCGACAATGATACGGCGGTCGGTAGAGACAGGAGTGAAGGAGGCAAGGTTATCAGGGTGGGCAAACATGTGAGCCGTGGCACTGGAGTCCATTTACCAAGCACCACCTCCAGTGTAATTGTTTGGCGTAGGAGCGGCATGCAGCCCAATGAGGAGCACCGGGTCCCAAGGCACCGGCGGCAAGGCCGGCGAGGAAGGCAAAGACGCCATGGGAAAGCTGTAGCCGCCGCTCAGCTGCGGTGGTGGATACTCGCCGTACCGCTGCGGAGCCGCGTAGTACGCATGATGCGCCGAGGGGACCGCGGGTAGCGAGTGGCCCGCTGACGACCCCCACAATTACCCGGAAGACTCGTACGCTAGTGGAGCCCCGTATGCAGACGGAGACCCGGACGTGGAAGTGGGCGGAGCCCCGTATGCCCCGTATGTGGGAACGAGCGCGTCGTAGGTGGCGGCCGCCCCGTACGACGATGGGGCCGGTGGCGGAGCCGCGCCAGAGGGCACCGGCAGCGGGATGGCAGAGACGGCGGCGGACGAGCCGGCGGACGCCGTCGCTGGTCCGACGGCAGCGGTCGGCACGGTCGACGCGGTTGGGCAGCAGCAGCAATGCGGTCGGCGATGCGGTCGGCAGTCGCGGGCGAGTGCATCAGGCGGCGCGCCTGATGGCATCACGGGCGGCACGCCTTATGGCATCGCGAGCGATGCGCCTTGCACGGCGCCGTACGCATAGCCATGCAAGGGCAGCGAGGCAAAACAAGGCTGATCCATTGGCTGGCCTTGCATGGCGTCGTTCGCATGGCCGTACGCGTAGCCTTGCAAGGGCAGCGAGGCAAAACAAGGCTGGCCCGTTGGCTGCTCCACGGACGGATTTTGACCCGCTGACTGGTGACCCAACCAGGACACAGGAGCCCCGTATCCATGCGGAGGCGGAGGGGCAGCGCCGTAGTGAGCGGCGGCAGCGAGGTCAGAGGCCGAAGCGGCGGCCGGGGCAGGCGGAGATCACGATTGCGGAGGCGGCGACAGTGCGGAGGCCATCATCGAAGCGATCGGTAGGGAGAGAGAGGGGCGGCGGCGGCGGCGGCGGCGCGGAGGAGACATGCGGCGGCGGCGGCGGAAGGCTAGGGTTAGAACCCGGAAACTGATACCATGTAGAATATATGAATTGCACAATGTATTTCTCTCGTGCATAGACACATATATATGATGTACAAAGGTGGACCATAGACCTTAACTATACAAGAAACTAGAAGGCGGGTCCAATACACACAATATGCGGCGGGCGAAGTAGGACCCGACTGCTTTTTATTTTTTGGAAAAAATATGGGGACCGATTGCTTTTTTGGAAAACATACGAGGTCCCACATGTAGGCTCCACTTGTCATAAAGGTCAACCTTATAGTTAAAGCTAACAGTGTTGCCACATCAGACCTGATGGGTGTGTCAGCATTGTCATAATCATGGTTAAAAGTTAACGCTTCATTCAATAGTGTTTTTTGGAAAATCGAACCAAATTTGTGGTGGCACTTTGAAAAATTAAGAGAAGTGGCAGTTTTTCATAAACCTAGCCCGTAATGTGGTAGTGTTTCGCTATTTACTCAATTCTACTTCTAGGTCCGAGTTGTCCGGTTTTAGAGGTGGGTTAAACCTTGATGCCCAGTTGCCCACACATCAACTCTCAGGATGGAGTCGATAGTCTCGACAATAAGATCTTGTGATGGTGCTTTGGGCGTCGGCGTGCTCAGGGTTGGATCTCCTCGTCCGACCTTTGCCTTCTTCTCCATGACGACAGATTGTGCTTCAAATCATTGTTTTGGCGTCTCCTAGCAAGCAACACCTGGTGACTTCTCAGCCATAGTTACGATGGCTCCCTAATCCTGGATGGGCATGTTGAGGTCCACGCTCCATGGCACGTGTTGTGCAGAGGTGGTCGGGGACTACTGCTGACCGAGCTGCTTGATTGATGGCGTAGTAGTACGCCATCTGCAGCTACTCTTGCTAGGCCGTAGAGTGCATCCACAGTGGCACCTGATGGGTCGCCGCAGCTGGTAGCTTCCCTCTCCTCTGTTCCCGGTGGTGCATGTTGTGTGTGTCGCTGAGTTGATCTACGGGCGGCTAGCACCTTTAGATCCTATGTCTTCGCCTCAGGCCAGTGGCGGAGCCACCTCCCGGCGACCCCGGGCAGCTGCCCGGGCTAGTCCAAAAAATTACTACTAAGCACTACTGATAATCTATGATTAGAAGACTTATTTCTTTGGGTAGGTCGCAGCTCACGCTGTCATAGTTCAGTCATGCCCGGGCTGCATTTATGGGCTGGCTCCGCCACTGCCTCAGCCGGAACTTCGAACATCTTGATTGGGTCTATGTGGCGGTGGCCAGCGAAAAGAGGCGGGAACTAGGGTGAAGGACGGAGGCAATCAGAACAAAAAGGGAGTGAAAAGCACGGGAGAGTACTACCTCAGATAAGTACAGGAGAAAAAAGTTCTATATGGTGAACGTGCCAAAATTTGAAGATATACTACCTCCCTTTATTTTTGTATTAAAATTCGTAACTTCCTTTATTAGTTGTATAGATGTAAATGTAGAATATAGACTCATTTTTGTTAGACTCCTGCGAAGTCTATTTGATCCTCTATTCGGCTTTTCTTCCCGGACGCCAAACAGAGCATCAGGGGCTACTGTCTATGCGGTACTATTATTTACACATTCTTTACTTACCTCAAAGCCTGTTAAAAGGCTAGTACAAGCTTCAGTCAGTCCGCTCTTAGCGGACTGAACCTTCTGGACCACCGCACTCATAATAGCGCAGTGCTCCTCGTCGATGGAGGCGCCTTGGAGCGCCTCCAACATATTATCCGGCGCCTTCGGTTGGACGGGGGCCACTGGCACGGCGGACTTGCTCCTCTTGGAAGGAGGTCCCCCGCCGGACTCTGGAACCTCTGAAGGTTCCGGAGCGGTGTCCGGCCTAGAGCCGGACTTGGAGCCATGGGGGGTTTCATCCCCTTTACTCCTGGAGTCCGAGAGGTCGCCTTGCGGCGCCTCCAGGACCACCTCCTCCCGGCTTGGAACCTGTTGAGACAACACTTCGGTGTCGTCTGTAGGGCGGGGGGAGGAAGCCGTCGGAAGCGAGTTCACATCCGACGACTCCAGTGAGCCGCTCGACGACGCGTCGAGCCGGTCTTTGGGTGGGCTACATAAACATATTCGACGTGAGGGAAAGCTGTGCAATAAATGAATACTATGAATTAGTCTGGTATCCGGATACTTACGATTTGGCCAGGGGCTTGGCCCTAGGCGCCCACTCCTCTCCGCCGCTGTCGGCGTCGGTGGAGCAGTCCGGAGAAAGGATTTTCCCCTTCTTGGACCCTTCGGCCTCCCCAGTTGGGGCGGGCTTCCTTTTCTTCCCTTCCCCCGCTGGAGGGGGAGGGGTCTCTTCTTCGTCCTCCTCGTCTTCACGGGAGGAGTGCGTCTTGGATTCGTCGGATGATGAATCCGACACCTCCGGGCGTCGGGCACTCTTTCGAGTCCCCGTGGCCTTCTTCTTGACCTTCTTCTCCGGCACCACATAGGGTGCCGGAACCAGCAGCTTCGCCAAGCGAGCATCCGCTGGGCCTTCGGGCAAAGGAGCCGGACAGTTGATCTGTCCGGAGGTCACCTGCCAATCCTGTCAAAGGTAAAAGGAGTTTAGATCCCGCATGGAGTCAAACTATGAAAAACTGATACCCTGTAAAAGGAAAAAAAAACAGCTTACCGCGAGAGCGTGACGCTGCACACTGAATCCGCGATCCTCAGTAGCGGATGCGGGAGCCTTGGCGCCCTTGAAAAGCATCTTCCAGGCATCTTCGTACATCGTGTCGAAGAGCCTGCTCAGAGTCTGGTGCCGCGCCGGGTCGAACTCCCACAGGTTGAAAGCCCGTTGTTGGCACGGGAGGATCAAGCGGATGAGCATAACCTGGACTACGTTGACAAGTTTGAGCTTCTTGTCCACCAGGGTTTTGACGCATGTTTGGAGTCCGGTCAGCTCTCCTTTTTTACCCCACGACAGGCCCGTCTCTTTCCAGGACGTGAGCCGCATTGGGGGTCCGGACCGGAACTCGGGGGGCGCGACCCATTCGGCATCGCGTGGCTCGGTGATGTAAAACCACCCCGATTGCCACCCCTTCAGGGTCTCCACAAAGGAGCCGTCGAGATAGAGTACGTTGGCCATCTTGCCCACCATGGCGCCTCCGCACTCCGCCTGGCTGCCGCGCACCACCTTCGGCTTGACGTTGAAAGTCTTGAGCCATAGGCCGAAATGGGGGCGGATGCGGAGGAAGGCCTCGCACACGACGATAAACGTCGAGATGTTGAGGACGAAGTTCGGGGCCAGATCGTGGAAATCCAGGCCGTAGTAGAACATGAGCCCCTGGACAAATGGGTGGAGAGGGAAGCCCAGTCCGCGGAGGAAATGGGGGAGGAACACCACCCTCTCATGGGGCCTAGGGGTGGGGATGAGCTGCCCCTTTTCAGGGAGCCGGTACGCGATGTCGTTAGACAGGTATCCGGCCTTCCTCAGGTTTTTGATATGTCCCTCCGTGACGGAGGAGACCATCCACTTGCCTCCCGCTCCGGACATGACTGGAGAAGGTTGAGGTTGGGAGTGCGGACTGTTGGAAATATGCCCTAGAGGCAATAATAAAAGCATTATTATTATATTTCCTTGTTCATGATAATTGTCTTTATTCATGCTATAATTGTGTTATCCGGAAATCGTAATACATGTGTGAATAACAGACACCAACATGTCCCTAGTAAGCCTCTAGTTGACTAGCTCGTTGATCAACAGATAGTCATGGTTTCCTGACTATGGACATTGGATGTCATTGATAACGAGATCACATCATTAGGAGAATGATGTGATGGACAAGACCCAATCCTAAACATAGCACAAGATCGTATAGTTCGTTTGCTAGAGTTTTCCAATGTCAAGTATCTTTTCCTTAGACCATGAGATCGTGTAACTCCCGGATACCGTAGGAGTGCTTTGGGTATACCAAACGTCACAACGTAACTGGGTGACTATAAAGGTCTACTACGGGTATCTCCGAAAGTGTCTGTTGGGTTGACATGGATCAAGACTGGGATTTGTCACTCCGTATGACGGAGAGGTATCACTGGGCCCACTCGGTAATGCATCATCATAATGAGCTCAAAGTGACCAAGTGTCTGGTCACGGGATCATGCATTACGGTACGAGTAAAGTGACTTGCCGGTAACGAGATTGAACGAGGTATTGGGATACCGACGATCGAATCTCGGGTAAGTAACATATATTGACAAAGGGAATTGCATACGGGGTTGATTGAATCCTCGACATCGTGGTTCATCCGATGAGATCATCGTGGAGCATGTGGGAGCCAACATGGGTATCCAGATCCCGCTGTTGGTTATTGGCCGGAGAGTCGTCTCGGTCATGTCTGCTTGTCTCCCGAACCCGTAGGGTCTACACACTTAAGGTTCGGTGACGCTAGGGTTGTGAAGATATGTATATGCAGTAACCCGAATGTTGTTCGGAGTCCCGGATGAGATCCCGGACGTCACGAGGAGTTCTGGAATGGTACGGAGGTAAAGAATTATATATAGAAAGTGCTGTTTCGGCCATCGGGACAAGTTTCGGGGTCACCGGTATTGTACCGGGACCACCGGAAGGGTCCCGGGGGTCCACCGGGTGGGGCCACCTATCCCGGGGGCCCCATGGGCTGAAGTGGGAGGGAACCCAGCCCATAGTGGGCTGGGGCGCCACCCCCCCAAGGGCCCATGCGGCTAGGGTTGAGGGGAAACCCTAGAAGGGGGCGCCCCCTTGCTTGGGGGGCAAGCCCCCCACCCTAGGCCGTCGCCCCCCCTTAGTAGATGCCATCTACTAGGGCCGGCGCCCCCCCTTGGCACCCCTATATATAGTTGAGGAGAGGGGAGGACTTCATACCTCAGCCTGGGCGCCTCCCTCTCTCCCCGTTACGTCTCTCTCTCGTAGTATAGGCGAAGCCCTGCTACTGTGACGCCCTGCATCCACCACCACGCCGTCGTGCTGCTGGATCTTCATCAACCTCTCCTCCCCCCCTTGCTGGATCAAGAAGGAGGAGACGTCTCCCGTCCCGTACGTGTGTTGAACGCGGAGGTGCCGTCCGTTCGGCGCTTGGTCATCGGTGATTTGGATCACGTCGTGTACGACTACATCATCACTGTTCTTTGAACGCTTCCGCACGCGATCTACAAAGGTATGTAGATGCATATGATGACTCGTTGCTAGATGAACACCTAGATGATCTTGGTGAAACGAGTAGGAAAAATTTTGTTTTCTGCAACGTTCCCCAACAGTGGCATCATGAGCTAGGTCTATGCGTAGTTCTTCTTGCGCGAGTAGAACACAATTTGTTGTGGGCATAGATTTGTCAACTTTCTTGCCGCTACTAGTCTTATCTTGCTTCAGCGGTATTGTGGGATGAAGCGGCCCGGACCAACCTTACACGTACGCTTACGTGAGACCGGTTCCACCGACTAACATGCACTAGTTGCATAAGGTGGCTGGCGGGTGTCTGTCTCTCCCACTTTAGTTGGAGCGGATTCGATGAACAGGGTCCTTATGAAGGGTAAATAGAAGTTGACAAATCACGTTGTGGCTTTAACATAGGTAAGAAGACGTTCTTGCTAGAACCCTAATTCAGCCACGTAAAACTTGCAACAACAATTAGAGGACGTCTAACTTGTTTTTGCAGCAAGTGGTTTGTGATATGATATGGCCAAAGTTGTGATGAATGATGAATGATCTATATGTGATGTATGAGATGTTCATGCTATTGTAATAGGAATCACGACTTGCATGTCGATGAGTATGACAACCGGCAGGAGCCATAGGAGTTGTCTTTATTCTTTTATATGACCTGCGTGTCATTGAGAAACGTCATGTAAATTACTTTACTTTATTGCTAAACGCGTTAGCCATAGTAGTAGAAGTAATAGTTGGCGAGCAACTACATGGAGACACGATGATGGAGATCATGGTGTCAAGCCGGTGACAAGATGATCATGGAGCCCCAAGATGGAGATCAAAGGAGCTATGTGATATTGGCCATGTCATGTCACGTTTATTATTTGATTGCAAGTGATGTTTATCATGTTTTGCATCTTGTTTACTTAGAACGACGGTAGTAAATAAGATGATCCCTCATAACAATTTCAAGAAGTGTTCTCCCTTAACTATGCACCATTGCTAAAGTTCGTCGTTTCGAAGCACCACGTGATGATCGGGTGTGATAGATCCTTACGTTCACATACAACGGGTGTAAGACAGTTTTACACATGCAAGACACTTAGGGTTAACTTGACGAGCCTAGCATGTGTATAGACATGGCCTCGGAACACAGAAGACCGAAGGGTCGAGCATGAGTCGTATAGAAGATACGATCAACATGAAGATGTTCATCGACGTTGACTAGTCCGTCTCACGTGATGATCGGACACGGCCTAGTTAACTCGGATCATGTAATACTTAGATGACTAGAGGGATGTCTAATCTAAGTGGGAGTTCTTTAATAATTTGATTAGATGAACTTAATTATCATGAACTTAGTCTAAAATATTTTACAATATGTCTTGTAGATCAAATGGCCCACGTAGTCCTCAACTTCAACGCGTTCCTAGAGAAAACCAAGCTGAAAGACGATGGCAGCAACTATACGGACTGGGTCCGGAACCTGAGGATCATCCTCATAGCTGCCATGAAAGATTATGTCCTACAAGCACCGCTAGGTGACCCTCCCGTCCCACAGAACCAAGACGTTATGAACGCTTGGCAGACACGTGTTGATGACTACTCCCTCGTTCAGTGCGGCATGCTTTACAGCCTAGAGCCGGGGCTCCAAAAGCGTTTTGAGAGACATGGAGCATATGAGATGTTCGAAGAGCTGAAAATGGTTTTTCAAGCTCATGCCCGGATCGAGAGATATGAAGTCTCCGATAAGTTCTTCAGTTGTAAGATGGAGGAAAATAGTTCTGTCAGTGAGCACATACTCACTATGTCTGGGTTACATAACCGCTTGTCTCAGCTGGGAGTTAATCTCCCGGATGATGCGGTCATTGACAGAATCCTCCAGTCGCTTCCACCAAGCTACAAGAGCTTTGTGATGAACTTCAACATGCAGGGGATGCAAAAGACCATTCCTGAGTTGTTCTCAATGCTGAAATAAGTGGAGGTAGAAGTCAAGAAGGAACATCAAGTGTTGATGGTCAATAAAACCACTAAGTTCAAGAAAGGCAAGGGTAAAAAGAACTTCAAGAAGGACGGCAAGGAAGTTGCCGCGCCCGGCAAGCAAGCTGCCGGGAAGAAGCCAAAGAATGGACCCAAGCCTGAGACGGAGTGCTTTTATTGCAAAGGGAAGGGTCACTGGAAGCGGAACTGCCCCAAATACTTAGCGGACAAGAAGGCCGGCAACACCAAAGGTATATTTGATATACATGTAATTGATGTGTACCTTACCAGTACTCGTAGTGACTCCTGGGTATTTGATACCGGTGCCGTTGCTCATATTTGTAAATCACAGCAGGAGCTACGGAATAAACGGAGACTGGCGAAGGACGAGGTGACGATGCGCGTCGGGAATGGTTCCAAGGTTGATGTGATCGCCGTCGGCACGCTGCCTCTGCATTTACCTACGGGATTAGTTTTAAACCTCAATAACTGTTATTTAGTGCCAGCTTTGAGCATGAACATTGTATCGGGATCTCGTTTAATTCGAGATGGCTACTCATTTAAATCTGAGAATAATGGTTGTTCCATTTATATGAGAGATATGTTTTATGGTCATGCTCCTATGGTGAATGGTTTATTCTTAATGAATCTCGAGCGTATTGCTACACATATTCATAGTGTGAGTACTAAAAGATGTAAGGTTGATAATGATAGTCCCACATACTTGTGGCACTGCCGCCTTGGTCACATAGGTGTCAAACGCATGAAGAAGCTCCATGCAGATGGACTTTTAGAGTCTCTTGATTATGAATCATTTGACACGTGCGAACCATGCCTCATGGGTAAAATGACCAAGACTCCATTCTCAGGAACAATGGAGCGGGCAACCAACTTATTGGAAATCATACATACTAATGTGTGCGGTCCAATGAGTGTTGAGGCTCGCGGTGGCTATCGTTATGTTCTCACCCTCACTGATGACTTGAGTAGATATGGGTATGTCTACTTAATGAAACACAAGTCTGAAACCTTTGAAAAGTTCAAGGAATTTCAGAATGAGGTTGAGAATCAACGTGACAGGAAAATCAAGTTTCTACGATCAGATCGTGGAGGAGAATACTTGAGTCACGAATTTGGTACACACTTAAGAAAATGTGGAATAGTTTCACAACTCACGCCGCCTGGAACACCTCAGCGTAATGGTGTGTCCGAACGTCGTAATCGCACTCTATTAGATATGGTGCGATCTATGATGTCTCTTGCCGATTTACCGCTATCTTTTTGGGGCTATGCTTTAGAGACTGCCGCATTCACTTTAAATAGGGCTCTATCGAAATCCGTTGAGACGACACCGTTTGAATTATGGTTTGGTAAGAAACCTAAGTTGTCGTTTCTAAAAGTTTGGGGATGTGATGCTTATGTCAAGAAACTTCAACCTGAAAAGCTCGAACCCAAGTCGGAAAAATGCGTCTTCATAGGATACCCTAAAGAAACTGTTGGGTATACCTTCTACCTCAGATCCGAAGGCAAGATCTTTGTTGCCAAGAATGGGTCCTTTCTAGAGAAAGAGTTTCTCTCGAGAGAAGTAAGTGGGAGGAAAGTAGAGCTTGATGAAGTATTACCTCTTGAACCGGTAAATGGCGCAACTCAAGAAAATGTTCCCGAGGTGCCAGCACCGACTAGAGAGGAGGTTAATGTTGATGATCAAGATACTTCTGATCAAGCACCTACTGAGATTCGAAGGTCCACAAGGACACGTTCCGCACCAGAGTGGTACGGCAACCCTGTCTTGGAAATCATGTTGTTAGACAACGGTGAACCTTCGAACTATGAAGAAGCGATGGCGGGCCCGGATTCCGAAAAATGGCTAGAAGCCATGAAATCCGAGATAGGATCCATGTATGAAAACGAAGTATGGACTTTGACTGACTTGCCCGTTGAACGGCGAGCCATAGAAAATAAATGGATGTTTAAGAAGAAGACAGACGCGGATGGTAATGTGACCATCTATAAAGCTCGGCATGTCGCTAAGGGTTATCGACAAGTTCAAGGGGTTGACTACGATGAGACTTTCTCACCGGTAGCGAAGCTAAAGTCCGTCCGAATCATGTTAGCAATTGCCGCATTCTACGATTATGAAATATGGCAAATGGACGTCAAAACGGCATTCGTTAATGGTTTCCTTAAGGAAGAATTGTATATGATGCAGCCGGTAGGTTTTGTCGATCCTAAGAATGCTGACAAGGTGTGCAAGCTCCAACGCTCGATTTATGGGCTGGTGCAAGCATCTCGGAGTTGGAACATTCGCTTTGATGAGATGATCAAAGCGTTTGGGTTTACACAGACTTATGGAGAAGCCTGCGTTTACAAGAAAGTGAGTGGGAGCTCTGTAGCATTTCTCATATTATATGTAGATGACATACTTTTGATGGGAAATGATATAGAACTCTTGGACAGCATCAAGGCCTACTTGAATAAGAGTTTTTCAATGAAGGACCTTGGAGAAGCTGCTTATATATTAGGCATCAAAATCTATAGAGATAGATCGAGACGCCTCATAGGTCTTTCACAAAGCACATACCTTGATAAGATATTGAAGAAGTTCAATATGGATCATTCTAAGAAGGGGTTCTTACCTGTGTTACAAGGTGTGAAATTGAGCTCAGCTCAATGTCCGACCACGGCAGAAGAGATAGAAGATATGAGTGTCATCCCCTATGCCTCGGCCATAGGGTCTATTATGTATGCCATGCTGTGTACCAGACCTGATGTAAACCTTGCCGTAAGTTTGGTAGGAAGGTACCAAAGTAATCCCGGCAAGGAACACTGGACAGCGGTCAAGAATATCCTGAAGTACCTGAAAAGGACTAAGGAAATGTTTCTCGTTTATGGAGGTGACGAAGAGCTCGTCGTAAAGGGTTACGTCGACGCTAGCTTTGACACAGATCTGGATGACTCTAAGTCACAGACCGGATACGTGTATATTTTGAATGGTGGGGCAGTAAGCTGGTGCAGTTGCAAGCAAAGCGTCGTGGCGGGATCTACATGTGAAGCGGAGTACATGGCAGCCTCGGAGGCAGCACATGAAGCAATATGGGTGAAGGAGTTCATCACCGACCTAGGAGTCATACCCAATGCGTCGGGGACGATCAAGCTCTTCTGTGACAACACTGGAGCCATTGCTCTTGCCAAGGAGCCCAGGTTTCACAAGAAGACAAGGCACATCAAGCGTCACTTCAAATCCATTCGTGAAAATGTTCAAGATGGAGACATAGAGATTTGTAAAGTGCACACGGACCTGAATGTGGCAGATCCGTTGACTAAACCTCTCCCTAGGGCAAAACATGATCAACACCAGAATTCCATGGGTGTTCGATTCATCACATTGTAACTAGATTATTGACTCTAGTGCAAGTGGGAGACTGTTGGAAATATGCCCTAGAGGCAATAATAAAAGCATTATTATTATATTTCCTTGTTCATGATAATTGTCTTTATTCATGCTATAATTGTGTTATCCGGAAATCGTAATACATGTGTGAATAACAGACACCAACATGTCCCTAGTAAGCCTCTAGTTGACTAGCTCGTTGATCAACAGATAGTCATGGTTTCCTGACTATGGACATTGGATGTCATTGATAACGAGATCACATCATTAGGAGAATGATGTGATGGACAAGACCCAATCCTAAACATAGCACAAGATCGTATAGTTCGTTTGCTAGAGTTTTCCAATGTCAAGTATCTTTTCCTTAGACCATGAGATCGTGTAACTCCCGGATACCGTAGGAGTGCTTTGGGTATACCAAACGTCACAACGTAACTGGGTGACTATAAAGGTCTACTACGGGTATCTCCGAAAGTGTCTGTTGGGTTGACATGGATCAAGACTGGGATTTGTCACTCCGTATGACGGAGAGGTATCACTGGGCCCACTCGGTAATGCATCATCATAATGAGCTCAAAGTGACCAAGTGTCTGGTCACGGGATCATGCATTACGGTACGAGTAAAGTGACTTGCCGGTAACGAGATTGAATGAGGTATTGGGATACCGACGATCGAATCTCGGGTAAGTAACATATCGATTGACAAAGGGAATTGCATACGGGGTTGATTGAATCCTCGACATCGTGGTTCATCCGATGAGATCATCGTGGAGCATGTGGGAGCCAACATGGGTATCCAGATCCCGCTGTTGGTTATTGGCCGGAGAGTCGTCTCGGTCATGTCTGCTTGTCTCCCGAACCCGTAGGGTCTACACACTTAAGGTTCGGTGACGCTAGGGTTGTGAAGATATGTATATGCAGTAACCCGAATGTTGTTCGGAGTCCCGGATGAGATCCCGGACGTCACGAGGAGTTCCGGAATGGTACGGAGGTAAAGAATTATATATAGGAAGTGTTGTTTCGGCCATCGGGACAAGTTTCGGGGTCACCGGTATTGTACCGGGACCACCGGAAGGGTCCCGGGCGTCCACCGGGTGGGGCCACCTATCCCGGGGGCCCCATGGGCTGAAGTGGGAGGGAACCCAGCCCATAGTGGGCTGGGGCGCCACCCCCCCAAGGGCCCATGCGGCTAGGGTTAAGGGGAAACCCTAGAAGGGGCGCCCCCTTGCTTGGGGGGCAAGCCCCCCACCCTAGGCCGCCGCCCCCCTTAGTAGATGCCATCTACTAGGGCCGGCGCCCCCCCTTGGCACCCCTATATATAGTTGAGGAGAGGGGAGGACTTCATACCTTAGCCTTGGCGCCTCCCTCTCTCCCCGTTACGTCTCTCTCTCGTAGTATAGGCGAAGCCCTGCTACTGTGACGCCCTGCATCCACCACCACGCCGTCGTGCTGCTGGATCTTCATCAACCTCTCCTCCCCCCCTTGCTGGATCAAGAAGGAGGAGACGTCTCCCGTCCCATACGTGTGTTGAACGCGGAGGTGTCGTCTGTTCGGCGCTTGGTCATCGGTGATTTGGATCACGTCGTGTACGACTACATGATCACCGTTCTTTGAACGCTTCCGTACGTGATCTACAAAGGTATGTAGATGCATATGATGACTCGTTGCTAGATGAACTCCTAGATGATCTTGGTGAAACGAGTAGGAAAAATTTTGTTTTCTGCAACGTTCCCCAACACGGACTTGGGCGCTGGAGCTCGAGTGCGCAAGAATGGATGGGCGAAGGAGGAAGAAGGCGTAGGTGAGAAGGTGGATCCTTATCCCCTTATATGGGTGGACGCAACTACATGTCCCCACCAGCCTGGTAAAACTCGCTTATCTCCAAGCGCCGTGATCAATGGCGTGGTTGGGTTACCCACGCCCGTATTGATGAGAATCCCGGAATAAGGGGACACGATCTCTGCTTTAACAAGACATGCCAAGGAAACCGCCTCGCATAACGCGCTGAGATGGGACAGCAAAACGGTTCGAATAAAAGCTTGGCCGCGGTGTGATGTCACACTACGGAATACGTCAGCAGATTAGATTTGTCTAAATATTATTCTCTCTATGGCAATATGTGGAAACTTATTTTGCAGAGCCGGACACTATCTTTGTGCTCAAAATCTTCTATGAAGTACTTGGAGGAGGAACCCGCCTTGCAATGTCGAAGACAATCTGCGCGCCGAACTCGTCGTCATTGAAGCCTGGTTCAGGGGCTACTGAGGGAGTCCTGGATTAGGGGGTGTTCGGATAGCCGGACTATACCTTCAGCCGGACTCCTGGACTATGAAGATACAAGATTGAAGACTCTGTCCCGTGTCCGGAAGGGACTTTCCTTGGCGTGGAAGGCAAGCTTGGCGATACGGATATACAGATCTCCTACCATTGTAACTGACTCTATGTAACCCTAACCATATCCGATGTCTATATAAACCGGAGGGTTTTAGTCCGTAGGACAACATACACATCAACAATCATACCATAGGCTAGCTTCTAGGGTTTAGCCTCCTCGATCTCGTGGTAGATCTACTCTTGTACTACCCATATCATCAATATTAATCAAGCAGGACGTAGGGTTTTACCTCCATCGAGAGGGCCCGAACCTGGGTAAAACTTCGTGTCCCTTGTCTCCTGTTACCATCCGGCCTAGACGCACAATTCGGGAACCCCTACCCGAGATCCGCCGATTTTGACACCGACAATGATGCTGCATGTCGGCCGCAAGAAACCGACTCGGACGTGATGACGCGTACGTCAAACTCACATCTCAAGCAATCTCTCGATACTTCCCCCCTCCCTCCCGAGCCGCTCGTGCGGGTGGCTTTGGAGGCGAAAACCCTAGCCCCCCTCCTCTGCTCCCCTGGCCGCCGCCGCCCGCGCCGGCGGCGGTGGCGGCGCCCAGCCATCGAAGGTGGTGGGCGAGTTCGGCGCGCTCCGGCGGGCCTCCCTCGCGCGGGGGTGAGGCTGTTGAGTAACGTGATTGTATTAGGAAACATAGGTTAGACTAGGAAATATTCTGGCTTGCCTTGTACTCCAAGTAGATCATGTACTCCTATAAATATGCCCACGAGACTCAAGCAATACAACGAACAATTATTCCACCAAACCTCTCTCTTCTTTCTAACATGGTATCTATCGCAAGTCGATCCTAAACCCTAGGCGTCGCCGCTTCCGCACTCGCGCTCCGTCCCCGGGGTGGTCGGTCTCCATGACCGCCGCCGGGGGCCGCGCCGCCCGTATCTAGGGTTCGTCCGTCGGCCGTGTTGGTCGGCTGCCCTAGAGAGTCTTTTTTCCTGATCCTTTGATCTGGGTTTTCTCTCTCTCTCGCCGGTCGCTTTGATCGGCGTCTCCTTTTTGGTTTTCCGGTCTATGTGATCCGGTTTGCGTCGCCCACCACCGCCGTCGACCTCGTGCGCCTGTACTCCAACACCGGCGCGATCGGTCGGCTTTTTCATCGGCTCGGCGGCCTCGCGTGACGTCCGCGCGTCGGCCCGCCGGTCGCCCCGACCCGGCGGCCTCGCGTCATGCGGCGGTCCTTCACCGCCGCCGTTCGCGCGACGACCCGTCCGTCGATCTACGCCGGCCATCACCGTCCTGATCCGATCAGGACTCCTGCATCACCCCGACCCAGCGGCCTCGCGCCATGTTGCGGCCAATCATAACCACCCTACCGCCCGCCGCCACCGGCTTCATTTCGGACTCCGCCGCCACTGCGCCTCCACCGAGCGGCGTCCCCGACCTCGCGCGCGATCGGACTGATCACCAGCCCGCCACCGCGATCCGCCTCATCTACGCCATGCGACCGACCTGGCCCGTCGGTTGCGCATGCCTCCGCATGCCCCGTGAAGACTGTCCCGAGTTCAGCGCGCCCTCTACCGATCGAGCAATGGGCTGCCGCTGCGTTGCCCCGTCGGGCCACAGCGCCGCCGCCACATGGTTCTTATCCCAGCTGCACCGACCCGCGTCACCGATGCGTCGCCCCTTCGGGCCGTAGTACCGCGGCCCGTGGTCCACCGCCGCCCAGAGGCCGTCCGCTGCAGGTCGTCCCCGTGGCAGCACCGACCCTCGCGCCACCACTGCGTCGCCCCGTCGGGCCGTAGCGAGCGTGGCATGCGGTCCACGCCGCCGTCCAGAGGTCGTCCTCGCGGTTGCACCGACCCAAGCTCCTCCGCCGCGCCGCCCCTTTGGGTTGTTGCGCCGCGCCCCGCGGTCCCTGCCACCGCCCCGAGGTCTTCCCACCGGTACCCCGACCTGCCCGCCGCCGTTGTGTTGCCCCTTCGGGCCGTAGCGCCGCGGCCCACGGTCCACATCGTCGTCCACGCGCATTGACTTCCCGTGGTATGCGTCGCGCCGCCTCCCTTGTCGCGAGAATTCTGCCGTCCGCGCCGGTCTTCGTCATGTTGTCGGGTTCTTCGCCTACTTTGAGCACCGCCGCCGCGCTCCTAACCCAGCTGCCGCCGCCGCTACCCACGTAGCCGCCGCTATCGTGGTTCTAACTCTGACAGTGATGTAGGGGGTGAGTATGGAGAGGAGAGATCCTAGCTATTGGGAAGTTGTTACACGCGAGGTTTATGAGTTCAGGCCCTTCTCGGAGGAAGTAATAGCCCTACGTCTCGGAGCCCGGAGGCGGTCGACTGGATTATGCGTGTATGGATTACAGGGGTGCGAACCCTTCATACTGAGGAGGAGGGTGGCTTATATAGAGTTCGTCGGCTCCCTCCTGCCTCCAGTAATGCAGGGTTTAAGGTACATTTAAGGTCGGGCGTTACTGGTAACGCCCCTAATAAAGAGCTATAATGACCATAAAGACTACTTAACAGCTGACCGTTTGCCTGCGGAGTGACTATAGATCTCCCGGCGGTCGAGTGGTTGGCTTCATGGTCGAGTGATAGCTTCTTGGTCGAGTGTCTTGAACCAGTCGAGTGGGATGCCTTCAAGTCGATTGAAAGGTGATTTCTCCCAGGGGTGTCCTAGAGTAGGACTCTTCGGTCAGGTCCGTGTCCCTACCCTAGGTACATGTCTTCATCATTAGCCCCCGAATGGATCGAGGTTAGAGTGGGGAAAGAGTTGGAGATCTTTCCGACTGGTTCTTCGGGCTATGTGAGCGCCTCGTTTCGGGACAATCGTCACGGATGACGTTGCCAACCTTTTTCAGTCGCCTTGATCCATTCCAGGCCTTCCGTCGAGTGAATTTCTTTGTTTGTGCCATACCGAGTGCCGGCGCGATCGGGGTCTTCTGTTTTTTAGGAAGTTGTTCTGCGGCCCGCGGATGTCGCGGGATTTGATTTTGGGAAGCGCGCGGGACGGGAGCAGCCGTAGTAATCGGAAGCGATAAAGCGGAAGTTCCTCGATCTCCGCGTCGCCTTTTTCGCCACGTACTGCGCGCGCGCCTGTTGCGGGATTTGGCTGGATGGCCTGGGCCTACCGGTTAGCCACTCGGGAGCGGCCCCTTATAAGTTGCCGGCTCGGGGTTTCCAAGCCGTGCGCTCTCTTCTCTTTCCTTCTTCCTCTCTCCCTTTGCGAGTCTCTCTACTGCCTCCGCTCTCACCCTAGCGCCGCGAGCCCGTGCAAGATCTCTCCGGCGACGATGGTGAAGGGCAAGACCACCGCTCTGGAGCGCGCGAAGAAGGCGGCGGCGGCGGGGAAAGGGAAGAGATCTGCTCGGGGCGGATCCTCCTCCAGGACCGCTCTGCCCAAAGGTTGGATCCAGGGCGACTGGATGCCCTCGGTGCTCCGGCAAGAGGATCTTGACGACATGGTCGAGGGGGGAGCCATTCCCCACGAAGCTGCGCGTCTTCCGGAGGGAGAGATCGAACCTCAACCCCGTGACGGTGAGTGCGTGCTCCTAGCCACCCACATCGACCGAGGGTTTTCTCTGCCGCCCCATCCTTTCTTCCGGAGTTTCTTGAATTTCTTCGAAGCGCAGCTCCATCACTTTACCCCCAACTCCATAGTCTATCTTGCCGCGTTCATTTTCATGTGCGAGGCCTTCCTGGGTTGCCGTCCGCATTGGGGGCTTTTCAAGCATATTTTCACTTGCCGCTCTCAGTCGGTAAAAAAGGCCAAGTCGAGTGATGAAAAGACGCAAGTGATCCAGCTGTGCGGGGGCCTGGCGATCCAGACGAGGGGGAAGAGCTGTTTTCCCTCTATCACCTTCCCGGAGTCGGTCCGCGGCTGGCAGTCGACCTGGTTCTACTGCCAGGACCAGGCGACCCCCGGACAGTCGACTGGTCTTCCTCCTTTTTCCCTCGACCGAGCCGAGAAGCCTGTCTCTCTTAAAGTCACGCCGGAGGAAAGGGCCCAGGTCAAGGTGTTGGCGGGTCGAGTGGTTGAGCTTGTCCGTGAGGGGGTGACTGGGATGGACCTGTTAGAGGTCTTTCTCCAGAGGCGCATTCAACCGCTCCAGGCGCGAGACCACCCGATGTGGCTGTATTCTGGCCTTGACGACACCACTCGGATCCACCCGGAGGAGGTCACCGATGAGATGCTGGAGGGGTGGCTGTCAAGTATCACGGGGAACAAAGACAACCCCCGAGGAGCCAGAAGGGTAATTCCACTCGACAACTCATATGAAGTGGACCAGGTATGTCTTTGTGTCGGATATTTGGCCTTCTGCATTGGTCTTCTTTGGATAAGTCGATTGACTTTCGTCCTGTCTGTTGTCTTCCAGGCGACCACTGAGATGTACTCGACGCCCAGCGGGGCACAAGGGTCGACTGAGGAAGGTGAGGGGAGCGGAGGCGAGAACGGGGATGACCAGGGCGAGTGGGAGTCCGATGGTGAGGGAGATGAAGGCGACGACATCTTCTCCAGCGAAGAAGAGGGGGAGGCTGAGCCCTCCCGCCCGGAGGGGCGGTCCAAGCTCACCCACGATCCGGCGCGGGAACGTGACAAGACGACTGCTCCTGTTGGGCAGTCGTCGAAACGCCCTCGGACTTCTTCTCCTCCGCCGACCGGGAAAGCTCCTAAGCACCCACGAGTGACGCCATCCAAGCCGCCCAAGGCCTTGCCCAAG
The DNA here is from genome assembly GCF_056163025.1 of Triticum urartu. NCBI lineage: Eukaryota > Viridiplantae > Streptophyta > Magnoliopsida > Poales > Poaceae > Triticum > Triticum urartu. The sequence goes on along the minus strand of NC_141875.1, from coordinate 728,590,068 downwards.
ATGATGATAGTTGTTCCCACCATTTCTGGGTAACAACAACACTTGCTTTCCTTTGTCGACTGTGGACGGATCCTTGGTCGATTCACTGAGCCAATTGACCAACTTTCGAGATTTGCAGTGGTGCAACTTCTGAGGTCTCCGCCAGGAATGACGACCACGGGATGGAGGACGCTGTCACCTCCAACCTTGGTACGATCACTGACGTTCCTGCTTTTGAGTCGACTGAAACTTTATTGCGATTGAATGTTTTCCTTGCAGCTCCTCCTCATGTTATTGACCTCCCGGACGACGACGACGACGGACCACTGAGGGTGAAGAGGAAGAAGAAGGCGTTGGCTGGCAAGACTCCGCAATCCACTCCGGCGCCTGAGGCCGCAGTTCGGGACGATGGCGAACCCACCCGGGCTTCCGTGACTTTCGCTGTTCCTCTGACGAGTGTGCGTCCTTCAGCGTCGACTGCGGATCCGTCTTCGCTTTTTGCTGCGTACCCCGTCCCTGAGGACCAAGCGGCTGCTGCGAAGGAGGCTGTACGCCAGGCTGGAGTCATGATGGAACAGGTGAAAGTGGCTCGGGAGGCTTGCCAGGCGGCATATGACGCGAGCTCGGCTCTTCAAAGTAATATCCAGGTCAGTCGACTTCAACACTTGGTCTGTTTCGATATGTCCTTTGAAGATTCTTTTTTCCGAAGGTCTTTAAGTTTGTACACCCACTGGGTGTGTTTACCAATTCTTGGACGAGTGGGGGCATGCTAAGTGCACCCACTGGGTGTAGTCCCCGAGACTACGGTGGACTGCTGGCGGTCGACTGTAGTCTTTAAATTGAGTCGTTGTAGTTGAATTTCTTCGCTCTGTCTGATCGGGTCATGTCGAATGGAACGGAATCCTGTCGACTGCGGGCAGTCGACGTTTTTCTCTCTTTTTTTTACTGTGGGGGCACGCTGAGTGCACCCACTAGGTGTAGCCCCCGAGGCTACTGTCGAATGTTTTGCTTCGGTTGTAGTCTTAGAAACTCTGTTATTGTCTCTTAACTGCTCGGAAGCAGCTTGTCTTGGACTCGACTTCGGGGATCGGTCGAGTGGGATAGGAACCGGTGGGGGCACGCTGAGTGCACCCACTGGGTGTAGTCCCCGAGACTATTGTGGACTGCTGGCAGTCGACCGTAGTCTTAGTATTTACTGCCTTTGTTGCTTTTTCCTTTCTACTGAAATTGTAACTCCTCCTCTTTGACTTCAGAAATCTTGTGATCTTGGAACCCGCTTGGCTGACTTGGAGAAGCAGCAAATTCAAATGAACCTTGATCTGGAGCTGGCCAGGACAGAACTGCAGACGGTCAGAGACGGCGCCGCAGGTAAGACGCCTTTGTCGACTAGTTAGTTTTTAGGCTTGAGTATCTTTTCGCTTTCTCCGACTCAATCATCATTTTTTGCAGAAAAACTGAAAGAAGCTCTGGCGAAGAAGGATCAGGACTTGGCTGCTGCCCGTAAGGAGGCTGATGACAAGACCGCTCTGGCCGCACAGAAGCTAGCTTCGGTCGACCACTTAGAACAAGAGAATACCAAGCTCAAGACTGCTCTGAATGAAGCCAACAGGGAGTGTTCACATTGGAAGAAGGAGAACCTCACCCTGAGCGAGAAGCTGGAAGGCCTCGCTCGCGGGAGAAACGACCTGGAGAGCTACTTGGGGAGCCTCGCCAAGAAGTTGTACCTTAAGCTTGAAGGTGCGCATTCAGTTCCGACTGGTTTTTGAGTCGACTCATTCTGTGAAAATTGTCTTATCCTTGAATCTTGTATGCAGAGCTTTGCCAGAATTTTGAAGAGGAGACCAGTCGAGTGGAGCCAAGCTTGGACCCTGTTAACTCTCTTGTGAAGGACGAGGCCGCAATGAACGTGCTCCGTCTGGAGTCACGTGTTGACGGCGTCGTGGATTACTTGGCTCGACTGAAGGTTGCCATGACGCGGATCGACCCGACACTTTGGCCGGAATCTACGCTCCAGAATGATCTCGAGTCTCTAATGACTCGACTCAATGGAATCTCTGACCGAGTGCAGGAGTGGAAGAAGTCTTCAGCTCGGTGTGGCGCTGACGTGGCTCTGTCCCTGGTCCGCGTCCATTGTAAGGAGGTGTGGGAGGAGAAGCTGGCCGCCATCCAAGTCGCCAGCACGAGGAAGCACAACTTCCAGGACTTCATGGAGACATTTATTGCTGCTGCTAGCCGCATCGCAGATGGGATCGACTTGGATGAGTTCGTGGCCCCTGCCAGTCCTCCTCCTCCTGAGGAATGAAAAAACTTGCCTCGGAATGCCGAATGTATTTTGTAAACCGTTAAACTCTGCCTTAAATTTGCCTCGGAATGCCGAGTGGAAGTGTAACAGTTAAACTCTGCCGAGCCGGGGGCTCGAGTACTTTGACCTGAGGTTTCTAGGACCTTTCAGGTTTTATCCGTAATTGATTTGTCGTTGAATCTCTTTGTGGACGACCCGTCGAGTGGGATTTGATCTTCACTCGAAATAACTTTGTGTCTGTGGTGCGGCTCCGAAGGAGAAGGTGGCAGTCGACCTGCCTCTCGTCGTCCTTGGGACATGAGAAGTGTTTCATACTTAGGCGAGCGCTGGGCTGCAGCTAAGCCTCCGAGCGGGAGGTTTGCACTCGCTCGGTAGGATTTTAAACTTAGGCGAGTGCTGACTGTAGCTAAGTCTCTTCGTAGGAGAACTTAGGCGAGTGCTGGACTGCAGCTAAGCCCCCGAGTGGGGGGTTTGCTCTCCACTCAGTAGGATTTTTCAAACTTAGGCGAGTGCTGACCGCAGCTAAGTCTCTTCGTAGGAGAGCTTAGGCGAGTACTGGACTGCAGCTAAGCCCCCGAGTGGGAGGTTTGCTCTCCACTCGGTAGGATTTTTTTCAAACTTAGGCGAGTGCCGGACTGCAGCTAAGTCTCTAAATGAGAGAACTTAGGCGAGTGCTGGACTGCAGCTAAGCCCCCGAGTGGGAGGATCGCTCTCCGCTCGGTAGGATTTTTTCAAACTTAGGCGAGCGCCGGACTGCAGCTAAGTCTCTAAATGAGAGAACTTAGGCGAGTGCTAGACTGCAGCTAAGCCCCCGAGTGGGAGGATCGCTCTCCACTCGGTAGGATTTTTTCAAACTTAGGCGAGCGCCGAACTGCAGCTAAGTCTCTAAATGAGAGAACTTGGGCGAGTGCTGGACTGCAGCTAAGCCCCCGAGTGGGAGGATCGCTCTCCATTCGATAGGATTTTTTTCAAACTTAGGCGAGTGCTGACCGCAGCTAAGTCTCTTCGTAGGAGAACTTAGGCGAGTGCTGGACTGCAGCTAAGCCCCCGAGTGGGAGGTTTGCTCTCCACTCGGTAGGATTTTTCAAACTTAGGCGAGTGCTGACTGCAGCTAAGTCTCTTCGTAGGAGAACTTAGGCGAGTGCTAGACTGCAGCCAAGCCCCCGAGTGGGAGGTTTGCTCTCCACTCGGTAGGATTTTTCAAACTTAGGCGAGTGCTGACTGCAGCTAAGTCTCTGCGTAGGAGAACTTAGGCGAGTGCTGGAGTGCAGCTAAGCCCCCGAGTGGGAGGTTAGCTCTCCACTCGGTAGGATTTTTCTTTGAACTTAGGCGAAACGGGTTCACGGCTAAGTCACCCACTGGGGGTTCTCGTATGTAAACAGAAGTGACAGCAATCATTGGAACACTCTTGACTTTGATAAAAATGAACTGCGGAAGTTTCTCTTATTACATCTTTATGGGAAGGAACTTAAGTGTAAAAGGGGCGGAGTAGTTCCGCATTCCAAGCTCGAGGCTCGTCGATCTGGCGATCAACATTGAAAAGGTGATACGCTCCATTGTGGAGGACTCTGGTGATGATGAAGGGACCTTCCCAAGTGGGAGCAAGCTTGTGTGGTTTCTGTTGATCCACTCGGAGGACCAAATCTCCTTCTTGGAAGGCTCGACTCTTCACATTCCGGGCGTGGAATCGACGCAAGTCTTGCTGATAAATGGTCGATCTGATCATGGCCATCTCCCTCTCTTCTTCGAGGAGGTCGACTACGTCTTGCCGGGCCTGTTCTGCTTCATCTTCGGTGTAAAGCTCGACTCGGGGCGCGTTGTGAAGAAGATCACTTGGCAGAACCGCTTCGGCTCCATAAACCAGAAAGAATGGAGTTCTTCCAGTCGACCGGTTAGGGGTGGTCCTCAATCCCCACAGAACTGACGGAAGCTCGTCGACCCAAGCACCTGCCGCGTGCTTGAGATCACGCATCAGCCGAGGTTTCAGTCCTTTAAGGATCAGACCATTTGATCTTTCAGCTTGCCCATTCGACTGAGGATGCGTGACCGACGCGTAGTCGACTCATGTGCCTTGAGAGGCGCAAAAAGCTCTGAACTGGTCCGAATCGAAATTTGACCCATTGTCGGTGATGATGCTATGAGGGACTCCATATCTGAATGTTAGTCCTTTGACGAAACTGATAGCAGTGCCAGCATCGAGGTTCTTGATAGGCTTGGCTTCGATCCATTTGGTGAACTTGTCGACTGCCACAAGCACATGCGTGAACCCGCTCCTGCCTGTTCTCAGTGGACCAACCATGTCCAGTCCCCAGACAGCAAATGGCCAGACGAGAGGAATGGTCTTCAGGGCTGATGCAGGCTTGTGTGACATGTTGGAGTAGAACTGGCAGCCTCCGCACTTGTCGACTATCTCTTTTGCCATCTCAATTTGCTCTAGGCCAGAAGAATCCCGCTCGGTATGCTTTAGCCACAATGGTCCGAGAGGACGCATGGTGGCCACAGGTTCCCGAGTGGATATCATCAAGGATTATCCGACCTTCTTCTGGTGTTATGCACTTCTGACCGATTCCAGTCGCGCTTTCTCTATACAACTGCCCCTTTATGACTGTGAAGGCCTTAGATCGGCGGACGATCTGTCGAGCCTCTTCCTCGTCTTCTGGGAGCTCTTTCCTTAGGATATACGCGATGTACGGTATCGTCCAGTCGGGAGTTATTGCCAAGACTTCCATGATTAGGTCGACCATAGCAGGAACTTCGACTTCAGTCGGATCTGTGGCACTTTTTGGTTGTGGGGCTTCTTCTGTGAAAGGATCTTCCTGGACTGACGGTGAGCGGATGTGCTCCAAAAACACATTGCTGGGAATGGCTTCTCGCTTGGAGCCTATCTTTGCCAGGTCATCAGCCGCTTGGTTTTTCAATCGGGGGATGTGATGAAGCTCTAACCCCTCGAATTTCTTTTCTAGCTTTCTCACTGCATTGCAATAACCAGTCATAGCTGGACTTTTGACGTCCCACTCCTTCATCACCTGATTAACCACCAAATCTGAGTCGGCATAGACCATGAGGCGACAGACGCCGAGTGAAATGGCCATGCGCAACCCATACAAAAGTGCTTCATACTCTGCTTCATTGTTGGAGGAATCGAAGTGAATCTGGAGAACATATCTGAGCTTATCTCCTCGGGGGGAGACTAGAACTACCCCAGCACCGGAACCATTCAGCATCTTAGATCCGTCGAAAAACATGGTCCAGTGCTCCGAGTGAACTTGAGTCGGAAGTTGCTGTTCGATCCACTCGACGATGAAATCTGCGATTGCTTGGGACTTGATAGCCTTCTTTGCTTCAAACTTGATATCTAAGGGAAGGAGTTCAATCGCCCACTTGGCCACTCGACCAGTTGCATCTCTGTTATGCAGTATCTCTGACAGTGGGGCGTCGTTGACGACTGTAATGGAGTGGTCAGAGAAGTAATGTGCAACCTTCTTCGTGGTCATGTAAATCCCATATACAAGCTTCTAGTAGTGAGGGTATCTTTGTTTTGAAGGGGTCAAAACTTCAGACAGATAATAGACTGGGCGCTGAACTCTGAAGGCCTTTCCTTCTTCTTCCCGCTCGACCGTGAGTACTGTACTGACAACTTGTCCCGTGGCCGCAATGTACAGCAGCAGAGGCTCTTTGCTGATTGGGGCAGCAAGCACCGGCTGGGTGGAGAGTAGAGCTTTGAGTTCTGCAAACGCTGCGTCAGCTTCTGGAGTCCACTCGAACTTGTCAGACTTCTTCATCAGTCGGTAGAGAGGCAACGCCTTTTCACCGAGATGAGAAATGAATCGACTTAAAGCGGCCAAGCAGCCTGTAAGCTTTTGGACATCGTGCACGCGTACAGGACGCCTCATCCAGAGTATGGTGCCAATTTTCTCAGGATTGGCGTCGATCCCTCGTTCGGAAACGAGAAAACCGAGTAACTTTCCGCCTGGAACTCCGAATGTGCACTTTGATGGATTGAGCTTGATATCATACCTCCTGAGGTTGGCAAAGGTTTCGGCAAGGTCAGCTCGCAGGTCGGAACCTTTCCGTGACTTGACCATAATATCATCCATGTATGCCTCCACATTCCGACTGATTTGAGTGAGTAAACACTTCTGAATCATTCTCATGAACGTGGCTCCGGCGTTCTTGAGGCCGAACGGCATGGTGACATAACAGAAGCATCTGAATGGGGTGATGAAAGTTGTTTTGATTTTGTCGGGTCCATACAGACGGATCTGATGGTATCCGGAATAAGCATCTAGAAAAGACAATCTCTCGCATCCTGCAGTTGAGTCGACTATTTGGTCGATGCGAGGGAGAGGAAAATGGTCTTTCGGGCAGGCCCGATTGATATGTTTGAAGTCAATGCACATGCGAAGTGACTTGTCCTTCTTGGGGACCATGACGACATTGGCGAGCCACTCGGAGTGGTAAATTTCTCGGATGAACCCTGCTGCTAAGAGCCGAGCCACTTCCTCGCCAATGGCTTGCTTCTTCTGGACGGCGGACCGTCAAAGATGTTCCTTCACAGGCTTGAATTTTGGGTCGACCCATAGACGGTGCTCAGCCAGCCCCCTGGGAACTCCAGGCATGTCGGAGGGTTTCCATGCGAAGATGTCCCAGTTCTCACGGAGGAGATGGATGAGCGCTTCTTCCTATTTGGAGTCAAGCGTCGTTGAGATGTGAGTCGGGGCAGCGTCGGGGTCGGTCGGGTGAATGTCGACTGTTTTTGTTTCACCGGACGACTGAAAAGCTGATTCTGAAGCAGGCTTCTTGGCTCGTAGCAACTCGCTTGGGTCGGCAGTCTTTTGGTACTCTTGTAGCTCGACCACTGCCATCTGAGCATCTGCAATCTTTGAGCCCTTCTGAAAGCACTCTTCCGCCTTCTTCCGATTGCCTGTGACAGTGATCACACCTTTGGGGCCAGGCATCTTCAGTTTGAGGTACACGTAACATGGCCGGGCCATGAAGCGTGCGTAAGATGGCCTGCCCAGAATGGCGTGATAAGCACTTTGGAAGTCCACGACCTCGAATGTCAACTTTTCCTTGCGGTAATTCTTTGAATCACCGAAAACCACATCAAGAGCGATCTGGCCGAGTGATTGGGCTTTCTTCCCAGGAATGACTCCATGGAAACTCATGTTACTGGTGCTGAGTCTGGACATCGGAATGCCCATTCCTTTCAATGTTTCAGCATACAATATGTTCAGGCCACTGCCTCCATCCATCAGGACCTTAGTCAGTCGAGTGCCTTCAACAATTGGGTCGACCACCAAAGCTTGCCTCCCAGGGGTGGCAATGTGCGTTGGGTGATTAGACTGGTCGAATGTGATGGCAGTCAGAGACCACTTCAGGTAACTGGGTGTTGCCGGGGCAACCATGTTCACCTCTCGGTTAATGACTTTCAGTCGACTTTTGCTCTAGACATCGGCAAAAATCATCAGGGTGGAATTGACTTGGGGGTATCCATCGTCGCTGTCTTCCTTGTCCTCGACCCTGTCCGACACTTTTTCCTTATCCTTGGACTGCTTTCCTTGGAACTGCTGGATCAGGAGTCGGCACTGTTGAGTGGTATGCTTTGGGTAAATAAAATTACCCTCTTCATCCTTCTTGGTGTGGATGTGACATGGCAGATCCAAAACATCATTTCCGTCTTGATCCTTGACTTTTTTGGGCTTCCAGGTGCCCTTGGGTTTTCCCTTGAAGTTTCCCTGGGCTACGGCCAGGGCCTCCCCAGGAGCGGCTGGCTCGGCCTTCCGCTTCTGCTTCCGACTGGAATTGCCTCCAGTTTCCTGGGCGACTGCTTTCTGCTTGCCACTCCGGAGTCGATCTTCGTCTTCTCCGTTAGCATACTTGGTGGCAATCTCCATCATCCGATTCAGAGACATCTCTCCAGTTCGACCGAACTTCAGATTCAACTCTCTGTATTTAACACCTTCCTTGAAGGCACAAACTGCTTGATGGTCTGGCACGTTCTCAACCAAGTGATGCAGCGTGATCCACCTCTGGATGTATTCCCTCAGAGTTTCATTCGGCTTCTGCACACAAGACCGCAGCTCGGTTAGGCCTGCAGGTCACTTGCATGTTCCTTCAAAGGTTGTGATAAACACTCGGGAGAGGTCCTCCCAAGTGTAAATGCTGCTGGGTGCCAACTGATTTAGCCATGCTCTGGCCGAGCCCTCTAACATGAGAGGCAAATGCTTCATGGCCACCTCGTCATTGCCACCGCCAATCTGTACAGCCACTCGGTAATCTTCGAGCCAGGTGTCAGGCTTAGATTCACCGGTGAACTTGCCGATTCCAGTCGCCAACCTGAAATTGGGAGGTATCACTGCGGCTCTGATGGCTCGACTGAAACACTCTGGCCCTGAAGCACGTACTCTGCTGCTGGCAGGCGCATCTCTGTTGTGGCCTTCTCGATGAGCTCTGTTCCTGTCAACCAAACCTTGAACGAGGATGGATCTCGCATCAAAGCCTGGGTCTCTGGGGTCGACTGGAATCCTCTGCCCAACACTATGAGGGCGTCTGTCATCTTGCCGTCGAGGCGCATATGACCCACTCCTCGGGGGAGGGGTTGGCACTCGACGTCGATCATCACGGTCGAATCGGTGATCATACTGCTCATTCCTCCTGTACTGATCATGTTGGCCACCACGTCCCTCACGCCTCGGGGGCGATCGCGGGCTGTGAGCTGACTCGACTGTATCTGTTGCGACAGACCGACTGTGGATCCTATTCCGCGATTGTGAGACAGCAGAATTCTGGTCTCCCGCCGCCCGGAGCAATGCTCTGATCTGTAACAAGCCCCTGCCAGCCTCCGACTGGGAGGGCTGAATCGATTCTGCTATACGGGCCGCGGCGGCCAGATTCTGAACTGGGGTTCGATATACCTGCGTCGGCGGGAAGAGCTGGCGTCGACTAGACTCGGGAGCCCGCTAACGCGCTTGCTAGTCGAGTGCGCTCGGCCAAGTTGGCCAAACGCGCGTCCTCCAAGGCCCGGGCCTCGGGGGTCTCTCCGACGATAGGAGTGCGGAGCGCGTCCATGTTCCGGCGGCGAAGCTCCTCTCGCTGCAATGACGTGAGAGGTTCGGGGAGATACTCGTCGTGGGGATGCGACGGATCGCCCCCACCCGCGCCTCCATCAGTGCGAGGGAAACCAGGGGGACTGTGTGTTCCATCGACCGCCAGAACCTCAGCCGCTGGATCGCTGCTGTCGCACTCGGATGCGGTCTCCACGGAGCCAGTCGACAGATCGAACAGGCCGTAGAGGGATTCGACGGGCTCGATGGCCGCGACTTGCGGGGCTGCCGATTGGCGGGCCACGGCGTGCCTCACCCACCGCTGAAGTCTTGACCGACCGGAGCGCTTGCGCTGGTGGGAGACAGGGCGGGGAGACGATACGGGGGCCGACCCATATTGGGTCGATGGTTGCCGCAGGAGGACGCCACGAACGCATGCGCGGAAATGTGTCGCACCGCGGGCGGGGAGCGCGTCGATGTCGAGCGGTGCCTCCTGAAGCCAGGCGGAGTCGTCGACGATGAAGGTGAGCGCGCCGAGACGGATCTCGCGGTCCTCCACCAAAACTCCGCAAGAAAACATGATCAAAGGGATCGAGAAAAATCACAACTTCTCCAACTAAGCTCTAAGATTCCAGCCCCGCGGTGGGCGCCAACTGTCGTGGTTCTAACTCTGACAGTGATGTAGGGGGGTGAGTATGGAGAGGCGAGATCCTAGCTATTGGGAAGTTGTTACACGCGAGGTTTACGAGTTCAGGCCCTTCTCGGAGGAAGTAATAGCCCTACGTCTCGGAGCCCGGAGGCGGTCGACTGGATTATGCGTGTATGGATTACAAGGGTGCGAACCCTTCATACTGAGGAGGAGGGTGGCTTATATAGAGTTCGCCGGCTCCCTCCTGCCTCCAGTAATGCAGGGTTTAAGGTACATTTAAGGTCGGGCGTTACTGGTAACGCCCCTAATAAAGAGCTATAATGACCATAAAGACTACTTAACAGCTGACCATTTGCCTGCGGAGTGACTATAGATCTCCCGGCGGTCGAGTGGTTGGCCTCATGGTCGAGTGATAGCTTCTTGGTCGAGTGTCTTGAACCTGTCGAGTCGGATGCCTTCAAGTCGATTGAAAGGTGATTTCTCCCAGGGGTGTCCTAGAGTAGGACTCTTCGGTTAGGTCCGTGTCCCTACCCTAGGTACATGTCTTCATCAGCCGCCGCTGCCCGTCCACCTCCATCGTCTTCGTCCAGCACCGGCCCGTCGCCAGCGTCGCCGTCATCTACCCCGACCACTTCGTCTACTCCGAAAACCGCAGGCGACATCGGCCCCGTGCTGATTGACGCCGCAACCGTCGTCGAGTCCTTCTCTGCTGGCCTCTCCGACTTCTTCGATATGGCGTACAACTCGTGCAGGTCCCAGTCTACGCATGCCCGGTGCTGGCAACACCGATGCGTGCCTTCGTCCACGACGTGTCTCCGGGCCTGGCAAGCCTGGTGCGGTGCTTCGTCAACTTCGTCTTCGTCTGTCTACACATGCCTGGTGCTGGCAACACCGGTGCGTGGCTTCGTCGACGATGTGTCCCCGGGTTTGGCAAACCTGCCACGATGCATCGTCAACAACATCTCCTTACCAGCGCACCACTACTTCGACACCACTGCGCCCATGCTAACTCGGCGACCCCTTGCGCCCGCGGCTCCACGACGACTTCCTCGACACCGGCCACCCCGACTCGACATCGTCCATGGCATTCTTCGCACGGCTACCTCGACCACGGCTCCACCACCCACGCTCTCAGCTACATCAACAAACGGCACAAAGGGCTACCGCCTGCTTGAGCAACCTCGTTGGTTTCCACTCCAGCCACGACTCCGCTCTGCGTCGACCGTTACGACTGTGGGGGGGGGGGCGTCGGCTTGCCTTCGGATTCTTCTCCAGTCTCACCGTCTGCGTCGCTACCGTTGTGACTGCGGGGGGATGTTGAGTAACGTGATTGTATTAGGAAACATAGGTTAGACTAGGAAATATTCTGGCTTGCCTTGTACTCCAAGTAGATCATTTACTCCTATATATATGCCCACGAGGCTCAAGCAATACAACGAACAATTATTCCACCAAACCTCTCTCTTCTTTCTAACAGAGGCGTCAAGTGGGCTGCGCGGTGGTCTTCTCCGGTGAGGCGGCGCGCGTCCAGGTGCGTATGGAGTGGTGGAGCATGGTCGCGGGTTCGACGAGGAGGTGCTGGTGCACGGCAACCTGTTGGGAGCCGCTGGATGGTGGTCGGAGGGGAGGCGCACCTAGGCCAGGGAGGCGGCGGATCTGGGCCAGGAGTGGTCGTGCGAGCGACGGTCGGGATCTGCCGCGGCGGCCAGTTGGTGTGTTTTGCCCCTACTGGCCCCGGCGAGGATCTGCAGGTGGGTGGTGGAGGCGCAGGCTGAATCCGGGGAGCTTGTGCCCGGGTCAGCGGCCTGCTGCGGGGAGCAGGCGCGCGCGAGGTGGCTCCCCCGTCGTGGCTCCCTGGGCTCTGTCCGCTGCAAGATTGTCTGCTAGAGGTGGTGTGGCAACTGCTTGCGGCGGCGGAAGATCCTGGTTATGCTGGTTGTGGCGGGAGAGATGGAGTTGTTGTCACCGGCCGTGCGGGAGGTGGAAGCTGGACTGCGTGTCCTCGGCGTGCAGGGTGTTGGTGTTCAGTGCACTTTGATCACAATGGCGAGGTGTTGCGGCGGCAGCGGTTTGATCCAGCACTGACAACGGCCTCAATTCTTTGCAAGGGGTGGGAGGTGGCTGACTTTACGGATGAAAATCCTGCCTGTCTTCGGTCGGTGTTGGCGGCGACGGCGCCTGTGGGCGTCGTTCCCCTCCTTGGAGGCGTCGCTTAGGTGTGTCGCCATCTCCCCGTCTTGGTTGGTTGTGGTCTCCGGGCGAAAGCCTAGGTCTTGGACCAGCGATGGCGGCATCCTAGCGCCGTATCTCTGTTGGGAGCATCGTGGAGGGAGACATGGCTTGTTCGGTGATGCAGTCTTCCGGTGCGTGTCGCTAGTCCAAGTAGAGGTTCTTGGGCGCAATATATGTCGATGCCGGTGACTCTAAGACGGTGGCTTTCGCGGGGCCAACCAAGTCCCTCCACCCACTTGCCATCTCCTTTCGGCAATCAAGACTGGTTGGTGCGTTGGCAAGGGAGGTCCGGTTAAAGTTGCTACTCTTCGTGGTGATCGTGTAGGTCGAGACGCGGCCTTGATGCTCTTCAGGACAAGTTCCTTTGTGTTGTGTTTGTAATGTGTGCGAAGGCTTCTCTTCATATTAGCTCGGGTGTGGTGTTGGTACTAGACTTGTTGTTCGCAACGAGTTGTAGTCTCTTGTAATTGTCGTCTGTTTTCTATAAAATATGATACGCCTTTGGCGTACTCTCGAAAAAAAACTCACATCTTGCATAAATTATTCGAAAACGATCCGGATCGGGCGTCCCCCGGCGCGCTGCGATCGGTTGCTCCCACGCGCGCACACGTCTCCATGCGGCCTCTGCCACACACCGCCACCCCGTCTACCTCGCCCGCTCCCCTAGAGCTGCTAGCTGGTGCTCCTCCGCCGCTGCACCTCATCGGTGATCAGTCCCAGTGCCGCATGAAGCAAAACCCATCTCTTCTACCCTGGCTTCATCTAGCTCCTGCTACCCGCCGACCCCCACGCACGGGGCTGCGCCGAGGAGGCCATGCATTGATGCCGGCGACCATGACCAGCCTGCCCGTGGCCACCCATTGCTGCGACGGGAGGCAACCGCCCTGGCCGTAGCCTCCTCCTCAGTCATGGCCATCATTTTTACAGGAGGATAGGCCGACCTTTGCCTCATTACAATGTATACACAGTCAAAATCCTATATACCTAAGAGATTCATCTCTACTAACTTATTTATCTCAACATGCAAGCATGCCACATCACCATACAGTCATGAATAGGATAAGACCCACCTCATCATGCAACCATGCATGGAAAAAATCAACCACCACATGCAACCAGGCATGAAAAAGAATTCATTCTATTATTCTACTTATATTCAACAAATATTTTACAACTATACCTAATAAAATATACTAAGTTGTATACATTTTTTTATTTTGGTTCACATGTTATCAAATATCATCTAAATATACTGCAAACGATTCCCGCAACAACGTGCAGGTTATCATCTAGTTCTGACAATGACTATGACGATGTGAGCCTGGCCGATGCAGCATGTTGTACTTAAAGGTTATCTTTTTTCGATTACAATTTTTCCGGAGAGGGGTCGAAAAAGGAGGTTTCCAGGAAATCTTTGTTTCTGGAATTTTTTTTCATCCAAAATTTCAATTGAATTTTGACTTCTGCTTTTACCTTTTAAAGTAGGGCACCGCTAGGCGCCGGTGCGCCGGCCGAAAATTTCAGCCGGTCCAGCCCTAGCCGTTCGATGCAAGCCGCACGGCGGTTGGATCTGGAGCCAAAAGAAAAGAAATTCGCCTCAGCTTCTTCTTTCTCCTGCTCGATCCCCTCGCTCGGGCTGCGCGGCACCGCGGATCCTATCCCTTCTGGTAACCGTCCTCGTCGCCAGTCCACACCCTCGCCGGCCATCCCTGTCGCCGGTCCCCACCCTCGCCGCCCGTCTCCGTTGCCGCTTCCAACCCTCGCCGGCCGTCCTCGTCGTCGCCGCGATGCATGAAACAACTGCATCTCCGGTTGCAGCTTGCAGCGGCGACACTTGTAGCTCTCCCCGGTTGTAGCTCCGTCGCCGCCCCTCGTCGTTGATGCTCATCGCTGCACGAAATTGCGTCGACGACGGCCACCAGGCTATCAAACTGTGATTGCAGCTCCGGTGGCAACACACGTCGGTTGAAGCTTTTCGCACATATGATTGAAGCTTTCTCTACAACGGATGCAACTTTTCCTATTATGCAGTGTATGGTTGTGGCTTTCTCTTTAATGGTTGTAGCTTTTTTCATCTACGGTCGAAACTTTTCTATCAACGGTTGCAACTATTTTTCTTTGTAGCAGTCTTGGTTAATGCTTTCTCTATCGTTTCGGTTGAAACTTTTTTCATCAAGGGTTGCAGCATTTTATGTGAACGGTTGTAGCATTCCGCCATGGCAATGAATGCTTGTAGCTTTTCATATATCTGGTTGAAGCTTTTTTCCATGGCCATTGAAGCTTTTTCACTCACCGGATGAATCTTTTTTATGCAGTGGTTGAAGCTTCTCCTGCGCCAGTCATAGCCTCCTCTCTTTCTCTGGCTCCAGAAAAAAGGGTTAGTCGTAGCATTTTGTATCACTGCTTGCAGCTCCGTCGATTGCTGGTCGCAGCTCCGCCGCCGTCGGTTTGGTGGTTCCAGCAAAAAAGAAGCCGCCGCAGCATTTTGTACAACTGGTTCCAGCTCCGATGACTGCCGGTTACAGCTCGTCTGCGGGAAGGTGAGGATGCGCAGGGGACTGAGAGGGGAAAAGGGGGAAGGAGGAGGCACTGGCCCTCTTTCATGCCGTTGTGCTGCATGTGAGCCGCGGAGATGGAGGAACCAAGCAGTTGCAGCAACGTCTAGTGTGTGGCGCGGGGTAGAAGAAAGAGGAGGTGGAAAAAACGGTTCATAGAAGAAAGAGGGAGGCCTGGGCGACGCACGATCCGGATTGATCGCAAGGCCTGCGTGCGTCCGGCGCAAGTTTTGGCCGGCACACCGGGTGGGAACTTTTCCCTTTAAAGTATTATAAACATAGCCCTATATATCCACCAAAAGACTCTATTCAACTGCTCAGCGCACCGTGTTTCGGTCCGGAGCTCTCACAGGTTCGAGATACCCTGAGCTGAAAGTTAGGGAGCAGAACAGTATCAAACAGAACCTAAAAGAAGGAAGTGTGCACGGAGCCAATCTGGTTAGTGCAATTAGTTCCATGCAAATTCTCACCGCCTTGGACTTACAAAAGGAGAGGCAAAAATGAAAGGCTGGAAAATGACAAAAATAGAGTCAAATTACAAAATAACACTTTCTCACTTTTCTTACACAAAACCACTTTATTAGCGTCCTTTGTATCAGTTTACCACATATTGTGGTCATTTGGGCACAAAACCACAACTTTTAGAGCTAATTCTAGTGAGTAAATAGCAAAAAACTACGACATTACGGGCTAGGGTTACAAAAAAATACCATTTTTCTTAATTTTCTAAAATGCTACAATAAATTTGGTTCGATGTTTCAAAAAACCCAAATGAGTAAATGACCATGTGATTAAAAATTGGTCCAGTTTGTGACAGGTCCGGCCCGCCCCTAAACAAACCGTTTGTTGACTTTTTGTTTGGCCACTAACTTACATGTGGGGCCCACACGTAAGCCTCTCTTCTTCCTCTTCTCTTTCTTCTCTCTTTACGTTATTTCTCTCCCGAGTACCAAGCCATAGCCGGCGCTGCCACAGACGGCCAGTACCAAGGCCGGCGCGCCCAGCCCCACGCCCGGCAAAGCCAAGGCCACGACGCAACAACCCTTGGAGCTCTGCCGCATCGCAGTCGCCGGTTGGGATCGCCACAACGCTCCATGGCTGTGGGGAGCCGCCGTCGCGTGCCATAGTCACCCGCCACGCACGCCATGGCCATGGGGATCCCCCACCACGGGCGCTACAGGCAGCCGCTGCTGCGCACCATGGGCAGCGCCCGCCGCCGCGCGCCATGATTAGCACCTTCCTATTGTCGCTGGACGCGTGCAGGAGCTGCCCTCCTCCTCGTCGGTGCTCCTAGGCGACGAGTTGCGGCTCCAGCGTGACGACGTGGACGAGCGCCTCACGAGCTCACTGGCGGCGGGCGAAGTAGGACCCGACTGCTTTTTATTTTTTGGAAAAAATATGGGGACCCGATTGCTTTTTTCGAAAAAATACGAGGTCCCACATTTAGGCTCCACTTGTCATAAAGATCAACCTTATAGTCAAAGCTAACGGTGTTGCCACATCAGACCTGATGGGTGGGCCAGCGTTGTCATAATCATGGTTAAAAGTTAACGCTTCATTCACTAGTGTTTTTTGGAACATCGAACCAAATTTGTGGTGGCACTTTGAAAAATTAAGAGAAGTGGTAGTTTTTCATAACCCTAGCCCGTAATGTGGTAGTGTTTCGCTATTTACTCAATTCTACTTCTAGGTTCGAGTTGTCCGGTTTCAGAGGTGGGTCAAACCTTGATGCCCAGTTGCCCATGTAGAATATATGAATTGCACAATGTATTGCTCTCGTGCATAGACACGTATATATGATGTACAAAGTTGGGCCACAGACCTCAACTATACAAGGAACTAGGAGGCGGGCCCAATGCACAATATGCACATAACATATATACTCAACACCCCCCGCAGTCGAAGCGGCACCGCGGCTGACGCAAAGACTGGACCGGAACTCCTCAAATGACGCCGTAGGCAAGCCCTTGGTCATGATATCTGCAAATTGTTGGGAAGTAGGGACATGTAAAACACGAATATGGCCAAGGGCCACCTGTTCCCGAACAAAATGAATATCCAACTCAATATGCTTGGTCCGTCGATGATGCACCGGGTTAGCGGAGAGGTAGACCGCCGAGACGTTGTCGCAGTAGACCACCGTGGCACGGTCAACAGGGCAAGAGAGCTCTTGAAGCAGCTGGCAAAGCCACGAACACTCGGCGACGGCGTTGGCCACCGCGCGATACTCAGCCTCAACGCTGGAGCGAGAGACCGTAGGCTGCCGCTTGGACGACCACGAGATGAGTGAGGGTCCAAGGTAGACACAATAGCCCGAAGTGGAGCGACGAGTGTCAGGGCAGCCCGCCCAGTCTGCATCGGAGTAGACGGTGAGGGCGGTGTAGACAGAGGCGTGAAGCG
Organism: Triticum urartu; assembly: GCF_056163025.1. NCBI lineage: Eukaryota > Viridiplantae > Streptophyta > Magnoliopsida > Poales > Poaceae > Triticum > Triticum urartu. Next base: position 728,572,905 of record NC_141875.1, on the reverse strand, counting down.
TGACGCCAAGATCCATAGTGCCACAGATATAGCGGAGAATCCGCTTGACGGCAGCCCAGTGAACGTCTCGAGGAGCATGCATATGAAGACACACCTGCTGCATGGCATACTGGATCTCCAGTCGAGTCAGAGTGAGGTACTGGAGAGTACCAATGATAGACCGATAGAAAGCAGCATCCGAAGCAGGAGAACCATCCGTGGCAGAAAGTTTGGCCTTCGTATCAACAGGCGTAGCGGCGGGCTTGCAGTTAAGCATGCCAGCACGCTCCAGGAGCTCGTGAGCGTACTTCCGTTGATGAAGGAAGAAGCCATCCGGACGGCGCACCACCTCGACCCCGAGAAAGTAGTGCAAAGGACCCAAGTCCTTAATGGCGAACTCAGCGCGAAGACGAGCCGTGAGCTGACTAAGGAGACCAGTCGTACATGCCGTCAAGATGATGTCGTCGACATAGAGCAGCAAGTAGGCCGTGTCAGAGCCCTGATGATAGATGAAGAGCGAGGCGTCCGAGCGGGTAGAGCGGAACCCAAGCTGGTGGAGAAAGCCGCGATGCGCTGGTACCAAGCGCGCGGAGCCTGCTTGAGTCCTTACAAGGACCGCGAAAGCAGGCACACATGGTCGGGAAGCGTCGGGTCAACAAATCCGGTGGGCTGCTGGCAGAAGACCTGCTCCTCGAGGTGACCATGGAGGAAGGCGTTGGAGACGTCCATCTGGTGCACCGGCCAAGCACGGGAGACCGCAAGGTGGAGAACCGTGTGTATCGTGCTGGGCTTGACGACCGGAGCGAAGGTGTCGATGAAGTCGATGCTAGCACGCTGTCGGAAGCCACGAATAACCCAGCGCGCTTTGTAGCGATCAAGGGTACCATCAGGACGGAGCTTGTGTTTAAAGACCCACTTCCCGGTAATCACGTTGGCGTGCCGGGGACGGGGAACAAGCTGCCACGTCCGGTTGCGCAACAGGGCATCAAACTCCTCTTGCATCGCAACCATCCAGAGCGGGTCATGAAGAGCGGCTCGAACGGAGGATGGCAACGACGACGGCTCAGAGGTGGACGCCGCATGGACGTAGTCATCCGAGGCGTAGCGCGAGCTCGGGCGGAAAACGCCCGTACGGGCGCGGGTGACCGGACCGGCCACAAGCGCCGAGGGGGCCGGGGCGCAGGGGGCGTCGAGGGGCCGTGGGCCCCGAGGGTGCCGGGGGCGCCGAGAGGGGTGCCGGGGGGCGCGGGTGCTGCGGGCGCCAACGTCGGGGGCGCCAGCGACGCGGCTGTAGGAGGCGCCGCATGCGGGGGGCGCGCCTCAAAGGCAGGGGCGGGCCAAAGAGAGGCGCGCGAGTGCCCTGGGAGAGGCTTCGAGGAGCCCGCGTCACCGGTGGCGGGAGGAACAGCCGGGGGTACCTGGTGAAACGGAAACAGATGCCCATCGAAGTAAACGTGGCGGGAAGTGAACGCACGGTGGGAGACGGGATCGTAGCACCGATATCCCTTGGAGTTGGAGGGGTAGCCGATGAAGATGCAAGCGACAGAACGAGGTGCGAATTTGTGAGGAGCGGAATCGGCAATGCTAGGATAGCAATGGCACCCGAAAATACGCAAGCCATCATAAGATGGGGGCGTACCGAAGAGAAGATGGTGAGGTGCATAGTTCCATCGTGGGCGGCAAGGGCGAAGGTTAAGGAGAAGAGAAGCAGTGGCGAGTGCGTCCGGCCAGAAATGAGGCAGCACATTAGCATGGAACAGGAGTGTGTGAACGCAGTCGTTCAGAGTGCGAAGGACACGTTCGGCTCAACCGTTCTGCTGTGAAGTATACGGGCATGTGAGACGAAAAATTGTGCCGTGGTGCGACAGAAAAGTGCGGAAAGCAAGGTTGTCGAACTCTTTTCCATTGTCAGTCTGAAGAGCAAGGATGGGACACCCAAACTGCGTGCTGACATAGGAGTAAAAAGCCGTCAAAGTGGAGAGTGCATTCGACTTTTTGCGCAAAGGAAAAGTCCACACATAATGAGAATAATCATTAAGGATAACCAGATAATATAAATACTCCGAATTACTAGGAACCGGAGAGGTCCACACATCGCTATGGATCAACTGAAAACGAAAAGAAGCTATGTTGGTGGAGTTATTGAACGGGAGGCGAACATGTTTGCCAACACGACAGGCATGACAGGTGTGATCCTCAATCTTATGACAACTGAAACTGAAACTCCTAAGAATATGACGAAGTGTGACGGGGTTGGGGTGACCCAAGCGAGCGTGCCAGAGATCAACTCCAGCAGAGAGAGCGACCGGTGCGGTGGTGGTGGATGAGGGCGAATGCACCAGATAGAGCTCGTCGGGGCTATCACATCGATGGAGTACCATCCTGGTTCGAGCGTCCTTGACACAAAAACCAAGCTCATCAAATTCAACAATAACAGGATTGTCACGAGTGAAACAACGAACGGAGATAAGATTCTTAATAAGGTGACGAGACACAAGTATGTTAGACAAAGATAAAGACGTAGAAGTAGAAGGAAAAGAAGTGTGCCCAACATGTGTGATAGGAAGTGTGGAACCGTCGCCGACAATGATACGGCGGTCGGTAGAGACAGGAGTGAAGGAGGCAAGGTTATCAGGGTGGGCAAACATGTGAGCCGTGGCACTGGAGTCCATGTACCAAGCACCACCTCCAGTGTAATTGTTTGGCGTAGGAGCGGCATGCAGCCCGATGAGGAGCACCGGGTCCCAAGGCACCGGCGGCAAGGCCGGCGAGGAAGGCAAAGACGCCATGGGAAAGTTGTAGCCGCCGCTCAGCTGCGGTGGTGGATACTCGTCGTACGGCTGCGGAGCCGCGTAGTACGCATGATGCGCCGAGGGGACCGCGGGTAGCGAGTGGCCCGCTGACGACCCCCACCATTACCCGGAAGACTCGTACGCTGGTGGAGCCCCGTATGCAGACGGAGACCCGGACGTGGAAGTGGGCGGAGCCCCGTATGCCCCGTATGTGGGAACGAGCACGTCGTAGGTGGCGACCGCCCGTACGATGATGGGGCCGGTGGCGGAGCCGCGCCAGAGGGCACCGGCGGCGGGATGGCAGAGACGGCGACGGAGGAGCCGGCGGACGCCGTCGCTGGTCCGACGGCAGCGGTCGGCACGGTCGACGCGGTTGGGCAGCAGCAGCAATGCGGTCGGCGATGCGGTTGGCAGTCACGGGCGAGTGCATCAGGCAGCACGCCTGATGGCATCGCGGGCGGCACGCCTGATGGCATCGCGAGCGATGCGCCTTGCACGGCGCCGTACGCATGGCCGTACGCATAGCCATGCAAGGGCAGCGAGGCAAAACAAGGCTGATCCATTGGCTGGCCTTGCATGGCGTCGTTCGCATGGCCGTACGCGTAGCCTTGCAAGGGCAGCGAGGCAAAACAAGGCTGGCCCGTTGGCTGCTCCACGGACGGATTTTGACCTACTGATTGGTGACCCAACCAGGACACAGGAGCCCCGTATCCATGCGGAGGCGGAGGGGCAGCGCCGTAGTGAGCGGCGGCGGCGGGGTCAGAGGCCGAAGCGGCGGCCGGGGCAGGCGGAGATCGCGGTGGCGGAGGCGGCGACAGTGCGGAGGCCATCATCGAAGCGATCGGTAGGGAGAGAGAGGGGCGGCGGCGGCGGCGGCGGTGCGGAGGAGACATGCGGCGGCGGCGGCGGAAGGCTAGGGTTAGAACCCGAAAACTGATACCATGCAGAATATATGAATTGCACAATGTATTTCTCTCGTGCATAGACACATATATATGATGTACAAAGATGGACCACAGACCTTAACTATACAAGAAACTAGAAGGCGGGTCCAATACACACAATATGCGGCGGGCGAAGTAGGACCCGACTGCTTTTTATTTTTTGGAAAAAATATGAGGACCGATTGCTTTTTTGGAAAACATACGAGGTCCCACATGTAGGCTCCACTTGTCATAAAGGTCAACCTTATAGTCAAAGCTAACAGTGTTGCCACATCAGACCTGATGGGTGGGTCAGCATTGTCATAATCATGGTTAAAAGTTAACGCTTCATTCACTAGTGTTTTTTGGAACATCGAACCAAATTTGTGGTGGCACTTTGAAAAATTAAGAGAAGTGGCAGTTTTTCATAAACCTAGCCCGTAATGTGGTAGTATTTCGCTATTTACTCAATTCTACTTCTAGGTCCGAGTTGTCCGGTTTCAGAGGTGGGTTAAACCTTGATGCCCAGTTGCCCACACATCAACTCTCAGGATGGAGTCGATAGTATCGACAATAAGATCTTGTGATGGTGCTTTGGGCGTCGGCGTGGTCAGGGTTGGGTCTCCTCGTCCGACCTTTGCCTTCTTCTCCATGTCTACAGATTGTGCTTCAAATCATCGTTTTGGCGTCTCCTAGCAAGCAACACCTGGTGACTTCTCAGCCATAGTTACGATGGCTCCCTAATCCTGGATGGGCATGTTGAGGTCCACGCTCCATGGCACGTGTTGCGCAGAGGTAGTCGGGGACTACTGCTGACCGAGCTACTTGATTGATGGCGTAGTAGTACGCCATCTGCAGCTACTCTTGCCAGGCCGTAGAGTGCATCCACAGTGGCACCTGATGGGTCGCCGCAGCTGGTAGCTTCCCTCTCCTCTGTTCCCGGTGGTGCATGTTGTGTGTGTCGCTGAGTTGATCTACGGGCGGCTAGCACCTTTAGATCCTCTGTCTTCGCCTCAGGCCAGTGGCGGAGCCACCTCCCGGCGACCCCGGGCAGCTGCCCCGGGCTAGTCCAAAAAATTACTACTAAGCACTACTGATAATCTATGATTAGAAGACTTATTTCTTTGGGTAGGTCGCAGCTCACGCTGTCACAGTTCAGTCATGCCCGGGCTGCATTTATGGGCTGGCTCCGCCACTGCCGCAGGCGGAACTTCGAACATCTTGATTGGGTCTATGTGGCGGTGGCCAGCGAAAAGAGGCGGGAACTAGGGTGACGGACGGAGGCAATCAGAACAAAAAGGGAGTGAAAAGCACGGGAGAGTACTACCTCAGATAAGTACAGGAGAAAAAAGTTCTATATGGTGAACGTGCCAAAATTTGAAATTATACTACCTCCATTTATTTTTGTATTAAAATTCGTAACTTCCTTTATTAATAGGTATACATGTAAATGTGGAATATAGACTCATTTTTGTTAGACTCCTGTGAATTCTATTTGATCCTCTATTCGGTTTTTCTTCCCGAACGCCAAACAGAGCATCAGGGGCTACTGTCTATGCGGTACTATTATTTACACATTCTTTACTTACCTCAAAGCCTGTCAAAAGGCTAGTACAAGCTTCAGTCAGTCCGCTCTTGACGGACTGAACCTTCTGGACCACCGCACTCATAATAGCGCGGTGCTCCTCGTCGATGGAGGCGCCTTGGAGCGCCTCCAACATATTGTCCGGCGCCTTCGGTTGGACGGGGGCCACTGGCATGGCGGACTTGCTCCTCTTGGAAGGAGGTCCCCCGCCGGACTCTGGAACCTCTGAAGGTTCCGCAGCGGTGTTCGGCCTAGAGCCGGACTTGGAGCCACGGGGGGTTTCATCCCCTTTACTCCTGGAGTCCGGGAGGTCGCCTTGCGGCGCCTCCAGGACCACCTCCTCCCGGCTTGGAACCTGTTGAGACAACACTTCGGTGTCGTCCGTAGGGCGGGGGGAGGAAGCCGTCGGAAGCGAGTTCACATCCGACGAGTCCAGTGAGCCGCTCGACGACGCGTCGAGCCGGTCTTTGGGTGGGCTGCATAAACATATTCGACGTGAGGGAAAGCTGTGCAATAAATGAATACTATGAATTACTCTGGTATCCGGATACTTACGATTTGGCCAGGGGCTTGGCCCTAGGCGCCCACTCCTCTCCGCCGCCGTCGGCGTCGGTGGAGCAGTCCGGAGAAAGGGTTTTCCCCTTCTTGGACCCTTCGGCCTCCCCAGTTGGGGCGGCCTTCCTTTTCTTCCCTTCCCCCGCTGGAGGGGGAGGGGTCTCTTCTTCGTCCTCCTCGTCTTCACGGGAGGAGTGCGTCTTGGATTCGTCGGATGATGAATCCGACACCTCCGGACGTCGGGCACTCTTTCGAGTCCCCGTGGCCTTCTTCTTGACCTTCTTCTCCGGCACCACATAGGGTGCCGGAACCAGCAGCTTCGCCAAGCGGGCATCCGCTAGGCCTTCGGGCAAAGGAGCCGGACAGTTGATCTGTCCGGAGGTCACCTGCCAATCCTGTCAAAGGTAAAAGGAGTTTAGATCCCGCATGGAGTCAAACTATGAAAAACTGATACCCTGTAAAAGGAAAAAAACAGCTTACCGCGAGAGCGTGACGCTGCGCACTGAATCCGCGATCCTCAGTATCGGATGCGGGAGCCTTGGCGCCCTTGAAAAGCATCTTCCAGGCATCTTCGTACGTCGTGTCGAAGAGCCTGCTCAGAGTCTGGTGCCACGCCGGGTCGAACTCCCACAGGTTGAAAGCCCGTTGTTGGCACGGGAGGATCAAGCGGATGAGCATAACCTGGACTACGTTGACAAGTTTGAGCTTCTTGTTCACCAGGGTTTTGATGCATGTTTGGAGTCCGGTCAGCTCTCCTTTTTTACCCCACGACAGGCCCGTCTCTTTCCAGGACGTGAGCCGCGTTGGGGGTCCGGACCGGAACTCGGGGGGCGCGACCCATTCGGCATCGCGTGGCTCGGTGATGTAAAACCACCCCGATTGCCACCCCTTCAGGGTCTCCACAAAGGAGCCCTCGAGATAGAGGACGTTGGCCATCTTGCCCACCATGGCGCCTCCACACTCCACCTGGCTGGTGCGCACCACCTTCGGCTTGACGTTGAAAGTCTTGAGCCATAGGCCGAAATGGGGGCGGATGCGGAGGAAGGCCTCGCACACGACGATAAACGCCGAGATGTTGAGGACAAAGTTCGGGGCCAGATCATGGAAATCCAGGCCGTAGTAGAACATGAGCCCCCGGACAAATGGGTGGAGAGGGAAGCCCAGTTCGCGGAGGAAATGGGGGAGGAACACCACCCTCTCATGGGGCCTAGGGGTGGGGATGAGCTGCCCCTTTTCGGGGAGCCGGTACGCGATGTCGTTAGACAGGTATCCGGCCTTCCTCAGGTTTTTGATATGTCCCTCCGTGACGGAGGAGACCATCCACTTGCCTCCCGCTCCGGACATGACTGGAGAAGGTTGAGGTTGGGAGTGCGGACTTGGGCGCTGGAGCTCGAGTGCGCAAGAATGGATAGGCGAAGGAGGAAGAAGGCGTAGGTGAGAAGGTGGATCCTTATCCCCTTATATGGGTGGACGCAACTACATGTCCCCACCAGCCTGGTAAAACTCGCTTATCTCCAAGCGCGGTGATCAATGGCGCGGTTGGGTTACCCACGCCCGTATTGATGAGAATCCCGGAATAAGGGGACACGATCTCTGCTTTAACAAGACATGCCAAGGAAACCGCCTCGCATAACGCGCTGAGATGGGACAGCAAAACGGTTCGAATAAAAGCTTGGCCGCGGTGTGATGTCACACTACGGAATACGTCAGCAGATTAGATTTGTGTAAATATTATTCTCTCTATGGCAATATGTGGAAACTTATTTTGCAGAGCTGGACACTATCTTTGTGCTCAAAATCTTCTATGAAGTACTTGGAGAAGGAACCCGCCTTGCAATGCCGAAGACAATCTGCGCGCCGGACTCGTCGTCATTGAAGCCTGGTTCAGGGGCTACTAAGGGAGTCCTGGATTAGGGGGTGTTCGGATAGCCAGACTATACCTTCAGCCGGACTCCTGGACTATGAAGATACAAGATTGAAGACTCTGTCCCGTGTCCGGAAGGGACTTTCCTTGGCGTGGAAGGCAAGCTTGGCGATACGGATATACAGATCTCCTACCATTGTAACCGACTCTATGTAACCCTAACCCTATCCGGTGTCTATATAAAACGGAGGGTTTTAGTCCGTAGGACAACATACACATCAACAATCATACCATAGGCTAGCTTCTAGGGTTTAGCCTCCTCGATCTCGTGGTAGATCTACTCTTGTACTACCCATATCATCAATATTAATCAAGCAGGACGTAGGGTTTTACCTCCATCGAGAGGGCCCGAACCTGGGTAAAACTTCGTGTCCCTTGTCTCCTGTTACCATCCGGCCTAGACGCACAATTCGGGACCCCCTACCCGAGATCCATCGGTTTTGACACCAACAATGATGTTGCATGTCGGCCGCAAGAAACCGACTCGGACGTGATGATGCGTACGTCAAACTCACATCTCAAGCAATCTCTCGATACTTTTCCCCCTCCCTCCCGAGCCGCTCGTGCGGGTGGCTCTGGAGGCGAAAACCCTAGCCCCCCTCCTCTGCTCCCCTGGCCGTCGCCGCCCGCGCCGGCGGCGGTGGCGGCGCCCAGCCGTCGAAGGTGGTGGGCGAGTTCGGCGCGCTCTGGCGGGCCTCCCTCGCGCGGGGGTGAGGCTGTTGAGTAACGTGATTGTATTAGGAAACATAGGTTAGACTAGGAAATATTCTGGCTTGACTTGTACTCCAAGTAGATCATGTACTCCTATATATATGCCCACGAGACTCAAGCAATACAACGAACAATTATTCCACCAAACCTCTCTCTTCTTTCTAACATGGTATCTATCGCAAGTCGATCCTAAACCCTAGGCGCCACCGCTTCCGCACTCGCGCACCGTCCCCGGGGTGGTCGGCCTCCATGACCGCCGCCGGGGGCCGCGCCGCCCGTATCTAGGGTTCGTCCGTCGGCCGTGTTGGTCGGCTGCCCTAGAGAGTCTTTTTTCCTGATCCTTTGATTTGGGTTTTCTCTCTCTCTCGCCGGTCGCTTTGATCGGCGTCTCCTTTTTGGTTTTTCGGTCTATGTGATCCGGTTTGCGTCGCCCACCACCGCCGTCGACCTCGTGCGCCTGTACTCCAACACCGGCGCGATCGACTGGCTTTTTCATCGACCCGGCGGCCTCGCGTGACGTCCGCGCGTCGGCGCGCCGGTCGCCCCGACCCGGCGGCCTCGCGTCATGCGGCGGTCCTTCACCGCCGCCGTTCGCGCGACGACCCGTCCGTCGATCTACGACGGCCATCACCGTCCTGATCCGATCGGGACTCCTGCATCACCCCGACCCAGCGGCCTCGCGCCATGTTGCGGCCAATCATAACCGCCCTACCGCCCGCCGCCACCGACTTCATTTCGGACTCCGCCGCCACCGCGCCTCCACCGAGCGGCGTCCCCGACCTCGCGCGCAATCGGACTGATCACCAGCCCGCCACCGCGATCCGCCTCATCTACGCCATGCGACCGACCTGGCCCGTCGGTTGCGCATGCCTCCGCATGCCCCGTGAAGACTGTCCCGAGTTCAGCGCGCCCCTCTACCGATCGAGCAATGGGCTGCCGCTGCGTCGCCCCGTCGGGCCACAGCGCCGCCGCCCCATGGTTCTTATCCCAGCTTCACCGACCCGCGTCACCGATGCGTCGCCCCTTCGGGCCATAGTACCGCGGCCCGTGGTCCACCGCCGCCCAGAGGCCGTCCGCTGCAGGTCGTCCCCGTGGCAGCACCGACCCTCGCGCCGCCACTGCGTCGCCCCGTCGGGCCGTAGCGAGCGTGGCATGCGGTCCACGCCGCCGTCCAGAGGTCGTCCTCGCGGTTCCACCGACCCAAGCTCCTCCGCCGCGCCGCCCCTTTGGGTTGTCGCGCCGCGGCCCGCGGTCCCTGCCACCGCCCCGAGGTCTCCCCACCGGCACCCCGACCTGCCCGCCGCCGTTGTGTTGCCCCTTCGGGCCGTAGCGCGGCGGCCCACGGTCCACATCGTCGTCCACGCGCATTGACTTCCCGTGGTATGCGTCGTGCCGCCTCCCTTGTCGCGAGAATTCCACCGTCCGCGCCGGTCTTCGTCATGCTGTCGGGTTCTTCGCCTACTTCGAGCACCGCCGCCGCGCTCCTAACCCAGCTGCCGCCGCCGCTGCCCGTCCACCTCCATCGTCTTCGTCCAGTACCGGCCCGTCGCCAGCGTCGCCGTCATCTACCCCGACCACTTCGTCTACTTCGAAAACCGCAGGCGACATCGGCCCCGGGCTGATTGACGCCGCAACCGTCGTCGAGTCCTTCTCTGCTGGCCTCTCCGACTTCTTCGATATGGCGTACAACTCGTGCAGGTCCCAGTCTACGCATGCTCGGTGCTGGCAACACCGATGCGTGCCTTCGTCCACAACGTGTCCCCGGGCCTGGCAAGCCTGGTGCGGTGCTTCGTCAACTTCGTTTTCGTCTGTCTACACATGCCCGATGCAGGCAACACCGGTGCGTGGCTTCGTCTATGATGTGTCCCCGGGTTTGGCAAACCTGCCACGATGCGTCGTCAACAACATCTCCTTACCAGCGCACCACTACTTCGACACCACTGCGCCCATGCTAACTCGGCGACCCCTTGCGCCCGCGGCTCCACGACGACTTCCTCGACACCGGCCACCCCGACTCGACATCGGCCATGGCATTCTTCGCACGGCTACCTCGACCACGGCTCCACCACCCACGCTCTCAGCTACATTGACAAACGGCACAAATGGCTACCGCCTGCTTGAGCAACCTCGTTGGTTTCCACTCCAGCCACGACTCCGCTCTGCGTCGACCGTTACGACTGTGGGGGGGGGGGCGTCGGCTTGCCTTCGGATTCTTCTCCAGTCTCACCGTCTGCGTCGCTACCGTTGTGACTGCGGGGGGATGTTGAGTAACGTGATTGTATTAGGAAACATAGGTTAGACTAGGAAATATTCTGGCTTGCCTTGTACTCCAAGTAGATCATGTACTCCTATATATATGCCCACGAGGCTCAAGCAATACAACGAACAATTATTCCACCAAACCTCTCTCTTCTTTCTAACAGAGGCGTCAAGTGGGCTGCGCGGTGGTCTTCTCCGGTGAGGCGGCGCGCGTCCAGGTGCGTATGGAGTGGTGGAGCATGGTCGCGGGTTCGACGAGGAGGTGCTGGTGCACGGCAACCTGTTGGGAGCCGCTGGATGGTGGTCGGAGGGGAGGCGCACCTAGGCCAGGGAGGCGGCGGATCTGGGCCAGGAGTGGTCGTGCGAGCGACGGTCGGGATCTGCCGCGGCGGCCAGTTGGTGTGTTTTGCCCCTACTGGCCCCGGCAAGGATCTGCAGGTGGGTGGTGGAGGCGCAGGCTGAATCCGGGGAGCTTGTGCCCGGGTCAGCGGCCTGCTGCGGGGAGCAGGCACGCGCGAGGTGGCTCCCCCGTCGTGGCTCCCTGGGCTCTGTCCGCTGCAAGATTGTCTGCTAGAGGTGGTGTGGCAACTGCTTGCGGCAGCGGAAGATCCTGGTTATGCTGGTTGTGGCGGGAGAGATGGAGTTGTTGTCACCGGCCGTGCGGGAGGTGGAAGCTGGACTGCGTGTCCTCGGCGTGCAGGGTGTTGGTGTTCAGTGCACTTTGATCACAATGGCGAGGTGTTGCGGCGGCAGCGGTTTGATCCAGCACTGACAACGGCCTCAATTCTTTGCAAGGGGTGGGAGGTGGCCGACTTTACGGATGAAAATCCTGCCTGTCTTCGGTCGGTGTTGGCGGCGACGGCGCCTGTGGGCGTCGTTCCCCTCCTTGGAGGCGTCGCTTAGGTGTGTCGCCATCTCCCCGTCTTGGTTGGTTGCGGTCTCCGGGCGAAAGCCTAGGTCTTGGACCAGCGATGGCGGCATCCTAGCGCCGTATCTCTGTTGGGAGCATCGTGGAGGGAGACATGGCTTGTTCGGTGATGCAGTCTTCCGGTGCGTGTCGCTAGTCCAAGTAGAGGTTCTTGGGCGCAATATATGTCGATGCCGGTGACTCTAAGACGGTGGCTTTCGCGGGGCCAACCAAGTCCCTCCACCCACTTGCCATCTCCTTTCGGCAATCAAGACTGGTTGGTGCGTTGGCAAGGGAGGTCCGGTTAAAGTTGCTACTCTTCGTGGTGATCGTGTAGGTCGAGACGCGGCCTTGATGCTCTTCAGGACAAGTTCCTTTGTGTTGTGTTTGTAATGTGTGCGAAGGCTTCTCTTCATATTAGCTCGGGTGTGGTGTTGGTACTAGACTTGTTGTTCGCAACGAGTTGTAGTCTCTTGTAATTGTCGTCTGTTTTTTATAAAATATGATACGCCTTTGGCGTACTCTCGAAAAAAAAACTCACATCTTGCATAAATTATTCAAAAACGATCCGGATCGGGCGTCCCCCGGCGCGCTGCGATCGGTTGCTCCCACGCGCGCACACGTCTCCATGCGGCCTCTGCCACACACCGCCACCCCGTCTTCCTCGCCCGCTCCCCTAGAGCTGCTAGCTCGTGCTCCTCCGCCGCTGCACCTCATCGGTGATCAGTCCCAGTGCCGCATGAAGCAAAACCCATCTCTTCTACCCTGGTTTCATCTAGCTCCCGCTACCCGCCGACCCCCACGCACGGGGCTGCGCCGAGGAGGCCATGCATTGATGCCGGCGACCATGACCAGCCTGCCCGTGGCCACCCATTGCTGCGACGGGAGGCAACCGCCCTGGCCGTAGCCTCCTCCTCAGTCATGGCCATCATTTTTACAGGAGGATAGGCCGACCTTTGCCTCATTACAATGTATACACAGTCAAAATCCTATATACCTAAGAGATTCATCTCTACTAACTTATTTATCTCAACATGCAAGCATGCCACATCACCATATAGTTATGAATAGGATAAGACCCACCTCATCATGCAACCATGCATGGAAAAAATCAACCACCACATGCAACCAGGCATGAAAAAGAATTCATTCTATTATTCTACTTATATTCAACAAATATTTTACAACTATACCTAATAAAATATACTAAGTTGTATACATTTTTTTATTTTGGTTCACATGTTATCAAATATCATCTAAATATACTGCAAACGATTCCCGCAACAACGTACAGGTTATCATCTAGTTCTGACAATGACTATGACGATGTGAGCCTGGCCGATGCAGCATGTTGTACTTAAAGGTTATCTTTTTTCAATTACAATTTTTCCGGAGAGGGGTCGAAAAAGGAGGTTTCCAGGAAATCTTTGTTTCTGGAAATTTTTTTCATCCAAAATTTCAATTGAATTTTGACTTCTATTTTTACCTTTTAAAGTAGGGCACCGCTAGGCGCCGGTGCGCCGGCCGAAAATTTCGGCCGGTCCAGCCCTAGCCGTTCGATGCAAGCCGCACGGCGGTTGGATCTGGAGCCAAAAGAAAAGAAATTCGCCTCAGCTTCTTCTTTCTCCTGCTCGATCCCCTCGCTCGGGCTGCGCGGCACCGCGGATCCTATCCCTTCCGGTAACCGTCCTCGTCGCCAGTCCACACCCTCGCCGGCCATCCCTGTCGCCGGTCCCCACCCTCGCCGCCCGTCTCCGTTGCCGCTTCCAACCCTCGCCGGCCGTCCTCGTCGTCGCCGCGATGCATGAAACAACTGCATCTCTGGTTGCAGCTTGCAGCGGCGACACTTGTAGCTCTCCCCGGTTGTAGCTCCGTCGCCGCCCCTCGTCGTTGATGCTCATCGCTGCACGAAATTGCGTCGACGACGGCCACCAGGCTATCAAACTGTGATTGCAGCTCCGGTGGCAACACACGTCGGTTGAAGCTTTTCGCACATATGATTGAAGCTTTCTCTACAACGGATGCAACTTTTCCTATTATGCAGTGTATGGTTGTGGCTTTCTCTTTAATGGTTGTAGCTTTTTTCATCTACGGTCGAAACTTTTCTATCAACGGTTGCAACTATTTTTCTTTGTAGCAGTCTTGGTTAATGCTTTCTCTATCGTTTCGGTTGAAACTTTTTTCATCAAGGGTTGTAGCATTTTATGTGAACGGTTGTAGCATTCCGCCATGGCAATGAATGCTTGTAGCTTTTCATATATCTGGTTGAAGCTTTTTTCCATGGCCATTGAAGCTTTTTCACTCACCGGATGAATCTTTTTTATGCAGTGGTTGAAGCTTCTCCTGCGCCAGTCATAGCCTCCTCTCTTTCTCTGGCTCCAGAAAAAAGGGTTAGTCGTAGCATTTTGTATCACCGCTTGCAGCTCCATCGATTGCTGGTCGCAGCTCCGTCGCCGTCGGTTTGGTGGTTCCAGCAAAAAAGAAGCCGCTCGCAGCATTTTGTACAACTGGTTCCAGCTCCGATGACTGCCGGTTACAGCTCGTCTGCGGGAAGGTGAGGATGCGCAGGGGACTGAGAGGGGAAAAAGGGGAAGGAGGAGGCACTGGCCCTCTTTCATGCCGTTGTGCTGCATGTGAGCCGCGGAGATGGAGGAACCAAGCAGTTGCAGCGGCGTCTAGTGTGTGGCGCGGGGTAGAAGAAAGAGGAGGTGGAAAAAATGGTTCGTAGAAGAAAGAGGGAGGCCTGGGCGACGCACGATCCGGATTGATCGCAAGGCCCGCGTGCGTCCGGCGCAAGTTTTGGCCGGCGCACCGGGTGGGAACTTTTCCCTTTAAAGTATTATAAACATAGCCCTATATATCCACCAAAAGTCTCTCTATTCAACTGCTCAGCGCACCGTGTTTCGGTCTGGAGCTCTCACAGGTTCGAGATACCCTGAGCTGAAAGTTAGGGAGCAGAACAGTATCAAACAGAACCTAAAAGAAGGAAGTGTGCACGGAGCCAATCTGGTTAGTGCAATTAGTTCCATGCAAATTCTCACCGCCTTGGACTTACAAAAGGAGGCAAAAATGAAAGGCTGGAAAATGACAAAAATAGAGTCAAATTACAAAATAACACTTTCTCACTTTTCTTACACAAAACCACTTTATTAGCGTCCTTTGTATCAGTTTACCACATATTGTGGTCATTTGGGCACAAAACCACAACTTTTAGAGCTAATTCAAGTGAGTAAATAGCAAAAAACTACGACATTACGAGCTAGGGTTACAAAAAAAATACCATTTTTCTTAATTTTCTAAAATGCTACAATAAATTTGGTTCGATGTTTCAAAAAACCCAAATGAGTAAATGACCATGTGATTAAAAATTGGTCCAGTTTGTGACAGGTCCGGCCCGCCCCTAAACAAACCGTTTGTTGACTTTTTGTTTGGCCACTAACTTACATGTGGGGCCCACACGTAAGCCTCTCTTCTTCCTCTTCTCTTTCTTCTCTCTTTACGTTATCTCTCTCCCGAGTACCAAGCCATAGCCGGCGCTACCACAGACGGCCAGTACCAAGGCCGGCACGCCCAGCCCCACGCCCGGCAAAGCCAAGGCCACGACGCAACAACCCTTGGAGCTCTGCTGCATCGCAGTCGCCGGTTGGGATCGCCACAACGCTCCATGGCTGTGGGGAGCCGCCGTCGCGTGCCATAGTCACCCGCCACGCACGCCATGGCCATGGGGATCCCCCACCACGGGCGCTACAGGCAGCCGCTGCTGCGCACCATGGGCAGCGCCCGCCGCCGCGCGCCATGATTAGCACCTTCCTATTGTCGTTGGACGCGTGCAGGAGCTGCCCTCCTCCTCGTCGGTGCTCCTAGGCGACGAGTTGGGGCTCCAGCGTGACGACGTGGACGAGCGCCTCACGAGCTCACTGGCGGCGGGCGAAGTAGGACCCGACTGCTTTTTATTTTTTGGAAAAAATATGGGGACCCGATTGCTTTTTTGGAAAAAATATGAGGTCCCACATGTAGGCTCCACTTGTCATAAAGATCAACCTTATAGTCAAAGCTAACGGTGTTGCCACATCAGACCTGATGGGTGGGCCAGCGTTGTCATAATCATGGTTAAAAGTTAACGCTTCATTCACTAGTGTTTTTTGGAACATCGAACCAAATTTGTGGTGGCACTTTGAAAAATTAAGAGAAGTGGTAGTTTTTCATAACCCTAGCCCGTAATGTGGTAGTGTTTCGCTATTTACTCAATTCTACTTCTAGGTTCGAGTTGTCCGGTTTCAGAGGTGGGTCAAACCTTGATGCCCAGTTGCCCATGTAGAATATATGAATTGCACAATGTATTGCTCTCGTGCATAGACACGTATATATGATGTACAAAGCTGGGCCACAGACCTCAACTATACA
The DNA here is from genome assembly GCF_056163025.1 of Triticum urartu. Lineage (NCBI taxonomy): Eukaryota > Viridiplantae > Streptophyta > Magnoliopsida > Poales > Poaceae > Triticum > Triticum urartu. The sequence goes on along the minus strand of NC_141875.1, from coordinate 728,556,866 downwards.
AGGAACTAGGAGGCGAGCCCAATGCACAATATGCACATAACATATATACTCAACACCCCCCGCAGTCGAAGCGGCACCGCGGCTGACGCAAAGACTGGACCGCAACTCCTCAAATGACGCCGTAGGCAAGCCCTTGGTCATGATATCTGCAAATTGTTGGGAAGTAGGGACATGTAAAACACGAATATGGCCAAGGGCCACCTGTTCCCGAACAAAATGAATATCCAACTCAATATGCTTGGTCCGTCGATGATGCACCGGGTTAGCGGAGAGGTAGACCGCCGAGACGTTGTCGCAGTAGACCACCATGGCACGGTCAACAGGGCAAGAGAGCTCTTGAAGCAGCTGGCAAAGCCACGAACACTCGGCGACGGCGTTGGCCACCGCGCGATACTCAGCCTCAACGCTGGAGCGAGAGACCGTAGGCTGCCGCTTGGACGACCACGAGATGAGTGAGGGTCCAAGGTAGACACAATAGCCCGAAGTGGAGCGACGAGTGTCAGGGCAGCCCGCCCAGTCTGCATCGGAGTAGGCGGTGAGGGCGGTGTAGACAGAGGCATGAAGCGTGACGCCAAGATCCATAGTGCCACAGATATAGCGGAGAATCCGCTTGACGGCAGCCCAGTGAACGTCTCGAGGAGCATGCATATGAAGACACACCTGCTGCACGGCATACTGGATCTCCAGTCGAGTCAGAGTGAGGTACTGGAGAGTACCAATGATAGACCGATAGAAAGCAGCATCCGAAGCAGGAGAACCATCCGTGGCAGAAAGTTTGGCCTTCGTATCAACAGGCGTAGCGGCGGGCTTGCAGTTAAGCATGCCAGCACACTCCAGGAGCTCGTGAGCGTACTTCCGTTGATGAAGGAAGAAGCCATCCGGACGGCGCACCACCTCGACCCCGAGAAAGTAGTGCAAAGGACCCAAGTCCTTAATGGCGAACTCAGCGCGAAGACGAGCCGTGAGCTGACTAAGGAGACCAGTCGTACATGCCGTCAAGATGATGTCATCGACATAGAGCAGCAAGTAGGCCGTGTCAGAGCCCTGATGATAGACGAAGAGCGAGGCGTCCGAGCGGGTAGAGCGGAACCCAAGCTGGTGGAGAAACGCCGCGATGCGCTGGTACCAAGCGCGCGGAGCCTGCTTGAGTCCTTACAAGGACCGCGAAAGCAGGCACACATGGTCGGGAAGCGTCGGGTCAACAAATCCGGTGGGCTGCTGGCAGAAGACCTGCTCCTCGAGGTGACCATGGAGGAAGGCGTTGGAGACGTCCATCTGGTGCATCGGCCAAGCACGGGAGACCGCAAGGTGGAGAACCGTGTGTATCGTGCTGGGCTTGACGACCGGAGCGAAGGTGTCGATGAAGTCGATGCTAGCACGCTGTCGGAAGCCACGAATAACCCAGCGCGCTTTGTAGCGATCAAGGGTACCATCAGGACGCAGCTTGTGTTTAAAGACCCACTTCCCGGTAATCACGTTGGCGTGCCGGGGACGGGGAACAAGCTACCACGTCCGGTTGCGCAACAGGGCATCAAACTCCTCTTGCATCGCAACCATCCAGAGCGGGTCACGAAGAGCGGCTCGAACGGAGGATGGCAACGACGACGGCTCAGAGGTGGACGCCGCATGGACATAGTCATCCGAGGCGTAGCGCGAGCTTGGGCGGAAAACGCCCGTACGGGCGCGGGTGACAGGACCGGCCACAGGCGCCGAGGGGGCCGGGGCGCAGGGGGCGCCGAGGGGGCCGTGGGCCCCGAGGGTGCCGGGGGGGGCGCAGGCACCGGGGGCGCCGGGGGGCCACGGGCGCCAACGTCGGGGGCGCCGGGGGCGCCGAGGGGGCCGCGGGCACCAGGGGCGCCGGGGGGGCGCGGGTGCCGCGGGCGCCAACGTCGGGGGCGCCAGCGACGCGGCTGTAGGAGGCGCCGCATGCGGGGGGCGCGCCTCAAAGGCAGGGGCGGGCCAAAGAGAGGCGCGCGAGCGCCCTGGGAGAGGCGTCGAGGAGCCCGCGTCACCGGTGGCGGGAGGAACAGCCGGGGGTACCTGGTGAAACGGAAACAAATGCCCATCAAAGTAAACGTGGCGGGAAGTGAACACACGGTGGGAGACGGGATCGTAGCACTGATATCCCTTGGAGTTGGAGGGGTAGCCGATGAAGATGCAAGCGACAGAACGAGGTGCGAATTTGTGAGGAGCGGAGTCGGCAATGCTAGGATAGCAAAGGCACTCGAAAATACGCAAGCCATCATAAGATGGGGGCGTACCGAAGAGAAGATGGTGAGGTGCATAGTTCCATCGTGGGCGGCAAGGGCGAAGGTTAAGGAGAAGAGAAGCAGTGGCGAGTGCGTCCGGCCAGAAATGAGGCGGCACATTAGCATGGAACAGGAGTGTGTGAACGCAGTCGTTCAGAGTGCGAAGGACACGTTCGGCTCAACCGTTCTGCTGTGAAGTATACGGGCATGTGAGACGAAAAATTGTGCCGTGGTGCGACAGAAAAGTGCGGAAAGCAAGGTTGTCGAACTCTTTTCCATTGTCAGTCTGAAGAGCAAGGATGGGACGCCCAAACTGCGTGCTGGCATAGGAGTAAAAAGCCGTCAAAGTGGAGAGTGCATCCGACTTTTTGCGCAAAGGAGAAGTCCACACATAATGAGAATAATCATTAAGGATAACCAGATAATATAAATACCCCGAATTACTAGGAACCGGAGAGGTCCACACATCGTTATGGATCAACTGAAAAGGAAAAGAAGCTATGTTGGTGGAGTTATTGAACGGGAGGCGAACATGTTTGCCAACACGACAGGCATGACAGGTGTGATCCTCAATCTTATGACAACTGAAACTGAAACTCCTAAGAATATGACGAAGTGTGACGGGGTTGGGGTGACCCAAGCGAGCGTGCCAGAGATCAACTCCAGTAGAGAGAGCGACCGGTGCGGTGGTGGTGGATGAGGGCGAATGCACCAGATAGAGCTCGTCGGGGCTATCACATCAATGGAGTACCATTCTGGTTCGAGCGTCCTTGACACAAAAACCAAGCTCATCAAATTCAACAGTAACAGGATTGTCACGAGTGAAACAACGAACGGAGATAAGATTCTTAATAAGGTGAGGAGACACAAGTATGTTAGACAAAGATAAAGACGTAGAAGTAGAAGGAAAAGAAGTGTGCCCAACATGTGTGATAGGAAGTGTGGAACCGTCGCCGACAATGATACGGCGGTCGGTAGAGACAGGAGTGAAGGAGGCAAGGTTATCAGGGTGGGCAAACATGTGAGCCGTGGCACTGGAGTCCATGTACCAAGCACCACCTCCAGTGTAATTGTTCGGCGTAGGAGCGGCATGCAGCCCGATGAGGAGCACCGGGTCCCAAGGCACCGGCGGCAAGGCCGGCGAGGAAGGCAAAGACGCCATGGGAAAGCTGTAGCCGCCGCTCAGCTGCGGTGGTGGATACTCGCCGTACGGCTGCGGAGCCGCGTAGTACGCATGATGCGCCGAGGGGACCGCGGGTAGCGAGTGGCCCGCTGACGACCCCCACCATTACCCGGAAGACTCGTACGCTGGTGGAGCCCCGTATGCAGACGGAGACCCGGACGTGGAAGTGGGCGGAGCCCCGTATGCCCCGTATGTGGGAACGAGCGCGTCGTAGGTGGCGGCCGCCCCGTACGATGATGGGGCCGGTGGCGGAGCCGCGCCAGAGGGCACCGGCGGCGGGATGGCAGAGACGGCGGCGGATGAGCCGGCGGACGCCGTCGCTGGTCCGACGGCAGCGGTCGGCACGGTCGACACGGTTGGGCAGCAGCAGCAATGCGGTCGGCGATGCGGTTGGCAGTCGCGGGCGAGTGCATCAGGCGGCGCGCCTGATGGCATCGCGGGCGGCACGCCTGATGGCATCGCGGGCGATGCGCCTTGCACGGCGCCGTACGCATGGCCGTACGCATAGCCATGCAAGGGCAGCGAGGCAAAACAAGGCTGATCCATTGGCTGGCCTTGCATGGCGTCGTTCGCATGGCCGTACGCGTAGCCTTGCAAGGGCAGCGAGGCAAAACAAGGCTGGCCCATTGGCTGCTCCACGGACGGATTTTGACCCGCTGACTGGTGACCCAACCAGGACACAGGAGCCCCGTATCCATGCGGAGGCGGAGGGGCAGCGCCGTAGTGAGCGGCGGTGGCGGGGTCAGAGGCCGAAGCGGCGGGCGGGGTAGGCGGAGATCGCGGTGGCGGAGGCGGCGACAGTGCAGAGGCCATCATCGAAGCGATCGGTAGGGAGAGAGAGGGGCGGCGGCGGCGGCGGAAGGCTAGGGTTAGAACCCGGAAACTGATACCATGTAGAATATATGAATTGCACAATGTATTTCTCTCGTGCATAGACACATATATATGATGTACAAAGGTGGACCACAGACCTTAACTATACAAGAAACTAGAAGGCGGGTCCAATACACACAATATGCGGCGGGCGAAGTAGGACCCGACTGCTTTTTATTTTTTGGAAAAAATATGGGGACCGATTGCTTTTTTGGAAAACATACGAGGTCCCACATGTAGGCTCCACTTGTCATAAAGGTCAACCTTATAGTCAAAGCTAACAGTGTTGCCACATCAGACCTGATGGGTGGGTCAGCATTGTCATAATCATGGTTAAAAGTTAACGCTTCATTCACTAGTGTTTTTTGGAACATCGAACCAAATTTGTGGTGGCACTTTGAAAAATTAAGAGAAGTGGCAGTTTTTCATAAACCTAGCCCGTAATGTGGTAGTGTTTCGCTATTTACTCAATTCTACTTCTAGGTCCGAGTTGTCCGGTTTCAGAAGTGGGTTAAACCTTGATGCCCAGTTGCCCACACATCAACTCTCAGGATGGAGTCGATAGTCTCGACAATAAGATCTTGTGATGGTGCTTTGGGCGTCGGCGTGGTCAGGGTTGGATCTCCTCGTCCGACCTTTGCCTTCTTCTCCATGTCGATAGATTGTGCTTCAAATCATCGTTTTGGCGTCTCCTAGCAAGCAACACCTGGTGACTTCTCAGCCATAGTTACGATGGCTCCCTAATCCTGGATGGGCATGTTGAGGTCCACGCTCCATGGCACGTGTTGTGCAGAGGTGGTCGGGGACTACTGCTGACCGAGCTGCTTGATTGATGGCGTAGTAGTACGCCATCTGCAGCTACTCTTGCCAGGCCGTAGAGTGCATCCACAGTGGCACCTGATGGGTCGCCGCAGCTGGTAGCTTCCCTCTCCTCTGTTCCCGGTGGTGCATGTTGTGTGTGCCGCTGAGTTGATCTACGGGCGGCTAGCACCTTTAGATCCTCTGTCTTCGCCTCAGGCCAGTGGCGGAGCCACCTCCCGGCGACCCCGGGCAGCTGCCCGGGCTAGTCCAAAAAATTACTACTAAGCACTACTGATAATCTATGATTAGAAGACTTATTTCTTTGGGTAGGTCGCAGCTCACGCTGTCACAGTTCAGTCATGCCCGGGCTGCATTTATGGGCTGGCTCCGCCACTGCCTCAGCCGGAACTTCGAACATCTTGATTGGGTCTATGTGGCGGTGGCCAGCGAAAAGAGGCGGGAACTAGGGTGAAGGACGGAGGCAATCAGAACAAAAAGAGAGTGAAAAGCACGGGAGAGTACTACCTCAGATAAGTACAGGAGAAAAAAGTTCTATATGGTGAACGTGCCAAAATTTGAAGATATACTACCTCCCTTTATTTTTGTATTAAAATTCGTAACTTCCTTTATTTGTAGGTATAGATGTAAATGTAGAATATAGATGAAAAACAGAAGAACATTTTTTTATGGGAGGCTGCTTCATGGATTTACAAAAACAGGAAAAGGAAAGGCCGTTCAAATAAAAGGTTTGGAAAAATGTCGACTATTAATTAATGAAAAATTCACTAGTTTAGTTTTTTCCTTAATTAATTATTAGTACCAATAAAATTAGAAAGAAATGATGTCTTTGAAGAAGTTCCACGAGCCGATCTATGTGGCGGTGGCCAGCGAAAAGAGGCGGGAACTAGGGTGAAGGACGGAGGCAATCAGAACAAAAAGGGAGTGAAAAGCACGGGAGAGTACTACCTCAGATAAGTACAGGAGAAAAAATTTCTATATGGTGAACGTGCCAAAATTTGAAGATATACTACCTCCCTTTATTTTTGTATTAAAATTCGTAACTTCCTTTATTTGTAGGTATAGATGTAAATGTAGAATATAGATGAAAAACAGAAGAACATTTTTTTATGGGAGGCTGCTTCATGGATTTACAAAAACAGGAAAAGGAAAGGCCGTTCAAATAAAAGGTTTGGAAAAATGTCAACTATTAATTAATGAAAAATTCACTAGTTTAGTTTTTTCCTTAATTAATTATTAGTACCAATAAAATTAGAAAGAAATGATGTCTTTGAAGAAGTTCCACGAGCCGATCTAAGCATGATTTAGTGCAGTTTTACAAAATGCTGCTCCATGCCTGGACTTGGAAAATGACGAAAAAATACCTCAGAAAAGAAAAGGAAAACGATAAAAAAATAAAACAAAAAGTTTGACAGCTGTGGGGAGAGTACTACCTCAGATAAGTACAGGAGAAAAAATTTCTATATGGTGAACGTGCCAAAATTTGAAGATATACTACCTCCCTTTATTTTTGTATTAAAATTCGTAACTTCCTTTATTTGTAGGTATAGATGTAAATGTAGAATATAGATGAAAAACAGAAGAACATTTTTTTATGGGAGGCTGCTTCATGGATTTACAAAAACAGGAAAAGGAAAGGCCGTTCAAATAAAAGGTTTGGAAAAATGTCAACTATTAATTAATGAAAAATTCACTAGTTTAGTTTTTTCCTTAATTAATTATTAGTACCAATAAAATTAGAAAGAAATGATGTCTTTGAAGAAGTTCCACGAGCCGATCTAAGCATGATTTAGTGCAGTTTTACAAAATGCTGCTCCATGCCTGGACTTGGAAAATGACGAAAAAATACCTCAGAAAAGAAAAGGAAAACGATAAAAAAATAAAACAAAAAGTTTGACAGCTGTGGGGTTTGAACCCACGCCCTTTCGGACCAGAGCCTAAATCTGGCGCCTTAGACCACTCGGCCAAACTGTCTCAGTGCTTAATTTTAAATGTTCTCCTGTATATTCCAGGCAAGATTAGTACTCTGTTTATCCCTTTTGTTTACCACACAGCTTTCCAAATGATGAGAGCTACTACAGAGTAATGGGACTGATGGACAACGATCGGTCTCCAAGTAAACTGATAACCGAATCATCAGGGAAACGTGAGTCATTTGACTTGGGCTGTTTTGATGGTTGCAATATATTCTAGTACTACTCTGTCCTATATAATATAAAAGCATTTTTAACACTATAAAAAATGTTTTTATATTATGGGACGGATGAAATAGTACACTGAACCTCTTTGTGGTCACACATGAAGGCGTCGATTTTATTCTCGTCCTCCTGCCTGGTGCATTCCCGCCTGCTACATCTTGCATGATGTGTCCTAGCGTGGATTTTTGCTGAGTGAGAGGGCGACCTCTGCTGCTGTCCCCCACGGCGCTCCGACCCACAAGTGCAGCCAAAATAAGATGGTGGCTATCAACCATCTCTATCTTATCCTGGTACAGAAGAGTCACTGGCATGATCTTGGTTGCTTACCTCCATGAAGAAAGCAAAGTTTTGTGCCCCATTCTTCTTCTTATTTGGTATCTTTTGGACTAATGCCACATGTTTGTTGATTCCCACTCTCCCTCGGGTATTTCACAAAGTAAACTTCACCACCTTCCATGCATATTGTCATCTTAGCATCCCACCTTCAACAATTGGGCATTTCCCTATTGTGACATCTGACGTAGTAGCCATGTTTCCTTTTGAGCGCTTTTTGGACTCCAATAGTCTCTAGCAAGGTGACCCTTCTTGGCACAGTTGAAGAACTCACATATCTTCTTTCTCTCATCTGTCAGCTACTAATAATCTTCTTCCTTTTTTTTTTCTTTGAGCCCCTCTGGGTAGTTGTTCTCCTTTGGGCACCACATTTCACCTCTTGTCCATTTCTCCTTCACTGCTTCTCATCCTCTTAGTGGACTCCTCTTCCTATTGATATAGAATACCTCATCTTCATATCACTCTATAAAGGTGATTATGTTAATCTCCTTGGCTAACGCCTTCTAATTAGCCAATAAGTTCTACAGCTAAGGATGGTTGTGACGGCTATCCTCTCACCACGGCCATGGTTTATGATCCTTCTCATCCTCCACCGACCTTCTCTTCAGGATGCAGGCATGCAGCTAGGATACACAACATATATGCTTTACTTATGTAAAGTACTAACTAGTACTGGAAGTGTCGTGTTGATACCAACAAGCTCATTTTTTGGTACATTGAGCCATGCCTCATTCTTCTTTGAGAACAATTTTGCAGTTTCTCCTTAGCCACTCCGTCGTCGCCACATCTCGAATGTAGGCCGTCCTCCCTCGTGTTTTTCAAAGCAACACACAGTCTTGCCCGCCTTGATGTGCCACTTCCATAATGCTTCTACACTCCCTGAAAGAGTTGTATCAGTGCTTGCAATGACCTCCCATGAATCCTGACCTTGTAGGAAGGACTTCATGTAGCTCAACCAATAGCCATAGTTGTGGCTATTGAGACTCCTCAAGCCACTCCTTTTGTGCTCATGATACCTAATATCTCAACTAATGCCCAACACATGCTTCCTAGACTAGCTATCTTCACAGTACCATACAGCCCCCTTCTTAGTGACTCGAAACAATGAAGAGACCCATACTCACCAAAGACGACACCTCTTAGTGACTACCGAAGGCACTATGGATAGAACAAAAGGCGGGACGAAGGTAAACAATTAGCTCATATGGGAATGTGGTGCAAGAGACAATGTTTTGTTAACTTGTTTAGGAACTAGGACCTTAGAAGAGTTGAGGTAGGAAAGTCACGGCACTTTCTTAGTCTGGTCCAAACAGGGTTTCAAAAGTCTTTTTTAGAGATGTTTTTTTTTGCTAGAAGAAATGAGTTTCAGAGTGGTGTATTTTAATGTCCATTTGGTATTCATTTGATCTAAAAAATATATGGGAACATGTATTTGCTTCTTTAAAAAGTGATACCCTAAAAAAGTGATTCGTATGAAATGATTGAAAGTAAAAGAAGTGGGCAGAAAAGGAAGGTTATGAGATGAAGAATTTCCATGATCCAATCTAGAAGTGAGTAGTGCAGTTTTATGAGAGACTACTCCAAAATCCGTGGGACTTACCAAAACGGAAAAAGGAAAGGAACGATGGAAATAAAATAAAATAAAATAAACAAAAAGTATGACAGCTGTGGGATTTGAACACATGCTTCCTAGACTAGCCCAACACATGCTTCCTAGACTAGCTATCTTCACAGTACCATACAGCCCCCTTCTTAGTGACTCGAAACAATGAAGAGACCCATACTCACCAAAGACGACACCTCTTAGTGACTACCGAAGGCACTATGGATAGAACAAAAGGCGGGACGAAGGTAAACAATTAGCTCATATGGGAATGTGGTGCAAGAGACAATGTTTTGTTAACTTGTTTAGGAACTAGGACCTTAGAAGAGTTGAGGTAGGAAAGTCACGGCACTTTCTTAGTCTGGTCCAAACAGGGTTTCAAAAGTCTTTTTTAGAGATGTTTTTTTTTGCTAGAAGAAATGAGTTTCAGAGTGGTGTATTTTAATGTCCATTTGGTATTCATTTGATCTAAAAAATATATGGGAACATGTATTTGCTTCTTTAAAAAGTGATACCCTAAAAAAGTGATTCGTATGAAATGATTGAAAGTAAAAGAAGTGGGCAGAAAAGGAAGGTTATGAGATGAAGAATTTCCATGATCCAATCTAGAAGTGAGTAGTGCAGTTTTATGAGAGACTACTCCAAAATCCGTGGGACTTACCAAAACGGAAAAAGGAAAGGAACGATGGAAATAAAATAAAATAAAATAAACAAAAAGTATGACAGCTGTGGGATTTGAACACATGCTTCCTAGACTAGCCCAACACATGCTTCCTAGACTAGCTATCTTCACAGTACCATACAGCCCCCTTCTTAGTGACTCGAAACAATGAAGAGACCCATACTCACCAAAGACGACACCTCTTAGTGACTACCGAAGGCACTATGGATAGAACAAAAGGCGGGACGAAGGTAAACAATTAGCTCATATGGGAATGTGGTGCAAGAGACAATGTTTTGTTAACTTGTTTAGGAACTAGGACCTTAGAAGAGTTGAGGTAGGAAAGTCACGGCACTTTCTTAGTCTGGTCCAAACAGGGTTTCAAAAGTCTTTTTTAGAGATGTTTTTTTTTGCTAGAAGAAATGAGTTTCAGAGTGGTGTATTTTAATGTCCATTTGGTATTCATTTGATCTAAAAAATATATGGGAACATGTATTTGCTTCTTTAAAAAGTGATACCCTAAAAAAGTGATTCGTATGAAATGATTGAAAGTAAAAGAAGTGGGCAGAAAAGGAAGGTTATGAGATGAAGAATTTCCATGATCCAATCTAGAAGTGAGTAGTGCAGTTTTATGAGAGACTACTCCAAAATCCGTGGGACTTACCAAAACGGAAAAAGGAAAGGAACGATGGAAATAAAATAAAATAAAATAAACAAAAAGTATGACAGCTGTGGGATTTGAACCCACGCCCTTTCGGACCAGAGCCTAAATCTGGCGCCTTAGACCACTCGGCCAAACTGTCTTGATGACTAGTTCGATCTATTACGTTAAATATTGTATACCAATTACAACTTGTAGCGTGTGTTTTTTTTTTGTGTGTGCGAGCAACTTGTAGCGTTAAAGAAACTGAAATAATATTCCCACTGTACCTTCTTTTTTTTCTCTCGAAAAAAGTGTCTTGCTTCCCGTATCTAGATATTTGCGTCTATCGGGGCAAGAAACAATTAAATGAGATGCTAACTGGTAACTTCTCAAACTAGTGATAATGTTTGTGTAGTATCACAATTTCTGTGTGTGGGGGAGCTCTCCAAATGATGAAGGTGACTACAAACTGATGTGATTGAATGACAACGAGAGGTTTCCAAATTATTGATAACCGATTAGAAACTATAGATGTGATTTGCAACATCATTAGAGCAATGTGACTCATCTGATTTAGGCGGTTTAAATGGTTAATTATGACCCTCGAGATCGGCCGCAACTTGTGCTTTTTATGTTGGTAGTACAGGTAGCAGATGCGGAGTGTATATTCTATTGAGGAGTTGGCAAGGTATGCAGGATAATTTTGCGTGTATCAAGTTTTGTAGAGAGCATACACAAACAACCAGAAAACTGTCTCTAGAGATGACACACAGACAACCAGAAGATGTTCACTAGGGATCTCACACAACAACAAAACGGAGGCACACATAAGTCATAACTGAGCAAATTTGACCTCAAGTGAAGGATCTAAACAAAACTTTCTCACCTCATTCCATTCACTTCTTAGTACCATCCTACAAGTGCAGATTCTGAATGCATAACTGGCAACCAATCAAATAAAAATGATATCTATCATCAACACACTAGATTATATTTATATGTTTACACAAGCAGTTCAGGCAAAGATTATGCGAGGAAAAGCACCGACAAGAAAAGACGTTAATGTAAGAAGATGGCATTGCCACTACACTGCTGAATCTCGAGTCTCTGTATAATACATAAACAGAGTAGTTATGCCCCTGAAGCATGCTTCTTTTGTATGCAGTTCCATGTTACCTCCCACCAAGGGGATTTCTTTCGACATCCTAACAGTTGTTCTTCTCGGGTACTCATTGTGATCTCTACTGGAGACCGGTGGAGTGCGAGCCGGAGGGCTAGCTCCTCGTTCAATCAAGCGGCAAACTCCTAGTCAATGTTGTGGTTGGATCTGGACCCGGCAAACTTTGATCCGGTGCTCGAAATGGCGGAGATGGCTGAAAAGGGAAGGAGATGACCGGGGGCAGAGTAGAGAGAAAGCGGAGCGGACAATGAGAGTAGCTAAGTTTTGGTCCAAGATGATGGTAGGGGTGAGGTTTTGTGGGGTCGGGTGGGCCAATCCGACGTGACAGATGCGTCTAGGCCGTCTCAAATCTGTCCCACATATGGGCTGGAAATGGAGGTGTGTCTGGGCAGTCTCAACTCTGTCCCACATATGGGCTGGAAATGAAGGTGCTAGACAACCTTGGTTGGGTGGCAATTTTCTATCTGGGTCATATGTCCAAGTTGTCCCAAATATATCCCACATATGGCGACATATGGGATGGAAATAGCGGTCTGGTTGGGTGGCCATTTTCTACCTGGGTTGTGTTTGAGCTGTCTGTCCGAACAAATAGGGGGAATTGTAGAAGGGGGGGGGGGGGGGGGTTGAAGATGCTCTTACTCCTAGACTAGCGATCGTCACGGTCCCAGACTGTGCTCCAGCGAAATCTTCCTTAAGCATCTCTTAGTGACTCGAAACGTTGCTAGAGCCCTGCGCTCATGAAAGACTATACCTTTATAGTGACTACCAGAGGCCCTGCGGTATAATAGGAGGGGGGGGGGGAGGAAGAGAGGATAGTACTAAATGTGATAAAAGTTTAACATTTGGGGATATGAAAAATTTCTGGGAATATATTTTTTCTTCTAAAAAGGAAATTCAAATGAAAATGGTTGAAAGTGTAGGAAGTGGGCAGAATGGGAAGGTTATGGCTTGAAGAATTTCCATGATCTAATCTAGAAATGATTAGTGCATTTTTACACGATTCATGGATTTACAAGAGGAGAAAAAGAACGTTGAAAATAAAACAAAACAAGACAAAAAAGTATGACAGCTGTGGGGTTTGAACCCACGCCCTTTCGGACCAGAGCCTAAATCTGGCGCCTTAGACCACTCGGCCAAACTGTCTTGATGTTTAGTTTCCTGTATTAGCAAATATATTGTGGGAAACCACAACTCGTAGAGTTACATATACACATTTTCCGGGTGAAAAACCAATCTTAGCTTCCAGAGTCCCAGCATATAGATATTTCGGCCTATCCATGATTCATATGCTAACAGGCAACTTCTCAGAGTAGTGATAATGTATGTGTAGTACTCCCTCTTTTTTTCTTAATGAAGGCAGAGAATCTGTCATTTCGAAAGAAAAAAAAATATGCAGCACTCCCTCCATCCCAAAATAAGTGTTCCAACACTTACTTTTGGACGGAGGGAGCAGTACACAATTTCCTGGTGTCAGGGAGCTTTCCAAATGATGAGAGTAACTACGAACAGATGGACTGATGGACAACGAGAGACCTCTGAATAATTGATCTTGCGCTTCTTATTTTAGCAGTAGAAAAGTATATTCTAGGTTTTGTGGAGTTGGCAACGGATCCAAGAGACCGTTGCTTCTATCAAGTTCTCTATAGACCACCCACAAACAACCAAAATATGTTATCTAGAGATCACACACAAACAACAATAAAAAGTTCTCCAAAGATTGCACCAAAAAATGTTCTCTGAAGATCACACAAAAACAACCAAAGAATTGAGGCACACATAACTGAGCAAATTTGGCTTCAGGTGCAACCATCTAAACAAAATATTGTCACTTCATTCCATCCAATAGTTTGTACCATACTGCAAGTGCAGATTCTGAATGCACAAGTGTCAAACCGACCATAGAAAGACTGCTTTGCCTCAATCAACTGCGCCGAATCATATATGCTTCACACGACCGGTTCAGCACAGATTACCAACTAGATTACCGAATCTCGGGTACGCGTATACATAAATACAGTAGTCAAGCGCTTGAAGCACGCTTCTTTGTACACAGTTCCACGTTAGCTCCCTCCCACCAAGGGATTTCTTTTCCACATCCTAACAGGCGTTCTTCTCTCGGGCACTCCTTGTGGCCTTGCGCGAGCCTTTACCACTCCTCGTCCAGGGTAGCCCTGTGGAAGCACAGAACCGTGCACACCAGGATGAAGAAGGAGGTGAACTCGATGAACATGGCCCCCGTCTCGATCAGGCCAGCGTGCCTCAGGATCGCCGGGATGGCGAGGCTTCCCATGGCAGACATGCCGGTCAAGAACTTTGCGGCTTTCATCCAGCTGAAAAATGAGATGCCCTGTCTGATTATAACTGTTATGGTAGCAAATGTGTGGATCAGCATCCTAAGTTGTGATTGCCTAATGCCTATCATGTCTGCTGTGCTGATATACATGTTCAGTTTACTACTTCTCCAAAGGAAAGAGAATCATCAATTTAGAACTTACGCTCCACCCTCTCCGCTACTCAAGAACCGTGTGGATCCGTCGCCAAAGAACAGGCATGGCATTGGCACAATGATATACATGAGTGCTGCAGAACAGAAAAAGCATGCACAAGAACGTCAGTGGAAAAGCCACAGGAACTTGCTCACAGTGATTGAGGAGGATAACAAACTAGCAGCCACCTGCTAACATAGGCCACCAGTTGTTGTACAAAGCACATGCCTGCACCAAGAAAATAAATAGTCATTGAATTCGGAAGTAACAACTTGGTCAAATAATGAAGGGATAGCAATCTGATGCTGCTCGATAACCTCCATATAAAATAATTACTACAGTAGTTGTGCATGTCGATACAATCAGACCAATCTTTGTGTGCATCAACTCTAAGATGATTTTTCTAGCATGTGGGACTCCTAACTGAATAACAAGAGTAACCCTGAAGTGACCAGCAACTATGTCACAATATTACTCTTCCGCACATTCCTTGCCTCTTTGGCACAATCACACAATAGAATACTGGGCATAAGTGAATTGTAGAAACAAAACTTGAAACCAATCTGTCAGGTTGTCCTCAAAGTTACTGGAACTGACGGTGAGTAAAACAATTGCTGCCACTGTACCATCTTTCAGAAACCTGATTCAGTGAGCTGTAGGCATGAATGTACATAGCTTACCAGGATTTGCAAAAGAACGCTCGTGGAGAACATACACGCAAGTCCAGCGAGCCTGTAAGAGAAATTTTTAATAAGACGGCACACTTGTCAAATGCAAAACAATGGTTAAGAGAAAGCAGAATAATGAACTTACACTGTGAAGACACACGCCAAGAGTAAGTTGACAGCAGCATCCAGCAGCAAGGACGAAAGCAAAGCAGACGAGGAACACACAAGTTAGTCGTCAAACACTTGAAGCAATTTGCAAGATATAAGAAAGATTGATATTATCAAGAACTGCTCAGAGTGCAAGAACCTAATATAAATGCTGAAACTGGACCGTACTACCGGAGGGTAACTGCTCATTACATAGCATTAATTCATGAGAATGGATAAGCCCATCGATAAGATGCAAACGAAGTGGACGCATCACGGCCCCTGTTCCACGCAAATCTACGCCCCTGGCAGCACAGCTGACCCCGTTTCCCCTAAGGAAAGCGCACTGATCTGACTGGGCAAAATCAGGCCGTGCACTGATTTTTGTCCCCGTGCCAGCCTCGCCCACGCTACCAACCTACGCAGAGCCGCCCGGCCGGCGCAGCACGGCGCTCCGACCAACCCGCACCAACCAATCGGATCCCCCCGCACCCTGGCCCGTCAATTCGCGACCCCATGCCCCCAGCAAGAACCCTAGCCGCCCGATCCCCCCGCCGCAGCAGCCCGAATGCGAGCTCGGCCCGATCACCCGGGGAATAGGAGCTGGGTCGGGGGCAGGAAGAGAGATCCCTTACCTTCCACGGTCATCGCCATCTCCGGCGGGCGGCGGGCGGCGGAGCGAGTCTTCCCGGCGGTGGGGCGGGCGAGCACCTGTCGCCTCCTCCTGCTTTCCTCTCCTCTCCGACTCCAATAACTCCTCTGACCGACCGACCGACCGACCGAGCGACCTGCTGATACCATCTCGCGCTGGCAGGTGGGCCCAGCCGGATTTGGTGGGACGGGCCCGAAAGCCTTGGTGGGCTTTGGTTGGGGCGCTAGGGCAAGAGATCTCGGGGCTGAAGGGGTTTGCTTGCTTGGGCTTTTGGAACAGCGGCGGCGGCGGAGAGGCGAAGAGGAGGGAGGCCAGCCATGGTGCGGCTGACGCTGGAGCAGACGGCGAGGGAGGCGGCGCCCGCCGGCTGCCTCGCCACGTTCCTCGACCTCTCCCACCGCTCCTTCACCGACGTAAGTGGGCCCTCATCCTCCCTGCCTCCCGCAGGCCGCCTCGGTCCCGGCTGCTTCAGTCAGTTTAACGGTGGCTCGCCGGCTTTGCTCATCTATCTCTCTGTCGTCGCTGTGCGTGGCTGCCGGATAGGTGTCGTGCCTGGGGAGCTTCAAGAACCTGGAGCGCCTCGACCTCGGCCACAACTGCCTCGTCACGCTCGAGGTACATCCTTCCTCACGCTCAATCTCAAATGCCACGCGCTCCAAAGATTTACTACTGCCCTTGATGTGATTGCTCGACAGAAACAGATAGATAGATATATTCTTGCCGACATTTCACCCCTTTGGATTGGATATACGCAGAAAGTCCTATGTCGTCGTTGTCGACTTGTTCTAGTTGCTGTCGGAAGAAATGCATCCGTGCTGCCACCATTTTCGTCTGAATTTATTGTCGCGACCAACAATGGTAGATAACTGGGAAGCAACTGTAGCTGTAAAATGATGCTACAGAGAGCTAATTCGATGATGCGCTCAAATTGAGATTTAGCTAGTGGTTGTGGCTTATGGAATATGATGATAGGTGATAGCTGGTCAGCCTGTTCCATGGGACTGTTAAACACTACTAGCTGTTATGTTCATTTGAGCCTCTGTGTATCTTCTTATTGTCACTTATTACGGTCATTTCTTTTACATGTTGTAGGGTTTGTCCGCGTGCACCAATCTCAAGTGGCTCTCGGTTATTGAAAACAAGCTTGTCAGCTTGAAAGGTGCCGAGGTCCTCTCGAAGCTGCAGGTGGGAAGCTTTCCTGGCCCTGCATTTCCATCTGATTGAACCCATCCAGGATTGAATGTTAGCTCGCTACTTTTTTAGGGGAGAATTTTAGCTCAGTTCATGAACCATAATGCTCGAGAGTTTTTCTTATCCCTGCTTGTGCAGGTACTGAATGCTGGCAAAAATAAATTGACAAGAATCGATGAGGTCAAATCGATGACAAGCCTAGGAGCCTTGATTCTCAACGGTATGTGGTGTATGAATGCTATACACTCTCAACTGCTCATCTTTCCCTGTTGTTAGCTTACTTGATTTACTCATGTTGGATCTTGGTGATTGTTTGTGCAGACAACAACATTACTTCCATCTGCAAGCTTGATCCCCATCATCAGTTGAATACTCTTGGTATGCATATTGATATAACACTTATTTATTACAATGGACTGTAGGACTGCATACCTTCAATGTTTTTTTCCTGTACGGTGTCATCTTACTTCTCAGTTCTTGCTAATAATATGAAGAATCAATCGATTCTGGCTGTTGTAAACAAGAGTAACTTTTATTATATAAACTGCAAGTACAAAATACCAACCTTGTCAAATGCAGTATATAACTCCATGTAGCGAGTAGCGTTCATGTTGGAACTCAAAGAAGTGTTGCATGGCAAATGCTAACTAATTTATGTGTATAAGAAATTCATATTGCTTTAGTAAAGTTCGAATTAATTAAATACGAATTTATGTACAATTCATTCATGCTTTTCTGTATCCATGAACTTGTTAATTGTGATTCATGCTTTAGTGTCTCCCTGAACTTGGTTAATTGTGAATATTTGCTCTGCCACAGTTCTCTCTAAGAATCCAGTTATTACTTTTGGTGATGCTTTGGTCAATGCCAAGTCTATAAAGAAGGTACTTATTCTTTATTTATTTAATCTGCAAAAAAAATGCTTTGGTGGCTCTGTTATGTAGCATTTCTAACAGTATTCGACTATCGTCTTATTGTTACAACTTCCGCCAGATATCCATGTCTCACTGTGAAATAGAAAGCATTGGATCTTCTCTTGCTGCATGTGTGGAACTGAAGGAACTTCGGCTTGCTCACAATAAGATCACTGTATGTACATGAAGGGCAATTTTATTTATTCATCTCCTGTGCATTAATTGCTATTGTTTCTTGTTAACATGGTCTTATGCACCTGTAACTTGCAGACAATTCCATCAGACTTGGCAAAAAATACCAAAATCTTGAACCTTGACTTGGGAAATAACTTAATTGAGATGGAGTCAGATTTGAAGGTTTGCATCTGATTTCGTCCCCACATGTTCAACACCATGGTTTGCTTAGATTGTTTTAACCATTGGTTTGGTTGCTAGGTCCTTTCTGAACTGCGCTACTTGAGGAACCTAAATTTGCAGGGAAACCCTATTGCTGAGAAAGGCACCCTAGCTAAAAAGGTGACCTCTCTCTGTGACTTCTCTTCATTCCAGAGTGTATTGTAATTGTCGTTCTTGAGTAACTTATATGTATTCTCTCAGGTCATGAAAATTGTGCCGAACTTGCGCATTTTCAATGCAAAGCCCATAGAAGCCATTTCCCAGAATGAGAACTCTGGGAAAGGGAGTAAGCTGAAGAAGGATGAAGAGATGCCTGATCGTGATCCCATCGATTCTAATACGGAAAAGAAGGAGAAAAGGAAACGGTCAAAGCAACAAGTGCAGAGCCCTGAAGAACCTGCTTCCAAAGATACTCCTCCAGCTGCCACCATTGCTGCCCCAGTGAAATCCGCATTGTCGGATAGTAAGAAAAAGAAGAAGGAGAAGGTAGTCACGGAGCAGGACAAGAGCAGCAGACCGAAAAGCAAGGATGACAAGGCTTCTTTCGATGATACCGAAGGAAAGGCCAAGAAGGAATCCAAGAAGAAGAAATCTGCCAACAAAGGAGATAAAGATGCGGGAGGAATCGATGACACAGAAGTGTCGTTTGCAGAGTTGATGTTTTCTGGAGACGGCGGTGTCCCAGAGCCCATGCCGAAGGACAAGACCCAGGCAACTGCTGTGGATGGAAAATTTGTCGGAGGCCTGGTGATTGATCACACCAAGAAGAGGAAGAAGGCGAAGGGCACCCCTATCGACGCGTCAGATCTTAAGCAGTTGTGCTCTGCGCCCGAGGTGGGTGCGGGTGGACTGTCGGGCTGGGATTAGTGGTGCCTAGTGGCTTGACAGACGATGTGTATGCCCAGTGAGTAGTGTTAGTAAACTCATGTTCTAGGATCTCTGCTGCGATGAGAGCCCTTGTAGGCAGCATCTGAATTTCTTTCGACAGTTCTTTTGCACCTGAAATATGTAACCTAACTTTAAAATGTTTGTTTGAATTTTGTGAAACTTGAGACGATGATAATTGGACTCCATGCTTGACCACTCATAATTTTATGAAACTTGATATGATGAAAAAAAAAATCTAGTTATAGAATTTTGTTGACATAGTTCTCAACTTTTTTAGTTGTTTGAACCTTTCTACAGAGATTAGCGAAGCGTTGCTCAGCATTAACATATACAGAGATAAACTGGAACTGGAGTAGTTAGCAAGGCTGCAAACTACAGTGACAGCGTTGCTCAGCAATAAAATTAGGAAATACAGAGATTATTCACAATTATAACCAGCAATTCTTATTTGAGGCCGTTAAGAGTCATCATTGATATATCTCATTGTCATGAAACTCACACCACACGTACTGAACATTGAACATGGCAACGAGATCCACCCGAGACATTTCATCAGCATGCGCTGTTTGACCTAAGCCACTACAAAACTAACCTCGTCCACACACGAGTAAAACAGGGAAAATTTCCGAGCACAAGCCAAATATTAGGGAGAACTGGAACAGAGCTCTGTGTCTTCGTCTTCACCAGGGATCATGGTGTTAGGGCGCTATCGGAACCGTTGGAACCGCTTGCTGACAAATTCATACGGCGGAACTTTATCGACTGCGGAAGAAAGCAAGGGAAAGGAATTCACATTAATTCATAAGCTGTGTATAAATTTTGAATTATCAGCCGCATTTTTGAAACCTAGAGGGAAATCAAGGAGCATACCATCTCCATAGCTAGCCATTGTAGGTTGGGAAGATAACAACATCTTAGCAAACGCTGTAATGTCATCTAGGGTCAGTTCCTCCATGCACTGAAGAAAATGATCGATAGGCTTCCTGTTGTGATGCAAACAAACAAAAAAAACAGGATCGATGAGTTTCTTCTATGAGACAGGCTTGTGAAATATGGTTCGAACCGATGAAGATATAGACTTACCTGCTACCATAAGTCAAAAGCTGCCTCCCTATATCTTCTGCAACAATTACCTGCAGTGCAAAGTCAACAGATGGATATCAAATCCTTTTAAATATACGTGATAACTGACAAGCAACAAAGAATGGTGTGTGGCTCCAAACATACCCTTGACTCAAGATTCATTAGCACAGATGAAATCGTCGAGTTTTTCGCACGTGTCAGCTCAACCTCCGTCACTAAATGCATGCAAATTAAATCATATTTTAGAACATGCAGCTTCAGTGAAACCTCAGACAGATTTACCAAATAGGGAATGGCCCGTACCTTGTCCAGGCGTTGCAATAGCAATCAATTCCTGCACAGCGACATCAACAGCCTTTGCAACAAAATCTGGTGGCTGGAGTATTAAAAATGGACAAGAAATCATATTAAAACTCCAATAGAGAATGAAAATCCAAGAGGCCGGTGACATTACAATATTAAAATTCAAATAATTATGTTTCATGCTAGAGTTGAACGTTATAAAATGGCACACGTATAGGTAGCATAGTTTTGCTATGAGAAATAAAAAACAAGTAGACTTTGTCAGAAATATCATATGTTCAAACATTTATATATCAATTCACATTTGTGTTTTTTCTTCATTCTAATGCTTGTTTTGCCAACATCACCAGCAGAAAGTCAGTAGATGTACGAAAGGTCCTGATGCATTCAAAAGCCCATAAAATGACGTTGAAGGATAAACTCACCGTTGTCAAATAGATACCAAAGAGGCCAGTGCTATCATATACATTACTGAATGCTGAAAATGATTGGACGTCGTGATATTTAGTTAAGACTCTCAGGTCTGCAAAGAAACAACAGTGAACTTAGCCTTTTCCACAAAGCATTCACCCCCTTTGAAACAAGAAATAATTAAAACTTCAAAAAATAAACTAGACAGTTCAGCCAGCAGAACTATTCTGAAATGTAAAAAACAGTAACTGAAACAACCACATAAAGTTAGTTTACACCATGGCAACCATACTAGAGATGAACAAATGCAGTGTGTTCGTGACTTACAAAGCCGCGAATGCATCCCTTTTCCAGGACCACCAGAGGAGAATGAGCCGCCGCCACCCATTAAGGTCTTCAAAATATTATTGTTGTTGCGCATGAACATTCAGGAATTAACAATTAGAATGTGAAGATGCGGATGTCAATCTAGACCAAATCATTACTATCAAATACCAACCCTTAGCTATACCTGTATGACGGTCATAATTGTAGCATCTCTCTCTTTAAGCCAGCCGCCTGGCACTTCAAAAGCCAACGCAACATGTGTCATCTGCAGGCAAAGAGATGAGTAAAATTTCAAGCTAGAACATAAGGAAGTCTCAAAACTCAAAATGGAATACTTGATTAGAAAGAATATTACATCTGATTCTGCTTTGTGTCTGAAGTCACCACCTGTATACGTAGACTTTGGTGTTTCCATAGGGGACCCCTTGTGCCAATCAGACAACAAAGGTTCTGCAACATCTAACAATTGTTGATGATCAACACCTGACGCTGCTAGAACCACACGATCAGCAGTGAAATTTTCCTGTTATAGAAATAGCAACGCTTCATGTTTTTTGAATAAAACATATTCATTGCATTGTAGAGAATATTAAAACAACCATATGGTGAGAACAGCATAGCTGAAACTGTTGCTCCTACAAACAATCATGATCCATGGATTGAAAATAAAGTTGTAAGACTAGAACAATCCTGATCACAATTTAGCATCTCTCATAGTTGCTGGCACTGGATCAGCCACATACAAATCAATTCTAGTATATTATGCGGTTAAATAGAACTACTTCTATATTTTAGCGCTGCCAACAGAATAAATTGTTAATATCTAGAATCTGTCGCAACTACATCCACGGAAAACTTAAAGTATAGGGAGCAAAACGACCAAAGTGTGCAAGGATGCTCCACGGTGACCAGCATGCTGATATCATGTAATGCTTTTGAGATGTGTTCACTCTATGTAAATGGTCACCCTACCAAAAATTATGTAAAGGCAAGCTGCCAAGCAGCAAGCCATGTTCAGGAGGAATGCAAAACTCAAATGTCAGAAGCAGTACATGATAGAACTTCCGAATAATATCGGCATTGATGATCCCAAGAGCCTCCTCAGGAGCTATCAGCGGGTTCGCGATCGCCCCCTCGTATCCAACAAGGTTAAGTACTTCCTGAAGAAACTTCTCCGGGTTCTTCTGCACCGCATGGACCTCCTCTCGAGTAAGGGCCAGCTGACAAGCAACAAATCAACCACCATAATCAGCGCACAACAAACAAGATACCCACCCATAAGTTGTGTGTGAGAGAGAAAGACTGTAATGCATCGATGACATTCCGCACCTGCCGGTCGACTTCGTCCTGGACGAAGAGCGGGTTGCGGACGCTGTCGAGGAGCACCTCGACGGCCTGCGGAATGTAGGCCTTGAGCGTGTCGTAGCTGTAGACCATCTGCTCCCTGGAGGCGGAGGCGCCGACGTTGCCCCCCGTGGCCTCCACCTCCTGCACGATCTGCATGTGGCTCCGGTGCGCCGTGTCCTTGAACGCCAGCTTCTCCAGCAGGTGCGTCGCGCCGGTGGACTCGGGCGACTCGTGGATCGAGCCGGACGCCACGAACACCCCCACGCACGCCGTGGGACCCTGACAAACCACCGCACGGAGGCGTCAGCGGAGCACCATATGGGCTCATCAGGAGGGGGAGATGGGGGAGGTGGGTGGTACCGGGACGTCCTCGGAGGCGACGCGGACGCCGTTGGGGAGCGTGGTGATGCGGGTGGGGAGGCGGGCGAGCTGGTCGGGGAGGCAGGGCGGGAGGTCGAGCCCCGGCAGCGGGTGCAGGAGCGAGGTCGAGCGCGCGGCGGAGGCTGCGCCGGAGAGCCGCCGCGTCATCGTCGGCAGCGGCGGCGGCACTCTTTGGACCTCGCCGCGCACCAGCGGCAGGGACGCTTCGCACAGCTGCAATTGACGCAATCCATCCCAGAAACCGTGAGGCAGGCAGCAGGGCGACTAAATACAAGCGGGCGAGCGGCGGACTCACCTTGCGGAGCAGGCGGGCGGATGAGCGGAGCCGGAGCATCGCGGCGGCGGGGCCGGGGCTGGTGGAGGGAGCCGCCGGCGAGGAGGAGGAGGAGAAGCTGCCGTGGAGGAGGGGAAGGGGGAAGGAATAGTTCGGCTCGGTCTGCTGGGCCTTAGGTAGGGTTTTTTTGGTGCCACGCTGGGCTCGGACCGGGCCGTCGTCCACTGGAGACCCGGTAGAATGAGCCCAAGAAGAGTTCCCGGCCCTTCCTCTTCGTCTAGTTTTTCCTTTTTTTTTTCTGCCTTATCCTCGGAGAGCAGGAAAAGGCCACGGCCACGAGCCGCTGTTGCTGCTTCCCTCCTCTCCTCTGTTTTTCTCTGCCTCTCATGGAGGCCTCCATGCTCAAGCCGTCGGTGTTGCTATCTCCGGCGAGGGGAGGGCCCTCAACGGCGCGGGGGCGGGGCTGCGTCGTCGCCGGCGCCGGCGGCCGCGGCAGCAAGGTCGGACGGCTGGTTCTTGGTTGCTTACTGTTCATGGAGAGCGAGCTCCATCCATCGTCTCTCACACGCTGCTTCTTTTTCATTTCTTTCCAATCAATCAGAACCTCGAGACACGGCGGCCGGAAGGGAGCGAGCCGGCCAGAGGAGCCCACGGCCATGTCCTACCCCTGGCGGCAGCGGCGGTGAGCAGCAGCGCCGCCGCCCTGCCGTGCCACGCCGCGACCTCTCCGGCGGCGTACGAGCAATCGCTGTACAGGGCGGCGGTGGTGCTGGGGGAGCTGGACCCGGCGACGGCGAAGGTGGTGATCGGGGTGGCGGGGCCGGCGCTGTCGGCGGTGGGGTTCCTGTTCGTGGCGCGGATCGTCATGTCGTGGTACCCGAGGCTGCCGGTCACCAAGTTCCCCTACGTGGTGGCCTACGCGCCCACGGAGCCCATCCTCGCCGCCACCCGCCGGGTCATCCCGCCGCTGGGCGGCGTCGACGTCACGCCGGTCGTCTGGTTCGGCCTCGTCAGCTTCCTCAGCGAGATCCTCGTCGGGCCCCAGGGCCTCCTCGTCCTCCTCTCCCAGCAAGTCTCTCCCTCGTAGTATCTTCTTCAGCTTAGCCAAAAATGCTTCTTATTTTCTGAGTGTAATATATGAGCTTATTATCATGGGTGTGCATGAGTTTGACATTCGAAATTTTGCCAAAATTTGTCAAGAAACAGTTCAGCTCCCGCGACGATCCCGAATTTTTTCTCCCATTGCAAACAGAAGATACAAGTCGAGTCCAGACGTGGAAACCAAGTCCATATTCATACTCAACTATACTATCTGCCTTTCCGGCAATGAAGCTTTTCGCTGCCAAAGGAGAAAGATGCACAGGTTGCAACAATTTGACAGTACTAAACGATGAATTGTGAAACCATTCCGAATTTGCTTTAGGTATGAACTCATCACAAAATCGATGTGGCAACACCCCAAACAGAAGAGATCCCTAATCAGAAGGCGACTCGGTCGACGCAGAACTAAAAGCACAGTGCAAGACAAAGGCATCATCAGGAAGATGGATTTGAACTAGTTGCCATTTACAAGGGGGCACGCTTCGCGCCCGTGTTTATACAAATAATCGTTACACCCACCACCATCTGATTTCGGCGGCAAATGTCATCTCGCTGTGTATTCTGTATGAGAACAAGATTATATACCATACTATCCTCCTTGGAAAGAAGAAAAAAAACATTTCCCTCCTACAACCCATGTATGTATATTGTTCTGATCTATCTCCAATTGGGTGCTGCATGCCTCCCTGGCTTCTACAGGCAGCCTCTGTTTGTTGAAGCAGCAGCTAATGACTATTTGTACTGTAAGTCAGTATACAGCTGAGAGTAGCTAAAGCCGGTCAAAAATTAGGGCGACAGGCAGTGACTAGTGGTTGATTGAACACAGCTCCCACTTCCCTTCGCCGTCGATGAGTTTCAGTTCCAACGAATGGAAGGGTATGAGAGCAGGCCTCTGTGAAAAAGATGAGAGAAGGCTTCAGCATCACACACACACACACACAGAGTTTCACATTTAGAAAGACGCGGCCACGAGGGGCCAAAACAAGGGAGCTCGAAACGAAATCCCGTGGGACAAGGAAATCAGATCCGATACCCAGCGGTGCTTGTGTTAACTTGCAGAGGCTCGGGAGGATAAATTGATGAATAAAGTACTTACTTGGGAGGAAGTGACCACAGTTATACCCATGTCAGTTGCTAGCCTGTACAAATGCTCCTCGACATCGACACTCGTAGCACTGCGGTGAGCATACAAGATTTTTTAGTAGAGATTGACAAACGAAATGGGAGTACAAAATATAGCGTGATACAACACGTACTTGGTGCACTCGTCAAGGATGCCAAACTTAGGAGAGTGAAAGAACAGGCGGGCCTGGAAAGAAAACAGTCATTTCAAGTTAATACGCCGTTTGGTTCGCATAAAGGTACAGAGATAGCTTGAAACAAACTGTGAGCATATAACCACTGACCATGCCTAGCCTCTGCTGTTCTCCCAAGGACAAAATGTCTTCCCAATTGGGAGTAGCATCCCAACCTTCTCTTTCGAGAAGATAGACCAAGCGAACATTCTCTAGAATTGTCCTCAGGTGATCGTCCAGCGATCTAGACCTGTCACCTACATCGCCAAGGTTTATGGTGTCATGTCACTACAAATCAATATAAACCTTTGCTCATAACAATACAGGGTAAGGTCAACATATTAAAACTTCTTTTAAAATACCATCAACTAGCACAGACCACTTTGAATTAAAGCTTCATCTAAGAAACGCGTTATATTGGTGCATTCCTTCGAATTTTAGTACACAAGGTTTTTATAAATGTGTGTTTCGCACGTTGAATACAGAGGCTGAAGTCGACAGCTAGATGTTTGCCTTTGCAGAGTTAGGTAACACTTACTTGTTTTGGACAATGTAAGCATCTTCAACTCTGCCTCCTCACGTGAGAGAGGATATATGATCTGATCTCTCAAGGTTCCAAGGCAAGTATATGGGCGCTGAGGAACGTGAAATATCCCTTCAGATGGCACGGTGAGCCTTCCGGAAGCTACAGGCCACAAAGTTTGGAGCACCCTAAAAATGGAACTCTTGCCACTGCCGTTTGGACCTTCAGAAGAAATAATCACATATATTAGAGAAACAATGTTGGCATGGTGCTAAATAAAGCCAAGCAGAAGCGGTCAGATCACATACCAGTGACAAGAAGGCTTTTTCCTTGAGACACATCACAAGACAATTGGCTAGCCAGTAGCTTTTGCGATGGGGTCACAATATCCACATTACGGAAGGAAATAGTTTCTTCAGATGGCACACTGATAACATTTGAGGGCATGACAGCATCTAGAAAAACAACAGTGTCATATCCAGGTACAATTCATAGCATCAAGATGCCAAAAGGCTAAAACCTTTTAACTTCGATAACATCATCAACTGATTATGAACAAAACAATTCAGCATCTTACAAATTTGATGAACTAATTTCCAGCTGTGGTCAAGGTGGTCAACAATATCATATGATTACTACCAAGGTTTCTACAATCAGTAATGGTGGTACCTCTTAACCAGTTATGGACAGTTAATAGTTTTACAGAACAGCAGATGTTGCACTAAAGAATATTGAGTAGCCAGATGCCCAGATTTGCCAACTAAAACTGACAGTTTTTTGCATTGTCTAGAGAAATTCCAGTACACAGTGATTTTCAATTTTTCCTCCACTCAAGAATTTTTTGTATCAAAAATTACAGTGATGACATTACATAGTTGGACAAAGTTGCAAAATAAGAAGGTTGACTCTTATGATACTAGACTGAACATGCTCACATAAAATTTTATCATATGGGCGGTTAGTGTTCATAATTTCAGTTCAAGAGCTTGTGGCAGGTTGCACAATGGTTGACCAAAATAGGAGTTATGCTGCTGATATGCAATATCATTTTATATTCAAATGACATAGGTTTCTGACTCAAGCATATGAGGCACTAGAGTTTGCAGTGAATTGAAACTTACTGCTTTGAGATGCCTTTAGAAGCTCCTCGAGTTCAAAGATCCTATTGACACCACCAGAAAGTTCAAGGAATTTCTTATGCAACTCGAGAATGTCACCAAAAGCTATGAAACTTTGTGACACTACAGATGCCAAGAACCGCAGGGCATGTGCTAACTCTCCTGCAATTTCAAAATGAGAACATATTGTAAAACTGTACGCAAAATAATATCGATAAAATGGGTCGGTTTCAAGATTTACCAACCTTGTGTTGAAGTCAAAGCTCGGTCCCCCTTGTGTTCCAAAGCATATAACAGACTCAATCCCCATGTCACATTATGAGGCAGCTGCTTCGTCACGAAATCATCAAATATACCATAAAGCCATCTTTTCCTCAAAAGAATCTTCGAGTGGTTGAGCAAAGTTGCGAACTTAGCTTCAACCATCTGATTTATAAGAAAATAATGACAATGTGAGGCCATATACTTTTACTAACAAATCCTGTGCCAGAAGTGCAGATGAAGCTACATGTAATGTATTTTTATCCTTTCTTTTTCAACATAAGTTATGCTTGTGATTACATGAGTCATTCAGTATTTAGCATTTCAATTGAAATTCAGAATAATTATTTAGCACAATAAATAGGAAATTTAACATAAGAATCACAATACATAAAATTCATAAATCTGAAGGAGCGTTCATGTGGTAGGAATAACTCACAGCTCTTTCCCTTGATCCACCACCAAAGAAAGCAATTGACTCAGCATGTGTCCGCAGTCTTGAGTGCATGAACCTTGAACAACAAATATTAGAAGGTCAATACTGGAAGTTCATCATGCTATAAGAAAGCCAAATACACAAATACCCAACAAATTATATCACTAACCTGAAAGAACTTTCAAGTTCTTGTTCTTGGTTTGAAAGATCACCGAAATCAGGGGAAACGGCTCTTAGAAAACCAAGCCCTAGCAACATGTATGCGTACAAAATAGCAACTCCTCTTCTCCCAGATAAAAGCTTCATTCTCCATGTAAACCTGGAGAATAGCAGTAGCTTAACTATGAAAGCCTGATTAACCAAAGAACACCGGAGCAACACATGAGGCCACAAAGAACTCACCAAAGAATGTCAACTGATGGTTTCACCATTCCAGTAACTAAGCCAGCAAGATCATTCGTCAACTTCTCCACATCACGTGTTATTCTTTGGTCTGCATCAATCTCCATGCCTGTCATGTTAAATACCTGGAAAAGAAAGGTCAAACTGCTCAGCTTTTATTCAAACAGAAATATTGTCATGACAGAACAATGCTAGCAACAGTTATAAGGGGAAAACACTGCTGCAAAATGGAACAAATGACTTGCAAATTACACATTTTGTTAAGGTAATTTACCTTGTAAAAAGCATTTCTTTTCAAATAATATGCAAGTAGATGGTTGGTCATGCGAATTCGCCATCCAAGAGCAATCTTTGAAGTAAGGTGTCTGTAAAGAAATACTCAATCAGGTCATGTAATCAATTATGAAAAATGAACTGCCACTCTAAAAATAGTTAAATACACGCAAGCATGAGTAGTACTTTCATTCTTGTGGTGAAGACCACATGAGGTAGCATAAAGTAATGTTTCAGATGAAACATTTGAATAGATAGTAAATATTTAAAAAAATGTGCGGGGTGCTTTGCTAAGAGAGAACGTCGTGACAAGCAGTCAAGCATTTCAAAATAGTGGAACCAAAAGTCCAAATTAACCTCAGTGATGGTGCCACAATTGAATTTGCAGCACTTTGCATTACACTGGTCCCGATCAATCGAATGAAGGCTGCCTTGTCCTGCTCCAGGACATACTTAACACTAGTCCCTGTCAAGACGTGCAACTTGTTACAAAAATTGTACACCAGCCAGCTCCAGTTCTTGTAGTAAAGGAAAACACACGAGGAGCCAACCATTCAGTGAAGCTATACGATCAGATATCCAAGTCCGAGATAGTACAAGTACTGCAACTGCAAGCAATTGTGCCCCTTGCTTATCAACGATTTTAGGAACCTGCCAAACATTCAAGAAAATCATTAGAATTAACTATCTAATAAAAACCCTTAATCAATTAGGAAATGTAATTGTGTACCAGTATTTTAGACATTGCAGCAACTCTAACAGGCAAAGGTCTCGGCGAGCACTGCAATTGTGGGATCAGATGTGGCTGTTCTGTGGATTCTATTTCCATATTGGGGGAAGTAGCTATGACCTGTGTTGAATAAGAATGTTCCTTGGGGCCCGATAAAGTATTTTCCTGGTAATAGAATGTGTTAAAGAGTGACACAACGAAGACCAATAGTAGCAGTACAGACTATGAAATCATAACTACCTTTGTATTAGCACTAAAAGCCCTTTGAACAGCAAGTGCGTCAGATTTGCGGTCAGTTTCTGATGACTTCAATGCATCAAACTCCGATTCAGTAGGAAGGAAGGAGCCATTTCTACAAAAACAAGAGGATCACACAAAGTTCAGCCTTCTAGAGACAACAGGTCAAAAGAAGAAAAGAAAAAAAGGAAAAGAATCATGAACGTAACCTGTTATCTTGAACTTTCCACCCTCCTTCACCATCCAAGGACAAAACAACATCATGAAAAGCAACTAATGCTGGTCGGTGAGATATTGTTATGCATGACGTGCCCATT
Source organism: Triticum urartu (assembly GCF_056163025.1). Classification (NCBI taxonomy): domain Eukaryota; kingdom Viridiplantae; phylum Streptophyta; class Magnoliopsida; order Poales; family Poaceae; genus Triticum; species Triticum urartu. Next base: position 728,526,963 of record NC_141875.1, on the reverse strand, counting down.
GCTCGGACCCTATTGCAGAAACGTTCTTCCATATCAGTCGTCACAGCACTAGTACACTCATCCAGGATGGCAAACTTGGGCTTATGGTAGAACAATCTCGCCATTCCCAATCTCTGTTGCTCACCAAGAGACAACTCATCACCCCAGTTAACTTCCTTGTCGAGAGGGTAGCGTTCTAGCAAGTATTCTAGATCAACCTGCAAAAGAAAAAAAGGACAACACTAAGGATCCCCAGAAAGGTTTATTAAATACTTGTTCGGGAGAAAGAAGCACACAAACAAAATGAGTGGGGTATAGCTGAACAAGGCCAGCGTATTGGTTTGAGTATAATTACATTCTTTAGAAGATCCACCATACCACCATAGCTAAGTGGTTCGGTTTCCTGATCTGCTGTAAGTGGATAGATTAACTGGTCGCGAAGTGTTCCGACAGCTGTATATGGTCGCTGGGGGACATAAAAGATTTCCTTGTTAAGATTAGAACCAACACCAGGTTTGACAATGTGGCCAGATACAAGTGGCCACAGACCCCCAAGAACACGGAAAAGAGAGCTTTTTCCACTACCGTTGGGACCTGAAATAAACATCACAGACACATAGAAATATTAATTTCCCATGCCTGCAATTTTCATGTAAAAGTGGCAGAAAAGACAGGGAAGACATAAATATAGCATCAGGCATACACATAAATAATTAAATATCAAGAGCTTGAGACATCACCCTACCAAGTTCAAGCACACAAACTTTGAGGCAGTTCTCAAGATAAGGCTGGCCAATAAATGACGTCTAAGCCAACAAAACATTTAAAATGATCTGTCTAAGGTTGACAACCGGAAAATTAACCAGACCACAAAGAAGATCAATTTAAACTGTGACCCCTCCACAAATCAAGACCAAGCATCTAGGGTCAAAGCACTGGTTTTAAGAGTTTTTCCCAAGTGAAAGAGAGGTGATTTTAGGCAAAGATCTATAACCAGCTTCTAACTAACACCAACCTGTATGAGGGGAATAGATTGACTAATGGTAATGAGGAAATATCAACAGAAGTTGACAAATCCTACTTTAAACCCACAACTATCAAATGCACAAAGGAGGTTTATGTATACCGTGTATGGAAGAAGCAACAATCAAATTACCGTCATTTCTTCTAGCAATGAAGGTGTAAACATTCAATCGATTCAGTTTCATTGCAGCCATGACTTAGAACCAGATCTAGGGGAGCAAATATTTGATAGAGAGGTTACAGCTTACCAGTGATCAAAAGATTAGAACCCGACTCCACCCGGAGAGTTAAATCATCAACCAAGACATTCCCAGAGGGTGTCACCACCTGTAACGAACTTCTATTTATATCTTGGTATCGAACAGATAAAATAATGAGCATAATACTCCCACCATCATAATTACCTTAACACCTGAAAATTCTATATAGTTTGCCTCACTAATATAATTTTTGGCAGAAGAATTTCGGCTCATTGATCTGTCACGAACCCCAGATAGCTCACGTGAAACATCCAGTAACTCATGAATACGGTCTGCATAGCCACTGTCAATCGGAGCGCAGAGTTTATCAGCATAAGAGACAAAAAAACCAGAACTTATGTATACTAGAAATGCATGAAGCAATCATAGCTGGGTGGAACTTAAATATAACTCAACAGAACACAGCTCTCAAGTTACATAGTTTAAAAGTAATAAAATGTACCAGAGGTCCTAAAAGTATTTCGGGCATAACAGTGTTGAGAAATGTAAACACAATACCAATGTAATTCTTAGAAGCCAAAATTTAATATGTACATGCAAACATTATATGTTTAGCAATTATGGAACTACGGCAATTTACGGCAATCAATTTGATAAAAAAATTGAATATACAAATGTCTACTTGACATATAGGTATCTCAAGCATTTCTCACAAGAGTGTAAAGGATGGTGCATTTACCTGAGAAGATTTAAACGTCTTGAACTGGTAGAAAGGGTGCCAAGGGACTGGAATAATGATATTATCACACTTGTGTGATAACGAAGATTACTCAACATCTCTGCCCGTCCTAAAGTAGATGTATCAGGTTTAAGATCTCCCGCAAAGAAAGGTTCGACAATCAAGATAACTCCCACTGTGGCACCAAGATACTTCAGAAGAAAATCCTGAATCATGCCAAACCACCAGTTCTCATGAAGAACAACATTCACGTGCCGCACAAGAGCCTGGAACCGCTGCATAATGTGCGATTCTTCTCTGTTCTCACCACCATAAAATGCCACGCTCTCAGCATGAGTTCTCAGTCGTGAATGAACCTGGCGATATTCCCCTTCTAGTTGTTGTTCCATGGCTTTCAACTTCCCAAAAGAAGGGGAAAATTTTCTAATTGTGCCACCAGCACCAAGTACATATGCCTGAAAGCAATTACTTATTAACATTGTATCTAATTAATTAAGCAGCAAACTAGTTATCATAATATTATTACAGTATACACAAACATTAAGGCAGCATAGTGTCCTCCGAATAGAGGAGCGTTTGTCTTTGACTGACCATAAGAATTTCCATATCATACTACAAATCAATAAGGTTAACAGTATATGTAGAAATATTTTTACCAGAATCCAGAGAACATATTTCGGACTTGCATAAGAACAGATGCGCCAGATGTATATTAACCCATCTGCAACTGCAATCAGATCATCTTGTACAAGGTCACTTAGTCCTGCGCAGAACTTAGGAATATCACTAGCAATCCTTTGCTCTGGGTTTGAAATCCGATGATCTACATGTGAGATCTTGTAGTAAACCATATTCTGGACAAAAGTAGGAAAAAATCCATGAGGAGTTGCAGTGAATATGTGGTTCAAAGCAGGAAAAGTTTGGCAATCGACCAAACTATCAACTCTGAATTTCACATGATAATCTCTAGGATAAGAGGTAATGAACAGCTGTGATAAGTACACAGAACACTTAATGTGCATTGCAGCAAAAAGAACTGGCTTCACTTAACTCTATGGATTAAGTGAGTTGAGATAGATAGCCTCAGAATACTTCAACACTACATTATTTTTGCATGACCAGGTATCATGGCCATAAAAATATTTGTGTTCTTTCAGCTGTTGTGTGTAGCACAAGTTGTTGGATGCAATTCTTGGACCTAATAATAATTCACAAATAATGCTCCGCAAAGTCTACCAACTGTATATCAGTTCATCTCAGACTTTCAGTACATAACTGGGAACTGAAGAGTGAAAAAACATGTGAAGGTGTGAAACAGAAAGGATATTTCAACTTCATAATCCAATATACCTACCTCAAAGTAATCAGCATGGATGAGATCCGTCAAAATTTTCTTGAAGCGCAAGCTTAAGGATCCTGTCAAGTACTTTGAGGTCTGATATACCGTGGACTGAAGAAAGCATAATAGAAGATTTTCAATGATTAGGCGTGTGAAGGCCGGAACACGCCGAAGAAACGCGGATTTGAACAAATACCCTTGAACTTTTGCTAATCTGTGACCAATGGCTGTACGTAACACCTGCGGAAAGTCCGTCGGTTAAAAAGGTTCCACATGACTGAACCCAGGTACAACTTATCACAAATAGCCAGCAACAAAGTCAGCAACCCAGTAAGATACCACAAGAAATTAAACTAACACATATGGACCATACAAATTCTGATACTCAAAAAAGCACTATTGGTATGTCAAACAAATGAAACAGGCAGAATGGGAGATTTGTAGCACTTACTGCTGTTAACATCAAGCCAAGAAGGTAATTTGTTCCACTTGGGCCAATCTTCTTAAGTAAAATGGCAGCCAGGAAATGTAAGGATTTCAATAAATTTTTCTTTTTCCTTGTCTTTACCACTTTACCATCAACACCATTTTGACTAATGCCCTCTTTACTCCTGGTATGTGCATTTCCATCATTAGAATGATTTTCTTCCCGATGTTTCCTCCGTCGACCTGACTGCGCATATGCTAAAGTACCACCAGCAAGTAGTGCGCCAGAAACAACTGCAAGCGTCCTCCTGAACGTGGTTTCAAAGGAAGAAGCATAAGGTAAGAACTAGCAACTGATTAACCAAATTATATATAAAAAATGTGTTGTGATCAGCACACCTTCTAGAAGAAAAAAGGTTTCGCCCATGCTCCGTAAGTTGCAATAACTGAAGCGATGACATTGTTGCTAGATTGCCCTCCCCAAGGAGATATAGACAGCAAGCAAAAACAGAGGGCTGAGCAGTAAGGAAGCCTTGACGATCAACAAAACACAAATGTCACCAAGCAAGGGCGCCGCCTGTCACAATACAGCAGCAATATGTCCAATTAGAACCTGCGAATATTCAGCAGATAACTATTATTCATTGCAAACATGGCTGTTAAGAAAATGTGAAGAAAGCTAAGAACAAAGAAGATAAAAAAAAGCCTGTAAGACTAGCCAACCACACCACAATGCATCAAGCACAAGACGCACGCAATCGAATTTTGGGAGTGAAACAAGTGCATTCTGCCTACATCACCAAGCAACAGGGTAATGTGAGCTCTATGCCCTGCCCTCAATCATGAAGAATTTTGCCGTGGAGCTGCAATTCTACATTCTCATTCCCCTGCCCTCAGGCGACTACCCAACCTTAACTCCATAACCCACTGCACAGCCCCATTGCAGAACACTGAGCACCCTGCAAGTTCCCCTGCTCCTTAACTACTTGTTAACAACCAACACTACAATGGTCTGCAGTTACTAGGTCCACGCTTAAACCGGTGGTCAGTGAGAGTAGCTAGGTCCATGCTTAAACTGAACTCTACAAACCCACTACACAGCCCCATTATGGCAATTGAGCACCCTGCAAATTCCCCTGCTCCTCACTTGTCAGCAGCAGCCAATACAATGCCGCAGTTACCATCACAAGCCCCACGAACAAACCAACCGGTGGTCAACGGCAGTAGACAGGTCCACTCCACTTGCAGCTCGCCCAACCTCCAAATCTGCCCTTCTTCGCACAACAGTTGACGGATCCGTAGCTGTCGGGGCAGAGGAAGCAGGGCAGCAGAGGAGCAATGGCACGGAGGCTCCCTCCCTCCCACCTAACTCCCGTATGCGTATATCCCACCAAACTGACTTCATACCACTACAACAGGACACTGGACCACCGGGGTCATGAAATCCGCTGCTACTTGGATCTGAGCAGTGAGCAGAGTCGCCATTAAGTGAGCTCGGCCGCACTCAAGTATTACCACGGGGTAAGCAGGTAAATGAAGTAGCTAGTGGAGTGAGCGACTGACGCGCGCACCAGAGTTCTCGACGGGAATTAGCAGTGGTACAGTCCATCCATCGCGTGTGGCGGTTACTGGGAGCGGAGCAATGGCGCCCGAACCCGCGCCGCCCCGCTGTTAGCATGAGGGTGCGAGGCCAGGCGCGCGCGGAGGAGAAGCAATCGAGGAAGCGGGCAAGCAAAGCAGCGTACGCAAGCGCGGGCGAGCGGGCGAGACCCCCGAGAGCACACGCGACCTACCTACCCGAAGTGATCGAACCCGGCGGCGCCGGGGCGGGCAGACCCAGTCCGGTGGCGGAGACAGGGGAGAGCGGCGACTGACCTGGGCGCCTCGGCGGGCGGGCGGGACCGGCGGCAGCCGGCTCCCCCCGATCGGCGGGATCGCCGCGCGCGCGGGGACGGGGAGGGAGGGCGCGGCGGGCGGGCGGCGACGAGGAGCGGCTAGTGGAGATGGAATCGAGCCGAGGGATAAATAAAGGACGGCGACGGCGAGGGGAGGGGGGTGGTGTGCGGTGTGGACAACAAATCGGGGCGGTCGCGGTCTCCCTTCCTCGGTCTGGTCACGAGCCAAGCAAGTTTTTTTTTTTTTGAGGGGAGGGGAACACGAGCCCAGGAAGTTGCGTGATGGATTACTCCTGTTTAAATATTCATTCCTGTTAATCAGGGGGCGTGCGTGCGTGCGCCGCGTGTGGTCAACGGCCGGGATCGGGCCAGCAGCGGGCGATCGACGGCCCGCGTGGAGCCCCGCCGGCCTTGGGCGCGTCCGTCACACGAGAGCTGGATGATTGGAGGAAGGACCGATAGAGATGACATCGGGAGCCGTACCCGTTGCATCGGTCCGGCTGTCACCAACGAACTAACTCTTGTTTTTTCGGGTCGGTTTCTGGTTAGGATGAGTTTAAATACGGAATAGTGCAGGGACATGTCCAGTTTGTTTCCCAGCCTTTTCGCGTGCGGTGCCATTGCTCCTCTGCTACCACGCGTGGCCGAAATCACTGTTTCAACCTTTTTTTTAATTATATATAAGCAACATATTTTTTCCGATCATCTTCAATCATGACAATACAACGAATATCAGAAATAATAGAAATTACATCCAGATCCGTAGACCACCTAGTGGCGACTACAAGCACTGAAGCGAGCCGAAGGCGCGCCACCGTCGTCGCCCCTCCATCGCTGCAGTCAGACACAACTTGTTGTAATAAACAGTCGGGAAGTCGTCGTGTCAAGGCCCCGTAGGACCAGCGCACCAGACCAGAATAGCAACCGCCGCAGATGAAGAATAATGTAGACCATAAGGATCCAATCTAAAGACACACGAACGTAGACGGACAACGACGAGATCCGAGCAAATCCACCAAAGATAGATCCACCGGAGACACACGCCCACCAACAGTGCTAGACGCACCGCTGGTACATGGGCTAGGCGGGGAGACCTTTGTTCCATCTTCAGGAAGCCACCTCCGTCTCGTCTTCCTGAGCAGGACACAAAACCTAGCAAAACTGGAAAAAATGACTAAAACGAAGCCCTCCCGCTAGCCCTTGTCGAGATCCACCGCGCCCCCATGGCCCTAGGGCCACCGGAGAGGAGGCGGACCTGCGACGACGTCGGCGGGAGGCAGAAACCCTAGCTTTTTGTGGAGGAGGAGGCGGCGGCGACTCATCTTGTTCCAGAACCCCTTGCAATGTCCGTCTTTGACCTAATCCTAGTTAGTTAAAGACAAGGCCTCTTAACTTAAGCAAGATCATACCCTACATGCAATTTTTTTGTGATCCGACTCTTTTCATACCGCCATGGTCGATGACGATAGGGTATAACTGCCTACTATCGGGGTCCCTGGCGGTAAGATTAACGGTAGAGGCAGACGCAGACATGACATAACATGAGCATGGACATCATGATGAAATGAAAACAAACACATAGTACAGAAAGCGTCACAGGATACAACAGGGTGAAGATAAACAGACTTAAGAAATTGAACTGAGGAAATTGAGAAAGTCTTCAGTCAAAGCCTTCAAACAGATATGAACAAGCTCACAACACAGTAATGAGGAAATGAAAGGGCAGAGGAAATAGAACTAGTTAGCTCGGTGAAGACAATGATTCGGTCACTCGGCATGAGGACACACAGTCCTCACCGTATTCTTCTTGAATTAAGGTCACACAGACCCCGTCCAATCACTCGTGGTAAGTCTTCAGGTGACTTCCAAACCTTCACAGACTCGGTCACTCGGCGATCCACAATTTCCTCTTGGATGCTCTAGACCATGACGTCTAACCGTCTGGAGGATGCACAGTCCTCAAAGGTAACAAGCGTCGGTTCCACACAGGAACAATCTCTTCAGTGATGCTCAATCACTTTGGGTTGGTAGGTGTTTGGGTTTGGGTTTTTCTCACTAGATGATTTTCGCTCAAAATCTTTGGAAGATGGGATGCTCTCAATGACAAGTGTCAGTTTCTCGTGGAGCCGCCAACCAGCTAGTGGTTGTAGGGGGGCAGCTATTTATAGCTTAGGGAACAACCCGACATGATAAGCATAAATGTCCTTCAATGATATGACCGTTAGGTGGATAAGATATTTTGAGTCAGCTGGCGCATAACACAACAACGGTCGGAAATTTGAGCTTCAAATTCCTCAGGGCTGTCATGTTTCTCACTTGTAGGCAATCCGCATTGGCGAATTCCTAACTCCTCAGTTAGAACAAATTCCTTAAAGACCAGAAGAACTTCGTCTCTGCCATTAAAGAAATTGACTGAGTTGTACCAGATTTTCAATGGCTTCACTCGAAGAGATTGGTAGATGTAGGATTTTGAGATGAGCATCACTTGAAAACTTTTCCTTAGTTTTTCCTCGACCCTCTTTAACAGTACGGTGTTTCCTATGACTTAAGAAAAAAAATGAAACTACGAAAACAAAAGTCTTCATACTTCCTATTCCTCGCATGATTATCAAGTCTTTACGGTCACATCAATTTCTTCACATTCAAAGTCTTCAGAAAGTTTTCAGAAATCCAAAGTCTTCAGTTGAAGACATTCATTTTTAGGGGTCGCCTTTCTCTGTAAATATCAAACTCCTCATAGACTTATAGATCTGTGTACACTCACAAACGCATTAGTCCCTTAACCTATAAGTCTTCAATACACCAAAATCACTAAGGGGCACTAGATGCACTTATAATTCCTCACTTTCATTTTCCATATTTTCAAAACTAAAAACAGATGCTATCGGTTACAAATTCGGAACGGATGTCACTTAAATGTGGATACATATCGGAAGTTTTCTTGATTCCGAATGGATGCGGATAACATGTTAGTCGAGGAAAACAAGTCAATGGCTATGTGCTACAAGATGGTCAATTTGCAACATACAATGAAACAATGGTAGGTAGGTCTATGAACAATACTAATGCTTAATAATTTTTAAGTCTAATCACACTAAAAAACCGACCGCTTCTTAGGCTATTACACTGGGTAATTGGCATATAAAGGCTAGAATTGCTTAAATTAGCTCATGTACCTTTATCTGGAGTTTTCCCAGGCCTCTATTCCGAGAAAAATGCTACTGGCGATAAGATTCCGAATGAGTTTCTGGAATATGGATATTTGATTCAAATGATCCACGGTCACCTCTCAATCTCAGTTGTGTTGTTGGAGCCCCGGCAGCCTTTTGGCTGGTGACATGAGGAGAAGCCGATGCGGATACGACACCGAGAGCCGTGCCTGCAGTCTGGCTGGCACGCGAACTGTTTGTGTTTTTCAGGACGTCACCCCGGTAACGAAAACGCGTACCGCGCGTCGCCGTCTTCTGTACCAACTACCAAGTGTTTCCTTCATGGTATAAAACACGGCACGTGGCGGCGTGCTCTCTTCTTTATTGCAACATATCCAAGAGCGTGTGGGCACCGAGATAAGAGCAACTTCAATGGGGCGATCCATTTCGACCGTTCGCGTCTGTTTGCGTCGGCACGGACAAAAGTGACGGCCCAACGCGCCGACCCAAACGGACGCGCGTCCGTTTTTCATCCACGGGCGATCCATTCCCGACCCAATTTTAAACCGGATTTGCGTCGTCGCGGACACGAGACAGACGCGCGTACGCGTCTACTCCTCTCCCCGGGCCCGCCGGTCGGTGGCAGCCATCACCATTTTCCTTCATTTTCCCCAAAAACACTCCCCCCCCCGCGCGCGCACTCCCGCCCCCCAACCAGCCATGGACGACGCCATCGACCTCGACCTCAACGCCGCCGCCGGCCTCGCCTCGTCCGGCGCCATCGCCCCCTCCGGGAAAGGCAAGCCTCGTGCCCCGCGCAAGACCGCCGCCGCGACCAAGCCGAAGAAGGCGCTGACGCCCGAACAACGGGTAAGGGAGTCGGCCAAGAGGAAGGGCCGGAGGCACGCCGCAGACGCGAGGGATGAGGCCGCCGCCGTCGCCGCCGCGCAGCAGGAGTTCACCAACGCCCGCATCGCGGCGACAACGAGGGAGGCGCTCTACATGCTAGGGGTAAACCCTAGCCAGCACAGCCTCGTCCAAGCCGCCGTCGCCGCGGCCAGCACCGGCTCGCCAGCGTTTCCTCGGATGGTGCTGCCCGACTCACCCCGCGCATCAGCTTGCAACCCGATCCCCGGCTTTCACGTCTACCCGCAGGCCTCCCGCCTCTCCGGGGAGTGCTCGCCCGACGTGAGCGTGATCGCGCCTTCCACGCTCGCGCCCGCGCCCATCGACCTCAACGCCACCCCGGTGGTCGGTGGCTCATCATCCGGCGGCACGAGGAAACGTGCGCGGCAGACGCCGGCCGGCGGGCTCCCGGACGCTCGTAACCTGTTCGAGGAAATGCCGTCCGCCACCGACGAGGACTACATGCAGAACCTTATCTTCGAGGCTGGTGCGTCGGGCGCTGGCTACGATCCCGACGAGACACAAAGCCAGGACGGCCGCGGAGAGTTCATGCCGGCCGCTGGCTATGATCCCGATCAGGCGGCCTTCATGCATGATCAGGTCGGCATCGACCTGGACGGCTCCCCCCTCGACCACGAGTTCTCGGACGACTATGGGCTAGAGGAAGAGGACGAGTGCGACATCGAAGTGGAGCCTTTGTTCGAGGACGAGCTCGCCAACCAAGCCGCCAGTCTAAGCCGAAGCGCAAGAGCAAGCGCACGAAGGCGTACACAGCTGCCGAGGACAAGCTTCTTTGCGAGTGTTGACGAGACATTGGACAAGACCCAAAGACGGGCGCCGACCAAAAGCATTCGACCTTTTGGACTCGTGTGCACCGAGAGTTTCATGAGCGCAAGAAGTTTCCACCTTACCAATTTGTGAGCACGAGCGGGTGGGTCTCCATTTCCAAGCGGTGGAGGGTGATCCAACAAGAGTGCAACAAGTTTTGCGCCACTCTTGAGAGCGTCAAGGCCCGCCCCGTGAGCGGCATCGGCATGCAAGACATGGTATGATAGCAAGCAAGCCGTCCTCTTTTGTGTCATTAAGATCATCCTTTACGTGTTCATTTGCATATCACTTGCCCATATGCTTGTATGGAAATATTTTGTAGGCATTTCAAGCTTTGGAGGCATTCAAGGTTCAACACAATGGCAAGTGCTTCAACCTCTCCCATTGTTATCAGGTCATCAAGGACGAGGAGAAGTTCAAGGCGCAAATATGCCGCACTCAACGCACGTGGGGGAAAGAAAAGCCGTGGAGGATGTTGGGGAGGGCGAGCCGGCACGGCCGCGGGGGAAGACCAACTCCTAGAAGGAGGACAAGCGAGATGCGGCCACCAACGCCTTGATCGCAAGCGTGGACGGCATGATGAATAAGAAGGACTCAAGGGAGGAGGAGCGCCGGCGTTTCAAGGCGGAGCAAATGGATGCTTTCATGGAGATCCAAAGGAGGAGGCTTGATCTTGACGTCGAGAAGCAAGCCAAGATGTTCAAGCTCGAGGCGGAGAAGCAAGCCAAGATGCTAGAGATCGAGGCGGCCAACGTCAAGACCAAGGCGAAAGAAGTGGCTCTCGCGAGCATGATGACCGGGGTGGAGATCATAAAGGTGGATCTCAACACCGCATCGCCAAGGAAGAGGCCATGGTTTGAGAAGATGCAGGCCGACATGCTCAAGTTCGACGACGAGTGATCTATGGTGGCGAGGGCGATCTTTTTTGTATGCCGGCAGGTGTGCCAGCATGACCACGGGAGCCGCGATGGCGTGGTCGAACTCAAGTCTCACCCTTTTTTGTGTGCTGGCATGTATGTCGCCCGGCTGGCGAGTGCGTCAACATGAATTGTGGTGATATTTTTTGAAGCCGGCATTGTATGCCGACGCTGGCATGATGCCGGCATTGTTGGAAATATGCCCTAGAGGCAATAATAAATTAGTTATTATTATATTTCCTTGTTCATGATAATCGTTTATTATCCATGCTAGAATTGTATTGATAGGAAACTCAGATACATGTGTGGATACATAGACAACACCATGTCCCTAGTAAGCCTCTAGTTGACTAGCTCGTTGATCAATAGATGGTTACGGTTTCCTGACCATGGACATTGGATGTCGTTGATAACGGGATCACATCATTAGGAGAATGATGTGATGGAAAAGACCCAATCCTAAGCATAGCACAAGATCGTGTAGTTCGTATGCTAAAGCTTTTATAATGTCAAGTATCATTTCCTTAGACCATGATATTGTGCAACTCCCGGATACCGTAGGAATACTTTGGGTGTGCCAAACGTCACAACGTAACTGGGTGGCTATAAAGGTACACTACAGGTATCTCCGAAAGTGTCTGTTGGGTTGGCACGAATCGAGACTAGGATTTGTCACTCTGTGTGACGGAGAGGTATCTCTGGGCCCACTCGGCAGGACATTATCATAATGTGCACAATGTGATCAAGGAGTTGATCACGGGATGATGTGTTACGGAACGAGTAAAGAGACTTGCCGGTAACGAGATTGAACAAGGTATCGGGATACCGACGATCGAATCTCGGGCAAGTACAATACCGCTAGACAAAGGGAATTGCATACGGGATTGATCGAATCCTCGACATCGTGGTTCATCCGATGAGATCGTCGTGGAGCATGTGGGAGCCAGCATGGGTATCCAGATCCCGCTGTTGGTTATTGATCGGAGAGTCATCTCGGTCATGTCTACATGTCTCCCGAACCCGTAGGGTCTACACACTTAAGGTTCGATGACGCTAGGGTTATAAGGAAAAGATATACGTGGTTACCGAATGTTGTTCGGAGTCCCGGATGAGATCCCGGACGTCACGAGGAGTTCCGGAATGGTCCGAAGGTAAAGATTTATATATGGGAAGTCCTGTTTTGGTCACCGGAAAAGTTTCGGGTTTTATGGTAACGTACCGGGACCACCGGGAGGGTCCCGGGGGTCCACCAAGTGGGGCCACAAGCCCCGGAGGGCTGCATGGGCCAAGTGTGGGAGGGGACCAGCCCCAGGTGGGCTGGTGCGCCCCCCCACAAGGGCCCAAGGCGCCTAAGGGGAGGAAGGGGGGCAAACCCTAAGGGCAGATGGGCCTTAGGGCCCATACCTGGTGCGCCTCCCTCTCCCCCTCCACCTGGCCGCCACCCAGATGGGATCTGGGGGCTGCCGCCACCCCTAGGGAGGGAACCCTAGGTGGGGGCGCAGCCCCTCCCCTTCCCCTATATATACTTGAGGTTTGGGCTGCCCAAGACACACGAGTTCCTCTCCTTCTTGGCGCAGCCCTACCCCTCTCCCTCCTCGTCTCTTGCGGTGCTTGGCGAAGCCCTGTTGGAGTACCACGCTCCTCCACCACCACCACGCCGTTGTGCTGCTGCTGGATGGAGTCTTCCTCAACCTCTCCCTCTCTCCTTGCTGGATCAAGGCATGGGAGACGTCACCGGGCTGTACGTGTGTTGAACGCGGAGGTGCCGTCTGTTCGGCACTAGGATCTCCGGTGATTTGGATCACAACGAGTACGACTCCTTCAACCCATTCTCTTGAACGCTTCCGCTTAGTGATCTACAAGGGTATGTAGATGCACTCTCCTTCCCCTCGTTGCTAGTTTCTCCATAGATAGATCTTGGTGACACGTAGGAAAATTTTGAATTTCTGCTACGTTCCCCAACAGTGGCATCATGAGCTAGGTCTATTGCATAGATTCTATGCACGAGTAGAACACAAAGTAGTTGTGGGCGTCGATATTGTCAATTATCTTGCCGTTACTAGTCTTATCTTGATTCGGCGGCATTGTGGGATGAAGCGGCCTGGACCGACCTTACACGTACTCTTACGTGAGACTGGTTCCACCGATTGACATGCACTAGTTGCATAAGGTGGCTAGCGGGTGTCTGTCTCTCCCACTTTAGTCGGATCGGATTCGATGAAAAGGGTCCTTATGAAGGGTAAATAGCAATTGGCATATCACGTGGTTTTTGCGTAGGTAAGAAACGTTCTTGCTAGAAACCCATAGCAGCCACGTAAAACATGCAAACAACAATTAGAGGACGTCTAACTTGTTTTTGCAGGGTATGCTATGTGATGTGATATGGCCAAAGGATGTGATGAATGATATATGTGATGTATGAGATGATCATGTTCTTGTAATAGGAATCACGAGTTGCATGTCGATGAGTATGACAACCGGCAGGAGCCATAGGAGTTGTCTTAATTTATTTATGACCTGCGTGTCAACATAAACGTCATGTAATTACTTTACTTTATTGCTAACCGTTAGCTGTAGTAGTAGAAGTAATAGTTGGCGAGACAACTTCATGAAGACACGATAATGGAGATCATGATGATGGAGATCATGGTGTCATGCCGGTGACAATGATGAACATGGAGCCCCGAAGATGGAGATCAAAAGGAGCAATATGATATTGGCCATATCATGTCACTATTTGATTGCATGTGATGTTTATCATGTTTATACATCTTATTTGCTTAGAACGACGGTAGTAAATAAGATTATCCCTCATTAAAATTTCAAGAAAGTGTTCCCCCTAACTGTGCACCGTTGCGAAAGTTCGTCGTTTCGAAGCACCATGTGATGATCGGGTGTGATAGATTCTTACTTTCGAATACAACGGGTGTTGACAAGCCTAGCATGTACAGACATGGCCTCGGAACACATGCAAAACACTTAGGTTGACTTGACGAGCCTAGCATGTACAGACATGGCCTCGGAACACAAGAGACCGAAAGGTCGAGCATGAGTCGTATGGTAGATACGATCAACATGAAGATGTTCACCGATGATGACTAGTCCGTCTCACGTGATGATCGGACACGGCCTAGTTGACTCGGATCATGTAATCACTTAGATGACTAGAGGGATGTCTATCTGAGTGGGAGTTCATAAGATGAACTTAATTATCCTAAACATAGTCAAAAGATCTTTGCAAATTATGTCGTAAGCTCGCACTTTAGTTCCACTGTTTAGATATGTTCCTAGAGAAAATATAGTTGAAAGTTGACAGTAGCAATTATGCGGACAGTAGAAGGCTTATGTCCTTAATGCACCGCTCGTTGTGCTGGACCTCGAACGTGGTCTGTGGATGTTACGAACATCTGACATACACGTTTTGATGACTACATGATAGTTCGGTAATGTTAAATGGTTTAGAATTGAGGCACCGAAGACATTTTCGAAACGTCGCGGAACATATGAGATGTTTCGAGGGCTGAAATTGGGATTTCAGGCTCGTGCCCACGTCAAGAGGTATAAGACCTCGGACGATTTTCTTAGCCTGCAAACTAAGGGAGAAAAGCTCAATCGTTGAGCTTGTGCTCAGATTGTCTGAGTACAACAATCACTTGAATCGAGTGGGAGTTGATCTTTCAGATAAGATAGTGATGTTTTTCCAAAGTCATTGCCACCAAGCTGCTAGAGCTTCATGATGAACTATAACATATCAGGGATAGATATGATGATTCTTGAAATATTCGCGATGTTTGACACAGCGAAAGTAGAAATCAAGAAGGAGCATCAATTGTTGATGGTTAGTGAAACCACTAGTTTCAAGAAGGGCAAGGGCAAGAAGGGATACTTCATGAAACGGCAAATCAGCTGCTGCTCTAGTGGAGAAACCCAAGGTTGAACCCAAACCTGAGACTGAGTGCTTCTGTAATAAGGGAAACAACCACTGGAGCAGAATTACCCTAGATACTTGGTAGATGAGAAGGCTGTCGACAGAAGTATATTGGATATGCATTATAATGTGTACTTTACTAGTACTCCTAGTAGCACCAGGGTATTAGATACCGGTTCGGTTGCTAAGTGTTAGTAACTCGAAATAAAAGCTACGGAATAAACGAAGACTAGCTAAAGGTGAGCTGACGATATGTGTTGGAAGTGTTTCCAATGTTGATATGATCAAGCATCACACGCTCCCTCTACCATCGAGATTGGTGTTTGCGTTGAGCATAGACATGATTGGATTATGTCTATCGCAATACGGTTATTCATTTAAGGAGAATAACAGTTACTCTGTTTATTTGAATAATACCTTCAATGGTCTTGCACCTAAAATGAATGGTTCATTGAATCTCGATCATAGTGATACACATGTTCATGCCAAAAGATATAAGATAGTAATGATAGTACCACCTACTTGTGGCACTGCCACTTAAGTCATATCGGTATAAAACGCATGAAGAAGCTCCATGTTGATGGATCTTTGGGCTCACTCGTTTTTTTGAAAAGTTTGAGACATGCGAACCATGTCTATTGGTGTATATGCATGAAGAAACTCCATGCAAATGGACCGTTTGGACTCACTTGATTTTGAATCACTTGAGACATGCAAGTCATACCACATGGGCAAGATGACTGAATGCCTCGTTTTCAGTAAAATGGAACTAGAAAGCAACTTGTTGGAAGTAATGCATCTTGATGTGCGCAGTCCAATGAGTGCTGAGGCATGTAGTGGATATCGTTATGTTCTTACTTCACAGATGATTTGAGTAGATACTGAGTATATTTACTTGATGAAACATAAGTCTGAATTATTGAAAGGTTCAAGTAATTTTAGAGTGAAGTTGAACATCGTCGTGACAAGAGGATAAAATGTCTATGATATTTTTTTTGATAGAAAGACTGTAAGGGAACCCCCTACAGCATAATTGGTGCAACAAACCCAAATTGCAAGTACCAAGCCTTGAACCTGGGTGGGTGGGAAGGCATCAGCCCCTTCCCACCACTAGGCTATGCCTTAGTCTGCAAATGTCTATGATATGATCGTAGAGATGAATATCTGAATTACGAGTTTGGCACAGAATTAAGACATTGTGGAAATTGTTTCACAACCAATACAGCCTGGAACACCATAGTGTGATGGTGTGTCCGAACATCATAACTGCACCCTATTGGATATGATGCATACCATGATGTCTCTTATCGAATTACCACGATAGTTTATGGGTTAGGCATTAGAGACAACCACATTCACTTTAAATCGGGCACCACGTAATTCCGATGAGATGACACCGTATGAACTATGGTTTAGAGAAACCTAAGCTGTCATTTCTTAAAAGTTTGGGGTTGCGACACTTATGTGAAAAAGTTTCAGGTTGATGAGCTCGAACCCAAAGCGGATAAATGCATCTTCATAGGACACCCAAAACAGTTGGGTATACCTCCTGTCTCAGATCCGAAAGCAATAAGGATTGTTTCTAGAATCGGGTCCTTTCTCAAGGAAAAGTTTCTCTCGAAGGAATTGAGTGGGAGGATGGTGGAGACTTGATGAGGTTATTGAACCGTCACTTCAACTAGTGTATAGCAGGGCACAAAGAGTTGTTCCTGTGGCACCTACACCAATTGAAGTGGAAGCTTATGATATTAATCATGAGACTTCGGATCAAGTCACTCTCAAACCTTGTAGGACGACAAGGATGCGTGCTACTTCAGAGTGGTACGTAATCCTGTCTTGAAAGTCATGTTGCTAGACAACAATGAACCTACGAGCTATGGAGAAGCGATGGTGGGCCCGGATTCCGATAAATGGCTCGAGGCCATAAAATCCGAGAGAGGATCCATGTATGGAAACAAAGTGTAGACTTTGGCAGAATGGCTCGATGGTCGTAAGGCTGTTGAGTACAGATGGATTTTAAAAGGAAGACGGACAATGATGGTAAATGTCACCATTAAGAAAGCTCGACTTGTCGTTAAGATGTTTCCCGACAAGTTCAAGAAGTTGACTACGGTGAGACTTTCTCACTCGTAGCGATGCTAAGAGTCCGTTGAAATTATATTAGCAGTCACTGCATTATTTATGAAATCTTGCAGATAGGATGTCAAAAAGAAACATTGTTTCCTCACGATTTTTGAGGAAAGGTTGTATGTGATACAACCAGAAGGTTTTAACAATCCTAAAAGATGCTAACAAGTATGCAAAGCTCTAGCAATTCTTCTAAGGACTGGAGTAAGCATCTCGGAGTTGGAATATACGCTTTGATGATGATCAAAGATTTTGGGTGTATACAAAGTTTATGAGAAACTTGTATTTCCAAAGAAGTGAGTGGGAGCACTATAGAATTTCTGATGAATATATGTTGTTGACATATTGTTGATCAGAAATGATGTAGGATTTCTGGAAAGCATGTAGGGTTATTTGAAAGTGTTTTTCAATGGAAAGCCTGGATTAAGCTACTTGAACATTGAGCATCAAGATCTATAAGGATAGATCAAAACGCTTAATGGTACTTTCAAATGAGCATATACCTTGACATGATTTTGAAGGAGTTCAAAATGGATCGGCAAAGAAGGAGTTCTTGGTTGTGTTATAAGGTGTGAACATTGAGTAAGACTCGAAACCTGACCGCGGCAGAATAGAGAGAAAGGACGAAGGTCGTCCCCTATGCTTTAGACGTAGGCTCTACAGTATGCTATGCTGTGTACCGCATCTGAAGTGTGTCTTGCCATGAGTCAGTCAAGGGGTACAAGAGTGATCCAAGAATGGATCACAGGACAGCGGTCAAAGTTATCCTTAGTAACTAGTGGACTAAGGAATTTTCTCGATTATGGAGGTGGTAAAAGAGTTTGTCGTAAAGGGTTACGCCGATGCAAACTTTGACACTAATCCAGATTATTCTGAGTAGTAAACTGGATTCGTATAGTAGAACAGTTATTTGGAATAAGCTCCAAATAGAACGTGGTAGCTACATCTAGGAGATGACATAGAGATTTGTAAAGCACACACGGATCTGAAAGATTCAGACCCGTTGACTATAACATCTCTCACAAGCATAACATGATCAAACCCAGAACTCATTGAGTGTTAATCACATGGTAATGTGAACTAGATTATTGACTCTAGTAAACTCTTTGGGTGTTAGTCACATGGGGATGTGACCTTGAGTGTTAATCACATAGCGATGTGAACTGGATTATTGACTCTAGTGCAGGTGGGAGACTGTTGGAAATATGCCCTAGAGGCAATAATAAATTAGTTATTATTATATTTCCTTGTTCATGATAATCGTTTATTATCCATGCTAGAATTGTATTGATAGGAAACTCAGATACATGTGTGGATACATAGACAACACCATGTCCCTAGTAAGCCTCTAGTTGACTAGCTCGTTGATCAATAGATGGTTACGGTTTCCTGACCATGGACATTGGATGTCGTTGATAACGGGATCACATCATTAGGAGAACTAGATGATGCCCCGCACGTTGTTGCGGGAATGTTTGCAATATTTCAATGAGATTTTGATTATATGGAACATGAATTCTTGAAACAATAGTTTCTGAAAGTATATAAGAATTAAATATAAATAGCATAATAAAATGGAATTTTACATGCATGCATGTTGTAGTGGATTTTTAATATGCATAGTTGCATGTTGAGGTGGACTTTTTCTTATGCATGTTGAATGATGAGGTGGCATACTTGCATGTTGAGAGAAATATCTTAGTGGGGGCTAGCTATTTATATATAGAAGATGATGTGATGGAAAAGACCCAATCCTAAGCATAGCACAAGATCGTGTAGTTCGTATGCTAAAGCTTTTATAATGTCAAGTATCATTTCCTTAGACCATGAGATTGTGCAACTCCCGGATACCGTAGGAATACTTTGGGTGTGCCAAACGTCACAACGTAACTGGGTGGCTATAAAGGTACACTACAGGTATCTCCGAAAGTGTCTGTTGGGTTGGCACGAATCGAGACTAGGATTTGTCACTCCGTGTGACGGAGAGGTATCTCTGGGCCCACTCGGTAGGACATCATCATAATGTGCACAATGTGATCAAGGAGTTGATCACGGGATGATGTGTTACGGAACGAGTAAAGAGACTTGCCGGTAACGAGATTGAACAAGGTATCGGGATACCGACGATCGAATCTCGGGCAAGTACAATACCGCTAGACAAAGGGAATTGCATACGGGATTGATCGAATCCTCGACAACGTGGTTCATCCGATGAGATCGTCGTGGAGCATGTGGGAGCCAGCATGGGTATCCAGATCCCGCTGTTGGTTATTGATCGGAGAGTCATCTCGGTCATGTCTACATGTCTCCCGAACCCGTAGGGTCTACACACTTAAGGTTCGATGACGCTAGGGTTATAAGGAAAAGATATACGTGGTTACCGAATGTTGTTCGGAGTCCCGGATGAGATCCCGGACGTCACGAGGAGTTCCGGAATGGTCCGGAGGTAAAGATTTATATATGGGAAGTCCTGTTTTGGTCACCGGAAAAGTTTCGGGTTTTATCGGTAACGTACTGGGACCACCGGGAGGGTCCCGGGGGTCCACCAAGTGGGTTCACAAGCCCCGGAGGGCTGCATGGGCCAAGTGTGGGAGGGGACCAGCCCCGGGTGGGCTGGTGCGCCCCCCCACAAGGGCCCAAGGCGCCTAAGGGGAGGAAGGGGGGCAAACCCTAAGTGTAGATGGGCCTTAGGGCCCATACCTGGTGCGCCTCCCTCTCCCCCTCCACCTGGCCACCACCCAGATGGGATCTGGGGGCTGCCGCCACCCCTAGGGAGGGAACCCTAGGTGGGGGCCAGCCCCTCCCCTTCCCCTATATATACTTGAGGTTTGGGCTGCCCAAGACACACGAGTTCCTCTCCTTCTTGGCGCAGCCCTACCCCTCTCCCTCCTCGTCTCTTGCGGTGCTTGGCGAAGCCCTGCTGGAGTACCACGCTCCTCCACCACCACGCCGTTGTGCTGCTGCTGGATGGAGTCTTCGTCAACCTCTCCCTCTCTCCTTGCTGGATCAAGGCATGGGAGACGTCACCAGGCTGTACGTGTGTTGAACGCGGAGGTGCCGTCTGTTCGGCACTAGGATCTCTGGTGATTTGGATCACGACGAGTACGACTCCTTCAACCCGTTCTCTTGAACGCTTCCGCTTAGCGATCTACAAGGGTATGTAGATGCACTCTCCTTCCCCTCGTTGCTAGTTTCTTCATAGATAGATCTTGGTGACACGTAGGAAAATTTTGAATTTCTGCTACGTTCCCCAACAGGCATGAAACATGGCCGTTGGCATGATCGGCCGCGGGCCTTTTTTTATTTAAAAGTTGAATGCGGACATGAAATGGGTCGGCGCGTTGGGCGCACTGCCGACCCAAATGCAAAACTGGTCTTACACCGGGTAGGCGGACGACCCAAACAGACAAAAAACGGACAAATGCGCCGTCCGTTTGGGTCGGCCCGTTGGAGTTGCTCTAAGATTACGTGATGCCGTCTTTGCTGTCCGGGTGCAGGACCGTTTTACTCAGGCCGAAGAGTATGCCTCCTTTGGTTTGTAGGAATTTTATAGGATTTTTATAGGATAGGATTTGCAAAGGAAAATTTTCTTCGAAGCCCTTTTGGTTTGTATGAATTGATTCCTATTCCTATGTAGGATAGGAATCAATCCTTCACATTTTGAAGGAAAAAAACATTAACTAAGACTCAATGGAAAAATTCCTATCCTATTTATCAAATGACATCTACTTCTCTATAGGAATTGAGATGCATGTCATCTCACTTCTTATGATTTTCATATTCCTATAATATTTCTATCATATGAACTAAAGAAGGCCTAAAACGTTGAGAAAACACCAGTTCGTTGAGGTGCTGGTAACATTGTGAGCAATGATGTGGCCTCGACGCCAGGCCCTCCTCATTCGATGCCCCTATCCCCCTTGCCAGCAAGGTGCCGAGGTTTGGCCCCAACTCTTTACATCAGTAATGCATACCGATGAGACCAGAATAAAAACAAGTTCAGAAAGGCCAAAATGGCAGTAATCGAACCACAAAATACTCCTGGAGAGCACGACGTCACGCCCACCATATTATTATCTGGAAGGGCTAGAGGTGCGCTAATCATGTAAGAAAAAGGGGATTTCAAAAAGAATCGTGCAAGGAAAGGAAACAAACGATTGGGAAAACCATCCTTTTATTTTCATGACGTATTACTTCTATATAAATAGAGATGATTTGAGGGAAGGTTGACACCTGAATGCGCATCCAGAAACAACAAGAAGCAAATAAGAGCCGGTAACAATTGCAAACCGTGCAACAAGATATTCAAACATTTTAAGGGTCGCGGTACAGTGCCATCCTGGTTACAACCAGCAACACAGACGACCACCATTCACGGTGACAGTGGCAGATAGATGCATGAAGAAAACTGAATTATAACAGAATACTCCATTGAGAAGTTGGATCATATGATGCATCGTGTGCAAACATTTAATTTAACAAGTAGTGCTCCAAGGTACTTATTCTACATTTCAGGTGCAGCTAGCTTGCAAGCCAGCACGGCCAAAAATCTGCATCTTCTCAATGTCAGCTTGCAGGCCAGTACAACGGAGGGTACTGGAAGTTTACTGTTAAGATAACCACTGATGAAGCGGTCGAATCAATTCTCCAGTTTAACAAGTAGTGATACGAGGCATAAAGATTGCTAAATATCAACAAGACCATCTAATAAACGGAAGAGAATGAAGCAAAGACCATGGGGCGGATCAGCTGGGACGGTTTTTGACACTAATGTAGTGTCAAAAAACGTCCTACATTATGGGACGGAGACATTAGTGCCAAAAAACGTCCTACATTATAAGACGCATTTCAAAAGCAGGGCACAACGGTTTGGTAGTTTTCGCATCAACACAAGTAGTAGCCATGAAAGGTTGTCGAAACAAGCAAAGCTTCCATGCAACCACGTAACAGTCACTTCAGATCAACACACAAAGAAGAGATCAGCAGGCGCATACTTTGATCCAATTTTATACACATCGCAGCTCATGAGGATGCAAAAACCTGGCTGTTAAGAAGCAACCGCCTCACTCAACACGTCAGATGAATGGGGAAGCGTCCACAGCACAACCTTCTGGTGCCGGGAAGAAATCATGCGGAACAAGAGTTTGTTTGAGCCGATGCTTACAGGCACAGGAGTCTTGGAAGCGAGCAACCAGTTCGCCACAAGTGTCAAGGTAAAACAGCCAATGACGGATACTAACCAACAAAGAACACATTCCCGATATCTGAATCAACGGTCGCACCAAGACTGTTGCTTTGGTATCACGACCCACCATCGAAACTAACGTCGGCCGGTGAAGGCAAATGGTTGCTCAGACTGCTCACAGTGGGGAGTAACATAGAGTAGTAACTTGTCGATGTTACTAGTCTATATTACTACCTCCATAGTGGGTAGTAACATATGAGTGGTATCATGAAAGAGTTTATTTATTAGGTTATAGACTCATTATGCCTTGAAATGTGTGATGTTACAGTAACTAGCTAAGTTACCACAAACCCCTCTCTCCTCATTAATTAGCTGCCACATAAGCAATTTTGTATTGAAATGTGTGATGTTACTAGTTAAGTTACTCCCATTACGGCTAGTCTCACAGAAAAATTACAGACACAACTTGCTTCTTGTTATAAAGATTTGAGGTAATGGCTAGAGATGCTCTAACCACAATGCTTGCATCTATCATTCTCAATAAAACATTGCTGCATCAAGAACTGAATTTACCAGATTTCATTACAAACCGAAAGCCGATCAGCCATTCAGATCATGGTATAGTCTCTACTGACAAGGAAATTAATTGAAAGTGCGCATTTAGAAAGAGGGGAAGAATCCACACCAGTATCCATCCATTCAGTCAATCAGAAAGGAAGAAACAGGGTCTGAAGACGAATGAATCGCTTCTTCATTAATTTTATTCACACATGATTGGTAAATTCAGGTCATGATAATCCATGAATTTTTGACAAATTAGACAGACAGTCACCAGATATATACACAGGGACAGGACCAATTAACAGCAACAGAGCAGTATACACACACAGGGACACGATGAATTAACAGGAACAGAGCAGACGCGGATGGAAGGGAATTGCGCAGCGGCAGCAGCAGAGGCGGAGGGATGTGGACGGCTGACCTCTGTTGCACGTCTTATTATTTGCAAATGAATGAGATCAGACCACGATCCAGTCCTCCTCCCCGTCGGAGAACTCGAGCGCGATGGTGATGCCGTGCACCATGCAGAACCCGTCGTCCTCCTCGTCGACATCGTCAGCGATTTCAGCATCCTGCTCCTCGATTTCATCGCTGGGTGTTACTGCTGCCGTGCCATCGGCGTCGTCTTCTGGGCCGCCCGGCGCAGGGGCCGCCGCGCCGGCCTGGAGGCCGACGATGAGGTCGTACAGGTCAGAGATCCCCCTTGGGGGGGCCTGAAGATCGGCGCCGTCCTGGTCCTCATCGTCATCGTCCTCGTCCTCGGCGTGCCAGCTGTTGCCGCCGGCGAGGTAGGCGAGGACGGCGGACGCGGAGGCGCCCTTGTAGTCGGGGACGCCGCCGGTGCGGGCGGCGGCGGCGGAGGCGTCCCCGTCGACGAGGCGCCAGGAGACGAGGCGGTGGTTGAGGGCGACGTCGGAGGCGCGCAGCTTGTGGGCGCCCTTGGCCTTGTCCCGGGCCTTGGCGGCGGGGTGCACGTGGCAGCCGGCGCACCGCGGCCGGCGGCACCGGCCCGTGTCCCTGGACGCGTTGGTCGGCTTGGACGGCGCCCGGGCGTAGGCGACGCCGGCGAGGTCGAGCGCCGCGGCCGCCGCGTCGCCGCCGGTCCCGCCGGCGACCCGCAGCAGCTTGTTGCGGTTGACCCTGACGGCGCCGTGCTGGAACCCCTCCCTCTTCATCGGCGCGGTTGGCGTTTGCTTGGCTGAGAAGGGAGGATGAAAGGAGGAGACTTTGGGGGAAGCGGTGGATGGTCGGTGGTTGGATTGGGCGCGGCAAGGTGAGACGAGACTGGTACAAGGCGAGAGGAGAGGCGTGGGACAAGTGTGGTTGGTTGGGCAAGTGTGTGGGGATCGCCAACGCCGGTTGGTGATGGGGTGTGGTCAAGGGCGGTGTAAGGAAAATGGCTTTTTTAATGAGAAAGGAAAGGAGACGAGGCAAAAGTAATCGCACATTCGCACATATGCGGTATCGTCCCGGAATGTGCTACGCCCTGTACACGGATGCGGTCTCAGTCTTCAACTTTGTTTGTAGCAAATCCAAGTGCAAAAATGGGATAACTCATGCTTAAGAAGTATACTCCCTCCATACAGAAGTAAAATCCGTCTGTTGCATCATTTTACCTAGAATGTTGAAACCATCGTTCGGATCATTAACCACGTCACTGGCTGTTTCTTCTCTTCTCCGAGCTTGGAAATCACCTCGGCTTGATCGACATTGTCATTCACTCTGTCTTACTTGTTTCGCTCACACATGTCCCAAAATCTATGCAGTGCATTCTTCACAGCGTGTTTCGTAACCTTAGGGAACAGAAATGTGTTGGAAATATTACATGGACACATGCATCAGTTCAGATAATTCCAAGTCTGATGCTTCAGCATATCCTGTCACGTAACAAACTAAAACTTCATGCACGCACGTTGTTGGTTGTTCGTCAAGCTGCAACTCCTCCATAGGTCCTCAGCTAGGACGTGTGCATTATGCTACTGCTCCTCCCAATTCTCCTGGTCCCATCGAGTGCAACACGCTTCGCTCGGCAATACGTTTCATTGAAACATTGCCCGTTGGACTGCTTCCTGCATAATTTATATCTACTAATAAAGTAAGGTGCGTTCCGTCAATTTTTTTCATCCATTCACCGCTAAAAATATTTTTTTCTACCGGAGGTGGTACTAAATTTTTATGCGTTTCTCTGTTAGAAAAAGAATTTTCGTACTTATTTTTCTGCCCACGCAGCTGGGAAAATTCTATTTTCCACGCTGCGCAAGAAATACTCAGAGTTTCGCACAGGATAACCAATAATGGGCCGACCCATTTTTCTTTTCTTTCTGTGTTTTACTTCTAATTTTATTCTTCTTCCCTATCTATTTTTTCTTCTAAGTTTATTTTTCAGAATTTACTTTTAAATTAAAAATTCTCAGAAAACGTTTAGAATTAAAAAAACAAATTTTGGAAAAAGTTCAGAATTCAAAAAAATTGTTTCTATTTTGAAAAAAATCGGTACTTGCAAAAAGTTGCCCTTTTAAAAAAAATTGTTCGGGATTTCAAAAAGAAAATGGCATTTCAAAAAATGCTCCAAATTTGAAAAATATTCCTGTTTTAGTGAAATTTTCAAAATTGAAAATAATGTTTTGAATAAATGGATCTACGAAAAAAAAGGAAAACTCCATGTTGCAACAAGTGGCGCACAGCCAGGGGAGTCGGAGTGATCTTTGCAACGAGTACTCCTCAACTAGTGATTTCGGCGTATACGGGTTCCAAGTATCGCTCGATCGGTTTGGGGGGAGGGGACTGCTCCTCCCCCTACCTCCGCCACTACTTCTCGGTTATTTCTAACGTTAACCCTTGAAATGAGAAGAAACTCTGTTTTCCCGTTGTTTGGCAGAAAATATAATATACGGAAGGAAACCAAGGAGAATTATTACAAATCAATTGAAATGGAGCAACTTTCATGTTGGAGGCCAAGCCAGCAGGTGCAGCAGAGCAAAAGACAACCTTCCATATGTGAGCACACCTGCTCGCATGGATGTTCGTCTGAGGCACTAGTAGCTCCACAACATCTATACAAGACACTTTCGTGATGGGGAAACACATAGTGGAGAACCCTAGCCGCCGCCACCGCAACCAGAACAGAAAGAGAAGAAGTCCGGAGAACCACCGAAAATCTTCTTTGTTTTGGTCCTTTCATATCCATCACCATTTCATCCTTCACTACTGTAAGAGGAATTCAAATATGTAAGAACAAGTTGTAAACTCTATTCACACTCATCTGGAGATCAAGACTATTTGGATCATTCATTTCATTGTGGATTTTCCGCGCGTTATTGATATGATTTCCATTGGTTTATCCGTTGAGATGATTGGTTATTTTCTTATGATGCGTGAGTAGTTCCCCTCGGCGTGGGAGATGTAGGTGAGTGGTAAGATTCATTTGTGCCTAGTCTATATGTCGTTATTTGTGTTTGTAGTCTTATAATCTATCTAGTAAGTTGTTATACTATGGTGAACTCCATACGTGTTGTCCAATTTAAGGGCCCATACAACATGATCTCAAGACCTACACAAGTAACACATATTGTTTAGGAAATCTACGACATGTGTAGTCTTATGATCTCTCTTCCTTTTTCTTTGCTTTTCTTTATGTTTCTTCGTCTATTTCTATCGTTGTTCTTTTCATACACATGTGTAATTTTCTTTGGTACACAATATATATATTTTTATCTTCATACACAATGTAATATTTTTTTGATACACGTCGAACATTTTTTCAGATATTTTTTTCTTTTGATACATGTTTTTGAGCACTTTTTTGAATACATGGTCATCATTATTTCAAATACACAAGTCTAAATTTTTGGTATACACCTTTAACATTTTTCAAATATATTATCAAGATTTTTGGAAATATATCTTTTGTTGCTGATTTTTTTAACAGACATTATACATTTTTGTACACATATAAAATAAATTGATATACGTTTTAACATTATTCAATACATGATTACCATTTTTTATCAAACAAATATTTTGACTCGCATTTTACATATTTCTTATACATCAGCATCATTTTTTATATACACGTTTAACATTTTGCTAATGCACAATTAACATTTTTAAAAAATATTTATTTTCATGTCTACTTGTTTCCCCACGCCTTGTACATTTTTTATACATTTTTTTATATACGTGTTAACATTTTTCCATTACATGATTACTTTCAAACATATATATTGATGTCAACTTTTCTCATACACATTCTACATTTTTTATGCATTAGAAGCATTTTTAATACATGTTTAACATTTTTAAATGCGTGATTAACATTAGTTATTATTTTTATATATTTTTAAATATAAATAAAAGTAAAAAAATGAAAACAGAACACCAAAACCAAACATGGGAAAAAAATAAGAGCTTAATGCGCTTGAGGCGAGGTATAAGCGCCGCAAAGTCTCGCCTGACACACTTTCACACCCGCTACAGAACTAGACCGTACCGTTTTTCGTCTCTTTTTTTTCGTTAGTTGTTTCCGATCAAGATGATCGCTCGTGGTAGTTTCTTCCATGTTTTTCCCGTTTCGTTTTCCTTTTTTTCGGTTTTCTCTATTTTTTCTTCAATCCTATGTTTTTCCCACTACTTTTTTAGTTTTTTCACGGATTTCACTGCCTTTTCTTTTATTTGTTTGTTCTTTGTCTTTCTTAGTTTCTTTCTCAGTTTTGATGGGGTTTTGCTTTTCTTTCATTTCTGGTTTTCTTTTTCGTTTTTATTTAGTTTTTTCCTTTTTTTCATCATTTTGTATCTTTTTCTTTGTTTCTTCCTCGGTCTATGAATATATGGTCAACATTTTTCTATACACGTTTTAAGTAAAATAGTAACATTTTTTCAATACAAGTTTAACATTTTTAGAATGCATGGTTAATATTTTTATTCACATTTTTAACATTTTAAAATGGTTTATTAAGCAGATTAAGTACAAGACTAATAATTTTTAATGCATGGTCAACATTCTTTTATACACATTTTTTTTCAAATGCATGATGAACATTTTTTTCAAATGAAAGACTATTTTTTAATACATGGTCAACATTTTTCCTATATATATATATTTAACATTTGTGGCTTGATTACAATGCTTCAAATTCAAGTTTAACATTTTTTAATTCAATACAAGATTAATTTTTTTGATTACATGGTCATTATTTTTTCTTTACACATTTAACATTTTTGAAATGTTTTCTTAACATTTTCGAAATACATCTTAAACATATTTTGAACACATGGTTAACATTTTTTTATGAACAATATTTTTTTTTCAAATGCTTGACTAACAATTTTCATATACTTTTTCAACATTTTTTCAAATGCTTGATAGACATTTTTTAATTATGTAATCAATTTTTTTCACACACATTCTAAATTTTGTGTGTACATGGGAAACATTTTTTTTCTGTATACACATTCAATATCGTTCAAATGCTTGATGAGTATATTTTTTCAAATACTTATGTGGAAAGTGTTTTTTGTAATATACTCCCTCCGTCCCAAAATTCTTGTCTTACATTTGTCTAGATACGGATGTATCTAACACTAAAGCGTAACTAGATACATTCGTATCTAGACAAATCTAAGACAAGAATTTTGGGATGAAGGGAGTATTTATTTAGTATATTTGGAAATATAAACGAAAAAAACAAAAAACATGAAATCAAGCCAGGCCTATCGAGCTCTCGCGTAAGGCGCACCTTAATTGAATGGGCTCCTGTTATTAGTAGGCGAGCTAATTAAAGTAAGCTAGATAGCCCGGCCTGGGAGATGAAAGGCCGGAACGACGACCCACACACGAGGCTGGCCGCGGCCGCTCGGCGTCGTGGATGCGGTGCCCGCCACCGGATCGGCCGGCCGACGTGGCGCCGTCCTCCGCCGCGCACGCCGTCAACCAAGGAACGGACGCCGTGCTAGGACTCTGCTACTGCAACGACATTTCAACTCCAGAGACCCTATCGTCTACAACTAGCCAGCCAACCAAGGAACGGATGCGTCTGCTCGCATCGCATGCCATCCCCCGCTCTCTGCGCCTCCTTCGCCGCGCGACTGCGACTGCGACTGCTCCTGCACCAGCCGTCCACGGCGGCGACCACCCCGTCTGCGCTCTTCCTCCGCGCAGCCGCTGCTTCTGCCACCCTCGCGCCCGCGAAGCAGAGGTCGTTCTCGACGACGGCGACGACAGGCATGGGGGCGGCCGCGGGAGCGACGGCGTCCGCGCAGCCGGCGGCGGGCGGGGGCGTGTCGGAGCGCATCATGCCGCACCTCCTCAACATGTAACTACTCTACTGCTCAAATTGCTTTATTGCTCTGCTTGTGTTGTCCATGCATCCCAGCTTGACTTTATTCATACGCTTCGATTCAATGTTCAGTTAAGTTGATACTTGCTCATTGTCCAGTTAAGTTGAGCAAGCAAGTACTCCCTCCGTAAACTAATATAAAAGTGTTTAGATAATTAAAATAGTAATCTAAACGCTTTTATATTAGTTTACGGAGGGAGTAATTGCTAATTGCTGTATCTCTCCAATGAACTTGGCAGTATATATATGCCTACACAATTGTCCAGGTCCAGCTCGACCATTTTTCAAATCCTTCTCTAGTTATGTAAAAAAAAATCAATAGTCTTTCACCGCATCGCTCATGGCAAATCGCTGCAGATACGGATCGTGCGCCACGGCACGGGACTTCCAGATGTACGCGCCCAATGCCACATTCGAGGACCCGCTCATGCGCGCCCACGGGTATGTATGTAATTGGGTTTGTTGTTGCATGAACTTCTCCTTCATATGATCCATCATCCATGTTTCTTTCTGAATCGAGTTCCGTTCGATCTGATCGCAGCGTCAAGCAGATCAAATCAGCCTTCTACACCATGCCTACGGTACATATGCACCTTCATATGCTTTATTTATTCATGGATATTTATTCTTTCCTTTTGATATACATTCGTTGTTATCGCATAAACTAATCCAAAGACTCGTGCATTGTCAGGTATTCGGTGAGTCCAAGATCGTAGAGTACACGATAAAGGAAAACACGACCGGACCGGGGAAATCCCAGGTAATTAAAAGCTCATTTGGACATCATCATCTTCATCGTAGCTGCGCATATACTTTGTGTAGTAACGATGAACATACTTTACAAACGTGATCGGAATATCAATGCGATGAGTGGTGCATGAATGCAGATACTGATCGACAACAAGCAACACTACAAGGTCTTTGGCAAGGATGTCGACCTGGAGTCCCTCATCACGCTCGACGTCGAGGATGGCAAGGTCGTCAGGCACCAGGACTGGTAAGCCACAACAAGTTCGATGTTATCTGTCACCAAACCTAATCATCGAGATGCTACCATCTAGCTAGTTAGTGTGTTAATTGTTATAATGCATATGCAGGTGGGACAAGAAGCCTCTCAAGAACAGGGAGACGGTGAGCTTCCCGCTGTTGGGACGGCTGGCGCAGACGAGCCGCCGGGGAGCCATGCTGCTCACTCATGTTCTCATGGGCTTCGGCAAGGACCCCACCCCGTGATTTAGTCGCTATGATTTGGTTTCATTCTACTCCGAATACTCCTATCTAGGTGGTTGGAGGTTTTGGGATACATTTCCATAGACAAAAAACCAAAAGTAAAATTAGAGATATTGTGTACTCCAAAATTATTGTAACTAGATGATTCCCCGCGCGTTGCTGCGGGAATGTATGGTCAAAAAATAAATAGTGATGATTATGTAAAATGATAATTTTCATGGTCACATTACTCTTTCGGTTACATTGGATAATGTTATGAGTTCAAGGGAAAGCGCAATTTACTTTTTATTGTCCGGTACATTTCTATGTGTAGGTGCTAACAACAGGAATTCTGCACCAACCAAAGTTTGGAAGTACATTATCAAAGACATGGTCGTTACATACTTTCCAAATGTATCAATGCACCAAGTCTCAAGACAGCAATTTCCATGGCAAATGGTTTATTTATCTATTCTTTAACCATCTTATCCCTCCAATAATTTGGTTGCCTTTTCTCCATTAGCATTGCAAGGCAAATGAAAAATCCAAGAAAAATACGACCATATTCCTTGACATGAGCACTTGAGCCGGCAGAAGATTTCCAAGGCAAATTGAAATGGATTAGAAACTTGAGAGGTGCCCATCAGCTGTTTGCAATCTTTCAGTGCGGGAAAAAGTGCAGGTATTCACTCCACTTGTTTGACCAAGAGAGCCCTCAACTTTTAATATGCCCGCCAAAAGACTAAGGCACGCCATGGAATCAGGAGACCTGCTGATTAGTACCAGTAGATGTCAATAAGGATGCTCGTAGTTACACAAAATACTCCCAATATGCAATCCCAATACAAAATATAGCAATAGATGTATTACTATTCCCAACAAAAAGATAGATCACATGACGTCATGCATGGGAGGAAGAAAGACAAATGCATCAAGTAGCAGAAGAGGGCAAGAACACAACCCACTTTTTATTTTTTGCATTTATTCTCAGCATAGAAGAATTATACAATTAGAACAAAAAATGCTGCCATGAGACAGTACATAAAAGATTCCTTGCCACCGGACCACAAATGAAAGGCAACAATATTGCAAGTGAGAGTAATAAACATGGTCACAAAGCTGATGGCACCTAGATTGGTAATGGCCTATTCGCAAAGGAGAACGCCCTCAATGTCGTGGTTCTCTAAAGTATTTCATGAAGATTTGCACGCTACTTACAATAAGAAGGGAACATTACTTAGAGATGCCAAATCATTTTAGAGCAAACGAAAGATGAAGATTTGAGCACCCACTTCACTACTCCTTTGGCAAATTTTGGGTCATTCCCATAATCAAATTGAGAAGAAAAAACACAATAATCCAATGAGTCTACACCACCAACAAAAATGAAATTGTGTACATTTTGATACAAATGTACATATGAATATATCAGCAAACAAATTGATATACTCAACCCTTTATAACAGGTGATGCACAAATATTGAACCATACATAACCGGCGATTATTTGCTAAATTTAGGTGGCAATGGTTACCATGAAGGTCATGATAATGGGAATGAACAAAGCATTGTAAATGGAAAATCAGAATATGATGTGGAATCCCATACCTTCAAAAGAACTCTACAACGCTGCAAAAGTAAAACAGTGTTGGAACTATGAAGTTTCCTTAGAGGAAAACAAAACTTATATTACCATCATAGTGCAGACATGAAGTATTTTCAAGCATAAAGCAACCGTTGGTTGAGAATGATATACCGACGCATGGTGTTTAATGACAGAACATTAATGCACTTTTAGTATGCAATCCATATCTTCATCTGCATCCTGTACAGTGCCAAAACAGGAGTGGTGTTACATCAACTTCACTGATTTATATCATTGATATCTCAAATTAAAGTTGTCATGTGGCCAAAGCCCCCAGCCAACTTCATGAAAAAGAGAACGGATCTGTGACAACACTAAAATAATCATACTGGTATGCATCAGTAATCCTATATGATAAACACATGTGCTTTTGAAATCAATATAATGCAAGAGGGAACGTTGGATTAAACTTTGCATGACCTGGCAAGCATGACACAATTTTGGAGCAATGGTGCAGACACCAACCTGATGTTGAAGACTATGGGAGTGATGCCGCTCCACTGTCTGAAGGGGAATTTTTGCGGGAGCACGTGAAGTCGCCGAGAGGCGGCGTCGTTGTCGCTTTCTGGGCAGCAAGGAGGTGGTGGAGGTTGTCCTTCAGGAGGCAGAGTCGTCGACTTCGGGCGCCTAAAGTCTGCAGCGTAGTGGTCCTGCACCGTATCTCCCTCTTGCCTAACTTTGCCGAACCCCACCCCTCACCATCTCCCACAGATCAGATCGAGCCGCAGGTGAGGCGGCAGCCAGATGGATGACACGATGGAGGTTGCTCTATCGAGGTCCTCGCGCGCCAGGAGGAGAGGAAGAGGTGGCGCCTCGGCGTGCCTCTGCTCGCCCGCGTGGAGATGCATGGACTGGAGAAACACCGGAGTGCTCGACTGCTGGGCATCGATGGTGCCGTCGGTGGTGATTGACAGCATCGCCCGTTTTGCTACCAGGAAGAGTAAGAGATAAGAAGAGATCGACAGATGGGCTTCTCTTTATCAGTTATTACGCCGCCTCATCGATTAGGGAAGCCCAAAGGGGTTCGCTTCGGTTGCCAGCATGATTTAACCCTAAAAACAAAAACCAACACGACTTATTGAAAACATATGCTGATGTGGTGAGCTGGCAAGTGAAGATAAATAAGAGTAATTGTTGAGGCTGGTCATAGTGGGGAGTAACTTAGACTAGTGTCATGCATATGATACTAGCCTAAGTTACTACCTTCACAATGCAAAGTAACATAATAGTAGTATCTTAGATGGCTTCATTTATTAGCTTGTAGACTCATCTTGTCTTGGAAAGCGCTATGTTACAGTAACATATTATGTTACCACCTCTCATTAATTACTTGTCACATAAGCAAAAATATCTTGAAACGCGCTATGTTACTAGCTAAGTTACTCCCACTATGACTAGCCTGATGTGGCATGGCTGCTGAGTTGGATAGCTTGCATGCTTAGAGAAATAAGGTAGTGGGGATGAACTATTTAGGTATTATAGATTATAGATGCCATTTATCATGATGTAATATTTTTATGTCAATTACTAACGCCCATTACCTCTAACCATGGGGACCAATCAAGTCCACACATGCCCGATGTGTGAGAAATGAAAAATAGCCTTGTTTGAATTTTACCATGATGCATTGAGAAAACAAATCAAAAGAAGAGAAAAAAACATTGTGTTGGTCCTCTCGTTATAGCTTACATCAATCATGAAGCTGTGAAACTTGAACGTTGCTATTGCGAATTAAGGGTAACCAAAGACTAGCTTATAGGCACCACAGACGAAAGGCGAGGGTGAAGAGGAAGGTCAAGGGAAGCGGAGGAGCAAACAAGCACGTCACTGGAGCTCGAAAACTTGGTGAAGTGAGACGACCGTGACCATTTTAGTGTGTAGCTCGGTGAATAGACACATACCGCGCACCCCCGTGTCGCGTCCTCTCTTATCTGGGTCGACCCATTTTAGTCATTGGTAGAACTGTTTAAGGACACTTCCCTTCCGGTTTTGACAAGGTTCTATAACCTTCATAGATCGGGTAATTTTTTACTCTGTGTTTTTATAAATTTTTTTCTTGTTTCATTTGTGGTTTTCCCTTTTTCCACATGGGAACAATTTCATTTTTTTTGAATATTTATTGAAATTTGAAATATTGTTTTAAATATGGGAACCATTTTAAAACGAATATTATTTGAAATCCAGGAACATTTTTCCAATTCACAAACATTTATTGAAATCTAGGACCATTTTCAAATTTATGAACATTTTTAAAAAGGAGGAATAAAATTATCAAATTTTTGAATAATTTTTAAAACCCTTAGAACATTTTTTTAGATTCATCGAAATGCGGGATCATTTTTCAAATTCTTGAACATTTGTAAAACCCCGATTTTTTCAAATTGACGTACATTTTTGTTAAACCCGGGTATGTTTTTAAAATTTATGTACAATTTTGAAATTTTCTGAACTTTCTAAAATATGTGGATGTTTTAAAATATATAAAAAATCGAGTTTGTGAACATTTTTGCAATTCAAAAGATTTTTTAAAATTCATAAAAAAGGTTTTTTTAAATTCAAACATCCAAACATCCAAACATTTGGGATCGATTGTTTTGTAAAATCCCAAACGATTTTTAATGATGTACGAAAACAAAAAGAGAGAAGAAAAACGGAAAAATGAAAAGAAAAAAGGGGCGCCCGCTCTGTACATGGGCCGCCCAAAGTGCGCTCGGGAGGCGGAGGGAGTCGCAGACCACTTCGGCGTTTCCTCCGCTAAATTCGAACCCTAGACACGACATGGCCACGGCGGCCGGCGGCGCGGCGGCGTAGGCATCCGGCGTCCTGCGTTCGTTCCTTGCCCCTCTGGCCTCTGCGCTCCGTCCCGGCGGCAGCGTCCAAGGCCGCAGCGGGCGGGCGGCGCCGCCTTTCTCCGTTCTCCGGCGCTCCGTAGGTCCGCTTTGCTCCCTGCCCGCTAGATTCTTAGAGTGAATGTTGGAACTGAACACGTGTTGCTCCTGAATAATTTGAGTGCAAGTCCACATCTAGGCTAAGAAAAGAGGGCCGGTTATGGGGTAAATTGACTCTATCCTCAACTAGAATTGCATTTGACCATTTGGCCACGCTGACGGCATCTCGATTATATACCCTAAATTGTTTGTCCAATCGACATTTTGCAAGACAAGTTTTTTTCTTCTTCATATTTTAATCACCTCTTCCTCAAATGATGGCACATGTATTCAACAAAAGAAGCCCATTTCCATCTTGCAGCCTGGCACATGTTTACTCTTCAAGATCACAAATTAGGTCTTCTAACACATGTCAAATGATAATCATACAACGCATAGAAACATAGTACTGTCCGCACTTCTCCCTAAATTCCCATCTCTTGGTTGTTCGTTATTTGTTGCTTTGCTAGGAACAAGCTACTACTCAGTGCACAATTTGATTTTTTGCGTCTATTGTATTTTTAGTGACACATGTGGTAGACTGCATGCTAATTTAGGCTCCCTGTCTTCCGGAAATGCTAGGACAGTTTAATATGGATTCTGAAGCAACGAGTACCTGTAAAAAGGCGAGGGCGGAAGCTACATCAGTTATGGGCACAGACAGACTTAGCAGTCTACCTCCAGAGATAAAGGGCGACATCCTCTCACGTTTGAATGTCGAAGAAGCAGTTAGGACTAGTACCTTATCAAGTACTTGGAGGGATGTATGGACTGACATGCCAGTGATATCTCTGTGCGATGGAAATCTTGCAAGAACCAAGTTCGTTACGTTAGTCGATATGGTGCTATTACTCCACAAGGGAACAATAGAGGAGTTTGATATTTCAGGTAACAAAAATTACCATGATGAGTTCGGTAGGTGGATGATCATGCTGTCAAGGAAATCACCAAAATCAGTTATAATCAAGTTGAACTCTGGGCCAAGGTATAAGATTCCCTCTTGCCTCTTTTCTATGGGTGATCTGGAGTATCTGCACCTAGAAAACTGCATCATCAGCTTGCCCCGGGCATTCCAAGGTTTCAAGAGCCTAACTGACCTCACCCTGAAAATCTTCTCCTCCACAGACAAGGATATCCAAAATTTGATCTCGTTCTGCCCCGCACTGACTGATTTGATATTAAATTCTTTTGAGGGCATCAACCGTCTAAACATTAAGGCTCCTAAACTGGATTATCTTAATGTTGAAGGGGATTTTGAGGACATTAAGTTGGACGCACCTAATCTGGAGGTGGCCTTTCTCTCTCTTGATAAAGCGTATCAATCTGTTCGAATTGCGCATGACAAGGAAAGCTATGTCAAGCAGTCATTGGGAAGCCTAAGTGTCATCGAAACACTTACAATTAGTGGTTTTTTCCTGAAGGTGAGCTATTATTATCTCCAGCATTACTATGGCATTCTTCTGCCTCTAACTAATCTGTGTTGCCATCTATTTTTATTATTATTTTATTGTTGCAGTATCTATCAAAAGGATGCATACATACGAAGCTCCCTGCCGTGTTTACTCACCTGGAGAGTATTTTTCTTATGATATGCTTGTGGGACCAGCGGCAAGTCTTGACTGCATGTTCACTGTTTCAGAATGCCCCTAACTTAAAGAAGCTTGAGATGTGTGTAAGTATGCCTCCAGTAAACTCTCCCCGCTTGCTCGATCACCTGATCCATGTTCTTTCGTTGTGTTTATGGCTAACGAGCTGTGAAAAAAAATGCAGAGTTTTCCTTGGAGCATCCTTGGTCAGGATGAGGATCAGGTGGGCATTCAAGGACTTGACCTGCAATTGCAAATGGACCATCTCGTAACGGCCAGTGTGAACTATTTCGGGGGTCTGGACTTCGAAGTTGATTTCGTGGCAAAGCTACTAAGCTGGGCACCAGCTTTAGAAGAACTGAAGATAGACTGGAAGGGTGAAAAGGACTGTAGCATGGTTCTGGCCAAGCTATTAGCTCTGCCGAGGGCGTCTACCAGGGCCAAGGTCATTGTCACGTTTTGATAAGCATGCTCCCGCAACCGTTTGCCGATGTAATTTGCTGCTGGGTAGAACTATCTTGGCTTTGTTTATGTGAATGTACCATCTAGGACTAGCATGTAGTGCATTTTGTTGAGGAAATTCGGTGGGAATACTTGATATGGTGTCAGCAATTGTTGTCCATATGAAACGCCTCATTCCATTCTGCAGCCCGGGCACACAAGCTGCCACTGCTGTTCCTCCATGCACCGGGGACTCACACGCCGCAGCCCTTCCTCAACGGCGTCAGTTCAGGTCTTCATGTTTTGTGCATGTGTTCTGTGTATGGTAAATTCATGGTTTTAGCAAATATGTGAACCAAAGGCATCAAATTGTATGGTCATATCATAGTTTTTGCATGTACATATGAAGCCTGAAGTAATGAGACCAAAGCAGCCATGCCTGGGAAATCAAAACTTTTACCAGATTTGTTTACATCTCCTTTTTTATTTTTTGTTGATAAGTGAATTATTTCTATATCGCCGTCGCTTTTAATATTCAGCTATTGTTTACGTCAAAATTATTCACTGAGGTGAGTCGGATCCAGTTTTTACCTCAAAACAATTCACATAATTAGGAGGACTGGAATCAGCTACAACTATTCAGTTATTATCTCATAGTTTTCGTTTCTCAAATAACCATATATGTTTTGACCAATACCCATATTTATATCCAGCTTTGCTTTTAGGGAGACTGGATAAATATGTCCATTATCGGCAAGAAATTAAGAATGCGTTGCTATGTTAACACACTACGGGTTGATTTAATTAAAAAAATTGGGCCATGGAGAATTTAGTCAAAGTCGAATATTCATTTTGGTGTGATTATCTCCTTTAGGATTGTCTCTGTTTGGACCATGAGGCATAGATGAGAAGAACCATACTGGTTCCCACCGACGGCGCCTCCTTGCATTCCCGGCCACCCCTAGGGTTGAAGATGACTTGTGCATGGAAGAGTTTTTGAGTGTGAGAAACAAATGTGGAAGAATTGTGGTTGAAGAGGAAGAGGCGCACTGAGGACTTCAATCAGGTGCCTACTAGATTGGGATCGCGCCATGGCGCGAGGGTGCTGGTCCCAACGTTTTGGTTAAGCATGTCGTGCCAAGTTAGTAGGAGCGTATATTTAGCGTATGAATTCAAACATGATAAAAAAATAAAGTGAAGAAGAAATATTCATTTGTGATAGAAGGCATGAGATTATAAGGCAACATAAAGTTCAGAATGTTTGTAAGACCACAAAAGACGCGCATCAAGCACAACATAAAAGAATAGACCAAAAGCAACATTTAATAGATCAGGATTACAACAAGTCATTTATATAGAAAGTTATGCATTCCGCAGATCAAAAGCCGTTAATAACAATTAAAGCATGTCATTTATATCGAAAGAGACCAGTAGCGCATAGAGCAGCGAGATAGTACAAAATACTGAAAGTGAAGTATCTTCTATATCTAAATAGCTAGCCCCCACTAAGATATTTCTCTCAACATGCAAACATGCCACCTCATCATTCAACATGCATAAGAAAAGGCCCACCTCAACATGCAACTATGCATATTAAAAATCCACTACAACATGCATGCATGTAAATTTCCATTTTATTATGCTATTTACATTTAATTTTTATATACTTCCAAAAACTATTGTTTCAAGAATTCATGTTCCGTATAATCAAAATCTCATTGAAATATTGCAAACATTCCCGCAACAACGTGCGGGGCATCATCTAGTTTATACAGAAGGCTAGCGACACTTAGATAGCAGTTCACACAAGTTTTAAGGATTATAAAAGTCCACACTAACTAATACAACTACCAGAGTCTTCAATTTTCCTTCGCCAAGAATGGTTGAAGTTCCCCCATTGCTCCAAGAGAAGTTGTGTAACGCTGGCCCAGGAAGAGAAGAAAAAAATGATAATTCTTCGAGAAGATATCTCAACTTACTAAAGATTCATTAAATGATTCATATGACATCTAAATCCAACATGCATTTTTTAAAACAATAGATATCTGCAATGACCAAAAAAGGAACTATCAGGAAGGTGAGTTTAGTGAACTGACATCAAGAAATTCATGCATATTTCCTTTAAACAAGTTTGGGGAGTGTGTATACAGTAGCACTACACAACTATGAATTATAAAAAACAGAGATGACCACCATCATGAGCAATTCTTGGCAAAGGGAAGATCCGTGTCTCAGGACTCAGTGAAATATAATTCATTTTTCAGCCTAAAGATATACACATAAAAAAATGATTGGATCCGTCTATCAAAGGTCACAAAAATTAGCAATCGAGCTCAATATGTTATTTAGAAAAAAAATTGGTAGACCATGTACACAACATTCATGAAGCCCTCCAGTTTCATAGGAAACCCAGGGGAGAAGAAAAGAAACTAAAACACACATGTGTTTTATTTCATTTACAATCCATCAAAAGATGAATGTAGAGAACTCATGATCTATGATTATTAACAACAATTCAAGTTCTGATATATAGAGCTGGCAATTAATATTAAGCACAATGGAATAATCCTCTATTGGTTACTCTCAATCTAAAATCAACAGTTAAATTACTATTTATCACCATCAAGCCAGCATATGCGGTTCATATATAAACTAAATCAAGCTAGCATACACACTTCATGTCCAAATAGGATTCATCTCCTACGGTCTGGTTATCCAAATCCAACCAAAGATCCTCACAGAAGAGGAGGGGGAGGGGGTAGAGGAGGAAGACGAGCTTACTTGCGAGTAGAAGCCAGAGCGCAGGGGCAGCGAGTATATGGACCAATAACA
The DNA here is from genome assembly GCF_056163025.1 of Triticum urartu. NCBI lineage: Eukaryota > Viridiplantae > Streptophyta > Magnoliopsida > Poales > Poaceae > Triticum > Triticum urartu. Next base: position 728,486,787 of record NC_141875.1, on the reverse strand, counting down.
ATAAGTGGCCAGTAAGATGCGCACCTAGTCATTCATCTGGTTCAAGGAACGCTCCAGCTCCCTCTGCAAAATCAAGTGGAATCACAAGCATTGTCGGATCAAAAAGGCAACACAGTGATGAAAGCACCATGTATGGCTATCTCACCCTGAGCTCCTTGGCCAACTTGCTCTCTTTCTCCTTGGCCGCCCTAGGGAGCCTCCCCCTCGGCGGAACGGTCTTGACGCGGTCACCATGGACCTGGCTCGGTGCCCTGGCATCCCTCTTCCTAGGCACGCCCCTGGGCCGGTCAGGGCCCGCCACCCCTGTGATCTGGCGGTCACTGTCCTCGGCCGCCGCTGATGAGGAGGGGCACTGTGATAATTGGTATTGTTTCTAAAAACAAAGCATCGCCAACACCTCACCTTGTTCTCGACCAGATTATAAAATAGACTAAAATAAGTAGTTTCTTGGTAAGTCTACATGTCATGTACAGTCATGATAACCTTAATTCATTAAAAGGCATTAAACCAAGATAGTGGATTTCCTGAACTATTTTTGTAGTTGATCTGCAAATTGAGTCAAAAGGTATTTATCTCATAAGAGAATAGTTCCACGCAACTAATACAACTGGCATTTCACAAACTTCGACATTAAGACGAATGTGTATATCCATATACGATCCATGGTGTTGGATCACACGTTTCAGAAACCATGGGTTAGATAAAGGACTCAAATAAATTACGCTATTTATTTTTGTGTACAATAAAGGACTCAAGCGCCACATCATTCCATATGCAGCTGGTAGTAATTGTTATAGTAGATCAGACCAGAGTAAATACCATTTCCAGATACGGAGCTTAATGGACTTGTTGTCGATGGGCATCATCCTGTCTTCCGACTCGACGACCTTTATGAGTTAGTGCCAGGCTGCGATGAACTGCAGCAGCACGCATGACTTGTCATTTGCCAGTAGCTTCATACCCATCTAATTTCACCATAGATGTCCCCAAACCCGAGAGCGCCCAGAAGCTGCATGGAACCATTCATTTCCAGAACGTGTGACAAAGATTTACAATATACTCAGCAAACAAGTTCAAGCTTAACTAAGGTTGTGCCTTCAGATTAGCATTTTCAATATATTGTGAATAAATTAGAACAGGACATTATAATGGATACAACAGACTCATGCAAAAAGAGGGAGAAGGGGGAACCTATAAGCTGAAATATATATATATAATGAAATGCTAAAAATCAAAGAATTGATAAAAAAATGATCAGATGCTTTGGCCTGGACGGGTTTCCGAAACAATACAGTAAATACTCTATCTAGGAAAATTGGTACTACAGAATCAAGGAAAATTGGTACTACAGAATCAAGGAAAATTGGTACTACAAAATTTATAAACTCATTTCAATGAAAATAAAAAAACTGCTACAGGCATCAAATTATCATCGCATTGGCATCTCACAAAGACATGGCATGTCAGCTTTTAGTCTACAAGGAAATCAAGATTGAGACCTGTAGCCTGTAGGTCACCAGTAGTCACTTCGACAAATCTCTTCATGGAAGCCATCGTCCTTCTCTTTGGTGTGGCGGAGGTTGTGCCTCTCCTGCTGAGAACCAAGTGGCAAAAGCTTAAGTTGGGAACAATAGTGTCAAGAGCACAGCAGCTGTAAGAGAAACAGGGAAGGAGAAGGTGCAGGAGAGAGCCGAGTCGACATCGCCAGGACGTACCTCGAGGATGACGATGCTAGACAACGTCCTCCCTGATGACGAAACGTTGCAGAGGGGAGCTGCCTGCTCGCCAGCGCACTCCATGGTGAACCAAAGCTCAGCACTGTGTCAGAGGCGAGTACATTATCATTCACGAATACACCATACAACGCGCAAAAAATGGAACTACCTATATATTGCTAATTAACAAAGTAACAGGACGTAGCAAAACGAAATCAAATGTGTAACGATCATAAGCCTTCAGAAATTGTAAGTAAATGTTGTTAGAACCGTCGGGATCGGTTAGGCTAGATATTCCGGTAGTTCTTACCTTCTGCTTATGGCTCGAGGAGCCACCGGTGCCGACCATGGTGACGATGGCCGGTGATGGCAGAGAGTAGTGGGCGAAGTGGTGGCGGCGCTTCCCGTCAGCACTGCACTTACCCTAGATCGGTAGGGGATTCGGTGGGGTGTACGGTGTTGCGACGAACCTCGTTCTCCGAGCCGCCGACCCCCACCTCTTTATATAGTGCAGGTGACAGGGGCCCGTCACCCATAGTGGGTTGAGCGCCCCCGATCAGGGCGCGGATCTAAGGGCTCGGTGGGCCATTGGGCCTACACGGTGGAGACCATCCTAACATTCTCCCCCTTGATCTTAACTTTTACTTTTGACCTTATACTTTTACTTTACTCGTTTCATAACATATCAATACATAGAACATGTTTCATCATCACAGCTCAATTGCCGATAGAATCAGATATCCACAACGTACCTCTCTGTATTGAAACAAATTCTTTAACCTTGGGCCCTTTTATTGTCCGAAAATCTTAGACTATACCATAAAACCCATGTCGACTGTGTGTTCTCCGAACACACTGGGCGGTAAGCCTTTAATAGGCAGATCTGCAAACACTTGTCTATTGCTTTTATGCTTCAAGCATTTCTACATAATTTCGGACTTTCTCCTTTACAACGCATAACTCTGTGTCAATGTGTTTGACATCAACACTTGACTCGTTGTCATAGGAGCGAAAAACTTAAAATGGTTATCGTTGTTGTCAACCATTATCAACTCCGGGTATAGGTCTCCTTAACCATTTTGCCTGTCCCTCAGCCTCATATCAAGCTATAACATATCTTTGCATCACATTGATGATAATTATTTCATTCATTGGAGCTTTTCCACACCAAAACTCCAAGTGCGAAAGTTAGCGACAATTGTGGATTTCGCTATACATTTCACAAGTCCTGTCTTTGTACTCACAATCTTTTGAGAGCACTTATTTCTTTCAGCATGAGGCCGATATCTTTGACTCCATTCCAGTGATCTATATATGGACTGGAAATTGCCAAAACAAACCGGATACGTGGACCGTGTCAGGGTAATATATTGAGCTTCCAACAGCTGAAGCATATGGCGCCATATCCATTTTCAATCTTTTAAAATCAACTTTTGGAACACCATAGTTTCCACTTCCATTACCCTTGACTATAAGAACATGCGTAGGTTTTATCACATGCACACTTTAGAGACATTTCTTAGCATGTCCATTCGACATCCCTAATACCCCCTTTTATTCTTTTCTTCATGAATCTCGATACTTATAACGAGAGACACTCTACCGAGAACACTCTTTTGAACTTTGAGGACAAGAACTTCTTTTCTCCTCCTGCAGTAGGTTGACATCACCACTAGCAAGTAGGATGTCATCCACATGCACAGGATTAGGAAATGAATTTCCCATTCTATAACTTTGCACGAATACAATTGTCCTCTCATTTTCTTTAACCCAAAACAACATTTGATTGCTTTAGTCCATAAAAGACTTCTTCAGGCAGTATCCCCTGTGTTTTACTTTCATCTGATGTAACTCAGATCATAATATCTTTCATCTGATGTAACTCAGATCATGATGTGCTACCAACACTCATTGTAATCTATTCAGTGCAAAACGCGCAAAAACCTTCCGATTTAAGTCGTGTTTTACACCTTTACATATTTCCTTTGGAGTCACATTGTCCTTGTAGACTCTTTAGAGCCTACTGTTTTGGCTCCATTGGAAATTACTCATCAGTGCCAAACATCGTCGGGATTCACCAATTTCATTTCATCTCACATAGTCTCTTATCATTTAGATAAGGAGACACTTCTCAAAGCTCGAATGAGCCTTTAAATGAGGTGGGATCAACCTCCATTTGAATTTCACTAACATAAACTTTATAGTAATCAGAAGTATCTGATTTTCTCATTCCTTGAGACCATCAGTGTCTCAGGTATTGGCACTTCTTTCATATGGGGATGTTGTTGCTCTGTCAATGCAAGAGGCAAACTAATTCTATAGTCTTTCATTTCCAAGAGGCAATAGGTTTTACAGGGACCTGTATCACAAGATCCATGTTTACTCATTCATCCTGTATAGAGCTAACAACATGTGTTGTATAGGTCATACAACATGCTCCCCCAGATTACTCCATCTTCACTAAAAATGGCGTATCTTTAAACTTTTAATTTGGGTTTATTCTGTTAAAACTTTCTTCTTTATGGCACTTTAAGCACCATCTTAATATTCCTTACTCTGCTTTCGGAACTGTAAAAGATCCAGAAATACAACTATTTCTTTCTCCCCCTCGAAATGTGGCAAGAACTTTTCTGTCACAATTTCAAAAAACCATTCATAACTCTTGTGAATTGAGGAAACTTTGATTATCTACTTCATTTATCCAATTACTTCATACGTAATGAAGTTATCTGTTAACTGGTATGGGAGTACCTTTTCCTCATTCCATTTCAGAAACTCAACAGAGTTCTTTATCATTAGTACTTTTGCAAGTCACACTTGCATATCATTCTTATATTTAGTTCCGTCTATAACTTTTATTCTCTTCGGATTTATTGAGTGCTTAATGACCGTTACACATAAGATGTATGGTTGATACTAGGAAAGCATAATAGCTACTCCATACTTTTCTCCCAGAGTGGGACACATTAAAAGCACATGAGTCATCATGTCTTTCTCCTATCATACATGATAAGTCTGAGAAAATTGCTGCCGCCATACGGGTTACGCAGGGATTTTCCCAGACTTTTCCTGCCATGCGGGTTTTATCATAATCATATTTTCCCGCCATGCGGGTAATTCCCTGTAAGGAACATAAATGCTAGAATTGGCTCATTTGACTCCATATTCAATCATCAAATTTATAAATAAATCCGAATGCTCTTTGACACACATGCTTGATCCGACGTTGGTCGAATTAAACACGCATGTTGCTTGTTTTATCTCAAATCATAGAGAGTACATGAAAGACATTCGTCAACCAAGACTCTCAATGATCTATCTCTTTTCTTTTGAAACCATTCTTTAGAGAGAACTTACTATCTCACGTTATGACCTTTCTTGGTCATCTTTCGGTTCACAAGTACCCAACCATTCACTTTCATGAATGAAAGCATGGAGAACTTTTAGTCTGAGAAAACTTAGTCAATAATCAACAATAATGAGCATAAAAATAACCCTACGTTGGTCTGGTTAAAAAATGTGCTCATTAAACTTTTGCAAAACTTCCTTTTTATACTCTAAATCATCGTTGTGGTAGAATTAGAATAAAACTCATTCTTCTACATTAATTCCATATCACCGTTGGGCGGAAATGGAATGCATATAACTCATAAACAATGTGATGATAGTATTTCTATTAAACAACTTTGCTCAGAAATAATCATCATCATCAACTTTATTGCAGCGGAAACAAGAAATATACATTTCTATAGTTCAAGAGCATTTCTTTATCTTTAAATATTCTCTGAAAATTGATCACTTTGATACAAAATTTATCAGAGATTTAAGCTTTGAACACAAGACTCATAGAATTATAGTATAGTTATCATCAACGTTGGTCAGAAAATAACAATACCATATTTTAACTTTAAAAACAAATATATTTCTTTTGTCATAGTGGAAGCTATCTGAATCTGATTTCACCCACAGGGGAAAACATTGCTAAGAATATTTCTTCCAATTAAATTCTCCCGTTCGTTCCAATTTAATTGGAGGATAAAACTTTCACTTTGCAGCGGAAATTTTATAATATCCTATTCAGAAACAATTTTGTACTCTTTTACTCTCTAATCAATTCTATCAGATTGGTTCGAAAAAGCATTAGAGAAGCAACAATTTAATCTTTTACTTTAGTTCTATTCACTTTTAAAAGATCACTTTTATTTTTATTTGCAGCGAAAACATGAATAGAAAATTCATGAACTTTTTCTTTTTACAGAAACTTTTCTTTCACTAAATAAAAATTCATGAACTTTTTTTCTTTATAAAATTCATGAACATTTCTTTTTCTGAAAATTTTCTATTTTCGATTTCAGAAACTTTTTCTGTTTACTTTTCTATCTACTTTTCAGAGACTTTTCTATTTTCCGAAAAATAAAAAAATGCAGCAACACAGTCTAGCGCGTGCGACCCGCAGCGAAGAAAAAATGGTCCACGGCCTTCCCTACGCGCACCGCTGCGCGAGATGCCTCGACCCGGCCTGGGCCGCCCGCGGTTGTGGCCTCGGCCCAGCGCCAACGCGCGCGGAGGCTACTGCCCGCCTGCACTTTCGGCCTGAAAAGCTCGTTGGCAGCTAGGGTTTTGATCCAGGCCGTTGAACGCGATCGGACGACCCAGGATCATTTTCGCTGGATCAAAACCATCCCACCAGCACCAGGTCTGGTCAAACCCTCATCCTCTTTTGTCTCTCGCCCGACGCTGTCCCGGTCGCTGGCGACCGCGCCGCCCTCGGCCGCCGCGTCGCGCCGGTCCGGTCGAGCCGCCGGCGACGGCGTCCACCACCGCGCGAGCCTGACCGTGTTCTCTTTCTTCTCCCCTTTCCTATTCTCCTCTCTGTCCACCACTGCATATAGCAACAGAGAGAGAGAGGTCCGGTCGAACCTTCCTCTGATCCCCGTCGCCGGGCCACTGTGCCACGCCGCGCCTGGCCGCCGGCGACGGCGGCGACGGCCACCGCGCAGCGCTTTCTCTTCCTCCCCTTATTTCTTTCTCCATCCACCACCGCCTACTGGCCAGTGAGAGAGAGATCCGCGACGGCTCCCCCTGCTACCCTGTGCCGGCGTGCGTCTGAAGACGGCGCCCCTGCCGACCCTTTTGCCGGCGTGCGCGAGCACCCTAGGGTGAACGCGCCGCCATCAAGTGGCTCTGTGGTGGTGGCCTTTGCCCCCGAAGGGGTGGTGTTCTTCTTCCCAGATGCCTCGGCTCGCCGATGCGCATCGAGATCGAGAGGAACGGCGCGGCTCAGCGGTGGCGCACTTTTCTGTGAAGTGATTCAAGAACTTTTTTTCTCTGTTTTGGGTTCGGATTCGATCCGATCTGGTAAGGGGAGGGTCCCTGCTCTCTGTTTCTACCCAAAATCAAGCCTTGGACATCATCTGATACCATTGTTAGAATCGTCGGGATCGGTTAGGCTAGATATTCCGGTAGTTCTTACCTTCTGCTTATGGCTCGAGGAGCCACCGGTGCCGACCATGGTGACGATGGCCGGTGATGGCAGAGAGTAGTGGGCGAAGTGGTGGCGGCGCTTCCCCTAGATCGGTAGGGGATTTGGTGGGGTGTATGGCGTTGCGACGAACCTCTTTCTCCGAGCCGCCGACCCCCACCTCTTTATATAGTGCAGGTGACAGGGGCCCGTCCCCATAGTGGGTTGAGTGCCCCCGATCAGGGCGCGGATCTAAGGGCCCGGTGGGCTATTGGGCCCACACGGTGGAGATCATCCTAACAAATGTCACAATGTCTGACAAAAGAGCACCTAAAATTCTGAACAATAAGCATTAAGCAGGTTAAAAACTTCTGAAGGGAAAACAATTATAGAAACCGACTCCAATTGATTGATAAGTTTTAAGAATACAACCATCTAGTTGACACAATGTCAGCAGGAACGACCGCTCATCTTGACACTAACGTCACATGGACTTTCACAATCTAACAGTGAACGGAAACAGGTCAAGGAATCGAGTAGAAGAGGAAAAAGGCATCGATACTGCCACTGACCTCCACATCCAGATCCATGGCCCTCTATCCCCACAACATAATGCCAAGCATATCACATCTGCCTCCTCTATCTTTGTTTGCCGTCCTCGACAGAGAGAAACCACTTCCCTTCCCCTATGCCAAGTAATATCATTACAAATAGGATCAGAACGAGACTTGAAACTACAGTGGTTGGAGAAGGTGAAGAGAAGGGGAATTATACCTGGCACTGACCTTCTGGGAGCTGGATCAGCAAAGGGTCTAAATGAAGGAAATATGCCTTAGAGGAAATAATAAAGTTATTATTTATTTTCTTATACCATGATAAATGTTTATTATTCATGCTAGAATTGTATTAATCGGAAACATAATACTTGTGTGAATACATAGACAAACAAAGTGTCACTAGTATGCCTCTACTTGACTAGCTCGTTAATCGAAGATGGTTATGTTTCCTAACCATAAACAAAAGAGTTGTTATTTGATTAACGGGATCACATCATTAGGTGAATGGTCTGATTGACATGACCCATTCCATTAGCTTAGCACCCGATCGTTTAGTATGTTGCTATTGTTTTCTTCATGACTTATACATGTTCCTATGACTATGAGATTATGCAATTCCTGTTTGCCGGAGGAACACTTTGTGTGCTACCAAACGTCACAACGTAAATGGGTGATTATAAAGGTGATCTACAGGTGTCTCCAAAGGTACATGTTGGGTTGGAGTATTTCGAGATTAGGATTTGTCACTCCGATTGTCGGAGAGGTATCTCTGGGCCCTCTCGGTAATGCACATCACATAAGCCTTGCAAGCATTGCAACTAATGAGTTAGTTGCGAGATGATGTATTACGGAACGAGTAAAGAGACTTGCCAGTAACGAGATTGAACTAGGTATTGAGATACCGACGATCGAATCTCGGGCAAGTAACATACCGATGACAAAGGGAACAACGTATGTTGTTATGCGGTTTGACCGATAAAGATCTTCGTAGAATATGTAGGAGCCAATATGAGCATCCAGGTTCCGCTATTGGTTATTGACCGGAGACGTGTCTCGGTCATGTCTACATTGTTCTCGAACCCGTAGGGTCCGCACGCTTAAGGTTTCAATGACAGTTATATTATGAGTTTATGAGTTTTGATGTACCGAAGTTAGTTCGGAGTCCGGGATGTGATCACGGACATGACGAGGAGTCTCGAAATGGTTGAGACATAAAGATTGATATATTGGACGGCTATATTCGGACACCGGAAGTGTTCCGGGTGATTTCGGAGAAAACCGGAGAGCCGGAGGGTTACCGGAACCCCCCCGGACAAGTAATGGGCCATATGGGCCTTAGTGGAGAGAGAGAGGGGCAGCCAAAGGTGGGCCGCGCGCCTCCTCCCCCCTGGTCCGAATTGGACTAGGAGAGGGGGGGCGGCGCCCCCCTTTCCCTCTCCCTCCCCACTTCTTTCCCCCTCCTAGTAGGAGTCCTACTCCTACTAGGAGGAGGACTCCTCCTTGGCGCGCCATAGAGGGCCGGCCGGCCTCCTCCCCTTGATCTTTATATACGGGGGCAGGGGGCACCCCTTGACACACAAGTTCATCCACGTGATCATATTCTTAGCCATGTGCGGTGCCCCCTTCCACCATAGTCCTCGATAATATTGTAGCGGTGCTTAGGCAAAGCCCTGCGATGGTAGTACATCAAGATCGTCACCACGCCGTCGTGCTGACGGAACTCTTCCCCGACACTTTGCTGGATCGGAGTCCGGGGGATCGTCATCGAGCTGAACGTGTGCTAGAACTCGGAGGTGCCGTAGTTTCGGTGCTTGATCGGTCGGCCGTGGAGACGTACGACTACATCAACCAAGTTAACGCTTCCGTTGTCGGTCTACAAGGGTACATAGATCACACTCTCCCCTCTCGTTGCTATGCATCACCATGATCTTGCGTGTGCGTAGGAATTTTTTTGAAATTACTACGTTCCCCAACAGTGGCATCCGAGCCTAGGTTTTATATGTTGATGTTATTTGCACGAGTAGAACACAAGTGAGTTGTGGGCGATATAAGTCATACTGCTTACCAGCATGTCATACTTTGGTTCGGTGGTATTGTTGGACAAAGTGGCCTGGACCGACATTACGCGTACGCTTACGCGAGACCGGTTCTCCCGACGTGCTTTGCACATAGGTGGCTTGCGGGTGACAGTTTCTCCAACTTTAGTTGAACCGAGTGTGTCTACGCCCGGTCCTTGCGAAGGTTAAAACAACACCAACTTGACAAACTATCGTTGTGGTTTTGATGCGTAGGTAAGATTGGTTCTTGCTTAAGCCCGTAGCAGCCACGTAAAACTTGCAACAACAAAGTAGAGGACGTCTAACTTGTTTTTGCAGGGCATGTTGTGATGTGATATGGTCAAGACATGATGCTAAATTTTATTGTATGAGATGATCATGTTTTGTAACCGAGTTATCGGCAACTAGCAGGAGCCATATGGTTGTCGCTTTATTGTATGCAATGCAATCGCGCTGTAATGCTTTACTTTATCACTAGGCGGTAGCGATAGTCGTGGAAGCATAAGATTGGCGAGACGACAACGATGCTACGATGAAGATCAAGGTGTCGCGCCGGTGACGATGGTGATCACGACGGTGCTTCGAAGATGGAGATCACAAGCACAAGATGATGATGGCCATATCATATCACTTATATTGATTGCATGTGATCTTTATCTTTTATGCATCTTATCTTGCTTTGATTGACGGTAGCATTATAAGATGATCTCTCACTAATTATCAAGAAGTGTTCTCCCTAAGTATGCACCATTGCGAAAGTTCTTCGTGCTGAGACACCACGTGATGATCGGGTGTGATAGGCTCTACGTTCAAATACAATGGGTGCAAAACAATTGCACACGTGGAATACTCAGGTTATACTTGACGAGCCAAGCATATACAGATCTGGCCTCGGAACACGGAGACCGAAAGGTCGAGCGTGAATCATATGGTAGATATGATCAACATAGTGATGTTCACCAATGAAACTACTCCATCTCACGTGATGATCGGACATGGTTTAGTTGATTTGGATCAAGTAATCACTTAGAGGATTAGAGGGATGTCTATCTAAGTGGGAGTTCTTTAAGTAAATTAATTGAACCTAAATTTATCATGAACTTAGTCCTGGTAGTATTTTGCAAATTATGTTGTAGATCAATAGCTCGCGTTGTTGCTTCCCTGTGTTTATTTTGATATGTTCCTAGAGAAAATTGTGTTGAAAGATGTTAGTAGCAATGATGCGGATTTGATCCGTGATCTGAGGTTTATCCTCATTGCTGCACAGAAGAATTATGTCCTTGATGCACCGCTAGGTGACGGACCTATTGCAGGAGCAGATGCAGACGTTATGAACATTTGGCTAGCTCAATATGATGACTACTTGATAGTTTAGCGCACCATGCTTAATGGCTTAGAATCGGGACTTCAAAGACGTTTTGAACGTCATGGAGCATATGAGATGTTCCAGGAGTTGAAGTTAATATTTCAAGCAAATACCCGAGTTGAGAGATATGAAGTCTCCAACAAGTTCTATAGCTAAAAGATGGAGGAGAATCGCTCAACTAGTGAGCATGTGCTCAGATTGTCTGAGTACTACAATCACTTGAATCAAGTGGGAGTTAATCTTCCAGATAAGATAGTGATTGACAGAATTCTCTAGTCACCATCACCAAGTTAGTAGAACTTCGTGATGAACTATGATATGCAAGGGATAACGGAAACGATTCCCAAGCTCTTCGTAATGCGAAAATTGACGAAGGTAGAAATCGAGAAAAACATCAAGTGTTGATGGTAGACAAGACCACTAGTTTCAAGAAAAGGGCAGAGGGAAGAAGGGGAACTTCAAGAAGAACAGCAAGCAAGTTTCTGCTCAAGTGAAGAATCCCAAGTCTGGTCCTAAGCCTGAGACTAAGTGTTTCTACTGCAAAGGGACTGGTCACTGGAAGCGGAACTACCCCAAGTGATTGGCAGATAAGAAGGATGGCAAAGTGAACATAAGTATATTTGATATACATGTTATTGATGTGTACTTTACTAGTGTTTATAGCAACCCCTCAGTATTTGGTACTAGTTCAGTTGCTAAGATTAGTAACTCGAAACGGGAGTTGCAGAATAAACAGAGACTAGTTAAGGGTGAAGTGACGATGTGTGTTGGAAGTGGTTCCAAGATTGATATGATCATCATCGCACACTCCCTATACTTTCGGGATTAATGTTGAACCTGAATAAGTGTTATTTGGTGTTTGCGTTGAGCATGAATATGATTTGATCATGTTTATTGTAATACGGTTATTCATTTAAGTAAGAGAATAAATTGTTGTTCTGTTTACATGAATAAAACCTTATATGGTTACACACCCAATGAAAATAGTTCATTGGATCTCGATCGTAGTGATACACATAATCATAATATTGAAACCAAAAGATGCAAAGTTAATAATGATAGTGCAACTTATTTGTGGCACTGCCGTTTAGGTCATATTGGTGTAAAGCGCATGAAGAAACTCCATGCTAATGGGTTTTTGGAATCACTTGATTATGAATCAGTTGATGCTTGTGAACCATGCCTCATGGGCAAGATGACTAAAACGCCGTTCTCCGGAACTATGGAGCGAGCAACTGACTTATTGGAAATAATACATACTGATGTATGAGATCCGATGAGTGTTAAGGCTCGCGGCGGGTATCATTATTTTCTGACCTTCACAGATGATTTGAGAAGATATGGATATATCTACTTAATGAAACAGAAGTCTGAAATATTTGAAAAGTTCAAAGAATTTCAGAGTGAAGTGGAGAATCATCGTAACAAGAAAATAAAAGTTTCTACGATATGATCGCAGAGGTAAAATATTTGAGTTACGAGTTTGGCCTTCAGTTAAAACAATGTGAAATAGTTTTACTACTCACGCCACCTGGAACACCACAGCATAATGGTGTGTCCGAACATTATAACCGTACTTTATTAGATATGGTGCGATCTATGATGTCTCTTATCGATCTACCACTATCGTTTTGGGGTTATGCATTAAAGACAGCTGCATTCACGTTTAAAAGGGCACCATCTAAGTCCGTTGAGACGACACAATCTGAACTGTGGTTTGGCAAGAAACTAAAGTTGTCGTTTCTTAAAGTTTGGGATTGTGATGCTTATATGAAAAAGTTCCATCCTGATAAGCTCAAACCCAAATCGGAGAAATATGTCTTCATAGGATACCCAAAGGAGACTGTTGGGTACACCTTCTATCACAAATCCGAAGGCAAGACTTTTGTTGCTAAATTCGGAGTTTTTCTAGAGAAGGAGTTTCTCTCGAAAGAAGTGAGTGGGAGGAAAGTAGAACTTGATGAGGTAACTGTACCTGCTCCCTTATTGGAAAGTAGTTCATCACATAAATCTGTTCCTGTGACTACTACACCAATTAGTGAGGAAGCTAATGATGATGATCATGTAACTTCAGATCAAGTTACTACCGAATCTCGTAGGTAAACCAGAGTGAGATCCGCACCAGAGTGGTACAGTAATCCTGTCCTGGAAGTCATGTTACTAGAGCATGACGAACTTGCGAACTATGAGGAAGCGATGATGAGCCCAGATTCCGCGAAATGGTTTGAGGCCATAAAATCTGAGATATGATCCATGTATGAGAACAAAGTATGGACTTTGATGGATTTGCCCGATGATCGGCAAGCCATAGAAAATAAATGGATCTTCAAGAGGAAGACGGACGCTGATAGTAGTGTTACTATCTACAAAGCTAGAATTGTCGCAAAAGGTTTTCGACAAGTTCAAGGTGTTGACTACGATGAGATTTTCTCACTTGTATATATGCTTAAGTCTGTCCGAATCATGTTAGCAATTGCCGCATTTTATGAAATCTGGCAAATGGATAAACAAAACTGCATTCCTTAATGGATTTCTTAAAGAAGAGTTGTATATGATGCAACCAGAAGGTTTTGTCAATCCTAAAGGTGTTAACAAAATATGCAAGCTCCAACGATCCATCTATGGACTGGTGCAAGCATCTCGGAGTTGGAATATACACTTTGATAAGTTGATCAAAGCATATAGTTTTATACAGACTTACGGTGAAGCCTGTATTTACAAGAAAGTGAGTGGGAGCACTACAACATTTCTGATAAGTATATGTGAACAACATATTGTTGATCGGAAATAATGTATAATTTTCTGGAAAGCATAAAGGAATATTTGAAAGGAGTTTTTCAAAGAAAGACCTCGGTAAAGCTGCTTACATATTGAGCATCAAGATCTATAGAGATAGATCAAGACGCTTGATAAGTTTTTTCAATGAGTACATACCTTGACAAGATTTTGAAGTAGTTCAAAATGGAACAGTCAAAGAAAGAGTTCTTGCCTGTGTTGCAAGGTGTGAAATTGAGTAAGACTCAAAGCCCGACCACGGCAGAAGATAGAAATAGAATGAAAGTCATTCCCTATGCCTCAGCCATATGTTCTATAAAGTATGCCATGCTGTGTACCAGATCTATTGTATACCCTACACTGTGTTAAGCAAGGGAGTACAGTAGTGATCTAAGAGTAGATCACTGGACAGCGGTCATAATTATCCTTAGTGGAATAAGGAAATATTTCTCAATTATGGAGGTGACAAAAAGGTTCATCGTAAAAAGTTACGTCGATGGAAGTTTTGACACAGATCTGGATGACTCTAAGTCTCGATCTAGATACATATTGAAAGTGGGAGCAATAAGCTAGAGTAGCTCCGTGCAGAGCATTGTTGACATAGAAATTCGCAAAATACTTACGGATCTGAATGTGACAGACCCGTTGACTAAAATTATCTCACAAGCAAAACATGATCACACCTTAGTACTCTTTGGGTGTTAATCACATAGCGATGTGAACTAGATTACTGACTCTAGTAAACCCTTTGGGTGTTGATCACATATCGATGTGAACTATGGGTGTTAATCACATGGTGATGTGAACTATTGCTGTTAAATCACATGGCGATGTGAACTAGATTATTGACTCTAGTGCAAGTGGGAGACTGAAGGAAATATGCCCTAGAGGCAATAATAAAGTTATTATTTATTTCCTTATATCATGATAAATGTTTATTATTCATACTAGAATTTTATTAACTGGAAACATAATACTTGTGTGAATACATAGACAAACAAAGTGTCACTAGTATGCCTCTACTTGACTAGCTCGTTAATCGAAGATGGTTATGTTTCCTAACCATAAACAAAAGAGTTGTTATTTGATTAACGGGATCACATCATTAGGAGAATGATGTGATTGACATGACCCATTCCATTAGCTTAGCACCCGATCGTTTAGTATGTTGCTATTGCTTTCTTCATGACTTATACATGTTCCTATGACTATGAGATTATGCAACTCCCGTTTGCCGGAGGAACACTTTGTGTGCTACCAAACGTCACAACGTAACTGGGTGATTATAAAGGAGCTCTACAGGTGGCTCCAAAGGTACATGTTGGGTTGGCGTATTTCGAGATTAGGATTTGTCACTCCGATTGTCGGAGAGGTATCTCTGGGCCCTCTCGGTAATGCACATCACTTAAGCCTTGCAAGCATTGCAGCTAATGAGTTAGTTGCGGGATGATGTATTACAGAACGAGTAAAGAGACTTGCCAGTAACGAGATTGAACTAGGTATTTGGAATACCGACGATCGAATCTCGGGCAAGTAACATACCGATGACAAAGGGAACAACGTATGTTGTTATGCGGTCTGACCGATAAAGATCTTCGTAGAATATGTAGGAGCCAATATGAGCATCCAGGTTCCGCTATTGGTTATTGACCGAAGACGTGTCTTGGTCATGTCTACATTGTTCTCGAACCCGTAGGGTCCGCACGCTTAAGGTTTCGATGACAGTTATATTATGAGTTTATGAGTTTTGATGTACCGAAGTTACTTCGGAGTCCAGGATGTGATCACGGACATGACGAGGAGTCTCGAAATGGTCGAGACATAAAGATTGATATATTGGACGGCTATATTCGGACACCGGAAGTGTTCCGGGTGATTTCGGGGAAAACCGGAGAGCCGGAGGGTTACCGGAACCCCCCGGGAGAAGTAATGGGCCATATGGGCCTTAGTGGAGAGAGAGGGGCAGCCAAAGGTGGGCCGCGCGCCTCCTCCCCCTGGTCCGAATTGGACTAGGAGAGGGGGGGTGGCGCCCCCCTTTCCCTCTCCCTCCCCACTTCTTTCCCCCTCCTAGTAGGAGTCCTACTCCTACTAGGAGGAGGACTCCTCCTTGGCGCGCCATAGAGGGCCGGCCGGCCTCCTCCCCTTGATCCTTTATATACGGGGGAAGGGGGCACCCCTTGACACACAAGTTGATCCACGTGATCATATTCTTAGCCGTGTGCGGTGCCCCCTTCCACCATAGTCCTCGATAATATTGTAGCGGTGCTTAGGCAAAGCCCTGCGATGGTAGTACATCAAGATCATCACCACGCCGTCGTGCTGACGGAACTCTTCCCCGACACTTTGCTGGATCGGAGTCCGGGGGATCGTCATCGAGCTGAACGTGTGCTAGAACTCGGAGGTGCCGTAGTTTCGGTGCTTGATCGGTCGGCCGTGGAGACGTATGACTACATCAACCAAGTTAACGCTTCCGTTGTCGGTCTACAAGGGTACGTAGATCACACTCTCCCCTCTCGTTGCTATGCATCACCATGATCTTGCGTGTGCATAGGAATTTTTTTGAAATTACTACGTTCCCCAACACTAAAGGGTCGCAGTTAAGGGACCATGCTAACGACGACAACAACCATGGGTGCTTGTTCCCATGGAACCTCTCTTTAGTTGTTGCTAGGGAGTCTCGTGGAGTAGCAGGCTGAGCAGCTCATCCTGGACGGCAGCAACAGCGCCGTGGACGACTCGACCAAACAGCGAACGTGTCGCCACCCACTGATCCATCTGCGAGACGAAGAAGGAATCAGGAACATGTAAGTGAAAATAATGTGGTTATCCCTGGAGCCCTATCACTACAAGAAATATGTCAACTAGTGACCTTCTGTCAGTGACCCTGGAAGAATTGGTCATAAATTTATGACCATTTTAGACCAATAGGTCAAAAGCTATTGGAGGGGCTCCAAGCCCTAACCTATAACGACCATTCTGGTCAGAAAGGTCATAATGTCATTAGAGGAAATGGTCGTAAAGCGGGAAGCACTGTCCACTGCCTCACACCTAGCTGATAACGACCAATATAACATGGTCACTACACTTGAGTTTGAATGAATTAGGATGATTAGGCAGCCACCTCAGCAACCTTGCTTATGTGTCACTGTCTAGGTGTCATTTTTACTTAAATGTTAATATTCAACAACAGACGGGGCACACACTAAAATGCAGGACCCATTTGACAGGTGGGGCCAAGCGCTTAATTCGCCCAAAAAAGAGGCGCGAGGCGGGACTCGAACCCACGACCTTGCGCTTGCTTCGCTCGCTTGCTACCGCTGGGCTAGAGAGGGACAGTTGCTCAGGTATGGGAATTAATCTATACATTATATAAAACTATGGCTCTCTCGTATCATTGACAAGTGGGACATTCCGACCGGGTGGCATCGAACAGAGCAACAATTAGCAACACTGACAGGTGGGTGAGCGAGCGTTTAATTCGCTAAAAAATGTGTGCTAGTGGGGACTCGAACCCATGACCTGGCGCTCGTTCAGTACCGCTGGGCTAGAGAGGGATTGTTGCTAATGTGTGGGTAGTTTTCTATATACTATACAAAACCACGGCTCTCTCGTGTCAGTGACAAGTGGGGCCTTCCGACCAGGTGGCGGCGGGTGGCATCGAACAGAGCAACACTTAGCGTTTTTCTAGGTCTTCCGACCAGGTGGCGGTAGGCGGCGACGGAAGCAACCAGCAGGGGTCGCTCGGACGAGGGCGGGGCCGGTGGGCGGCGGGCGGCGGCCGAAGCAAACAGTAGGGGCCACTCGCCTTGCCCATGGCCTCGCCGCAGGTGACCTCGCCCACGGCCTCGCGGTGGAAGCAACCAGTAGGGGCGGAGGCGGGGGCAGGGCCGGCAGTGGAGGTAACCAGCAGGGGCGGGGGTGGAGGCGGGGCTGGCCGCCGAAGTGACCAGCAGGGGCGTGGGCGACCTGCGGTGGTGGGGGCGGGCGTAGGAACGACGCCCACACAAGGAGAGGCTCGCCGAGCATGGGGGACTCGCCGCCGCTGAGCATGGGGGACTCGCTGCCGCCGAGCATGGGGGACTCGCCGCCGCCGCCGCAAGCAGACCTCACCCACGTATGCACTCCTCTCCTCCCCCTCTCCTCTCCCTCTCTCCTCTCTATTGATGTCATTGATTTGATGTAGATCTGTTATGAGTATCTCCACACACACACACACTGATTTGATGTAGGTTTGTTGTAATCTTGGAAAAATCTCCATGCACACACACACACACATTGATTTGATGAATTTGCTAGAAATTGTGAAGAGAATTTCTGTTGATGAAATTTTTAGGAGAATTGCTGTTGATGAAATTGTTAAGAATTCTTTTTTAATTTAGTCAATTCATAGTGGTAAATTATGTTGTCAGCTATCAATAGAACATAGCTCTCTGTTCTATTTTGTCCAAGAGTAAATTGCGTTGATGAAATTGATGTTGTTCTTTCCCTGAAACATGATCCTGAAATTGCTGTTACTCTCTGTTCTAAATTCTTGATTTATTTTGTCCATGAGTAAATAATGAATGCTGAGTAAATAGGATCCTGATCCATTTGACTGATTCATGCCATGAGTAAATATTGAATGCTAATTTATTTTGTCCACCAAGTTGGACTAAAGTAGTGAGAAATTGGAAATAGGTGAATGTTGTGGTTAGGGAGTTAGCATATAAAGTTGGGTGCCATTACTTCCATCCATTTTCATTAATTAATGTTGATGCACTTAGATTGATTTGCTAAGTTGCAACAATTTGTTGTCTTTGGTAGATAGACATAAGCTGGATTAGAAAAGGAGTTAGAAAGTTTTCGAAAGAACATATGAAAGGAGTTGAGGATTTCATGGCATTTGTTCGGGCAAATTTTGCCAACGATGCTCATATTCTTTGCCCATGTTGTGAATGCCTCAATCGTCCAAGAATGGCTCAAGGAAGAGTGGAAGGTCATCTGCTTCTTAATGGGATGTCCAACACATATGATAGATGGATATATCATGGATAACCTTTAGACAGACAACCTCAACATTTTGAAGCTGATACAGAGGCCCCTCATATGATGGGTGGTGGTGATGCTGGCATTGATTTCATGGGAAAGGTTTTGCGAGATAATGCTGTTTTGGAGGAAGAGGATGGGCATGAAGATGATAGGATTCCTGACCTATTGAAGGATTTGTACGATGCTGAAGATCGTGCTGATGGATAAAAGTCGTTGTTTGCTGAGGTGTTAGAGGAGGCGAAGCGCGCAGCTCATGAAGGGGGTAAATTTTCAAGATTTACCTTCACCGTGAAGTTACTCCACATCAAGTCTTTCTACCGGATTAGCAATGCCGCATTCAACGCAATACTCCGTCTTTTGATCTTGCAATTCCCTGATAGTTGTGTTCCCAGATCTTATGATGAAGCATTGAGCATAATCCGCAGGCTGGGGTTAGGTTATGTCTCAATACATGTGTTCCCAAATAACTGTGTCTTGTTTCGGAAGGATTTAGCAAAGCATGACAACTGTCCAAAATGCAATGCATCTAGGTGGAAAGATGCTGATGGGAAGAAGTCAATACCGGAGAAGGTACTGAGGCACTTTCCCTTGATACCAAGGCTGCAGCGGATGTTCATCTCGAAGAAATCATCGCATGAGGTACAGTGGCACAAGCTGAAGCGGCAACCTGTGGACAATGAGCTGAGCCATCCAGTGGATGGAGAGGCATGGAAAGAGTTTGACCGTATACATTTAGATTTTGCTGCAGATCCAAGGAACATAAAACTTGATATTGCCACAGATGGGTTTAATCCGTTTGGGAACATGAGCACGTCTTATAGCATGTGGCCAGTTTTTGTGGTGCCGTACTACCTACCACCATGGGCATGCATGGATCAGTCCAACTTCATGATGTCATTGCTTATCCCGGGTCCAGAGTCTCCAGGAAAGGATTTTGATGTCTTTATGGAGCCCCTCGTAGAAGAACTGCTCCAGCTCTGGACCGGTGTACCTACATACGATGCCTTGAGTCCGGAAGAAAAGTTCAATCTATGTGCTGCAATCATATGGTCCATCCATGATTTCCCGGCTCTGCACACTCTGTCTGGGAGGATCACAGCGGGTTATCAGGCTTGTGTCCATTGTGACAAAGACCCTTGCTCAAAGAGAATAAGGAGCAAGATCTGCTATATTGGGCACCACCGCTTTCTTCCCCGAAACCATCGCTGGCGAAGAAGCAAAGATTTTAATGGTGAGAATGAAACCCATGACAAGCCAGCTGAATTCACTAAAGAAGAGCTGGAGCAGCAACTTGAAAAGGTGAAAGATGTGAGACCAGGAAAGCTGGCGAAGAAAAGAAAGCATGAGGAAGGTCAATGTTGGGACCTGCCATACTGGGCTGATATGAAATTAAGGCATAATCTTGATGTAATGCACATTGAGAAAAACATATGTGAGAATCTGCTAGGGACGTTTCTGAACATTGAAGGGAAGACAAAGGACACGGTTAGTTCTAGGCTTGATTTGGAGGACATGGGCATAAGAGAAGATTTGCATCTATAGCACAATGAAGATGAAGATTCATTTGAAATGCCATGAGCATGGTATACAATGAGTAAAGAACAAAAGCTTGCATTCTGTGAATTCCTAAGAGCGGTGAAATTTCCAGATGGTTATGCTGCTAACCTAGCAAAGTGTGTTACTTCTGATGGATTCAAGCTTTCAGTACTGAAAACCCATGATTGTCACATCCTCCTCCAAAGGATTTTACCGGCAGGCCTTCGAGGAATCATGGACAAGGATATATATGAAGCGGTTGCTGAGCTGGGAAATTTCTTTAGAGAACTGTGCTGCAAAACACTCAAGTTAACTGTCCTGGAAAGACTTGAAAAAAATCCCAATTATTCTTTGCAAGCTCGAGAAGATTTTCCCTCCAGCTTTCTTCACCGTGATGGTCTGTTTGGCGGTGCACTTACCAAAAGAGGCAATGCTTAGAGGCCCTGTGCAATACGGTTGGATGTACCCAATCGAAAGAAGGCTGCTTACTTGTAAGCATTATGTGCGAAACACGGCAAGACCTGGAGGTTCTATTGCTGAAGCATATGTCGTTGACGAGTGCTTGACTTTTTGCTCTAGATACTTTGGTGATGTGGAAACAAGATGGAACCGGCTGGGCAGAAATAGAGAGCGGTCTGATTCGCAAAGTGGTGATGTCTCTGTTTTCAACCATGGCGTGAACTTTCTTGGAGCCTCACAATACTTGGAGGCTGGTGATGAGTATGACAAGATGGTTTGGTTTGTGCTCAGCAATTGCACCGAGGTTCTACCATATATCGAGTACGTTATATCTTGTGCACTCATTATGTATATTTTTTGCTTGGGTTGGCACCAGCCTAATGTTTTAATTCACATGTTTTGTTGGCATTGCAGGAAATGCAAGGAAGAGTTAAATCAGGAAGAAAGCAATATCCATGTTGATAAAAGGGTTGCCAAGGGGTTTGCTACGTGGTTTAAGAATCACGTGAGATCTTTAGCCACATGTTTTATGTTTTCTGTGTTATTCACCAATTGTTAAATACCATTGTTTGCTAAATGGTTTATTTATGCAGATTGGAAAGTTGCATGAGGAGAAGAAGGTCAGTGATGATCTATTTGCTTTGGCATGCTTACTGGATAAGCGAGTGAGAGTGTATTCAGCATGCATTGCTGACGGTGTCCGGTACCACACCGTTGACCGCGAGGAAAAAAGGAAGACACATAATAGTGGAATCGTCACTGAGGGTCACATGATGGTGAGATCATTGAATTCTATGGTCAGTTGAGAAGCATCGTAGAGTTGCAGTACAACTCTAGTGGACACATCCATCACTCGGTTGTCTTATTTCGCTGTGACTGGTTTGAGCTTGGTAGCAAGAAGAGGAGAGACTCTTTTGTCAAATATGATGGCCACTTCAAAAGCATCAACACTGCAAGGTGCTGGTATAAGAGTGATCCCTTTATTCTAACAACACAAGCAATAATGGTGTTTTATCTGCCAGACACTCTTTTGCACGGAAAATTACGAGTTGTGCAAAACTTTCAGCACAGACACTTGTGGAGTGTGACTGAAACTGAAGTGGAAAAGGGCCCCGGTGATGGTGGACTAACATACCAAGATGATGACTCTACGGAAGTTCCGTTGCAAGCTGATGATGACTCTATGGAAGTTCCAGTGCAAAGCAGAGTGCGAAGGGACCGGGAACGTGTGATCGTTGGTGCTGCAACAGTTGAAGGCATCAAGAAAAGAAGAAAGGTGGTAGCGGATGGGCATGAGAGCGAGGATGAGGAAAACAGGACTGATCATACTATACTGCAATATTGTAGTGATGATGAGGAAAACAGGAGTGGGCATAGAGTTCCTTGTTTTCGTATCGACGACGATGAGTAGCGAAGGTAAATTTGGTCTCCCTGGTGATCTAATGCTATTTTGTCTCCTTGGTACTTGTTGTTGATGTGATCTTGATGTAGTTTTTGTACTACAAATCTCTCCAGGTACCAAAATGCATGAGACTGTGTAGTGATGGAGAGGCAGATGATGGTTGAAGATACAATGCAAAATGATGTAGTTTTAGTGATGGAAGATACAATGCAAAATGAAGATGTTGTTTTGAATGAAGATGCAAAATGATGAACTGAAGATGTTGTTTTTAGAGCCGTTTTTCTTAGTTTTGGTGATCATGTAGTTTTGGTTGTGATGTAAAAGATTGCAAAATGATGATGTTTTTGGACTGAAGATGTTTTTTGAACTGAAGATGTTGTTTTTGGTGAACTGAAGATGTTGTTTTTGGTGAACTGAAGATGTTTTCAGAGCTGTTTTAACTGAATTTTTGGGCGCGCTCCATCAGACGGCCGTCTCATCCCACGCGCGGCTCCATTTCATTGTGACCAAAAAAATATGCGCGAGCGGGGACTCGAACCCACGACCGTGCGCTCGTTTCACTGTGTTTCTACCACTGGGCTAGGAAGAGGCTACTGGTCTTCCACTCTATGCCATCTCTTTTCAAATCATCAAACCAGTCAAGTATCAAACACAGACCTCGCTGACAAGTGGGCCACTGATACGTGTCCAACGTATCTATAATTTTTGATTGCTCCATGCTATATTATCTATTGTTTTGGACTATATTGGGCTTTATTTTCCACTTTTATATTATTTTTGGGACTAACCTATTAACCGGAGGCCCAGCCCAAAATTGCTGTTTTTTTGCCTATTTCAGTGTTTCGGATAAATAGAATATCAAACGGAGTCCAAACGGAATAAAATCTTCGGAAACGTGATTTTCTCACTGAACGTGATCCAGGAGACTTGGACCGTACTGCAAGGGATCAAAGAGGTGGTCACGAGGGTGGGGGGCGCCCCCCTAGGGCGCGTCCCCCTGCCTCGTGGGCCCCTCGGTGCTCCACCGACGTACTCCTTCCTCCTATATATACACATGTACCCCCAAACGATCAGAACAAGAGCCAAAAACCTAATTCCACCGCCGCAACTTTCTGTATCCATGAGATCCCATCTTGGGGCCTGTTTCGGAGCTCCGCCGAAAGAGGGCCGTCATCACGGAGGACTTCTACATCATACTAGCCCCTCCGATGAAGTGTGAGTAGTTTACCTCAGACCTTCGGGTCCATAGTTAGTAGCTAGATGGCTTCTTCTCTCTCTTTGAATCTCAATACAAAGTTCTCCCCCTCTCTTGTGAAGATCTATTCGATGTAATCTTCTTTTTGCGGTGTGTTTGTTGAGACCGATGAATTGTGGGTTTATGATCAAGTCTATCTATGAATAATATTTGAATCTTCTCTGAATTCTTTTATGCATGATTGGTTATCTTTTCAAGTCTCTTCGAATTATCCGTTTGGTTTGGCCAACTAGATTGGTAGTTATTGCCATGGGAAAAGTGCTTAGCTTTGGGTTCGATCTTGCGGTGTCCTTACCCAGTGACAGAAGGGGCAGCAAGGCACGTATTGTATCGTTTCCATCGAGGATAACAAGATGGGGTTTATTTCATATTGCATGAATTTATCTCTCTACATCATGTCATCTTGCTTAAGGCGTTACTCTGTTTTTAACTTAATACTCTAGATGCATGCTGGATAGCGGTCGATGAGTGGAGTAATAGTAGTAGATGCAGAATCGTTTTGATCTACTTGTCACAGACGTGATGCCTATATACATGATCATGCCTACATATTCTCATAATTATGCTCAATTCTATCAATTGATCAACAGTAATTTGTTCACCCACCGTAGAATACTTATGCTCTTGAGAGAAGCCACTAGTGAAACCTATGGCCCCTGGGTCTATTCTCATCATATCAATCTCCATCACTTTTATAGTGTTTTGCTATTTACTTTGCTTTCACTTTTTACTTTGCATCTTTATATCAAAAATACCAAAAATATTCTATCTATCAGATCTCACTCTCGTAAGTGACCGTGAAGGGCTTGACAACCCCTAATCGCGTTGGTTGCGAGTAGCTATCGCTTTGTGCAGGTATGAGGGACTTGAGCGTGGGCTCCTACTGGATTGATACCTTGGTTCTCAAAAACTGAGGGAAATACTTACGCTACTCTGCTGCACCATCCCTTCCTCTTCGGGGAAAACCAACGCAAGCTCAAGACGTAGCAAGAAGGATTTCTGGCACCGTTGCCGGGGAGTCTACGCAAAAAGTCAACATACCAAGTACCCATCACAATCCCTATCTCTCGCATTACATTATTTGCCATTTGCCTCTCGTTTTCCTCTCCCCCCAATTCACCCTTGCCGTTTTATTCGCCCTCTCTCTCTATCCTCCCTCTCTGTTTGCCTCTTTTTGCCCGTTTGCTTTTGTTTGCTCGTATGGTTGGAATAGTCATTTATTTATTACTAAACAGAGAACCTAAGATTTATGGATCCTCATCTGCTTGCTAATCTTTTTAAGAGATCCAGTTATGTTGAACCAATTGCTAGTGAGTTTTGTGCACTAGATTATCTTTATGAAGTTTTGCTTGAAATTCGTGAATCTGAAAATTGCGATGAAGTGTGTTATGAAGTGATTCACGATAGATCTTTGAATAAAAAGCATGATTGAAATGATGTTATTATAAATTCTATTAATGACAATTGTGCTAATAATATGCAAAACCCTAAGCTTGGGGATGCTAGTTTTGTTATGTCCTCTACTTGTTGCAATGATCATGATTGGGGTGATTCTTCTTTTGATCTTGAAAATTTATTTAAACCCCATGATGAATATGAGATTGATTATAATGTTTGCAATAATATTGAAAGTGGGTTTGGAAGAATGTCAACTTTAGATCCCACATATTTAGAGAATGTTCAATCTTATGAAGTTTTTGATAAAAGTGCGTTTGAGAAGGTCATGACTTTAGTTAATGTTAATCCCACTATTTCGGAAAAGTGCCAACTTTGCATGCATGTGGATCATGTTGAGACTATTTTATGTGATAGCTATATTGTTGAATTTGCTTATGATCCTACATGTAATTACTATGAGAGAGGAAAATATGGTTGTAGAAATTTTCATGTTACTAAATTACCTCTCGTTATGTTGAGATTGCTATTGTTTCTTTCCTCTTCCTTGCATATGCTAGTTTTTGATTGCCTTGATAATTTGTTTGACTATAAGATGCCTATGCATAGGAAGTATGTTAGAATTAGATGTGTTTGTCACATGCTTTATGATGCTCCTTTTGTGCTTCAATTCTTGTCTTTCATGTGAGCATCATTAAAATTATCAATGCCTAGCTATAAGGCTTTAAAGGAAAGCGCTTGTTGGGAGACATCCCAATATTTTTCCTTTCTGTTATTTAATAAATAAAATATTTAGCCTCTGTTTTGGTTGTGTTTTTTTGTGTTTAATTAGTGTTTGTGCCAAGTAGAACCGTTGGGAAGACTTGGGGAAAGTCTTGTTGAACTTGCTGTAAACAACAGAAACTTTAGCGCTCACGAGAACTGCTGTCATTTTTATTTGAAGAGTGATATTTAGTTAATTATTTTTGAAGATAATTAATAGATAAATTCCTCACGTCCAGCAATTTATTTTAGAATTTTTGGGGTTCCAGATCTTGCACTAGCTACAGGTTACTACAGACTGTTCTGTTTTTGACAGATTCTGTTTTTCGTGTGTTGTTTGCTTATTTTGATGAATCTATGGCTAGTAAAATAGTTTATAATCCATAGAGAAGTTGGAATAAATTAGTTTTAACACCAATATAAATAAATAATGAGTTCATTACAGTACCTTGAAGTGGTCTTTTGTTTTCTTTCGCTAACGGAGCTCACGAGTTTTCTATTTTGAGTTTTGTGTTGTGAAGTTTTCAAGTTTTGGGTGAATTCTTTTGATGGATCATGGAACAAGGAGTGGCAAGAGCCTAAGCTTGGGGATGCCCATGGCACCCCCAAGATAATCCAAGGACACCAAAAAGTCAAAGCTTGGGGATGCCCCGGAAGGCATCCCCTCTTTCGTCCACTTCCATCGGTAATTTACTTGAAGCTATATTTTTATTCACCAACATGATATGTGTTTTGCTTGGAGCGTCTTGTATTATTTGTGTCTTTGTTTGTTAGTATTCCACAATCATCCTTGCTGTACACACCTTTTGAGAGAGCCATACATTAATTAAAATTTGATAGAATACTCTATGTGCTTCACTTATATCTTTTGAGCTAGATAATTTTGCTCTATGTGCTTCACTTAGATCTTTTAGAGCACGGTGGTGGATTCGTTTTAAAGAAATTATTGATCTATCATGCTTCACTTAAATTGATTTGAGAGTCCCTTAATAGCATGGTAATTTGCCTAATAATAATATGCTTGGTATTCAAGATTTGTGAAACTTTCTTTTGAGTGTGTTGAATACTAAGAAAAGATTGAAGCATGATAATTGTTTTGAGATATGGAGGTGATAATATTAAAGTCATGCTAGTTGAGTAGTTGCGAATTTAAAGAATACTTGTGTTGAAGTTTGTGATCCCCGTAGCATGCACGTATGGTGAACCGTTATGTGATGAAGTCGGATCATGATTTATTTATTGATTGTCTTCCTTATGAGTGGCGGTCGGGGACGAGCGATCGTCTTTTCCTACCAATCTATCCCCCTAGGAGCATGCGCGTAATACTTTGCTTTGATAACTTCTAAATTTTTGCAATAAGTATATGAGTTCTTTATGACTAATGTTGAGTCCATGGATTATATGCACTCCCACCCTTCCACCCTTACTAGCCTCTCTAATACCGCGTAACTTTCGTCGGTATCATACACCTACCATATACCTTCCTCAAAACAGCCACCATACCTACCTATTATGGCATTTCCATAGCCATTCCGAGATATATTGCCATGCAACTTTCCACCATCTAGTTCATCATGACACATCCATCATTGTCATATTGCTTAGCATGATCATGTAGTTGACATAGTATTTGTGGCAAAGCCACCATTCATAATTCTTTCATTCTTGTCACTTGTGATTCATTGCATATCCCGGTACACCGCCGGAGGCATTCATATAGAGTCATACTTTGTTTTAGTATCGAGTTGTAATCATTGAGTTGTAAATAAATAGAAGTGTGATGAGCATCATTCAATAGAGCATTGTCCCAAAAAAAGGCCAAAGAAAAAAAAGAAGGCCCAAAAAATAAATAAATAAAATGTTGGGGAACGTAGTAATTTCAAAAAATTTCCTACGCACACGCAAGATCATGGTGATGCATAGCAACGAGAGGGGAGAGTGTGATCTACGGACCCTTGTAGACCGACAGCGGAAGCGTTAGCACAACGCGGTTGATGTAGTCGTACGTCTTCACGGCCCGACCGATCAAGCACTGAAACTACGGCACCTCCGAGTTTTAGCACACGTTCAGCTCGATGACGATCCCCGAACTCCGATCCAGCAAAGTGTCGGGGAAGAGTTCCATCAGCACGACGGCGTGGTGACGATCTTGATGTACTACCGTCGCAGGGCTTTGCCTAAGCACCGCTACAATATTATCGAGGACTATGGTGGAAGGGGGCACCGCACACGGCTAAGAATATGATCACGTGGATGAACTTGTGTCTATGGGGTGCCCCCTGCCTTCGTATATAAAGGATCAAAGGGGGGGTGCAGCCGGCCAGGAGGAGGGCGCGCCAGGAGGAGTCCTACTCCCATCGGGAGTAGGATTCCCCCCTTTCCTAGTTGGAACAGGATTCGCGAAGTGGGGAAAGAGGAGAGAGAGAAGGAAGGGGGGGCGCTGCCCCCCTCTCCTTATCCTATTCGGACTAGGGGGGGGGAGGGGCGCGCGGCCCAGCCCTGGCCACCTCTCCTCTCTTCCACTAAGGCCCACTAAGGCCCATATATCTCCCGAGGGGGTTCTGGTAACCTCCCGGTACTCCGGTAAAATCCTGATTTCACCCGGAACACTTCCGATATCCAAATATAGGCTTCCAATATATCAATCTTTATGTCTCGACCATTTCGAGACTCCTCGTCATGTCCGTGATCACATCCGGGACTCCGAACAAACTTCGGTACATCAAAATGCATAAACTCATAATATAACTGTCATCAAAACCTTAAGCGTGCGGACTCTACGGGTTCAAGAACAATGTAGACATGACCGAGACACGTCTCCGGTCAATAACCAATAGCGGAACCTGGATGCTCATATTGGCTCCCACATATTCTATGAAGATCTTTATCGGTCAGACCGCATAACAACATACGTTGTTCCCTTTGTCATCGGTATGTTACTTGCCCGAGATTCGATCGTCAGTATCTCAATACCTAGTTCAATCTCGTTACCGGCAAGTCTCTTTACTCGTTTCGTAATACATCATCTTGCAACTAACTCATTAGTTGTAATGCTTGCAAGGCTTATGTGATGTGCATTACCGAGAGGGCCCAGAGATACCTCTCCGACATTCGGAGTGACAAATCCTAATCTCGAAATACGCCAACCCAACATGTACCTTTGGAGACACCTGTAGAGCACCTTTATAATCACCCATTTACGTTGTGACGTTTGGTAGCACACAAAGTGTTCCTCCGGCAAACGGGAGTTGCATAATCTCATAGTCATAGGAACATGTATAAGTCATGAAGAAAGCAATAGCAACATACTAAACGATCGGGTGCTAAGCTAATGGAATGGGTCATGTCAATCAGATCATTCACCTAATGATGTGATCCCGTTAAACAAATAACAACTCTTTGTCCATGGTTAGGAAACATAACCATCTTTGATTAACGAGCTAGTCAAGTAGAGGCATACTAGTGACACTCTGTTTGTCTATGTATTCACACATGTATTATGTTTCCGGTTAATACAATTCTAGCATGAATAATAAACATTTATCATGATATAAGGAAATAAATAATAACTTTATTATTGCCTCTAGGGCATATTTCCTTTAGTGTCCCATTTGCACTAGAGTCAATAATCTAGATTACACAGTAATGATTCTAACACCCATGGAGCCTTGGTGCTGATCATGTTTTGCTCGTGGAAGAGGCTTAGTCAACGGGTCTGCAACATTCAGATCCGTATGTATCTTGCAAATCTCTATGTCTCCCACCTGGACTAGATCCCGGATGGAATTGAAGCGTCTCTTGATGTGCTTGGTTCTCTTGTGAAATCTGGATTCCTTTGCCAAGGCAATTGCACGAGTATTGTCACAAAAGATTTTCATTGGACCCGATGCACTAGGTATGACACCTAGATCGGATATGAACTCCTTCATCCAGACTCCTTCATTTGCTGCTTCCAAAGCAGCTATGTACTACGCTTCACATGTAGATCCTGCCACAACGCTTTGTTTAGAACCGCACCAACTGACAGCTCCACCGTTTAATGTAAACACGTATCCAGTTTGCGATTTAGAATCGTCCGGATCAGTGTCAAAGCTTGCATCAACGTAACCTTTTATGATGAGCTCTTTGTCATCTCCATATATGAGAAACATATCCTTAGTCCTTTTCAGGTATTTCAGGATGTTCTTGACCGCTGTCCAGTGATCCACTCCTGGATCACTTTGGTACCTCCCTGCTAGACTTATAGCAAGGCACACATCAGGTCTGGTACACAGCATTGCATACATGATAGAGCCTATGGCTGAAGCATAGGGAACATCTTTCATTTTCTCTCTATCTTCTGTAGTGGTCGGGCATTGAGTCTTACTAAACTTCACACCTTGTAACACAGGCAAGAACCCTTTCTTTGCTTGATCCATCTTGAACTTCTTCAAAACTTTGTCAAGGTATGTGCTTTGTGAAAGTCCAATTAAGCGTCTTGATCTATCTCTATAGATCTTAATGCCTAATATGTAAGCAGCTTCACCGAGGTCTTTCATTGAAAAACTCTTATTCAAGTATCTCTTTATGCTATCCAGAAATTCTATATCATTTCCAATTAGTAATATGTCATCCACATATAATATCAGAAATGCTACAGAGCTCCCACTCACTTTCTTGTAAATACAGGCTTCTCCAAAAGTCTGTATAAAACCAAATGCTTTGATCACACTATCAAAGTGTTTATTCCAACTCCGAGAGGCTTGCACCAGTCCATAAATGGATCGCTGGAGCTTGCACACTTTGTTAGCTCCCTTCGGATCAACAAAACCTTCTGGTTGCATCATATACAACTCTTCTTCCAGAAATCCATTCAGGAATGCAGTTTTGACATCCATCTGCCAAATTTCATAATCATAAAATGCGGCAATTGCTAACATGATTCGGACAGACTTAAGCATCGCTACGGGTGAGAAGGTCTCATCGTAGTCAATCCCTTGAACTTGCCGAAAACCTTTTGCGACAAGTCGAGCTTCGTAGACAGTAATATTACCGTCAGCGTCAGTCTTCTTCTTGAAGATCCATTTATTCTCAATTGCTTGCCGATCATTGGGCAAGTCAACCAAAGTCCATACTTTGTTCTCATACATGGATCCCATCTCAGATTTCATGGCTTCAAGCCATTTTGTGGAATCTGGGCTCACCATCACTTCTTCATAGTTCGTAGGTTCATCATGATCTAGTAGCATGACTTCCAGAACAGGATTACCGTACCACTCTGGCGCGGATCTCACTCTGGTTGATCTACGAGGTTCAGTAGTATCTTGTTCTGAAGTTTCATGATCATCATCATTAGCTTCCTCACTAACTGGTGTAGGTGTCACAGAAACAGGTTTCTATGATGTACTACTTTCCGATAAGGGAGTAGGTATAGTTACCTCGTTAAGTTCTACTTTCCTCCCACTCACTTCTTTCGAGAGAAACTCCTTCTCCAGAAAGTTTCCGAATTTAGCAACAAAAGTCTTGCCTTCGGATCTGTGATAGAAGGTGTATCCAATAGTTTCCTTTGGATATCCTATGAAGACACATTTCTCCGATTTGGGTTCAAGCTTATCAGGTTGAAGCTTTTTCACATAAGCATCGCAGCCCCAAACTTTCAGAAACGACAACTTTGGTTTCTTGCCAAACCACAGTTCATAAGGCGTCGTCTCAACGGATTTTGATGGTGCCCTATTTAACGTGAATGCGGCCGTCTCTAGAGCATATCCCCAAAACGATAGCGGTAAATCAGTAAGAGACATCATAGAACGCACCATATCTAGTAAAGTACGATTACGACGTTCGGACACACCATTACGCTGTGGTGTTCCGGGTGGCGTGAGTTGCGAAACTATTCCACATTGTTTCAAATGTACACAAAACTCATAACTCAAATATTCTCCTCCACGATCAGATCGTAGGAATTTTATTTTCTTGTTACGATGATTTTCAACTTCACTCTGAAATTCTTTGAACTTTTCAAACGTTTCAGACTTATGTTTCATTAAGTAGATATACCCATATGTGCTTAAGTCATCTGTGAAGGTGAGAAAATAACGATATCCGCCATGAGCCTCAATATTCATCGGACCACATACATCTGTATGTATGATTTCCAATAAATCTGTTGCTCTCTCCATAGTACCGGAGAACGGTGTTTTTGTCATCTTACCCATAAGGCACGGTTCGCAAGTACCAAGTGATTCATAATCAAGTGGTTCCAAAAGCCCATCAGTATGGAGTTTCTTCATGCGCTTTATACCGATATGACCTAAACGGCAGTGCCACAAATAAGTTGCACTATCATTATCAACTCTGCATCTTTTGGCTTCAACACTATGAATATGTGTGTCACTACTATCGAGATTCAATAAGAATAGACCACTCTTTAAGGGTGCATGACCATAAAAGATATTACTCATATAAATAGAACAACCATTATTCTCAGATTTAAATGAATAACCGTCTCGCATCAAACAAGATCCAGATATAATGTTCATGCATAACGCTGGCACCAAATAACAATTATTTAGGTCTAATATTAATCCCGAAGGTAGATGTAGAGGTAGCGTGCCGACTGCGATCACATCGACTTTGGAACCGTTTCCCACGCGCATCGTCACCTCGTCCTTAGCCAATCTTCGCTTAATCCGTAGTCCCTGTTTCGAGTTGCAAATATTAGCAACAGAACCAATATCAAATACCCAGGTGCTACTGCGAGCATTAGTAAGGTATACATCAATAACATGTATATCACATATACCTTTGTTCACCTTGCCATCCTTCTTATCCGCCAAATACTTGGGGCAGTTCCGCTTCCAGTGACCAGTCTGCTTGCAGTAGAAGCACTCAGTTTCAGGCTTAGGTCCAGGTTTGGGTTTCTTCTCTTGAGTAGCAACTTGCTTGTTGTTCTTTTTGAAGTTCCCCTTCTTCTTTCCTTTGCCCTTTTTCTTGAAACTAGTGGTCTTGTTGACCATCAACACTTGATGCTCCTTCTTGATTTCTACCTCCGCAGCTTTCAGCATTGCGAAGAGCTCGGGAATAGTCTTATTCATCCCTTGCATATTATAGTTCATCACGAAGCTCTTGTAGCTTGGTGGCAGTGATTGGAGAATTCTGTCAATGACGCAATCATCTAGAAGATTAACTCCCAATTGAATCAAGTGATTATTATACCCAGACATTTTGAGTATATGCTCATTGACAGAACTGTTCTCCTCCATCTTGCAGCTATAGAACTTATTGGAGACTTCATATCTCTCAATCCGGGCATTTGCTTGAAATATTAACTTCAACTCCTGGAACATCTCATATGCTCCATGACGTTCAAAACGTCGTTGAAGTCCCGATTCTAAGCCGTAAAGCATGGCACACTGAACTATCGAGTATTCATCAGCTTTGCTCCGCCAGACGTTCATAACATCTGGTGTTGCTCCAGCAGCAGGCCTGGCACCCAGCATGCTTCCAGGACGTAATTCTTCTGTGCAGCAATGAGAATAATCCTCAAGTTACGGACCCAGTCCGTGTAATTGCTACCATCATCTTTCAACTTTGCTTTCTCAAGGAACGCATTAAAATTCAACGGAACAACAGCACGAGCCATCTATCTACAATCAAGCATAAACAAGCAAGATACTATCAGGTACTAAGTTTCATGATAAATTTAGGTTCAATTAATTTACTTAAAGAACTCCCACTTAGATAGACATCCCTCTAATCCTCTAAGTGATTACGTGATCCAAATCAACTAAACCATGTCCGATCATCACGTGAGATGGAGTAGTTTCATTGGTGAACATCACTATGTTGATCATATCTACCATATGATTCACGCTCGACCTTTCGGTCTCCGTGTTCCGAGGCCATATCTGTATATGCTTGGCTCGTCAAGTATAACCTGAGTATTCCGCGCGTGCAACTGTTTTGCACCCGTTGTATTTGAACGTAGAGCCTATCACACCCGATCATCACGTGGTGTCTCAGCACGAAGAACTTTCGCAACGGTGCATACTCAGGGAGAACACTTCTTGATAATTAGTGAGAGATCATCTTATAATGCTACCGTCAATCAAAACAAGATAAGATGCATAAAAGATAAACATCACATGCAATCAATATAAGTGATATGATATGGCCATCATCATCTTGTGCTTGTGATCTCCATCTTCGAAGCACTGTCGTGATCACCATCGTCACCGGCGCGACACCTTGATCTCCATCGTAGCATCGTTGTCGTCTCACCAATCTTATGCTTCCACGACTATCGCTACCGCTTAGTGATAAAGTAAAGCATTACAGCGCGATTGCATTGCATACAATAAAGCGACAACCATATGGCTCCTGCCAGTTGCCGATAACTCGGTTACAAAACATGATCATCTCATACAATAAAATTTAGCATCATGTCTTGACCATATCACATCACAACATGCCCTGCAAAAACAAGTTAGACGTCCTCTACTTTGTTGTTGCAAGTTTTACGTGGCTGCTACGGGCTTAAGCAAGAACCAATCTTACCTACGCATCAAAACCACAATGATAGTTTGTCAAGGTGGTGCTGTTTTAACCTTCGCAAGGACCGGGCGTAGCCACACTTGGTTCAACTAAAGTTGGAGAAATTGTCACCCGCAAGCCACCTATGTGCAAAGCACGTCGGGAGAACCGGTCTCGCGTAAGCGTACGCGTAATGTCGGTCCGGGCCGCTTCGTCCAACAATACCGCCGAACCAAAGTATGACATGCTGGTAAGCAGTATGACTTATATCGCCCACAACTCACTTGTGTTCTACTCGTGCATATAACATCAACATATAAAACCTAGGCTCGGATGCCACTGTTGGGGAACGTAGTAATTTCAAAATTTTTCCTACGCACACGCAAGATCATGGTGATGCATAGCAACGAGAGGGGAGAGTGTGATCTACGTACCCTTGTAGACCGACAGCGGAAGCGTTAGCACAACGCAGTTGATGTAGTCGTACGTCTTCACGGCCCGACCGATCAAGCACCGAAACTACGGCACCTCCGAGTTTTAGCACACGTTCAGCTCGATGACGATCCCCCGGACTCCGATCCAGCAAAGTGTCGGGGAAGAGTTCCGTCAGCATGACGGCGTGGTGACGATCTTGATGTACTACCGTCGCAGGGCTTCGCCTAAGCACCGCTACAATATTATCGAGGACTATGGTGGAAGGGGGCACCGCACAGGGCTAAGAATATGATCACGTGGATGAACTTGTGTCTATGGGGTGCCCCCTGCCTCCGTATATAAAGGATCAAAGGGAGGGTGCGACCGGCCAGGAGGAGGGCACGCCAGGAGGAGTCCTACTCCCATCGGGAGTAGGATTCCCCCCTTTCCTAGTTGGAATAGGATTCGCGAAGTGGGGAAAGAGGAGAGAGAGAAGGAAGGGGGGGCGCCGCCCCCCTCTCCTTGTCCTATTCGGACTAGGGGGAGGGGCGCGCGGCCCAGCCCTGGCCACCTCTCCTCTCTTCCACTAAGGCCCACCAAGGCCCATATATCTCCCGGGGGGGTTCCGGTAACCTCCCGGTACTCCGGTAAAATCCCGATTTCACCCGGAACACTTCCGATATCCAAATATAGGCTTCCAATATATCAATCTTTATGTCTCGACCATTTCAAGACTCCTCTTCATGTCCGTGATCACATCCGGGACTCCGAACAAACTTCGGTACATCAAAATGCATAAACTCATAATATAACTGTCATCAAAACCTTAAGCGTGCGGACCCTACGGGTTCGAGTACAATGTAGACATGACCGAGACATGTCTCCGGTAAATAACCAATAGCGGAACCTGGATGCTCATATTGGCTCCCACATATTCTATGAAGATCTTTATCGGTCAGACCGCATAACAACATACGTTGTTCCCTTTGTCATCGGTATGTTACTTGCCCGAGATTCGATCGTCGGTATCTCAATACCTAGTTCAATCTTGTTACCGACAAGTCTCTTTACTCATTTCGTAATACATCATCTTGCAACTAACTCATTAGTTGTAATGCTTGCAAGGCTTATGTGATGTGCATTACCGAGAGGGCCCAGAGATACCTCTCCGACATTCGGAGTGACAAATCCTAATCTCGAAATACGCCAACCCAACATGTACCTTTGGAGACACCTGTAGAGAACCTTTATAATCACCCATTTACGTTGTGACGTTTGGTAGCACACAAAGTGTTCCTCCGGCAAACGGGAGTTGCATAATCTCATAGTCATAGGAACATGTATAAGTCATGAAGAAAGCAATAGCAACATACTAAACGATCGGGTGCTAAGCTAATGGAATGGGTCATGTCAATCAGATCATTCACCTAATGATGTGATCCCGTTAATCAAATAACAACTCTTTGTCCATGGTTAGGAAACATAACCATCTTTGATTAACGAGCTAGTCAAGTAGAGGCATACTAGTGACACTCTGTCTATGTATTCACACATGTATTATGTTTCCGGTTAATACAATTCTAGCATGAATAATAAACATTTATCATGATATAAGGAAATAAATAATAACTTTATTATTGCCTCTAGGGCATATTTCCTTCATAAAAAAGGGGCAATGCTACTATCCTTTTTCCACACTTGTGCTTCAAAGTAGCACCATGATATAGCAAGTCTCATATATTGTGCTTCAAAGTAGCACCATGTTCTTCATATAGAGAGTCTCATATGTTGTCACTTTCATATACTAGTGGGAATTTTACGTTATAGAACTTGGCTGGTATATTCCAATGATGGGCTACCTCAAATTTCCCTAGGTCTTCATGAGCAAGCAAGTTGGATGCACACCCACTAGTTTCTTTTGTTGAGCTTTATACATTTATAGCTCTAGTGCATCCATTGAATGGCAATCCCTACTCACTCACATTGATATCTATTGATGGGCATCTCCATAGCCCGTTGATACGCCTAGTCAATGTGAGACTATCGTCTCCTTTTTGTCTTCTCCACAACCACCATTCTATTCCACCTATAGTGTTATATCCATGGCTCACGCTCATGTATTGCGTGAAGATTGAAAAAGTTTTGAAAAAGTTAGTATGAAACAATTGCTTGGCTTGTCATCGGGGTTGTGCATGATTTAAATACTTTGTGTGGGGAAGATGGAGCATAGCCAGACTATATGATTTTGTAGGGATAACTTTCTTTGGCCATGTTATTTTGAGAAGACATAATTGCTTTGTTAGTATGCTTGAAGTATTATTATTTTCTATGTCAATATAAACTTTTGTCTTGAATCTTTCTAATATGAATATTCATACCACAATTAAGAAGATTTGCATTGAAATTATGCCAAGTAGCACTTCGCATCAAAAATTCTCTTTTTATCATTTACCTACTCGAGGACGAGCATGAATTAAGCTTGGGATGCCTGATACATCTCCAACGTATTTATAATTTTTGATTGCTCCATGCTATATTATCTACTGTTTTGGACTATATTGGGCTTTATTTTCCACTTTTATATTATTTTTGGGACTAACCTATTAACCGGAGGCCCAGCCCAGAATTGTTGTTTTTTGCCTATTTCAGAGTTTCGGAAAAAGAACATCAAACAAAGTCCAAACGGAATGAAACCTTCGGGAACGTGATTTTTAGAACGAACGTGATCCATAGGACTTGGACCCTACATCAAGAAAGCAACTAGGAAGGCACGAGGTAGGGGGCGCGCCTACCCCCCCCCCCCCCCCCCCCCAGGCGCGCCCTCCACCCTCATGGGGCCCATGTTGCTCCACCAACGTACTTCTTCCTCCTATATATACCTACGTACCCGCAAACTACCAGATGCGGAGCCAAAACCCTAATTCCACCGCCGCAACCTTCTGTACCCGTGAGATCCCATCTTGGGGCCTTTTCCGGAGCTCCGCCGGAGGGGGCATCGATCACGGAGGGCTTCAACATCAACACCATACACTATAAGAAACCTGTTAATGCATGACGGATTTCTGTTGACAGTTTTGAAAACCATCATGAACGGCCCACTACAGCTCCGCAAGCCCGTGAAAAGCCCGCCTAAAGCCCTAAACTTTTCCCCATATAAAATCTAACCCTAACACACTTCCCGTCCCAGTCTCTTTCTCCATCCGCCGCCGCCACACGTTGCCTCTCCTCATCCCTATCCTCCGCCGCCACGCCTCTCGTCTCCTCATCCCCGTCCTCCGCCTCCACCTCCTCGCCTCCAATCGATGATGGCGGCCCGAGATCCATGTCGACGACGGTTGCAGCGGCCCCATGGAAGCGGCGGCCAACCATGGATCTCACCAGGGGCTTCCCTCCTCCGTCTCCCAGGCCGTGAAGCTGCCTCGCCATCCGGAGATTCAGAGCAGCAAGCGACGGACTAGCAGAGGACGACGAGCGTGACCTACGGGAGGCCCGAGCTCGACCTCGCCGGTGACGACCATGCCCCACACAAGGTCCCTCCCTACTTTCCCCCTTGTCTCATCTCTCCTTGATTCCTTCATTCTCTCTCTCTCATCCCCAATCGATTTTTTTGCTTCGATTCAGATGAACAGGAGCTCTCCGCCTCTCCAGTTCCATGGACGGCGACGACTGGGATCCCACGCTCGAGCCCGACGAGCTGGGCGAGCTGGACAGCGAGGTCGTCCGCGCCGCCCAGAATTAACCGGAGGGCCAGCCCAGAATTGCTATTTTTACCTATTTTAGAGTT
Organism: Triticum urartu; assembly: GCF_056163025.1. Lineage (NCBI taxonomy): Eukaryota > Viridiplantae > Streptophyta > Magnoliopsida > Poales > Poaceae > Triticum > Triticum urartu. The sequence continues at coordinate 728,448,310 of NC_141875.1, read as the reverse complement.
TCGGATAAACAGAATATCAAACGGAGTCCAAACAAAATAAAATCTTCGGAAACGTGATTTTCTCACCGAACGTGATCCAGGAGACTTGGACCCTACTGCAAGGGATCAAAGAGGTTGTCACGAGGGCGGGGGGCGCCCCCCTAGGGCGCGCCCCCTACCTCGTGGGCCCCTCGGTGCTCCACCGACGCACTCCTTCCTCCTATATATACACACGTACCCCCAAACGATCAGAACATGAGCCAAAAACCTAATTCCACCGCCGCAACTTTCTGTATCCACGAGATCCCATCTTGGGGCCTGTTCCGGAGCTCCGCCGGAAGAGGGTCATCATCACGGAGGGCTTCTACATCATCCTAGCCCCTCCGATGAAGTGTGAGTAGTTTACCTCAGACCTTCGGGTCCATAGTTAGTAGCTAGATGGCTTATTCTCTCTCTTTGAATCACAATACAAAGTTCTCCCCCTCTCTTGTGGAGATCTATTCGATGTAATCTTCTTTTTGCGGTGTGTTTGTTGAGACCGATGAATTGTGGGTTTATGATCAAGTCTATCTATGAATAATATTTGAATCTTATCTGAATTCTTTTATGCATGATTGGTTATCTTTGCAAGTCTCTTCAAATTATCCGTTTGGTTTGGCCAACTAGATTGGTAGTTCTTGCCATGGGAGAAGTGCTTAGCTTTGGTTCGATCTTGCGGTGTCCTTACCCAGTGACAGAAGGGGCAGCAATGCACGTATTGTATCGTTGCCATCGAGGATAACAAGATGGGGTTTATTTCATATTGCATGAATTTATCTCTCTACATCATGTCATCTTGCTTAAGGCGTTACTCTGTTTTTAACTCAATACTCTAGATGCATGCTGGATAGCGGTCGATGAGTGGAGTAATAGTAGTAGATGCAGAATCGTTTCGATCTACTTGTCACGGACGTGATTGTTGGGGAACGTAGTAATTTCAAAAAATTTCCTACGCACGCGCAAGATCATGGTGATGCATAGCAACGAGAGGGGAGAGTGTGATCTACGTACCCTTGTAGACCGACAACGGAAGCGTTAACTTGGTTGATGTAGTCGTACGTCTCCACGGCCGACCGATCAAGCACCGAAACTACGGCACCTCTGAGTTCTAGCACACGTTCAGCTCGATGACGATCCCCCGGACTCCGATCCAGCAAAGTGTCGGGGAAGAGTTCCGTCAGCACGACGGCGTGGTGACGATCTTGATGTACTACCGTCGCAGGGCTTCGCCTAAGCACCGCTACAATATTATCGAGGACTATGGTGGAAGGGGGCACCGCACACGGCTAAGAATATGATCATGTGGATTAACTTGTGTGTCAAGGGGTGCCCCCTGCCCGCGTATATAAAGGATCAAGGGGAGGAGGCCGGCCGGCCCTCTATGGCGCGCCAAGGAGGAGTCCTCCTCCTAGTAGGAGTAGGACTCCTACTAGGAGGGGGAAAGAAGTGGGGAGGGAGAGGGAAAGGGGGGCGCCGCCCCCCCTCTCCTAGTACAATTCGAACCAGGGGGAGGAGGCGCGCGGCCCACCTTTGGCTGCCCCCCTCTCTCTCTCTCCACTAAGGCCCATATGGACCATTACTTCTCCCGGGGGGGGGGGTTCCGGTAACCCTCCGGCTCTCCGGTTTTCTCTGAAATCACCCGGAACACTTCCGGTGTCCGCATATAGCCGTCCAATATATCAATCTTTATGTCTCGACCATTTCGAGACTCCTCATCATGTCCGTGATCACATCCGGGACTCCGAACTAACTTCGGTACATCAAAACTCATAAACTCATAATATAACTGTCATCGAAACCTTAAGCGTGCGGACCCTACGGGTTCGAGAACAATGTAGACATGACCGAGACACGTCTCCGGTCAATAACCAATAGCGGAACCTGGATGCTCATATTGGCTCCTACATATTCTACGAAGATCTTTATCGGTCAGACCGCATAACAACATACGTTGTTCCCTTTGTCATCGGTATGTTACTTGCCCGAGATTCGATCGTCGGTATCTCAATACCTAGTTCAATCTCGTTACTGGCAAGTCTCTTTACTCGTTGCGTAATACATCATCTCGCAACTAACTCATTAGTTGCAATGCTTGCAAGGCTTATGTGATGTGCATTACCGAGAGGGCCCAGAGATACCTCTCCGACAATCGGAGTGACAAATCCTAATCTCGAAATACTCCAACCCAACACGTACCTTTGGAGACACCTGTAGAGCACCTTTATAATCACCCATTTATGTTGTGACGTTTGGTAGCACACAAAGTGTTCCTCCGGCAAACGGGAGTTGCATAATCTCATAGTCATAGGAACATGTATAAGTCATGAAGAAAGCAATAGCAACATACTAAACGATCGGGTGCTAAGCTAATGGAATGGGTCATGTCAATCACATCATTCTCCTAATGATGTGATCCCGTTAATCAAATAACAACTCTTTTGTTTATGGTTAGGAAACATAACCATCTTCGATTAACGAGCTAGTCAAGTAGAGGCATACTAGTGACACTTTGTTTGTCTATGTATTCACACAAGTATTATGTTTCCGGTTAATACAATTCTAGCATGAATAATAAACATTTATCATGATATAAGGAAATAAATAATAACTTTGTTATTGCCTCTAGGGCATATTTCTTTCAGTCTCCCACTTGCACTAGAGTCAATAATCTAGTTCACATCGCCATGTGATTTAACAGCAATAGTTCACATCACCATGTGATTAACACCCATAGTTCACATCGATATGTGATCAACACCCAAAGGGTTTACTAGAGTCAGTAATCTAGTTCACATCGCTATGTGATTAACACCCAAAGAGTACTAAGGTGTGATCATGTTTTGCTTGTGAGATAATTTTAGTCAACGGGTCTGTCACATTCAGATCCGTAAGTATTTTGCGAATTTCTATGTCAACAATGCTCTGCACGGAGCTACTCTAGCTTATTGCTCCCACTTTCAATATGTATCTAGATCGAGACTTAGAGTCATCCAGATCTGTGTCAAAACTTGCATCGACGTAACTTTTTACGACGAACCTTTTTGTCACCTCCATAATTGAGAAATATTTCCTTATTCCACTAAGGATAATTATGACCGCTGTCCAGTGATCTACTCTTAGATCACTATTGTACTCCCTTGCTTAACACAGTGTAGGGTATACAATAGATCTGGTACACAGCATGGCATACTTTATAGAACCTATGGCTGAGGCGTAGGGAATGACTTTCATTCTATTTCTATCTTCTGCCATGGTCGGGCTTTGAGTCTTACTCAATTTCACACCTTGCAACACAGGCAAGGACTCTTTCTTTGACTGTTCCATTTTGAGCTACTTCAAAAACTTGTCAAGGTATGTACTCATTGAAAAAACTTATCAAGCGTCTTGATCTATCTCTATAGATCTTGATGCTCAATATGTAAGCAGCTTTACCAAGGTCTTTCTTTGAAAAACTCCTTTCAAATATTCCTTTATGCTTTCCAGAAAATTATACATTATTTCCGATCAACAATATGTTGTTCACATATACTTATCAGAAATGTTGTAGTGCTCCCACTCACTTTCTTGTAAATACAGGCTTCACCGTAAGTCTGTATAAAACTATATGCTTTGATCAACTTATCAAAGCGTATATTCCAACTCCGAGATGCTTGCACCAGTCCATAGATGGATCGTTGGAGCTTGCATATTTTGTTAACACCTTTAGGATTGACAAAACCTTCTGGTTGCATCATATACAACTCTTCTTTAAGAAATCCATTAAGGAATGCAATTTTGTTTATCCATTTGCCAGATTTCATAAAATGCGGCAATTGCTAACATGATTCGGACAGACTTAAGCATATATACGAGTGAGAAAATCTCATCGTAGTCAACACCTTGAACTTGTCGAAAACCTTTTGCGACAATTCTAGCTTTGTAGATAGTAACACTACTATCAGCGTCCGTCTTCCTCTTGAATATCCATTTATTTTCTATGGCTTGCCGATCATCGGGCAAATCCATCAAAGTCCATACTTTGTTCTCATACATGGATCATATCTCAGATTTTATGGCCTCAAACCATTTCGCGGAATCTGGGCTCATCATCGCTTCCTCATAGTTCGCAAGTTTGTCATGGTCTAGTAACATGACTTCCAGAACAGGATTATTGTACCACTCTGGTGCGGATCTCACTCTGGTTTAACTACGAGATTCGGTAGTAACTTGATCTGAAGTTACATGATCATCATCATTAGCTTCCTCACTAATTGGTGTAGTAGTCACAGGAACAGATTTCTGTGATGAACTACTTTCCAATAAGGGAGCAGGTACAGTTACCTCATCAAGTTCTACTTTCCTCCCACTCACTTCTTTCGAGAGAAACTCCTTCTCTAGAAAAACTCCGAATTTAGCAACAAAAGTCTTGCCTTCGGATTTGTGATAGAAGGTGTACCCAACAGTCTCCTTTGGGTATCCTATGAAGACATATTTCTCCGATTTGGGTTTGAGCTTATCAGGATGAAACTTTTTCATATAAGCATCACAATCCCAAACTTTAAGAAACGACAACTTTGGTTTCTTGCCAAACCACATTTCAGATTATGTCATCTCAACGGACTTAGATGGTGCCCTTTTAAACGTGAATGCATCTGTCTTTAATGCATAACCCCAAAACGATAGTGGTAGATCGATAAGAGACATCATAGATCGCACCATATCTAATAAAGTACGGTTATAATGTTCGGACACACCATTATGCTGTGGTGTTCCAGGTGGCGTGAGTAGTAAAACTATTTCACATTGTTTTAACTGAAGGCCAAACTCGTAACTCAAATATTTTACCTCTGCGATCATATCGTAGAAACTTTTATTTTCTTGTTACGATGATTCTCCACTTCACTCTGAAATTCTTTGAACTTTTCAAATATTTCAGACTTGTGTTTCATTAAGTAGATATACCCATATCTTCTCAAATCATCTGTGAAGGTCAGAAAATAATGATACCCGCCGCGAGCCTTAACACTCATCGGATCTCATACATCAGTATGTATTATTTCCAATAAGTCAGTTGCTCGCTCCATAGTTTCGGAGAACGGCGTTTTAGTCATCTTGCCCATGAGGCATGGTTCACAAGCATCAACTGATTCATAATCAAGTGATTCCAAAAACCCATTAGCATGGAGTTTCTTCATGCGCTTTACACCAATATGACCTAAACGGCAGTGCCACAAATAAGTTGCACTATCATTATTAACTTTGCATCTTTTGGTTTCAATATTATGATTATGTGTATCACTACGATCGAGATCCAATGAACTATTTTCATTGGGTGTGTAATCATATAAGGTTTTATTCATGTAAACAGAACAACAATTTATTCTCTTACTTAAATGAATAACCGTATTACAATAAACATGATCAAATCATATTCATGCTCAACGCAAACACCAAATAACACTTATTCAGGTTCAACACTAATCCCGAAAGTATAGGGAGTGTGCGATGATGATCATATCAATCTTGGAACCACTTCCAACACACATCGTCACTTCACCCTTAACTAGTCTCTGTTTATTCTGCAACTCCCGTTTCGAGTTACTAATCTTAGCAACTGAACTAGTATCAAATACTGAGGGGTTTCTATAAACACTAGTAAAGTACACATCAATAACATGTATATCAAATATACTTATGTTCACTTTGCCATCCTTCTTATCTGCCAATCACTTGGGGTAGTTCCGCTTCCAGTGACCAGTCCCTTTGCAGTAGAAACACTTAGTCTCAGGCTTAGGACCAGACTTGGGATTCTTCACTTGAGCAGCAACTTGCTTGCTGTTCTTCTTGAAGTTCCCCTTCTTCCCTCTGCCCTTTTCTTGAAACTAGTGGTCTTGTCTACCATCAACACTTGATGTTTTTCTCGATTTCTACCTTCGTCAATTTCCGCATTACGAAGAGCTTGGGAATTGTTTCCGTTATCCCTTGCATATCATAGTTCATCACGAAGTTCTACTAACTTGGTGATGGTGACTAGAGAATTCTGTCAATCACTATCTTATCTGGAAGATTAACTCCCACTTGATTCAAGCGATTGTAGTACTCAGACAATCTGAGCACATGCTCACTAGTTGAGCGATTCTCCTCCATCTTTTAGCTATAGAACTTGTTGGAGACTTCATATCTCTCAACTCGGGTATTTGCTTGAAATATTAACTTCCACTCCTGGAACATCTCATATGCTCCATGACGTTCAAAACGTCTTTGAAGTCCCGATTCTAAGCCATTAAGCATGGTGCGCTAAACTATCAAGTAGTCATCATATTGAGCTAGCCAAACGTTCATAACGTCTGCATCTGCTCCTGCAATAGGTCCGTCACCTAGCGGTGCATCAAGGACATAATTCTTCTGTGCAGCAATGAGGATAAACCTCAGATCACGGATCCAATCCACATCATTGCTACTAACATCTTTCAACACAATTTTCTCTAGGAACATATCAAAATAAACACAGGGAAGCAACAACGCGAGCTATTGATCTACAACATAATTTGCAAAATACTACCAGGACTAAGTTCATGATAAACTTAGGTTCAATTAATTTACTTAAAGAACTCCCACTTAGATAGACATCCCTCTAATCCTCTAAGTGATTACGTGATCCAAATCAACTAAACCATGTCCGATCATCACGTGAGATGGAGTAGTTTCATTAGTGAACAACACTATGTTGATCATATCTACCATATGATTCATGCACGACCTTTCGGTCTCCGTGTTCTGAGGCCATATCTGTATATGCTTGGCTCGTCAAGTATAACCTGAGTATTCCGCATGTGCAACTGTTTTGCACCCGTTGTATTTGAACGTAGAGCCTATCACACCCGATCATCACGTGGTGTCTCAGCACGAAGAACTTTCGCAACGGTGCATACTCAGGGAGAACACTTCTTGATAATTAGTGAGAGATCATCTTATAATGCTACCGTCAATCAAAGCAAGATAAGATGCATAAAAGATAAACATCACATGCAATCAATATAAGTGATATGATATGGCCATCATCATCTTGTGCTTGTGATCTCCATCTTCAAAGCACCGTCGTGATCACCATCGTCACCGGCGCGACACCTTGATCTCCATCGTAGCATCGTTGTCGTCTCGCCAATATTATGCTTCCACGACTATCGCTACCGCTTAGTGATAAAGTAAAGCATTACAACGCGATTGCATTGCATACAATAAAGCGACAACCATATGGCTCCTGCCAGTTGCCGATAACTCGGTTACAAAACATGATCATCTCATACAATAAAATTTAGCATCATGTCTTGACCATATCACATCACAACATGCCCTGCAAAAACAAGTTAGACGTCCTCTACTTTGTTGTTGCAAGTTTTACGTGGCTGCTACGGGCTTAAGCAAGAACCAATCTTACCTACGCATCAAAACCACAACGATAGTTTGTCAAGTTGGTGCTGTTTTAACCTTCGCAAGGACCGGGCGTAGCCACACTCGGTTCAACTAAAGTTGGAGAAACTGTCACCCGCAAGCCACCTATGTGCAAAGCACGTCGGGAGAACCGGTCTCGCGTAAGCGTACGCATAATGTCGGTCCGAGCTGCTTTGTCCAACAATACCGCCAAACCAAAGTATGACATGCTGGTAAGCAGTATGACTTATATCGCCCACAACTCACTTGTGTTCTACTCGTGCAAATAACATCAACATATAAAACCTAGGCTCGGATGCCACTGTTGGGGAACGTAGTAATTTCAAAATAATTCCTACGCACACGCAAGATCATGGTGATGCATAGCAACGAGAGGGGAGAGTGTGATCTACGTACCCTTGTAGACCGACAACGGAAGCGTTAACTTGGTTGATGTAGTCGTACGTCTCCACGGCCGACCAATCAAGCACCTCCAAGTTCTAGCACACGTTCAGCTCGATGACGATCCCCCGGACTCCGATCCAGCAAAGTGTCGGGGAAGAGTTCCGTCAGCACGACGGCGTGGTGACGATCTTGATGTACTACCGTCGCAGGGCTTCGCCTAAGCACCGCTACAATATTATTGAGGACTATGGTGGAAGGGGGCACCGCACACGGCTAAGAATATGATCACGTGGATCAACTTGTGTGTCAAGGGGTGCCCCCTGCCCCCGTATATAAAGGATCAAGGGGAGGAGGCCGGCCGGCCCTCTATGGCGCGCCAAGGAGGAGTCCTCCTCCTAGTAGGAGTAGGACTCCTACTAGGAGGGGGAAAGAAGTGGGGAGGGAGAGGGAAAGGGGGGCGCCGCCCCCCCTCTCCTAGTGCAATTTGGACCAGGGGGGAGGAGGCGCGCGGCCCACCTTTGGCTGCCCCTCTCTCTCTCCACTAAGGCCCATATGGCCCATTACTTCTCCCGGGGGGGTTCCGGTAACCCTCCGGCTCTCCGGTTTTCTCCGAAATCACCCGGAACACTTCCGGTGTCTGAATATAGCCATCCAATATATCAATCTTTATGTCTTGACAATTTCGAGACTCCTCGTCATGTCCGTGATCACATCCGAGACTCCGAACTAACTTCGGTACATCAAAACTCATAATATAACTGTCATCGAAACCTTAAGCGTGCGGACCCTACGGGTTCGAGAACAATGTAGACATGACCGAGACACGTCTCCGGTCAATAACCAATAGCGGAACCTGGATGCTCATATTGGCTCCTACATATTCTACGAAGATCTTTATCGGTCAGACCGCATAACAACATACGTTGTTCCCTTTGTCATCGGTATGTTACTTGCCCGAGATTCGATCGTCGGTATCTCAATACCTAGTTCAATCTCGTTACCGGCAAGTCTCTTTACTCGTTCCGTAATACATCATCTCGCAACTAACTGATTAGTTGCAATGCTTGCAAGGCTTATGTGATGTGCATTACCGAGAGGGCCCAGAGATACCTCTCCGACAATCGGAGTGAATAATCCTAATCTCGAAATACGCCAACCCAACATGTACCTTTGGAGACACCTGTAGAGAACCTTTATAATCACCCATTTACGTTGTGATGTTTGGTAGCACACAAAGTGTTCCTCCGGCAAACGGGAGTTGCATAATCTCATAGTCATAGGAACATGTATAAGTCATGAAGAAAGCAATAGCAACATACTAAACGATCGGGTGCTAAGCTAATGGAATGGGTCATGTCAATCACATCATTCTCCTAATGATGTGATCCCATTAATCAAATAACAACTCTTTTGTTTATGGTTAGGAAACATAACCATCTTCGATTAACGAGCTAGTCAAGTAGAGGCATACTAGTGACACTTTGTTTGTCTATGTATTCACACAAGTATTATGTTTCCGGTTAATACAATTCTAGCATGAATAATAAACATTTATCATGATATAAGGAAATAAATAATAACTTTATTATTGCCTCTAGGGCATATTTCCTTCAGTGATGCCTATATACATGATCATGCCTAGATATTCTCATAATTATGCTCAATTCTATCAATTGCTCAACAGTAATTTGTTCACCCACCGTAGAATACTTATGCTCTTGAGAGAAGCCACTAGTGAAACCTATGGCCCCCGGGTCTATTCTCATCATATCAATCTCCATCACTTTTATATTGTTTTGCTATTTACTTTGCTTTTACTTTTTTACTTGGCATCTTTATATCAAAAATACCAAAAATATTCTATCTATCAGATCTCACTCTCGTAAGTGACCGTGAAGGGCTTGACAACCCCTAATCGCGTTGGTTGTGAGTAGCTATCGCTTTGTGCAGGCACGAGGGACTTGAGCGTGGGCTCCTACTGGATTGATACCTTGGTTCTCAGAAACTGAGGGAAATACTTACGCTACTCTGCTGCATCATCCCTTCCTCTTCGGGGAAAACCAATGCAAGCTCAAGACGTAGCAGCCACTTGACCAACTCGCTGACAAGTGGGCCATTTTGCTACTCTACCCATTCGACCCTTTTCCCCCTGAGCTACCAAAAAATATTGGGCGAGCGGGGGCTCGAACCCACGACCTGCCGCTTATTCCACTGTTTTTCTACCACTGGGCTAGTTAGAGGCTGTTGGTTTTGTACTCTATGCCAACCCTTTTCAATATATCAAAGCAGAACTCGCTGACAAGTGGACCCACTCTTTTCCCCACTCCTCCTGTCCACTTGACCTGCTCCTCCTCTCCATTATCCACTCGACCCACTCCTCCTCTCCGCCGCCGGCATCCCCTTCTCCTCCATCGACGGTGACGACCTCCCTGGCGACCCACTCCTCCATCGACGGCGACGGCGATGGCCTCCTAAGGTATGAATCCGCCGAGTCCTTCCTGTTCCTCTTCCTATTGATTAGATTAGGGTTCCCCGGCGCATGCTGATTAGGGTTCCATTGTAGATAGAGTAGTAGATCAAGAGGAGGCACCGTCCATGACACCGACAAGGCCAACAAGCTCAAGCAGTCGCCGCCCCCCAGGTCCGTTCTGTTCCCCCCGTGTTCTTTGATTTGCTTTGTTTCCCCCATGTTCTTTGTCGACAAGGCCAACAAGCATGCTGATTTAGAGTTACTCGTATTGTGCCTACGCGTGCATCCCTACTGGAATTGTGGTATACTACATGGCTAATGGTCGTATTATGCCTGCGCGTGCGTTCTGTTGATTCCAGCCCAACTGTCGAGCGATTGGACCATATTCATAGGGATTTTGCAGACTGAATTAGGCATTTAGGTTTAGGTCCCTTTTGGCCATGTTTAGTTGATGTGGTGCTACCTTGCTAGGTATGCTAGTTTCCCTGTGGTTCTCTTCACAGTGAAGTAGAATTCATCAGAAATAGAAAAGGCAGACCAAAAGGGGAAAAATGATGCCAACACTTATAATGTTGCAAGTGTATTAGTATTTTCCAATTTTGTTTGTTTGTTTTTAAAATAAACATGTTTATATTTGTCTAAAAAGATGCAGCGGCACACTGGAGCAGTTAAACTTGTAGGGGATCTAGCCTCCAGTGGCCTTTGGCTATATAAACCCTAGCAAAGCAAATTAAGCCAATAGCTCTGAATCTCTGAAATTCTAGTGTTAAATTCAGTTTTGTACATGACTATATCGGTGTCAAGCCAATAGCCTTCATGCGCATATCGACGACTATAAAGCTGTTCAGTTTTGTACATGACTGTATTGGGTAGGTGTGTTTAAATTGAGAATCTAGGGTTCGGTTCTTAAGTGCTGGGTTCTAACAAAATGTAGCACATGGGAAGATATGGTCCATTTATAGTAGATGTGGTTCATTGTAGATATGGTCCATTTATAGTAGATATGATCTTGATGCTGTGTTTGCCATTTATGGTAGACATGGGCACATGGGCAGATATGGTCCATTGTAGATAGAGTAGTAGTATTCCAAATGTTTACAAGTGCACTGCTTTTTTTCTCACTTTTGCTATCATAAATATCCACAAGTGCATTGCTTTTCTCATTTTTATCACTTTTGCCATCATAAACTTGGTTCTGTTCCTATTTATGTCCAGTCCTGTTTATGGTAACTTGTTGTTTAATTACAATGCTGCTTTTCAGAGAAGTGAGATGGCTGGCTTGGAAGGTTTCGAGTTCTTCGAGATCGTAATTGAGAAATCTTGCAGTAGGCAGGTATATTTATCATCACTCATTTCTTTATCATCACTCTGCTGTCTAGTGCTTGATTGCCACAATTAACCACTGCTTGACCCTAGCTGCAGAGGCTGACTGACAAGTTTGCGAAGATGCTCGCCGGCCATGAGCCCCACAAAGTGAAGCTGCGGGAGGCCGGCAGCGGGCTTCACAGGCTGTGGGACGTGTTGGTGGTGTTCGATGGTGAAGGCCACATGTACCTAGGGCCCGGCTGGGAGCATTTCGCCCGCGCCCATGAGCTACAGCTCGGGTACTTCCTTGTCTTCCGCTACGACGGCGACGCCATGTTCACCGTGAAGATGTTCGACAACACCATATGCCGCATGTACTACCAGCACGACGACGATGCCAGTAAGCTCTCTGCCTCTCTTCTTCCTGTCCTTTTGGCTTCCTCTACCTGCACGATGAGAACACCATGTTCACACTTTGTTGCATCTGGCCAGGCAATGGGAGCAGCAGCGGGGATGACGAGGAGCAGAGCGGGGATGACGACGAGCAGCCTATTCTGGCTGACAACGACCATGCTATGATGGTGGCTGACGACGACCCTGCTATGGCGGTGGCGGATGACGACCTTGCTATGGTGGTGGCGGACGACGACCTTGCTATGGTGGTGGCGGACGACGACCTCGCGATGGTGGTGGCGCCTGCAATCCCACAGCTTGGCGACAGGACCATGCCAATTGTGGTAGAGGAGTACATCCGCGTTGGGATTCGCCACTCTGAGTGCATCAGGTTGATGAAGGAGAAGAAGGAGGAGTGAAGATGTTAAGGAAATGAAGTGGCAATGTTAAGCATGTTAGGTTTAAGCTTGTTAGTGTAATCTGAACATGTCAATGTTAAGTATGTTAGATTTAATTTTGTGCATGCTCATGGATGCTGTATGACAGTGTCATCTAAACATGTCAATTTCTTAACAATGAATATTCAGTTTGGTAATTGATGGGAATTGAAATTTTTTCTGCATGCTCATGGATGAAAGATAAAATTATGGGTTTTTGTGCATGCTCATGTATGAAACAATATAAGTTTCATTTATTGAATGCTAAAAACATGACTCAAACCCTAGCCACGGACGACCGCTGTGACGAAATCCACCGGTTTTTGAAAACACCGTAAAAAATTCAAAAACCGTTTTTCATTTTTGAATGCTAAAGACCTGCGTTTTTCGTGAAGCGGCTACAAGGAGGGGCACCGTACCCCAAACAGCGCCCGTTATTTTCACTAAAAATGCTTTTTAGCTTCACAGGTAGGCATTTCATCACAGAATCGACAACAGATTTGCACGACTCAAACCCTAGCCATGGACGGCCGCCGCGACGAAATCGGCCGGTTTTTGAAAACACCGTAAAAAATTCAAAAAAAAATCAAAAAAATGGGAGACCTCCGCGTCACATCATCAAATGTGGCCTACCAACTAGCAAAAATACTAAACTTGCAATACCGGCATTTTCTTGAAAAAGTGTTCTAAAAAACGACCTACCATGAACGAAGATTCATGGCTTTCAAGCCAAACTAGCAATGATATGGCCGCATCCGTTGAATAGTTTCTGATAATATGCCCTAATTTGGCACATGGCTCTGTCTTGTGATGGCAAACAATGTTGCCAAACGAGGTTCCAACTTGTTTAACAAAAAAACCGTTTTTCATTTTTTGAATGCTAAAGACATGCGTTTTTCGTGAAGCGGTTACAAGGAGGGTCACCCCAAACGGCGCCACTCCATGTCTATCTCAAAGTAGACCCTATTTTACGGATGGTCGCCAAAAAGCATGCATTTCCGACCCTCATAGCTACTCCCGGCAATTCAGACCACCTTCGGCCGATTCAGCTGGAATTTGAACTACGGGTCCTCCATAGCTTGCCCGTTATTTTCACTAAAAATGCTTTTTAGCTTCACAGGTAGGCATTTCATCACAGAATCGACAACAGATTTGCACGACTCAAACCCTAGGCACGGACGGCCGCCGCGACGAAATCGGCCGGTTTTTTAAAACACCGTAAAAAATTCAAAAAAATGGGAGACCTCCGCGTCACATCATCAAATGTGGCCTACCAACTAGCAAAAATACTAAACTTGCAATACCGGCATTTTCTTGAAAAAATGTTCTAAAAAACGACCTACCATGAACGAAGATTCATGGCTTTCAAGCCAAACTAGCAATGATATGGTTGCATCCGTTGAATAGTTTCTGATAATATGCCCTAATTTGGCGCATGCCTCCGTCTTGTGATGGCAAACAATGTTGCCAAAGCGAGGTTCCAACTTGTTTAACAAAAAAAACCGTTTTTCATTTTTTGAATGCTAAAGACATGCGTTTTTCGTGAAGAGGCTACAAGAAGGGTCACCCCAAACGGCGCCATTCCATGTCTATCTCAAAGTAGACCCTATTTTACGGATGGTCGCCAAAAAACATGCATTTCCGACCCTCGTAGCTACTCCCGGCAATTCAGACCACCTTCGGCCGATTCAGCTGGAATTTGAACTGCGGGTCCTCCATAGCTTGCCCGTTATTTTCAATAAAAATGCTTTTTAGCTTCACATGTAGGCATTTCATCACAGAATCGACAACAGATTTGCACGACTCAAACCCTAGCCACGGACGGCCGCTTCGACGAAATCGGCCGGTTTTTGAAAACATCGTAAAAAATTCAAAAAAATCAAAAAAATGGGAGACCTCCGCGTAGCATCATGAAATGTGGCCTACCAACTAGCAAAAATACTAAACTTGCAATACCGGCGTTTTCTTGAGCTATTCGGTATGATTTTAACCATGATTTCTACAAAGTTTACAAAAAAGCCCCTGATTTTTTCTGCCTCCAAACCTCTAAAAACTGGTGAAAATTTCCCTCCCACCCCACCAAAATTTCCCTCCTAGCACCAAATTTTCCCTCCCACCCCACCAAAATTTCCCACCACTTCTCTCCCACTACCAGGCGGGTCCCACCACTCCCTCTCCCACTAACACGTGGGATCCCCTCCCCTTCCCTACCAAAATTTCCCCATTCCCCTCCCCTCTCCCCGACGAACCCTAGCTTCTCCCTCCCCTGCTCCGCGCCGCCCCGCCGACGACCACTCCCTCCCCTGACCCGCGCCACCCCGCCGACGACCACTCCCTCCCCTGCTCCGCGCCGCCCGTCCTCTGCTCCGCCTCTCCCCGACGAATCCCCACAACCCCCACAACCCTAGACACCCCTTCCCTGCTCCGCGCCGCCCCTCCCCTGCTCCGCGCCGCCCCGCTGCCCCTCCCCTACTCGCGCCTCCCCGACGACGAATCCCCCTCCCCTCTCCCCTCCATGACGGCGGCTACGTCGACGACATCTACGGCTACATCGACCACCCCGGCTACGACTACGTCGTCGACGATGACTACATCGACGACGGTGGCTACATCGACGACGGCGACTACATCATCTACATCATCGACGATCGACGACGGCAGGTACGTTGCTCTCCTTGATCCATCTCCCCTCGATGTTTAGATCTTCTAGGGTTCGGTAGATCCCCCTCATGGGTTCTTCTAGGGTTCATGGGGATGGATCGACGCGGGTTAGGGTTAGGATTCATGGGGTTAGGGTTAGGGTATACGTTGCTCTTTGGTTCATGGGGTAGGATCGATGGGGATTCATGGGGATGATCTCCTTATTGTTCATGGGGTTCATGGGGTTAGGGTTCATTGGTTTCATGGGGGTCTGAGTGCATGTTCTAAATTGCCTCCCTATGCATGATTTCAATTGTTGGTAAGAGTATGTGCACGTCCTCAGGGGTTAGCCTACACAAAGCCACTTACTTGCAATTGTTGTTGGTCTATATGGGTTGATATAGCAAATCATGCATGCCTATGAGAATGTCCATAATTCTTTTTTCTGTTCCATTCTGATGAGAATGTGCTACTGTACATTGATTATGATGAGTAATCTGATTTTGTATGGGGTTGGATTCATGGGGTTAGGGTTTTGTGGGGAGATGGTTCTTTATTCTAGATTTTGTATGCTCTATTTGATTGTGCATCCCTGTCAATGACTCTGACATGGCCTGTGGCTTGATATTATTCTAGATTGTTGCTTGATGTTTTGTGTTGTCATGTGGATGCCCTGTGGCAGCTCATCCATGGCCTTGTTTGTCCTGCAGGTCATTGAGCAGCATCAGGAGGAGGAGCTCAAGCACGGCTACCACGACGCACCACCACAAAAGCAGGTTATTGTCCATCTCCATCTCCCTCTCCCTCTGCTGCCAATCCTGTTATTTGTTCTTGATTATGGTCACCACTAAATCTAAAGCTCTGTAGTTGTTGTTCCCATGCTATCTAGGGCTTGTAGGTTCCCATTCATGTTTGTTTTCTATCCTGTGAGCTCCTGCATGCTTTGGTTTACATATGGATGATCTAGTTCCATAGCTATGTTCCTGGGTTTGCTAAATTGGTCAGTGGCAGTGCTGATCTCTCATTGCTTCCTATGGGACTCTGTTGTTCATATAGAAAGCTTCCTGCTCACTGCACTACTAGAGTAGTTAATGTAGGTGTGATATATGCTCTCTGGGTTGGTCTAGTTAATTCATGGTGTTCATTACTAAATGATTAAGTCCATCTGCCATTTCTCTGAGCTTTATTCTATTGATTGTCTGGCTGTGTTAGTTTGTTACTTTGTGCTACTTTTATGTAATGACACCAATTAACTTAGTTGAGGTATGTACATTGCTACCCCCTACTTTATGTAGTCAAGATTTTAAGGCATGCTTCATATCCTTCCTGTGTACATGCATGCTTGTTTAGTGCAATTACATGGTTGCTTAATTAATTTAACTACATCACTATATTGTTGATCCAGTAAGTTTGCTTCACATGTATTATTACTGATGCATTGCTACACTTGTGTGTGGATGTTGGTTCAAGTGCTCTCCTTTATTGATACAAGTGCATCATTCTACTTTGTCCCTGTTATATCTAATTCTTGTTTATTTTATTTTGCAAGCTATTATAGAAATGTTCCAACCACCTCAAGATCATCCATGGCAAGGATGACAAGGTCAAGCATGAGGCCAACCGTTGGTATGCAACTTGCTCCTTGTGGTTATACTGTCAGTTTCATAAAATCCGTGTCTTAATATGCTAAGTGAAATGCATTGCTGCAATCTGAATAAGCTGGCTTAATTGTGCCTGTGTGCTATTAGTCTTCCTTACCTGAATAACTAGGATTAAATGATAATAAAATTTCATAAGATATGTTTGGCTGCCTGTCCATGCATTCCAAACATTCACCTAATAGTTACGTTTCCTTTATCATGCAAAGAAGAGCCTCTCACCGAGTACGAGAAGGTTAGGGCTAGAAATATCATGAGGAACAATCGGATGTTCCAGTCCCTTGGCATCGGTGCAATAGCGTCGATGATTAGGAAAACAAATGGTGTACAAGAAGGTAGAAGTGATGAGGTTCAACAAGGTAGTGGAGTTATCAATGATGACCCAGAGTACAATCCTAAGGAGGATGAAGTTATTGATGGAGAGGAAGTGGATGATGTTGTAGTGAACAAGACTGTTAAGGTGCAAACTCTGTCTTGCTTGGAGGGTTGGGGTTCTTTTATGCTATGTTATTCCTTGTGCTCACATATTTCTCTTGTGATCTA
Source organism: Triticum urartu (assembly GCF_056163025.1). Lineage (NCBI taxonomy): Eukaryota > Viridiplantae > Streptophyta > Magnoliopsida > Poales > Poaceae > Triticum > Triticum urartu. The sequence goes on along the minus strand of NC_141875.1, from coordinate 728,431,031 downwards.
ATGCTTTTTTCCGTGCTGTTTATACGAGGCACTGAAGGAATCTAGGACGAAGAGGCCTGGTGTTAAGAAGAAAGTCAGCAAGAAGAAGAAGAGCTCAGAAACATCTGCTGCAATGCCTCCAGGAAGGGTGATGGCCCTAGCTCCAGGACAAAAAAGAGGATCCTGGAACCTGATGAACCTGCCCTTGATAGAGTCACAAGGCAGAAAGCAAAGATGGCGACTGCGACGGACCATCAGGAAAGTCTGCTGCGCATGGACTCTGAGACATCGGTGCAAATGGGTGATGAGTTGCCGCCCATGGATGAAGGAACCACTCTCAGCATGGATGGAAGTGGCACTGTCTGCCTAGATGAAGTAGCAACCATCTGCATTGATGAAGCAGGCACTGTCCACACAGACCTCAGCCCTGTTGCACCTTTTATTGACAGGAATGCTGTCATCAATGAAGAAGAACAGCAGCTTGTGCTTCAATCAGGCAAGTTGACCTTTGCAATGCTATCTTTTACTAGTGCATTTTCCAAATGGAATGATCATGTATGCTTTTGTCGATTCCTGCATTTGTCGATTTATATTCTAATTTATGAGTTCAATTTCATTTTCAGATGCAATGACTACCAAGACTAGACTTAGAAAGGGCAAAGGGCTAGAGAGGATCACCAAGTCGCTTGGTAGCAAGGTGCCTATCCAAATTGTCGAAGGGATGAAGCGTCCAGAGAAGCCTCTGCAGGCAGCAAAGCTTGCTTCTGAGTGTGGACTCGTTGCAAGAAGCCATCTTCCGGTTCTTCCTCACTTCAAGCGATATAAGAAAAATGCTAGTCTATTGGAGAACTACATTGGGAAAGTTGCTATAAGCTACTTGTTTCATAGTTAATGTGCTATCTATTTTCTACTACACCTATGCATGATCACTAATATTGTTCCTACCTTGTTTGCTGTCTTGGTAGGCAAATTTTGAGATGAACACGGACTGGGAGACCATCAAGACCGCGTGCAAAGATATTCTGCAGAAAAATTCAAAGAACAGACGCCATCAGATCAAGAAGAAGTATTTTGATACGGTAGCCGCAAATAAAGTCAGCATTAAGTCTCCCGTGCCTGATCTGACGGATGGTGAATGGCAAGCTCTGGTGGAGATGTGGTCTACCCCAAGACACAAGGTTTGTCTCTGCTTTGTTTGATGCTTTATGTTCTGCACATGATATGCTAGTGCTAGATCATGCTGAAAATATGCTTTTTTGTAGGAAACCTATGTGTCGAACAAGATGAATCAAGAAAAAGTCATGTACAATCAGAGAACTGGTTCCATGCACTACACAGCACACATTTTTGCCACTGTGAGAACTTTTCTCTACAGACCTTAATGTTTGATCCTCATTAAATAACATTTCTGATTCTTGCTGAATAACATTTTGATTTTTGTTGAAAAACATTTCAGAAAGAAGAGCGTAAGGGTGAGGAGCTGTCTGCGATTGACTTGTTTAAGGCCACCCACAACAGCAAGAAGCACGGGTTTTCGGAGCCAGTCAAGACTGCTACAGTAAGTCACTCCATGCTTTGCCCTGTTTGATTCACAGCCAGCTTTGATGCTTTGATGATTTGATGATGTTTGATTCGGAGCCAGTCAAGAACACACGCTATGTTCCATGCTTTGATGCTGTTTGATAGTTCAACAAAGATATCAGAACTTGCCGTAGCTATTTGTTGCATTTTTTATGATATGATGAAATTTGATCTGAATATTAGTTTGATGATCAGCTCACTCGGGAAGCCATCTTATATAGAACCACCATTCTAGGCTTAATGAAGCGATCATATTGTTCCAATTGCATGTCTCCAGGTCACTAGTCATCATCTTCTTGTATAGATTTTGTGTGCTGGTTTGGTTACTTCAAATAATCCATTTGTGTGCTGGTTTGGTTTCTCTTGCTTGGTTTGGTTTGCAAACTGTGAAATAGATCTCCCACTAATGCCTATCATTTTCCTCCATATGCTAGCTTGAGATGGAAAAAATGAAGGACGCGCCGGTACCAGAAGGTGAAGAGCCAAAGTCTGATGTTGAAATTGTCGAAGAAGTGCTCAAGACCGAAGTCAAGCAAAGCACATTCCTTAGGAATGTTGGGCTCCAGTCATCTAGGAACTCCGGCAAAGCTAGGAACTCCGGCAAAGCAACTGCTGAAGTGGCTGCTCATGTTCGTGACCTTGAGCAGAAGCTGGAGAGGTCTGAGCTTCAAGCTGAAGTGATGCAAGAAGAATTGGCGGCAATCAAGATGAAGGCGGAAGAATATGAAGCTGCACGCGACAAGGAACTTGAACTGCTGCGCAAGAAGTCTCAAGAGCAGGAAGAGAAGTTAGCCCACTTGATGGCTCTCTTTGGAGCTAAGGCAGTTTGATGGCTGTGCAGTTTGAGCAGGTAGTTGCATTGCTGCCTAGTTTGATGGCTGTTTGATGGCTGTGAACCTCTTGTGCAGTTTGTCTTTGAGCATTTTGTTGCATTGCTGCCTGTGAACCTGTGAAGTTATGTGATCTTATGAACCTGTGAAGTTATGTGAACCTGTGAAGTTATGTGAACCTGTGAAGTTATGATCTTGTGAACCTGTGTTTATTTTTTGTGAAGTTATGTGGATCACTTGTGCATCTGGGCCTTGCTGTTTGAACCTGGGCTTGTGGATCACTTGTGCACCTGGGCATTTCTGTTTATAGTTATGCAAAATAAGAACCTGGGCTCTAAAAAGGCCGAGGCCCAAACAAGAATTAGACTAAAAAGGCTTGGGCCTAAAAAAGAAATGACTGTAATAAAAAAATGAAAGGCTGCATAACAGAAAATAAAAAGGCCAAGGCCCAAATTCTAACTACACTAAAAAGGCTGTGGCCCAAAACAATAGTGGACTATAAAATAAAATTCATCAGAAAAAGGCTCCATTCCCAGAAAATAAAAGGCCAAATTATTGGGCTAGGCCCATGCAGATAAGCAAAATAAATAGAAAAAATATTAAATGGGCTGAATTATTGGGCTTGGCCCATGTAGACGGCTGAAATGGACCGGGCTGATTCTATTTTACAACCTTTTCATTTGGTCGTAATTCTGCCATGTCAGCTTGCCACGGTGGATCTGACGTGGTGTGGTCGGATTGCTAGTGACCAAAATAATTGGTCGTTAAATCTACGGCCTTTTTTGGTCATAAACCTCTACGACCATTCCAGAAGAAAGGTCGCTAATGTCAGTTTACGACGGCCAGCTTTTGACCTTATGTTTTTGGTCACAAAAAGGTCACAAATGGAAAACTGTGACCATTCAGTGACCAATAGTGGTGGTCACAAGTTGACATATTTCTTGTAGTGTATGAATAATCTAAGTGAAATAGGAGATAGTCTGTGATTAGCATATGCTTAAAGAAAACATCCTCGATAAAAACAACAAAGCAGCAGTAGTTTATGTTATAAGTTTAGGCACATTAGTTTTCTATCATGATTTGTCCAATGGAAGCAGTGTGGCATTTAAACCTATTCATGGTAGCGGTCGTCGCCTCCTAATAAGGTGCCAGACAATCAGGAAAACCTACAATATTGAAGGTTAAACTTTCTGTCATATTCCTCTAAATTTAATCCAATGTCATTATCATTTTGATATATTCGATTATTTTATAATTATCTTAAGACACAACATATTTTCCCACCGGCTTCGATAATACATTACTTAGGAGCTATAAAACATTTAGGACAATTTCAAAAAAGATGCAGTATTCAACCCGAGGAGAAAAAATGTTACGGTCAAATCATCGGCCTCGCTATATAAATCGGATCATGGCTAAAAGAACATATCACATCATTTGGGCCACATATTCATGCTGCCGCATCGGAGTTGTGCCTTGCACCGTCCCACCGACGAGGACGAACGCCACGGGCACCGAAGCAGCCAAGGAGGCGAGGAAGTGATGTACATGTAGGAGCACCACCAGGGGCAGAGATGACCGGGGCACCAATTTTGATGTTTCCAGTTCTGATGTCATGCAAATGAAAAGGTGAGATTGAATGAGAATAAGTCAAACATTCAGTCGAAGACAACAATGTTTGCTACATACCGTATAATCGACTACCTAGATAATGATGATTGCCTACCTTTAGGCTTTGCCTTTTACCTTGAGCTCACACCAGATTACCTGCAAAACAGTAGATATGCATTTCAGTGCTAAGGCAAAGACAAAGAAAAAATGAAAGAAGAAGAAGAGAAAGAAAAGGAGATAGCTACAATCCAAGGAAGGAACGCCCAACACCGCACCCAAAGCAAAATAAGAGGTAAAAAGACGACAAAATCCGAGCTAAAACAATCCAGACCAGACCCATGGTGCACTCCCACGCACCAACCATTCACTCTTTTCTTTTGTAAGCCACGCAAAATCCTGTTCTAAAGGCGAACAAGTTACAGAAACAAACCTATAGTTAAATTTAATGGCTAAAACCTATAGCCAAAAAAGGAAATAATCCGCAATGCAAAGCTAATATCATTTATCTATTGCCAATCACCCTATCCATTTAAAAACATTAAATTGCATATGATTTATAATCTGAACATAAACAGTTTCTGGTCATATGGGATGATCTTTTGATCTGAACTGAACTTCCAAAGCTATGCCAACGATTAAGTATGACATCAGTGTAAAATATGGTAAAGGTGTGGTTTATTTGGGTCAAAAAAGGCAAACCAAAAATGTAGGAAGAGGTAACTAAGGATACATATTCTGTCTCCTAACACTAAAAATCGAGGAATGTAGAGAACTTCACTTATCACTGATGCAAAAACCAAGTAGGATTACAATCTAGAAGTGAAGGCATGAAATTGAAAAGCCATCCATACTGGGCATAGGTGAGTTCAGGGCACTTGTCCACAGTCGGCATAACATTTTCCTCGGCGCAAGCATACAATTCTCCTGGTGTAGTAGCTACATGAAGTGAAACTCTCCTGGCAAAACAAAGTAAAATCTTATGACCAAATGTAATGGAAAATATAAACATTCATTGCAAAACTGGTCTTCCTTTTTAGATACTAAAAAAATTCGATAGCATGTCAGGCCACTATAAGACTAATAAATAGTACCCTTTTCATTCACATCCATATCGTTCTTTGGGTTTCACTACAACAAGATTTATCAAAAAACAGTGATAGAAAGGAACTGACGTTGTGGTGCATCATGCATCATAATGGCTACCAGAACCATGTCAATGCATTGCCAAGACTTACATAGAACTCAATTCATGGAAAGGGCATACAAGCTCAATATGTCAATACTATAAATCATGGAAGTCAGAACAAATTATAACACTAAAACAATATGTAATTACACATCATGATGGTATAGTTGCTATTGCAAAAGCCGAGATAATCACTACACAGAGCCTAATTGAAACTGAAAATAACTGGAGAATTTAGTAAACAAAACAACACTGCAGAGTATCCAAATAATGATAAATTTCAAGTGTAAGGATCTTAACCTAGTATTCATTTTGAACCAGAGGAATACTGGGACGCCCGGGTAATTAGGCTACAGTAATCCGATGCTAATCGTGCCACGTCACCACGGTTACTATTGCTAAACTCACGTTGGTTCGAAACCGGTTCAAATTCCAATTCAAAATCAAGTCAAACAATAAAGGTTTTCAAATATTAAAACTAAAATGTTCGCGAAGTGCCAAATAATTCATAAGTACTATTGGTGGGTAAACCAAGTCTTTATAATAAATTTAAATGAACTAAACTAAATAAAACAGTAGCAAAAATAATTAGATAAATGCCTTTTATTAATTATAAAATATTAAACCATTTTATTTGAGGTTAAACTTTTTGTGTCAGTGGTATAATTAGTAAAACTAAATTAGGTACTACTAAAATATTTTACAAAACTAAAATAGATTGAAGAATGAAATAAAACAGAAAATAAATATAAAAACAGAAAGCAAAAGAAAAACAAAGAAAAGCCCCCTGGCCCAACTGGGCTTTAGCCCAGTCGACCGGCCCACCGACGCCGGCCCACCCCACTCCCCTTATCCCCCTCACCGAAACCCTAGCCCGATCCCACTCCCCACTCCCCCCCACGATCCCCATCTCTCTCTCGTCTCCCTCCAGCGCCGTCACAGGAGAGGGCGCTCGATCCCCGTCGCTCTCCCCATTCGCCCCGACCCCCCTTCTCTCGCTCCCTCATCAGATCTGGAGCGTGCCCGCGCCCGAGGACCGCCACCTCCGCTCGCAACTCCTCTCTTCGTACTCGCGCCTCCACTCCCCACGACGCGCCCCCTCCCCCCGATCCAGATCGGATCGGGGCTCGCGGCGCCAACCGCCGCCTCGCGACCGAACGTCGCCGCCGCCGAAGCTCCTTGCCGGACGGCCTCCCCGGACCGCCTCCCTCGCCGGCCTGCTTCCCTCTACGCCCTCGTCGCCATCACCCCCCTCGACCCCCGCTGCCCGGACCCCTACGCGCCCCGGTGAGGCCCTCGGCCTCCTTTCCTCTCACACCTGCGCGCACCCCGCGCCGCACGCGCCCGGTCGCGCTCCGTCGCCCCGCGCGCCCTCTGAACCGCTCCAGTCGCGCCCTGGCCGTGCTTGCGCCTGCCCCCGCGTCGGCCCGCGCCCTCCTTGTCACGCCTCTGCCTCGCCGCGAGACCACGCGCCGCGCCGCCCGCGCCATGCTGCGCCCTGCTGCCGCTCGCCGCAATCGCCACTCCCCGTCTTGGCCTCACCTCCCTACGCCCCCCTTTGCTACTGCTGCTGCTGCCTCACACGCCGCCCGCTCTTGGCTGTGCGCTGCCATGACCCCAGCCTCTGCTCGCGTCGTCCGCCCGCCGAGCGCGCCCCCTACTCGCGATGCACACCGCGCCCGGCTTGCCGAGCTGCTGCGCCGCCACTCGCCAGATCCGGCACGTCGCCTCGTTCCCCCCCACCTCGGGTCTGGCGAGCCCGCCTCGCCGTGGCTTCGCCCCTGTCGCCTCAGGCGACTGACCTCGCCCCGCTCTCCCTCAGGCGGGCTCAGCCCAGTGCGGTTGCGCCCAGCGCCCGCACCCGCATCGCCTGTACGGGCAGCCCCCGCGGCACCCGAACCCAATATGGCCTACGGGCCTATGACATATGGGCCCCGACCCCAGAACGTTTTAAAAAATGAAAAAAAGAGATAAATAATAATAATAACAATAATAATAAATAAAATGAGTAATTAACTTAATTAATTAATTAAACTAATTAATCATAATTAAGATTAACCAAATAACTAATTAAACTAACTGATGCTAGTTAATTAACTAGTCAATGACAGTGGGGCCCACCCCCCTAATTAATCCTGATTAGGTTAATAAATGTGCTTAGTTAAAATGGGTCACTGACAGCTAGGACCCACCTGTCAGGTTGACCAGGTCAACTACTGACGTCATGCTGACGTCGGCAAGCACTATTCTGGATAATGTTGATTAAATTAATTAAATAAATCCTAAAAATGATTTAAATCTTTTAAAATTAATATAAAATAAACCGTAGCTCGGATGGAAAAACTTTGTACATGAAAGTTGCTCAGAACGACGAGACGAATCCGGATACGCAACCCGTTCGTCCGCCACGCATCCCTAGCATACCGATCACGCAACTTTCCCCCTTCGGTTCATCTGTTCGAAAACGCGAAACACCGGGAATACGTTCCCGGATGTTTTCCCCTTCACCGGTACCACCTCGTACCGCGTTAGGGCACACCTAGCATCACGCTTTGTCATGTCATGCATCGTCATGCATTTGTTTGCATTATATTTATTGTTTCTTCCCCCTCCTCTCTCGCTAGACACCGAGACCGACGCCGCTGCTACCCAGTACGACTACGGTGTTGACGACCCCTCTCTCTTGCCAGAGCAACCAGGCAAGCCCCCCCCTTTGATCACCAGATATCGCCTACTCTTCTCTATACTGCTTGCATTAGAGTAGTGTAGCATGTTACTGCTTTCCGTTATTCCTATCCTGATGCATAGCCTATCCTTGCTAATACTGTTGTTACCATTACCTGCTATCCTACTGCTTAGTATAGGATGCTAGTGTTCCATCAGTGGCCCTACACTCTTGTCCGTCTGCCATGCTATACTACTGGGCCGTGATCACTTCGGGAGGTGACCACGGGCACATACAATATACTTTACACAGTTACCTTACCTGTGATAATGTTCGGAGATGGGGGCTGAAGGGGCAGGTGGCTCCATCCCGGTAGAGGTGGGCCTGGGTTCCCGACGGCCCCCGACTGTTACTTTGAGGCGGAGCGACAGGGCAGGTTGAGACCACCTAGGCGAGAGGTGGGCCTGGCCCTGGTCGGTGTTCGCGGATACTTAACACGTTTAACGAGATCTTGGTATTTGATCTGAGTCTGGCCACTGGCTTATACGCACTAACCATCTACGCGGGGACAGTTATGGGCACTCGACGTCGTGGTATCAGCCGAAGCCTTCGTGACGTCAGCGACTGAGTGGCGCGCGCCGGATTGGACCGTAAGCCTGCTCTTGTATTAAGGGGGCTAGTTCTGCTTCCGGCCGCGTTCGCAACGTGCAGGTGTGCAAAGGGCGATGGGCCCAGACCCCTGCGCCATAGGATTTAGACCGGCGTGCTGACCTCTCTGTTGTGCCTAGGTAGGGCTGCGACGTGTTGATCTTCCGAGGCCGGGCATGACCCAGGAAAGTGTGTCCGGCCAAATGGGATCGAGCATGTTGGGTTATGTGGTGCATCCCTGCAGGGAAGTTAATCTATTCGAATAGCCGTGATCTTCGGTAACAGGACGACTTGGAGTTGTACCTTGACCTTATGACAACTAGAACCGGATACTCAATAAAACACACCCTTCCAAGTGCCAGATACAACCGGTGATTGCTCTCTCACAGGGCGACGAGGGGAGGATCATCGGTTAGGGTTATGCTATGCGATGCTACTTGGAGGACTTCAGTCTACTCTCTTCTACATGCTGCAAGATGGAGGCTGCCAGAAGCGTAGTCTTCGACAGGATTAGTTATCCCCCTCTTATTCTGGCATTCTGCAGTTCAGTCCACATATGATACCCTTACTCCATTTGATACCCATGCATATGTAGTGTAGCTCCTTGCTTGCGAGTACTTTGGATGAGTACTCACGGTTGCTTTCTCCTCCTTTTCCCCCTTTTCCTTTCTTTCTGGTTGTCGCAACCAGATGCTGGAGTCCAGGAGCCAGACGCTACCTTCGACGACGACTCCTACTACACCGGAGGTGCCTACTACTACGTGCAGGCCGCTGACGACGACCAGGAGTAATTTAGGAGGATCCCAGGCAGGAGGCCTGCGCCTCTTTCGATCTGTATCCCAGTTTGTGCTAGCCATCTTATGGCAACTTGTTTAACTTATGTCTGTACTCAGATATTGTTGCTTCCGCTGACTCGTCTATGATCGAGCTCTTGTATTCGAGCCCTCGAGGCCCCTGGCTTGTAATTTGATGCTTGTATGACTTATTTTTATTTGTAGAGTTGTGTTGTGATATCTTCCCGTGAGTCCCTGATCTTGATCGTACACGTTTGCGTGTATGATTAGTGTACGATTAAATCGGAGGCGTCATAAGTTGGTATCAGAGCCGACTGCCTGTAGGAATTCCCCTTCCACACTCCTTGGCCAAAATTGAGTCTAGTCATTACAAAACTTTTACTAACATGGCTGTGTGCCTTACGGGCCCACGTCGCCATTGGGTGGTATTAGGATCTTTTATTCCTCGTCTATACTCTGGGATTCTGACTCTCTCCTACTCGGGTTAAATGATTTTGCTAAAATCTAACTCTAGGTTCTCGTTACCACTTCCTGCCAATGCCATACCATACCATGCGTTCGAACTTCCACAGTAGAATCTTCTCAACCGTGACCATGTTTGCAGCACAAATCCAAAAGTTCAATTGTACTGCCAAATTGCTAATTTCTAATTGTTCAGTTAAGTTGAGCAAGCAATTTTCTAGGGTCTCCCCTTGAGTAATATATTTACACTTTTCCGCAAAAAAGAAAAAGTTGAGCAAGCAATTGAGTATGCACAATCAAATACCACCTGATGAGGCACAAACTAGCGAGGCACCAAATTGTGCAAGTGACGGCCCAACCTTTCACAGTACTATTGTAGTTCTCTCGACGTAGTAGATTTTTCAGCAGCCACAAGAAAATATTCCTAGTCGATGTAGATATTAAATCAGGAAGAAACAGATTTCTGCCCTTGCAATTTAACAAGAACAAAAATTAACCAGCAACAAGACTGACAAGGATCAATCTCAATACAACAGAAACCGATCCTGAGATCGCAGAAGCACAGCAGCTGGCTGCCCCCAACCTGGGGCCTTTTCTTGTTTTATTCAACTCTCGATCAAACTTCTATACCTACTAATAATGCACGGATTGTTTCTGCCATTCACCGTCATCGTAATTACCCTAAAAAGTTGCCCTAAATTACCCACAATGCCACCCATAGATGAACAAAACGTTTCAATTTTTTCTATCTAAGACGCGTCGAGTTCATTCTTATACAGGGTAATACCCTTCAACGACACAACTAGACATGTACTGCAGTGGTTGAAGCCTCCCTCCTTCACGCAAGAGACCCAGATTTGATTCCTGGAGATATCCGTGTGCCACCACCTCCCGCGTTCTTGGGCTGTGTGGGCCGCAACATCCTTTTTTCCCACCCTTTTGCCCTTTTTTTATTGTATCTGCTTTTATTATTCCTTCTGTAAATTAATTCAGGATTCCCAAAATTCAAAAAGTTGCGAGTTTTGACAAAAATGTTTTTCAATTCAAAAAAATCTAGAAAAATCATAAAAAGTCATGGATTCAAAAAATGTTGGTGATTTGACAAAATTGTTCATGTAATATAAAAGAATACATGACTTTTGAAAATATGATCATGTATTCAAAGCATATTCGTTATTTTAAAAAACATTCATGAAATTTTATAACATGTTCACAAAAATGCAAAAGTAATCATCAATTTCGAAATTAGTTCCCCAATTTAAAAAATAGTTCATCAATTCAAAAAATGTTCGTTGATACAAAAACTGTTCATGAATTCAAAAACTGTTCAATCAATTCACAAATGTTCATCTAAAAAACTAAATATTCGTGAATATCAAAATATTGCCCCCATATTTGAACAATATGCTTGTCGATTCAAAAACTGTTTGCCAATTCAAAAGTTTCCAAAAAATGTTCATGAATTCGGAAAATGTTCAGGACTTTGTAGAAATTTTTTGTGAATTTGGAAAAAGTTTTCAATTTCAAAAAATGTTCACGATTTCAGAAACAATATTGAATTCCAAAAATGTTTAGGATTTCATAAATTATTCTAGAATTTGAAAGATGTTCACAAAATGAAAAACTAAAATTTAAAAAGGAAAAGGGAATGAAAACAAAAATAAAAGAAAACCAAACTTGAAAAAAACATTAAAGAAAAAATTAAAAGAAAAAGGGGAACAAAAAAGTAAAATGTAAGAATGTAAAATAATAAAAATAAAAACCAGGCAAAAAAGGTTCCTAGACTATTGATACGAGGTTTATGTAAACCAGTGGCTTAATGTTAATTTTCATATTGTTTGAAATTATGCTTATGAAGATTTTTTTTAGAGAATATCATGATCTATTTCAGTAGTTCTCCATAAGATTGCTCTAAATAGCTCTGGAATTTGGGTGGCTAAGTCTTTAATGTTTAGGATTTAATTAGTTTTTGGTAAGTATTTATATGTCTAGGCGTTGAAAGTAGTTTGCGGTCAACGAGATTAGTTTTACGTGAGCACCGCGCCCATCAACAATAAGGTTGTGAAATAATATAAGGGGCAACATGGTGGGCCACCTTGTTAAAGTAGATGATGCTCATATGTTGGAGTATTGGGCCATACTTATTTGGTTAGGACATAATATTTTTTTGTCCCGTTACAATACATGCACATTTTTGGAGAGCAACTAGTTAACGAGCGCTTCTTTGGGGGCCTCGCAACGATCAGCGTCACTTGGCGCACTCTCAGCTATTCGTCACGTATCGCGTTCTGGACGCTCCCTTCGGATTTTATTTTTTTATTTTTCCGCACGCGTTTTCGGATTTTTAAACATTTTTTCGGTTTTTTCGTCGTTTTGGTTTTCCCCCAGTATTCCTTAGCTTTTTGATCAATTTTTTTTCAATTTCTTTGTGCGAAAAAACACGTTTTTTTTCTTTCGTGAGAGTCACGGTTTTTCTTCCGCGAGAGGCATGGTTGTGTTTTAGCGAGAGTCACGGCCGTGCCTTTCGGAAACGAAAAAAAACACATTTTTCATTTTTTTTCTTTCGCGAGAGGCACGGTTGTGCTTTCGCGAGAGTCACGGCCGTGCCTTTCAGAAAGGGAAAAACAAAACGCGTTTTCTGTTTTGTTTTCTTTCGCGAGAGTCACGGTTTTGCTTTCACGAGAGGCACGGTTGTGCTTTCGCGAAAGTCAACGGCTGTGCCTCTCGGAAAGGGAAAAAATACGCGTTTTCTGTTTTTTTTCACGAGAGTCACGGTTTTGCTTTCACGAGAGGCATGGTTGTGCTTTCGCGAGAGTCACGGCCGTGCCTCTCGGAAACGAAAAAAAACACATTTTTTTTCCTTCCATAAGAGTCACGGTTTTGCTTCCACGAGAGGCACGATTGTGATTTCGCGAGAGGCACGAGCGCGTGTCTTTCGAAAAAGGAAAAAACTCGTGCTCCCAGTTTGGTTTTTTCGTCCGGTTTTTTCATGGAAAAAAGTTCGTCAAAACCTATCAACATGGGATCTAGTTTTGCAGATCTCGACGCGAGAAATCCAACGGTGAAAACGGTTCTAGATTTGGACGCACGGTTTATAAGATAAAACGTTTTGAATAAACATATCTACGAAAAAAGGGAAAACTCCCAGGTTGCGACAAATGACGTGCTGCAAGTCCGCCACTTGTCGCGATCTGAGAAGGTGGAGTGTTCTTTGCAACGAGTACTCCTTAATTAGTGATTTTGACATTTTTGCTAGTAATTAAAAAAACTTGACCCTGTACACGGTCGTAGCCGGCCTTTTATATAGACAACGCGCACATAGCAAACCGACTTGCGTAAGGGGTAGGATATGTGTGTGTGCATTCATAGATGTGAGTGTATGTACATGTATATGAGCGTTTGTGTCTGTACTGATGCTAAAAAAAAAGACTTGCATACAAGACCTTCCTAATCTGGACTCTCTCTCTTTCCTATCCCAACAAAACAAGAATTAAATGATTAATTATCCGGGAAGCTGATCACCTAGTAACTAACTTGGACTCCGAAGATAACTAGTACTCCCTCCGTCCGGGTTTATTAGGGCTAAAGACAACTTTTCTTAGACCAAAACACATAGTAATTTGCTTACATTAATTCTTTCATTTCACTTTCAATGCACTCTCTCACATGCATGCGGTCAATGAAAAAGCACGCATGAAGTGTATTAATTTTTCAGCTATGGCACCAACAACAATGGCTGAAAAGGGGACATGCTTATGATGTTGAGAGGCCTAATAAACCCGATCGGAGGAAGTACGTAGTATACTAGAACAAACGACTTGACCCTCTCATATCAATTGAACAGCCTTGGCACATGGAGTTACAATAGTTGATGGAACATGGAGTTGTGAAGTTAGGCTTAACTTTATCCTTTTTGGGTTTAGTTGATGAAACTTCAAAGCTAAAATAACCAACTTGTAAAACATTTCGAAGATTGTCTCCTGCATTAGCGGTCACATCTTTCCCTAATACACACACACACACATTGGTTGCATGCATGCACCTTTCCAAAGCGGAGCTTTATAAAAGGGGACATGCTTATGATGTTGAGAGGCCTAATAAACCCGATCGGAGGAAGTACGTAGTATACTAGAACAAACGACTTGACCCTCTCATATCAATTGAACAGCCTTGGCACATGGAGTTACAATAGTTGATGGAACATGGAGTTGTGAAGTTAGGCTTAACTTTATCCTTTTTGGGTTTAGTTGATGAAACTTCAAAGCTAAAATAACCAACTTGTAAAACATTTCGAAGATTGTCTCCTGCATTAGCGGTCACATCTTTCCCTAATACACACACACACATTGGTTGCATGCATGCACCTTTCCAAAGCGGAGCTTTATAAAAGGGGACATGCTTATGATGTTGAGAGGCCTAATAAACCCGATCGGAGGAAGTACGTAGTATACTAGAACAAACGACTTGACCCTCTCATATCAATTGAACAGCCTTGGCACATGGAGTTACAATAGTTGATGGAACATGGAGTTGTGAAGTTAGGCTTAACTTTATCCTTTTTGGGTTTAGTTGATGAAACTTCAAAGCTAAAATAACCAACTTGTAAAACATTTCGAAGATTGTCTCCTGCATTAGCGGTCACATCTTTCCCTAATACACACACACACACATTGGTTGCATGCATGCACCTTTCCAAAGCGGAGCTTTATAAAAGGGGACATGCTTATGATGTTGAGAGGCCTAATAAACCCGATCGAAGGAAGTACGTAGTATACTAGAACAAACGACTTGACCCTCTCATATCAATTGAACAGCCTTGGCACATGGAGTTACAATAGTTGATGGAACATGGAGTTGTGAAGTTAGGCTTAACTTTATCCTTTTTGGGTTTAGTTGATGAAACTTCAAAGCTAAAATAACCAACTTGTAAAACATTTCGAAGATTGTCTCCTGCATTAGCGGTCACATCTTTCCCTAATACACACACACACACATTGGTTGCATGCATGCACCTTTCCAAAGCGGAGCTTTATAAAAGGGGACATGCTTATGATGTTGAGAGGCCTAATAAACCCGATCGGAGTAGGTACGTAGTATACTAGAACAAACGACTTGACCCTCTCATATCAATTGAACAGCCTTGGCACATGGAGTTACAATAGTTGATGGAACATGGAGTTGTGAAGTTAGGCTTAACTTTATCCTTTTTGGGTTTAGTTGATGAAACTTCAAAGCTAAAATAACCAACTTGTAAAACATTTCGAAGATTGTCTCCTGCATTAGCGGTCACATCTTTCCCTAATACACACACACACACATTGGTTGCATGCATGCACCTTTCCAAAGCGGAGCTTTATAAAAGGGGACATGCTTATGATGTTGAGAGGCCTAATAAACCCGATCGGAGTAGGTACGTAGTATACTAGAACAAACGACTTGACCCTCTCATATCAATTGAACAGCCTTGGCACATGGAGTTACAATAGTTGATGGAACATGGAGTTGTGAAGTTAGGCTTAACTTTATCCTTTTTGGGTTTAGTTGATGAAACTTCAAAGCTAAAATAACCAACTTGTAAAACATTTCGAAGATTGTCTCCTGCATTAGCGGTCACATCTTTCCCTAATACACACACACACACATTGGTTGCATGCATGCACCTTTCCAAAGCGGAGCTTTATAAAAGGGGACATGCTTATGATGTTGAGAGGCCTAATAAACCCGATCGGAGTAAGTACGTAGTATACTAGAACAAACGACTTGACCCTCTCATATCAATTGAACAGCCTTGGCACATGGAGTTACAATAGTTGATGGAACATGGAGTTGTGAAGTTAGGCTTAACTTTATCCTTTTTGGGTTTAGTTGATGAAACTTCAAAGCTAAAATAACCAACTTGTAAAACATTTCGAAGATTGTCTCCTGCATTAGCGGTCACATCTTTCCCTAATACACACACACACACACACACACACACACACACACACACACACACACACACACATATATATATATATATATATATATATATATATGTGAATTTACGTTTTCAGTTTGAACTTAAAACATATACGTGAGGTGGTATTAAATTTCGTCCGTCCAATTTCGTTTTCACAGCTTCGTATCACGTGGGCCAGAAAAATTGCTATGGGCCATGGGCCGCCGCCTATCCGGCTCCAGCCGAACGCGCGCCGGCCGCTTTGGCACGGCGGCGGGTTCGCTATGTAAATAAGCGAATTCAGGGAAACAATCCACCCCCTCCACCTCGCCTAACGCAGCCATCCAACCCAGCAGTAGCAGCAGCGCGCCTCTCGGCCTCGAGCACGGGCTCGTCCACGAGCACCCAGCCCTGAGCCTCCCGTAGCAGCGAGCCGTGTCCCGCTCGATCCAGGATCGAGAGGAGATCGATCCCCAGCGCCCTGCCTTGGCCACGCGACCCCGCCGGCGACCAACTTCCTCCATCTCCTTTCTCCTCCCGCTTTTCTTCTCTCCTTGCCTCTCTCATGTTCAGGCCTCTTCCCGGCAGGAACCTGGCGCCGCTATTCTTCGAGCTCTCCACACCAACTCGACCGGATTCGTGACCGTCCTTCGCGCCAAGACCTGCACTGCGCCGACGCGTCCACAGGATCACACAACCCCGCAGCCGAGCACCTCGCCGATGCGCGTGCACCGAGCTGTCTCCATTCTCCTGTACTTCTCAGCCTCGCCGGACAGGAGCCCCAGCACCCGCGTCGGCGGCCCTTGCCCAGTGGCTAAACACATGGACGCATGGTGTACGGCACGGCCGCCACATGCTGGCCTCTCTTCAGCGCCGCTGCCACTGCGTTGTTTTCCTTTCGCTCCCCAGTCCCCACCCAGTCCCTGCAAAAACAAAGGTTGCTAAAATAATAGTCCCACCTCGCTGCTTTGCATCCAAACCAATCGATTTATATACACCGGTGGCCTTGCGACATCAGAAGTCAGCAAGCAGAGGACAAGAACAGAACGAAGAAATTAACCCGGCCGGAGCGAGCACATCCATCCCGTCGGAGGCCGAGAGCACTCGTGGTCGGCCGCTCCACTCAAACGATTTTTTAAGTCACCCAAGACCCTGTGATGTGTTATTTTGGAAAAAAGAACCTATCATCTACGTCAAATACTTGGTTTTTAATTTCCAAAAATGTTCCATTTTAAAAAATACATTTGAAATTAATAACAAAATTTGCATTTATACTAGTCAAATATAAACTCATCATATCTGAATAATCGAATCTGCGAGGACAGAAAACTCTCTAACCTCATGGCACCGTTAAAAAAGCGAGAGTAAATTTATGCTAACAAAAACGATAATTATTAGACGACGAAGAAGAACATAGAACTCTTAAAGATGTGAGGTTCTCAGCCTCTCAGCGCAAGATGGCAGCCGGAGGAGAGGGGACAAAAAATTCCCTTGCGACCACAGCGGCAGCTGCTGCCCTAAACGAAACCCCGGATTGTTCTTTTCAGTCTTCTTGGTCTAGGTACTCCCTCCGTTTCTTCTTAGTCCGCATATAAGGTTTGGTTAAAGTCAAACTTTGTAGAGTTTGACTAACTTTATATTAAAAAAATATAAACATTCATAATATGAAATCAATATTATTAGATGCACCATGAAACGTATGTTCATACTATATAGTTTGGTCAAACTTTGTGCAGTTTGATTTTGACCAAATTTTATATGCGGAGTAAAAAGAAACGGAGGGAGTACCATTTTTCCTTTCGAGACAAGTATAGGTTTTTTTTAGGGGAGAAGCCTTTTATTACTCAAAGTCCACAGAGTGTGGGATACAAGTCTGGTCATGTGGCTGGCCAAGCCACACATGACGCCCTGTAAGTAAAGACAAAGCATATTTAGCTAGTTTGTGGGCTTCAACATTCGCCTCACGATTTTCAAAAGTAAATTTACAGGTTGGTGGTGATCTTAGTCGGATTTCTCTGATTATAATGCCATATTCTCCCTGGCTTCGTGATGCTATATTTTCAATCACCTGTTTGCAATCGGAGGCCACTATATAGTGATGCTGGTTGAGATCTTCTGCCAATGCCATTGCCTCGCAACACGCTATAGCTTCGAACGTAGGAGCTTCCCAAACTCCAGCGACCACAAGGGCTGAGATGCCCAGGAAAACGCCTTGGCTGTCACGGCATATCGCCATGGCTGAGCCTCCTCGCTGTCCCCGGACTCCAGCATCCACATGAATTTTTGAGAAATTCGTCGGGGGTGCCTTGGGTCTCCGGCGCACTGAAGTCCCCGTCATCACCACGTTGCGTTGCTTCTTTGGCTTCCTGAGAACTTTGAGATCTTGTATGCACCTCTTGATGAGAACTTGGAGATGGAGGGCAAATCCTAAACGGCGCCCGCTGCGTCCGTTTTAGTGGTTTTCGCTAACGGGCGCATACCCCCCGCGGTGACTTGGGCTCGGCCCATCCACGTTCTTCTTTCTCAGTTTATCCCGAGAAAAATTGATGTGCATGGATGGTAATCGAACCCAGGACGTCTCCAGTCTAAGTAAGTTGCGGTGACCAACCGGACAACCACTCCAGATGTGTCCTAATACATCTTCTTTCTTCTTTTCTTCTTTCTTTTTTACTGTTTCCTTCTTTTCCTTTTTCCTGTTCCCTTTTCTCCTATGCTGGAACGATTTTGTACTTTTTTTCCTTTTTCTTTTTCTTGGTTAAATGTGTGAACTTCTTTTACCAAAATACAATGGAACCTTTTCAAATTCATGAACTGTTTTTAAAATTGATGAACTCTTTTTCAAAACCAATGAACTTTTTCTCAAATTGTCATTTTTTTCAAAATCGATGAACTTTTCAAAATCCATGATCTCTTTTTCAAAACCGATGAACTTTTTTTCCCAAATCGGTGAACTCTTTTCAAAGTCGATGAACTCTTTTCAAAATGGATGAACCCTTTTTCAAAACCAATGAACTTTTTTTTCAAAATCAATGAACTCTTTTCAAAATCCATGAACTCTTTTTCAAATGATGAACTTTTTTTCCAAATCGGTGAACTCTTTTTTAAAATCCATGAACTCTTTTTCAAAACCAATGAATTTGTTTCCCAAATCGGTGAACTCTTTTCAAAATCGATGAACTCTTTTCAAAACGGATGAACCCTTTTTGAAAACCAATGAACTTTTTTTTCAAAATCAATGAACTCTTTTCAAAATCCATGAACTCTTTTTCAAATGATGAACTTTTTTTCCAAATCGGTGAACTCTTTTCAAAATCCATGAACTCTTTTTCAAAATCGATGAACTTTTTTTCCCAAATCGGTGAACACTTTTCAAAATCGATGAACTCTTTTCAAAACGGATGAACCCTTTTTGAAAACCAATGAACTTTTTTTTCAAAATCAATGAACTCTTTTCAAAATCCATGAACTCATTTTCAAATGACGAACTTTTTTTTCCAAATCGGTGAACTCTTTTCAAAATCCATGAACTCTTTTCAAACGGATGAACTCTTTTTCAAAACCAATGAACTTTTTTTCAAAATCGATGAACTTTTTTTCAATTTGATGAACTCTTTTTCAAAATTGATGAACTCTTTTTCATTTTTTCAAAATTTATGAATTTTTTTCAAAATTTTTGTTTCTAAATCAATGAACTTTTTAAAAAATCGATGAACTTTTCTAAAAATTGATTGTCTTGTTTTCAAATTTACCTTTTCTTTTTCTTATAATAATTTATATTGGTTTTACTAAAGAAAATGTTAACTACGATAGTTGTTTCTATGAGTGTACAGAAGAACTAGCTTTGTCCAGTGGTTAATGCATCAAGCCACGAAGGGCGTTGTGGTGGGTTCGATTCCCAGCGGCGGATCCATTTTTTTCATTAGGAATTGTTTTCTTTTTCGCGCTTGCTTTGTTGACTCGGTTGGTGGGCCAGCCCGCAGGGCGTCGCTAGCGAGCGCCGGTAGAGCCAGCCGGCGCTTGAAGCGCTCGTTAGGAGCAGACAAGTCTAGGTATTGTTTTCTTTTTCGCGCTTTCTTTGTTGACTCGGTTGGTGGGCCAGCCCGCAGGACGTCGCTAGCGAGCGCCGGTAGAGCCAGCCGGCGCTTGAAGCGCTCGTTAGGAGCATACAAGTCTAGGTATTGTTTTTTTTCATTAGGAATTGTTTTCTTTTTCGCGCTTGCTTTGTTGACTCGGTTGGTGGGCCAGCCCGCAGGGCGTCGCTAGCGAGCGCCGGTAGAGCCAGCCGGCGCTTGAAGCGCTCGTTAGGAGCAGACAAGTCTAGGTATTGTTTTCTTTTTCGCGCTTGCTTTGTTGACTCGGTTGGTGGGCCAGCCCGCAGGGCGTCGCTAGCGAGCGCCGGTAGAGCCAGCCGGCGCTTGAAGCGCTCGTTAGGAGCAGACAAGTCTAGGTATTGTTTTCTTTTTCGCGCTTTCTTTGTTGACTCGGTTGGTGGGCCAGCCCGCAGGACGTCGCTAGCGAGCGCCGGTAGAGCCAGCCGGCGCTTGAAGCGCTCGTTAGGAGCAGACAAGTCTAGGTATTGTTTTTTTTCATTAGGAATTGTTTTCTTTTTCGCGCTTGCTTTGTTGACTCGGTTGGTGGGCCAGCCCGCAGGGCGTCGCTAGCGAGCGCCGGTAGAGCCAGCCGGCGCTTGAAGCGCTCGTTAGGAGCAGACAAGTCTAGGTATTGTTTTCTTTTTCGCGCTTGCTTTGTTGACTCGGTTGGTGGGCCAGCCCGCAGGGCGTCGCTAGCGAGCGCCGGTAGAGCCAGCCGGCGCTTGAAGCGCTCGTTAGGAGCAGACAAGTCTAGGTATTGTTTTCTTTTTCGCGCTTGCTTTATTGACTCGGTTGGTGGGCCAGCCCGCAGGACGTCGCTAGCGAGCGCCGGTAGAGCCAGCCAGCGCCTGAAGCGCTCGTTAGGAGCAGACAAGTCTAGGTACCAATTTTATGTGTATCGCTCCCTCCCTACGCCGATATGGCCCAGCGGCCCAGTCTCTCCTCGAGCCCAATTCGGAAATCCCCTCATCGCCACAGCGCAAAGACGACGAGTCGCAGACCATTTCGGCATTTCCTCCGCTAAACTCGAACCCTAGACACGACACGGCCGCGGCTGCCGGCGGCGCGGCGACAGAGGCATCCGGCGTACTGCCTTCTTGCTCGCCCCTCTGGCCTCTGCGCTCCGCCTCGGTGGCAGCGCCCAAGGCCGCAGCGGGCGAGCGGCGTCGCCTTCCCCCCTTCCCTGACGCTTCTGCAGCAACTGAGCCACTCCGTAGGTTCGTTTTGCTTTTTGCTCCCATCTATTTGAAGTTCTTGAACTGCTTGCGGCGGATTCATGAATTATTGAAAGATCACAGCATTGCGCATGCTTGTTTGTGACTCAGTTGTGCTTAGATTCAGTTGCACTTTAGTACCCTTAATTTTCATAATGTATATGCAGGTGGAACAAGAAGCCTTTGAAGAACAGAGAGACGGTGAGCTTCCCGTTGGTGGGGCGGCTGGTGGAAACGGGCCGCTGGGGAGCCATGTTGCTCACCCATGCTCTCATGGGCGTCGACAAGGACCCCACCCCGTGATTTAGTCACTAGGATTTGGTTTCATTCTACTCTATGTACTCCTATCTAGGTGGTAGGTAGTTTTGGGATTCATTCCATAGACAAAAAACATAACTAAAATTAGATCTATCGTGTACTCGACAACTACTGTAATGCTATTGATCATTATGGAATAATGTTATGTCAACTACTAATGCCTATTATCTCTAACCACGGGAACCAATCAAGTTCACACATGCCCGATGTATGAGAAATGAAAATAGCCTTGTTTGAATTTTATCATGATGCACTGAGAAGATAGGTCAAAAGAAGAAGAAAAAACATTGTGTTGGTCTTCTCATTATAGCTTACATCAATCATAAAGTCGTGAAACTCAAACGTTGCTACTGCGAATTAAGGGTAACCGAAGCCAAAGAATGATGCAATGATTCTAGATTATAGGTATCCATGGATGAAAGGAGGTTGAAGGGAAAGGTTAAGGGAAGTGAAGGAGCAAACAAGCGTGTCATTGGAGTTTGAAAAACCTAGTGAAGTGAGAGAAGAGTGTGAAAAACCTAGTGTCACCTTCAAATCACAAAACGAGCCAGAAAGACATACATACCTCGACTCCACGGACCACGGTAACCTTAACAAGCCAGAAAGACATAGATACCCCGACCCCACGGACCACGGTAACCTTCTTTTTCCGGAAGCGGGAATATTACATTTTATTGTTGATCTTTCACAGATAAATATCTTGCTACAAAGCTTTGTGCACAAACTGGAACATGACCCAGTCTTCGTTCTTATGACTTTTTTTTAGGAACTCGGTCTTATGACTTGGGGTTCACTAACCATCCATACACCAATCGCGGCAAACGCCATGGACTCGGGGTTCACTAATAACCATCCTTGCACCAATCGCGGCAAGCGCCATGGGCAATAAGAACTTCATAGCACAAAAAATCAGGTAAAATATCTCCTTTGTTTTTCGAAAGTGGGGAAATAGTCTCCTCGGTGGTGGCAGCTCAAAATGTTTGAAGGTTTAGGCGACATCCTTCCATACAATAGAGTGAAGGCGGTGGGAATGTCTAAAACAAAAACCCAATGTATTGAACAAAATTTCACTTGCCACATCCCTCAAGCCCAATCGTCTTGTTCCTTGATTGCTCGATGAAAGTGTTATCCCGCAGTTTACCCACTCCCTTCTCTTTGTGCCTCCCCACTGAAACTCATGCCGCCAATCTTCAAACCAGCTAGTCTCAATTGAATACACATTTTATTTTTGTCAAAAAAAATATGTACATCTTGTGAGAAAACAAAGAAATGTATGTTTTCCTAGGTGTTTTAGGGGTAGTAGATAATATGTATGTTGTTTTAGGTACCAATTTTATGTTTTTTAGGTGTAGTTTAGTAATTTTATTATGTGTATCGATATGGCCCAGCGGCCCAGTCTCTCCTCGAGCCCAATTCTGAAATCCCCCCATCGCCACAGCGCAAAGACGACGAACCCTAGACACGGCACGGCCGCGGCTGCCGGCGGCGCGGCGACGGAGGCATCCGGCGTACTGCCTTCTTGCTCGCCCCTCTGGCCTCTGCGCTCCGCCTCGGTGGCAGTGCCCAAGGCCGCAGCGGGCGAGCGGCGTCGCCTTCCCCCCCTTCTCCGGCGCTTCTGCAGCAACTGAGCCACTCCATAGGTTCGTTTTGCTTTCTGCTCCCATGTATTTGAAGTTCTTGAACTGTTTGCGGCGGATTCATGAATTATTGAAAGATCAGCCATGCGCATGCTTGTTTGTGACTCAGTTGTGCTTAGATTCAGTTGCACTTTAGTACTCTGTTATTTACAGTGCTCAATTTATATATTCTCTAGCTCCGCAGTGCTAAGAAAGTTTAGTTGGAACCTACCCTAGTACTCCCTCCGTCCGGAAATACTTGTCGGAGAAATGCATAAAAATGAATGCATCTAGAACTAAAATACATCTAGATACATCCATTCCTCCGACAAGCATTTCGGGACGGAGGGAGTACTTAGTACACGGATTTACGTTAGTACATGTCGATCATGCTTATAGTGAATGTTGGAACGGAACACGTGTTGCTCCTGAATAGTTTGAGTGCAAGTCCACATCTAGATTAAGAAAGGAGGGCCTGTTTGTGGGTTAAGTTGACTCTCTGTGCTGTTGGTGCTCAAGTACAGTTGCATTTGATCGTTTACCCACGTTGACAGCCTCTCAATTATATACCTTAAATTGTTTGTCCAACCGATATTTTGCAGGACAAGTTTCTTTTTTCGTCATCTTTTAATCACCTCTTCTTCAAATGATGGCACATGTATGTATATTCAACAAAAGAAGCCCCTTTCCAACTTGCAGCATGGGACATGGTTTCTCTTCAAGATCACAAATTAGGGTCTTGTAACACATGTCAAATGATAATCAAGTTTTTCACCTTACCAACGCTATAGTCGAGTTCAGTTCTGTTAATATAAACATACCAGACTTGTTTCCCTAACTGCCATCTCTTGGTTGTTGCTTATTTTTCATTTTGCTATGAACAAGCAACTTACTTAGTGCACCGTTTAATTTCTGCATGTGTTGTATTTTTACTTTTTTAGTGATATGTGGTAGACTGCGCGCTAATGTTGGCTCATTGGCTTCTGCAAATGCTAAGACAGTTTAATCTGGATTCTGAAGCAATGAGTACCTGTAAAAAGGCCAGGGCGGAAGCTACATCAGTTGTGAGTACAGACAGACTTAGCAGTCTACCTCCAGAGATAAAGGGTGACATCCTCTCCCGTTTGAATGCCGAAGAAGCGGTTAGGACTAGCACCTTATCAAGTACTTGGAGGGATGCATGGACTGATATGCCAGTAATATCTCTGTGTGATGGAAATCTTACAAGAACCAAGTTCGTTACGTTAGTCGATATGGTGCTATTACTCCACAAGGGAACAATAGAGGAGTTTGATATTTCAGGTAGCAAAAATTACCATGATGAGTTCGGTAGGTGGATGATCATGCTGTCAAGGAAATCACCAAAATCAGTTATAATCAAGTTGAACTCGGGGCCAAGGTATAAGATTCCCTCGTGCCTCTTTTCTATTGGTGATCTGGAGTATCTGCACCTAGAAAACTGCATCATCAGCTTGCCTCGGGCATTCCAAGGTTTCAAGAGCCTAACTGACCTCACCCTGAAAATCTTCTCCTCCACAGACAAGGATATCCAAAATCTGATCTTGTTCTGCCCCGCACTGACTGATTTGATATTAGATTCTTTTGAGGGCATCAACCGTCTAAACATTAAGGCTCCTAAACTGGATTATCTTTATGTTGAAGGGGATTTTGAGGACATTAAGTTGGACGCACCTAATCTGGAGGTGGCCTTTCTCTCTCTTGATAACAAAGGTAAAGCATATCAATCTGTTCCAATTGCGCATGACAAGGAAAGCTATGTCAAGCAGTCATTGGGAAGCCTAAGTGTCATTGAAACACTTACAATCAGTGGTTTTTTCCTGAAGGTGAGCTATTATTGTCTCCAGCATTACTATGGCCTTCTTCTGCCTCTGACTAATCTGTGTTGACATATATTTTTATTTTTATTTTATTGTTGCAGTATCTATCAAAAGGATGCATACATACGAAGCTGCCTGCCGTGTTTACTCACCTGAAGAGTGTTTGTCTTATGATATGCTTGTGGGACCAGAGGCAAGTCTTGACTGCATGTTCGTTGTTTCAGAACGCCCCTAACTTAAAGAAGCTTGATATATGGGTAAGTATGCCTCAAGTAAACTCTCCCTCCTTGCTCGATCACCTGATCCATGTTCGTTCTTTATTTTTATGGCTGACGAGTTGTGAAAAAAATGCAGAGTTTTCCTTGGAGCATCCTTGGTCAGGATGAGGATCAGGTCGGCATCCAAGGACTTAACCTGCAATTGAAAATGGACCATCTCGTAATGGCCAGTGTGAACCATTTTGGGGGCCTGGACTACGAAGTTGATTTTGTGGCAAAGCTACTAAGCTGGGCACCAGGTTTAGAAGGACTGAAGATAGACTGGAAGGGTGAAAAGGACTGTAGCATGTCTCTTGCCAAGCTATTAGCTCTGCCGAGGGCGTCTACCAGGGCCAAGGTCATTGTCACATTTTGATAAGCTTGCTCCCGCAACCGTTTGCCGATGTAATTTGCTGCTGGGTAGAACTATCTTGGCTTTGTTTATGTGAATGTACCATCTAGGACTAGCATGCAGTACATTTTGTTGAGGAAATTCGGTGGGAATACTTGATGTCGTGTCAGCAATTGTTGTCCATATGAGACACCTCATTCCATTCTGCAGCCCGGGCACACAAGCTGCCACTGCTTTTCCTCCATGCACCGGGGACTCACACACCGCAGCCCTTCCTCAACGGCATCAGTTCAGGTCTTCATGTTTTGTGCATGTGTTCTGCGTATGGTAAGTTCATGTTTTTAGCAAATATGTGAATCAAAGGCATCAAATTGTATGGCCATATCGTAGTTTTTGCATGTACATATGAAGCCTGAGGTAATGAGACCAAAGCAGCCATGCCTGAATCAGCGTAGACATTTTGGGAAATCAAAACTTTTACCAGATTTGTATACATCTTTATTTTTTATTTTTTTGCTGATAAGTGAATTATTTCTATATCACCGTCGCTTTTAATATTCAGCTATTGTTTACGTCAAAATTATTCACTGAGCTGAGTAGGATCCAGTTTTTACCTCAAAACAATTCACATAATTAGGAGGTATTTATTCAGCTGTTGATCAAACTTGCTCTTGAAATGAGCTACAACTATTCTGTTATTATCTCATAGTTTTCGTTTTTCAAATAACCATATCTGTTTTGACCAATACCCATATTTATATCCAGCTTTTCTTTTAGGGGGACTGGATAAATATGTCCATTATCGGCAAGAAAATAAGAATGTGTTGCTATGTTTTTTTTAACACACTACGGGTTGATTTAATTAAAAAACTTGGGCCATGGAGAATTTAGCCAAAGTCGAATCTTCATTTTGGTGTGATTATCTCATTTAGGATTGTCTTTGTTTGGACCATGAGGCATAGATGGTTCCCATCGATGGTGCCTCCTTGAATTCCCGGCCACCCTAGGGTTGAGGATGACTTGTGCATGGAAGAGTTTTTGAGTGTGAGAAACAAATGGTGGAAGGATTGTGGTTGAAGAGGAAGAGGCGCACTGAGGACTACAATCGGGTGCCTACTTTCATGACTTGAAGCATATTCTTCGAGAGTTTAATTACTAATACAAAGAATTTTAATATATTATTTGAAGTAGATCGGATTGTCGATGCATAGTGACCAAGCATATCGTACGACACGTTAACCATCATACTGATAATTAGAATGTTGTACACGCAGAACTTCTATTGAGTTACATCAGACAATAAAATACTTCGTTGGACCTCCACGCATTAACCTCTGCTCTGCTTGTCCATGGATCCCAGCTTAACTTTTTTATACGCTTTGATGTCACCAATTTTATCATGCATGCCGATGCCATTGCCAATGCCATGCCATACCATGCGTTCGAACTTCAACGGTAGAATCTTCTCAACCGTGACCATGTTTGCAAGACAAACGCAAAAGTTCAACTTTACTGCCAAATTGCTAATTTCTAATTGTTCAGTTAAGTTGAGCAAGCAATTTTCTAGGGTCTCCCCTTGAGTAATATATTTACACTTTTCCGCAAAAAAGGAAAAAGTTGAGCAAGCAATTGAGTATGCACAATCAAATAATTGCTAGTAATTGCTTTATCTCTCCAATGAATTTGGCAGTATAGCTACATAATTGTCCAGCTTGACTATTTTTCGGATCGTTCCATTGTTATGTATTATTTCAATAGTTGTTCACCGCATCGCTCATGGCAAATTACCACAGGTACGGATCATGCGCTACTTGTGACGCCCGGATAATTAAGCTACAGTAATTCCCTGCTAATGATGCCACGTCACCACGGTTAATGTTGTTAAACTCACGTTGGTTCAAAATCGATTCAAATTCGAATTCAAAATCAAGTCACAATAAAGGTTTTCAAATATTAAAACTATAATGTTCGGGATGTGCCAAATAATTCATAAGTAATATTGGTGGATAAACCAAGTCTTTATAAAAAGTTTAAATGCATTAAACTAAACAAAACAGTAGCAAATACAATTACTTGAATGCTTTTAAAATAACAAACAAATGTTAAACTAGTTTATTTAGTCAACCAACTTTTAAGGCAGTGGGTTATTCTAAGACATTAATTTAGAAGCTATTGTCAGATTTCACAAAGCTAAAGAAATTAAAAGTAAAATAAAACCAGAATAAAAGAAAATACGAAAAGAAAAGAAAAACAAACAAGAAAATTAAAAAAAAAGGAGAAGAACCCCCTTTGCTGGGCTGTGGTCCAGCTGGCCTCTGGGCCGCCAAGCCCAACCGCCCCCATCGCCCCACCTTATCCCCTACGCGACCGAACCCTAGCGGTTCAACCCCCCACTCGCCCCCCTCCCCCTCCCACGTCCGGTCTCTCCCTCTCCTCCTTCCCCCGATCCGGATTTGGATCGGGAAGGGGAACGAACCACGACCCCGCCCCCCTGGACATTGCCCCCGCCGCTCGACACCATCACCGAAGGCCACCTCGCCGAGCCTTCCCCACCGGACTGCCTCCCATGCGTGCGACGTCCCCGTCCCCCACCTCGAGCACCGCTGCCTCGTGCCCTATGCCCCGCGGTGAGGCTCTGACCTCCCTCTCTTCTCCTCTGCTCTCGTCGCCATGCACCACTTCGGCCGCCGGCGCTCGCGTGGCCCTACCACCTGCAGCCACACCCCTGCATCTTCTTGCAAAAGCCCCGTGCACGCCCGACAAGCGCCGCACGCGCGTCGCGTGCCGTAGCCGCTGCCCCCGTTCCCCTGCGTGTCCGTTGCAGCCCGCTCGCGCTCGTGGTGCCCCTGCAGCCCCGTGTTTTGGCCGTCGTGCCCGGAGCTCAGCTCCCGCGCGCACGCTCGCTCCTCCGTGCCTCGCCTTGGCCGCGCCCGGTGAAGCCCCGCGCGCGCCCTCTGTCCCGTGCGCTTCGCCCTCCTGCTGCTCGCGCTCCGTGCCGCCGTTGCCGCAGCTTCCCGTGGCCCGTCGTGCCCGCCTCCGCCGCCTACTGTCGTGCCATGTGCCCGCCCTCCTTTGCCCGCTTGCCCCACTCCCCGCTACTCCTCCCGCCTTGCGTCGCCAGCGGCGGCCACACCTCGGCTTCGTTCCGGTGCGCCCGACGCGCCCGCAGCCGAAGCAAACCCCGCTCGCCGGTGCGCCCTGGCCCTGGCCGCATGCATCCGTCGAGCCCAGTCGCAGCCGCCCACGCTCGCCGTCCCGCCTGGCCTCGTCGCGCCGCCCTGCTTCGGTAGCCACCGCGGCCACCCCCTTTCCTGGTCGCCTCGGGCGTGCGGGCACCCCTTTGCCCGCACCGGACGCCCACTAACCCGCATCGGCCCCCTAGGCGAATGACACGTGGGGCCCAGCCCCCAGAACATTAAAAAATTAATAAAGGGATAAAAAAGAATTAAAATTTATTACCCTAATAACCTAGTTAGACTAAATTAACTAGTTAGTTAATATAACAGTCAATGACAGGGGCCCCCACCCCCTGTTGACCAGTCAAATGTTGACTGGTCAACTGGGACCCCTTGGCCCACCTGTCAGCCTCTGGTACACTTCTGTGTACGCAGAGCTGGGTGCACCTAGCATTTAGCTATTTAATTTCGAATTAATAATGATTCCAGAATATTACTAAAACTTTAAAAAAATTATAAAATAATCCGTAACTCGGATGGGAAAACTTTGTACATGAAAGTTGATCAGAACGACGAGACGAATCCGGATACGCAGCCCGTTCGTCTGCCACACATCCCTAGCATAGCAAACACGCAACTTTCCTCCTCCGGTTTGTCTGTCCGAAAACGCGAAACACCGGGTATATTTTCCCGGATGTTTCCCCCCTTCGCCGGTATCACCTCTTGCTACGTTAGGGCACACCTGGCACCATTACTTGTCATGTCATGCATCGATATGCGTCTGTTTGCGTTGCATTCATTGTTTCTTCTCCATCTTCTCTCCGGTAGACTATGACACTGACGCCGCTGCTGGTGCCCCGATCGACTACATTGTTGACGACCCCTACTTGCCAGAGCAACCAGGCAAGCCCCCCTTTGATCAACCAGATATCGCCCACTCTCTTCTCTCTTATTCTTGCATTAGGTTTTCTACTGTGGTTGATTCGATAGCTCCTATTCTGTTGCATAGCCTATCATTGTTGCTACAATTGTTGATACCTTTACCTGCTATCCTAATGCTTAGTATAGGATGCTAGTGTTCCATTAGTGGCCCTACACTCTTGTCCGTCTACCATACTATACTACTGGGCCGTGATCACTTCGGGAGGTGATCACGAGCATATGCTATATACTTTATACTGTTACATTACTTATGATACTGTTCGGAGATGGGGGCTGAAGGGGCAGGTGGCTCCATCCCGGTAGAGGTGGGCCTGGGTTCCCGACGGCCCACGACCGTTACTTTGTGGCGGAGCGATAGGGCAGGTTGAGAACACCTAGGAGAGAGGTGGGCCTGGCCCTGGTCGGCGTTCGTGGATACTTCAATTAACACGCTTAACGAGATCTTGGTATTTGATCTGAGTATGGCCACTGGCCTATACGCACTAACCAACTACGCGGGAACAGTTATGGGCACTCGACGTCGCAGTATCAGACGAAGCCTTCGTGACGTCAGCGACTGAGCGGCGTGCGCCGGATTGGACCGTAAGCCTGCTCTTGTATTAAGGGGGCTAAGTCTGCTTCCGTCCACCCTCGCAACGTGCAGGTGTGCAATGGGCGATGGGCCCAGACCCCTGCACCACAGGATTTACACCGGCGTGATGACCTCTCTGTTGTGCCTAGGTAGGGCTGCGACGTGTTGGTCTTCCGAGACCGGACATGACCCAGAAAAGTGTGCCCGGCCAAAGGGGATCGAGCATGTTGGGTAATGTGGTGGACCCCTGCATGGAAGTTTATCTATTCGAATAGCTGTGATCTTCGGTAACGGGACGACTTGGAGTTGTACCTTGACCTTATGACAACTAGAACCGGATACTTAATAAAACACACCCTTCCAAGTGCCAGATATAACCCGGTGACCGCTCTCTAACAGGGTAACGAGGAGAGGATCACCGGGTAGGAGTATGCTATACGTTGCTACTTGGTGAACTTACCATCTACTCTCTTCTACATGCAGCAAGATGGAGGCTGCCAGAAGCGTAGTCTTCGATCGGATTAGCTATCCCCTTATTCTGGCATTCTGCAGTTCAGTCCACCGATATTGCCCCTTTACACAGATACCCATGCATAAGTAGTGAAGATCCTTGCTTGCGAGTACTTTGGATGAGTACTCACGGTTGCTTTTCTCCCCCTTTTCCCCCTTTCCTTTCTTCCTGGTTGTCACAACCAGATGCTAGAGCCCAGGAGCCGGACGCCACCGTCGACGACGACCCCTACTACATCGAGGGTGCCTACTACTACGTGCAGACCACCGACGACGACCAGGAGTAGTTTAGGAGGATCCCAGGCAGGAGGCTTGCGCCTCTTTCGATCTGTATCCTAGTTTGTGCTAGCCTTCTTAAGGCATTCTTGTTTAACTTATGTCTGCACTCAGATATTGTTGCTTCTGCTGACTTGTCTATGATCGAGCACTTGTATTCGAGCCCATGAGGCCCCCGGCTTGTATTATGATGCTTGTATGACTTATTTTATTTTTAGAGTTGTGTTATGATATCTTCCCGTGAGTCCTTGATCTTGATCGTACACGTTTGCGTGTATGATTAGTGTACGATTGAATCGGGGGCGTCACAAGTTGGTATCAGAGCCGACTGCCTGTAGTAATTCCCCTTCCACACTCCTTGGCCGAAGTCGAGTCTAGTAATTCTAAAACTTTTACTAACATGGCTGTGCGGCCCATGTGCCCACGTCGCCATTGGGTGGTAGTAGGATCTTTTATTCCTCGTCTATACTCTGGGACTCTGATCTCTCTTCTATTCGTGTTAAAATGGTTTTACTAACTCTAAAACTAGGATCTCGTAACTACTTTCTCCCGGAGAGCCCCTTCATTCCAGATGATGGCCTGATTCATTAGAAGACCCCGATGATACTCTCTGATGTTATCCCGAGAACTTGTGTTCATTGCGTTTGCAGTTCCCCTTCCACCGTCAACCCTTATGGATAACTACATGCACTTGCCATTCTTACATTCATCCCCAGTTGGTCTTGTTATTACAAGATACCCTGTAATACTTGTTGTTGTTCCAAGAATCCCTTGTGCCAATGCCTTGCGGTTCCTTGCCACAAAAATATCCCTACGATTTGTTTCTTCACACTTATTGAGGAACCATTCATTACTAGTTGTTCATAGGATTCACTAGATACATTGAAATAGTACTCAATCTTCTGGTAATCCTCTGCCAACTATTGCTCTGCAAATACTTGTCTACTTGCAGTCTGGACAATTCCATTTGTCTAGCAATAACCATTAAAATCCTTGTGATTGACATTCTAATCCTGTTGATTCAACATGTGTGTGAATGCACGCAATCATCAATTATTCCCTGAAAATTATCCTTCCGACTCAAATGTTATTTTAAATGCGAGCTGGTTCTCAACCAATCCAATCACCGTCGATTGTGCCTCTAAGTCTACTCAACTTACTCGTAATTGATCATGGCATCTGATTCTGATACACCGATCTGGAATTCATAATTTCTTTGATTTTAAAACATCAAAGTATTCAGATATTGCCATAATCTGATGCCTTTGCATTCTTTCTTCCTCTGATTGAGTACCGATACTCATGTTACCTCCGTTGTGGACCGCCAGACCCATTGCTGGGTTGTTATCCGATGGTATCATTCACATTCAAATCTTTTGAGTTCTTTTCCTAATACATAATTCCTTTGGTAAATTGTATCCTCTGCTTTGACAACCATGCTCTACCTTCGAGCTTGTG
This sequence comes from Triticum urartu, assembly GCF_056163025.1. Lineage (NCBI taxonomy): Eukaryota > Viridiplantae > Streptophyta > Magnoliopsida > Poales > Poaceae > Triticum > Triticum urartu. The sequence goes on along the minus strand of NC_141875.1, from coordinate 728,398,718 downwards.
ATAATTACTCCCAAAAGTTTGTGGTATATGTTCCTAAGATGCCCCGATGGGTTGAACCAATGCCTTACCTAATCTATGTGAGCCCGAAAGATTTCACGGGCCATACTCATCTGGTATTTCACCAGGTAAAACTTTGAACACTAATGCCATTATCGAAACGAGAAGTGAATGGAAGGTTATACATTGAAGAAGTGGGAGTCGACCTTGAACTTGTGTTCATGCCCATGGACATGATGTAGATCCTATCATGGAAACTTCTTGTAATAATAACTATTTCCTTGATATAGGTTCATCTAGTATCCATGTTTGGTCCTTTGCAACCGTGGTTCTGACCATGATTGTTCTACTTTGATTCCATTTCTCAGATAAGATGAAGTACTTGTCTTCTGCAGATCATTTCACGTGTCCACCGTCTACTCTGCTCTACCGTCGAGTATTACACTCTAGTATCTCGAGAATATCACCGAACTACATAACTTCTTGTGAGTTCTTCATCAACTATTATTTCTCGATGATTCCAATTTTCTTTGGGTTTTGAGTTGTTTGTCACTCGAAACACTGATAACTGAATCGAGTCCGTTCTATGATTCAACTACTCTTTGTAATCCTTATTACCTACGAGTTGTACTCACTGATGTCATTCCCAACCTATTGGCTACATCATCATCGTCATGTTAAAGCTTAAACTGTGCTACCTGGTCCTTATTCCCAGAGCACAACTTTTGATGATGAGCTAAGCTTACGTCGATCTTCCTTGTCTTACCGTTTCACCTCAAACAACAATCTTGATTCTGAGTTTGTGTCGTATCTGTGGTTTCAATAACTTTTCGCTCCATCCTTCCTTTTGCTTGATGTCGTCGATGAGCGATTATATCTTCATAAAACCTCTCGACAAATGTGCCATGATCATCATCAACATTCTGAGCTCTTCCAGGACATCAATTGAATTCATGATGAGAAATACCATCCTTGCCCTCGATGATTTGTGTTGTCATTGACCACTTTATTACCTTCCCTCCAACACAAACTTGTTCGTGTTCTGTGTTATACCTTGAGTTCCTTGCTATCCAGCATTTGTTCTCCTTTACCTAGGAGTATTACCATCTTTTGTGTCAAGAATGTCATGAGAATTTCACCACCTCTTAAGAATTCTTGATACAGGTGATACTTCTTGCCATATCCGTTCATTCCTTGGTCCCCGTGTTGATTCTAACAAAAAAACGACAATTGAACTATGTTGTGCGACTTCAAAACTTCTAGCAACCCTATTGCTTTGATGTTAATGGTCAATATTTCATTCTTAGACCATTGGTTATCGAATCACCATTCTAACATTGATCATGCTACCTAAGCCCATATTTTGCGTGTACCTTTCAACCAGTGTTTAACTGTGTATGTTTTCCTCGAGCATACCTCATTATATCATTTGATCTGACAAATGTTATCTCCTTGTTTACATAAGTGTGGAGATCCATCTTTTTGGATACCTCGTTGAATTATCGCTGAGTCCATCAGCCACCTCCTCATCCTCTCCTTGGCTTAATGAAGAACCCTTGTTCGGAACTCGCTTCCATAGTTCATTTCCCAAGAATCATATAATGTCATCTTGTCAATTGTGTTGCACCTCTTCTTCTCAGGCATCCTGAGTTTGAGGTGTCCTGACACCAATCAGATTTGAAACTTGTCAGATATGATGGTTGGAACATTTTCCAAGAGTCATAGCATTGATCTTTATATACCCCAGTAAGGTGATATCATGCCTAGCACACCTGGTCGGAGGAACTATTGTTATAGTTTTCTTTTAGCAAGGTTAGTCATTCTTCCATGAGGAAATTGTAAGACTTATTATATAAGTTGTTCCTGATGAATCCTTTGTGTATCCAAGTCCAACCTTTGCTTGAAGACCATGTCAATGCTATCTTGAAGCATGTCGGTGGTACTCTGATTTTCAAGAAGAACATTTGAAGCCCAATGCTAAATGTTTCCTGCTCAATTATCCAAACACCGCTGTCAAGAAATTTCTCTCCCCTTACCTAAAGAGTTTTCTACGTTATATCCTGTCATGGATATCATGCTCTGCTTGTCCTTGGGAAGGATATACCCCTGAATTATGTGTTTAAACACATTTTTATTTCCATTGTTCTGATTAAATCTAATAGACACTTTTCCCTTTCCATTGGTTTGTTTAAACCCTTTCTATGATCTATATGATATAAGCAGTAACAATTCCCTGCTTGTGCAAACACCTCGGTGTACAACTCTATTAGTAAGACCCTGTTACTATTGTTGATGACATTCCGGTAATCACCGATGGACGAGAACTTTGCCTATTGGTCCGCCTCATTTCAACGAGCAGGAAAATGGTTCTCTTCGTCCCTCGCCCTTGGTACCGACGTTGTTGCTGACATATAACTGACAGGCTACCCTCTGACATGCCTTGCTATCATGACCGCGCAAGATGTCCCAGCCCTTCCTACTTTAACCCACATGGTGGGCCCATAACCCACAATTCCACAGGATCGAAACCTGACTCTCCTGTACATCCCCTGTTCCCAAGGTTGTTCCTCGCGTGTGGACTCATACGTAATTCACGGGCCACCTTTCTAGTGCTCTATTCTGGTGATAGACGCAATACTTACTCTGAACCCCTTTCTCACTTTGGTTCAGACTTCGAGAAACTATCTATCCACTTGGAACCTCTTATTGTACCTTCGTACCTTACTCTCAATATATTTCATATGTTCAACTCATGAGATAATCTTATGCTCATTCATAGGTTAACCCCAGATAGTTTCCCTCATAAGCATTCTGTTGTAGCCGAGATGCCCCTTACCTATTCGTAAGTACGTTGGAGTTCCCGAAGAAAAGGACGACTTCACCATGATGACCTGAAGCAGAGAAATGAAGACGTCAATGTAATGGATCGATCTCTTCGAGAAGAGCAACCAAGACCGAGGAGATTCGTTAGAATTACCTAACCAGACCCTTTCCCCCTTTCTCCCGCTCCTAAATCTCGGGACGAGATTTCTTGTAGTGGAGGAGAATTGTGATGCCTGAATAATTAAGCTACAGTAATTCCCTGCTAATGATGCCACATCACCACGGTTACTATTGTTAAACTCACATTGGTTCGAAACCGATTCAAATTCGAATTCAAAATCAAGTCACAATAAAGGTTTTCAAATATTAAAACTATAATGTTCGGGATGTGCCAAATAATTCATAAGTAATATAGGTGGATAAACCAAGTCTTTATAAAATTTTTAAATGCATTAAACTAAACAAAATAGTAGCAAATACAATTACTTGAATGCTTTTAAATTAAGAAACAAATGTTAAACTAGTTTATTTAGTCAACCAACTTTTTAAGGCAGTGGGTTATTCTAAGACATTAATTTAGGAGCTATTGTCAGATTTCACAAAGCTAAAGAAATTAAAAGTAAAATAAAACCAGAATAAAAGAAAATACGCAAAGAAAAGAAAAACAAAGAAGAAAATTAAAAAAAAGGAGAAGAACCCCCTCTGATGGGATGTGGTCCAGCTGGCCTCTGGGCCACCAAGCCCAACCGCCCCCATCGCCCCACCTTATCCCCTGGGCGAATGAACCCTAGCGGTTCAACCCCCCACTCGCCTCCACTCCCCCTCCCACGTTCGGTCTCTCCCTCTCCTTCCCCTGATCCAGATTTGGATCGGGAAGGGGAACGGACCACGACCCTGCCCCCCTGGACATCGCTCCCGCCGCTCGACGCCATCGCCGGAGGCCACCTTGCCGAGCCTTCCACGCCGGACTGCCTCCAGTATGTGCGACGTCCCCGTCCCCACCTCGAGCACCGCTGCCCCGTGCCCTATGCCCCATGGTGAGGCTCCGGCCTCCCTCCCTTCTCCTCTGCTCCCGTCGTCATGCACTACTCCGGCCATCGGCGCCCGCGTGGCCCTACCACATGCAACCACACCCCTGCATATTCCTGCACAAGGCCCGTGCACGCCCGACAAGCGCCGCACGTACGCCGCGTGCCATAGCCGCCGCCCCCGTTCCCCTGCGTGCCCGCTGCAGCCCGCTCGCGCTTGTGGTGCCCCTGCCGCCCCATGTTTTGGCCGCCGAGCTCGGAGTTCTGCTCCCGCGCGCAGGCTCGCTGCTCCATGCCTCGCCTTGGCCGCGCCCGGCAAAGCCCCGCGCGCGCCCTCTGTCCCGTGCGCTCCGCCCTCTCGTTGCTCGTGCTCCGCGCCGCCGTTGCCGTAGCTTCCCGTGGCCTGTCGTGCCCGCCTCCGCCGCCTACTGTCGTGCCACGTGCCCGCCCTCCTTTGCCCGCTTGCCCCGCTCCCCGCTGCTGCTCCTGCCTTGCGCCGCCAGCGTCGGCCGTGCCTTGGCTTCGTTCCGGTGCGCCCGGCGCGCCCGCAGCCAAAGCCAACCCCGCTCACCGGTGCACCCTGGCCCTGGCCGCACGCGTCCGTCGAGCCCAGTTGCAGCTGCCCACGCTCGCCGTCCCGCCTGGCCTCGTCGCGCCGCCCTGCTCTGGCAGCCACCGCGGCCACCCCCTTCCCTGGTCGCCTCGGGTGTGCGGGCACCCCTTTGCCCGCACCAGACACCCGCTAACCCGCATCGCCCCCCTAGGCGAATGACACATGGGGCCCAGCCCCTAGAACGTTAAAATAATAATAAAGGGATAAAAAAGAATTGAAAATAAATAAATAAAAGTAGTAATTAATTAATTAGGTTAATTAAACTAATTAAAATCTATTACCCTAATAACCTAGTTAGACTAAATTACCTAGTTAGTTAATGTAACAGTCAATAACAGGGGGGGCCCACCCCTGTTGACCAGTCAAACGTGATTGGTCAACTCGGACCCCCTGGCCCACCTGTCAGCCTCTGGTACACTTCTGTGTACGCAGAGCTGGGTGCACCTAGCATTTAGCTATTTAATTTCGAATTAATAATGATTCCAGTATATTACTAAAACTTTAAAAATTATTATAAATAATCCGTAACTCGGATGGAAACCCTTTGTACATGAAAGTTGATCAGAATGATGAGATGAATCCGGGCATGTAGCCCGTTCGTCCGCCACACATCCCTAGCATAGAAAACACGCAACTTTCCCCCTCCGGTTCGTGTGCCGAAAATGCAAAACACTGGGGATATTTTCCCGGATGTTCCCCCCTTCGCCGGTATCACCTCTTGCTGCGTTAGGGCACACCTGGCACCGTTACTTGTCATGTCATGCATCGATATGCGTCTGTTTGCATTGTATTCATTGTTTCTTCCCCCTCTTCTCTCCGGTAGACTACGAGACTGACGCTGCTGCTGGTGCCCCGATCTACTAGATTGTTGACGACCCCTACTTGCCAGAGCAACCAGGCAAGCCCCCCCTTTGATCAACCAGATATCGCCCACTCTCTTCTCTCTTATTCTTGCATTAGGTTTGCTACTGTGGTTGATTCGATAGCTCCTATTCTGTTGCATAGCCTGTCATTGTTGCTACCTTTACCTGCTATCCTAATGCTTAGTATAGGATACTAGTGTTCCATCAGTGGCCCTACACTCTTGTCCGTCTACCATGCTATACTACTGGGCCGTGATCACTTCGGGAGGTGACCACGGGCACATACAATATACTTTACACAGTTACCTTACCTGTGATACTGTTCGGAGATGGGGGCTGAAGGGGCAGGTGGCTCCATCCCAGTAGAGGTGGGCCTGGGTTCCCGACGGCCCCCGACTGTTACTTTGTGGTGGAGCGACAGGGCAGGTTGAGACCACCTAGGAGAGAGGTGGGCCTGGCCCTGGTCGGCGTTCGCGGATACTTCAATTAACACGCTTAACGAGATCTTGGTATTTGATCTGAGTTTGGCCACTGGCCTATACACACTAACCAACTACGCGGGAACAGTTATGGGCACTCGATGTCGCAGTATCAGCCGAAGCCTTCGTGACGTCAGCGACTAAGCGGCGGCACCGGATTGGACCGTAAGCCTGCTCTTGTATTAAGGGGGCTAGGTCTGCTTCCGGCCGCCCTCGCAACATGCAGGTGTGCAATGGGCGATGGGCCCAGACCCCTGCACCATAGGATTTAGACCGGCGTGCTGACCTCTTTGTTGTGCCTAGGTAGGGCTGCGACGTGTTGTTCTTCCGAGGCCGGACATGACCCAGAAAAGTTTGCTCGGCCAAAGGGGATCGAGCGTGTTGGGTAATGTGGTGCACCCCTGCAGGGAAGTTTATCTATTCGAATAACCATGATCTTCGGTAACAGGACGACTTGGAGTTGTACCTTGACCTTATGACAACTAGAACCGGATACTTAATAAAACACACCCTTCCAAGTGCCAGATATAACCCGGTGACTGCTCTCTAACAGGGCAACAAGGAGAGGATCACTGGGTAGGAGTATGCTATACGTTGCTACTTGGTGAACTTACCATCTACTCTCTTCTACATGCTGCAAGATGGAGGCTGCCAGAAGCGTAGTCTTCGATAGGATTAGCTATCCCCCTCTTATTCTGGCATTCTGTAGTTCAGTCCACCGATATTGCCCCTTTACACAGATACCCATGCATAAGTAGTGTAGATCCTTACTTGCGAGTACTTTGGATGAGTAATCACGGTTGCTTTTCTCCCCCTTTTCCCCCTTTCCTTTCTTCCTGGTTGTCGCAACCAGATGCTGGAGCCCAGGAGCCAGAAGCCACCGTCGATGATGACTCCTACTACATCGAGGGTGCCTACTACTACGTGTAGACCGCCGACGACGACCAGGAGTAGTTTAGGAGGATCCCAGGTAGGAGGCCTGCGCCTCTTTTGATCTGTATCCCAGTTTGTGATATCCTTCTTAAGGCAATCTTGTTTAACTTATGTCTGTACTCAGATGTTGTTGCTTCCTCTGACTCGTCTATGATCGAGCACTTGTATTCGAGCCCTTGAGGGCCCCGGCTTGTATTATGATGCTTGTATGACTTATTTTATTTTTAGAGTTGTGTTGTGATATCTTCCCGTGAGTCCCTGATCTTGATCGTACACGTTTGCGTGTATGATTAGTGTACGATTGAATCAGGGGCGTCACACCACTGGCCACGACACGAGACTTTGAGATGTACGCGCCGAAAAAAAGTTTGGCATACCAATATAAACTCATCATATCCTAGTAATCAAATCCGCGAGGACAGAAAACTGTCTAACCTCATGGCATTGTGAAAAAATGAAAGTAAATTTATGCCAACAAAAAGCGATAATACTAGACGATGACGAAGAACGTAGAACTCTTAAAGATGTGAGGTTCTCCGCCTCGCAGCGCCAGATGGCAGCCGGAGGCGAGGGGACAAGACCACGGTGATACGTCCATTTTGCATCATGCTTTTATATCGATATTTATTGCATTATGGGATATTATTACACATTATGTCACAATACTTATGCCTATTCTCTCTTATTTTACAAGGTTTACATAAAGAGGGAGAATGCCGGCAGCTGGGATTCTGGGCTGGAAAGGAGGGTGGGGGGCGCGCCCTACCCCCCTGGGCGCGCCCCCTGCCTCATGGGCCCCCTGGTGGCCCTCCGATGCCCATCTTCTGCTATATGGAGTCCTTCGATGAGAAAAAAAATCATAAGCCAGCTTTCGGGAGGAGACTCCGCGGCCACGAGGCGGAACCTTGGAGGAACCAATCTAGGGCTCTGGCGGAGCTGTTCTACCGGGGACACTTCCCTCCGGGAGGGGGAAATCATCGCCATCGTTATCACCAACGGTCCTCTCATCGGGAGAGGGCAATCTCCATCAACATCTTCACCAGCACCATCTCCTCTCAAACCCTAGTTCATCTCTTGTATCCAATTCTTGTCTCTAAGTCCGGGATTGGTACCTGTGGGTTGCTAGTAGTGTTGATTACTCCTTGTAGTTGATGCTAGTTGGTTTATTTGGTGGAAGATCATATGTTCAGATCCTTTATGCATATTAATACTCCTCTGATTATGAACATGAATATGCTTTGTGAGTAGTTGCATTTGTTCCTGAGGACATGGGAGAAGTCTTGCTATTAGTAGTCATGTGAATTTGGTATTCGTTCGATATTTTGATGAGTGTTGTCTCTCCTCTAGTGGTGTTATAGTGCGTACCCATGGTTAGTACCGCCCAATGCATCATAGGACACCGATGAGTGACTTTGATGAAGCAAGTGATGTGGATGATGATGAGGACGATGAAGAGACAAGTGACGATGAGGGAGATGAGGTTCTTGAAGGCATTGCTGATGTTGATGAGCAATATGAGGTTCTTGAAGGCGTTGCTGATGTTGATGAGGAAGATGAGGTTCTTGAAGGCATTGCTAATGTTGATGAGGATGATGGTCTGCCTGGACACTTTGACTACTTTGATGATGGTGGGCTAGGTGTGGTATTCCAAGACTTTGACTATGCCGATGATGCTGACGGAACCGAGATTCACATCATCAGGTACTTTGTTGAGTCGTGTGGGAAGCTATTCATGGTAAAGCGAGAAGCACAATATCTTGGATATAAACTTGACTTCACTCGTAAGGTGGAGGTTTTTGAATCAGACATCGTGACACGCGCGTGGGTGCCAGTGGTCGGTGGGCTAGGCGGCAATGCACTTCTCCTCAGTAAACAAATTAGCAAGTTCATTCCTGCTTGTGGGGAGATAGAGAAGGATGCGGTCTATTTCATGGACACGGTCGACGTTTTTGGCATGAGATCCCAAACAAACAGCGAGGCACAATGGAACTACGATAACCCTATGTCGTTGATGCTGTGCTCTGACCTGGAGCAACCAACATGGATCTTTCCTCCAGTTCTTGTGGTTTAATAATTTGTACTACTCCCTTCGTTCCTAAATATAAGTCTTCCTATAGATTTCAATATGGACTACGTACATAACAAATTAAGTACCATGCATGATTTATTATTAATATTATGCTTGGAAGTTCCTTTTTATCCCTCGGAAGCTTTTGTTTTCCTTTTGAGACATTACAGGTACTTTATTTATACCTTACAATAATTAATTGAGGACTGGATCGATGGAAGGCCGCAGTTTCCAACCCTTTTTTGAAAGAAATATAGTACCCCCTCTGTAAACTAATACAAGATCGTATCTACTTCGATCTTATATTAGTTTACAGACGTAGTAAATGCTTGGGCAGCCAATGATTATAACTGGTCACTAACAAAATAATAAGAAATTGGAGACAAACTCAGCTTTTTAGTTCTTTATTTTTGCATTATTGGTCAAGCAGCACTAACAGTACTCCTACTTTGTTACCCGCACCACATCTCGTTTGTGGTTTTCATGCATTATTTGCTATGGGTCGACTAAGTCACCAGAACTGACAGATTTCATGCAGGGTTCTATCAGCGCCACTGGGAGCTGATCAGTCATGATGTGACAACGGCGATCCTCAGTTTTTTCAACAGAGGGCATATGCCGGTTGTGGTGGATAGTATGGTGATCGTCTTGATTCTGAAGGTGAATAATCCTCATAATATAACGCAATATAGGCCAATATCTTTATGTAATGTTCTCTATAAAATCTTCTCCAAAGTTTTGGTTGACCGCTTGAGGGAGATTCTTGATGAGATAATTGCAGAGCCAAGTGCTTTCGTCACTGGATGATTAATTACTAATAATGTCCTAATGTCTTATGAGTGCATACACTCCATGATGCGACGTCGCCAACCCTAGTAGTGTACCCCCGCGTCGCAAACCCTAGGCGACACGGGGGGCGACCATGCCGCCGGCCCTAGGCCCCCTCCCCTCGCCTCCTCCGTCCTGCCGCCACCTGAGGTCTCACTGGCTAAGCCTAGCCTATTATGGCGGCGGCAGGGCCTTATCCCTCGCGTGTTCGTGGCATTTTTCCGGGCGGCGGCGATGCATCGTTCGACGGAGATCCGGCGGCATGGAGCGACGAGATCCCTACGGCATGCGTGACGGCGTCGTCAGCGGAGGCACAACTTCCCCGTGGCGGAGTTGCCCCTGTGGCGGCTGCCGAGATCGCCGATCTGGTCTTGCCCAGATGGGCTTGGGCGGGCCGGCGGCTGCGGTGTGCATCTATAGGCGAGCGTGGTGGGCCTAACGGCACCGGCTATAGGCACCGTGGTGGTGCCATGGCCGGTCAGGCGACGACGGCGGCCTGGATCCATTTTGTCCAGTCCCCGGCCATTTCTTTGATTTTCCTATGTACTTTTTAGGCGGCTATCTATATTAGCTGGCACTCCATCTCGGCCGACATCCTGCTCTCGAGAGGGTGTCGTCCTTGAGCGAACAAGTCATGTTCTGTGATGCCCCAACGCTAGAGATGGCGGCAGTCCATGCACGAGATGCTTGAGGGAGGATCTTCGAACAGATCTGGGTGAAAACCTGCTCTCGGCTAGCTGCCAAGGCCGGCGGTGGCTGCGCTGTCTGCGTCGTTCCCTTCTTGAAGGCATCGCCGTAGAGAAGTTCAAGGCCACTCTATGCTACCTCCGGGGAAAACCCTAGATCAGTAGATCAGATGACGGCGGCGTTATGGTGTCGTTTCCCTCTTGGGGGCATCATTCGTGGAGGTGTACACAGACCGAGGGACCAGTGGACGGCTTTTTGGTGGAGCGGTGCTTCAGCTTACACATTGATGGCGGCGGATCTTGGCGGCATGGTGCCATGGAGACTCGACGTCTAATGCACGGAGATGGACTCTGATACATCTCCAACGTATCAATAATTTTTGATTTCTCCATGCTATATTATCTACTGTTTTGGACTATATTGGGCTTTATTTTCCACTTTTATATTATTTTTGGGACTAACCTATTAACCGGAGGCCCAACCCAGAATTGCTGTTTTTTTTGCCTATTTCAGTGTTTCGGAGAAACAGAATATCAAACGGAGTCCAAACTGAATAAAATCTTCGGGAACGTGATTTTCTCACCGAACGTGATCCAGGAGACTTGGACCCTACTTCAAGGGATCAAGAGGAGGTCACGAGGGTGGGGGGCGCCCCCCCTAGGGCACGCCTGTTGGGGAACGTAGCATAAATTCAAAATTTTCCTACGTGTCACCAAGATCTATCTATGGAGTCATCTAGCAATGAGGGAGGAGTGGATCTACATACCTTTGTAGATCGCGCGCGGAAGCGTTCAAGAGAACGGGGTTGATGGAGTCGTACTCATCGTGATCCAAATCACCGATGATCCTAGCGCCGAACGGACGGCACCTCCGCGTTCAACACACGTACGGAGCAGCGACGTCTCCTCCTTCTTGATCCAGCAAGGGGGAAGGAGAGGTTGATGGAGATCCAGAAGCACGACGGCGTGGTGGTGGAAGTAGCGGGATTCCAACAGGGCTTCGCCAAGCGCTGCGGGAGGAGGGAGATGTGTCATGGGAGGGAGAGGGAGGCGCCAGGGCTTGGTTATGGTTGCCCTCCCTTCCCCCCACTATATATAGGGCCAAGGGAGAGGGGGGAGGCGCAGCCTTGGCCCTTCCACCAAGGAAGGGTGCGGCCAGGGGAGGAGTCCCTCCTCCCCAAGGCACCTCGGAGGTGCCTTCCCCCTTTAGGACTCTTCCTTTCCCTCTTCTCTTGGCGCATGGGCCTCTTGGGGCTGGTGCCCTTGGTCCATATAGGCCAAGGCGCACCCCCTACAGCCCATGTGCCCCCCCGGGGCAGGTGGCCCCACCCGGTGGACCCCCGGGACCCTTCCGGTGGTCCCGGTACAATACCGGTGACCCCGAAACTTGTCCCGATGGCCGAAATAGCACTTCCTATATATAATTCTTTACCTCCGGACCATTCCGGAACTCCTCGTGACGTCCGGGATCTCATCCGGGACTCCGAACAACTTTCGGGTTACCGCATACTAATATCTCTATAACCCTAGCGTCACCGAACCTTAAGTGTGTAGACCCTACGGGTTCGGGAACCATGCAGACATGACCGAGATGACTCTCCGGTCAATAACCAACAGCGGGATCTGGATACCCATGTTGGCTCCCACATGTTCCACGATGATCTCATCGGATGAACCACGATGTCAAGGACTTAATCAATCACGCATACAATTCCCTTTGTCTATCGGTATGTTACTTGCCCGAGATTCGATCGTCGGTATCCCGATACCTTGTTCAATCTCGTTACCGGCAAGTCTCTTTACTCGTTCCGTAACACATCATCCTGTGATCAACTCCTTGATCACACTGTGCACATTATGATGATGTCCTACCAAGTGGGCCCAGAGATACCTCTCCGTCACACGGAGTGACAAATCCCAGTCTCGATTCGTGCCAACCCAACAGACACTTTCGGAGATACCCGTAGTGTACCTTTATAGCCACCCAGTTACGTTGTGACGTTTGGCACACCCAAAGCACTCCTACGGTATTCGGGAGTTGCACAATCTCATGGTCTAAGGAAATGATACTTGACATTAGAAAAGCTTTAGCATACGAACTACATGATCTTGTGCTAGGCTTAGGATTGGGTCTTGTCCATCACATCATTCTCCTAATGATGTGATCCCGTTATCAATGACATCCAATGTCCATGGTCAGGAAACCGTAACCATCTATTGATCAACGAGCTAGTCAACTAGAGGCTTACTACGGACATGGTGTTGTCTATGTATCCACACATGTATCTGAGTTTCCTATCAATACAATTCTAGCATGGATAATAAACGATTATCATGAACAAGGAAATATAATAATAACTAATTTATTATTGCCTCTAGGGCATATTTCCAACAGTCTCCCACTTGCACTAGAGTCAATAATCCAGTTCACATCGATATGTGATTAACACTCAAGGTCACATCCCCATGTGACTAACACCCAAAGAGTTTACTAGAGTCAATAATCTAGTTCACATTACCATGTGATTAACACTTGATGAGTTCTGGGTTTGATCATGTTATGCTTGTGAGAGATGTTATAGCCAACGGGTCTGATTCTTTCAGATCCGTATGTACTTCGCAAATCTCTATTTCATCTTGTAGATGCAGCTACTACGCTATATTTGGAGCCATTTCAAATAACTGTTCTACTTGGAGCTATTCTAAATTGTTGCTCCATTATACGTATCCGGTATCTCTACTCAGAGCTATCCGGATAGGTGTTAAGCTTGCATCGATGTAACTCTTTACGTCGAACTCTTTTACCACCTCCATAATCGAGAAAATTCCTTAGTCCACTAGTTACTAAGGATAACTTTGACCGCTGTCCTATGATCCATTCTTGGATCACTCTTGTACCCCTTGACTGACTCATGGCAAGGCACACTTCAGGTGCAGTACACAGCATAGCATACTGTAGAGAGCCTATGACAAAAGCATAGGGGATGACATTCGTCCTTTCTCTTTCTTCTGCCGTGGTCGAGCTTTAAGTCTTTAACTTCATACCTTACAACTCAGGCAAGAACTCCTTCTTTGACTGATCCATCTTGAACACCTTCAAGATCATGTCAAGGTATGTCCTCATTTGAAAGTACCATTAAGCGTTTTGATCTATCCTTATAGATCTTGATGCTCAATGTTTAAGTAGCTTAATCCAGGCTTTCCATTGAAAAATACTTTCCAAATAACCCTATATGCTTTCCAGAAATTCTACGTCATTTCTGACCAACAATATGTCAACATATATTTATCAGAAATTCTATAGTGCTCCCACTCACTTCTTTGGAAATACAAGTTTCTCATAAACTTTGTATACACCCAAAATCTTTGATCATCTCATCAAAGTATACATTCCAACTCCGAGATGCTTACTCCAGTCCTTAGAAGGATTGCTGGAGCTTTCCATACTTATTAGCATCTTTCAGGATTGACAAAACCTTCCGGTTGTATCACATACAACCTTTCCTCAAGAAAATCGTCGAGGAAACAATGTTTTGACATCCTATCTGCAAGATTTCATAAATAATGCAGTAATCGCTAATATAATTCCAACAGACTCTTAGCATCGCTACGAGTGAGAAAGTCTCATCGTAGTCAACTCCTTGAACTTGTCGGAAAACATCTTAACGACAAGTCGAGCTTTCTTAATGGTGATACTTACCATCATTGTCCGTCTTCCTTTTAAAATCCATATGTACCTAACAGCCTTACAACCATCAAGTTGTTCTGTCAAAGTATACACTTTGTTTCCATACATGGATCCTCTCTCGGATTTTATGGCCTCGAGCCATTTATCGGAATCCAGGCCCACCATCGCTTCTCCATAGCTCGTAGGTTCATTGTTGTCAAGCAACATGACTTCCAAGACAGGATTACGTGCCACTCTGAAGTAGTATGCATCCTTGTCATCCCACGAGGTTTGGTAGTGACTTGATCTGAAGTTTCATGATCACTATCATAAGCTTCCACTTCAATTGGTGTAGGTGCCATAGGAACAACTTCCTGTGCCCTGCCACACACTAGTTGAAGAGATGGTTCAATAACCTCATCAAGTCTCCACCATCCTCCCACTCAATTCTTTCGAGAGAAACTTTTCCTCGAGAAAGAACCCGATTCTAGAAACAATCCCTTATTGCTTTTGAATCTGAGACAGGAGGTATACCCAACTGTTTTGGGTGTCCTATGAAGATGCATTTATCCGCTTTGGGTTCGAGCTTATCAGCCTGAAACCTTTTCACAGCAGCCCCAAACTTTTAAGAAATGACAGCTTAGGTTTCTCTAAACCATAGTTCATATGGTGTCATCTCATCGGAATTACGTGGTGCCCTATTTAAAGTGAATGTGGTTGTCTCTAATGCCTAACCCATAAACTATCGTGGTAATTCGATAAGAGACATCATGGTATGCATCATATCCAATAAGGTGCAGTTATGATGTTCAGACACACCATCACACTATGGTGTTCTAGGCTGTATTAGTTGTGAAACAATTTCCACAATGTCTTAATTCTGTGCCAAACTCGTAATTCAGATATTCATCTCTATGATTATATCATAGATATTTTATCCTCTTGTCACGACGATCTTTCAACTTCACCCTGAAATTACTTGAACCTTTCAATAATTCAGACTCGTGATTCATCAAGTAAATGCATTCAACATCTACTCAAATCATCTGTGAAGTAAGAACATAACGATATCCACTACATGCCTCAGCACTCATTGGACTGCACACATCAAAATGTATTACTTCCAACAAGTTGCTTTCTAGTTCCATTTTACTGAAAACGCGGCTTTCAGTCATCTTGCCCATGTGGTATGATTTGCATGTCTCAAGTGATTCAAAAATCAAGTGAGTCCAAACGGTCCATTTGCATGGAGTTTCTTCATGCATATACACCAATAGACATGCTTCGCATGTCTCAAACTTTTCAAAAATGAGTGAGTCCAAAGATCCATCAACATGGAGCCTCTTCATGCGTTTTATACCGATATGACTTACGTGGCAGTGCCACAAGTAGGTGGTACTATCATTACTATCTTTTGGCATGAACATGTGTATCACTACGATCGAGATTCAATGAACCATTCATTTTAGGTGCAAGACCATTGAAGGTATTATTCAAATAAACAGAGTAACCGTTATTCTCCTTAAATGAATAACCATATTGCGATAGACATAATCCAATTATGTCTATGCTCAACGCAAACACCAATCTCGATGGTAGAGGGAGCGTGCGATGCTTGATCATATCAACATTGGAAACACTTCCAACACATATCGTCAGCTTACCTTTAGCTAGTCTCCGTTTATTCCGTAGCTTTTATTTCGAGTTACTAACACTTAGCAACCGAACCGGTATCTAATACCCTGGTGCTACTAGGAGTACTAGTAAAGTACACATTAACACAATGTATATCCAATATACTTCTATCGACCTTGCCAGCCTTCTCATCTACCAAGTATCTAGGGTAATTCTGCTCCAGTGGCTGTTCCCCTTATTACAGAAGCACTCAGTCTCGGGTTTGGGTTCAACCTTGGGTTTCTTCACTAGAGCAGCAGTTGAATTGCCGTTTCATGAAGTATCCCTTTGTTCCCTTGCCCTTCTTGAAACTAGTGGTTTCACCAACCATCAACAATTGATGCTCCTTCTTGATTTCTACTTTCGCGGTGTCAAACATCGCGAATATCTCAAGGATCATCATATATGTCCCTGCTATATTATAGTTCATCACAAAGCTCAAGCAGCTTGGTGGTAATGACTTCGGAGAACCATCACTATTTCATCTGGAAGATCAACTCCCACTCGATTCAAGCGATTGTTGTACTCAGACAATCTGTGCACAAGTTCAACAATTGAGCTTTTCTCCCTTAGTTTGCAGGCTAAGAAAATCGTCGGAGGTCTTATACCTCTTGACGTGGGCACAAGCCTGAAATCCCAATTTCAGTCCTTGGAACATCTCATATGTTCTGCGATGTTTCAAAAATGTCTTTGGTGCCTCAATTCTAAACCATTTAGCATTACGCACTGAACTATCATGTAGTTATCAAAATGTGTATGTTAGATGTTCGCAACATCCACAGACGACGTTCGAGGTTCAGCACACTGAGCGGTGCATTAAGGACATAAGCCTTCTATGAAGCAATGAGGACAATCCTCAGTTTACGGACCTAGTCCGCATAATTGCTACTATCAACTTTCAACTAAATTTTCTCTAGGAACATATCTAAACAGTAGAACTGAAGCGCGAGCTACGACATAATTTGCGAAGACCTTTTGACTATGTTCAGGATAATTAAGTTCATCTTATGAACTCCCACTTAGATAGACATCCCTCTAGTCATCTAAGTGATTACATGATCCGAGTCAACTAGGCCGTGTCCGATCATCACATGAGACGGACTAGTCAACATCGGTGAACATCTTCATGTTGATCGTATCTACCATACGACTCATGCTCGACCTTTCGGTCTCTTGTGTTCCGAGGCCATGTCTGTACATGCTAGGCTCGTCAAGTCAACCTAAGTGTTTCGCGTGTGTAAATCTGGCTTACACCCGTTGTATGTGAACGTAAGAATCTATCACACCCGATCATCACGTGGTGCTTCGAAACGACGAACTTTCGCAACGGTGCACAGTTAGGGGGAACACCTTGAAATTTTAGTGAGGGATCATCTTATTTACTACCGTCGTTCTAAGTAAACAAGATGTATAAACATGATAAACATCACATGCAATCAAATAATAGTGACATGATATGGCCAATATCATATAGCTCCTTTGATCTCCATCTTGGGGCTCCATGATCATCTTGTCACCGGCATGACACTATGATCTCCATCATCATGATCTCTATCATCGTGTCTTCATGAAGTTGTCTCATCAACTATTACTTCTACTACTATAGCTAACGGTTAGCAATAAAGTAAAGTAATTACATGACGTTTATGTTGACACGCAGGTCATAAATAAATTAAGACAACTCCTATGGCTCCTGCCGGTTGTCATACTCATCGACATGCAAGTCGTGATTCCTATTACAAGAACATGATCAATCTCATACATCACATATATCATTCATCACATCCTTTTGTCCATATCACATCACATAGCATACCCTGCAAAAACAAGTTAGACGTCCTCTAATTGTTGTTTGCATGTTTTACGTGGCTGCTATGGGTTTCTAGCAAGAATGTTTCTTACCTACGCAAAAACCACAACGTGATATGCCAATTGCTATTTACCCTTCATAGGGACCCTTTTCATCGAATTCGATCCGACTAAAGTGGGAGAGACAGACACCCGCTAGCCACCTTTATGCAACTAGTGCATGTCAGTCGGTGGAACCAGTCTCACGTAAGAGTACGTGTAAGGTCGGTCCGGGCCGCTTCATCCCACAATGCCACCGAATCAAGATTGGACTAGTAACGGTAAGCATATTGAACAAAATCAACGCCCACAACTACTTTGTGTTCTACTCGTGCATAGAAACTACGCATAGACCTAGCTCATGATGCCACTGTTGGGGAACGTAGCATAAATTCAAAATTTTCCTACGTGTCACCAAGATCTATCTATGGAGTCATCTAGCAACGAGGGAGGAGTGGATCTACATACCTTTGTAGATCGCGCGCGGAAGCGTTCAAGAGAACGGGGTTGATGGAGTCGTACTCGTCGTGATCCAAATCACCGATGATCCTAGCGCCGAACGGACGGCACCTCCGCGTTCAACACACGTACGGAGCAGCGATGTCTCCTCCTTCTTGATCCAGCAAGGGGGAAGGAGAGGTTGATGCAGATCCAGCAGCACGACAACATGGTGGTGGAAGTAGCGGGATTCCAACAGGGCTTCGCCAAGCGCTGCGGGAGGAGGGAGATGTGTCATGGGAGGGAGAGGGAGGCGCCAGGGCTTGGTTATGGTTGCCCTCCCTTCCCCCCACTATATATAGGGCCAAGGGAGAGGGGGGAGGCGCAGCCTTGGCCCTTCCTCCAAGGAAGGGTGCGGACAGGGGAGGAGTCCCTCCTCCCCAAGGCACCTCGGAGGTGCCTTCCCCCTTTAGGACTCTTCCTTTCCCTCTTCTCTTGGCGCATGGGCCTCTTGGGGCTGGTGCCCTTGGCCCATATAGGCCAAGGTGCACCCCCTACAGCCCATGTGGCCCCCCAGGGCAGGTGGCCCCACCTGGTGGACCCCCGGGACCCTTCCGGTGGTCCCGGTACAATACCGGTGACCCCGAAACTTGTCCCGATGGCCGAAATAGCACTTCCTATATATAATTCTTTACCTCCGGACCATTCCGGAACTCCTCGTGACGTCCGGGATCTCATCCGGGACTCCGAACAACTTTCGGGTTACCACATACTAATATCTCTATAACCCTAGCGTCACCGAACCTTAAGTGTGTAGACCCTACGGGTTCGGGAACCATGCAGACATGACCGAGATGACTCTCTGGTCAATAACCAACAGAGGGATCTGGATACCCATGTTGGCTCCCACATGTTCCACGATGATCTCATCGGATGAACCACGATGTCAAGGACTTAATCAATCCCGCATACAATTCCCTTTGTCTATCGGTATGTTACTTGCCCAAGATTCGATTGTCGGTATCCCGATACCTTGTTCAATCTCGTTACCGGCAAGTCTCTTTACTCGTTCCGTAACACATCATCCCGTGATCAACTCCTTGATCACACTGTGCACATTATGATGATGTCCTACCGAGTGGGCCCAGAGATACGTCTCCGTCGCACGGAGTGACAAATCCCAGTCTCGATTCGTGCCAACCCAACAGACACTTTTGGAGATACCCGTAGTGTACCTTTATAGCCACCCAGTTACTTGTGACGTTTGGCACACCCAAAGCACTCCTACGGTATCCGGGAGTTGCACAATCTCATGGTCTAAGGAAATGATACTTGACATTAGAAAAGCTTTAGCATACGAACTACATGATCTTGTGCTAGGCTTAGGATTGGGTCTTGTCCATCACATCATTCTCCTAATGATGTGATCCCGTTATCAATGACATCCAATGTCCATGGTCAGGAAACCGTAACCATCTATTGATCAACGAGCTAGTCAACTAGAGGCTTACTAGGGACATGGGTGTTGTCTATGTATCCACACATGTATCTGAGTTTCCTATCAATACAATTCTAGCATGGATAATAAACGATTATCATGAACAAGGAAATATAATAATAACTAATTTATTATTGCCTCTAGGGCATATTTCCAACAGCGCCCCCTGCCTCGTGGGCCCCTCGGTGCTCCACCAACGTACTCCTTCCTCCTATATATATCTACGTACCCCCAAACAATCAGAATAGGAGCCAAAAACCTAATTCCACCGCCGCAACTTTCTGTATCCACGAGATCCCATCTTGGGGCCTGTTCCAGAGCTCCACCGGAAGAGGGCTGTCATCACGGAGGGCTTCTACATCATCCTAGCCCCTCCGATGAAGTGTGAGTAGTTTACCTCAGACCTTCGGGTCCATAGTTAGTAGCTAGATGGCTTCTTCTCTCTCTTTGAATCTCAATACAAAGTTCTCCCCCTCTCTTGTGGAGATCTATTCGATGTAATCTTCTTTTTGCGGTGTGTTTGTTGAGATCGATGAATTGTGGTTTTATGATCATGCCTAGATATTCTCATAACTATGCTCAATTCTGTCAATTGCTCAACAGTAATTTGTTCACCCACCGTAGAATACTTATGCTCTTGAGAGAAGCCACTAGTGAAACCTATGGCCCCCGGGTCTATTCTCATCATATCAATCTCCATCACTTTAATCTTGCTTTGCTTTTTTACTTTGCCTTTACTTTTTACTTTGCATCTTTATACCAAAAATACCAAAAATATTATATCTATCAGATCTCACTCTCGTAAGTGGCCGTGAATGGATTGACAACTCCTAATCGCGTTGGTTGCGAGTAGCTATCATTTTGTGTAGGTACGGGGGACTTGAGCATGGCCTCCTACTGGATTGATACCTTGGTTCTCAAAATCTGAGGGAAACACTTACGCTACTCTACTGCATCATCCCTTCCTCTTCGGGGAAAACCAATGCAAGCTCAAGACGTAGCAAGAAGGATTTCTGGCGCCGTTGCCGGGGAGTCTACGCAAAAAAGTCAAAATACCAAGTACCCATCACAATCCTTATCTCTCGCATTACATTATTTGCCATTTGCCTCTCATTTTCCTCTCCCCCACTTCACCCTTACCGTTTTATTCTCCCTCTCTCTCTATACTCCCTCTCCGTTTGCCTCTTTTGCCCGTTTGCTATTGTTTGCTCATGTGTTAGTTTGCTTGTTTGTCGCGATGGCTCAAGATAATACTAAATTGTGTGACTTCACCAATACCAATAATAATGATTTCCTTAGCACTCTGATTGCTCCTCTTGCCAATACTGAATGTTGTGAAATCAATGCTGCTTTGTTGAATCTTGTTATGAAAGATCAATTCGCCGGCCTTCCTAATGAAGATGCCGCTACTCATCTGAATAGCTTCGTTGATTTATATGATATGCAAAATAAAAAAGATGTCGATAATGATGTCATTAAATTGAAGCTATTTCCTTTTTTGCTTAGAGATCGTGCTAAAGCTTGGTTCTCGTCTTTGCCTAAAAATAGTATTGATTCATGGAACAAGTGCAAAGATGCTTTTATCTCTAAGTATTTTCCTCCCACTAAGATCATCTCTCTTAGAAACGATATTATGAACTTTAAACAACTTGATCATGAACATGTTGCACAAGCTTGGGAGAGAATGAAACTAATGATACGTAATTGCCCTACTCATGGTTTGAATTTGTGGATGATTATACAGAATTTTTATGCCGGATTGAATTTTGCTTCTAGAAATCTTTTAGATTCGGCCGCGGGAGGCACTTTTATGGAAATCACTTTAGGAGATGCTACTAAACTCCTAGATAATATTATGGTTAATTATTCTCTATGGCACACTGAAAGATCATCTAATAAAAAAGTGCATGCGATAGAAGAAATTAATGTGTTGAGTGGAAAGATGGATGAACTTATGAAATTATTTGCTACTAAGAGTGTTTCTTCTGATCCTAATGATATGCCTTTGTCTACCTTGATTGAGAATAACAATGAATCTATGGATGTGAATTTTGTTGGTAGGAATAATTTTGGTAACAACGCTTATAGAGGGAATTTTAATCCTAGGCCATATCCTAGTAATCCTTCTAATAATTATGGGAATTCCTACAACAACTCTTATGGAAATGATAATAAGATGCCCTCTGATTTTGAATCTAATATTAAAGAATTTATTTCTTCGCAAAAGAATTTTAATGCTATGATTGAAGAAAAATTGTTTAAGATTGATAATTTGGCTAGGAACGTTGATAGGATTGCTCTTGATGTTGATTCTTTGAAACTTAGATCTATTCCACCTAAGCATGATATCAATGAGTCTCTAAAAGCCATGAGAATTTCGATTGATGAGTGTAAGGAAAGAACCGCTAGGATGCGTGCTTCCAAAGATGCCTTTATTAAAGCGTGTTCTTCCAGTTCCTATGAAAATCAAGATGAAGATCTAAAAGTTATTGATGTCTCCCCTATTAAATCTTTGTTTTGCAATATGACTCTTGATGAAACTGAATATGATCTTCCTTTACCTAGAAGGCGTTCTAAAAATTCGGAGTATTTAGATCTTAATGATGAAATTGGTGAAAGTAGGATTGAAAGAAATAAAAATCTAGATGTTGCTAAACTCACTATATTGGATTTTAAGGAATTTAATTATGAAATTTGCTCTTTAATTGATTGTATTTCCTTGTTTAAATCCGTGCTAAATTCTCCACATGCTTATAGTCGAAATAAAGCCTTTACCGAACATATTGTTGATGCCTCGATGCAATCTTATGAAAAAAAACTTGAGTTGAAAGTTTCTATCCCTAGAAAACTCTATGATGAGTGGGAACCAACTATTAAAATTAAAATTAAAGATCATGATTTTTATGCTTTGTGTGATTTGGGTGCTAGTGTCTCTACTATTCCCAAGACTTTGTGTGATTTACTAGATTTTCACGATTTTGATGATTGCTCTCTAAACTTGCATCTTGCGGATTCCACTATTAAGAAACCTATGGGAAGAATTAATGATGTTCTTATTGTTGCAAATAGGAATTATGTGCCCGTAGATTTCATTGTTCTTGATATAGATTGCAATCCTTCTTGCCCTATTATTCTTGGTAGACCTTTCCTTAGAACGGTTAGTGCTATTATTGATATGAAGGAAGGGAATATTAGATTTCAATTTCCATTAAAAAAGCGCATGGAACACTTTCCAAGAAAGAAAATAAAATTGCCATATGAAACTATCATGAGAGCCACTTATGGATTGCCTACCAAAGATGGCAATACCTAGATCTATCCTCGCTTTTATGCCTAGCTAGGGGCGTTAAACGATAGCGCTTGTTGGGAGGCAACCCAATTTTATTTTTATTCTTGCTTTTTGCTCCTGTTTAGTAATAAATAAATTATCTAGCCTCTGTTTTGGTTGTGTTTTTTGTGTTTAATTAGTGTTTGTGCCAAGTAGAACCGTTGGGAAGACTTGGGGAAAGTCTTGTTGAACTTGCTGTAAAAAACAGAAACTTTAGCGCTCACGAGAACTGCTGTCATTTTTATTTGAAGAGTGATATTTAGTTAATTCTTTTTGAAGATTATTAATAGATAAATTCCTCACGTCCAGAAATTTATTTTAGAATTTTTGGGGTTACAGATCTTGCGCTAGCTACAGATTACTACAGACTGTTCTGTTTTGACAGATTCTGTTTTTCGTGTGTTGTTTGCTTATTTTGATGAATCTATGGCTAGTAAAATAGTTTATAATCCATAGATAAGTTGGAATACAGTTGGTTTAAAACCAATATAAATAAATAATGAGTTCATTACAGTACCTTGAAGTGGTCTTTTGTTTTCTTTCGCTAACGGAGCTCACGAGTTTTCTGCCTTAAGTTTTGTGTTGTGAAGTTTTCAAGTTTTGGGTAAGGATTTGATGGATTATGGAACAAGGAGTGGCAAGAGCCTAAGCTTGGGGAGGCCCATGGCACCCCCAAGATAATCTAAGGCCACCTAAAAGCCAAAGCTTGGGGATGCCCCGGAAGGCATCCCCTCTTTCGTCTACTTCCATCGGTAATTTACTTGGAGCTATATTTTTATTCACCAACATGATATGTGTTTTGCTTGGAGCGTCTTGTATTATTTCTGTCTTTGTTTGTTAGTATGCTACAATCATCCTTGCTATACACACCTTTTGATAGAGCCATACATGAATTAAAATTTGATAGAATACTCTATATGCTTCACTTATATCTTTTGAGCTAAGTAGTTTTGCTCTATATGCTTCACTTATATCTTTTGAGCTAAGTAGTTTTGCTCTATGTGCTTCACTTATATCTTTTGAGCTAAGTAATTTTGCTCTATGTGCTTCACTTATATCTTTTGAGCGTTATAATTTTGCTCTAAGTGCTTCACTTAGATCTTTTAGAGCACGGTGGTGGATTTGTTTTAAAGAAACTATTGATCTCTCATGCTTCACTTAAATTATTTTGAGAGTCTCTTAATAGCATGGTAATTTGCTTAACAATAATATGCTTGGTATTCAAGATTTGTGAAACTTTCTTTTGAGTGTGTTGAATACTAAGAAAAGATTGAAGCATGATAATTGTTTTGAGATATGGAGGTGATAATATTAAAGTCATGCTAGTTGAGTAGTTGTGAATTTAAATAATACTTGTGTTGAAGTTTGTGATTCCCGTAGCATGCACGTATGGTGAACCGTTATGTGATGAAGTCGGAGCATGCTTTATTTATTGATTGTCTTCGTTATGAGTGGCGGTCGGGGACGAGCGATGATCTTTTCCTACCAATCTATCCCCCTAGGAGCATGCGCGTAGTACTTTGCTTTGATAACTTCTAGATTTTTGCAATAAGTATATGAGTTCTTTATGACTAATGTTGATTCCATGGATCATACGCACTCTCACCCTTCCACCCTTGCTAGCCTCTCTAATACCGCGCACCTTTCGCCGGTATCATACACCTACCATATACCTTCCTCAAAACAGCCACCATACCTACCTATTATGGCATTTCCATAGTCATTCCGAGATATATTGCCATGCAACTTTCCACCATCTAGTTCATCATGACACATTCATCATTGTCATATTGCCTAGCACGATCATGTAGTTGACATAGTATTTGTGGCAAAGCCACCGTTCATAATTTTTCATACTTGTCACTCTTGATTCATTGCATATCCCGGTACACCGCCGGAGGCATCCATATAGTCATACTTTGTTTTAGTATCGAGTTGTAATCATTGAGTTGTAAATAAATAGAAGTGTGATGATTATCATTTAATAGAGCATTGTCCCAAATAAAAAAAGGCCAAAGAAAAAAAATAAGGCCCAAAAAAAAGAAAATAAATAAAAAGGGGCAATGCTACTATCCTTTTCCACACTTGTGCTTCAAAGTAGCACCATGATATAACGAGTCTCATATATTTTGCTTCAAAGTAGCACCATGTTCTTCATATAGAGAGTCTCATATGTTGTAACTTTCATATACTAGTGGGAATTTTACATTATAGAATTTGGCTTGTATATTCCAATGATGGGCTTCCTCAAATTTCCCTAGGTCTTCGTGAGCAAGCAAGTTGGATGCACACCCACTAGTTTCTTTTGTTGAGCTTTCATACATTTATAGATCTATTGCATCCGTTGCATGGCAATACGTACTGACTCACATTGATATCTATTGATGGGCATCTCCATAGCCCATTGATACGCCTAGTTGATGTGAGACTATCTTCTCCTTTTTGTCTTCTCCACAACCACCATTCTATTCCACCTATAGTGCTATGTCCATGGCTCATGCTCATGTATTGCATGAAGATTGAAAAAGTTAAGAGTATGAAACAATTGCTTGGCTTGTCATCGGGGTTGTGCATGATTTAAATATTTTGTGTGGTGAAGATAGAGCATAGCCAGACTATATGATTTTGTAGGGATAACTTTCTTTGGCCATGTTATTTTGAGAAGACATAATTGCCTTGTTAGTATGCTTGAAGTATTATTATTTTTATGTCAATATAAACTTTTGTCTTGAATCTGTCTAATTTGAATATTCATACCACAAATAAGAAGATTTGCATTGAAATTATGCCAAGTAGCACTCCGCATCAAAAATTCTCTTTTTATCATTTACCTACTCGAGGACGAGCAGGAATTAAGCTTGGGGATGCCTGATACGTCTCCAACGTATCTATAATTTTTGATTGCTCCATGCTATATTATCTACTGTTTTGGACTATATTGGGCTTTATTTTCCACTTTTATATTATTTTTGGGACTAACCTATTAACCGGAGGCCCAGCCCAGAATTGCTATTTTTTTGCCTATTTCAGTGTTTCGGAGAAACAGAATATCAAATGGAGCCCAAACGGAATAAAATCTTCGGGAACATGATTTTCTCACCGAACGTGATCCAGGAGACTTGGACCCTACTGCAAGGGATCAAAGAGGAGGTCACGAGGGTGGGGGCGCCCCCCCTAGGGCGTGCCCCCCTGCCTCGTGGGCCCCTCGGTGCTCCACCGACGTACTCCTTCCTCCTATATATACCTACGTACCCCCAAATGATCAGAACAGGAGCCCAAAACCTAATTCCACCGCCGCAACTTTCTGTATCCACGAGATCCCATCTTGGGGCCTGTTCCGGAGCTCTGCCGGAAGAGGGCCGTCATCACGGAGGGCTTCTACATCATCCTAGCCCCTCCGATGAAGTGTGAGTAGTTTACCTTAGACCTTCGGGTCCATAGTTAGTAGCTAGATGGCTTCTTCTCTCTCTTTGAATCTCAGTACAAAGTTCTCCCCCTCTCTTGTGGAGATCTATTCGATGTAATCTTCTTTTTGTGGTGTGTTTGTTGAGATTAATGAATTGTGGGTTTATGATCATGCCTAGATATTCTCATAACTATGCTCAATTCTGTCAATTGCTCAACAGTAATTTGTGCACCCACCGTAGAATACTTATGCTCTTGAGAGAAGCCACTAGTGAAACCTATCGCCCCCGGGTCTATTCTCATCATATCAATCTCCATCACTTTAATCTTGCTTTGCTTTTTACTTTGCCTTTACTTTTTTACTTTGCATCTTTATACCAAAAATACCAAAAATATTATATCTATCAGATCTCACTCTCGTAAGTGGCCGTGAAGGGATTGACAACCCCTAATCGCTTTGGTTGCGAGTAGCTATCGTTTTGTGCAAGTACGAGGGACTTGAGCGTGGCCTCCTACTGGATTGATACCTTGGTTCTCAAAAACTGAGGGAAATACTTACGCTACTCTGCTGCATCATCCCTTCCTCTTCGGGGAAAACCAACGCAAGCTCAAGACGTAGCAGACTCGCGCAGGGAGGTGATGCTGTCTAGCGTCGTGGTGGCGTCGACGGCGGCTAGACCGGGCAAGGTTGATGTAGCAGTACATCACTGAAGATGAATTGGTGGCAGGTGGCTACGGCGGCCTCATAGCCAGCAGGCGTCCTAGTTGAGAAGTGCGTCGGATTGGTGGGTGCCCCATACCCGGCAGGCGTCCTGGTTGGGACCTCAGGTCTTAGATGGTAGGTTCGGCTGTGAGGTCTGTTTGGTATTAGGCCCAGACTATCAGCATCCCTACATCAACTGGATAGGAGTAGCGACAGATGTTGCCTAGACGGTGGCTTTAGTCTTACTGTTGTATGACTTTGTAAGGTCTTGCGTGAATAAATAATAAAGTGGTTGCATGCATCGTCCAGATGCAGAGGCCGGGGGCCCTCCTCCATTTAAAAAGAAATACACTCCATGAGGAAGAAAAGAGGAAACCAATAAGGATGGTGTGCCGTTAAAATTGATATGATCAAAGCATGTGACCGTGTTGAGTGGGTGTACATACAGGGTATTATGCAGCTATGGGGCTTTGCAGAGGAGTGGATCTCACTAGTCATGGGTTGTATGACGAACGCGAGTTTTCATGTGAAAGTGAATGGGGATCTTTTTCCGGAGTTTAAACCCTCTAGGGAGAGGGGGGAGTCTGATCTAGCCCTATCTATTTCTGTCATGGAGAAGGATTATCTTATATGTTGAAGAACTATGATGGGGGTTGGATTGATAGAGGAATTAGTGTCAGGTAAACTAAGCCTTGGTTTTCTTGCCTTTTATTTATGGATGATTGTTTGATTTTTATGAAAGCAGATAGAAGGAGTGCCACCACACTGAATGAAATTCTGGAACACTATAGCGTGGACTTCAGACAAAGTGCAAACAAGCAAAAGGGTTTGGTTTTCTTTAGCGCTAATACGGGAGTTTCATGAGAAGGGGTGTCAAAATTACTTTGCATATACAATGAGAAGCACTCACAGAGAAATACCTTGGACTTCCCACGGCGGCGGGGAGAATTACGGAGCAGCAGTTTGAACACATCAATGAACGCCCGCGAGCAAAGGTACAAGGGTGGTGTGAGATGAAAATGTCATGTGTGGCAAGATAAGTTCTCTTGAAATCAATGGTTCAAGCTTTACGGTCCTGCTCTATGAGTTGTTTCAAACTTACAGTCTGTGCAAGAAGCTGACGACAAATATGTCCAAATATTTGTGGGCTGGATCACTTGATGAAAGAGGCATGCGTTGGCAGTCTTAGGATAAGATGGCCATCGCAAAGTCAAAGGGAGGGCTCGGATTTTGTGATCTCGAGGTCTTCAATGATGTTATGCTAGTGAAGCAAGCATGGAGACTTTTGGAAAAATCCGCAAAGCTTTTGTGCTGGAGCTCTCAAGGGTAGATACTACCCAAATGGAGGTGGTCTCGGCCCTTAGGGAGAGACCGATGGCTAGCAGGGTGTCCCAGTGGAGCTGTGCGACGCCTTTGGGGCCGTTGCTGTCGTCATTGCCGCTGTTCGTGGTGCCGGTTGTTGCCACAACCCTCAGGGCAGCAATGCCGGCTGCCGCCTCCCTATTAGACGCATTGCGGGCCACGCGGCCAACGTAGGCGCCTCCGTGCGCCAGCATAGCTTGCCGAGCACGGGTGTCGCAGTAGTAGCTCCAAGCGCATGTCGTCCTCCCTCTTGTTGTCCTAGTGTACCGGAGCCATCGGGTCTATTGGCAGCGGAGAACCTGTACTAACATAATGTATATCGTGTTTGTATGTTTTTGTCAATTTCAGTTGGAGATTTGGTAACAAAACATAAATAATTCTTAGCTCTAAAAAATATAATGGAGGTGATTGTATGGGGAGACCACCTTTGTCCACAAAAGCTTTGGGACCGGTTTGTTCGAAAGAACCGTCTGCGAAGCATTGGAGGAGGTTGCAAAAATTGTTGCGACACAGTCTTTGAGGCAAAACAAGGAACCACCGCCGATCCATGTAAAAAAACTTCCTCCAAAGCCTGATTATGTACTAGTGGTCTAGACCACCACCCCTCATGGGCACCAACATGGTCATGCTAAGATGTACCTTGAATATGCCCACATTGCAGATGAAACCAAGACCGCGTGAAGGGTATTGCAGTAGTTTCCGCTTCACCATGCACAAGTTTCATGTGATTCAACAAAGTACTCGATTGCAGATTTGCCGTGAGATGATGATCACCTTCTTCCCAAAATATATACTGTGATGCCGTGCATCATCATGGAATAATGTTAAGTCAACTACTAAGGCATGTTATCTCTAACCGTGATTACCAATCTGGTTCATGTGTGAGTTCACATATGCCTGATGTGTGAGAATCGAAGAATAGCCTTGTTCGAATTTGTGATTATACATCAAGAAAATAGGTCAAAAGAAGCAGAAAAAATGTTGTGATGGTCTCCACATTATTGAGGAAAATATGCCCTAGAGGCAATAATAATGTTATTATTTTATTTCCTTATATCATGATAAATGTCTATATAGAATTGTATTATCCGGAAACATAATACTGGTGTGAATACATAGACAAACTAAACGTCACTAGTATACCTCTACTTGACTAGCTCGTTAATCAAAGATGGTTATGTTTCCTAACCATAGACATGTGTTGTCATTTGATTAATGGGATCACATTATTAGCAGAATGATGTGATTGACATGACCCATTCCATTAGCTTAGCACCCAATCGTTTAGTGTGTTGCTATTGCTTTATTCATGACTTATACATGTTCCTATGACTATGAGATTATGCAACTCCCGTTTGCCGGAGGAACACTTTGTGTGCTACCAAACGTCACAACGTAACTGGGTGATTATAAAGGAGCTCTACAAGTGTCTCCAAAGGTAAATGTTGGGTTGGCGTATTTCGAGATTAGGATTTGTCACTCCGATTGTCGGAGAGGTATCTCTGGGCCCTCTCGGTAATGCACATCACATAAGCCTTGCAAGCATTGCAACTAATGAGTTAGTTGTGAGATGATGTATTACAGAACGAGTAAAGAGACTTGCCGGTAACGAGATTGAACTAGGTATTAAGATACCGACGATCGAATCTCGGGCAAGTAACATACCGATGACAAAGGGAACAACGTATGTTGTTATACGGTCTGACCGATAAAGATCTTCGTAGAATATGTGGGAGCCAATATGAGCATCCAGGTTCCGCTATTGGTTATTGATCGGAGACATGTCTCGATCATGACTACATTGTTCTCGAACCTGTAGG
The DNA here is from genome assembly GCF_056163025.1 of Triticum urartu. Classification (NCBI taxonomy): domain Eukaryota; kingdom Viridiplantae; phylum Streptophyta; class Magnoliopsida; order Poales; family Poaceae; genus Triticum; species Triticum urartu. Next base: position 728,368,657 of record NC_141875.1, on the reverse strand, counting down.
GTCCGCACGCTTAAGGTTTCGATTACAGTTATATTATGAGTTTATGAGTTTTGATGTACCGAAGTTAGTTCGGAGTCCCGGATGTGATCACGGACATGATGAGGAGTCTCGAAATGGTCGAGACATAAAGATTGATATATTGGATGACTATATTCGGACACCGGAAGTGTTCCGGGTGATTTCGGAGAAAACCGGAGTGCCGGAGGGTTACCGGAACCCCCTCGGGAGAAGTAATGGGCCTTATGGGCCTTAGTGGAGAGAGAGAGGGGCGGCCAGGGTGGGCCGCGTGCCCCCTCCCCCTCTGGTCCGAATTGGACTAGGAGAGGGGGGGCGGCGCCCCCCTTTCCTTCTCCCTCTCCCCCTTCCTTTCCCCCTCCTAGTAGGAGTAGGAAAGAGGGGAGTCCTACTCCTACTAGGAGGAGGACTCCTCCTCCTTGGCGCGCCATAGGGCCGGCCGGCCTCCTCCCCTTGCTCCTTTATATACAGGGGCAGGGGGGCACCCCTAGACACACAAGTTGATCCACGTGATCGTTTTCTTAGCCGTGTGCGGTGCCCCCTTCCACCATACTCCTCGATAATATTGTAGCGGTGCTTAGGAGAAGACCTGCGACGGTAGAACATCAAGATCGTCACCATGCCGTCGTGCTGACGGAACTCTTCTCCGACACTTTGCTGGATCGGAGTCCGGGGATCGTCATCTAGCTGAACGTGTGCTAAAACTCGGAGGTGCCGTAGTTTCGGTGCTTGATCGATCGGGCCGTGATGACGTACGACTACATCAACCGCGTTGTCATAACACTTCCACTGTCGGTCTACGAGGGTACGTAGACAACACTCTCCCCTCTCGTTGCTATGCATCACCATGATCTTGCGTGTGCGGAGGAAAATTTTGAAATTACTACGTTCCCCTACAGTGGCATCCGAGCCTAGGTTTTATGTGTTGATGTTATATGCACGAGTAGAACACAAGTGAGTTGTGGGCGATATAAGTCATACTGCTTACCAGCATATCATACTTTGGTTTGGCCGTATTGTTGGACGAAGCGGCCCGGACCGACATTACGCGTATGCTTACGCGAGACCGGTTCTCCCGACGTGCTTTGCACAAAGGTGGCTAGCGGGTGTCAGTTTTTCCAACTTTAGTTGAACCGAGTGTGGCTACGCCCGGTCCTTGCGAAGGTTAAAACAGCACCAACTTGACAAACTATCGTTGTGGTTTTGATGCGTAGGTAAGATTGGTTCTTGCTTAAGCCCGTAGCAGCCACGTAAAACTTGCAACAACAAAGTAGAGGACGACTAACTTGTTTTTGCAGGGCATGTTGTGATGTGATATGGTCAAGACATGATGCTAAATTTTATTGTATGAGATGACCATGTTTTGTAATCGAGTTATCGGCAACTGGCAGGAGCCATATGGTTGTCGCTTTATTGTATGCAATGCAACTGCACTGTAATGCTTTACTTTATCACTAAGCAGTAGCGATAGTCGTGGAAGCATAAGATTGGCGGGACGACAAAGATGCTATGATGGTGATCAAGGTGTCGCGCCGGTGACGATGGTGATCATGACGGTGCTTCAAAGATGGAGATCACAAGCACAAGATGATGATGGCCATATCATATCACTTATATTGATTGCATGTGATGTTTATCTTTTATGCATCTTATCTTGCTTTGATTGAAGGTAGCATTTTAAGATGATCTCTCACTAATTATCAAGAAGTGTTCTCCCTGAGTATGCACCGTTGCGAAAGTTCTTCGTGCTGAGACACCACGTGATGATCGGGTGTGATAGGCTCTACGTTCAAATACAACGGGTGCAAAACAGTTGCACACACGGAATACTCAGGTTATATACTTGACGAGCCAAGCATATACAGATATGGCCTCGGAACACGGAGACCGAAAGGTCGAGCGTGAATCATATAGTAGATGATCAACATAGTGATGTTCACCAATGAAACTACTCCATCTCACGTGATGATCGGACATGGTTTAGTTGATTTGGATCACGTGATCACTTAGAGGATTAGAGGGATGTCTATCTAAGTGAGAGTTCTTTAGTAATATGATTAATTGAACTTAAATTTATCATGAACTTAGTACCTGATAGTATCTTGCTAGTTTATGTTTGATTGTAGATAGATGGCCCGTGCGGTTGTTCCGTTGAATTTTAATGCGTTCCTTGAGAAAGCAAAGTTGAAAGATGATGGCAGCAATTACACAGACTAGGTCCGTAACTTGAGGATTATCCTCATTGCTGCACAGATGAATTACGTCCTGGAAGCACCACTGGGTGCCAGGCCTGCTGCTGGAGCAATACCAGATGTTATGAACGTCTGGCAGAGCAAAGCTGATGACTACTCGATAGTTCAGTGTGCCATGCTTTACGGCTTAGAATCGGGACTTCAACGACGTTTTAAACGTCATGGAGCATATGAGATGTTCCAGGAGTTGAAGTTAATATTTCAAGCAAATGCCCGGATTGAGAGATATCAAGTCTCCAATAAGTTCTATAGCTGCAAGATGGAGGAGAACAGTTCTGTCAGTGAGCATATACTCAAAATGTCTGGGTATAATAATCACTTCATTCAATTGGGAGTTAATCTTCCAGATGATTGCGTCATTGATAGAATTCTCCAATCACTGCCACCTAGCTACAAGAGCTTCGTGATGAACTATAATATGCAAGGGATGAATAAGACTATTCCCGAGCTCTTCGCAATGCTGAAAGCTGCGGAGGTAGAAATCAAAAAGGAGCATCAAGTGTTGATGGTCAACAAGACCACTAGTTTCAAGAAAAAGGGCAAAGGGAATAAGAAGGGGAACTTCAAAAAGAACAGCAAGCAAGTTGCTGCTCAAGAGAAGAAACCCAAATCTGGACCTAAGCCTGAAACTGAGTGCTTCTACTGAAGCAGACTGGTCACTGGAAGCGGAACTTCCCCAATTATTTGGCGGATAAGAAGGATGGCAAGGTGAACAAAGGTATATACGATATACATGTTATTGATGTGTACCTTACTAATGCTCGCAGTAGCACCTAGGTATTTGATACTGGTTCTGTTGCTAACATTTGCAACTCGAAACATGGACTACGGATTAAGCGAAGATTGGCTAAGGACGAGGTGACGATGCGCGTGGGAAATGGTTCCAAAGTCGATGTGATCGCGGTCGGCACGCTACCTCTACATCTACCTTCGGGATTAATATTAGACCTAAATAATTGTTATTTGGTGCCAACGTTGAGCATGAACATTATATCTGGATCTTGTTTGATGCGAGACGGTTATTCATTTAAATCAGAGAATAATGGTTGTTCTATTTATATGAGTAAAATCTTTTATGGTCATGCACCCATGAAGAATGGTATATTCTTATTAAATCTCGATAGTAGTGACACACATATTCATAATGTTGAAGCCAAAAAGATGCAAGTTGATAATGATAGTGCAGCTTATTTGTGGCACTGCCGTCTAGGTCATATCGGTATAAAGCGCATGAAGAAACTCCATACTGATGGACTTTTGGAACCACTTGATTATGAATCACTTGGTACTTGCGAACCGTGCCTTATGGGTAAGATGACAAAAACACCGTTCTCCGGTACTATGGATAGAGCAACAGATTTGTTGGAAATCATACATACAGATGTATGTGGTCCGATGAATGTTGAGGCTCGTGGCGGATATCGTTATTTTCTCACCTTCACAGATGACTTAAGCAGATATGGGTATATCTACTTCATGAAACATAAGTCTGAAACATTTGAAAAGTTCAAAGAATTTCGGAGTGAAGTTGAAAATCATCGTAACTAGAAAATAAAATTCCTACGATCTGATCGTGGAGGAGAATATTTGAGTTATGAGTTTGGTGTACATGTGAAACAATGCGGAATAGTTTCACAACTCACGCCACCCGGAACACCACAGCGTAATGGTGTGTCCTAACGTCGTAATCATACCTTACTTGATATGGTGCGATCTATGATGTCCCTTACTGATTTACCGCTATCGTTTTGGGGTTATGCTCTAGAGACGGCCGCATTCACGTTAAATAGGGCACCATCAAAATCCGTTGAGACGACGCCTTATGAACTGTGGTTTGGCAAGAAACCAAAGTTGTCGTTTCTGAAAGTTTGGGGCTGCGATGCTTATGTGAAAAAGCTTCAACCTGATAAGCTCGAACCCAAATCGGAGAAATGTGTCTTCATTGGATATCCAAAGGAAACTATTGGATACACCTTCTATCACAGATCCGAAGGCACTTTTTTTGCTAAATTCGGAAACTTTCTAGAGAAGGAGTTTCTCTCGAAAGAAGTGAGTGGGAGGAAAGTAGAACTTGATGAGGTAATTGTACCTACTCCCTTATTGGAAAGTAGTACATCACAGAAACCAGTTTCTGTGACACCTACACCAATTAGTGAGGAAGCTAATGATGATGATCATGAAACTTCAGAACAAGATACTACTGAACCTCGTAGATCAACCAGAGTAAGATCCGCACCAGATTGGTACGGTAATCCTATTCTGGAAGTCATGCTATTAGATCATGATGAACCTATGAACTATGGAGAAGCGATGGTGAGCCCAGATTCCGCAAAATGGCTTGAAGCCATGAAATCTGAGATGGGATCCATGTATGAGAACAAAGTGTGGACTTTGGTTGACTTGCCCAAAGATCGGCAAGCAATTGAGAATAAATGGATCTTCAAGAAGAAGACTGACGCTGACGGTAATGTTACTGTCGACAAAGCTCGACTTGTCGCAAAAGGTTTTCGACAAGTTCAAGGGATTGACTACGATGAGACCTTCTCACCCGTAGCGATGCTTAAGTCTGTCCGAATCATGTTATCAATTGCCGCATTTTATGATTATGAAATTTGGCAGATGGATGTCAAAACTGCATTCCTGAATGGATTTCTGCAAGAAGAGTTGTATATGATGCAACCGGAAGGTTTTGTCGATCCAAAGGGAGCTAACAAAGTGTGCAAGCTCCAGTGATCCATTTATGGACTGGTGCAAGCCTCTCGGAGTTGGAATAAACGCTTTGATAGTGTGATCAAAGCATTTGGTTTTGTACAGACTTTTGGAGAAGCCTGTATTTATAAGAAAGTGAGTGGGAGCTCTATAGCATTTCTGATATTATATGTAGATGACATATTACTAATCGGAAATGATATAGAATTTCTGGATAGCATAAAGGGATACTTGATAAGAGTTTTGCAATGAAAGACCTCGGTGAAGCTGCTTACATATTGGGCATTAAGATCTATAGAGATAGATCAAGACGCTTAATATGACTTTCACAAAGCACATACCTTGACAAAATTTTGAAGAAGTTCAAAATGGATCAAGCAAAGAAAGGATTCTTGCCTGTGTTACAAGGTGTGAAATTGAGTAAGACTCAATGCTCGACCAATGCAGAAGATAGAGAGAAAATGAAAGATGTTCCCTATGCTTCAGCCATAGGCTCTATCATGTATGCAATGCTGTGTACCAGACCTGATGTGTGTCTTGCTATAAGTCTAGCAGGGAGGTACCAAAGTAATCCAGGAGTGGATCACTGGACAGTGGTCAAGAACATCCTGAAATACCTGAAAGGACTAAGGATATGTTTCTCATATATGGAGGTGACAAAGAGCTCATCGTAAATGGTTACGTTGATGCAAGCTTTGACACTGATCCGGACGATTCTAAATCGCAAACCGGATACGTGTTTACATTAAACGGTGGAGCTATCAGTTGGTGCAGTTCTAAACAAAGCGTCGTGGCGGGATCTACATGTGAAGCGGAGTACATAGCTGCTTCAGAAGCAGCAAACGAAGGAGTCTGGATGAAGGAGTTCATATCCGATCTAGGTGTCATACCTAGTGCATCGGGTCCAATGAAAATATTTTGTGACAATACTGGTGCAATTGCCTTGGCAAAGGAATCCAGATTTCACAAGAGAACCAAGCACATCAAGAGACGCTTCAATTCCATCCGGGATCTAGTCCAGTTGGAAGACATAGAGATTTGCAAGATACATACGGATCTGAATGTTGCAGACCTGTTGACTAAGCCTCTTCCACGAGCAAAACATGATCAACACCAAAGCTCCATGGGTGTTAGAATCATTACTTTGGAATCTAGATTATTGACTCTAGTGCAAGTGGGAGACTGAAGGAAATATGCCCTAGAGGCAATAATAATGTTATTATTTTATTTCCTTATATCATGATAAATGTTTATTATTCATGCTAGAATTGTATTATCCGGAAACATAATACTTGTGTGAATACATAGACAAACTAAACGTCACTAGTATACCTCTACTTGACTAGCTCGTTAATCAAAGATGGTTATGTTTCCTAACCATAGACATGTGTTGTCATTTGATTAATGGGATCACATTATTATGAGAATGATGTGATTGACATGACCCATTCCATTAGCTTAGCACCCTATCGTTTAGTATGTTGCTATTGCTTTCTTCATGACTTATACATGTTCCTATGACTATGAGATTATGCAACTCCTGTTTGCCGGAGGAACACTTTGCGTGCTACGAAACGTCACAACGTAACTAGGTGATTTTAAAGGAGCTCTACAGGTGTCTCCAAAGGTAAATGTTGGGTTGGCGTATTTCGAGATTAGGATTTGTCACTCCGATTGTCGGAGAGGTATCTCTGGGCCCTCTCGGTAATGCACATCACATAAGCCTTGCAAGCATTGAACTAATGAGTTAGTTGTGAGATGATGCATTACGGAACGAGTAAAGAGACTTGCCGGTAACGAGATTGAACTAGGTATTAAGATACCGACGATCGAATCTCGGGCAAGTAACATACCGATGACAAAGGGAACAACGTATGTTGTTATACGGTCTGACCGATAAAGATCTTCGTAGAATATGTGGGAGCCAATATGAGCATCCAGGTTCCGCTATTGGTTATTGATCGGAGACATGTCTCGGTCATGACTACATTGTTCTCGAACCTGTAGGGTCCGCACGCTTAAGGTTTCGATGACAGTTATATTATGAGTTTATGAGTTTTGATGTACCGAAGTTAGTTCGGAGTCCCGGATGTGATCACGGACATGACAAGGAGTCTCGAAATGGTCGAGACATAAAGATTGATATATTGGACGACTATATTCGGACACCGGAAGTGTTCCGGGTGATTTCGGAGAAAACCGGAGTGCCGGAGGGTTACCAGAACCCCCCCGGGAGAAGTAATGGGCCTTATAGGCCTTAGTGGAGAGAGAGAGGGGCGGCCAGGGTGGGCCGCGCGCCCCCTCCCCCTCTGGTCCGAATTGGACTAGGAGAGGGGGGGGGCGCCCCCTTTCCTTCTCCCTCTCCCCCTTCCTTTCCCCCTCCTAGTAGGAGTAGGAAAGAGGGGAGTCCTACTCCTACTAGGAGGAGGACTCCTCCTTGGCGCACCATAGGGCCGGCCGGCCTCCTCCCCTTGCTCCTTTATATAGAGGGGTAGGGGGGGCACCCCTAGACACACAAGTTGATCCACGTGATCGTTTTCTTAGCCGTGTGCGGTGCCCCCTTCCACCATACTCCTCGATAATATTGTAGCGGTGCTTAGGCGAAGCCCTGTGACGGTAGAACATCAAGATCGTCACCACGTTGTCGTGCTGACGGAACTCTTCCCCGACACTTTGCTGGATCGGAATCCGGGGATCATCATCGAGCTGAACGTGTGCTAAAACTCGGAGGTGCCGTAGTTTCGGTGCTTGATCGATCGGGCCGTGAAGACGTACGACTACATCAACCGCGTTGTCATAACGCTTCCGCTGTCGGTCTACGAGGGTACGTAGACAACACTCTCCCCTCTCGTTGCTATGCATCACCATGATCTTGCGTGTGCGTAGGAAAATTTTGAAATTACTACGTTCCCCTACAATTATAGCTTACGTCAATGATGAAGTAGTGAAACTCGAACGTTGGTCCTGCGAATTAAGGGTAACCGAAGCCAAAAGCGAATGCAATGACTCTAGCTTATAGGCAGCCATGGACGAAAGGCGATATAGAAGAGGAAGATCAAGGGAAGCAGGGGAGTAAACAAGCGTGCCACTAGAGTAGGGAAAATTTGTCCTTTGTTTTTCAAAATTGGAAAATAGTCTTGTTGGTGGTGGCAGCTTGAAAAGTTTGAAGGTTGGGGCGACATCCTTCCAGACAACCACCTCATCCTCGCCCGCCCCTTTGCCCGACAGATCTAGCTTGAAGCGCTACGCACTGGCTACGAATCCCATGCGCCCCGCCAGACAATGATCCCTCACTACACGACTGGTGGCAATCGGCAATGCAATCCGTCCCAACACCCATGCGGAAGGGCCTTGGTACCATGACCCTCCTCGTCCCATGAATGATATGGAAATATCGCAACGATTGCGTTTTCAATGGAGGACATCCATCGGTGAACACCCTGCTAACGAAGATCAAGGAAGAGGCAGCCATTTGGGATTGTAACAACTCTCTCTCTCTCTCTCCAATGCAATGAAACGCAAGAGAAAAAAAACATCCTTCAAAACAACAGAATCGACGGCAGGAGTCCCCGGAAGAAAATCTCAAAACTTCACGTTCTGTTTTTCTGAGGCGATCTCAAAACTTCAAATGCAGCAAGCCAGTCGCCTTTTTCTTTTTTGAGGAGAGCAAGCTAGTCGCCTGGACCGCCCTATTGCCGGATATGGCCCAGTGGCCCAGCCTCTCCTCAAGCCCACCCAGTTCTGAAATCCCCAGCACCGCAACCATTTCGGCTTTCCTCCGCTGGCGCAACCCTAGGCACAGCACGGCCGGCGGCGAGGCGGCGTAGGCATCCGGCGTGGGTCGTGCCTCCGTTCCTCGCCCCTCTGGCCCGTGCGCACAGTGTCGCCTTCCCTGTTCGTTTTGCTTCCTGTTCTCCGGCGCTCCTGCAGCAAACTGAGTGACTCTGTAAGTTCGTTTTACTCCCTGTACCTTCACCTGTATGGCTAAGTTTTATCGAAAAATTATTAACCCAGTCGTTCACATGCTTGTTTAGATCCAGTTGGTTAACTAAATCCAGTGCTAATTTAGATTGCTTTAGGTTATTCTCTAGATCTGCAGTTCTAATTTCACAGAGTTATTATTGTCATATCTCGCTAAGAAAGATTAGTTAGTTAATTGTCAGCTGGAGCCTACACTAAAACTTACTACATGTTTTAAGTTAGTACATATCGATCATTCTTATTGTTAATGTTTGAATTAAACACGCTGTGGCTCCTGAATTATTTGAGTGCAAGTCCACATCTAGGTTAGAAAGGAGGGCCTGTTCAGGGGTAAATTGACTCTGTCCTGAAGTAGAGTTGCATTTCATCATTTGCCCAGGTCGACAGCATCTCAATTATATACCCTAAATTGTTTGTCCAATTGATATTTTGCGGAACAAGTTTTCTTGTTCATATCTTGTTCGCCTCTTCTTCAATTGATGGCACATGTATTCAACAAAAGAAACCCATTTCCAACTTGCAGCACAACACATGGTTGCTCTTCAAGTTCACAAATGATAATCAAGCTTTTCACCTTACCAATGCAGTGGTCGAGTTCAGTTCTTTTCATAGAAACATACCAGACTTGTTCCTAAACTGCCATCCCTTTGTTGTTTCTTATCTTTTGTTTTTCTATGAACAAACAACTTTCTTAATGTACCACTTAATTTCTGCATGTATTGTATTTTTACTGATATGTGATAGATCACATGCTAATTTAGGCATCCTGTCTTCTGGAAATACTAGGACAGTCTGAAGCAATGAGTACGTGTAAAAAGGCCAGGGCGGAAGATACATCTTTTGTGAGTTCAGACAGACTGAGCAGTCTACCTCCAGAGATAAAGTGCGACATCCTCTCCTGTTTGAAGGTCGAAGAAGCGGCTAGGACTAGCATCTTATCAAGTGCCAGCAATATCTCTGCACGATGGAGATTTCGCACGAACCAAGTTCGTTATGTTAGTCGATATGGTGCTAGCACTGTACAAGGGAACCATAGAAGAATTTGATATATCAGGTAAAAGAAGTTACCATGATGAATTTGCTAGGTGGATCCTCATGCTGTCAAGGAGATCACCAAGATAAGTTAAAATCAAGTTGAACTCAGGGCCAAGGTATAGGATTCCCTCATGCCTCTTTTCTATCGTCGATCTGAAGTCTCTGCGACTGAAAAACTGCATTATCAGCTTGGCCCAGGTATTCCAAGGTTTCAAGAGACTAACTTACCTCAGCCTGAGCATTTTCTCCTCCACGGATAGGGATATCCAAAATTTGATCTCCTTTTGCCCTGAACTGACTGATTTGAGATTGACTTCTTTTGAGGGCATCAACTGTCTAAACATTCAAGCCCCTAAACTGGAATATCTTTGTGTTGTTGGGGACATTGAAGACATTAATTTGGATGCCCCTAATCTGGACGAGGTCATTCTCTGTCTTGATCAGAAAGCTAAATCATATCAATCTGTTCCACTTGCGCCTAACAAGGAAAGCTATGTCAAACTGTCATTGGAAAGCCTAAGTGGCATAAAAAAACTTGGAATTATTGGCACTTTCATGAAGGTGAGCTATTATTAGCTCCAACATTACTATGGCCTTCTTCTGCCTTCTGACTAATCTGTTTTGTCATTTTCTTTTGTTTTCTTGTTGCGGTTTTTATCAAAGGGGTGCATACTTACGAAGCTCCCTGCCATGTTTACTCGCCTGGAAGATATTGGTTTTATGATAAATTTTGAGGATGAGAGACAAGTCTTGACCGCTTGTTCATTGTTACAGAATGCCCCTAACTTGAAGAAGCTTCTCATGTGGGTACGTATGCCTCCAGTAAATCCTCTCCCACCCTCGGTCACCCGATCCATGTTCATTCCGTTATTTATGGCACCTAATGAGTTGTGCAAAAAAAAAAATACAGAGTGACTCTTCGAGCGCATGGGATCAGGATCAGGCCAGCATTCAAGAGCTTACCCTGCAAATGCAAATGGACCATCTCATAACGGCCAGTGTGAAATGTTTCCAGGGTTTGGACTATGAAGTCGAGTTCGTGGGAAAGCTATTGAGCTGTGCACCTGCTTTGGAAGAAATGAAAATAGAGTGGGAGGCTGAAATGGCCCGCAGCATGGTTGCTGGTGTCAAAACCGGCGGATCTTGGGTAGGGGGTCCCGAACTGTGCGTCTAGGCGGATGGTAACAGGAGGCAGGGGACACAATGTTTTACCCAGGTTCGGGCCCTCTTGATGGAGGTAAAACCCTACGCCCTGCTTGATTAATATTGATGATATGGGTAGTACAAGAGTAGATCTATCACAAGATCAAGGAGGCTAAACCCTAGAAGCTAGCCTATGGTATGACTGTTGTCTCTACGGACTAAAACCCTCCGGTTTATGTAGACATCGGAGAGGGCTAGAGTTACACAGAGTCGGTTACAATGGTAGGAGATCTACATATCCGTATCGCCAAGCTTCCCTTCCGGACACGGGACGAAGTCTTCAATCTTGTATCTTCATAGTCCAGGAGTCCGGCCGAAGGTATAGTACGGCTATCTGGACACCCCCTAATCCAGGACTCCCTCATTAGCCCCCGAACCAGGCTTCAATGACGACGAGTCCCGCACGCAGATTGTCTTCGGCATTGCAAGGCGAGTTCTCCTCCAAATTCCATGTACCTGTCGAATAATGTCCGGTTTCTTGTAAATGTAGCGCTCCTTGGCTTCTACGCCCAATAATGGCCGTCTTCCACGTGTCAAACGAATACGAAAAGTCAGGGTGTTTTTATATTTACACCCCTAGATGCGTGAATGAGCCGCCTATTTAAGGGGATGAGGATTTAGATCCAAATCACACCTTCTCCCCTCCGCGAGTATTCATCAGAGCGTATCCGACAGAGGTCCATTCTATCATGGCCGGCCGCCGCAGCTCCTCCTCTCGCCCTTCCAGCCCTCAGCCTGGAGATTGGGAGAGATGCTCCATCTCGCACAGCGAGCTAGTGACGCTCTAGACCAAGGGATTTCTCCCCCAGCCTATATGGTCCCGGTTCGAGCCGGACTTGCCACCTATAATGGCAGAGAGCAAGCGGAGAGCGCCCCCAATCCCTCCAAAGGAGAGCGGGTATGCCTTGTCTCTTACTTAATAAGAGGGCTCATATTTCCAATTCATCCTTTCTCCGGGGGCTCCTGGAGTTCTACGGCCTCCAGCTGCACAACCTCACGCCTGCCTCCATATTGCATATCGCGGGCTTCGTAGCCCTTTGCGAGCTGTTTTTGGGCTGCGAGGCTCATTTCGCGCTGTGGAAAAGGCTATTCTGCCTTGTGCCCCGTTCTCAGAAGGGGTCAATATATCAAGTGGGCGGAGCCAAAGTGTGGCGCATCGCCGGGACCGGATATCTATCCCGAACCCCAAAGAAGGCATCCGAGGACTGGCCTTCGGAATGGTTTTGAATAGAGGACGTCCCGCTGCCGGATCCTGTCCGGATCGGCCTCCCTGAGTTCGACAATGCTCCCCTAAAGAAGCGCCTAAGCTGGCGTCCACGGAGCCCTCAGAGGGAAAGCGACAAGGACGTTCTTTACCTGATGGGCCGGATAAGATTGTTAGCTCATTCCAGACTGACCATGATCGGGGTCATGGCCGCATGCATCATGCGAGGGGTGCAGCCGCTCCAGTATAGAGATCACCCCATGTGGGACTTCAACGGGGAGGACGACGCCACCCGCCACGGCCGTAAGGGGCCGGATTCGGCTGCCGCTCTAATAAAGATCTTGTCCTCTTTGTACAAGGGAGAAGAGGAGGAATTTCTCCACGTCAATCCACAGGGTGGATTTTCTATGTACAATCCCCCAAGTTGGGTAAGTGGATACTTTTAGTTGCCCATCTGTTTTATATTCCCATCGTTAAATATTCAGTCTAACGACTTCAATGCAGGAACTGCGCCAGGCTGTTAAAGAAATAAACAGCCCTCCTCCACAACCCGAGGATCCGGGACGGTCCCTCGACCCGGCCTCTCAAGAGGATCCGGACTTATCTGTGGAGCTGATTGACGGGGTGTTTCATCAATTGAGCAAGGACAACGCCTTGGTGGCCATTACGACCGATTACCCGGGGCTACTCCCAGCCTCACAGGTAACTCAGACCAAAGTCCTAGCACTTTAAAAAGGGATCTATCCTCGCGTGTTTTTGATTGCCGTATGACAACCGTGTTTTGCAGGGGAGATCCTTGAGACGGGAGGCCGAGCCTGCGGCGACTAGCCAACAGGGGCGGCAAGGCCCTGTGGGCTGAAAAGAAGTGCGGTCCGGACTGAGACGCCGGTGCAAAGGTATAGCGCGCCATCTTATTCCCAGGTGTTATTCCTTCAAGGCATATTAACGCTCGTGCTCTCTTCAGGACGAAGAGACCTCGCTGGACTATATCCGGAGGGGTTGCCGATCGCGCCTCCACCAGCCAAGCTCCAAAGCCCGGTCCGAAAGCGGAGGCGAACACAAGGCGCACAACAGACGCTCCTCCGACAGAGGATGCGGACAGGCTGTCTGCCACCAATTCCGAGGTGGAGGGTGCCATGAACCACATGCGTCGCCAGACAGTTCTTCGCGACGCTTGTTTCTCCCAAGAGGCATTGGATGCTTTCAATTCAGGAGATGCATACCTCCGTGCCGCTCAAAATGGTCTAGCCAGAGCCACGGAGCAGTATGTAAAAGACATACGGGTAAGAAAATTTTGATAATTATATATATACCAGTAGCTCCCGAGACTTGAAACAGTTAGAATAACTGATTTAAGGATCATTTGTTATGCAGGTTCTTACAGAAAAGAATACCCTACTGTCCCAGGAGCTGGAAGAGTGCAAAGCCCAACTTGAGGCCGCACTAGCCGCGGTAGGGGAGCCCAAGGAGACCCCCTCTGGTAATATACGCTTCGAAAGATAAGTATTTTGCGAAGTGCGGCGTGGGTGCAAATCTGACAAATGAAATTGCAGATGGCGCCGGATTAAATCCGGAAAAGCAATAACTCTTGCGCCAGCTGAAGGCTGGTGAGAGTGCGCTGACAAAGGTGAGGCGGGAGAAGAACGATCTCCAAGATGCCAACACCAAGCTGGGCGTTGAACTGAAGGATGTTCGTGCCCAGCTGTTGGACTCCGTTAAGGAGAATCAGCGGCTTCGACGCGACATATTTAGTAAGTGCTTAAACGAACTTTGAAAAAAGAGTTCGGCGAGGAAGTCGACTAACAGAGTAATGTATGTAGGTATGCTAACAGGTCGTCCTGCAGAGGAAATGCCCGGTTCTACGGGTGACCTTCTTCCCGAGCTCTCACAACTGCACGAGCGAGTTCGGGAGGTGATGCAAGGCGTCGCCCAGGCCTTGTGGCCATCCGTCTCCATGCCCGAAGGCCTTGGAGAGCTTGTAGAGAAGCTGAAGGGAGCGCGGCGGCGCTTCCGATTGTGGAAGATGTCGGCCTGCCGTCAAGGCGCCAGGGAGGCCTGGGCCATGGTGAAGACGCGGTACACGAAGGCTGACCCAAACCGCATGGGCGAGGTCGGACCCGTGGGGCCCGATGGGAAGGAGATCCCTGTGAGCTTAGTATACGGCCAAGTAGAATTGGCCGCAAAGTATTTCCAACAGGACTGTAAGCTAGACAGCCTGTTAGATGGTATTGAAGAGGAATACAATCAGTCAGATTGACTATGTAATTTTAATTGACATGTGTAATGCCTTTTCGCTTCAAGCTCGGGACCTGACGGTCCGGAGTGTGTCCGAATACCCTCGCGGTTATATAAGAACCGGGGTATGCATGGAGACCAGGCATAGGGGTCATTAGTGCTTGAACAGACAAGTGCCCAACTAGTTATGTTATATTACATGGTTAGTAAGAAACATCTTCCAGGAAGAATAGTTCCGTTAGGGGTTCCTTTCCCTGGGAGGCATGCCCTAAAGTGCATGTCCATGCTGCGAAAAGAGACGCAGGAAAAACATCTGGGGCGTATAGATAAATAAGTGAAAAAAAGATCATCTTTAGTTCACCGACCGAATATTCCCTTAAGAATGCTAGCTTTCGGCTTCACTCAGTCTGAGGTACACATCCGGCAGACCCGGCAGTAACAATCGCAGAGGTGCTCCCTTTACCACCTAGCCGAACAATCGGGAACGTAGGGGTAAGCACAGGAGCCAGGCAACCCAGCTTGGCCAAAACTTAAGTCATATCGATGCATATAATGGTGAATAAAAGTTATATGCGGAAGTGTGACACATGTGTTAGGCATGAAGCCCGTATAAATAAGCTTCTGTTTAAAGAAGCCCCCAGGTTTAATGAGCGCGGATAGCGCGTCACTTTATGAGCCTTTAAAGGCTATAAGAGAGAGAGAGAGGAGAAGGAGAGAAATGTAAGACAGAAAGTATATAAAAAATGGACAGAGGAAGGAGACGAACACAGAGTCCGGCGCTAGGCATAGAATCTTCGGAGACGGGCTGCGTTCCATGGGTTTGGCTCGAGTCGGTTATCCGATGCATCTCGCAGGCGGTACGCTCCACCAGTCAGGACTTGGTTGATTATGAAGGGACCTTCCCACTTGGGCTTGAGTTTGTCATTTTTCTTGTCTTGCAGGCGTAGAACTAATTCGCCAACGTTGTAATTTTTGGCCCGTACTTCTCTGCTTTGGTATCTTCGAGCCTGCTGTTGATAGAATGTGGAACGGATTTTTGCCACGTCACGCTCTTCCTCCAAGGCGTCCAAACTGTCCTGCCGATCGAGCTTGGCTTCTCTTTCTTCGTACATGCGCACTCGAGGTGAGTCATGAATTATGTCGCAGGGCAAAACTGCCTCTGTGCCGTACACCATGAAGAATGGTGTGTATCTGGTGGTGCGATTCGGCATGGTTCGCAGCCCCCAGAGTACGGAGTCGAGCTCCTCTACCCAGTGCGTATTAGATTCCTTAAGGGACCGCACTAATCTGGGTTTGATGCCGCTCATGATAAGACCATTTGCATGTTCGACCTGGCCGTTAGTTTGTGGTTGATAGACGGAATCATAATCAAGCTTGATGCCCATGTTTTTGCACCAGAGTTTTACCTCATCGGCCATAAAGTTCGTGCCGTTATCAGTGATGATGCTATGGGGGACGCCGTAACGGTGTACAACCCTGGATATAAAGTCTATCACCGGTCTGGATTCGGCCGTCTTAACAGGTTTGGTTTCTATCCATTTGGTGAACTTATCCACCATGACCAGTAAGTATTTTTTCTTGTGGGTTCCGCCTTTAAGGGGTCCAACCATGTCAATCCCCCAGACCGCGAAGGGCCAAGTGATGGGGATAGTTTGGAGGGCGGTGGGTGGCATATGGCTTTGGTTTGCAAAAAGCTGGCAACCGACACATCGTTGGACTAAGTCCTGGGTGTCTGCCCGGGTCGTCGGCCAATAAAAGCCTGTACGGAAGGCCTTGCTTACAAGGGACCGAGCTGCAGCATGATGACCGCCGAGTCCAGCATGAATTTCAGCCAGGAGGTTCCGCCCTTCCTCTTCGGAGATGCACCTTTGAAGGACTCCGGTAGTGCTTTTCTTATAAAGCTCTCCCTCATGGACTTTATAGGCTTTAGATCGCCGCACAATGCAGCGTGCCTCATTTTGGTCCTCGGGGAGTTCCTGCCTAGTAAGATAGGCGAGGAATGGTTCTATCCACGGGGCGATGACGGCCATTATTGCGTGGGCTGAAGGTGTTGTTTCATTGGCAGAGCCTCCAATTATGTCAGAGTGTTCGATGTCGGGCAATGTGGTTAGGTCCGGGCTGTTATTGCCGGGTTCTCCTTCCCATACTACGGATGGCTTGAACAGCCTTTCCAAGAAGATGTTGGGGGGGACTACATCGCGTTTTGCGCCGATGCGTGCCAGGACATCTGCCGCCTGATTATTTTCCCGGGCTATATGGTGAAATTCGAGCCCTTCGAACCGAGCTGACATTTTTAGGACGGCGTTGCGATAAGCTGCCATTTTTGGATCGTTGGCATCAAAGTCTCCATTTATTTGGGATATTGCGAGGTTCGAGTCCCCGCGCACCTCTAGGCGTTGAATGCCCATGGATACTGCCATCCGAAGACCATGTAAAAGGGCCTCATATTCGGCTGCATTGTTGGAGTCTGTGTACATTATCTGGAGTACGTATTGAACTGTGTCTCCTATGGGGGACGTCAAAACGACACCAGCACCTAGACCGGCCAACATTTTGGAGCCGTCGAAGTGCATGACCTAGTTTGAATATGTGCCGTACTCTTGAGGGAGTTCGGCCTCCGTCCATTCTGCGACGAAGTCGGCCAAAACTTGCAACTTGATAGCTTGCCGTGGCTTGTAAGTTATGTCGAACGGGAGGAGCTCAATGGCCCATTTTGCAATCCGGCCCATCGCGTCGCGGTTGTTTATAATATTGTTAAGTGGCACTTCCGAGGCTACTGTTATTGAACACTCTTGAAAGTAGTGTCGCAGCTTCCGGGATGCCATAAATACCGCGTACGCAATCTTTTGATAATGCGGGTACCGTGACTTGCACGGAGTAAGGACAATGGACACATAGTAGACCGGCTTTTGAAGGGGGAATTTGTGTCCGTCCGTTTCTCGTTCGACGACGAGCACTGCGCTTACGACCTGATGGGTTGCTGCAATGTATAATAGCATTGATTCGCCAATGTTTGGCGCGGCCAGGACTGGGTTTGTTGCCAAGATGGCTTTTATTTTCGTCGAGTTCGGCCGTGGCTGCATCCGTCCACTCGAAGTGTTCGGTGCGCTAAAGGAGGCGGTAAAGGGGTAGGGCCTTTTCTCCCAAGCGGGAGATAAAGCGGCTTAGAGCCGCCACGCATCCGGTTAATTTTTGTATTTGTTTGAGGTCCTTCGGGATATCCAATTGTGACAGAGCTCGGATCTTGGCTGGATTTACTTCAATTCCTCTACCGGATACAATGAAGCCCAAGAGCTTTCTGGCTGGAACGCCGAAAACACATTTTTCCGGGTTGAGCTTGATGTCGTATGTTCAGAGGTTATCAAATATTAGCCTCAAGTCATCTACTAGAGATTCGACATGTCTTGTTTTAACAACCACATCATCTACGTATGCCTCCACTATTTTGCCGATCTAGTTTGCCATACATGTCTGAATCATGCGCTGATATGTTGCGCCGGCGTTTTTGAGCCCGAAGGGCATTGTGTTGAAGCAGAATGGGCCATATGGTGTGATGAATGCCGTTGCGGCTTGGTCTGACTCTGCCATCTTTATTTGATGGTAGCCGGAGTATGCGTCGAGAAAACACAACGAATCGTGTCCTGCGGTAGTGTCGATAATTTGATCAATGCGGGGGAAAGGGAAGGGATCCTTTGGGCAAGCCTTGTTAAGGTCTTTAAAATCAACGCACAGGTGCCAGGATTTGTCCTTCTTTGGTACCATTACCAGGTTTGCTAGCTAGTCCGGGTGTTTTATATCTTTGATGAATCCGGCCTCCAATAGCTTGGCTAGTTCCTCTCCCATGGCCTGTCTCTTAGGTTCGGAAAAACGCCGAAGAGCCTGTTTGACTGTCTTGAATCCTTTATTATTTGATGAGAAAGTCTTGAAGACTGTTAATACCGTACTGGTGTCTCTGCGGTGGCTTTCTGTGGCTTCTAGAATTAGAAGATCTTCGCCAATTTTTGCCACCTGCCGGAGTATCCAACATGCTCTAAGGCTGTGAGTTGGTGTGACGCCTTATGCACTGTGAATTTTACAGGGTCCATTGAGCCATCCTTCCAGTACGGTTCCGTGCCCTGTAGAGGGCTTTTGCTTTTTGGTATTGAACCCGGTTGTCTGGCGATGATGCACCCTTTTATTTCGGACTGGGTTTGTATTCAGGGCCGGATTATCCCAAAATTTTATTTCGGTTTTTCAGGCGCTTTCCATTGCACAGTACTTTCGTACTATGGACGCCAAGTCAGCGAAGCGTGTAATATCACGGCGACTTATGGCGTTGAGGATTCCCTTGTCCGTGCAATTATTGCAGAAGAATGAAATTGTGTCTTCCTCGCGCCAGTCCTTTATCCTGTTCATAACCAGGAGGAATCTGGTCCAGTAATGATGTACTTTTTCTTCGGGCTCTTGCCTAATTTGGGATAGATCGCTTATGTATGGGTGGGTGGGTATAATCAAATCCGAAATCTCACCCAATCTGAGACCCAGGGGCCAAGGAGTTTCCGAACTCAGAAGTTTGGATTCTTGGATGTTGTCCAATGAATCTAGCCCGTCGCCTGACTTTAAGTTCAGGTCTTAAGTGATGTCCTCCCCTCCGCGGGTATCCGGCTTGGAGGGATCGGGAATCCGGACATAGCTAGTCCTTAAGATAGATGAAGGGTTGCCGCACTATCCCTCTACCATGACAACGTGATGGGTGACTTGGGGAGAGTTAATCTCTCTCTCAGATCGGGTTTAGGCCCAATCTGGTCGTAATCCATAGCGACTCCCAGGGCGGCGAAGCGATCCAAGAGCTCGTTTAGGGAAGAGAGCTCCATTGAATCTAGCTGCTCGGCGAATTCCGAGCTGACGTGAAGATTGCTTTCAATGACCCGAGAGGTCATTGTCGGCGCAGCAGCCGAACTCATAAGGAAACCACCTAGCCTGAGAGTTTGGCCGACAGCCAAAGCTCCCTTAGCAACGGTGCCGTCTTTAAAGACGGGATGAGGCATCCTTCCTGATGGCGACGGCACAGAGGAACTCTCAATGAAAGCACCAATGTCGGTGTCAAAACCGGCGGATCTCGGGTAGGGGGTCCCGAACTGTGCGTCTAGGCGGATGGTAACAGGAGGCAGGGGATACAATGTTTTACCCAGGTTCGGGCCCTCTTGATGGAGGTAAAACCCTACGTCCTACTTGATTATATTGATGATATGGGTAGTACAAGATTAGATCTACCACGAGATCAAGGAGGCTAAACCCTAGAAGCTATGGTATGATTGTTGTCTCTACAGACTAAAACCCTCCGGTTTATATAAACACCGGAGAGGGCTAGAGTTACACAGAGTCGGTTACAATGGTAGGAGATCTACATATCCGTATCGCCAGGCTTGCCTTCCACGCCAAGGAAAGTCCCTTCCGGACACGGGACGAAATCTTCAATCTTGTATCTTCATAGTTCAGGAGTCCGGCCAAAGGTATAGTCCGGCTATCCGGACACCCCCTAATCCAGGACTCCCTCAATGGTTCTTACCAAGCTATTAGCTCTGCCGAGGGTGTCTCCCATGGCCAAGATCATTGTTACATGATAAGTATGATCCCTCATCACATTGCCGATCTAATTTGCTGCGGGTAGAATTATTTTGGCTTTGTTTATGCGGATGTACCAGCTAGACCTGGTGGTTATATATGTGTGTGCATTGGACTCAAATCATTAGGTGGCGGTAGTGTGTTTTGTTCGGTGGGAGTACTTGATGTGCTATCAGCAAGTGTTTTCCATATGAAACGCTACAAACCATTGTTGTCGTTCCTCAAATGTGTGAGTTCAGCTTGTCGTGTTTTGTGCCTGTGTTCTCTCTATGTTACATTCCTGGTTGTAGCAAATATATGTGTCCATGAGAAGTGATCACATTTAATAACTGTATCAACAAGAAGTGAATCAAAGTAGCTCATACATCACTTCTTGTTGATATTTGTTTCAGGTTCACTTGAATCCGTCTACTTTCGGAGTATCAGATTCGTTTATATTTGTTTCAGGTTCGAATGAATGTTTAATGCTCCTACCTCTCCTTTTTTTCATAAGGGAAATATTTCTATATTGTTGTCGCTTTTAATATGTTGCTTTAATATTTTGTACTGTGGTTTTGTCGTATTGAAGTGAACACGAGCCAGTTATTGTGCAACTGCATTAATGGTATGTGCTCCTGTTTCTTTGTACCCGAAATTAATTGGCCATTTACTGGTGTCATACCTGACCTGGTTAAATTCGGAAGGACTGAACTTACATTGAAAAGCCGTTATCTGATGTTGTTAAAGTCTTCAAAATATTTATTCAAAAAGAGTCTTCATAATATAGAACGTTAAAATGATTCAAGATATTGCCCGTGCAATTGCGTGGGTACGGGCTTGTATGCTATTTATTACCAAAAGTGTCAAAACATTCTTAGTATATCTAAATACCACATTCAAACAAACAAATCCTAGGACGAGTCACTACAGGAGACATACCATTTTCTCTTAACTGTAACTTGTGTTGTTTAATTATATATTGGTATAGAGATACATAACTAAATCAGAACAAAGGAAACCATGTGACACATGTGGTAAGCAATCCAAACTATTCAAAGAGCAGAACAAAGGAAAACATGTGGTCCAAACCACTAGCTGAGGGGG
This sequence comes from Triticum urartu, assembly GCF_056163025.1. Taxonomy (NCBI): domain Eukaryota; kingdom Viridiplantae; phylum Streptophyta; class Magnoliopsida; order Poales; family Poaceae; genus Triticum; species Triticum urartu. The sequence goes on along the minus strand of NC_141875.1, from coordinate 728,347,336 downwards.
ATAGATCCATGTCAATGCATATATGTATATATCGAAGGTCCGCCGCTTTGACGTGCTAATACTCAAGTTGAACACCTTGCCACTGTCGACAAAAACAATATCATCCTCTTTTATCACCTCCCAACAAGCCGAAACGGGTTGGCAAAAGCGCTTGCTAATGAAAATCGCATGGCCGTCTAGACCACCCATCAGCGGTGCCCACATGCTCGTGCAGACATCTGCCTTGCACATGTCCACCTTGCGGATGAAGCCTTGTGATTGTCCTCGTCCTCGCTTACATTTTCATCATTAGCCACCGACTCATTTTCCATACATTGGAATTGCCATCACCCATTGGAATCACCATCACCCATTGGATTTTGAATGTATCAAACCAGATAGCCCACAAGGTCACAGGCGATCAGATCCTCTCGTGCCTCAATGGGCAAATCCTAAATGGCGCCCGTTTCTTCACTGCGCGCCGCGCTGAGCCGGCCCATTTCTTCTTTCTTCTGTTAAAACTGCAGCAATCAAAAAATGGTGAGTGTGATGGTTCGAACTTGAAATGCTTTGTTTAAGAGAGCAATGCAGTTACCACTAGGTAACAAACCACTTAGTGTCTGTAAACCCCTTTTCCTTCTTTTATTGTTTCTCCAGGTCGCGAGGTTTTCTTCTTCTACTTTTTCGTGTTCTTTTTCATTTTTCTTTTCTTATTCCTTTTTCTTTTTTCCGTAAATATGCGGTTTTTTTTCAAATTCGATTAACCCTTTCCAAATTCAATGAACTTTTTTTTAAAATCAATGAACTCTTCTTTCAAATTCGACGATTTTTTTTTCAAAATCAACGAACACTTTTCAAAATTGAAAAACTTTTTTTCAAATCGATGAACTCTTTTTCAAAATCGTGAACTCCTTTTCAAAATTGATGAACTTTTTTTAAAATCGATGAACTCTTTTTTCAAAACCGATGAACTTTTTCCCAAATCGATGAACTCCGTTTCAAAATTGATGAACTCTTTTCAAAATCGATGAACTTTTTTCAAAATGGATGAACTCTTTTCAAAATCGATGAACTCTATTTTCAAAACCGTTGTACTCTTTTTTCAAAACCGATGAACTTGTTTCAAAACCGATGAACTATTTTTCAAAATCGATGAACTCTTTTCAAAATCGATGAACTTTTTCCAAAATCGATGAACTTATTTCGAAATATGATTTTTTCGAAAACCAATGAACTTTTCTGTAGTTCATGAACTTTTTCCCAAATGTTTTCAAATATTTTAAAAATCAAAGTCCCATAGTAAACGTTTACATGTATAGTAAATTGCATGGCTACAAATGTACATTATGAATTCGCCCTGAATTTAGTCAATAGCGCGACGTAGTCCAGTTGGTTAGCGCAAGTCATTCGCTGTTGGAGAGAGCGAACCGTCGCTGAGAGCGCCGGTTAGGAACTCCCGCCTCAACGACTGGATCGTGCATGAAAAAACATGAAAATGGCCGGTGGTTATTCAAGCACTCAGCCCAAGATAAGTACTAGCCCAGCCACACACAAAACCTCAAGTCCGACATGGCCCAGTGGCCCAGTCTGTCTTCAAGCCCCAATTCCGAATCCCCCCATCGCTGGCATCGTAACTAGGAAATTCAAACCTTTTTGCTCAAGGAAAAAAAAGGAAATTTGAACCCTAGGCACGGCGGCCGGTGGCGTAGGCATCCGCCCGCGCACAAGCCCAAGGCCGCAATGGGCGGGCGGGGCGTCGCCTTCTCCCGTTCTTCAGCACTCCCTCAGCAACTCCGTAAGTTCGGTTTGCGGTGGATTCATGAATTTTATGACTCTCCACCGAAACTCACCCGGCCAATTGCCTTCCCTCCCGTGGAGCTCTGCACTGTTATGTCCCAAATCACCCATTGTCAGTTGAGTACACATTATTTTTGCCAAAAAATAATGTATATTCTTTTAAGATTTTTTTTGGGTATAAGAAAAAAAAGTATGTAAAAAATGTATATTTCTTTTAAGATTTTGTTTTTGTTTTTTAGGTATGAGAAAAAAAAGTATGTATCATGAATGGCAGACTATCTAAGCATTCAGCCCAAGATAAGTACTAGTGCTAGCCCCACCCCGATATAGCCTATCTCTGAAATCTCCCAGCGCAACCGCAACCCAACTGAAAATCGAACCCTAGAGATGGCACGGCAGCAGGGGCCGGCGGCGCGGCGTCGTGGGGGCGTCCTCTGGCCTCTGCGCTGCTGCTTAGCGGCAGGCCGTAGCAGGCGAGCACCGTCGCCTTCTCCCGTTCTTCGGCACACCCCTACAGCAACACCCCGTGAGTTAATTTGGCTTCCTATTTCGATGCAGATGAAATTTGAGGCCTGTACATCTATGATACACAGCCACAGCCAACATGAATCTATGATACATACGTACAGTTTCAAGTTAGTCATCAGCCACATGAATCTACGATACATCATGCTCAATTCCATGTTGTATGTGTAGCTGAACAGTTTCGGGGCTTGTATGGTTCTGTTAGTTATCAGATTGCTCCGTAAGGACTAATTAATGACTAGCAAAATTGTGTGTGCCAAGGAGATTAGACTGGGCTCTAGTTAATCTTAATGCTCTTCACATGCTTGTTTAGTACTCTGTTCTTCAGTGTAGTACTTTGTTCTTTACATTGCTTTTATATTCTCTAACCTCTGCAGTGCTAATCTCGCAGAATTAATCTTTTCCTAGCCAGCATACTGATCTGGTAAGAAAGATTTGGAACCTAGCCTTGTATTGTACCTAGCATTGCCACACATAATCGTTCTGACTAGGACTGTCGTGATGGGTAACCATGACTTTCAGCTACCACATGTTGTTCATGCTTATAGTTAATGCGAGAATCATCAAGCTTTTTAGCTTACCAACAACAGTAGTCGAGTTTTGTTCTGTTAATAGAAACATGCTTACCAACAACAGTAGTCCAATCTTTTGGCCTGTTGTTTATTTTTTGTTTTGCCATGAACAAGCAACTTACGCAGTGCACCATTTAATTTTCTGCATGTATCAAATTTGTAGTGATATGTGGTAGAATTCACGCTAATTTAGGCTCCCTGTCTTTTGGAAATGCTAGGACAGCTTAATCTGGATTCTGAAGCAATGAGTACCTGCAAAATGGCAACGGGGGAAGCTACACATCTGTTCCAGACAGATTGAGCAGTCTACCTCCAGAGATAAAGGGCAACATCCACTCCCGTTTGAATATCGTAGAAGCGGTTAGGACTTGCACCTTATCAAGTACATGGAGGGATGCATGGACTGATATGCCAAAAATATCTCTTCGCGATGGGAAATTTACACGAACTAAGTTCGTTACGTTGGTTGATATGGTGCTATCACTCCACAAGGGAACTATAGAACAGTTCAATATTTCGGGTAGTGAAAGCTATCATGATGAGTTCACTAGGTGGATGCTCATGCTGTCAAGCAGATCCACAAGATCAATTATAATTGAGTTTAACTCAAGGCCAAGGTATAGGATACCCTCGTGCATCTTTTCTATGGCCATCTGAAGTCTCTACACCTAGAAAACTGCACCATCAGCTTGCCCCGGGTATTCCAAAGTTTCAAGAGCCTAACTGACCTAAGCCTCAAATTTTTCTCCTCCACAAACATGGATATCCAAAATCTGATCTCATTCTGCCCTGTACTGACCAATTTAATACTAAATTATTTTGAGGGCATCAACCGTCTAAACATTCAGCCTCCTGAACTAGAATATCTTAATGTTGCTGGGGACTTTGAAGACATTGATTTGGATGCCCCTAATCTGAAGGCAGCCATTCTCTTCCATTATCACAAATCTAAAGCATATCAATCTATTCAAATTGCGCATGACAAGGAACGCCATGTCAAGAAGTCATTGGGAAGCCTAAGTGAGATCAAAACACTTGGAATTTCTGTCAGTTTCATGAAGGTGAGCTATTATTAGCTCCGGCATTGCTATAGCCTTCTTCTGTCTTCTGTCTAATCTGTGTTGCCATTTTTTTGGGGTGCAGTATCTATCAAAGGCGTGCATACTTACGAAACTCCCTGTCGTGTTCACTCGCCTGGAGGATATTTATCTTACGATATGCTTTTGGGACCAGAGGCAAGTCTTCACCGTGTGTTCATTGTTTCAGAATGCCCCTAGGTTGAAGAAGCTTGATATGTGGGTACGTATGCCTGCAGTAAATACTCTCCCTCCCTCGATTATCCAATCCATGTTTGTTGAGTTTATGGCACCTACTCAGTTGTAAGAAAAATATATGCAGAGTTACCCTGGGAGCACATGGGATCAGGATCAGGCGAGCATTCAAGAGCTTACCCTACAAATGCAAACGAACCATCTCATAACGGTCAGTGTGAATGATTTCCGGGGTGTGGACCACGAAATCAATTTTGTGGCAAAGCTATTGAGCTGGGAACCTGCTTTGGAAGAAGAGAGAATAAAGTGGAAGGGTGAAATGGACTGCAGCATGGTTCTTACCAGGCTATTGGCTCTGCCGAGGGTGTCTCCCAGGGCCAAGGTCATTGTCACATTTTGATAAGCATGCTTCCGCAACTATTTGCCAATGTAATTTGCTGCAGGTAGAATTATTTTGGCTTTGTTTATGCGGATTTACCAGCTAGGACTATCTGGTGGTTATATATTTGTGTGCATTGGACGCAAATTATCAGGTAGACTTGGTGCGTTTTGTTCAACATTCGGTGGGAGTACTTAATGTGCTATCAGCAAGTGTCTTCCATGTGAAACACCGGAAATCACTGCTGCCATTCCTCAACAGCGTCAGTTCAGCTCGTGCTCTTTTAACCCTGTGTCCTTTGTATGGTACATTCCTGGTTGTCGCAAATATATGTGTCCATAAGAAGCGATCACATTTAGGAAGCACCTTCATGTTGTCTCAACAAGATGAGAATCAAAGACATCAAGTGTACCTTCGCATTGTACATTCTGCATATGATGCAGCATCATAATGAGATCGGAGTAGCTAGCTCATGCCTGAACCAGTCTACTTTTGGAAATCAAAGCATTCATGAGATTGGTTTACATTGGTTTCAGGTTGGAATTAATGTTTACATAACTAAACCAGAACAAAAGGAAGAAAAAACATGTTGTTCAGACCACTAGCTCGGGGGGAAAGATCCATGTCAACGCATATATACAGAGTGATTGCTGGTTTGACTCGTTAATACTTTGGGATCTCAAGTTGAACACCTCGCCCGAGTCGACGAAAATAATATCATCCTCATTTATCTGACCCCAACAAGCCGGAATGGACTTGCAAAACAGCTTGCTAATGAAAATCCCCATGGACATCTAGACCACCCGTCATACGCACCCACATGCTTGTGTGGACATCTGCCTTGAATACGTCCACCTTGCGGGTGAAGCTGAGACCGCTTGAAGTGTATTGCACTATTTGCCGCCTCACCATGAGCAACTTCGCACGCAATTCAACAAAGTACCCGATGGCGGTGAGATGATGATCATCTTCTTCCCCAGATATATACTCGATGTCATTATTAATCTTGCTGCTCTCTTCTTTACGCGTATAATCATCATCAACCTCATCGCCCTCTTGGTTAAGCACCTTGTCATGGTCCTTTTCCTCAACCACATTATTTCCATCATTTTTTGCCTCCTCATCTTTCGTGTCCCTCCACACATTGGAATTATCATTGCCCTCTTTATCCTCTTGTTTAAGCGCCTCATGATTGTCCTCGTTCTCACCTACATTTTCATCATTTCACGCCTCCTCATCTTCGTCGTCACACCACACACTGGAATCATCATCGCCCTATTGTGTAAGCGTCTTGCCATTGTCCTCATCCTCGCCCACATTTTCATCATTAGTGTCCGCGTCCTCTTCGTCGCCACTGCACACGTCGGAATCGTCATCGCTGCACACAGCAGAATTAGCATCGTCCACTGGATTTTGAATGATGTGCTTGATATTGGTGACCATGGGTACGTGGTTGCCATTAATGTTGACTTGGAAGGAGAAGAGGTCCTCAGCCGATTGATTCCATAAACTATGTCTCCAAGGAATGCAATATAGACGATGCGAGTGAAGGTAGCACAATATGGGCGGATGATTATGACGGGGCAGTTTGTGTTGTTCTTAATGAAGACAACAAGGTCATTCGGAGTCGATCGTACAAGCACCTTGCGGATTTGAAACCACTCCGGGAAATTGCCAATGACGGTGTCAAGCTCAGGCAGCGACATTCTGGAGAAAGGATCGATTAGGAGATATGTTTGTCTCTTCTTGGCAGTGCAGTCGAGGGCGAGCCAGCCGTCGGCAGAGCTGACACAATGCCCATTATCAGGGACGGAGGGGATGTGGTGCCAATAGTGGTTGCGATCGAATGGAGCAATAATGTTCCCTTGCTAGTCAAGGACACACGACAGCTGGCACTTTGGCGGACCTTGACTATGCAGTGTCCGATGGCACAAGCGACAGATGGTTCGACGGGCATGGGATTGACGGTGTTGGGACCATGCCGATGCTGGGCAAAATTCGAAAGGTGCCATCTTTTGTTATACCTGACGCGCATTTTTCTTTTCGGTAATTTGCAATCTACATGTTTTTTTACGTGGTTATAAGAGTCTTCAAAATATATACTCAAAAAGAGTCTTCACAATATGAAACTTTTATATCGATTGAAGATATTGCCCATGAAATTGTGTGGGTGCAGGCCATTATCCTATTTTGGTACTAGAAGTGTCAAACACTTCTTAGTATATCCAAATACGGCGGTATTTCAAGAATGTATTTTGAAGAAAAAAAAACATATCCAAAGCAACAAACACACTTCGCGACGAATCATTACAGGAGTTATACCATTTTCTTATGAACAAAACTTGTGTTGTTTAGTCATATATTGGTATAGAGATACATAACTAAAATAGAACAAAAGAAAGAAAACATGTGGTTGTGGTTCAGCCTACTAACTCGGGGGGGGGGGGAGGGGGGGGGATCCATGTAAAGGAATATATATCAAAGGCAATCCTTTGATGCAGTAATGCTCTGAGACCTCAAGTTGAACACCTCGCCTGTGTCGTCAAAAACAATATCATCCTCTTTTATGTGCTCCCAACAAGCCGAAACGGACTTGGAAAAGAGTGTGCTAATGAAAATTGCATGGCCGTCTAGACTAGTCATCATCGGCATCCACACACTTGTGCTAACATCTGCCTCGAATACATCCACTTTGTGGGTGAAGTTGAAACCGAGTGAATGGTATCTAACATTCTTAAGAAGTTGCTCGCCACTTCTACCTATTCTCTCACCATGCACACTGTCCACATCAGCTTTATGCCACATCATCAGTTCTCCCTCCACCTAGGCCTCCCTCATGCAACAGATTATTAGGGAAAATTTAATGTCTATCGCTTATCACTAAACTCATGCATGCGTTCATAGCTAGCAACGCCCAACATTATTACGTGCATGCAGTGGTTACGGGGATAGCCATCAATATAGGATCACAACGCCACTTTGCTAGCTATTAACATGGGAGGACACTGATTTACGCGGACGACTAGGGTCTTTCATCTCCCCCTGAACGAATAAATCTCTTCACCGTTTTGTCTATGATAACCCCTACGGATTCTTCTCATCTTCCCTCTCTATCTGATTCTTCTCATCTTCCCTCTCTATCTGTACTCTGTACCTCTATCTCTCTCCACATCCCGTCAAAAAAATTTACCTCTATCTCTCCACACTGCGCCACCACTAGCAAGCCTTCACGGTCATCGCCGTCGGAGACCCAGGCAGTGCTGCTGTAATACCTGATTGTTTGTATGTCTGCGGTCGAATGCAACGGTGAGCGGCGCCGCCTCGAACACGATGACCTGCGTCCTTCTGGCTGGTCAGGTTTCCGACGAGCACTACTCCCTGACTCCGGTTTAGATCATCCAGTCCAGCCCGCGGGCTGTGCGCTACACAAGAAAGGCACACTCTTGGTGGTCCTCACGAACCAGGCCGTGGTCGCCAAGGGCTACTGCAGAGCGCGATGTGGCCTCCACAACGCCAGCATCGGGTAGGCCTAAGCGTGGGTGGGTGGTACTGAGTGCGAGTGCACCAAGCCGCTCCCTTGACCTCTGATCCGAAATCCTCCACCTCCTTGCCCTTTCCAATGGCGTATGGAGTTTTCACAGGGGCAGGCCCGTCACGACATCGTCGTCCACCTCCTGTATAGAGGATCACCCCACATATATGAGTCGGAATTCATGGCTTTTATCTCCTCCGTGAATCCCATCCCCAGGTTTTCCCCAAATCATTTTGAATTTGCATACATATGATTCTAAAATGCAAAATATTTTTTACATCTATGAAAAGTTTTTGTTTGTCTTCCTACTATCTATGCTTATTCTTCATCTTTGTTATCATACTTTTAACAATGTTGTTTGGGCCTAAATGCTATATCTACTCATGCTTAATACTAATGACATTAACACGTGGACAAATCTTCTTTACAATTGTAGGATGCTTCCCGGTGAACCAATGCAAGCTCATGCATATGTAAATGGTTGGAGAAATAATAGGGAAGAAAATTCCTACAACCACACTAGATTTGGTTTGTTACTTAACCACATTCCATATTAAAACACTCAATCCCTTTTTTCCTTAAGAAGGTGAGCACTTGCAAACTCCTGGCAGTAGCAATTCAACAACTCGATCTAGGTGTGAGAGGCCTATTATATTTGTTTTGCACGTATTTGTTGAACCTCATCGTCATGTCCACTAAGAAGAAAGCCAAATTTCCAGCACTAATTTGTGTTTATTTCTCAAATATCAGATTGTAGGATCTTGCTATGGCCGTCATGCAAAGCAAATGGGTTTCATTATTTCTCTTATTGTAAGTCATCGGTATGCATTGATCCACTACCCTCCTCACCATAAGTCACTACAGAATATTCTTCAAATCCTCTAAATTTTTTAAGATGGATCAGTGTTAACTTTTCTGCGCTGTAATGTCTCAATCTAATAAATATCACACATTACCGATTTCCTATTTTTTATATCTCTGTAAATCTTTGTTGAATTGCCGCAACGCGCGGGGCATCCTCTAGTTGCACTAATTGTCGTCTCACCATTAGCAACTTCCCACATGATTCAGCAAAGTACCTGATGGTGGGGAATGGTATAGCACCAGTTTCAGGGCGATCATCGACTTTTTCCCAATGAATATACTCGATGTCATCGGTAATCCCATCACCCTCTTCTTTAAGTGCATAATCATCACCAGTCTCTTCGCCCTCTTGTTTAAGCACCTTATAATCGTCGTCGCTCCACACCTTAGAATCATCATTAGCTGCCTCATCATCTTCGTCATTGCTGCATGAACTGCAACCATTGGAATCATCGTCGCTCTACACATTGGAATTTTTAGCACCCATTGGATTTTGAATGATGCCCTTGATATTGCTGACCATGGGTACCCCATGGCCATCAAAGTCAACTCAAAAGGAGAAGAGATCCTCCTGTCGAGTGATTCTGTCAACTATGTCTCGAAGGAATGCAATATCGACGATGCTAGTGAAGGTAGTACAATTCGGCTTCGGCAACCAAACACCCTTTCCTGGGTGGATGAGAATGACGGGGTGGTTTGTATTGTTGGTCATGAAGATGACGAGGTCATTCAGACTCGACCATACGAGCACCTTACGGATCTGAAACCAATTCGGGGCATTGCTGATGGCATCGTCAAGCTCAGGGAGTCTCAGGTTGTTCTAGAGGAAGGGTTGTGCAAGAGATAGGTGTGTCTCTTCTTGGCGTAGGTGCAATTGATGGCGAGCCAGCCGTCAGAAGAGCCGGCGTAGACGACATTATGGGGGATGAAGGGGATGCCGTGCATGTTGCGGTTGTGATTGGATAGAGTAAAAACATTACCTGCCCATTTGAGGACCCATGGCTGCTGCGCGCTGGAAGACCTTGGCGATGCAGAGCCCGGTGCCATGAGCGGCAGACGGCTCGACAAAGTGCAAGATGGACGGTGCTGGGGACGATGCCAATGCTGGGGATCATGCATGAGACCGAGGAGTTCCGGCGGGAGTTTGGACCACGACGAAGTCGACGTCATCTATCTCCGCTTGCACGCTCGTCCTGCCGATGATATTTTCTTTAGAAAGATTTCCTCTCTTGATTGATTGAGCTGCAAGGAATTACGTGCCGGTACGGGGCCGATATATATAGATCGAGCTGGGCTTTAGTTTTCTGGTGTATGTGCGTGCTGCGTGCATCCCAAGGTTTTGGTTACCGAATGGGGATTTTTACCGAGGGGGACTGGTAAACGTGGTTACCACGGTTACCACGAAATTTTGAGAAAATTTCGAACAAATTTATAATTGAATTTTGAATTTAAATTCTTTCAAAATAGATATAGATAGCACTTGAACTTATATTTATCATAAAAGAGCTACTAGCTCAGTGGAACGTTGTCTACGCACATGCTGTGAGGTGCTTCCACACTTTACTATACATTGAGCGTTTGAATTCAAAAAATTCAAAAAATCAATTATTTTGCTGGAAATGTGCATTTACCAAGGGGGACTAAAATATGCGGTAACCATGGTAAATCTTGAAATTTCGAGTGGTAACGAAAACCCTGGTGCATCCTACGGTTTGGGTCCAGAACGGAGAAGAACTCCTGTTTGGAACACACACAAGAAAGCTGGATAAAACTCCAAGAATCTCCGTGGGCTCGATATATTGTATTCTCTTCGAACACAGACCAGAGCTCCCTCCTCATGGCGCGCTTCTAGTATATGTATATAGTAAGTAAAGTCGTGCCTCCTGGTACAATACAACTGTCAAATCCTATGTCCAGTAGACCAGTAGATTAATCAACTAGATGGGCATTAACATGGAGGACGTGTCAGCTTTCGCTATGGTCTGAGCTCCCGCCGGGTTTCATCGGCTCCGTCGTGACCCGCCTCCCGACCGCCGGCGATTGTGCCCACTTCTGAGCCGTCTGTCGCTCCTGGCGATCGGCGATGCGCCACCATGGCTCCCAAGCATGGCACTCACCACCATGGGTCGTTCTCCCTGACGGGTGCTGCCTCAAATCCTTCTAGGGCCGCTCGGAACAATTGAGTCGCTCCGCCAGCTTCCCCAAGAAAGAAAATGTGTTGCCTCTACCGGTAGCTGGCTTGTTCTCGACTGCGTCGATGCCGATAAAAAGCATAGATGTCTCTTACATAATCCTTTCACCGGCACAACTATGCCGGTTCCTGAGCTGGACACCATCTTCGGCCATGTGTTAGAGACTTATTTGGTCAACAAGGTGCTCAGACGATCATGCCTTGATGATGTTGTTGCTCTCACGACCTCCGACCGCCCGAATTACCCGCTGGTCTTGGCTAGAGCCAGGAAGGGTGAAGACCATCTTTGATGATGTCATGCATCTTTGTATGCATCATTGATATTGCGTTCTTTGGAGGCAAATTGTGCGGCATCACTAAGGCTGAAGACCTTTACATTTTCAATGTTGTCTTTGCCGATGACGGCATACCCATGGTTACTAGTGCCCAATGCATCATAGACCACTCGACAAGTAATGTTGATGAAGCATATTGAGAAAAGTGGAAAGGTAAAACAAATTGCTGCCGCTCTTGTCTGATTCAATTACATATTGAGAAACAAAAAGGTGAAAACTCTGCTACGAACGGTAGTAGAGAATTGGCTCTCCAAGCATTGTTTTTATATTTCTTGGACATGGGTTTGAACTTGGAGGAAACATTTGTAACATGCTAGATATCTACAATTTTGACCTAAATGTTTCAGTGAACATTCGTTTTTTGCATATACTCCCATTGGAAGGGCCGGCATCGTAGCACCGCAAGCCATGTGAGCACATAGATTTTCTCCTCCCGTTGCTTTGGAAGATGGTAGCACCACAAACCTACAAACCATGGGAGCACAAAATAGTCCCCAAAAGCATAGTTGGATAACCATATATATTGATCTAGTCTAAAGCCCTCTGTTACGTGCTAGTACATACCTAAAGCTAGCTACAAATACACAAGAACAAATACCAGTTGTTATTTTTGAGGTTCCAGAGTAGATGGTCATGAGCAACCTATTCACTTATGTTTCGGTATTTGTTTCCGAGTTTTTTGTATTCAGGTTCCGCGAAAAAATGGAAACAAAATATGATAGCACACAGTCCATCTAATTTCGCTCGTGTATATAATTCAAAGAGTAACATGCGCCACTGCTATATGTCCCGCTTGATGTTCAGTATGATGGAATCCCCGAGTAAGAACAAAAATATCTATGTAGTGAACATTTTTTCAAGTGTCGCATGGGTTCAGCCCATTTGGCATTGATCGCCCTGATTGCCCAAGGAAAGCGTTCTCCGATAGTTTACCCGCTCCCCTCTTCCTTTGTGTCTCAAATAAACTAAAACTCACACTTTGGCTGCATTCCCTCTCCGGGGTGCTCCGCATTTCGTGTACCAGTTCATGAAAACCCTCAGCCCCTCAAAATTAAATGTACATTGTTAGTCCACGTCATGAGTATTCAGTATTTTCCAAAAATATTATGTACGTATTTTTAGGGGTTTATAATGTGCGTATATATGATATATACCCTGAGAAAAAGGTAAAACAGCCGCTATTTATTAAGCATTCAGCCCAATGTAACCCGCTCACCCACCCACACCACATGGCCCAGTGGCCCAATCTGCCCTCAAGCCCAATGCGGAAATCCCCAGCGTCTCTACCACCGGCGTCCGTCGCAACCAGGAAATTTGAAACCTAAACACGGCACGGCGGCCGGTGGTGCGCGGCGGCGCGGGCATTCAGCGTGGCGTCGCGGCGGCTTCTGCGCTCCGGCTCGGTCTGCAGGCCGCGTTGGGCAGCGCGCCCGCAAGCCCAAGGCAGCAGCGGTCGAGCGGCGTCAGCTTCCCCCTTCTTCGTCGCTCCTGCAGCAACTCTGTATGTTCGGTTTGCTGCATAACCATCAGGATTAATTAGCAACTGAGGCTTGTTTATATTCTAGTTGATCTTACTGCTGGTCACATACTTGTTTAGATTCAATTGCTTAACTGAATCCAGTTTAGTACTACTCTGTTATATACATTGCTTTTTATTCTCTAGAATCTGCAGTGCTAATTTCTCAGAATTAGTATTTTCCTAACTAGCACATTGATCTGGCAAGATAGGTTGTCGGTTGGAACCTAGCCTTGTGTTTAATATTGCCATACATAATCGTTGATCCTACTAGGATTGCCGTGACACGATTTTAAGCTAGTACATGTCCATCATGCTTACAGTTAATGTTGGAATAATCAAGCTTTTGAGTTTACCAACGCTAGTAGTTGAGTTCAGTTCTGTGAATGGAAACACGCCAGACTTGTTTCCCTAAACTCCCATCTCTCAGTTGTATCTTTTTTTTTTGCTATGAACAAGCAACTTACTTAGCAGTTGGAACACTATTTAATTTTTGCATGTATTGCAATTTTAGTGATATGTGGTATAATCCACCCTAACTTAGGCTCCTCGTCTTTTGGAAATGAGTAAATTTATTTTTACCCCATGATTCACCCTTTTGACAGATTTTACCCGTTTTTTGAGAAAATCCTCAATTTATATCCCCCGTTTATCACCTGCGTGCCACATTTTATCCCCTTGTGATAGAATTGACCCCCAATTTGGTGCTGATTTGGCATGCCATGTAGGCGGTTCAATACAGTCATGCTCTGATTGCCAAACACGTTACACTCATTAAGGTTCAGTACTTCATTAAAATCACTGAGTGCAATCCGGGGCAAGTTTCTTGTAGCAGCAAGACCCTTAATACCACCTCTTTGGAATTTGTGCCTCACCATAAACAAGAGTTACACTCCACGGTTCAGGACCAACACCATCTATCTTAGCTCGATGTGATACTAGGAATAACTTAAAACTTCGAGCTTTATTGAATTGTTTCAAAAGAGATCAAGTTCACCACACCTACTGGAGCTACTAAATGCAAAACTACAATGAAAACCCAAATGTGGCAGGCCATTCAAGCATTCTGTCGCACTAGCCTACCACCCCTTCCTACTCACTAGATCGGTATCGCGCCTTGGCGAGAGGGTGCCAGTCCCAATGATATGGGTGATAAGGTAATGCTCAAGTTAGTAGGAATCCTAGTTTAGTGTACGTATTCAAACAAGACAACGAAATAAAAGAAAGAGAAAACATTCACTTGTAATAAAAGCAAGTCATCATCGAGTTCAACACCATCATGAGATTACAAGTCAACATCAAGTTTATTGAGTTCAAGGGACCACAAAAGATAACCACTTGACATTAAGCTCAGTACTAAGAGCGTGAACATGAGAGCAATTACTAAGAGTTGGAACATAATAAAAAAGAAATAGGGGGCGCGGCTTGCCGCGCGTTCCCGAAAGGCGAGCCAAAGGATAGGACATTGAGATGTTAATGGATATGACATTAGCATCTTATAAACTTATATCATATCGATAATTGTTTAGAGTTAATAAAGTTTGGATGTAAAATGCATGTAGTTACATATAGGAATTACTCTATCTGGCATACACAGCGATATGATACGATCATAATATATACATTGTGCAAGAACAAGTCGTGTGGAGCTACAGAAGTTCTGGATTCTAAATCCGTGTAGTTTCAATGTATAGCAGCATAGCAAAGGGGATCCATGTAGATACAAATAACAATTACTCTATTTGGCATACATAGGGACGATCACAATATAATTCATTGGGCAACAACAAGTCTTGTGGAGTCACAAAAGTATCTGAGACCACAATACACGCACGCACACAGTCCGGGCACCCAATCCACACCGTAGAGCGGATAGTCCAATGCATTCCATCCGAGAACAGCATGAAATATTATAACTACATCTGATCAGTAGATTAGAAGATTTTACAATCTACATCAGTCTTTTTGCTTCATACTGGGCAATTTATATTCGGAGCACATATCGAATGCTAAGATAATACTTGGAAAGCAACATGGTGCTAGATAGTACAACATAACCACTACCTTCCAAGACCCCCTGCTCTGCAGTTTACTTTATAGTAAATAAATTCTTACAGTTAAAGTGCCACATCCATGACCTTTTTTAGTAGTCCATCAAGAGAAAACTTGTGCTTGATGGGATACAGAGATATGTTTAGCAGTATTCCCTACAAAAGTATGCTAGCTTGACAATTAACTCAACACATATGTGGTAACTACTTCTTTGGCATCCATTACAAGGTTCAGGAATTGTTCTACGGATCAGAAGGAAAGGCAATTTCATGGAGCACTTTTTTAGATTATTCACGTGAATATTTCCAATGCATTTGAATGTTCTAGTTGAGTAATTGGTATATTCTAAGAGAGATAGGGAAGTAGCCCAAAGGGTACTAAAACGTCAAGGAAGTCGGAAGATACAAGTTTTTTTAGTTATAGGTAAGAAAAGCAGCAAGGTAATAGGCCAAACATGAAAGGCGCAGTTGGAGGAACGCGATTGGCGGGAGACATAACAAAGGGACAATGACAGGACAAGCAGGAAGCGGCAATGCGACTTGGAGATCATTACATTCCTGCACAAGATATATGATGTTGTTAGAAACATATGAGACACTGAGGATAGGAGAGGCTTGATCCAGACCTGAAGAACGCGGCTTCAAATCGAGGAGAGGAACCAGAGAGAAGGGGGCAAATGGGAGGACGAAGGGGCAAGCCAGCCATCCTCCCACACCTCATCGACACACGGGCCAACCGGCGTCCACCACGCACAGGGCAAAACAGGAAAAACCGAAAATGGCCCCGGCGGGTCATGCTAATTATCGGCGGTGGCAACAGATATTTGCCCGCTGGACCACGCCGACAGGCCTCATAGAACACATTGCCAGACACGGTCACTGACAAAGACGGCCCACAAGCGAGTTACCCCACATGTTAGCGAGTCTCGATCGAAACCAGCTGAGTGAGCAAGAATAGAGTGAGCAAGAATACAGGGGCGAGGCTTCGATCCAACGGCGCAGGTCGTCCGGGAGCAAGATCGAATCGATGGAATCGCATCAAGGAATCGATCCGACGGCCACCAGTGCCTGAGCTCTGAGAGCGCTTTTCTTGCAATAGGATACATGGCCCAGTAGCCCAGTCTCCCCTCAAGCCCAATTCTCAAGTCACACGAAATTGGAACCCTATCCTACAAAAGGAAAAAAAAGGGGAAATCCGAACCCTAACCACGGCATGGCAGAAATGCCCGGCGGCGCGCCTGCGTAGGCATCCGTCCCGGCGCCGCGGCAACGTCCTCGCCCCTCTGTCCTCAGGCCCTGTCTTGGCGGCAGACCGTGCTTGGCAGCCTCCAAGGCCGCACCAGGCGAGCGTCGCCGTCTCCTCCCATTATCCGTCGCGCCTGCAGCAACTGAGCGCGAGCGTCGTCGACCCACATCGAACACCAACAAGCAACATAGGAGTAAGTTGATTTGGTTTCCTATTTCAGAGTCGAACAATTTTTTTATCAGTTGCATGAATCTATGCCCAAACATGTGCTACATCTATTGTACAATTAGTTGTACTGCTTGTTCACATGCTTGTTTAGATTTGTTGCTTAAATTGTTTTTTTCTATCTCTAACATCTAAAGTGACAATTTTGTAGAATAAATCTTTTCCTAGCTAGCATGTTGATTTGGTAAGAAAATACTTTAATTGTCAGTTGGACCTTAGTATAGTGCATAGTATGCCAGACATAATCGTTGATCAAATTAGGACAGTCGTAACTCAGTAACCATGACTATAAGTTATTGCATCCTCATCATGCTTATCTTTAATGTTGGAGTAATCAAGCTTTTCAGCCTATCAACACCAGTAGTCAAGTTCAGTTCTGGTAATAGAAACATGCCGGCTTACTTGTTTCCTAAAACTCTCATCTTTCAGCTGTTGCTTATTCTTTGTTTTGCCATGAACAAGCAACTATGCAGTGCACAATTTAATTTCTACATGTAGTGATATGTGGTAGAATCCATGCTAATTTAGGCTCCCCGTCTTTTGGAAATGTTACAACAGTTTAATCTGGATTCTGAAGCAATGGGCTGCAAAAAGGCCAAGGCAGAAGCTACATCTGTTCTGAGTTCAGACAGACTAAGCAGTCTACCCCCAAAGATAAAAGGCAACATCCTCTCCCGTTTGAATGTCAGAGAAGCTGTTAGGACTAGCACCTTATCGAGTACATGGAGGGATGCATGGACAAATATGCCAAAAATATCTTTGCGCGATAGAAATTTTACGCGAACCAGGTTTGTTACGTTGGTCGATATGGTGCTAGCACTCCACAAGGGAACCATAGAAGAGTTTAATATATCAGGTGAAAAAAGTTACCACGATGAGTTCGCTAGGTGGATGCTCATGCTGTCAAGGAGATCACCAAGGTCAGTTACAGTCAAGTTGAACTCAGGGCCAAGGTATAAGATTTCCTCACGCGTCTTTTCCATCGGTGATTTGAAGTTTCTGCAACTGGAAAACTGCATCATCAGCTTGCCCCGGGCATTCCAAGGCTTCAAGAGCCTAACTTACCTGAGCCTAAACAATTTCTCATCCACAGACAGGGATATCCAAAATCTGATCTCATTCTGCCCCGTACTTACTGATTTGATATTAACTACTTTTGAGGGCATCAACCAACTAAACATTCACGCTCCTAAGCTAGAATATCTTAGTGTTTATGGGGACTTTGAAGACATTAATTTGGAGGCCCCTAATCTGAAGGTGGCCATCCTTTATCTAGATCACCAAGCTAAAGCATATCAATCTGTTCCAATTGCACATGACAAGGAAAACCATATCAAGAAGTCATTGGGAAGCCTAAGTGAGATCAAAATACTTGGAATCACTGGTAGTTTCATGAAGGTGAGCTATTATTTCCTCCAGCATTGCTATGTCTTCTTCTGCCTGCTGACTAATCTGTGTTGCCATTTCCCCCTTGTTCAGTATCTATCAAAAGGGCGTATACTTACAAAGCTCCCTGCTGTGTTTACACGCCTCGAGAATATTTATCTTAATATATGCTTTTGGGACCGGAGGCAAGTCTTTGCTGCTTATTCATTATTTCAGAATGCCCCTAACTTGAAGAAGCTTGCGGTGTGGGTACGTATGCTAGTAAATCCTCTCCCTCCCTCAATCACGCACTCCATGTTTGTTGTATTTGCAACGCCTAATGAGTTGTGATTTTTTTTTTGCAGAGTTACCCTTCAAGCACATGGGATCAGTGTCAGGCGAGGATTCTAGAGCATACGTTGCAAATGCAAATGGACCATCTCGTGACGGCCAGTGTTGGATGCTTCCGGGGTCTTGACAACGAAGTCGATTTCGTGGCAAAGTTACTGAGTTGGGCACCTGCTCTGGAAGAAGTGAAGATAGAATGGAAGGGCGAAACAGACTGCATCATGGTTCTTGCCAAGCTATTAGCTCTGCCGAGAGTGTCTGCCAGGGCCAAGGTCATTGTTTCATTTTGATAAGCATGCTGCCCCATCACTTTGACGATGTAATTTGCTGCTGAGTTCATGCGAATGTACCACCTACAACTAGCTGGTGGTTATATGTGTGCATCTAATACAAATCATCAGGTGGTGGTAGTGTGTGTTGTCGAGGACATTTTGTGGGAGTATTTAATGTGCCACCAGCATGTGTTTTTCTTATGAAACACTCGAGGAAGTTTTCCATATAAAACGCTATCCGCTTGTGGTCTTGCAATCAGTATTTCCATGTTTACCAATGCAATGCTGTGGGACAAATATGTGGTTATAGGAAAGAAATAATGTGATCAGGTGAAAAAACATCTCTGCCTGCTTGCCAAACAAAGCACCCTCGTGGTCACACACGACAGAGCTAAATCGTCTCAAATTATGTAGGAGGCAAAATGCCATGAAATTTGAATTGGGTACATCTGGTTGTTCTATTTACAGTCCTAAATCAGAGATCTGAACACACTCTGCTCTTTGTAGCAGCAGCTTTTACTTGGCTCCATTGATCTTAACATGCTCACGAAGGCAACATCTACACTGAGATTCTGAGGCTCCAGCACCCAGATCTGATGGAAGGAATTATAGTGAGCACTGTCACTGGGGTGATAAATCCCTCCTCACGAAGCTCACGGAACTGATGAGTGAGGAGTACAAGCCGCAGAAAGCCGTGAAGATCAAAATCGGCTCACTGAAACTCGAGCTGAGCAGCATCAATGCTTTTCTCAAGAAGTTGGCTGACAGGGAGGATCTAACGATCAGACCAAGGAATGGAGGGACCAGGTGAGAGAGATGGCCTATGAAATCAGGACTGCGTTGATAACTACATGCACAAGCTCGACCACGAGCCGGATAAAGTAGGTGGAATCATGGGCTGTATCCACAACATAATCGTAAGGTGAATTTTTTTGGAATTGTCCGCGGGCTCTCTGGAATCATGGGCTTTATCCATGACATCATCGGTAAGGTGAAAAGAATTGGAATTGCCGAGACAAGCAAGCGACAGAAGAGGTTGCAGTGGGATGATGCAGCCATATCTGGGAATCAAAGATAACCATTGACCCTCGATCGAATGCCTCCACTTTATGCCGAGGCTGTTGATCTTGTGGGTATTGATGCTAAAATAGATGAACTCATTGAGTTGGCGACCGACCAGGAGGGGAAACAGTTGAAGGTGGTGTCAACTATTGGGTACGGAGGCTTCAGCAAGACAGGCACTTGCGGCCTAGGTATACAGAAACCTTAAAGGGCAAATTGTCAGGTAGACTTAGTGCGTTTTGTTGAACATTCGGTGGGTGTACTTAATGTGATTTCCGTGCTGCCATTCCTCAACAACGTCAGTTCAACTCTGCTGTTTTGTCCCTGTGTTCTGTGTCCATAAGAAGCGATCACATTTGGGAAGGCACCTTCATGTTGTATCAACAAGATGAGAATCACAGACATCAAGTTGTACCTTCGTATTGTACATTCTGCATGTGATGCAGCATGATAATGAGACCGGAGTAGCTCATGCCTGAACCAGTCTAGTATTGGAAATCAAAGCATTCATCAGATTGGCTTACATTGGTTTCAGGTTGGAATGAATGTTTACAAAACTTAACCAGAAAAAAACAAAGAAAAACATGTGGTTCAGACCACTAGCTCGGGGGGAAAGATCCATGTTAACACACATATATATCGAATGTTTGCTGGTTTGACTCATTCATACTTTGGGATCTCAAGTTCAACATCTTGCCCGAGTCGACGAAAACTATCACCCTGTTTATCTACTCCCAACCAGCCGAAACAGACTTTCAAAAGGGCTTTCTAATGAAAATCCCATCGCCATCTAGACCACCCGTCATAGGCACCCACATGCTTGTGCGGACATCTGCCTTGAATACGTCCACCTTGCGGGTGATGCCAAGACGGCTTGAAGGATATTGCACTATTTGCCACCCCACCATGAGTAACCTCCCATGCGATTCAACAAAGTACCTGATGGCGGTGAGATGATGATCGTCTTCTTCCCCCCGATATATACTCGATGCCATTATTAATCATGCAACTCTCTTCTGGAAGTGTATAACAACCATCAGCCTCTTCACCCTCTTTTTTAAGCGCCTCATCATGGTTGTTTTCCTCAACCACATGATTTTCATCATCTTTTGCCTCCTTATCTTTCTTGTAACTATACACATTGGAATTACCATCGCCTCTTTGTCCTCTTGTTTAAGCGCCTCGTCATTTTCCTCGTACTCACCTACATTTTCATCATTTGCCGCTTCCTCATCGTCATCGTCACACCATACACTAGAATCAGCATCGCCCTCTTGTTTAAGTGCCTTGCCATTCTCCTTATCCTCACTCCCATTTTCATCATTACCGTCCACCTCCTCTTCGTCGTCACTCCACACGTCGGAATCATCATAGCTGCACACACTAGAATTATCATCGTCCACTTGATCGACACTTCGGAATCGTCATCACTGCGCACACTAGAATTATCATCGTCCATTGGATTTTGAGTGATGCGCTTGATATTGGTGACTGCCATTGTAATCAACTTGTAAGGAGAACAGGTTCTCATCCCGATTGATTCCATAAATTATGTCTCCAAGGAATGTAATATCAACAATGCGAGGTGAAGGTAGCAAAATATAGCTCGGGCCACCAGACACCCTTCCATGGGTGGATGATTATGATGGGGCAGTTTGCGTCATTCGTAATGAAGACGACAAGGTCATTCGAAGTCGATCATATGAGCACCTTCGGATTTGAAACCACTCTGGGACATTGCCAATGACGGAGTCAAGCTCAAGCAGCCACACGGTGGTTATGGAGAAAGGGTCGAGCTGGAGATAAGTGTGTCTCTTCTTGGCAGTGCAGTCAAGGGCGAGCCAGCCATTGGCAGACCCAACACAATGCGCATTATGGGTGAGATGCGGTGCCAATAGCGGTTGCGGTCAAATGGAGCAATAATGTTCCATTCCTAGTCAAGGACACACGGCAGCTAGCACTTCAGCGGACCTTGACTATGCAGTGTACGATGCCACAAGTGACAGATGGCTCGACCGTGCGTGAGATCGACGGTGCTTGGGACCATGCCTATGCCGGGGATCATGCCCATGCTGGTTAAAATTCGAAAGTGTTGTCTTTTGTTATACCTGACGCGGTTATTGTCTTTTCTGTAGTTTACAATATGCATGTTTTTTACGTGGTTATAAGAGTCTTCAAAATATATACTTAAAAAGAGTCTTCACAAAATAAAACTTTTAAATCGATTGAAGATATTGCCCATGAAATTGTGTGGGTGCAGGCTATTGTGCTATTTCGGTACTAGAAGTGTTAAACGCTTCTTGGTATATCTAAATACGGTGGTATTTGAATACTGTATTATGAAAAGAAAAACTTATATCCAAAGGAACAAACAAACCCTCGCACGAATCATTACAGAAGATATACCATTTTCTTATGACCATGACTTGTGTTGTTTAGTCATACTAGCACATATGCCCGTGCGTTGCAACGGGAGAAGAGAAAATCCTCGCACGCTCCCAGTGACCTATCCATGTTACCACTCTCTTCGCCACCATGGTCACATTGTCCACCTCACGACAAACATGACAACAAACATGACAATCTCAAGGCAATGAGCTTGGTCATCAGACTCTAGCACGCTGCTTTCGAAAGACCTTACGGTGTGTAGCAATGGAAAACGTTATCCCCATATACCCAGCCTCGTCTTAAAGAGCAGAATACATCTGATAAATATCTACCTAACTTTTTTGTTAGAGTGAACAATGCAAATTATGTCAGCTATGAATAATAATATAATTATTCTTAAAGCTAGCAAAAGTTTGATTAGCTGTTACCACTGAGACAAAAAGTTTGGAATTGAAACACGTATTATTCAGTACATCCAAATATTCAAAGTGACGGTGGAAAGTGTTGTTGTCGTCCAGCCCTAGCTCTCGCCCACCTCTCGCTCTCTCTCGCTCTGTGATGCGAACCGAGGTAGAAGAAGGAAGAAAAAGACATAGGTGGACAGTGGACTTTGCCGGCACACGAACGCCGCGGCCGCAACGACGGCCGTTTCCCTCAAGCTCGAACTTGAGCACCACTCCACACTTGGCAACACCATTACACGGGGAGTCTTATATCCCAGGGACGCATTGGGCACGCACCCACGTCCCTGCCCACGTTGAGCACCCGTCCAGCCCGCTCCTACCGCGCCCACCCCGACATGCACGCACACGTCCGGGCGCGGCGAGCCCGCGATGGACTAGCTCAACGCACTCCCTCCCCGCGCGCCAACGGCTACCTCCACACACACCCGTTCAGCCACATGGACAGGCCCATGCGCCACACACACGCACACACGATGCGCTCAACGCTGCTGGCGTCCAACAGCCACAAGACTCGGACGCAGCACACACCATAGGCATGGCTTGCTGCTAATAGTCACGCCCCAAGCCATGACCTTGCACATGTTAGGCTCGTCATCGACGTCGCGCCATGGCCACTCCTACGGCCTCGTCGACGCTTGACGTTGCACTCCGCCATGATCAGCATGCCCCGCACTCCCTAGCCAGCACACCCGTCGCGCTCGAACGCGAACGACGTGGCGGCGACGTGGTCACCTCCTCGGCGATCGACCCCGTGCTCCACACGCCCCCAGCTCGCGGCCTTGATCACGCACCAACGCGATCAACGCGGCCAATCCAGCATGCCCAGGAGCTTCGTCTTCTCCAAGCCGAGCCACGCCCTGCACGCCCCGGCTCATGCACACGATCACGCACGACCCGCCGTGGACCCGACGTACCCAGCGCGCCTGGCGCGCGCCCATACACGCGCCCGACGCGACAAGCTCGTCGCCATGGTTTATTACCCTGCACCGCTTTAGCCTCAACCGCAGCGCAGCGCCTCCACGGTTGTTGCGCCGAGCCGCCGCGGCCTCGGCGACACCACGCAGGTCCTCCGCGACCTCCTCGTCTCCGCGATCGCCGCTGCTCGTCGCGCGCACGGCATCACGCCACATCGCCGTGGACTCGCCGCGCGTTGCCGACGCCACGCGCTCGCCACGCGCCGTTGCCAAGACCTTCATGTCCGCCGCGCACCGCGCGCGCCGCGGACGCCGCCGCGCGCCACGACCGCCCCTCGAACTTGGCTCTGTATACCAATTGTTGTTGCCGTCTAGCCCTAGCTCTCGCCCACCTTTCGCTCTCTCTCGCTCTGTGATGCGAACTGAGGTAGAAGAAGGAAGAAAAAGACACAGGTGGATAGTGGACTTTGCCGGCGCACGAACGCCGCGGCCGCAACGACGGCCGTTTCCCTCAAGCTCGAACTTGAGCACCACTCCACACTTGGCAACACCATTACACGGGGAGTCTTATATCCCAGGGACGCACTGGGCACGCACCCACATCCCTGCCCACGTTGAGCACCCGTCCAGCCCGCTCCTACCGCGCCCACCCCGACATGCACGCACACGTCCGGGCGCGGCAAGCCCGCGATGGACTAGCTCAACGTACTCCCTCCCCGCGCGCCAACGGCTACCTCCACACACACCCGTTCAACCACATGGACAGGCCCATGCGCCACACACACGCACACACGATGCGCTCAACGCTGCTGGCGTCCAACGGCCACAAGACTCGGACGCAGCACACACCATAGGCATGGCTTGCTGCTAACAGAAAGAAGAAAAAAAAATATAAGAGCATTCTTTATAAGAAAACTACATAAAATATCATATGGCCCTAGCCCAATAATTACGCATAAAATCAAGTGAAACATCTATTTAATTCTCTTGTAAAAATGAAGGATTTAAATAAACAAAAAACAAATTAGTGAGAAAAACAACATAGACCATTTAATCAATCACTTTTTTCATGCACGTCTTCCTCATACCTCCCCGCAAAAAGATTGTTATAGTTAAATATATTCAGTGCCTGTTCGGTTCCACTCCACTCCCTCAACTCCGCTCCCGGAGTGGAGCAGGCTGTAGCTCGTTTTCACAGAGCGGCTAAAGCCCAGCTCCACAACTCCGCAGAGTGGAGCGGGGCGGAGTGATTCCAAACAGGGCTTCAGTGATTCAAATACACATTAGTGGAATACAAACCACATAGCTAGTACATCCACTTTAGTGCACTTCAATTGAAAGAGTCAAGCACAGATGAGAATAATGAATAGATCGACCTAAGAAAGTAACAGTTTGGACCCGATAAATAATAAAAAACATAATAAAATATGATGGCTACAATTTTGAAGAAACTACATAAACATGGATGTCCACATGCCACCAATCCTTGTAGCAGTCACAAAATCGTCTATCTCGTAAAGACTACCAAATAACGGCAGTGGTATTTACCGACCAAATGGCGGCCTTCCGAATCGTTCCATCACGTGGCTGGGCCAAAGATTTTTCCATTCCATTCCTCATCCCTTGTCATTCTCCCTTAATGATTCGCAGGACACTTCATTGATACCTAGGAACTTGAAAGAGAGATATAAATTGGATGGATTGAATATAAGAAAACAAGATGGGACCTATTTAATCCCCGCAAAAAAGATGGGACTATTTAATAATTTCAGGCCAGATAATCGATTTAATGCGGCTGCGTTGTTAAACGGGCTGAGGCCAGGTGGTCGATTAGCTGGACCGGCCTCATTGCAGTGAAACCTTATTTCCACATACCCACTCCTGTATTAAAAGAATTAGACCCTTAGTTTAAACACAAATAGCAGCATAGCCGAGCTGGTTAGCCCCTTGTCTATCAACCCAGTATTCCAGAGATCAAATCCTGCCTTTCGCATCTGTTTTTTCTGGTTCAGAATTTTTCTTTTTCCCGGACGAGCCAATACAGGTAGCACTTACGTAGCGACATATAGGGACCGGACACGGACGAAAAACTTGTGGTCCCATCATGGACAAAAAAAGTGGAGAAATAATCCTTCCTTTAATATTAGGTAAAGATAAAGATAAAGATATTGGTATAGAGATACGTAAGTAGAATAGAATAACCAAAAGAAAACAGCTGCTTCAGACTACTAACTCTGGGGAAAAGATCCATGTCAAGGAATATATATCGAAGACATGATCCTTTGATGCGCTAATGCTCTCGGACCTCAGGTTGAACACCTCGCCTGTGTCATCGAACACAATATCATCCTCTTTTATCGTCTCCCAACAAGCCGAAATGGACATGGAAAAGAGTTTGCTAATGAAAATCGCATGGCCGTTTAGACTAGCCGTCATCGGCACCCACATGCCTGTGATAACATCTGCCTTGAATACGTCCACTCTGCGGGTGAAGCTGAAACCACGTGAATGTTATTGCACTAGTTGTCGTCCCACCATTAGTAACTTCCCACATGATTCAACAAGTACCTGATGGCAGGGAATGGTATAGCATTAGCTGCCGGACGACCATCGACTTCTTCCCATATATACTCGAACACAATATCATCCTCTTTTATCGTCTCCCAACAAGCCGAAATGGACATGGAAAAGAGTTTGCTAATGAAAATCGCATGGCCGTTTAGACTAGCCGTCATCGGCACCCACATGCCTGTGATAACATCTGCCTTGAATACGTCCACTCTGCGGGTGAAGCTGAAACCGCGTGAATGTTATTGCACTAGTTGTCGTCCCACCATTAGTAACTTCCCACATGATTCAACAAGTACCTGATGGCAGGGAATGGTATAGCATTAGCTGCCGGACGGCCATCGACTTCTTCCCATATATACTCGATGTCATCGGTAATTTTGTCACCCTCTTCTTTAAGTGCATAATCATCACCAGCCTCTTCGTCCTCTTGTTTAAGCCTCTTGCTTAAGCACCTTGTAATCATCCTTGTCCTCCTCCGCGCCCACATTTTCGTCACTAGTTGTCTCCTCATCTTTGTCGTTGCTCCGCACACTGGAATTATCACCGCCCATTGGATTTTGTATGATGCACTTGATATTGATGACTATGGGTACTCCATTGCCATCGAAGTCAACATGAAAGGAGAAGAGGTCCTCCCACCGAATGATTCCGTGAAATATGTCTCCAAGGAATGCAATATCGACGATGTGCGTGAAGGTAGTACAATTTGGCTTGGGCAACCAAACATCCTTTCCTGGGCGGATGAAAATGATGGGGCAGTTTGTGTTGTTGGTCATGAAGACGACAAGGTCATCCGAGTCGACCGTACGAGCACCTTGCGCATCTGAAACCAATTCAGGGCATTGCCGATGGTGTCATCAAGCTCAAGGAGTCTTACGGTTTTTCTAAAAAATGGGGTTGTGCAAGAGATAGGTGTGTTTCATCTTGGCGCAGGTGCAATTCATGGCGAGCCAGCCATTAGAAGAGCCGACGCAGGCCGCATTATGGGGGATGGAGGGGATGCGATACCAGTTGCGTGATCGAATGAAGCAAAAACATACCCTTCCAATTTGAGGATCCATGGCTGCTGGCACACCGGAGTACCTTAACGATGCAGAGCCAAGCGCCACTACCGGCAGAAGGCTCGACAACATGCAAGATGGACTGTGCTGGGGATCATGCTGGTGATGAGGCCGAGGAGTTCCGGTGGGAGTTCAGACCACGACGAAGTCGACGTCATCTGTCGCGGCTTGCACACTCGTCCTGCCAATGATCTTGTCTTCTTTAGAACCCTTTCCTCTGTTGAGTGATTGAGCTGCTATGAATTATGTGCCGGTACTGGGCCAATATATATAGATGGAGCTGGGCTTTAGTTGTATGTGTGTGTTGCGTGCATCCTATGGTTTGGGTCCAGAAGGCAGAAGAATGTAGAAGTGCATGCTCTAGCCAATGCAACGAAAAAATCGATCTGATGGAAGAGACTAGGCCCCCCCCCCCTCATGTGTGGCTCCCTCAAGCCTAAACGTAGATTGAAATTGGGCTGCAATTTAATTGCGCCAGCCGGGTCTTGAACTCGAGACCTCTTGGCTCTGATAGCATGTAGAAGTGCATGCTCTAGCCAATGTAACCAAAAGACCGATCTGATGGAAGAGACTAGGCAGCACATTTTACATCAACAAAGAACTCCTGTTTGGAACACACTGGATTAAATTCCAAGAATCTACATATTCTTTTCGGATACGGACCAGAACTCTCTCATGGCGCGCTTCTATATGTACAGTCATATCGTGTCCACCTGGTATAATGCAACTGTCGAATCCTATGTCTAGTATTAATCAACGCCTTTCTCAGAGCATGGATCTTTACACGGCATGACCGACCCATTCAAAGCTGAACTTCTAGCCTTCCGGGAAGGAATAATATTTGCTCAACTTTGAGGTTTCTACGAAAAAGGGTTAACGCCCGCTATAAACCAACAGCTAGGGGTGGAGCCAGGATTTGAGCATAGGGGGGGGGGGGGGGGGGGGGGGGGGGGCGAAGAAGACAACAATTATCACTACTGGAAAAAAATTGTACGTCAAGTACTTTTAGGTATGTAGATTTTTAGTAGTTTGGTTGTAGCACTAACACAAAAAAAACACATGGAAGAAATGCTGAATCTCATATGGCGTACTTTGGATTCTACTAGCTTGCTGTGTAATTTCTACTTGCGCCAGAATATTTGGTCGGCAGTTTGTATGCTAAATATATTGGAATATTAGTTGGGGATTACGTATATAGCCAATATGTAATTTATAACTGACCAGACAAACAGTATCTAGCGTCTAGCAGTTTTATACCGATCTACTAATAGTAATAACATGTGATATCCCAGGCATGAAACGTAATACGATTACCTTAGATCCAGAGCTAGTCCTATAATGTTGTTCTGATAGTTAAATTTCAGCGCCTGACACATGGATATCATCGAGGTGTGATGGCCGACGAACACACCCATCACTATCGGATGCTGGCGATGCCTTAGCACACGGGGGCGATCGACGAACACACACATCCCTGCCAGATGCTGGTGATGCCCTAGTGCACGGGGACGGCGGCTAGTAGCCTTTTTTTAGGGTTGCGACGGCGGGTAGTCGAGCAACGAGCGAGTAGGCGCAGGTGGATCCGATCCAGAAATAACCTTTCCATCTAACGGGCCCAAGCCTTTGTGTGTTTGGCTTCTACATCCCCCCCCCCCCCCCCCCTCCTGAAAATCGATGGGGGTGGCCGAGTGATCGGGGGGTCTGGCCCCGCTCGCCCCCCTGGCTCCGCTCCTGGCAACAACACCAAGAATCCAACAAGTCAGTTCAAAGTAGTCTCAAATCATCGCTGGGGGCACAGCAAGACAAGCCCCAAACAAAGAGAAAAAAGAAACTAATCCGGCTCAGGAGGGGGTGGCGGCGGTGGTGGAGCTAATGCTGCAGCCAAGGAGCGGAGACCCGTGATGATGTTGTCGATGACGTCCCGATCGCGCCGCTTGCTAAGCGGTCTCTATAGCTGTAAGAAGCCACACATTTTGTAGATTGCATCAGTCACACGACAAGGAATCACGCGTTCGATGACTAGTTTATTGTGGATGCACCAGAGGGTCCATGCTAGGGTACCCATAGCCACCCAGGTGGGGGCACGTCTAGGACTGGGGAGCCTAAGGATCTCCCCGAACAAGTCCGGAAGGTTGTCGCGGCACCAATCGCCACCAATAACCTCCCGGAAGCAGTTCCAGAGGAACTACGCTGCCAGGCACCGGAAGAAGATGTGGTTGCAGTCTTCCGGTACCATGCAAATGAGACAAAGGCTGTCCCCAGGACCATTACGCTTACGCATCTCCATGCCCGAAGGCAGTCGGCCTCGAACCCATTGCCAGAGGAATATGCGGATTTTCAAGGTAACTTTGAGGTTTCTCACATGTGATATTGGAGACTGGCTGGTTAGAGCTAGGTAGTCTATGGCAATCACGCAGCAACACTTGGTCAGTTGCAGCGCCTATCTTGAAGGAATTAGATGATATTGGTGCCAGCTTCCCCTCTCTCTTAGTTAATCATGTCAGTAGGGATGCTAATGTTCCTGCTCACCTGTGCTCTCGTTTAGCTTGCTGGAACTGAGAGCTGGCTTGATGTAAGCCCCGAGTTTCTTATTTCGTGCCTACGGACGGATTGTAACCAAATGTTAATTTCTTAATAAAGGTCCCACTTTGATGCAAAAAAAACTAGACATGCATAAACATGGCGAGCGTACCACTCATGCTATGGCCCGAGCTCCCGTCGAATCTCATTCTCATCGGCTGTCGTGACCCACGTCCCGACCGCCGCAGATTGTGCCAACTTCCGAGCCGTTTGCTCCTCCTGGCGATCGGCGGTGCGCCACCATGCCTCCCCAGCATGGCACCAACCATTGTGGGTCGTCCCCGACGGGTGCTGCCTCAAATCTTTCCAGGGCAGCTCGGCACAATCAACTCGCTCCGCTAGCTTCCCCAAGAAAGCAAAATGTGTGGCTCTACCGGTAGCTGGCCCGTCCTCGACTGTGTCGATGCCGATAAAAAGCATAGATGTCTCTTGCATAATCCTTTCACCGGTACAACTGGGTCGTTTCCTGAGATGGACACCATCTTCGGCCATGTGTTATAGACTTATTTGGTCAACAAGGTGTTGATGCGATCAAGCCCCGATGACGCTGTCGCTCTCATGACCTCCAACCGTCGGAATTACCCGTTGGTCTTGGTTAGAGCCAGGAAGGGTGAAGACCATCTTTGATGATGATGGCCATCTTCGTATGCATCATTGATATTGCATTCCTTGGAGGCCAATTGTGCAGCATCACTAAGGCTGAAGACCTTTAGATTTTCGATGTGGTCTTTGATGATGACGGCATACCCATAGTTACTAGTGCCCAATGCATCATAGAACACTCACAAGTAATGTCGATGAAGCATATTGAGAAAAGTGGAAAGGTAAAACAAATTTTTGCCGCTCTTGTCAAGTACATATTGAGAAACAAAAAGGTGAAAACTCAGATACGAATGAATGGTAGTAGAGAATGGGCTCTCCAAGCATTGTTTTTATATTTCTTGGACATGGGTTGAACTTGGAGGAAACATTTATAACATGCTATACTAGATATCTAGAATTTTGACCTAAATGTTTCAAAGAACTTTGAGGCCAGGAACATTCGGTTTTTGCATATACTCCCATTGAAAGAGCATCGTAGCACCTCAAGCCATGCGAGCACATAGATTTTCTCGTCCCATGGCTTTGGAACATGGTTGCACCACATATCCACGAACCTTGGGAGCACAAAATAGCCCCTAAAGCATAGTAGAATAACCATATGTACTGATCTAGCCTAAAGCCCTCTTTTTTTTGAAGGGAAAGCCTATCGGTGTTTTATTTCACAGTCAAAAGAGTTACATCATTTATTACATAAGGAAGAATGAAATTGGGTGGATCTCCATCCCAATCAAATGCAGACTGAGTATCATAAGAGTGCTTCGCCAGAAGGTGAGCAACTCGATTGGCTTCCCTAGGGCAGTGGGAGAAAGAAACTCCATCAATCATCTTGGCTCTCGCAGAGCAGTCAGCTAAAGTCGCAGAATAAGGACCATAGATCTCCAGCTCCCCATTGCATGCCTGAATGAGCTCCAATGAATCGGACTCACATGTGATACGGGTGCAGCCCAACTTCTCAACTAATTCTACTCCTTTTAGCAGTGCAAGGGCCTCCGCCGAGGCAATATCAAAGGCCGTATGAAAAGGACTTGCAGCTCCTGCTACAGCCTCACCTGCACTATTACGTATGACGACCCCAACTGCACCCGAACCATCTTGGCGGAAAGCGGCATCTGTATTTAATTTATAACATCCTCGGCTTGGCTTTTCCCATGTTATTTCATGTGGTTTACTGGAATGGGAAACAGCTCCAAAATTTGATGTTAGAGCCTGAATCACAAAGGCCGTCCAGGGGGGATCTGCTACAGTTTCGCCCTTCACTACTTCCCTCCTTTGCCACCATACATACCAACACGCAATGGCTACTGACTCTTGCAATCCTAACATACCCAGGACCGGCGACTTCCTGTTTGGGTTGCAAATAATATGCTCAAGTATTACTGATCCTGACATGTCTGCAATCAGTGCATCATCAATGATATCCAGGAGCCCGAGCGCAGACCAAACCTTCCGTGCACGAGTGCATGTAAATAACAAGTGCCGAATATTCTCCGGACCCGACCGACAAATAGGGCACTGTGGTGAGACGGGTATGTGTCGCGAAGCAAGAATCGCCATGCCTGGAACTGTACCATGTAGAGCCTTCCATATAAACACCTTAATCTTACTTGGAATTTTCAGCTTCCATAAAATGTCCCACACCGGGTTCGGTTCAGCAGAGCCTTGCCCATCTTCTCTTCTAGTTCGTGCACCGAACTGATGATCCCATTCAATGTGATAGGCAGAACGTACAGAGAACAAAAAGTTTTTTTGTCTTATGCCATGCCACAAAATCTTCCTGTAGATGTGGACTCAACGGGATTGCAAGAATATTGTTCGCATCAATGGGTAAGAAAATATCTCTGATAAGTTGTTCGTCCCAGCTACCATTATGTTGATCAATCAACATCAACAGTACGCAAAATACAGTTTCCCCTCCTGGTAAAAACTTTCCTGGAATGACTATTTGGGATCCAATGGTCCTCCCAAATGTTAATTTTTTCTCCTGAGCCAACTCTCCAAATGTGTCCACGCTTAAAAGTTTGTAGTCCTGCAAAAATGCTCTGCCAGCTGTAAGAAGAGCCTTTTTTTGGACCTGCATTCAATAATTTCCCATCAGGATAATATTTCGCTCTCAAGACTTGAGCACAAAGTGAGTCGGGATTATTTAGCAATCTCCATGTCTGTTTTGAGAGCATAGCCATGTTAAATGAAAATAGATCTCGAAATCCCATGCCACCCAACTTTTTTGGAACACACATTCTCCACCAAGAAAACCAGTGCATCTTTTTTTGATCCTCAGAATCTCCCCACCAAAAGGCAGACATAGCATGATTCATCTCTTTGCATAATTTTTTGGGGATCTTAAAAACAGCCATGGCAAACACTGGAATGGACTGAATTACTGCCTTCAAGAGAATTTCTTTCGCCCCTATGGAAAGTAGCTTCTCCTTCCATCCCTTCAATCTTTCGATGATCCTTTCAAGCAAATAAACAAAACTATCACTTTTATCCAGCCTCACCATAGAGGGTAGGCCTAGGTACTTTTCAGAAATTGCTTCAGTGTGGATATTAAGTTCAATACACATCTGGGCTTTTATTTCCACATCAACATTTTTGGACTGAAAAAAATACTGCATTTGGCTTCACTAATAAGCTGGCCTGAATTAGCACAATAAGCATCAAGCACTGATCTCAACGAGGTTGCATTAATCATATCTGCCTTCATGAGTATAAGGGAATCATCAGCGAATAATAAATGAGATACTGATGGTGCATTTCTGCACACCCGAACACCCTCTATGCCACGAACCTCCTCTTGTTGAGCTAGAGCACTTGAAAGCCCTTCTGCACATAAGAGAAACAAATAAGGTGATAACGGGTCCCCCTGACGGAGGCCCCTGCTTGGCACAAACATATCTGTCTCTTGATCATGCCTAAAGCCCTCTTTTACGTGCTAGTACATGCCTAAAGCTAACTAGCTACAAATACACAAGAACAATACACCAGTTGATAGTTTTGAGGTTCCAGACTAGATGGTGATGAGCAACCTATTCACTTACATTTCGGTATTTGTTTCCCGGTTTTTTGTATTCCGGTTCCGCAAAAAATGGAAACACAATATGGTAGCACACATTTCCTTCAATTTTCACTCGTGTACAGAATTCAAAGAGTAACATGCACCGGTGAAATATGTCCCGCTTGATGTTCAGTATGATGGAGTCCCTGAGTAAGAACAAAAATCTCTATTTCAGAGAACAAATTTTCAAGTGCCGCATGCGTCTAGCCCATTTCAAATTGGTCGGCCTAATTGCACGAGGAAAGCATTCTCCGATAGTTTCCCCGCTCCCCTCTTCCCTTGTGTCTCAAATAAACTATTTCCCTCTGCACAGTGCTCCACATTGCGTGTACCAATTCATGAAAAACCCCAACCCCTGAAAATTGACCGTCCATTGTTCGTCCAATTGATGACTATTCAGTATTTGCCAAAAGATTATGTGCGTATTTTTTTAGCGGTTTATGTGCGTGTATATATTATGACAAAAAGGAAACACGGCCGCTATTTATTAAGCATTCAGCCCAATATAACCCATCCACCCACACACCACATGGCCCAGTGGCCCAATCTGTCCTCAAGCCCAATGCTGAAATCCCCAGCCTTTCCACCATCGGTGTCAGGCGCAACCAGGAAATTCGAACCCTAGACTGTGCAGGCATCCGGCGTGGCGTCGCGGCGGCGTCTACGGTCTGGCTCGGTCTGCAGGCCGTGTTGGGCAGTGCCGGCCCGTATGCCCAAGGCCACAACTCCCGGCCGGCAACACCGCCCGCAATTCCGTAGCATCGCCTTCCCCTTCTTCGTTCGCTCCTGCAGCAACTCCATATGCTCGGTTCGCTGCCAGTTTATAGTACTGTAAGAGCATAACCTAGTATGGTTAAGTTCACATACTCGTTTAGATTCAGTTACTTAACTCAATCGAGTTTAGTACTACTCTGTTATCTACACCTCCTTCCCGAATTACTTGTATTACATTTGTCTAGAACTGTAGATACAGATGCCGTATTTAGACACGTTTTAGTATTGTTTAGTCTCTAGAATCTGCAGTGCTAATTTCTCAGAATTGATATTTTCCTAACTAGCAGCAAGAAAGGTTAGTTAACTGTCGGTTGGAACCTAGTCTTGTAGTATTTTGCATGCCACACATAATCGTTGATCGAACTAGATTGTCGTGATATGGTTTTAATCTAGTACATTTCCATCATGCTTATTAATGTTGGAGTAATCAAGCTTTTCAGTTTATCAACGCCAGCAGTTGAATTCGGTTCTGTGAATGGAAATGTTAGCCTAGAACTACTCGCTAGCACTCGAGTACACTGATAGTCAATCGGCTGAAGAGCTAAGTGCTAGTACCACTTGCGCTCAAGCTCTCTAGGCTAGTACGCGCGTCCACACACACTAGTGAAGCATACACTGATGGAGCTGCACTTGAGAAAGGAGTACTACTTGAATTGATGGGAGTGGAATGATTTCCAAAGAGAGGCTTCAGCCCCTATATAGTACAGGGAACCGACTATAGTAGCTCATGGCTGACGTACACTACCTAGTGACATCACTGCTTACTGTAAGGTTGCAGGAAGCGTATAACCCTCTCGGGCCGCGTGGTTTGTATATATAGTGAATATGCCGTGGCTTACAAGTTGTAGACGATCGCAAGGATACGTCCGTGAAGTACACGAGAGAGAGGAAGAGATGTACACGCAGGTACAGAAGAAGAGATAGAAAGTAATTCAAACAGACTACCAGACCTATCTCTATCTTAAGCTATTCTCTAACATCCTCCCTCAATCCAAACCTATGAAAGTTTGTCTAGGTTTAGATTGTACATGAATTCATCTAGCCGTCTCATAGTAAGCGGTTTGGTAAAACCATCAGCAAGTTGATCTCCTGTTGGAATGAACTTGATGTCAAGTAGCTTGTGAGCTACTCTCTCTCTGACAAAGTGAAAATCAACTTCTATGTGTTTTGTGCGTGCATGGAATA
Organism: Triticum urartu; assembly: GCF_056163025.1. NCBI lineage: Eukaryota > Viridiplantae > Streptophyta > Magnoliopsida > Poales > Poaceae > Triticum > Triticum urartu. Next base: position 728,312,211 of record NC_141875.1, on the reverse strand, counting down.
CATGATTTGCTGAGAGGTAGGTTGCACCAATATTATCACACCATAACCTTGCAGCTTGAGGAACCTGAATTCCTAACTCATAAAGTAGAGTCTGAATCCACATAATCTCAGCAGTGGCATTAGCTAAAGCTTTGTACTCTGCTTCAGTACTGGATCTCAAGACAGTAGCCTGTTTCCTTGCACTCCATGACACCAAATTTGACCCCAGAAATACAGCAAATCCACTTGTAGACCTCCTATCATCAGCACATCCTGCCCAATCTGCATCTGAATAGGCACTGACAAGCATAGATGGGAACTTAATGATTTTGATTCCAAGCCCCATTGTAAATTTTAGATACCTCACAATTCTTTTGACTGCGGTCCAATGAGCTGTAGTGGGTGCATGCAAATATTGACACACTTTGTGAATAGAATAAGAAATATCTGGACGAGTTAAAGTCAAATACTTCAAAGCACCAACAACACTTCTGTACTTTGTGGCATCCTCAGGACCAAGAGCTTCGCCTACCTCAACTGTAAGTTTTTCTGTAGTTGAGAGTGGTGTACTTACAGGCTTGCAATGTTCTAGCCCCACTTTTCTGAGAATATCTGTGGTGTATTTCTCCTGTGTTAGAAGTATTCCATCTTTTATCTGTTTTACCTCTATACCAAGGAAATAATGAAGATTGCCCAAATCCTTTAGAGCAAATTCGGTGTTGAGATCTTGAAGCAAACAAGTGGTGGCATCTGAACTGGAACTAGCAACAATTATGTCATCAACATAAACAAGAACAAACATAGTAATGTTGCCTTTTTTATAAAGGAATAATGAGGTGTCTGCCTTGGAGGGAGCAAACCCAAGCTTCTGCAATTGAGTACTTAACTTGGAGTACCATGCTCTTGGAGCTTGCTTCAGCCCATATAGAGCTTTATCTAGCTTGCAAACAAAATGAGGCACTAGTAGAAAACAAAGCTTTAAAACCGGTTCGTAAGGGCCTTTAGTGCCGGTTCTGTAACCGGCACTAAAGTGTGGGCACTAAAGCCCCCCCGCCCCTTTAGTACCGGTTCGGCACGAACCGCCACTAAAGGCCCACCATTAGTACCGGTTGGTGTTACCAACCGGTACTAAAGGTTTTTTTTGAATTTTTTTGAAAATTTTGGATTTTTTTTTGATTTTTTTTCGATTTTCAATTTTCTGAATTGAATTATTTGATGATTTAGTCTCTAATCACCCCTCTTAACTGCTCAAGTGTGGATCACTCATTCCAAATCGTCTAATTTCCCGGTCGGTCACCCATCCTCTCACTCCCCCAGCCCAATCACGCTTAACTTCGGAGTTCTATTCCCCCTACTTTCCAAGTCTGCACTTGTTGTTTTCCTGAGAAATGTAAGCTGTCAATCCTATTAACCCTCAGCAGTTTAGCTTGAGCATTAGGTCACTCGTTTCACCATTTGAGTTTGAAACTATTATTCTAAAAAATTGTAATTATTTAGTAACACTAATATATCTTGAGTAAGTTTGACCATAGTTTGACCATAGTTTGACCAGATTTGACCAAAATTCAAAAAATTGAAATAATTATTTAGTAACATTAATATTCTTGAATAATTATGTAGTAACATTAATACTTCTTGAATAAGTAGTTTGACCAAAATTAAAAAAACTGAAATTTGAGCATATCTTTTTTTCCTTTTGGAATTTGAGGATTCTAAAAATTTGCAAACAGGATGCGTATTTTTGTGCTGAATTTTTTGATATATTATACGTTTTTTCCCGACATCGTGTGCAAAAGTTATAGCCGTTTTACATTTTCCCTACACTTTTTGCAAAACATGTCCAAATTTAAGTTTTCGAATTTTCATAACTAGTAGGTGTAGTACTATAACTACCTTTCGAAGGATTTTGTTTCTGAAGTTTTTATCATTTTCTTTTGATTTTTTCAAAACTGAATGACGATACACCGGGGGGGGGGGGGTAGAGTTTGAAAATTGCCTTATAGTCCCGGTTTGTGTCTCCAACCGGGACTATAGGTCAGACCCCTCTAGTCCCGGTTCATGGCACGAACCGGTACTAAAGGTTAGCCCTTTAGTACCGGTTTGTGCCACGAACCGGTACTAAAGGTGATCATGGGGCCCCGACCTGACGCCAGCCTGCCACCTCCCCATTAGCACCGGTTCGTGGCACGAACCGGTTCTAAAGGTTCAACACGAACCGGCATTAATGCATAGCCGTTCGAACCGGCACTAATGGTGCCATTAGTACCAGGCCAAAATCGAACCGGGACTAATGTGTCTGACATTAGGTCCTTTTTCTACTAGTGAGGTGTGCTTTTATTCTCATACCCTGGTGGTTGCCGCATGAACACTTCTTCCTCAAGAACACCATGAAGAAACGCGTTCCGAACATCTAGCTGTCTAAGACTCCACCCTCTGGAAACAGCAATTGATAGAACAAGTCTAATAGTAGCTGCCTTAACAACTGGACTGAATGTGTCCTCGTAATCAATGCCAAATATTTGTTTGAAACCTTTTGCAACCAATCTAGCCTTGTATCTGTCTATACTGCCATCTGACTTTCTTTTAATTTTATAGACCCATTTGCAATCAATCACATTCTGGCCCTTTTTAGGCGGTACTAGATGCCAGGTCTTATTTTTCATGAGAGCTTGATATTCATTGTCCATGGCCCGTTTCCATTCTTTATGCGCAAGTGCATCATGCAAATTATCAGGTTCACCAGTACTAGTAAGAAAAACACGTTTATGACTGTCATACCTGACTGTACCATCTTTGTATTCCTTGAGCTTAAAAATTCCCGATTGTGATCTGGTGTGTCGTGGTGGAATTGATAAGGGCGCTTGTGTTTCTGTAATGCATGGCTCGGGCACAGAAGATCCTGGCTCGGGCACAGCAGATCCCGGTGAATCCCCCTTGTCTGACGCGTCGTCAGGCTCCAGATCCAACACAGCCGACACGATAGGGGTCGGGCGAACGTCCCTGTGCGCTATCGCTGGGACCCGCGCTGGTCGGCCTGTCGTGAGCGGGACTGGGACCCGCGCTGGTCGGCCTGTCGAGAGTGGGACTGCGGAGGCCCATGTTGCCTGGGGCCCTGCTGACACTCCGGTCGGTCAAGGCCTCATCAATCGGTTGAAGCCTGCCACTTGGCAACGGGGCATGCGTCGCAGTACGCCTGGCCCCGCGATCTTCATCGGATCGAGAGCTTCGGGGACTGTCGTGCACAGGCAAATCTGCCTGATATCCAATGCCCCTTTCGTCTGTTTCTCCACACATGAAATCATAAACACATTCTATTTTTTTCCATTAGAATCAGCATTTTCTGCTACAACTTTTTCTAAACTACTCACTTGATCATTTGCTTTTAATTCTTCCCCGTGATCAGAAGGAGACAAAGGATCAGATAAAAGAGAAATTTCAGCACGAAGAAGAGCACCGACATTAGGATGTAATTTTGCAAAAGGAAAAAGAGTCTCATCAAAGACGACATCCCTAGAGATGTAGATGCGTCTGGTAGCAATTTCTAGACACTTGTACCCTTTATGAAGATTGCTATAGCCAATGAAGACACATTGGGTAGATCAAAAATCAAGCTTATGTCGATTCTAGGGACGAAGATTTGGGTAGCAAGCACATCCAAAGATTTTTACAGAATTGTAATCTGGCTTTTGATGGAACAATTTTTCCAAAGGAGTTATATTCCCCATCACTTTACTAGGTAAGCGATTAATGAGATATGTGGCAGCAATGAAAGCTTCATCCCAATATTTTAGTGGCATGGAAGCATGAGCAAGGAGGGATAATCCTACTTCAACAATATGACGGTGCTTACGTTCTGCCGAGCCGTTCTGTTGATGTGCATGATGACAAGATACATGATGTTCAATCCCAATGTCACGAAAGAAGGAGTTTAATTTTTCATACTCCCCTCCCCAGTCACTTTGGACTACGATAATTTTCTTATTGAATCGACGTTTAACAAGTTTTTGAAACTCTTGGAAGGTGGAGAAAACTTTAGATTTATATTTGAGCAAGTATATCCAAATGAATTTACTGTAGTCATCAATAAAACTAACATAAAATTTTTGTCTTCCAAAAGAATCTCTTGCATGACCCCATACATCACTAAAAATAAGTTCCAAAGGAGCATATGACACACTATGAGATTTAGGATAAGGGAGTTGATGACTCTTGGCACATTGACAAGCATCACATATAGACTCATTATCTTGACTACTTGACAGTGGAAGACTGTCTTTATTCACTACTTGCTCAACTATGACTGATGAAGGATGCCCTAATCTTTGATGCCACCTTGCCAAAGAAGGTTTGATGACGGAGTAGGCTTGAAGACGACGCTTTCGACGAAATGCTCCGGATGTGATGGGGTAAAGTCCTCCAATGTATCTACCGTGATGGAGGAGCTCCCTCGTTGCCCGATCCTTTATGAGAAAATACTCGGGGTGAGTTTCAAAGAAGACATTATTATCGGCTGTTAAACGAGACACAGAGGCAAGATTTTTGTTTGCTTGTGGGACATGTAGAACATCTTTTATTAGAAGATCATGTTTAGAAGTGGGAGAATTAATTAAAGCATGACCAACGTGATGTATGTGTTGGGCAACGTAGTAATTTCAAAAAAATTCCTACGCACATGCAAGATCATGGTGATGCATAGCAACAAGAGGGGAGAGTGTTGTCCACGTACCCTTGTAGACCGAAAGCGGAAGCGTTAGCACAAAGCGGTTGATGTAGTCGTACGTCTTCACGATCTGACCGATCAAGTACTGAACGTACGACACCTCCGAGTTCAGCACACGTTCAGCCCGATGACGTCCCTCGAACTACGATCCAGCTGAGTGTTGAGGGAGAGTTTCGTCAGCACAACGGCGTGGTCACGATGTTGATGTTCTACCGACGCAGGGCTTCGCGTAAGCACCGCTACACTATTATCGAGGTGGACTATGGTGGAGGGGGGCACCGCACATGGCTAAAAGATCAAACAGATCAATTGTTGTGTCTCTAGGGTGCCCCCCTGCCCCCGTATATAAAGGAGCAAGGGGGGGTGCGGCCGGCCAGGGAGAGGGCGCGCCAGGAGGAGTCCTACTCCCACCGATAGTAGGACTCTCCCCCTTTTCCTAGTTGGAATAGGATTCGGGCGAAGGAAAGAAAGATGAGAAGAAGGAAAGAGGCGGCTGGCCCCCCTTGCCCTAAACCAATTCGGTTTGGGCCTTGGGGGGCGCGCCCCACACTCCCCTTGCTTCCCTCTATTTCCACTAAGGCCCATATAGGCCCATTAAGCTCCCGGGGGGTTCCAGTAACCTCCCGGTACTCCGGTAAAATCCCGATTTCACCCTGAACACTTCCGACATCCAAACATAGGCTTCCAATATATCAATCTTCATGTCTCGACCATTTCGAGACTCCTCGTCATGTCCTTGATCACATCTGGGACTCCGAGCAACCTTCGGTACATCAAAACATATAAACTCATAATATAACCGTCATCGTAACGTTAAGCGTGCAGACCCTACGGGTTCGAGAACTATGTAGACATGATCGAGACATGTCTCCGGTCAATAACCAATAGCGGAATCTGGATGCTCATATTGGCTCCCACATATTCTACGAAGGTATTTATCGGTCAAACCGCATAACAACATACGTTGTTCCCTTTGTCATCAGTATGTACTTGCCCGAGATTCGATCGTCGGTATCTCAATACCTAGTTCAATCTCGTTACCGGCAAGTATCTTTACTCGTTCCGTAATACATCATCCCATAACTAACTCATTAGTTGCAATGCTTGCAAGGATTAAGTGATGTGCATTACCGAGAGGGCCCAGAGATACCTCTCCGACAATCGGAGTGACAAATCCTAATCTCGAAATACGCCAACCCAACAAGTATCTTTGGAGACACCTGTAGAGCACCTTTATAATCATCCAGTTACGTTGTGACGTTTGGTAGCACACAAAGTGTTCCTACGGTAAACGGGAGTTGCATAATCTCATAGTCATAGGAACATGTATAAGTCATGAAGAAAGCAATAGCAGAATACTGAACGATCGTGTGCTAAGCTAACGGAATGGGTCATGTCAATCACATCATTATCCTAATGATGTGACCCCGTTAATCAAATGACAACTCATGTCTATGGTTAGGAAACATAACCATCTTTGATCAACGAGCTAGTCAAGTAGAGGCATACTAGTTACAATCTGTTTGTCTATGTATTCACACATGTATTATGTTTCCGGTTAATACAATTCTAGCATGAATAATAAACATTTATCATGATATAAGGAAATAAATAATAACTTTATTATTTCCTCTAGGGCATATTTCCTTCAGTCTCCAACTTGCACTAGAGTCAATAATCTAGATTACACAGTAATGATTCTAACACCCATGGAGCCTTGGTGATGATCATGTTTTGCTCGTGGAAGAGGCTTAGTCAACAGGTCTGCAACATTCAGATCCGTATGTATCTTGCAAATTTCTATGTCTCCCACCTGGACTAAATCCCGGATGGAATTGAAGCGCCTCTTGATGTGTTTGGTTCTCTTGTGAAATCTGGATTCCTTCGCCAAGGCAATTACACCAGTATTGTCACAAAAGATTTTCATTGGACCCGATGCACTAGGTATGACACCTAGATCGGATATGAACTCCTTCATCCAGACTCCTTCATTTACTGCTTCCGAAGCAGCTATGTACTCTGCTTCACATGTAGATCCTGCCACAACACTTTGTTTAGAACTGCACCAACTGACAGCTCCACCATTTAATGTAAACACGTATCTGGTTTGCGATTTAGAATCGTCTGGATCAGTGTCAAAGCTTGCATCAACGTAACCATTTACGATGAGCTCTTTGCCACCTCCATAAACGAGAATCATATCCTTAGTCCTTTTCAGGTATTTCAGGATGTTCTTGACCGATGTCCAGTGATCCACTCCTAGATTACTTTGGTACCTCCCTACTAGACTTATAGCAAGGCACACATCAGGTCTGGTACACAGCATTGCATACATGATAGAGCCTATGGCTGAAGCATAGGGAACATCTTTCATTTTTTCTCTATCTTCTGCAGTGGTCGGGCATTGAGCCTTACTCAACTTCACACCTTGTAACACAGGCAAGAACCCTTTCTTTGCTTGATCCATTTTGAACTTCTTCAAAACTTTGTCAAGGTATGTGCTTTGCGAAAGTCCAATTAAGCGTCTTGATTTATCTCTATAGATCTTGATGCCCAATATGTAAGAAGCTTCTCCGAGGTCTTTCATTGAAAAACTCTTATTCAAGTATCCCTTTATGCCATCCAGAAATTCTATATCATTTCCAATTAGTAATATGTCATCCACATATAATATCAGAAATGCTACAGAGCTCCCACTCACTTTCTTGTAAATACAGGCTTCTCCAAAAGTCTGTATAAAACCAAATGCTTTGATCACACTATCAAAGCGTTTATTCCAACTCCAAGAGGCTTGCACCAGTCCATAAATGGATCGCTGGAGCTTGCACACTTTGTTAGCTCCCTTTGGATCGACAAAACCTTCTGGTTGCATCATATAAAACTCTTCTTCCAGAAATCCATTCAGGAATGCAGTTTTTACATCCATTTGTCAAATTTCATAATCATAAAATGCGGTAATTGCTAACATGATTCGGGCAGACTTAAGCATTGCTACGGGTGAGAAGGTCTCATCGTAGTCAATCCCTTAAACTTGTCAAAAACCTTTTGCAACAAGTCGAGCTTTATAGAACCGTCAGCGTCAGTCTTCTTCTTGAAGATCCATTTATTCTCAATTGCTTGCCGATCATCGGGCAAGTCAACCAAAGCCCATACTTTGTTCCAATACATGGATCCCATCTCAAATTTCATGGCCTCAAGCCATTTTGTGGAATCTAGGCTCACCATCGCTTCTTCATAGTTCGTAGGTTCATCATGATCTAGTAGCATGACTTCCAGAACAGGATTACCGTAACACTCTGGTGCGGATCTTACTCTGATTGATCTACGAGGTTCAGTAGTAACTTGATATGAAGTTCCATGATCATCATCATTAACTTCCTCACTAATTGGTGTAGGCGTCACAGAAACCGGCTTCTGTGATGAACTACTTTCCAATAGTGGAGCAGGTATAGTTACCTCATCAAGTTCCACTTTCCTCCCACTCACTTCTTTCGAGAGAAACTCCTTCTCTAGAAATGATCCATCCTTAGCAACGAATGTCTTGCCTTCGGATCTGTGATAGAAGGTATACCCAACAGTCTCCTTTGGGTATCCTATGAAGACACATTTCTCCGATTTGGGTTCGAGCTTATCAGGTTGAAGCTTTTTCACATAAGCATCGCAGCCCGAAACTTTCAGAAATGACAACTTTGGTTTCTTGCCAAACCACAGTTCATAAGGCGTCGTCTTAACGGATATCGATGGTGCCCTATTCAACGTGAATGCGGCTGTCTCTAAAGCATAACCCCAAAATGATAGCGGTAAATTTGTAAGAGACATCATAGATCACACCATATCTAGTAAAGTATGATTACGACGTTCGGACACACCATTATGCTGTGGTGTTCCGGGTGGCGTGAGTTGCGAAACTATTCCGCATTGTTTCAAATGTAAACCAAACTCGTAACTCAAATATTCTCCTCCATGATCAGATCGTAGAAACTTTATTTTCTTGTTACGATGATTTTCAACTTCACTCTGAAATTCTTTGAACTTTTCAAATGTTTCAGACTTATGCTTCATTAAGTAGATATACCCATATCTGCTTAAATCATGTGTGAAGGTGAGAAAATAACGATATCCGCCACAAGCCTCAACATTCATCAGACCACATACATCTATATGTACGATTTCCAACAAATCTCTTGCTCTCTCCATGGTACCGGAGAACGGCGTTTTAGTCATCTTGCCCATGAGGCACGGTTCGCAAGTACCAAGTGATTCATAATCAAGTGGTTCCAAAAGTCCATCAGTATGGAGTTTCTTCATGCATTTTATACCGATATGACCTAAACGACAGTGCCACAAATAAGTTGCACTATCATTATCAACTCTGCATCTTTTGGCTTCAACATTATGAATATGTGTATCACTACTATCGAGATTCATCAAAAATAGACCACTCTTTAAGGGTGCATGACCATAAAAGATATTACTCATATAAATAGAACAACCATTATTCTCTGATTTAAATGAATAACCGTCTCGCATCAAACAAGATCCGGATATAATGTTCATGCTCAACGCTGGCACCAAATAACAATTATTTAGGTGCAATACTAATCCCGAAGGTAGATGTAGAGGTAGCGTGCCGACTGCGATCACATCGACTTTGGAACCATTTCCCACGCGCATCGTCACCTCGTCCTTTGCTAGTGTACGCTTAATCCGTAGTCCCTGTTTCGAGTTGCAAATATTAGCAACAGAACCAGTACCAAATACCCAGGTGTTACTGCGAGCTCTAGTAAGGTACACATCAATAACATGTACATCACATATACCTTTGTTCACCTTGCCATCCTTCTTATCCGCCAAATACTTGGGGCAGTTCCGCTTCCAGTGACCAGTCTGCTTGCAGTAGAAGCACTCAGTCTTAGGCTTAGATCCATAATTGGGTTTCTTCTCCTGAGCAGCAACTTGCTTGCTGTTCTTCTTGAAGTTCCCCTTCTTCTTCCCTTTACCCTTTTTCTTGAAACTGGTGGTCTTATTGACCATCAACACTTGATGCTCCTTCTTGATTTCTACCTCCGCAGCTTTTAGCATTGCAAAGAGCTCGGGAATTGTCTTATTCATCCCTTGCATATTATAGTTCATCACGAAGCTTTTGTAGCTTGGTGGCAGTGATTGAAGAACTCTGTCAATGACACTATCAACCGGAAGATTAACTCCTAGCTGAGTCAAGTGATTATGGTACCCAGACATTCTGAGTATATGCTCACTAACAGAACTATTCTCCTCCATCTTGCAGCTGTAGAACTTATTGGAGACTTCATATCTCTCAATCCGGGCATTTGCCTGAAATATTAACTTCAACTCCTGGAACATCTCATATGCTCCATGACGTTCAAAACGTCGTTGAAGTCCCTGTTCTAAGCCGTAAAGCATGGCACACTGAACTATTGAGTAGTCATCAGCTTTGCTCTGCCAGGCGTTCTTAACGTCTACAGTTGCATCTGCAGCAGGCCTGGCACTCAGCGGTGCTTCCAGGGCGTAATTCTTCTGAGCAGCAATGAGGATAATCCTCAAGTTACGGACCCAATCCGTGTAATTGGTCATCTTTCAATTTAGCTTTCTCAAGGAACGCATTAAAATTCAACGGAGCAACATCACGGGCCATCTATCTACAATCAAACATAGACAAGCAAGATACTATCAGGTACTAAGTTCATGATAAATTTAAGTTCAATTAATCATATTACTTAAGAACCCCCACTTAAGAACCCCCACTTAGTATGTTTACCGGAGGAACACTTTGTGTGCTACCAAACGTCACAACGTAACTGGGTGATTATAAAGGTGCTCTACAGGTGTCTCCAAAGGTACTTGTTGGGTTGGCGTATTTCGAGATTAGGATTTGTCACTCCGATTGTCGGAGAGGTATCTCTGGGCCCACTCAGTAATGCACATCACTATAAGCCTTGCAAGCATTGCAACTAATGAGTTAGTTGTGGGATTATTTATTACAGAACGAGTAAAGAGACTTGCCGGTAATGAGATTGAACTGGGTATTGAGAACCGACGATCGAATCTCGGGCAAGTAACATACCGATGACAAAGGGAACAACGTATGTTGTTATGCGGTTTGACCGATAAAGATCTTCGTAGAATATGTGGGAGCCAATATGAGCATCCAGGTTCCGCTATTGGTTATTGGCCGGAGACATCGGTCATGTCTACATAATTCTCGAACCCGTAAGTTTCAATGACGGTTATATTATGAGTTTATGTGTTTTGATGTACCGAAGGAGTTTGGAGTCCCGGATGAGATCGGGAACATGACGAGGAGTCTCGAAATGGTCGAGATGTAAAGATCGATATATTGGACGACTATATTCGGATAGCGGAAAGGTTCCGAGTGATTCAGGTATTTTCAGGAGTACCGGGGAGTTACGGGAATTCGTATTGGGCCTTAATGGGCCATATGGGAAAGGAGAGCACTAGTAGAAAAGGAGCTTTAAAACCGGTTCGTAAGGGCCTTTAGTGCCGGTTCCATAACCGGCACTAATTGGTGGGCACTAAAGCCCCCCCCCTTTAGTACCGGTTCGGCACGAACCGGCGCTAAAGTGCCACCACGTGGCGTGAGCTCGCGCCCTGGGATGGGGGACCTTTAGTACTGGTTGGTGTTACCAACCGGTACTAAAGGTTTTTTTTTGAATTTTCTTTTGAAAATTTTGGAAATTTTTTTGATTATTTTTTTCGATTTTTAATTTTTGTGAATTATTTGGTGATTTAGTCTCTAATCACCTCTCTTAACTGCACAAGTTTGGATCACTCATTCCAAATCATCTAACTTCCCAACCGGTCACTCATCCCTCTCACTACTCCAGCCCGAGCACGCTTAACTTTCGGGTTCTATTCTTCTTCGCTTCCAAGTCTGCACTTGTTGTTTTCCTGACAATAGTAAGATGCCAATCCTATTAACCCTCGGGAGTTTAGCTTGAGCATGAAGTCACACATTTCACTGTTTGAGTTTTGAAACTATTATTCTAAAAAACAGTAATTATTTAGTAACACTAATATTTCTTGAATAAGTTTGACCACAGTTTGACCATAGTTTGACCACAGTTTGACCATAGTTTGACCAGATTTGACCAAAATTCAAAAAATTGAAATAATTATTTAGTAACACTAATATTCTTGAATAATTATGTAGTAACATTAATACTTCTTGAATAAGTAGTTTGACCAGATTCAACAAAATGTTTTTACAAAAAACTTAAATTTGACCATATCTTTTTTTCCTTTTGGAATTTGAGGATTCTAAAAAAGTGCAAACATGCCATAGGCGATCTCCATCGGATGCGGATTTTCGTGCTGAATTTTTTGATATATTATACGTTTTTTTTCTGACATCGTATGCAAAAGTTATAGCCGTTTTACATTTTCCCTACACTTTTTGCAAAACATGTCCAAATTTAAGTTTTCAAATTTTCCTAACTAGTAGATGTAGTAATATAACTACCTCTCGAAGGATTTTATTTTTTGAAGTTTTTATCATTTTCTTTTGATTTTTTCAAAACTGAAATGGCGACACACGGGGGAGGGGGGGGGGTAGAGTTAGAAAATTGCCCTATAGTGCCGGTTTGTGTCACAAACCGGTACTATAGGTCAGACCCCTTTAGTACTGGTTCGTGGCACAAACCGGTACTAAAGGTTAGCCCTTTAGTACCGGTTTGTGCCACGAACCGGTACTAAAGGTGATCGTGGGGCCCCAGCCTGACGCCAGCCTGCCATCACCCCTTTAGTACCGGTTCGTGGCACGAACCGGTACTAAAGGTTCAACACGAACCGGCATTAATGCATATATAGTCGTTCGAACCGGCACTAATGGTACCATTTGTGCCGGCTCAAATTCAAACCGGCACTAATGTGCTTCACGTTTGACCCTTTTTCTACTAGTGGAGAAAGGCCTCAAAGGGTGGCCGCACCCCTCCCCATGGGCTGGTCCGAATTGGACTAGGTAGGGAGGGCGCCCCTTCCTTCCTTCTCCTTTTCCCTTCCCCTTGCTTCCCTCCTACTCCTAATACTTGGAAGGGCTCCTAGTTCTACTAGGAAAGGGGGAATCCTACTCCCGGTGGGAGTAGGACTCCCCTAGGGAGCGCCATAGAGAGGGTCGGCCCTCCCCCTCCTCCACTCCTTTATATACGGGGGCAGGGGGCACCCCAAAGACACAACAATTGATCTCTTGATCTCTTAGCCGTGTGCGGTGCCCCCCTCCACCATAGTCCACCTCGATAATACTATAGCGGTGCTTAGGCGAAGCCCTGCATCGGTAGAACATCAACATCGTCACCACGCCGTCATGCTGACGAAACTCTCCCTCAACACTCGGCTGGATTGGAGTTCGAGGGACGTCATCGGGCTGAACGTGTGCTGAACTCGGAGGTGTCGTACGTTCGGTACTTGATCGGTCGAATCGTGAAGACGTATGACTACATCAACCGTGTTGTGCTAACGCTTCCGCTTTCGGTCTACAAGGGTACGTAGACAACACTCTCCCCTCTTGTTGCTATGCATCACCATGATCTTGCGTGTGCGTAGGAATTTTTTTGAAATTACTACGTTCCCCAACAGTGGCATCCGAGCCAGGTTTTATGCGTAGATGTCATATGCACGAGTAGAACACAATTGAGTTGTTGGCGATATAAGTCATACTGCTTACTAGCATGTCATACTTTGGTTCGGCGGTATTGTTGGATGAAGCGGCCCGGACCGACATTACGCGTACGCTTATGCGAGACTGGTTCTACCGATGTGCTTTGCACACAGGTGGCTGGCGGGTGTCAGTTTCTCCAACTTTAGTTGAACCGAGTGTGCCTACGCCCGGTCCTTGCGAAGGTTAAAACAGCACCAACTTGACAAACTATTGTTGTGGTTTTGATGCGTAGGTAAGAACGGTTCTTGCTAAGCCCGTAGCAGCCACGTAAAACTTGCGACAACAAAGTAGAGGACGTCTAACTTGTTTTTGCAGGGCATGTTGTGATGTGATGTGGTCAAGACATGATGAGATATAAGTTGTTGTATGAGATGATCATGTTTTTCTTGAAGTTATCGGCAACTGGCAAAAGCCTTATGGTTGTCTCTCTATTGCATAAGATGCAAGCGCCAAATAATTGCTTTACTTTATCGCTATGCGATAGCAATAGTTGCAAGAGCAATAGTTGTCGAGACGACCATGTGACGAGACATTGATATAGATCAAGATGATGGAGATCATGGTGTCATGCCGGTGACGATGGAGATCATGACGATGCTTTGGAGATGGAGATCAAAGACACAAGATGATGATGGCCATATCATGTCACATATTAGAATTGCATGTGATGTTTATCTTTTATACATCTTATTTTGCTTAGTTCGGCGGTAGCATTATAAGATGATCTCTCACTAAATTTCAAGATAAAAGTGTTCTCCCTAAGTATGCACCGTTGCCAAAGTTCGTCGTGCCCAGACACCACGTGCTGATCGGGTGTGATAAGCTCTACGTCCATCTACAACGGGTGCAAGCCAGTTTTGCACACGCAGAATACTCAGGTTAAACTTGACGATCCTAGCATATGCATATATGGCCTCGGAACACTGAGACCGAAAGGTCGAGCGTGAATCATATAGTAGATATGATCAACATAGTGATGTTCACCATTGAAAGATACTCCATTTCACGTGATGATCGGTTATGGTGTAGTTGATTTGGATCACGTGATCACTTAGATGATTAGAGGGATGTCTATCTAAGTGGGAGTTCTTAAGTAATATGATTTATTGAACTTTAATTTATCATGAACTTAGTCCTGGTAGTATTAGCATATCTATGTTGTAGATCAATGGCTCGTGATGTTGCTCCCCGTTTAATTTTTATATGTTCCTAGAGAAAACTAAGTTGAAAAATGTTAGTAGCAATGATGCGGATTGGATCCGTGATCTGACGATTATCCTCATTGATGCACAGAAGAATTATGTCCTTGATGCACCGCTAGGTGACAGACCTATTGCAGGAGCAGATGCAGACGTTCTGAACGTTTGGCTAGCTCAATATGATGACTACTTGATAGTTTAGCGCACCATGCTTAACGGCTTAGAATTGGGACTTCAAAGACGTTTTGAACGTCATGGGACATATGAGATGTTCCTGGAGTTGAAGTTAATATTTGAAACAAATACCCAAGTTGAGAGATATGAAGTCTCCAACAAGTTCTATAGCTAAAAGATGGAGGAGAATAGCTCAAGAAGTGAATATGTGCTCAGATTGTCTGGGTACTACAATGGCTTGAATCAAGTGGGAGTTAATCTTCCAGATAAAATAGTGATTGATAGAATTCTCTAGTCACCATCACCAAGTTAGTAGAACTTCGTGATGAACTATTGTATGCAAGGGATGACGAAAACGATTCCCGAGCTTTTCATGATGATGAAATCAACGAAGGTAGAAATCAAGAAAAGCAGTAAGTGTTGATGGTTGCAAGACCACTAGTTTCAAGAAAAGGGTAAAGGGAAGAAGGGGAACTTCAAGAAGAACGGAAATCAAGTTGCTACTCAATTGAAGAAGCACAAGTCTGTACCTAAGCCTGAGACTAAGTGCTTCTACTGCAAAGGGACTGGTCACTGCAAGCGGAACTGCCCCAAGTATTTGGCGGATAAGAAAGGATGGCAAAGTGAAGAAAGGTATATTTGATATACAGATTATTGGTGTGTATTTTACTAGTGTTCGTAGCAACCCCTTGGTATTTGATACTGGTTCAGTTGCTAAGAATAGTAACTCGAAACGGGAGTTGCAGAATGAACAGAGACTAGTCAAGGGTGAAGTGATGATGTGTGTTGGAAGTGGTTCCAAGATTGATATGATCATCATCACACACTCCCTATACTTTCGGGATTAGTGTTGAACCTAAATAAATGTTATTTGGTATTTGCGTTGAGCATGAATATGATTTGATCATGTTTATTGCAATAAGGTTATTCATTTAAGTTATAAAATAATTGTTGTTCTGTTTACATGAATAAAACCTTCTATGGTTATACACCCAATGAAAATGGTTCATTGGATCTCGATCGTAGTGATACACATATTCATAATATTGAAGCCAAAAGATGCAAAGTTAATAATGATAGTGCAACTTATTTGTGGCACTGCCGTTTAGGTCATATTGGTGTAAAGCACATGAAGAAACTCCATGCTAATGGGCTTTTGGAATCACTTGATTATGAATCAGTTGATGTTTGCGAACCATGCCTCATGGGCAAGATGACTAAGACTCCGTTCTTCGGAACAATGGAGCGAGCAACAGATTTGTTGGAAATCATACATACTGATGTATGTGGTCCGATGAATATTGAGGCTCGCAGCAGGTATCATTATTTTCTAATCTTCACAGATGATTTGAGCAGATATTAGTATATCTACTTGATGAAACACATGTCTGAAACATTTGAAAAGTTCAAAGAATTTCAGAGTGAAGTGGAGAATCATCGTAACAAAAATAAAAGTTTCTACGATATGATCGTAGAAGTAAAATATTGGAGTTACGAGTTTGGCCTTTAGTTAAAACAATGTGAAATAGTTCCACTACTCACGCCACCTGGAACACCACAGTGTAATGGTGTGTCCGAACGTCGTAACTGTACTTTATTAGATATGATGCGATCTATGATGTCTCTTACCAATTTACCACTATTGTTTTGGGGTTATGCATTAGAGACAGCTACATTCACGTTAAATAGGGCACCATCTAAATCCGTTGAGACGACACTGTATGAACTATGGTTTGGCAAGAAACCTAAGCCGTCGTTTCTTAAAATTTGAGGTTGCAATGCTTATGTGAAAAAGTTTCAACCTGACAATCTCAAACCCAAATCGAAGAAGTGCGTCTTCATAGGATACCCAAAAGAAAATGTTGGGTACACCTTCTATCACAGATCCGAAGGTAAGATATTCATTGCTGAGAATGGATCCTTTCTAGAGAAGGAGTTTCTCTCGAAAGAAGTGAGTGGGAGGAAAGTAGAACTTGATGAGGTAATTGTACCTGCTCCCTTATTGGAAATTAGTTCATCACAGAGATCTGTTCCTGTGACTACTACACCAATTAGTGAGGAAGCTAATGATGATGATCATGTAACTTCAGATCAAGTTACTACCGAACCTCGTAGGTAAACCAGAGTGAGATCTGCACCAGAGTGATACGGTAATCCTATTCTGGAGGTCATGTTACTTGACCATGACGAACCTACGAACTATGAGGAAGCGATGATGAGCCCAGATTCCGCGAAATGGCTTGAGGCCATGAAATCTGAGATGAGATCCATGTATAAAAACAAAGTATGGACTTTGATTGACTTGCCCAAAGATCGGCGAGCCATTGAGATTAAATGGATCTTCAAGAGGAAGACGGACGCTGATAGTAGTGTTACTATCTACAAAGCTAGAATTGTCGCAAAAAGGTTTTTCGACAAGTTCAAGGTGTTGACTACGATGAGAGTTTCTCACTCGTATCTATGCTTAAGTCTGTCCGAATTATGTTAGCAATTGCCACATTTTATGAAATCTGTCAAATGGATAAACAAAACTACATTCCTTAATGGATTTATTAAAGAAGAGTTGTATATGATGCAACAAGAAAGTTTTGTCAATCCTAAAGGTCCTAACAAATATGCAAGCTCTAGCGATCCATCTATGGACTGGTGCAAGCATCTCGGAGTTGGAATATACGCTTTGATAAGTTGATCAAAGCATATAGTTTTATATAGACTTGCAGTGAAGCCTGTATTTACAAGAAAGTGAGTGGGAGCACTACAACATTTCTGATAAGTATATGTGAATGACATATTGTTGATCGGAGATAATGTAGAATTATTTTGCAAAGCATAAAGGAGTGTTTGAAAGGAGTTTTTCATAGAAAGACCTCGGTGAAGCTGCTTACGTATTGAGCATCAATATCTATAGAGATAGATCACGACG
The DNA here is from genome assembly GCF_056163025.1 of Triticum urartu. NCBI lineage: Eukaryota > Viridiplantae > Streptophyta > Magnoliopsida > Poales > Poaceae > Triticum > Triticum urartu. The sequence continues at coordinate 728,294,521 of NC_141875.1, read as the reverse complement.
CTTGATAAGTTTTTCAATGAGTACATACCTTGACAAGATTTTGAAGTAGTTCAAAATGGAACAGTAAATAGAAAGAGTTCTTGCCTGTGTTACAAGGTGTCAAACCGAGTAAGACTCAAAGCCCGACCACAGTAGAAGATAGAAAGAGAATGAAAGTCATTCCCTATGCCTTGGCCATAGGTTCTATAAAATATGCCATGCTGTGTACCAGATCTATTGTATACCCTACACTGTTTTTGGAAAGGGAGTATAATAGTGATCTAGGAGTAGATCACTGGACAACGGTCAAAATTATCCTTACTGGAATAAGGATATGTTTCTCGATTATGGAGGTGACAAAAAAGGTTCGTCATAAAGGGTTACGTCGATACAAATTTTGACACTGGTCCAGATGACTCTAAATCTCAATCTGGATACATATTGAAAGTGGAAGCAATTAGCTAGAATAGCTCCGTGCAGAGCATTGTTGACATAGAATTAGCAAAATACTTACGGATCTGAATGTGGCAGACCCGTTGACTAAACTTCTCTCACAAGCAAAACATGATCACACCTTAGTACTCTTTGGGTGTTAATCACATAGCGATGTGAACTAGATTATTGACTCTAGTAAACCCTTTGGGTGTTGGTCACATGTCGATGTGAACTATGGGTGTTAATCACATGGTGATGTGAACTATTGGTATTAAATCACATGGCGATGTGAACTAGATTATTGACTCTAGTGCAAGTGGGAGACTGAAGGAAATATGCCCTAGAGGCAATAATAAAGTTATTATTTATTTCCTTATATCATGATAAATGTTTATTATTCGTGCTAGAATTGTATTAACCGGAAACATAATACATGTGTGAATACATAGACAAACAGAGTGTCTCTAGTATGCCTCTACTTGACTAGCTCGTTGATCAAAGATGGTTATGTTTCCTAACCATAGACATGAGTTGTCATTTGATTAAAGGGATCACATCATTAGGAGAATGATGTGATTGACTTGACCCATTCCGTCAGCTTAGCACTCGATCGTTTAGTATGTTAATATTGCTTTCTTCATGACTTATACATGTTCCTATGACTATTAGATTATGCAACTCCCATTTACCGGAGGAACACTTTGTGTGCTACCAAACGTCACAACGTAACTGGGTGATTATATAGGTGCTCTACAGGTGTCTCCAAAGGTACTTGTTGGATTGGCGTATTTTGAGATTAGGATTTGTCACTCCGATTGTCGGAGAGGTATCTCTAGGCCCACTCAGTAATGCACATCACTATAAGCCTTGCAAGCATTGCAACTAATGAGTTAGTTGCGGGATTATGTATTACAAAATGAGTAAAGAGACTTGCCGGTAACGAGATTGAACTAGGTATTGAGATACCGACGATCGAATCTCGGGCAAGTAACATACCGATGACAAAGGGAACAACGTATGTTGTTATGCGGTTTGACCGATAAAGATCTTCGTAGAATATGTGGGAGCCAATATGAGCATCCAGGTTCCGCTATTGGTTATTGGCCGGAGACGTGTCTCGGTGATGTCTACATAGTTCTCGAACCCGTAGGGTCCACACGCTTTCGAGGACGGTTATATTATGAGTTTATGTGTTTTGATGTACCGAAGGATTTATGAGTCCCGGATGATATCGGGGACATTACGAGGAGTCTCGAAATGGTCGAGACATAAAGATCGACATGTTGGACGACTATATTCGGACATCGGAAAGGTTCTGAGTGATTCGGGTATTTTCGGGAGTACCGGGGAGTTACGGGAATACGTATTGGGCCTTAATGGGCCATACGGGAAAGTAGAGAAAGGCCTTAAAGGGTGGCCGCACCCCTTCCCATGGGCTGGTACGAATTGGACTAGGGAGGGAGGGCGCCCCCTTCCTTCCTTCTCCTTTTCCCTTCCCTTTCCTTCCCTCCTACTCCTACTACTTGGAAGGGCTCCTAGTTCTACTAGGAAAGGGGGAATCCTAGTCCCGGTGGGAGTAAGACACCCCTAGGGCGCGCCATAGAGAGGGCCGGCCCTCCCCCTCCTCCACTCCTTTATATACGGGGGCAGGGGGCACCCCAAAGACACAACAATTGATCTCTTGATCTCTTAGCCGTGTGCGGTGCCCCCTCCACCATAGTCCACCTCGATAATACTGTAGCGGTGCTTAGGCGAAGCCCTGCGTCAGTAGAACATCAACATCGTCACCACGCCGTCATGCTGACGAAACTCTCCCTCAACACTCGGCTGGATCGGAGTTCGAGGGACGTCATCGGGCTGGACGTGTGCTGAACTCGAAGGTGCCGTACGTTCGGTACTTGATCGGTCGGATCGTGAAGACGTACGACTACATCAACCGCGTTGTGCTAACGCTTCCGCTTTCGGTCTATGTGGGTACGTAGACAACACTCTCCCCTCTCGTTGCTATGCATCACCATGATCTTGCGTGTGCGTAGGAATTTTTTTGAAATTACTACGTTCCCCAACAAGAACCACCATGGCTTTCCTGTCCTCCTTTGTCTCGACCAGGTCGTCCTCCATGGGAACTCAGAGGCTTGCCACATGGACGTTGCACTCCATGATCAACGCCGATTCGCTATAGTTCGAGCATGTGAGCATCGGGAAAGTGATGTGCGTGCTACCACTGACTGCGGTCTCATGCACAATCTCCCTAACCGCGACCTCACCGCAATGGAGGCGCCTGCACCGGCTTCGCTCTCACCGCTCCTTCGAAGGCGGCGACCGGGAGCCGTCCTGCGGTGGTTGCGACTGGGAACCACCCGAGATGATGCGCTGCTACTTTCCTTGTGCACCTGTCATTGCTACTGCAACCCGGAGCTCTGATGCCAATTCTCAGTCAAAACTACAGAGTAGCTTGATACCAAGGATCCGACGAAGGTGAGGTAGAGATAAACTACATAGATTACCGGCTATGTGGTAGTACTACTTGTGCTGATGCACACTACGCACACACACTTGGCCTCAAGTGTGAGCAGCACTAGTGTGTGTGCAAGACGTCAAGTGTGAGCAGCACAGTTGTGTGTGCGTAGTGTGCATGAGCACAAGTAGTACTAACACAGAGCCGGTACTCTCTGTAGTTTCGCTCTTCCTCACCTTTGTCCGATCCTCGGTACCCAGCTACTCTGTAGTTTGGGCTGATAGGAAACACGGCAGACTTGTTTCTCTAAACTCTTGTCTCTTGGTTGTAGCTTATTTTTGTTTTTCAATGAACAAGAAACTTACTTAGTGAACCACTTAAAATTTTTATTGTATTTTTAGTAATATGCTGTAGAATCCATGCTACTTAGGCTCCATCTTTTGGAAATGAGTTAATTCTATTTTTACCCCCATGATTCACCCTTTTGACATATTTGACCCACTATTGAGAAAATCCTCAATTTATACCCCTGTTTATCACCTTTGTGCCACACTTTATCCCCTTGTGACAGAATTGACCCCCAATTTGGTGCTGATTTGGCATGCCATGTAGGCGGTTCAGTACGGCCATGCTCCGATGCCAATACCGTCTGTTATGGTCGCTCAGGTTCAGTACTTCATTAAAATCACCGAATGCAATCCATGGCAAGTTGCTTGTAGCAGCAAGACCCTTAATAGTATCCCATGTTTTGTACCTTTCTGGAATTTGTGCCTCACCATAAAAAAGAGTTACATGCCACGGATCAGGACCAACACCATCTATCTTAGCAGGTAAGTGGTACTGGGAATAATTTAGAAGTTCAAACTTTTACTGAATCTAATATCTAAAGTGACAATCTGTTAGAATTAATGTTTTCCTTGCTAGCATGTTGATATGGTAAGAAAATTAGTTAATTATCGATTGGAACTTATTATAGTGCATAGTATGCCAGGCATAATTGTTTTCCAAACTAGGACACTCGTGACTGAGTAACCATGACTATAAGCTATTCCATTCTGATCATGCTTATATTTAAAGTTGGAATAATCAAGCTATTCAGTCTACCAAGACCACTAGTCGAGTTCAATTCTGTTAATAGAAACATGCCGGCCGGACTTGTTTCCTTAAGTTCCCATCTTTTGGATGTTGCTTATTTTATATTTTTCCATGAACAAGCAACTTACACAGTCCACAATTTAATTTTTGCATGTAGTGATATGTGGTAGAAACCATGCTAATTTAGGCTCCCCATATTTTTGAAATACTACAACCGTTTAATCTGGATTCTGAAGCAATGAGTGCCTGCAAAAAGGCTAGGGCAGAAGCAACATCTGTTGTGAGTTGAATGAGTACGTACAAAAAGGCCAGGGGGAAGCTACATCTGTTGTGACTTCAGACAGACTGAGCCGTCTACCTCCTAAGATAAAGGGCAATGTCCTGTCCCGTTTGAATTTCAGAGAAGCGGTTAGGACTAGCACTTTATCAAGTACTAGGAGGGATGCATGTAAAAATACCAAAAATCTCTTTGCGAGATAAAAATTTGATGCGAACCAGGTTCGTTACGTTGCTCGACATGGTGCTAGCACTCCACAAGGGAATCATAGAAGAGTTTGATATATCACGTAACAAAAGTTACCATGATGAGTTCGCTAGGTGGATGCTCATGCTGCCAAGGAGATCACCAAGGTCAGTTATAATCAAGTTGAACTCAGGTCCAACGTATAAGATTTCCTCATGCCTCTTTTCTATCGGTGATTCGAGGTTTCTGCAACTGGAAAACTCCATCATCAGCTCGCCCCGGGCATTCCAAGGTTTCAAGAGCCTAACTTACCTTAGCCTAAACAATTTCTCATCCACTGACAGGGATATCCAAAGTCTGATATCAGTCTGCCCTGCACTGACTGATTTGATATTAACTTCTTTTGAGGGCATCAACCATTCAAGCCTCAAGTGTGAGCAGCACTAGTGTGTGTGTGTGCGCGCGCGCGCGTAGTATGCATGAGCACAAGTAGTACTAACACACATCCGGTACTCTCAGTAGTTTAGCTCTTCCTCACATTGGTCCGATCCTCGGTACCCAGCTACTGGGTAGTTTGGGCTGGCAGGAAACATGCCAGACTTGTTTCCCTAAACTCCAATCTCTCAGTTGTAGCTTATTTTTGTTTTTCTACTAAGAACAAACAACTTGCTTAGCAAAACATTAAGAATTTTCCTTCATTGTATTTTTAGTAATATGCGGTAGAATCCATCCTACTTACGCTCCATCTTTTGGAAATGTGTAAATTCCATTTTTACCCCCATGATTCATCCATTTGACAGATTTAACCCATTTTGAGAAAATCCTCAATTTATACCCCTGTTTATCACGTTTGTGCCACATTTTTTCCCTTTGTGATAGAATTGACCCCCAATTTGGCGTTGATTTGGCATGCCATATAGGCGGTTCAGTATCGTCACGCCTCGAAGCCAATACCGTTATGATCGCTCAGGTTCAGTACTTCATTAAAATCACCGACTGTAATCCAGGGCAAGTTGCTTGTAGCAGTAAGACCCTTAATAGTATCCCACGTTTTCTACCTTTCTGGAATTTGTGCCTCACCATAAAGAAGACTTACACGCCACGGAACAGGACCAACCAGAGGCGGAGGCAGGGGGGTGCGAGCAGGGGTCAGACACCCCCCATGGCTTCGCCCCCCCTGTGAGTTTCCGTTACCAGGTACTAGTACACATCAGTACGAATATGTAAAGTGCAGACCACTTGTAGACCTATGTTGAAAGCTAATGGCCTAGCAGGACACCTTTCCAGCCCAAAGCCCAACGTGAGAAAGCATCGCTAGTTGTACACATCAGAAAGAAAAGAATTACGTGCATCCGTAATATCAGGCAGTCAGTTTCCTATCTACCCTGTAATTTCGTTTGTGGGCATCGTGGCTTCTAGGTCTGCTGGCACCGTAAGCCCCTACGCCGCCGTCTCTCGACTCTCGCTGCTTCCACCGCCGTCTCTCAGCTCTCTCTGCTTCCGCCGCTGCGTCACAGGGTAGAGGGCACTCCACTGTCCACTCCGGCGACAGAGTCCACGATGGAGACCATGCCGGTTTGTGTGCTGCACCGGCATCACGCACCACAAGATCTGTTTCAATGAACCAAGTTACATCACTGGCAAATAATAATCTTTTTGAATTAATACAATTCCGTTGAAGGCAGTGGTTTAATTTACTAATTAGATACAGTAGAATTACAATTTAAGAATCTAATTCTACTGCTCGTTTATTTCAATCACTGAAGGATGAAGAGAGAATACAACTAAAACATATTCGGTTTTCAAGCCCGTTGCTTCTAGCTCAGACTGTCATGGCAAATGCAAATCTTTCTACATGATAATTCGAACCCAAGTCCAGTTGATGTGCAACTCACGGATATGTAGTTTTCTTTTATATATTTCTCCCTCCGCCCCAAAATAAATGTCTCAACTTTACTGGGACGAAGAGAGTACTGGACGTATGTTGCAATATAATGAAGTTACATTTTTGAGACTATATTATTGTGTTGTGTCTCTCGAACAATTATTATCTTCCTCGCCCCCCTCATGTCTGTATCCTGGCTCCGCCCCTGGGACCAACACCATCTATCTTAGCAGCTAAGGGATATTGGGATAATTTAAATGTTCGAACTTTATTGAATTGTTCCAAAAGTGACCAACTCCACCTGTCCTACGGGACCTACTAACTACAAAAATACAATCAAAACCCAAAGATGGCAGGCGATTCAATCATTCAGTCGGACTAGCCTACCCACCTCCCTACTCATACATGGCCAAATGGCCCAGTCTCTCCTCAAGCCCAATTCTGAACTCACTACAAAATTGGAACACTATCCCTCAAAAGGAAAAAAAAGAGGTAATTGGAACCTTAACCACGACACGGCATCAGTGTCCGGCGGAGTTCCTGCAGAGGCATCTGGCCTGGCATCGTGGCGGCGTCCTCGCCCCTCTTTCCTCAATGCTCCATCTTGGCAGCAGACCGTGATTGGCAACGTCCAAGACCCCACCAAGAGGGCGTTGTCACCTCCTCGCATTATTCGGTGCTCCTGCAGTAATTGAGCGCACGCGTTGTTGAGCCACATCGAACACCAACAAGCTGCATAGGAGTAAGTTGATTTGGCTTCCTATTTCAGGACTCGAAAAATTTCAAGTTTTTTATCAGTTGTATGAATCTATGCCCAATCACGTGCTACATCTGTTGTGCAATTAGTTCTACTACGTATGGTGCTACTTGTTTAGATTTGTTGCTTAACTTAATCGAGTTCACTACTACTATATTATTTACACTGTTTTTTCTATTCTCTAACATCTAAAGTGATAATCTCATAGAATCAATCTTATCCTTGCAGGCTGTTGGCAATAAGCCATGCTTGTGCCCGTCCGGTGGTGACCGGCGTCGACGCGACAGTTCTGGTCCATGATGGGCACGGGGTGTGTGCCGGCTTGAGTCCATGCTCGCGTTCCTGACGTGAAGGAGTTGCATGCACAGAGGCTGTTGCGATCTGTTGGAGCTCGCTACGTGGTGTGCGCGTGACTCGCGTGGGGTTAGTTAGTGCATGAATCAGATCAGCTGGATAAGGTTTTTAGCTAGTGCGTGAGTGCCGACCAAGTTAATTGAGTTAGTGGCCGGGTGTGATGGTGCATGCATGGGTTAGTGGCCGGTGTGGTGGCTCGATCATGTGAGTGCGGGTGCTGGTGTGTAGCTTGGCTATAAAAGCCCATCCGGTGTATTGATGTAAAGTGCGCCGGTTTGTTGCCACGCCACGGTGACGGTGTGTGCCGAGCCGAGGGGGAGGGGCCCAAGGAAGATGTAGTCTCCGTCGGAACTGTGGTACGCGCCCGGTCGATGTGAGAGTTCTTCCGGGGTTGTGCTGCGTGTGTGCGTGTGTACCTCCATGTATATGTGTTTGAGGAAATTGAGATGAATAGATGCCAACATACAGGCCGTTCTTCGGCCGGGGCGTTCATCGCTGGAAGTGTGATTTGTTCATCGTCTTCTACCTCCGTCCGGCGTTGATCGTCGGAGGGCTTCTCGGCGCTCGTCGCCGTGGGTTTGTTCCAACATTTGGTATCATGAGCTGGTTCATCTTTGGTGTCGTCACCTTGCCGGAGGCGTGCTGGCGGTGGCGGCGTTCGTTGGCGGCTGCGCGGTAAAGCTCCAGGCCGTGTGTCGGCGTATGGAGGTGGCCGGTGCTGCGGCTGTCATGGCACGTGGTGGAGGTGGCAGGCGGTGATGTCGTATGTGCGGCAACCGCGGAGGCCGCCGAGGCGCTGCTTGGTGGCGCAGCGGCGCTTCACGGCGGCGTGGATGCTGTTGCGGCTGTGGCACGGCATCCGGGGAACGACGTCGACAATGGGTGTAGCGCGGTGGCCATGGTGCGGAGACCGGGCGGTGCGGCACAGGTCGTCGCGTGCAAGGGGCCGCCGGCAACGAGTACAAGACGACGACAACGGCAAGGTCATGGCTTAGGGGGTGAGGGTTGGCAATAAGCCATGCTTGTGCCCGTCCGGTGGTGACCGGCGTCGACGCGACAGTTCTAGTCCATGATGGGCACGGGGTGTGTGCCGGCGTGAGTCCATGCTCGCATTCCTGACGTGAAGGAGTTGCATGCACAGAGGCTGTTGCGATCTGTTGGAGCTAGCTACGTGGTGTGCGCGTGACTTGCGTGGGGTTAGTTAGTGCATGAATCAGATCAGCTGGATAAGGTTGTTAGCAAGTGCGTGAGTGCCGGCCAAGTTAATTGAGTTAGTGGCCGGGTATGATGGTGCATGCATGGGTTAGTGGCCGGTGTGGTGGCTGGGTCATGTGAGTGTGGGTGCTGGTGTGTAGCTTGGCTATAAAAGCCCATCCCGTGTATTGATGTAAAGTGCCCCGGTTTGTTGCCGCGCCACGGTGACGGTGTGTGCCGAGCCGAGGGGGAGGGGCCCAAGGAAGATGTAGTATTCGTCGGGACTGTGGTACGCGCCCGGTTGATGTGAGAGTTATTCCGAGGTTGTGCTGTGTGTGTGCGTGTGTACCTCCATGTATATGTGTTTGAGGGAGTTGTGATTTGTTCATCGTCTTCTACCTCCGTCCGGCGTTGATTGTTGGAGGGCTTCTCGACGCTCGTCGCCGTGGGTTTGTTCCAACACAGGCATGTTGATTTGGTAAGAAAATTAGTTAATTCTGGGCTGGTCCTTATTATAGTGCATAGTATGCCAGGCATAATCGTTTTCCAAACTAGGACAGTCATGACAACCATGACTATAAGCTATTGCATCCCGACCATGCTTATATTTAATTTTGAAATAATCAAGCTTTTCAGCCTACCGACACCTGTATCCGAGTTCAGTTGTCTTAATAGAAACATGCCGGCCGGACTTGTTTCCTGAAACTCCCGTCTTTTGATTGTTGCTTATTTTTTGTTTTTCCATGAACAAGCAACTTACGCAGTCCACAATTTAATTTTTGCATGTTGTGAAATGTGGTAGAATCCATGCTAATTTAGGCTCCTCATATTTTTGAAATACCAGAACAGTTTAATTGGTATTCTGAAGCATTAAGTGCCTGCAAAAAGGCCAGGGTGGAGAGTTCGATGAATACCTGCAAAAAGGCCAGGGGGAAGCTACATCTGTTGTGGCTTGAGACAGACTGAGCACTACTTCCAAAGATAAATGGCAACTTCCTGTCCCGTTCGAATATCAGAGAAGCGATTAGGACTAGCACCTTATCAAGTACTTGGAGGGATGCATGGAAAAATATGCCAAAAATATCTTTGCGAGATAGAAATTCTATGGGTACCAGGTTCGTCATGTTGGTCGATATATTGTTAGAACTCCACAAGAGAACCATAGAAGAGTTTGATATATCAGGTAACAAAATTATCATGACGAGTTCACTAGGTGGATGCTCATGCTGTCAAGGAGATCACCAAGGTCAGTTATAATCAAGTTGAACTCAGGCAAAGGTATAAGATTTCCTCATGAATCCTTTCTATGGATGATTTGAAGTTTCTGCAACTGGAAAACTGCATCATCAGCTTGCCTCGGGCATCCCAAGGTTTCAAGAGCCTAACTTACCTGAGCCTAAAAAGTTTCTCATCCACCGAGAGGGATATCCAAAGTCTTGTCTCGTTCTGCACCGCACTGACTGATTTAATATTTACTTATTTTGAGGGCATCAACCATTCAAGCCTCAAGTGTGAACAGCACTAGTGTGTGTGTGCGTAGTGTGCATGAGCACAAGTAGTACTAACACACAGCCGATACTCTCAATAGTTTAGCTCTTCCTCACCTTTGTCCGATCCTCGCTACCTAGGTACTGCATAGTTTGGGTTGACAGGAAACACGCCAGGCTTGTTACTCTAAACTCCAATCTCTCAGTTGTAGCTTATTTTTGTTTTTCAAAGAACAAACAACTTACTTAGCAAACCGTTAAGAATTTTTCTTTATTGTATTTTTAGTAATATGCGGTAGAATCCATGCTACTTAAGCTCCATCTTTTGGAAATGTGTTAATTCCATTTTTACCCCCATGATTCATCCATTTGACAGCTTTAACCCATTTGTGAGAAAACCCTCAATTTATACCCCTGTTTATCACATTTCTACCATATTTTATCGGGTCATTTGCATTTCTGTCCCTAACTCGAACCACTTAATCAGATATACCCCTAATTCAAAAGCCTGCTCAAAATTTCCCCTCCGCCGTTAGGTGCCCTTATAGAAATGCCCTTTTGCGCCATTACCATCCGGTCAAACCGTCCTGAAAAAAATAGAAAAAAAATCTAAAAAATGTAAAATTTTGTGAGATCAAAGATACTCATGTGCCCAAGCTGTGTGCAAATTTTCATGCTATTTGGACATTCCAGGAGCTCGTGGCGAGGAGAAACAGTTAATCTGCACGCTTGTGAACAATAAATTTAAAATAAAATAGCAAAAAAATTAAAAAAATATATGAATTTTTTTGGCATAAAAGTGGCTTGGGTGCACACGGTGCTTGCAAGTTTTTGTGATCAAATGACATGTGAGGACCTCTAGCAAGAAAAAACAAAATAGTCATTTTTCCCAAGTTTTTCCCGAGCCAAATTTTGTTTTTTTTTCCACAAGCCCCTCCAATGTCCAAACACAACAAAAATTTGCACGCAGCTTGCAGACCCGAGCCTTTTTTATGCCAAAAAATTTCATATTTTTTTGAATTTTCTTACTATTTTTTTGAATTTACTGTTCACAGGCTTACATATTTATTGTTTTTCCTCTGACACGAGCTCTTGGAATGTACGAACAGCACGAAACTTTGCACGCACCTTGCGAACCTGAGTATCTTTGATCCCACAAATTTTCGGATTTTTTAGAATTTTTTTGCTATTTTTTTCAGGATGGTCAAAGCCCTTTGACCTGCTTTGACCGGACGGTAACGGCACAGAAGGGTATTTCTGTAAATGCACCTAATGACGGAGGGGCAAATTTGAGCAGGCTTTGAAATTAGGGGTAAATCTGAGAGTGGGCGCAAATTAGGGGTATAGATGTAAATGTCCCTATTTTATCCCCTTGTGACAGAATTGACCCCCAATTTGGCGTTGATTTGGCATGCCACATAGGCGGTTCAGTCTCGTCATGCTTCAATGCAAAATACCATTATGATCGCTCAGGTTCAGTACTTCATTAAAATCACTGAGTGCAATCCCGGGCAAGCTGCTTGTAGTAGAAAGACCCGTAATAGTATCAGACGTTTTCTACCTTTCCAGAATTTCTGCCTCACCATAAAGAAGAGTTACACGATACGGATCAGGACCAACACCATCTATCCTAGCAGCTAAGGGATACTTGGAATAATTGAAAAGTTTGAACTTTATTGAATTGTTCCAAAAGAGACCAAGTCCACCCGTCCTACCGGACCTACTAACTGCAAAACCCAAAGATGGCAGACGATTCAAGCATTCAGTCGGACTAGCCTACCCCCCTCCCTACTCATACATGGCCAAGTGGCCCGGTCTCTCCTCAAGCCCAATTCTGAACTAACTAAAAAATTGGAACCCTATCCATCAAAAGGAAAAAAAGAGGTAATTGGAACCTTAACCACGACACGTCATCAGGGTCCTGCGGAGTTCCTGCAGAGGCATCTAGCCTGGCGTCGCGGCGGCGTCCTCGCCCCTCTGTCCTCAACGCAACATCTTGGCGGCAGACCGTGATTGGCGACGTCCAAGCGGGCGTCGTCGTCTCCTCATATTATTCGGTGCTCCTGCGGTAATTGAGCGCAAGCGTCGTCGAGCCACATCGAACACCAACAAGCTGCATAGGAGTAATTGATTTGGCTTCCTATTTCACGACTCGAAAAATTACAAGTTTTTATCAGTTGGATGAATCTATGCCCAATCATGTGCTACATCTGTTGTACAATTAGTTCTACTACATATGGTGCTATAGTGTTGTTCACATGCTTGTGTAGATTTGTTGGATAACTTAATCAAGTTTATTACTACTATATTATTTACACTTTTTTTTGTATTCTCTAACATCTAAAGTGACAATCTCATAGAATTAATATTTTCCTTGCAAGCATGTTGATTTGGTCAGAAAATTAGTTAATTCTCGGTTGGCCCTTATTATAGTGCATAGTATGCCAGGCATAATCGTTTTCCAAACTAGGACAGTCGTGACTAAGTAACCATGACTACAAGCTATTGCGTCCCGACCATGCTTATATTTATTGTTGGAATAACCAAGCTTTTCAGCCTACCAACACCAGTAGACGAGTTCAATTCTATTAGTAGAAACATGCCGGCCGGACTTGTTTCCTGAAACTCCCATCTTTCGGTTGTTTCTTATTTTTTGTTTTTCCATGAACAAGCAACTTACGCAGTCCACAATTTAATTTCTGCATGTTGTGATATGTGGTAGAATCCACTCTAATTTAGGCTCCCCATGTTTTTGAAATACAACAGTTTAATCTGTATTCGGAAGAAATAAATGCCTGCAAAAAGGCCAGGGTGGAGAGTTCGAGGAGTACCTGCAAAAAGGCTAGGGGAAGCTACATCTGTTGTGACTTCTGACAGACTGAGCAGTCTACTTCCAAAGATAAAGGGCAACGTCATGTCCCGTTCGATTGCCAGAGATGCGGTTAGTACTAGCACCTTATCAAGTACTTGGAGGGATGCATAGACAAATATGCCGAAAATATCTTTGTGAGATAGAAATTTTATGGGAACCAGGTTCGTCACGTTGGACGATAAGTTGTTAGCACTCCACAAGGAAACTGTAGAAGAGTTTGATATATCAGGTAACAAAAGTTACCAGGATGAGTTTGCTAGGTGGATGCCCATGCTGTCAAGGAGATCAAGTTGAACTCAGGGCCAAGGTATAATATTTCCTCATGCCTCTTTTCTATCAGTGATTTGAAGTTTTTGCAACTGGAAAACTGCATCATCAGCTTGCCCAGGGCATTCCAAGATTTCAAGAGCCTAACTTACCTGATCCTAAACAATTTCTCATCCACCGACAGGGATATCCAAAGTCTTGTCTCGTTCTGCACCGCACTGACAGATTTAATATTAACTTCTTTTCAGGGCATCAACTATTCAAGCCTCAAGTGTGAGTAGCACTAGTGTGTGTGTGCGCGTAGTGTGCACCAGCACAAGTAGTACTAACACACAGCCGGTACTCTCAGTAGTTTAGCTCTTCCACACCTTCGTCCAATCCTCGGTACCCAGCTACTGTGTAGTTTGGGCTGACAGGAAACATGTCAGACTTGTTTCCTTAAACTCCAATCTCGCAGTTGTAGCTTATTTTTTTTCTAAAAGCATAACAACTTACTTAGCAAACCATTAAGAATTTTCATTTATTGTATTTTTAGTAATATGCGGTACAATCCATGCTACTTAGGCTCCATCTTTTTGAAATGTGTTAATTCTATTTTTACCCCATGATTCATCCATTTGACATATTTAACCCATTTTTGAGAAAATCGTCAATTTTATACCCCTGTTTATCATCTTTGTGCCACATTTTATCGCCTTGTGACATAATTGACCCCCAATTTGGTGTTGATTTGGCATGCCATATAGGCGGTTCAGTATCGTCATGCTTCTATGCAAATACTGTTATGATCTCTCAAGTTCTGTACTTCATTAAAATCACTGACTGCAATCCAGGGCAAGTTGCTTGTAGCAGCAAGACCTTTAATAGTATCCCATGTTTTCTACCTTTCTGGAATTTGTGCCTCACCATAAAGAAGAGTCACACGCCACGGATCAGGACCAACACCATCTATCTTAGCAGCTAATGGATACTAGGAATAATATAAAAGTTCGAACTTTATTGAATTGTTCCAAAAGTGACCAAGTCCACCCGTCCTACCAGACCTACTAACTTCAAAACTACAATCCAAACCCAAAGATGGCAGGCGATTCAAGCATTCAGTCGGACTAGCCTAACCCCCTCCATACTGATAAATGGCCTAGTGGCCCAGACTATCCTGAAGCCCAATTATGAACTCACCACAAAATTGGAACCCTATCCCTCAAAAGGAAAAAAGATGTAATTCGAACCTTAACCACGACACGGCATCAGGGTCCGGCGGAGCTCCTGCAGAGGCATCTGGCCTGGTGTCGCGGCGGCGTCCTCGCCCCTCTATCTCAGCGCTCCTTCTTGGCGGTAGGGCTTGATTGGCAGCGTCCAAGACCCCACCAAGTCGGTGGCGTCGTCTCCTCGCATTATTCGGTGCTCCTGTAGCAATTGGGCGCAAGTGTCGTCGAGCCACATCGAACAACAACAAGTTGCATAGGAGTAAGTTGATTTTGCTTCCTATTTCACGACTCGAAAAATTTCAAGTTTTTGAAATACCACAACAGTTTAATCTGTATTCTGAAGCAATGAGTGCTTGCAAAAAGGCAAGTGCGGGGAGTTCGATGAGTACTGCAAAAAGGCCAGCGGAAAGTTACATCTGTTGTGACAGACTGAGCAGTCTACTTCCAAAGATAAAGGGCAACGTCCAGTCCCGTTCGAATGTCAGAGAAGCGGTTAGGACTAGCACCTTATCAAGTACTTGGAGGGAACTAGCTTCGTTACGTTGGTCGATATGTTGTTAGCACACCACACAAGAACCATAGAAGAGTTTGATATATCACGTAACAAAAGTTACCAAGATGAGTTCGCTATGTGGATGCTCATGTTGTCAAGGAGATCACCAAGGTCAGTTATAATCAAGTTGAACTCAGGGCCAAGATATAATATTTCCTCATGCCTCTTTTCTATCGGTGATTTGAAGTTTCTGCAATGGGAAAACTGCATCATCAGCTTGCCCCGGGCATTCCAAGTTTTCAAGAGCCTAACTTACCTGGGCCTAAACTATTTCTCATCCACCGACAGGGATATCCAAAGTCTTGTCTCGTTCTGCACTGCACTGACTGATTTATTATTAACTTCTTTTGAGGGCATCAACCATTCAAGCCTCAAGTGTGAGCAGCAATACCGTGTGTGTGTGTAGTGTGCATGAGCACAAGTAGTACTAACACACAGCCGGTCCTCTCAGTAGTTTAGCTCTTCTCACCTTCCTTCGATCGTCGGTACCCAGCTACTGTGTAGTTTGGGCTGGCAGGAAACACGACAGCCTTTTTTCTCTAAACTTTGATCTCTCAGTTGTAGCTAAATTTTGGTTTTCTAAGAACAAACAACTTACTTAGCAAACCATTTAATTTTCCTTTATTGTATTATTAGTAATATGCAGTAGAATACATGCTACTTAGGCTTCATATTGTGGAAATGTGTTAATTCCATTTTACCCCCATGATTCATCCATTTGACAGATTTAACCCATTTTTTAGAAAATCATCAATTTATACTCCTGTTTATCACCTTTGTGCCACATTTTATTCCCTTCTGACAGAATTGACCCCAATTTGGCATTGATTTGGCATGCCACATAGGGGGTTCTGTACCATCATGCTTCGATGCCAATACCGTTATGATCGCTCAGGTTCAGTACTTCATAAAAATCATCAACTGCAATCTAGGGCAAGTTGCTTGTAGAAGCAAGACCCTTAATAGCATCCCATGTTTTCTGCCTTTCTAGAATTTGTGCCTCTCCATAAAAAAGACTTACACGCCACGGATCAGGACCAACACCATCTATCTTAGCAGCTAAGGGATACTGCGAATAATTTAAAAGTTTAAACTTTATTGAATTGTTCCAAAAGAGACCAAGTCCACCCATCCTACCGGTCCTACTAACTTCTAAACTACAATCAAAACCCAAAGATGGCAGGCGATTGAAGCATTCACTCGGACTAGCCTACCCCGTCCATACTCATACATGGCCAGGTGGCCCGGTCTCTCCTCAAGCCCAATTTTGAACTCACTACAAAATTGGAACCCTATCCCTCAAAAGGAAAAAGAGGTAATCGGAACCTTAACCACGACACGGCATCAGGGTACAGCGGAGCTCCTGCAGAGGCATCTGGCCTTGCGTCGCGGCCGCATCGTCGCCCCTCTGTCCTCAGCGCTCCATCTTGGTGGCGGGCCGTGATTGGCAACATAGAGGATCCCACCAAGCGGGCAGCGTTGTCTCCTCGCATTATTCGGTGCTCCTGCAGCAATTGAGCACAAGCGTCGTCAAGCCACATCGAACACCAACAAGCTGCATGGGAGTAAATTGATTTGGCTTCCTATCTCACAACTCGAAAAATTTCAAGTTTTTTATCAGTTGTATGAATCTATGCCCAATGATGTGCTACATGGATTGTACAATTAGTTCTACTACTACATATGGTGCTATAGTGTGATGTTCCCATGCTTGTTTAGATTTGTTGCCTAACATAATCTAGTTTATTACTACTATCTTATTTACATTGTTTTTCCTATTCTCTAATATCTAAAGTGACAATCTCATAGAATTAATCTTTTCCTTGCAAGCATGTTGATTTGGTAAGAAAATTAGTTAATTCTCAGTTGGCCCTTACTATAGTGCATAGTATGCCAGGCATAATCGTCTTCCAAACTAGGACAGTCGTGACTGAGTAAGCATGACTATAAGCTATTGCATCCCGACCATGCCTGTATTTAATGTTGGAATAATCAAGCTTTTCAGCCTACCAACACCAGTAGTCAAGTTCAGTTCTGTTAATAGAAACATGCCGGACGGACTTGTTTCCTGAAACTCCCATCTTTCGTATGTTGCTTATTTTTTGTTTTTCTATGAACAAGCAACTTACACAGTCCACAATTTTATTTCTGCATGTTGTGGTATGTGGTAGAATCCACGCTAATTCAGGCTCCCCATATTTTTTAAATATCACAACAGTTAAATTTCTATTCTGAAGCAGTGAGTGCCTGCAAAAAGGCCAGGGTGGAGAGTTTGATGAGTACCTGCAAAAAGGCCAAGGGGAAGCTATATTTGTTGTGACTTCAGACAGAGTGTGCAGTCTACTTCCAAAGATAAAGGGCAACGTCCTGTCCCGTTCGAATGTCAGAGAAGCAGTTAGGACTAGCACCTTATGAAGTACTTGGAGGGATGCATGGACAAATATGCCAAAAATATCTTTGTGAGATAGAAATTTTATGGGAACCAGGTTTGTTACGTTTGTCGACATGGTGTTAGCACTCCACAAGGGAACCATAGAAGAGTTTGATATATCAGGTAACAAAAGTTACCAGGATGAGTTCCCTAGGTGCATGCTCATGCTGTCAAGTAGATCACTAAGGTCAGTTATAATCAAGTTGAACTCAGGGCCAAGGTAAAAGATTTCCTCATGCCTCTTTTCTATCGGAGATCTGAAGTTTCTGCAACTGGAAAACTGCATCATCAGCTTGCCCCGGGCATTCCAAGGTTTCAAGAGCCTACCTTATCTGAGCCTAAACAATTTCTCATCCACCGACAAGGATATCCAAAGTCTGATATCATTCTACCCCACACTGACTGATTTAATATTAACTTCTTTTGAAGGCATCAACCATTCAAGCCTCAAGTGTGAGCAACACTCTCGCGCGCGCGTGCGGGTGCGTGTGCGTGTGCGTGTGCGTGTGCGTGTGCGTGTGTGTGTGTGAGTGTGTGTGTGTGTGTGTGGGCGCGCGCGCGTGTGTGCGTAGTGTGCATGAGCACAAGTAGTACTAACACATAGCCGGTCCTCTCAGTAGTTTGGGCTAACTGGAAACATGCCACACTTGTTTCCCTAAACCGCAATCTCTCAGTTGTAGCTTATTTTTTTTTCTAAAAACAAACAACTTACTTAGCAAACCATTAAGAATTTTCCTTTATTGTATTTTTAGTAATATGCGGTAGAATCCATGCTACTTAGGCCCCACCTTTTTGAAATGTGTAATTCTATTTTTACCCCCATGATTCATCCATTTGACAGATTGAACTCATTTTTGAGAAAATCCTTAATTTATACCCCTGTTTATCACCTTTGTGCCACATTTTATCGCCTTGTGACATAATTGACCCCCAATTTGGCGTTGATTTGGCATGCCATATAGGCGGTTCAGTATCGTCATGCTTCGATGCCAATACCGTTATGATCGCTCAGGTTCTGTACTTCATTAAAATCACCGACTGCAATCCAGGGCAAGTTGCTTGTAGCAGCAAGACCCTTAATAGTATCCCACGTTTTCTACCTTTCTGGAATTTTGTGCCTCACCATAAAGAAGAGTTACACGCCGCGAATCAAGACTAATACCATCTATCTTTGCAGCTAAGGGATAGTGCGAATAATATAAAAGTTCGCACTTCATTGAATTGTTCCAAAAGTGACCAAGTCCACCCGTCTTACCGGACCTACTAACTTCAAAACTACAATCAAAACCCAAAGATGGCAGACGATTCAAGCATTCCGTCGGACTAGCCTAACCCCCTCCCTACTCATAAATGGCCAGTGGCCCAGTCTATCCTCAAGCCCAATTATGAACTCACTACAAAATTGGAACTCTATCCCTAGAAAGGAAAAAAAGATGTAATTTGAACCTTAACCACGGCACGGCATCAAGGTCCGGCGGAGCTCCTGCAGAGGCATCTGGCATGGCGTCGCGGCGGCGTCCTCGCCCCTCTATCCTCAACGCTCCTTCTTTGTCGGCAGGCCTTGATTGGCAGCGTCCAAGACCCCACCAAGTGGGCGGCGGCGTCTCCTCGCATTATTCGGTGCTCCTGTAGCAATTGGGCGCAAGCGTCGTCGAGCCACATCGAACACCAACAAGCTGCACAGGAGTAAGTTGATTTGGCTTCCTATTTCGCGACTCGAAAAATTTCATGTTTTTTATCCGTTGTATTAATCTATGCCCAATCATGTGCTACATCTGTTGTACAATTAGTTCTACCACACATTGTGCTATAGTGTTGTTCACATGCTTGTTTAGATTTGTTGCTTAACTTAATCTAGTTTATTACCACTATATTGTTTACACCATTTTTTTCTATTCTCTAGCATCTAAAGTGGCAATCTCATAGAACTAATCTTTTCACTGCAAGTATATTGATTTGCTAAGAAAGTTTGTTAATTCTCGGTTGGCCCTTATTATAGTGCATACACTAGTAGAAAACAGGGCTTTGGTCCAGGCCGGGTCAGCCCATTAGTCCCGGTTCAGTCTAGAACCGGGACCAATGTGGGCATTGGTCCCGGTTCGTGAGCCCAGGGGGCCGGCCGGGCCACGTGGGCCATTGGTCCCGGTTCATCTGGACCTTTTGGTCCCGGTTGGTGGGACGAACCGGAACCAATGGGCCTCGCTCCTGGCCCACCACCATTGGTCCCGGTTGGTGGCTTGAACCGGGACCAAAGTCTCCCCTTTAGTCCCGGCTCATGTCACCAACCGGGACCAATGAAGTGCCTATATATACCCCCTCGCGCAAGAGCAGAGCACAGTGCTCTGTTTTTTCTGGCCGAGGGAGAGAGGGCTTTGTGGTGCTCTAGCTCACCTCCTATGCACATGAGGTGTTCGATGGAATGCCCGAGCCACACTACTTAAGCTTTCTCCTCTCGAAGCTCGACCTCCAAGCTCCATTTTCCTCGAGATTTGTCTAGATTTAGTGGTCCGTCACGCCCCGTCCCCGTCTTCACCGCCGTCGATCACCCGCGCCGATCTCATCACCGACACCACCGTGGTGAGCCTCTTGTTCTTATCTTCTTTTTGAAAGGAAAAATATTCTTACTTGTATGTTTAGATAGATACTTGTATCATTTTCTTACATTTATTATTGCATCTTATATAGTGCGATGGTTTTGGTATCCGCCCCCGTCGGCCCTCGTCCTGTCTATGATTCGGATGTGGTATGTATATTATCTTTATAACTATTGGTTCATTTATTGTTTATGAAAATTATGCCGACCAACGTGACATAGATTTTATTTATCTAGGATGTATGTGAATCGGAAATGCCAACCGACCCTATTGTCGAGAGGTTAAATTTAGTTGAAGAAGAAAACAATTTGTTGAAGGAAAAAATAAAAAAAATTGAGGAGGAGAAGATGATATTGGAGTTGCATGTTGCGGATGTCGTCGATGATCACAAGATCAAGATGGATGCAATGCGCTTGAAGATTAGAAAGATTAGAAAATATGCCATTCATACCGAGGCTTGGTATCATTATGCCGTTGGATCAATTGTTACCTTGGTTGCGATTATGATCGCATTTGTTTTCGCATTGAAATGTTTTACATAGTTTCAATGTATGGTTTAATTAATTAGATGCTCTGGAGAGCTATATGTTGTTAGATGAGAACTATGTATGCACTTTGGTTTTAATGTGATGATGAACTTCTATTAATTTGGACACTTAATTATATATAATGCACGCAGATGAACCGGCAATGGATGTACAGTGACAGACACACCCGCGAGTACATTAAGGGCGTGCATGAGTTTCTCGATGCGGCTGAGGCAAACAAGCAGAATGGTTTTATGTGTTGTCCATGCACTGAATGTGGGAATATGAGGTCTTACTCTAACCGGAAAATCCTTCACTCCCACCTGCTTTACAAGGGTTTCATGCCACACTATAATGTTTGGACGAGGCACGGAGAAATAGGGGTTATGATGGAAGACGGTGAAGAAGAGTACGATGACAACTATGTGCCCCCTGAATACGGTGATGCTGCAACGGGGGGAGCTGGTGAAGATCAAGAGGAACTAGACGATGTGCCCAATGATGCTGCCACGGGTGAAGCTGCTGAAGATCAAGAGGAACCAGACGATGTGCCCGATGATGATGATCTCCGCCGGGTCATTGTCGATGCAAGGACGCAATGCATTAGTCAAAAGGAGAAGCTGAAGTTCGATCGCATGTTAGAGGATCACAAAAAAGGGTTATACCCCAATTGCGAAGATGGAAACAAAAAGATCGGTACCGTACTGGAATTGCTGTAGTGGAAGGCAGAGAATGCTGTGGCTGACAAAGGATTTGAGAAGCTACTGAAAATATTGAGGAAGAAGCTTCCAAAGGATAACGAATTGCCCGACAGTACATACGCAACAAAGAAGGTCGTATGCCCTCTAGGATTGGAGGTGGAGAAGATACATGCATGCCCTAATGACTGCATCCTCTACCGCGGTGAATACAAGGATCTGAACGCATGCCCGGTATGCGGTGCATTGCGGTATAATATCAGACGAGATGACCCTGGTGATGTTGACGGCGAGTCCCCCAGGAAGAGGGTTCCTGCGAAGGTGATGTGGTATGTTCCTATAATACCACGGTTGAAACGTCTGTTCAGAAACGAAGAGCATGCCAAGTTGATGCGATGGCACAGTGAGAACCGAAAGAAAGATGGGAAGTTGAGAGCACCCGCTGACGGCTCGCAGTGGAGAAAAATCGAGAGAAAGTACTGGGATGAGTTTGCAAAGGACCCAAGGAATGTATGGTTTGCTTTAAGCGCGGATGGCATTAATCCTTTCGGGGAGCAGAGCAGCAATCACAGCACCTGGCCCGTGACTCTATGTATGTATAACCTTCCTCCTTGGATGTGCATGAAGCGGAAGTTCATTATGATGCCAGTTCTCATCCAAGGCCCTAAGCAACCCGGCAATGACATTGATGTGTACCTAAGGCCATTAGTTGAAGAACTTTTACAGTTGTGAAATGGAAACGGTGTACGTACGTGGGATGAGCACAGACAGGAGGAATTTAACCTTAAGGCGTTGCTGTTCGTGATAATCAATGATTGGCCCACTCTCAGTAACCTTTCGAGACAGACAAACAAAGGATACCACGCATGCACGCACTGTTTAGATGACACTGAAAGTATATACCTGGACAAATGCAGGAAGAATGTGAACCTGGGCCATCGTCGTTTTCTTCCGACCAACCATCAATGTCGAAAGAAAGGCAAGCATTTCAAAGGCGAGGCAGATCACCGGAAGAAGCCCGCCATGCGCACCGGTGATCACGTTCTTGCTATGGTCAATGATTTACACTACGTAATCTTTGGAAAGGGTCCCGGTGGACTAGCTGTTCCGAATGACACTGAGGTACACGCACCCATGTGGAAGAAGAAATCTATATTTTGGGACCTACCCTACTGGAAAGACCTAGAGGTCCGCTCCTCAGTCGACGTGATGCACGTGACGAAGAACCTTTGCGTGAACCTACTAGGCTTCTTGGGCGTGTATGGGAAGACAAAAGATACACCTGAGGCACGGGAGGACCTGCAATGTTTGCATGAAAAAGACGGCATGCCTCCGAAGCAGTATAAAGGTCCTGCCAGCTACGCTCTTACGAAAGAAGAGAAAGAAATCTTTTTTGAATGCCTGCTCAGTATGAAGGTCACGACTGGCTTCTCGTCGAATATAAAGGTAATAATAAATATGCCAGAGAAAAAGTTTTAGAACCTAAAGTCTCATGACTGCCACGTGATTATGACGCAACTGCTTCCGGTTGCATTGAGGGGGCTTCTACCGGAAAACTTCCGATTAGCCATTGTGAAGCTATGTGCATTCCTCAATGCAATCTCTCAGAAGGTGATCGATCCAGAAATCGTACCAAGGCTAAGGAGTGATGTGGCGCAATGTCTTGTCAGTTTCGAGCTGGTGTTCCCACCATCCTTCTTCAATATCATGACGCACGTCCTAGTTCATCTAGTCGACGAGATTGTCATCCTGGGGCCCATATTTCTACACAATATGTTCCCCTTTGAGAGGTTCATGGGAGTCCTAAAGAAATATGTCCGCAATCGCGCTAGGCCAAAAGGAAGCATCTCCATGGGCCATCAAACAGAGGATGTTATCGGGTTTTGTGTTGACTTCATTCCTGGCCTTAACAAGATAGGTCTCCCTAAATTGCGGTATGAGGGGAGACTGACTGGAAAAGGCACTCTTGGAAGAGACTCAATAATATGTAGGGACGGATATTCTTGGTCTCAAGCACACTACACAGCTCTACAGAACTCTACCTTGGTGACCCCGTATGTCGATGAACACAAGAACAGTCTGCGCTCCAAACACCCGGAGCAGTGCGACGACTGGATTACATGTGAACACATCAGGACTTTCAGCAGTTGGTTGGAAACACGTCTCAGAGGTGACAACACTGTTTGTGATGAGTTGTACTTGTTGTCCAGGGGACCATCTTTGACTGTATTGACTTACAAAGGATACGAGATAAATGGGAATACATTTTACACGATCGCCCAAGATCAAAAGAGCACCAACCAAAACAGCGGTGTCTGCTTTGATGCAGCAACCGAGAGCGGAAAGGATACATATTATGGTTACATAGTGGACATATGGGAACTTGACTACGGACCTAATTTTAAGGTCCCTTTGTTTAAGTGCAAATGGGTCAATCTGTTAGGCGGCGGGGTACAGGTAGACCCACAGTACGGAATGACAACAGTGGATCTGAAAAATCTTGGGTACACTGACGAACCGTTCGTCCTAGCCAATGATGTGGCACAGGTTATCTATGTGAAGGACATGTCTACCAAACCGAGAAAAAGAAAAGATAAGGAAGCGAATACATCATACGATGAGCCAAAGCACCACATAGTTCTTTCAGGAAAAAGGGACATCCTGGGAGTGGACGGCAAGACAGACATGTCTGAAGATTATGAAAAGTTTCATGAAATTCCTCCCTTCAATGTCAAGGCTGACCCAAGCATCCTGATAAACAATGAAGATTATTCATGGTTATGGCGCAATAAGCAAATGACACAAGCGAAGAAAAAGTGAAGACTTTCTCCCGCAACTATTATGATGATACCATGCCAAATTTGTAACAGACGAGTATGCTATGCCAACTTTTTCAGAGTTCATTTGAAAACTATGAATTTAGGTCGAATTTTCTCGATAGGTGCATCTATGTTCAAATTTAAACTATTCAAATTTGAAAACTAATGGCACTAACAGAAAGTTTATATTTTTTCTAAACTAATGGCACTAACAGAAAGTTTATAATTTTGCTGACCTAAAAGCAAAAAAGAATTAAAAAATAAAGCAAAAAACAAAAGAAAATAAATAATACAGAAAACAAAATAAAATAAATAAAGCAACAAAGAAAACAAAAAAACTAAAAAAAAAATTTCAAATTTGAAAACTAATGGCACTAACAGAAAGTTTATAATTTTTCTAAAACTAAAAGCAAAAAGAATTAAAAAATAAAGGAAAAAACAAAAGGAAATAAATAA
The DNA here is from genome assembly GCF_056163025.1 of Triticum urartu. Classification (NCBI taxonomy): domain Eukaryota; kingdom Viridiplantae; phylum Streptophyta; class Magnoliopsida; order Poales; family Poaceae; genus Triticum; species Triticum urartu. Next base: position 728,269,989 of record NC_141875.1, on the reverse strand, counting down.
TGCAGAAAACAAAACAAAAAAACTAGAAAAAAAATAGGACACACCCCTATAATATTTGTTATGACTAACTAAAATTACCAAATTGAGTATAATGATAAAACACAGTAATATTAAATAGCAGGAAAAAGATTGACTCAAAAATCAATTTTTATAGTTAAGTTATTCATAAACTAGTGATTCACACAAATTTTTAAAAAAATCAAATTTAAACTATTCAAATTTTAATGACACTAACAGAAAGTTTATAATTTTTATAAAACTAATGGCACAAACAGAAAGTTTATAATTTTGCTGACCTAAAAGCAAAAAGAATTAAAAAATAAAGCAAAAAACAAAAGAAAATAAATAATACAGAAAACAAAACAAAAAAACTGGAAAAAAATAAAAATAGCAACAATAAGTATTTTATTGTAAGTGGAAACAAAATAAAATAAATAAAGTAACAAAGAAAACAAAAAAACTAAAAAAGTGTTTTCAAATTTGAAAACTAATGGCACTAACAGAAAGTTTGTAACTTTTCTAAAACTAAAAGCAAAAAGAATTAAAAAATAAAGCAAAAAAAGGAAATAAATAATGCAGAAAACAAAACAAAAAAACTGGAAAAAAATAGGGCTCACCCCTATAGTATTTGTTATGACTAACTAAAATTACCAAATTGAGTATAATGATAAAACACAGTAATATTAAATAGCAGGAAAAAGATTGACTCAAAAATCAATTTTTATAGTAAAGTTATTCATAAACTAGTGATTCACACAAATTTTAAAAAAATCAAATTTAAACTATTCAAATTTTAAAACTAATGGCACTAACAGAAAGTTTATAATTTTTGTGACCTAAAATAAAAAAGAAAACACTAAAAAACTATAAGTATTTAGTTCTAAGTAGAAACAAAAAAAACAAAAAAACAAAAAAAGTGCCACCTACTGGGGCCCCACGGCCTGAATACGACTAGAAACCCTACCATGGGCCAGGATTCAGGCCCGCGGGAGGCCCAGTAGGCCCACAGGCACAGATTGCAGTGTTAGGCCCGAAAGCCTGCTTTAGAGAGGAGCTGGAGAGGGAAGGCGCACCACACCTTATAAACAGGTGCGCCTCCCTCTCAACTAGCGAGGTGGGACTAAATATTTGGGTTCGGGGCAGCATAGGCCTTTGGTCCCGGTTGGTGGCACCAACCGGGACTAAAGGGGGGCATTAGTCCCGATTGGTGCTACGACCCGGGACTAATGCCCCCCTTTAGTCCCGGTTGGTGCCACCAACCGGGACCAAAGGCCGTCGCTTCCCGCCCTTTGGGCTGCTGAAAAGAGGCCTTTGGTCCCGGTTGGTGGCACCAACCGGGACTAAAGGGGGCCATTAGTCCCGGGTCGTAGCACGAACCAGGACCAATGCCCTTGCAATATATACAGCACTTTGCAGTTTTCGCCAAAATCCATCTGTTTCTTCTCGCCCCGACGCCTTCTGCTCCTCGTCGCCGTCGCCGTCGAGCCCTGCGCCGACGCCGTCAGGCTGGTCCACCTCGCCATCGCCGCCGCCGAGCCACTGCCCCGACACCGTCGCCGCGCCCGCCGCCCCTGCCGGCCCCGACACCATCGCCGTCGCCGCGCGCGCCGCCCCTGCCCCGACCCCGTCGCCGTTGCCGCGCACGCCACCCGTTCCCCGACCCCGTCGTCATCGCCGCGCGCGCCGCCCCTTCCCCGACCCCGTCGCCGTTGCCGCGCGCGCCGCCCCTTCCCCAACCCCGTCGCCGTCGCCCCGACCACACGCCGCCACCTTCGGTCCGGCCGCCGGCGCCCTTTCCTATTATTCTTTTCATTATTATAAAAATGTGCATATATGTATATGTTCTCTGTGTATATATGTTCATATATGCAAAAGTTAGATTTTAGAAAAACTTTATATATGCAAAAGTTTATATATGCAAAATTTTATACATATATGCAAGTATATATGTATTTTATATATGCAAAAATTTATATATCTAGCTAGGAAGAAGGAAGAAAGGAAGAAGAAGAAAAACTTATATATGAGAAATGTATGTATGTATATATGAGAAATGTATGTATGTATAGATGTATGTATGTGGATACATGAGGGGGGTCGATATACCCCCTCTCTGATAGCATTTTTGTGCATTTTAGGTTAGTGTATATATATGTTGATGTATATATGCAAAAGATAGATTTTTAGAAAAAATACTATTTTTTCTGTTGATGATATGATGATGTTTTTTTTCATATATGCATTTTTTCATATATGTATTAATTTTTTTAAGTTGTTAGTAGATATCGATTTTAGGTTAGTGCATTTTATCACTGATTTTAGGTTAGTTGATCGATTTAGTGCATTTTATGTTTGTTGCATTTTAGGTTAGTGCATTTTATGTTAGTGGAGAGGGAAAAGTAAAATAAGGAAAAGGAAAATAAGTAGAGAAAGAAGGAGAAGAAGAAGGAGAAGACGAGGAGAGGAAGAAGAAGAAAAAAAGAGGAGAAGAAGAAGGAATAGAGGAGCTTCTTCTCCTTTTTTTTCTCCTCTTTTTTTTCTTCTTCTTCTTAATTTTTATCGGGAACGAGGGTGTCGAGGATCGCCGAGGGGTCGAGGGTCGGGAACTAGGGTAGAGGGTCGAGGGTCGTTAAGGGGTCAAGGGTCGAGGGTTTCAGGGTTGAGGGTTCGAGGGTTCTATAGGGTCGAGGGTTCCAGGGTCGTCTAGGGGTCGAGGGTTCCAGGGTCGTCGAGGGTTCGAGGGGTCGAGGATCGCCGAGGGGTCGAGAGAGGTTTCCTAGTGTCAAAGTATTGAAGAAATCCATGGCTTCATCATTAGCCGGAAGTAACCAGGGCATGACGAAGTCCTCCAAAATTATTTTGCAATGGTGTCCCGGATAGGATAATTTGCCTTCTTGTATGAATTTCAGCAAAGGCCTTCCAAATAACGATATTTGGAAGGTTCTTGCTGAACTTTGTACCAAAAAGCGAATTATCCTATCTAGGACTCCGTTCCAAAATAACTTTGGAGAGCTTCGTACCATCATGCACATGTTACTTTCGCCTAATGATGAAGACATGGTTTTGTTGAATCCTTTGACACTACGCAACCTCCCGACCCTTCGGCGATCCTCTCGAACATGAGAGGAAGAAGAGGATAAAAAAGAAGAGGAAGAAGAAAAAAAAGAGGAGAAGAAAGAATAGAGGAGTTCTTCTCCTCTATTCTTTCTTCTCCTCTTTTTTTCTTCTTCTTCCTCTTTTTTTTATCGGGAACGAGGGTCGTCGAGGGACATAGATGTAGTGTCGTCGTTGTCGATATATACCCCCTCCCGATAGCTTACTATGATTAGGTAGCTAGTTCTACGTTTGGCACTAATATATCCATCTGTCATGTTTGAATAATAATTGCCATGTTGTAAATATTTGTAGAAACTATGGACACCGCCCTAGACGAAGCAAAAGAAGCGTTGTTGAGGGACATAATCGCAGAAGGAAGTGATGCCGTCTCGTTGTTTCTCAACGAAACCGATGGTCTGGAAGGAGAGGGTGAACAAGCTGGCTACGGTGACCTAATGCCGGTGCAAGAAGAAGAACATGAGGACGGCTCCGGTGACCCAATGCCGGTGCAAGAAGGAGACCGTGATGACGGCTCCGGTGACCGAACCGAGTCCGGCCAGGTATATATATTAGTTAAGCCTGTGCTGACTAGCTAATTGATGCATTCATTGTTTTGGTATGTACACATATTAATTAAGTCTTTGTTCTTTTTTCTAGCCCTCCGAATCGAGCACAACTTCGGTAAAGAGACGAGGCCCGAAGAAAAAGTTGAGCTCGGATGAAAAGTTTGAGATCATAGCAATCGCGCCCGACGGCCAACCGATTGAACCCATCCGAACAAAGAACGCATTTGTTGCTCAGTGCGGCGTTCTAGTTAGGGACAAGATCCCGATAAGCATCCAGCAATGGTTTAAGCCGGCTACAGAAGACCCTGAGGTGTCTTATGTCAATGATATGCAGAAAAATGATCTTTGGACTGAGCTGAAGTCAAATTTCACCCTACCGCTAGAGGATAATCCATAGAACCCAGTTAAAGAGAAATTAATCAAGTCTTTTGCTCTTAAGAGGATGGCAGAACTATTCATGAGGTGGAAGAAAGAGCTGAATAAGTTTGTCGAAAATAATGAGACACCAGAATTCAAGGGCAGATATGAGAAGATCAGAGGATCACTGGCCCACATTTGTGGCCCACAAGACATCGGAAAAGAGTAAGAAGATGTCGGTGACAAACAAGCAAAATGCTGCGAAGAAGAAGCTTCACCATCGCACGGGGTCAGGTGGCTACCTCGTAGCCCGGCCTAAGTGGTCCAAGACTGAGAATGATCTGGTTCATAAAGCAGCGCAGGAAGGGACGTTCTTTCTAGACAGAGAGAACGACGAGCTCACAATGGCCCTCGGGAATCCTGAGCACCCTGGACGGACACGAGGCACGCCAGGATCCATTCCGTGGAAGGTTGGGTTTCCGGACGCAGGCGGTTACAAATCCCATGAGAGGAGGAAAAAAGTGCAGCAGACCCAAAAGCAGGCGCTGCAAGCAAGGGTAGACGCGATAGAGGAACGAGAAGCAAATCGCAGCAAACGTACAGCCGAAGCCTCCCCCGAAGCTACCCCGCCATCTCAGCGCAGAAGCAGCGTGGCTTCCACCGAGCTGCTTCAGCCAGAGCATGCCTTGACGGCTCCTGCCAGCTATCCCGTGGATGCTATCACGGAGTCTCAAAATTGCCACCTTATGACGCAATGAATGAATTTGAAGGTCAAGGCGGCTGTTGGCTCTGTTTATCCTACTGAACCCGGTGCAACTTTTCACTGCCGGCCGATTCCAGAAGGATATGCTAGGGTGATGGTGGATGAAATAACGAAGGGATTTGAGGACCTCCAGCTTGACCACCCTACCGGTGAAGGGGAGACTCGGCTGGGGTCTGCTCTGAAGACTCCATGCCTATGGCGGAAGGAGCTCATCAACCTTCCGAACTGGACGCCTCCGCCTCCTCCTCCTCCTCCGGCGAGTCAGGGCACTCCGCCTCCTCCACCGCCTCCTCCTCCGGCGAGAGTGACAATCAGGGCCCTCGGCCGGCTCCTTCTCCGGCGCGTGGCGGCACTCCGCCTCCTCCGCCTGCGCCGACGCGCCCGAGCAGCTAGCCTCCTCCTTCTCCGCCTCGTCAGCAAGGGCGGAATAGACCTGCCGCCGCTCCAGCTGCTCCGGCGCGTCGTAGTCCTTCTCCTCCGCCTCGTAAGCAAGTAAAGAAGACAACCGCTCTGTCTCCTCGGTCGGCGTCTAGCAGTACAACCAGAGGCGGGAGGACATACAGATTCGGTCCTTCTCTGAAGACTCCAGAGAGGTTACCATACAAGAGGACCCCGGAGGAGAACGCGAAGATCGCGCGAACCGAAGTGGATGACTGGTTTCAAGGGTTGAAAGCAAAGAGACATCCACCTCCGGAGGAGAAGGTAGATCCGGTGAAAGTGAAGCGCACTCTGGCTGCCCTGGCAAAACCACCCAAGTCTCCGCCGAAAGGCAACTATGAGCGCATTATTGCAAAGACATGGGCCGAAGCGGAGCGGTAGGGAAGTACAGTCAGTGATCAAAGGCTGAAAGAACGACGAGCAGCTGGGAAACAAATTGCCCAGCTCGGCGAACAAGCGAAGCAATTGTGCCCCCCCCCTCAAGGTGCCTAGCGACATCGTCGATCCGAGGATGGTGCCCGGTTATGGCAATGTTGACGATTACCTTCCCGACGATGTACATTATGATCCCATGGAGGTGCAGATACACAGATACGAGTATGGGAAGCCTCTCGTCAAAGATGAAAAATCTTTAACAACGATGATGCGAAGATTACATGATTGGTACTTGAAAATCTGCAGAGAGTCTGGGGGGAGGAGTACTTTGTATGCGAGAGTTAAACCGGAGCATGACCTTGTTGGAATTGAACTGTTGCCTATTCCATTTGAGGAGTTCTATCAGTTTTTCAATCAATTGGCCCTCGATAAAACAACGATCACCTGCTACTGTCTGTAAGTACTACTACTTCTGTCATTATGTCTCTCTATATAGCTCATCTCTTTCATTGCATGTATTTATAATTATCCTCACTATATTATGCAGAATGAAGATCGCCGAATTGAAGAAAAGACAAATCGGTGATATTGGGTTCATTAACACATATCTCATAGATGCAACTGAGGTTGAACATCGTCCCGGAGATACCGAGGCCAACTTGCTACGATCATTCAAAAAAATGAAAACAAAGATATAATACTCTTTCCTTACAACTTCAAGTGAGTGTTACTGTCTTGTGCATATTCGGTTTCCCTTATATATTAGTCCAGGTTATAGTAATGTAATTGATGAGTTATGCATGCGTGTGCAGTTTCCACTATATTCTCATAGAGATTAGGCTTGAGCAGGGAGTAGTAACCGTCTTGGACTCTAAACGAAAAGATCCCCAGGACTATGCAGACATGACTCAAATACTCCAGAAGTAAGTTAAATCGATCATTATCCACCATATCAGCAACTTTGTTCATTTCCTGATATCAAGTAATTGTTTTCTTTGTCCGGCAGGGTTTGGAGAAAATTCACCAAAACAGTTCCGGGACTGCCGAAGGAGCTGGAATTTAGACACCCGAAAGTAAGTACTATAGTAGCATGTTCCGCGCATCTCCTAGTGATTCAAGCGCTAGTTTCATCAATACCATTTAGCATTCTTGCTTATCAGTTTGATTAACCTCTATTTCTTGTAAAGTGGTTGTGGCAGGAACAAGGGAATGATTTCTGTGGATACTACGTCTGCGAGTCCATCCACCACACGACCTGTGAGCGGGGCGGGTACTCTGACGAACAATATGAAGTACGTAAATAACAACATTCACAATTTTATTTTATTACCATCATTTGTATTGAGTTTCATTCATTCATATATATATGTATTGACCCCCTTCTTCAAATTAGATGTTTCGGAAGCGGGATGAACTCCTAGCACCAGCTCGCATGCGAGCAATTCAAGAGGAATTGGCGGCATTCTTTCTTGACCAAGTGATCGCTAAAGACGGAGAATAATATGTGGACCATGAGTCCGTATAATTATATTTGTAAGAGATAATTATTGTATATATGTAGCCGGTAGTGTCGGATAGATATAGGAGTACTTGTTGTTCGACCAATCTCTCGGAGAAGGAGAGGTGGTCGATATCACTTCTCTCTGTATGCATATATGTTCATGACGATCTTCTGTTTCCTTCGTTTGCTTACTAGCTAACTAGCGTGTCTAGTCCTCTCTATACGTATGTATAGTACGTAGCGTCCACCAAGCACGGATGTAAGAGAGGACACTTCTCTCTATTAATTATAGCTAGCGAACACCATATATGAAACACCTAAATTAACCCCCCAAAACCCCAAACCCCCCCCCCCCCACTTTCAAAAAAAACAAAAACCCCAGGCACAGAAATGCTAACGCGTGGATGCCTATTGGTCCCGGTTGGTGCCACCAACCGGGACCAAACGGTTTCCTGCCTGGGCTCTGCGCACTGCCCACGTGGAGGCCCATCAGTCCCGGTTCTAGATTGAACCGGGACTAAAGGGTCGGGGCATTAGTACCGACAGTTTAGTCCCGGTTCAGGAACCGGGACTAAAGGCCCTTACGAACCGGGACTATAGGCCATTTTTCTACCAGTGATAGCATGCGAGGCATAATCGTTTTCCAAACTAGGACATTCGTGACTGAGTAACCATGACTATAAGCTATTGCATCCCAACCATGCTTATATTCAATGCTGGAATAATCAAGCTTTTCAGCCTACCAACACCAGTAGTCGATTTCTGTTATGTTAATAGAAACATGCTGTGCGGACTTGTTTCTGGACTCCCATCTTTTGGTTGTTGCTTATTTTTTGTTTTTCCATGAACAAGTAACTTACGCAGTGCACAATTTAATTTCTGCATGTTGTGATATGTGGTAGAATCCACGCTAATTTAGGCTCCCCATATTTTTGAAATACCACAACAGTTTAATCTGTATTCTGAAGCAATGAGTGCCTGCAAAAAGGCAAGGGCGGAGAATTCGATGAGTGCTGCAAAAAGGCCAGGGGAAAGCTACATCTGTTGTGACTTCAGACAGACTGAGAGGAGTCTACTTCCAAAGATAAAGGGCAATGTGCTGTCCCGTTCGAATGTCAGAGAAGCGGTTAGGACTAGCACCTTATCAAATACTTGGAGGGATGCATGGACAAATACGCCAAAACTATCTTTGCGAGATTGAAATAATATGGGAACCGGGTTCGTTACATTGGTCGATATGTTGTTAGCACTCCACACGAGAACCATAGAAGAGTTTGATATATCAAGTAACAAAATTTACAAACATGAGTTCGCTAGGTGGATGCTCATGCTGTCAAGGAAGGACAGTTATAATCAAATTGAACTCAGGGCCAAGGTATAAGATTTCCTCATGCCTCTTTTCTATCGGTGATTTGAAGTTTCTGCAAAGGGAAAACTGCATCATCAGCTTGCCCCGGGCATTCCAAGGTTTCAACAGCCTAACATACCTGAGCCTAAACAATTTCTCATCCACCGACAGGGATATCCAAAAGTCTTGTATCATTCTGCACCACACTGACTGATTTAGTATTAACTTCTTTTGAGGACATCAACAGTTCAAGCCTCAAGTGTGAGCAGCACTACTGTGTATGTGTGTGTGTATAGTGTGCATGAGCACAAGTAGTACTAACACACAGCCGGTACTCTCAGTAGTTTTGCTCTTCTCACCTTCCTCCGATCCTCGGTACCCAGCTACTGTGCAGTTTTGGCTGACAGGAAACACGCCAGACTTGTTTCTCTAAACTTCTATCTCTCAGTTGTAGCTTAATTTTGTTTTTCTAAGAACAAACAACTTAGTTAGCAAACCATTTAATTTTTTCCTTTATTGTATTCTTTAGTAATATACGGTAGAATACATACTACTTAGGCTCCGAATTTGGAAATGTGTTAATTCCATTTTTACACCCATGATTCATCCATTTGACAGATTTAACCCATTTTTTTAAGAAAGTCGTCAATTTATACTCCTGTTTATCACCTTTGTGCCACATTTTATCCCCTTGTGACAGAATTGACCCCCAATTTGGCATTGATTTGGCATGCCACATAGGCGGTTCTGTACCATCATGCTTCGATGCCATTACCGTTATGATCGCTTAGGTTCAGTACTTCACTAAAATCACCACTGCAATCTAGGGAAGGCTGCTTGTAGCAGCAAGACCCTTAATATTATCCCATGTTTTCTACCATTCTGGAATCTGTGCCTCACCATAAAGAGTTACACGCCATGGATCAGGACCAACACCATCTATCTTAGCAGCTAAGGGATACTGGGAATAATTTAAAAGTTTAAACTTTATTGAATTGTTCCAAAAGAGACCAAGTCCACCCATCCTACCGGTCCTACTAACTTCAAAACTACAACCAAAACCCAAAGATGGCAGGCGATTCAAGCATTCAGTCGGACTAGCCTACCCCCTCCCTACTCATACATGGCCAAGTGGCCCGGTCTCTCCTCAAGCCCAATTTTGCACTCACTACAAAATTGGAACCCTATCCCTCAAAAGGAAAACGAGGTAATTGGAACCTTAACCACGACACGTCCTCGCCCCTCTGTCCTCAACGCTCCATCTTGGCGGCAGGCCGTGATTGGCAACATCCAAGACCCCACCAAGCGGGCGGCGTTGTCTCCTCACATTATTTGGTGCTCCTGCAGCAATTGAGCGCAAGCGTCGTCAAGCCACATCGAACACCAACAAGCTGCATAGGAGTATCTTGATTTGGCTTCCTATCTCACGACTCGAAAAATTTCAAGTTTTTAATTAGTTATATGAATCTATGCCCAATGATGTGCTACATCGATTGTACAATTGGTTCTACTACTACATATGGTGCTATAGTGTTGTTCCCATGCTTGTTTAGATTTGTTGCTTAACTTAATCTAGTTTATTATTACTATATTATTTACATTACTTTTCGTATTCTCTAACATCTAAAGTCACAATCTCATAGAATTAATCTTTTCCTTGTAAGCATGTTGATTTGGTAAGAAAAATAGTTAATTCTTAGTTGGCCCTTATTATAGTGCATATTATGCCAGTCATAATCGTCTTCCAAACTAGGACAGTCGTGACTGAGTAACCATGACTATAAGCTATTGCATCCCGACCATGCTTATATTTAATGTTGGAATAATCAAGCTTTTCAGCCTGCCAACACCAGTAGTCGAGTTCAGTTCTATTAATATAAACATGCCGGCCGGACTTGTTTCCTGAAACTCCCATCTTTCGTATGTTGCTTGTTTTTTGTTTTTCCATAAACAAGCAATTTAAGCAGTCCACAATTTAATTTCTGCATGTTCTGGTATGTGGTAGAATCCACGCTAATTTATGCTACCAATTTTTAAATATCACAACAGTTTAATCTGTATTCTAAAGCAATGAGTGCCTGCAAAAAGGCCAGAGAAGAGAGTTCGATGAGTACCTGCAAAAATGCCAAGGGGAAGCTATATTTGTTGTGACTTCAGACAGAGTGTGCAGTCTACTTCCACAAATAACGGGCAACGTCCTGTCCCGTTCGAATGTCAGAGAAGCAGTTAGGACTGGCAACTTATCAAGTACTTGGAGGGATGCATGGACAAATATGCCAAAAATATCTTTGCGAAATAGAAATTTTATGGGAACCAGGTTCGTTACGTTTGTCGACATGGTGTTAGCACTCCACAAGGAAACCATAGAAGAGTTTGATATATCAGGTAACAAAAGTTACCAGGATGAGTTCGCTAGGTGCATGCTCATGCTGTCAAGGAGATCACCAAGGTCAGTTATAATCAAATTGAACTCAGGGCCAAGGTAAAAGATTTCCCCATGCCTCTTTTCTATCGGTGATGTGAAGTTTCTACAACTGGAAAACTGCATCATCGCCTTGCCCCGGGCATTCCAAGGTTTCAAGAGCCTACCTTACCTGAGCCTAAACAATTTGTCATCCACCGACAGGGATATCCAAAGTCTGATATCGTTCTGCCCCGCACTGATTGATTTAAAATTAACTTCTTTTGAGGGGATCAACCATTCAAGCCTCAAGTGTGAGCACGCTCGTGTGTGTGCGCGTAGTGTACGTCTCCGCCGTATCTATAATTTTTGATTGTTCCATGCCAATATCTACAACTTTCATATACTTTTGACAACTTTTTATACTATTTTTGGGACTAACATATTGATCCAGTGCCCAGTGCCAGTTCCTGTTTGTTGTATGTTTTTTGTTTCGCAGAATATCCATATCAAACGGAGTCCAAACGGAATAAAAACTGACGGAGATTATTTTTGGAATATATATGATTTTTGGAAAGAAGAATCCACGCGAGACGATGCTCGAGGGGCCCATGAGGTAGGGGCGCGCCCCAGGGTGTCAGGCGCGCCCCTGACCCTCGTGGCCACCCCGTAAGGCGGTTGGATCCCTTCTTTCACCGCAAGAAAGCTAATATCCGGATAGAGATCGTGTTAAAATTTCAGCCCAATCGGAGTTACGGATCTCCGGGAATATAAGAAACGGTGAAAGGGAAGAATCTGAGAACGTAGAACCAGAGAGAAACAGAGAGATAGATCCAATATCGGAGGGGCTCTCGCCCCTCCCATGTCATGGAGGCCAAGGACCAGAGGGGAAACCCTTCTCCCATCTAGGGAGGAGGTCAAAGAAGAAGAGGAAGAAGGGGGCCCCTCTCCCCCTCTCCTCCGGTGGCGCCGGAACGCCGCCGTGGGCATCATCATCATCACCGCGATCTTCATCAACACCTCCGCCATCTTCACCAACATCTCCATCACCTTCCCCCCTCTATCTACAGCGGTCCACTCTCCCGCAACCCGCTGTACCCTCTACTTGAACATGGTGCTTTATGCTTCATATTATTATCCAATGATGTGTTGCCATCCTATGATGTCTGAGTAGATTTTTTTTGTCCTATCGGTGGTTGATGAATTGCTATGATTGATTTAATTTGCTTGTGGTTATGTTGCTGTCCTTTGGTGCCCATCATATGAGCGCATGCGTGGATCACACCATAGGGTTAGTTGTATGTTGATAGGACTATGTATTAGAGGGCAAGAGTGAGAGAAGCTTCAACCTAGCATAGAAATTGATGCATACGGGATTGAAGGGGGACCAATATATCTTAATGCTATGGTTGGGTTTTACCTTAATGAACATTGGTAGTTGCGGATGCTTGCTAATAGTTCCAATTATAAGTGCATAGAATTCCAAGTCAGGGATGACATGCTAGCAGTGGCCTCTCCCACATAATACTTGCTAACGGTCTAGTAAAGTAGTCAATTGCTTAAGGGACAATTTTGCAACTCCTACCACCATTTTTCCACACTCGCTATATTTACTTTAGTTGCTTCTTTACCTTAACAGCCCCTAGTTTTATTTTCGTACTCTTTACTTTCTTGCAAACCTTTCCGAAAACACCTACAAAGTACTTCTAGCTTCATACTTGTTCTAGGTAAAGCGAACGTCAAGCATGCGTAGAGTTGTATCGGTGGTCGATAGAACTTGAGGGAATATTTGTTCTACCGTTAGCTCCTCGTTGGGTTCGATACTCTTACTTATCGAAAACTGTTGCGATCCCCTATACATGTGGGTTATCAAGACCTTTTTATGGCGCCGTTGCCGGGGAGCAATAGCGTGGGGTGAATATTCTCGTGTGTGCTTGTTTGCTTTATCACTAAGTAATTTTTATTTGCTGTTGTTAGTTGCTTCCTATCTTCAGTTATGGGTAGGAAACGCAAAATACCAAAAAAATTAATTGTACCTACTGAACCAATGGTTGAAGAACCAATCAATATCTATCACACTGCTGAAGCTTATTACTTGGATCATCTTCGATCCCTATGTGCTCGTGCTGAAACCCCAACTAGCTTAGTTGAGGGCAAATCTTTAGATGAGCATGCTTGTTATGTGCGACACCGTATATCTAAAAAAGGGAAATTATTATGGAGTCAAATTCAACGTTTGCAATGCTATGCTTGGAATTTATGTGAATTATATGATTTTACTTGTTGTTCTGAAAACCCTAAGAAACACTTTCCCTACCAATGTGAGTTTATTGATAATGGAATCTTATCTTCTTATGCTAAAGGTGTTTATAGTTACTATGATGTTCAACAAATTGAAGAATTTGTTGCTTTCGAGGGTGCTTATGAAATTGCTTCTTTGATTGAAAAGTATGATGCTACTTTTCAAAAATCTGAAAATTTTGCTATACTTAAATATTGCTATGATAATTATGCTTATAATACCTATGTTAAACAATATATTGAGGAATACTCCGCTGTCCAAGAAGAGATTAATATTTTGCAGGAGTCTATGGAAGAAGAAATTGATGACACTGTGAGCTCATTGGATGAAAAAGATGAGGAGGGGAGCGAAGAACAAAAGGAGGAAGAGCGGATTGATCACCCGTGCCCACCTTCTAATGAGAGTAACTCTTCAACTCATACATTGTTTAATTCCCCTTCGTGCTTACCGAAGGATGATTGCTATGATGACTGTTATGATCCCATTGATTCTCTTGAAATATCCCTTTTTGATGATGCTTGCTATGCTTGTGGCCAAGATGCCAATATGAATTATGCTTATGGAGATGAACTTGCTATAGTTCCTTATGTTAAACATGAAATTGTTGCTATTGCACCCACACATGAAAGTCCTATTATCTTTTTGAATTCTCCCGACTACACTATATTGGAGAAGTTTGCCCTTATTAAGGATTACATTGATGGGTTGCGTTTTATTATTACACATGATGATTTTGATAGATATAATATGCATGTGCTTGCTGATCCTACTTGCAATTATTATGAGAGAGGAACTATATCTCCACCTCTCTATGTTTCTAATATGATAAAATTGCAAGAAACTGTTTATACTATGCATTGGCCTTTACTTTGTGTGCATGAATTGTTCTTTTATGACATGCCGATGCATAGGAAGAGAGTTAGACTTAGTCATTACATAATATATGTTGCTTTGTGCTCACTACTAAATTACAAATAATTTTTAATTAAAATTGGCTTTGATATACCTTGGGATCTGGATGGATTCATTACTTGAGCACTATATGCCTAGCTTAATGGCTTTAAAGAAAGAGCTGCCAGGGAGACAACCCGGAAGTTTTAGAGAGTCATTTATTTCTGTTTAGTGCTTTCATATAGTTTAAAAACAACAAAAATAAAGAGGGGAACCCAAAACTTTTCAAAAAGGAAAGTGAAAGTGAGAAAGACAAGCACTGTTGAAGTGGGAGAGCTCCTTGAACTTTGTTCATGCTCATGGCAACTTTGTGAATCTTGATTACAGAAACTTTTCAAAAAAAAGTTATACCCTTGTACAATTCCTTTGTATTATAAAAATAATGTGCCAAGGTTTGCCTTTAGGATGTTTACATTTGCTTGATGGTTTGTACGGTGCAGGACAGAAACTTTGGCTGTAGTGCGCGATTTTACATTTTTAGCTGGAACGTCAAATGGTTCTGATTCTTTTTGCACTGTATTCCTATACAAATTTTTTATATTTCCTAATTTTGGTAGAATGTTTCAAGTATCAGAAGTATGGTGAATGTTCGAATTATTACAGACTGTTCTGTTTTAGACAGATTCGGTTTTTGATGCATAGTTTGCTTGTTTTGATGAAACTATCAATTTATATCAGTGGATTAAGCCATGAAAAAGTTATATTACAGTAGACACAATGCAAAAACAAAATATGAATTGGTTTGCAACAGTACTTAGAGTAGTGATTTGCTTTATTATACTAACGGATCTCACCGAGTTTTCTGTTGAAGTTTTGTGTGGATGAAGTATTCGATAATCGAGAAGGTCTCGATGTGAGAAGAAGGAAGAGAGGCAAGAGCTCAAGCTTGGGGATGCCCGAGGCACCACAAGTAAATATTCAAGAATACTCAAGCGTCTAAGCTTGGGGATGCTGGGGAGGCATCCCCTCTTTCTTCAACAAGTATCGGTATGTTTTCGGATTCGTTTCGTTCATGCGATATGTGCAATCTTGGAGCGTCTTTTGCATTTAGTTTCCATTTTTCTTTTATGCACCATGCCGGTATAAGATAGTCCTTGGTTTATTTATAGAATGCTCTTTGCACTTCACTTATATCTTTTGAGTATGGCTTTATGGAATGCTTCATGTGCTTCACTTATATCATTTGAAGTTTGGATTGCCTGTTTCTCTTTACATAGACAACCGCCATTTGTAGAATGCTCTTTTGCTTCACTTATATTTGTTAGAGCACGGGCATATCTTTTGTATAAAGAATTAAACTCTCTTGCTTCACTTATATCTATTTAGAGAGATGACAGGAACTGGTCATTTACATGGTTAGTCATAAAATCCTACATAAACTTGTAGATCGCTGAATATGATATGTTTGATTCCTTGCAATAGTTTTGCGATATAAAGGTGGTGATATTAGAGTCATGCTAGTGGGTAGTTGCGGATTGTAGAAATACTTGTGTTGAGGTTTGTGATTCCCGTAGCATTCATGTATGGTGAACCATTATGTAACGAAGTCGGAGCATGATTTATTTATTGATTGCCTTCCTTATGAGTGGCAGTCGGGGACGAGCGATGGTCTTTTCTTACCAATCTATCCCCCTAGGAGCATGCGCGTAGTACTTTGTTTTGATGACTAATAGATTTTTGCAATAAGTATATGAGTTCTTTATGACTAATGCTGAGTCCATGGATTATACGCACTCTCACCCTTCCACCGTTGCTAGCCTATCTAGTACCGCATTGCAATCCCTACTCACTCACATTGATATCTATTGATGGGCATCTCCATAGCCCGTTGATACGCCTAGTTGATGTGAGACTATCTTCTCCTTTTTGTCTCCTCCACCATCATATTCTATTCCACCTATAGTGCTATGTCCATGGCTCACGCTCATGTATTGCGTGATAGTTGAAAAGGTTTGAGAACGTCAAAAGTATGAAACAATTGCTTGGCTTGTCATCGGGGTTGTGCATGATGTGAATATTTTGTGTGGTGAAGATGGAGCATAGCCAGACTATATGATTTTGTAGGGATAACTTTCTTTGTCCATGTTATTTTGAAAAGGCATGATTGCTTTATTAGTGGGCTTGAAGTATTATTGTCTTTATGTCAAAAGATAGATTATTGCTTTGAATCACTCGTGTATTAATATTCATGCCATGATTAGACATATGATCAAGATTATGCTAGGTAGCATTCCACATCAAAAATTATCTTTTTTATCATTTACCTACTCGGGGACGAGCAGGAATTAAGCTTGGGGATGCTGATACGTCTCCATCGTATTTATAATTTTTGATTGTTCCATGCCAATATTTTACAACTTTCATATACTTTTGGCAACTTTTTATACTATTTTTGGGACTAACATATTGATCCAGTGCCCAGTGCCAGTTCCTGTTTGTTGCATGTTTTTTGTTTCGCAGAATATCCATATCAAAAGGAGTCCAAACGGAATAAAAATTGACGGAGATTTTTTTTGGAATATATATGATTTTTGGGAAGAAGAATCCACGCGACACGATGCTCGAGGGGCCCACGAGGTAGGGGGGCGCGCCCCAGGGTGTCAGGCGCGCCCCTGACCCTCGTGGCCACCCCATAAGGCGGTTGGAACCCTTCTTTCGCCACAAGAAAGCTAATATCCGGATAGAGACCGTGTTAAAATTTCAGCCCAATCGGAGTTACGGATCTCCGGGAATATAAGAAACGGTGAAAGGGAAGAATCTGAGAACGCAGAACCAGAGAGAAACAGAGAGATAGATCCAATCTCGGAGGGGCTCTCGCCCCTCCCATGCCATGGAGGCCAAGGACCAGAGGGGAAACCCTTCTCCCATCTAGGGAGGAGGTCAAGGAAGAATAGGAAGAAGGGGGCCCATCTCCCCTCTCCTCCGGTGGCGCCGGAACGCCGCCGTGGCCATCATCATCATCACCCCGATCTTCACCAACACCTCCGCCATCTTCACCAACATCTCCATCACCTTCCCCCTCTATCTACAGCGGTCCACTCTCCCGCAACCCGCTGTACCCTCTACTTGAACATGGTGCTTTATGATTCATATTATTATCCAATGATGTGTTGCCATCCTATGATGTCTGAGTAGATTTTCTTTGTCCTATCGGTGGTTGATGAATTGCTATGATTGATTTATTTGCTTGTGGTTATGTTGTTGTCCTTTGGTGCCCATCATATGAGCGCGTGCGTGGATCACACCATAGGGTTAGTTGTATGTTGATAGGACTATGTATTGGAGGGCAAGAGTGACAGAAGCTTCAACCTAGCATAGAAATTGATGCATACGGGATTGAAGGGGAGCCAATATATCTTAATGCTATGGTTGGGTTTTACCTTAATGAACATTGGTAGTTGCGGATGCTTGCTAATAGTTCCAATTATAAGTGCATAGAATTCCAAGTCAGGGATGACATGCTAGCAGTGGCCTCTCCCACATAATACTTGCTATCGGTCTAGTAAAGTAGTCAATTGCTTAAGGGACAATTTCGCAACTCCTACCACCATTTTTCTACACTCGCTATATTTACTTTAGTTGCTTCTTACCTTAACAGCCCCTAGTTTTATTTTCTTGCTCTTTACTTTCTTGCAAGCCTTTCCGAAAACACCTACAAAGTACTTCTAGCTTCATACTTGTTCTAGGTAAAGCGAACGTCAAGCGTGCGTAGAGTTGTATCGGTGGTCGATAGAACTTGAGGGAGTATTTGTTCTACCTTTAGCTCCTCGTTGGGTTCGACACTCTTATCGAAAACTGTTGCGATCCCCTATACTTGTGGGTTATCAAGTACTAACACATAGCCGGTACTCTCGGTAGTTTAGCTCTTCCTCACCTTTGTCTGATCCTCGGTACCCAGCTACTGTGTAGTTTGGCCTCACAATAAGCACGCCTGCAGACTTGTTTTCCTAAACTCCAATCTCTCAGTTGTAGCTTATTTTTATTTTTCTAAGAACAAACAACTTACTTAGCAAACCATTAGTTTTTTCCTTTATTATATTTTTAGTATTATGCGGTAGAATCCATGCTACTTAGGCTCCATCTTTTGGAAGTGCGTTAATTCCATTTTTACCCCCCGATTCAACCATTTGACAGATTTAACCCATTTTTGGAGAAAATCCTCAATTTATACCCTTGTTTATCACCTTTGTGCCACATTTTATCCCCTTGTGACAGAATTGACCCCCAATTTGGCATTGATTTGGCATGCCACATAGGTGGTTCAGTACCGTCATGCTTCGATACCAATACCGTTATGATCGCTCAGGTTCAGTACTTCATTAAAATAACCGACTGCAATCCCGGGCGAGTTGCTTGTAGCAGCAAGACCCTTAATAGTATCCCACATTTTGTACCTTTCTGGAATTTGTGCCTCACCACCAAAAAGAGTTACACGCCACGGATCAGGACCAACACCATCTATCTTAGAAGCTAAGTGTACTGGGAATAATTTAAAAGTTCGAACTTTATTCAATTGTTCCAAAAGAGACAAAGTCCACCCGTCCCACCGGACCTACTAATTGCAAAACTACAATCAAAACCCAATGATGGCCGGCGATTCAAGCATTCAGTCGGACTAGCCGACACCCCTACCAACTCATACATGGCCCAGTGGCCCAGTCTCTCCTCAAGCCCAATTCGGAAACCACTACAAAATTGGAACCCTATCCCTCAAAAGAAAAAAAGAGGTAATTGAAACATTAATCAAGGCACGACATCAGTGTCCGGCGGCACTCCTGCAGAGGCATTCGGCCTGGCGTCGCGGCGGCTTCCTCGCCCCTCTGTCCTCATAGCTCCATCTTGGTGGTAGGCCGTGATTGGCAACGTCCAAGACCCCACCAAGCGGGCGGTGTCGTCTCCTCGCATTATTCGGTGCTCCTGCAGAAATTGAGCGCAAGCGTCGTCGATCCACATCGAGCACCAACAAGCTTCATAGGAGTAAGTTGATTTGGCTTCCTATTTCACGGCTCAAAAAATTCCAAGTTTTTTATCAGTTCTATGAATCTATGCCCAATCATGTGCTACATATGTTGTACAATTAGTTCACTGCCAATGGTGCTGTAGTGCTGTTCACATGCTTGTTTAGATTTGTTGCTTAACTTAATCTAGTTTATTACTACTATATTATTTACATTGTTTTTTCTATTCTCTAACATCTAAAGTGATTTGGTAAGAAAATTAGTTGATTTGGTAAGAAAATTAGTTGCTTAACTTAATCTCATAGAATTAATCTTATCCTTGCAAGCATCTGATTCGTTGCTTAACTTAATCTCATAGAAATAATCTTATCCTTGCTAGCATGTTGATTTGGTAAGGAAATTAGTTGATTCTCGGTTCGCCCTTATTATAGTGCATAGTATACCATGCATAATCGTTTTCCAAGCTAGGACAGTCGTGATTGACTAACCATGATTATAAGCTATTGCATCCCGATCATCCTTATATTTAAGTTTTTTTACATCTATGACCCTGGTTCCTTAGCCATATTCATCTATCCACATGCTCTTAACGTTTGCTCACTTTTCCCCACTCTATTGTCCGAAACCCTCAGAAATGGTCACAAACGGTGGATCTGTCGGGTCTGTGCTTTGACCGTTAACTCTAACGAGTGGGGCCGCACTGGACTGTGTCGCCTGTTGGACCTGACAAGTGGGGCGTCCTTGGATGGTGGCGTTGTTCGACTATTGGGTCGTTGTTTCGTTGGCCTGTTGGGTCGTTGCATGAAACGCCTGCGTGCGCCGCCACGACAGAAGCCTGCAATGCATGAACGAAGTATCCAGCTAGCCTGCTATGCATGCATGCAACTAGCCTGCTATGCATGCATGCAGCTAGCCAGCCGCCACAGACACAGCGATGGTCGCTGCCTGCATGCGCTGATGCTTGTCTCCTCGATTTAGAACATCGTTTGATCCTTTTCGATCCACTTGCATCTGCACTTGTTTTGTTACGACAAATAAATTGAACAATATTTATTTATTGTTTTTGGCTGCATGCACTAGGTGGCTACATAGCTCAAGATTTTCAAAACACTTTTACGCTAGTCAAAGGCCGTGGTAGAAGATCGAGAGGGCCAAAACTCTCCTGACAAGGTCAAGGTAACCCCACGGTCAAAACCTCCTCTTTTCACTCCTACACCTTGTGATGAGTATCTTGATGCGGGGGATAATTATGATGATGATAATATAGATGATACTATGCTTGCTAAACTAAATAAGTTCATGTGCTCCCTCAAAGGAAAGAAGCTCACTATGTTTCGTATGCTTATGGAGATGGTGAGTAAGCAGACCATCATAATTAAGGAACTCGAAACCCTCGTCACCGAGGAAGCTTCCTCGATGTGGTGGTGGCTTGTGTAGCTATGCATGCACTAGGTGCTTACGAACAAAGCGAGCTCTCTCAAAAAACAATCAATAATTCAAAAAAAGAGTACAAACTAGCAAGATAGAAAACTTAATAATAGAACTTAATAACATAACATAGACAGAGGGTTCTAAAATTTAAAGTTGGAATAATCAAGCTTTTCAGCCTACCAACAACAGTAGTCAAGTTCAGTTCTGTTAATAGAAACATGCCGGCTGAACTTGTTTCCTGAAACTCCCATCTTTCGGTTGTTGCTTATTTTTGTTTTTCCATGAACAAGAAATATACGCAGGCCACAATTTAATTTCTGCATGTAGTGACCTGTGGTACAATCCATGCTAATTAGGCTCCCCATATTTTTGAAATACTACAACAGCTTAATCTGGATTCTGAAGCAATGAGTACATGTTAAAAGGCCAGGGCGGAAGCAACATCTATTCTGAGTTCAATGAGTACCTGCAAAAAGACCATGGGAAGCTACGTCTGTTGTGAGTTCAAACAGACTGAGCAGTCTAGCTCCAATGATAAAAGGCGACGTCTTGTCCTGTTTGAATGTCAGAGAAGCGGTTAGGACTAGAACCTTATCAAGTACTTGGATGGATGCATGGACAGATATAGCAAAAATATCTTTGCGAGATAGAAACTATGTGCGAACTAGGTTCGTTACCTTGGTCGATATGGTCCTGGCACTCCACAAGGGTGTTGGCGCCGCCTCTTCTCGCAGCGCCGCTTCTTCTTCCTCGAGCTGCCTCACACAACTCTCTCCTTTTTTTGTTTCCCTCAAGAACATACAAGAAGGAGAAACTCACACACACAGATGTACCAAGGAGGAGCCTAAAAAGCTTTGCCCAAAGGCTCATCCCCTTGGTGAATACGCTGGCTACATTGTTTCTGCCTCAGCCTTCTCGGCTGCCACTTTTCTCATTCATCTTCTCCAACTTAAATAGCTAAGTACAAGACTGACCCATGCAGTAGCCAGCCGCCACTCTCGCGGCTGCTAACGCCCACTAGCCCATGCACTAAGCCACTAATCACAACTAACTCTATCTACATGCACGTCGCCATCCACTCCTATTATTGTGCTAACAAACTAACTAAGTGCCTGGCCAAGCAATCTCTCAACAGCCGCAAACCAAGCCGTCCAGCTACCTGACTTATGCACGTTCTGAGCCATGCACACTCATACGCACACTCGCCATGGCGCTGCGTCTCGCACGTCCCACGCCCACCCGATGCGTCCGACGAGCCCGATCGTACCAATGCGTCCCGCACGTCCCGCGCATCCAACGCGCCCGATGAGCCCGACTGCATCAGACGTCGTGACTTATTTCAACACACAGCCCCTAAGCCACAACGTCGTCGTCGTCGGAGTTGGGGTAGCTCCCGACACCCATGTCGCCACGACCGCGGACTCGACCTGGCACACTGACGCCGGTCACCACCGCCATGGACTCGACCTGGCGCCCTAACGCCGGTCGCCACCGTGCTTGCTTCGTCGTCTCCGGCGACATACGCCGAGCTCCTTCTCCGCCGGCGACACATGCCTGGCGTCCCTCGGCGATAAACGCCGCCGATGCCGTCGCGCTCAAACACGAGCCTTCCCGGACGCCGCTTCATGGTGTACCACCGCGCCGCTGCCGCCTTCGCCAACGCGCCGCATCTCCATGCCACGCGCCATTGCGCCTCTGCGGCCGTCACGCCACCACGCAGGTCCTCCGCGACCTCCTCGCCTCCGCGACCGTCGCTGCTCATCGCGCGCACGGCATCACATTGCGTCGCCGCGGACTTGCCACGCACTGCAACCGATGCCTCCATGTCCGCCGTGCTCGCCGCGCGTGCCGTGGACGCCGCCGCACGCCACAGCCACCGCTCGAACCTGGTCGCTCTGATGCCAATTGTTGGCGCCGCCTCTTCTCACAGCGCCGCTTCTTCTTCCTCGAGCTGTCTCACACAACTCTCTTCTTTCTTTGTTTCCCTCAAGAACACACAAAAAGGAGAAACTCTCACACACACAGACACACACACACGCATGTACCAAGGAGGAGCCTAGAAAGCTTTGCCAGAGCTTCTTCCCCTTGGTGAATACGCTTGCTACATTGTTTTTGCCTCGGTCCTCTCGGCCGCCACTTTTCTCATTCATCTTCTCCAACTTAAATAGCTAAGTACAAGACTGGCCCATGCAGTAGCCAGCCGCCTCTCGCGGCTGCTAACGCCCACTAGCCCATGCACTAGGCCACTAATCACAACTAACTCTATCTACATGCACGTTGCCATCCACTCCTATTAGTGTGCTAACAAACTAACTAAGTGCCTGGCCAAGCAATCTCTCAACGGCCGCAAACCAAGCCGTCCAGCTAACTGACTTATGCACGTTCCGATCCATGCACACTCCTACGCACACTCGCCATGGCGCTGCGTCCCGCACGTCCCATGTGCACCCGACGCGCCCGAGGAGCCCGGCCGCACCAATGCGCCCCGCACATCCCGTTTATCCGACGCGCCCGACGAGCCCGACTGCACCAGACGCCGTGGCTTATTCCAACAAAGGGAACTATGGAAGAGTTTGATATATCAGGTAACAAAATTATCATGACGAGTTCACTAGGTGGATGCTCATGCTGTCAAGGAGATCACCAAGGTCAGTTATAATCAAGTTGAACTCAGGGATAAGGTATAAGATTTCCTCATACCTCTTTTCAATCGGTGACAGGGCCGGCTCTGGCCCAGGGCAAGAGGGGCGATGGCCTGGGGCCCGGCCAAAATAGGGGCCCATATAATCTGGTACAGTGTATAGGGCAGTGTAAAGGAAAAAAGGGGAAAAGGCCCATCTATCGCACAGGCACAGCCAGCCCCAGGCAGGCAAGGCATCAAGCAAGCGCACAACACAACCAAGGCCTGAACACGGCGGAAGAAGGAACGTCCAGGAGGTTGACGCTTTGTTTTCTGTTGAGCGAATCACGCACGGAGTCCTCGCCCAGCCGCCCACTCGCCTGACTGGAATCCCTAATTCCCAAATCACGCAAGGTCACAGAGAGTTGGAGCGATCAAAGTCGGCAAGAAATCGAGGAGAGATCAAGATCAACAGGTAATTCGCAGATTAAAAAACTTTGCGAGCAGATTATGCCTGCTGGGTTCAATCTTTTCGTGTTCTCAATCTAAAAATCTCAATCAGGTGTCTGATTTTAACTTTCAGTTTTGCTAAAGCACATCTAGATGTGCCATAAGTATTGCACATCTAAGTCCTATATCATTGATCTTACATCAAGATTCGTGTGGATATTTTTTTTCTTTTTTTTCTTTTCCTCTTTGTGCTTAATTCACTCACTTAGATGTGCAATAACTAGGGCACATCTAGATGTGCCCTAGACACACCCTTTTACTTTCTTTTTACATCACTTGCAGCTGCATCCATTGGTTAGCGTGCCAGACTCTCAAATCACTCGGTTTGTTCCATTGTTCGTGGAGGAGCTAGTCAACCTCGGTCAGTGTCACTTGGTCATTCAGATATCAGATCAGATAGCCTTGTTTTGGAGGCTTTGAGTTTGCTAAGTTGCTACAACGTTCTAATGATACTGGAGGAGAGGTCAGTGTCCTCTCTCATTTTATTGTAATCATGTTGCTGAATCATAATTACTGGAGGGCTTCCAGGTCTGGTTTGTTAGCATGCTATTTCTCTTTGTTTTTATGCATTGTAGCTTCTATGATACTTGGTTTGGAACAAATGCAAGAAATATTATCAGATATTTGATTCTAATGAAAAATTAGTAGTCTTTGTGACTTCATAATAACTACATTCATTCATGTATCAAATCGGATTTTTCTCTCTATTGGGCCCATTGATGGAGTCCGCCCTGGGGCCTTTGAAATCCCAGAGCTGGCCCTGATCGGTGATTTGAAGTTTCTGCAACTAGAAAACTGCATCATCAACTTGCCCCGGGCATTCCAAGGTTTCAAGAGCTTAACTTACCTGAGCCTAAACTGTTTCTCATCCACGGACAGGGATATCCAAAGTCTGATCTCGTTCTGCCCCGCACTAACTGATTTGATATTGATTTCTTTTGAGGGCATCAACCAACTAAACATTCAAGCTCCTAAGGTAGAATATCTTATTGTTTATGGGGACTTTGAAGACATTAATTTGGACGCCCCTAATCTGAAGTTGGCCATCCTCTATCTAGGTCACCAAGCTAAAGCATATCAATATGTTCCAATTGCGCATGACGAAGAAAACCATGCCAAGAAGTCATTGGGAAGCCTAAGTGAGATCAAAACACTTGGAATCACTGGAAGTTTCATGAAGGTGAGCTATTATTTGCTCTAGCATTGCTATGGTCTTCTTCTACCTGCTGATTAATCTGTGTTGCCATTTTTCTCTTGTTGTGGTATCTATCAAAAGGGTGTATACTTGCGAAGCTCCCTGCTGTGTTTACTCACCTCGAGAATATTTATCTTATTATATGCTTTTGGGACCAGAGGCAAGTCTTCGCCGCTTATTCATTATTTTAAAATGCCCCTAATTAACTTGAAGAAGCTTGCGGTGTGGGTACGTATGCTAGTAAATCTCTCCCTCCCTCGATCACGCACTCCATGTTTGTTGTGTTTGCAACACCGAACGAGTTTTGATTTTTTTTGCAGAGTTACCCTTTGAGCACATGGGATCAGTGCCAGCCGAGAATTCTAGAGCATGCCCCCAAATGCAAATGGACCATCTCGTAACGCCCAGTGTTGGATGCTTCCGGGGTCTTGACTACATAGTCGATTTCGTGGCAAAGCAACTGAGTTGGGCACCTGCTCTAGAAGAAGTGAAGATAGAATGGAAGGGCGAAATAGACAGCAGCATGGTTCTTGCCATGCTATTAGCTCTGCCGAGGTCATTGTTACATTTTGATTCCTTTTCCAAAAAAATGTTACATTTTGATAAGCATGCTGCCCCATCACTTTGCCTATGTAATTTGCTGCTGAGTTCATGCGAATGTACCACCTACGACTAGCTAGTGGTTATATGTGTGCATCTAATACAAATCATCAGGTGGAGATAGTGTGTGTTGTCAAGGACATTTTGTGGGAGTATTTAATATGCCACCAACATGTGTTTTCCATATGAAACACTTGAGGAAGTTCTCCATATAAAACACTATTGGTTTGTGGCCTTGCAAGCAGTATTTCCATGTTTACCAATGCAATGTTGTGGTACAAATATGTGGTCATAGGAAACAAATGATGTGATCAGGTGAAAAAGCATCTCTGCCTGCTTGCCAAACAAAGCACCCTCTTAGTCACCCACAACAGAGCTAAATTGAGGCGTGCCCCCAGCCGCTGCATCATGATGATGCATGCAGCCATCTTATTAAAAAATCCACGAAGTATCACAAAGTCACAAAAGTATTACAGCTCACAAGTGGAGCGAAGCAAACGAAATAGAAGAGAAATACATGCTGACAATCACCACCGGTACAGCAATATGGAGGATAAGCTTCCCAGACTCCTATCCTGTTATGCGACCGCCATCCGAACCGGTTGAATATAGCCCATGCTACCATCTCCCACTGGTTGGACCCAGTAATCAAAGGCTCCTTGAAATCCATAAAAGTGAGTAAGGACCACGTACGGATCCATGCGGTAGCTCTGAAGGTGACCTGCAAGAAAGTTAAAGTGTGTTGTTTGTTAAAAATTAAATCATTCCTACAGTTCCATATAGCCCACATAAGCGCACATATTCCAATCCGAATACAAGCCGCAGTATTATGTTCAATCCTAGCTAACCATGTTCCAAACAACGACTCAATGTCAACTGGAGGATGAATGTTGAAGGCTATATGAATCGTTCTCCAAAGCAATTTGTCGAGTGGGCATTCAAGGAATAAATGTTGTATTGTTTCATCATGATCACAAAACAACAACATGAACTACCTACCCATCGCCTCTTAATTAAGTTATCCTTGGTGAGTGTTACTTGCTTGTGGACAAACCGCATAAAAAATTTAATATGCAAGGGAACTTTAATCTTCCAAATATGCAACGATCTTGAGATTGGGCCAGAATTAATCAAATCCATATAGAAAGATTTCACCGTAAAAACCTCATTTTTAGCTAATTTCCATTGCATCAAGTCCAGCTGGTCGGAGAGTTGAACATCTATCAATCTCCGAACCAACTGCATCCAGGCATTCCAACATTCACCAACTAACGCACGTCTGAACTAGATATTCAAGGGAATCGTTTGGAAAACTGTGCCTACGTAATCCACCCCTGGCCATACAATAGACTGTAAATACTTATTGCGCAAAATATGTGACAACATGCCCTCCGGCTCTGGCTCTAGCCTGTAGAGCCATTTGTTCATCAGGCATTTATTCTTGATTTCTAAGTTCTCAATACCGAGACCCACCTGGTCTTTAGGTTGGCAAAGGATATCCCATCGCGCGAGGCGGTATTTCCTCTTGGCCTCATCCGACTGCCATAAGAAACGAGATCTGAAGAAATCAAGTCATTTCCGTACCCCATTTGGAATTTTGAAGAACGATAGTAGGAACATCGGCATACTAGTCAGTACCGAATTAATCAGCACTAGCCGACCTCCATAAGATATAAGCTTGCCCTTCCAACAGCTAATCTTTTTTTCAATTCTATCTTTGATACATTTCCATTCTTTATTAGATAACTTACAGTGGAGAATCGGTATTCCCAGATAACTAAATGGTAAAGAACCCAATTCACACCCAAACAATTGTCTATAAGTGTCTTGCTCGTCTTTGGCCTTCCCAAAGCAGAACAACTCACTTTTGTGAAAGTTTATCTTTAAACCAGACAATTGTTCGAAGAGACATAATATAAGTTTCATATTGCGCACTTTAGCAATGTCATGTTCCATGAATAAGATAGTGTTGTCAGCATATTGTAGGATGGATACTCCTCCATCGACCAGATGAGGAAATAACCCCTCCACTTGACCATGCTGCTTGGCTCTTCCAATAAGAGTGGCTAACGTATCGGTCACTATATTAAACAAGAGAGGAGACATGGAGTCTCCTTGTCTCAAACCCTTGTGTGTCTGAAAGTAATGACCGATATCGTCGTTAACCTTAATTCCGATGCTACCCTTCTGGACTTGACACCCCACTTGGTTCCGCCAGGCCTCACTAAATCCGTTCATGCGCATTGCCTGCTGAAGGAAAGGCCATTTAATTTTATCATATGCCTTCTCAAAATCAACTTTGAAGATAACCCCATATAGCTTCTTCGAATGAATTTCGTGTAGCATTTCATGCAAAACGACCACCCCTTCTAGTATGTATCGCCCTGGCATGAACGCTGTCTGGCTTGGTTGTACCACAGAATGAGCAATCTATGTCAATCTATTGGTACCCACCTTTGTAAAAAAAATTGAAGCTCACATTAAGAAGACATATGGGCCTGAATTGTTCGATCTGAACTGCCTCTCCTTTCTTTGGCAACAGTGTAATCATGCCAAAGTTGAGATGGAACAACTCAAGATGAACGTTACAGAAATCATGAAACATAGGCATAAGGTCATCCTTAATAATATGCCAACATTTTTATAGAATTCAGTTGGAAACCCATCTGGTCCCAGTGCTTTATTCGATTTCATTTGTGAGATTGCATCCAGAACCTCCTTCTCAGTGAACGGTGCAGATAGAATATCATTCTCCTCTACCTGGAGCTGAGGGATATCTCCAATATCAGATTCATCTAGGGTTAGAGTGCTTGCTTCCGGATGCCCAAAAACTTGTTTAGAGTAATTAGAGATATAATCTTTCAGATTCTCATGCCCCACAATTGTCCCCTCGTCCTGTTCAAGATGTATGATTTTCTTCTTCCTATGTTTACCATTCGCAATCATATGGAAGAATTGTGTATTGTCATCCCCTTGGACAACCTTAAGCTCTTTAACACGCAATGCCCACTTGAGCTCCTCTTCTCTAAGAAGAGCTCGTAAGCCGTGCTCATCTTCGGACATGGAACTTTTCTCATTAACCGTAAGAAGATTACTTCCAACTTTCAAATCTAGCTCTTCAATTAATTGAGTGTGTCGCTCTTTTTCTTGTTTGTAAATCACACTCTCGTTTCTGGCCCAACCTTGCAAAAACTGTCTTAGATGTCTTATTTTATTTTGCCATCTCTCAATACTAGTTCTTCCACTAACAGGCATTGCCCATTTGCGTGCAATGGTCTCCAAAAAGTTTTCTTTCTCGAACCAACTTAGTTCGAAAGAGAAAGCATTCTTGTTCACAATGTGTGTAGCCTCTCCTGAGTCTACAAGAAGTGGTGTGTGATCTGAGATTGCTCTCTGCATCGCATGAATCGACACCAATGAGTACTTTTGTTCCCATTCCATACTATCTAGAACCCTATCCAACTTCTCATATGTCGGAGTGGGCAACGAATTGGCCCATGTAAATTGTCTACCAGTGAGCTCAATTTCTCTCAAATTAAGACTCTCGATAATCATGTTAAACATCATAGACCAACGTCCATCAAAGTTATCATTATTCTTTTCATCTCTCCTCCGAATTATATTAAAGTCCCCACCGACTAGGATTGGCAGAGTTTCATCTCCACAGATGCGCACCAAGTCGGCTAAAAAATCTGGTTTGAGTTTCGGTTGTGCTGCCCCATATACAGCCACGAGAGACCATCGGAAACCATCCAATTTTGATCTCACCCGAAACTTGACCGCAAAATCTCCCCGGACCACGTTAAGCACCTCAAGTGTTTCACACCGAACCCCTAGTAATATCACACCAGATCTTCCTCTAGGAGGTAAGGTGTGCCAATCAAAATCAATTCCTCCAAATAAAGTTCCAAAGAATTGTGAGGTAAAGTTGTCCCGTCATGTTTCCAATAGTGCAATAAAATCCAATTGTTGCTCCATCATTGTCTTAGCCAAGAACCTTCGTTTCGCCAAGTCAGCTAGAACTGTGCTATTCCTAAAGATTCCTTTCATAAGTCATCATGGAATTTTTTTTCTTAAGCTTAACCCTAGCACTTCTACGTGCCGCCGAAGTAGGATAAATTTTTCGTTTCCAGGGTCGCTTGGGCTTCTCCCCATCACCCTTCGGGAATGTAGGATCGGCAGAACACGAGACATTGCCCTCTATCATTTGAGGCTCTACAGTGTCCGTACTCTCCGACCCCTCCTCATCCTCGTCGGCCGCACTAGGCAAGAAATTATTGCAAATACTTTCAAGGGCTACAATTCCTAAATTGTTCATGTCTTGTCATTCATAGGTTTAAATGATGCAAGATTTCAAATTATTTCTTAAGCCCGCTCTGCTTCTAAATCTAAAAGATCATTTACTGATTTCGCTACCTGCTTCTCATTTGAACCCAGAGTTATTCCTAAGTCGTTTGCCTTATCAATAATTTAATTCTCGGTGAAATGCATAATTGAACAACTCTTATCAAAAGACATGCCTATAGTTACCTCGACGTCTCGAAGCATGGCCGCCCTCTTGGTGAGTGCTAACTGTAGGTCATCAGCATCTGGCTGTCCCTAGATCCGGTTGATGACACACCTGCCAGCCGTGACCGGAAACGTAATCCCACCGAAAGCGACAAGCTCCTCCGTCGTTCTCTCCCGAGGCGTGTGCTCCCCGCTTCGATGCCCTTCCCTCGGTGCCGGGGAAGAAGAGTAGGGAGCGATCGAGCGGGCAACACCAGCCGAAATGGAGGGAGAAGGAGACCGTGGAGCCGCCTGATCAATAGTCCCATCCCCCCCCCCAAACCGTCAGCGCGACGTGGGGACAACTCGGAGAAGGAGAGTTGTGGGACTCCTGCCCGCGTTCCTGACCGTGCAGCCCGGGGCTGCCCCACGGTGAGAGAACACAGTGGGCCTCCAGCCCGCACGCCTCCATCGGATGAACCACCGCGGTGGGGCTAGGGATCACCGCGGTTGGGATGGGGGCCGCCGCGGTGGGGCTGGGGATGCGGGCCGCCTGCCCTCCCCTCCCCCCCCCCCCCCCCCACACACCACCGGTATACCGCTGCTCGGCGCGTCTTGCGACCCGGAAACAATCCTCTGAGACTCCGGGAACCAACAACAAGGAGCATTACTGGTCGTAACTCGAGCTCCTCTGGATCATCCGCCTCAACTCGGTTACTCCATAACCGGCTAGGTGCAGATCGCGCTCCAAAAGAACCAAACCGAAGTGTGTTCATCGGTGTCGTGGAAGATGATGCCTCCTTGGCAGTATCCGACTACGATGACGGCCCCTTCACCGATTCCCATGGAGTACTCTTAGGCCCCTTGTCCTGATTCCCGGGGGCTCCATCTCCCTCGGTTGTATCCATGTCCTGATGCTCATCTCCCTCCTGAGGTATCAGTGTATTCTCAATCTCAATCTCGAGCACATATGTGACCCCGGCATGCGTCCACCTGACTACATCCGGCACGAACTCCAGACTGACAACACTGACAAGTAACCTCGCAGCTCGGTGTGCACGAGTGAAAGGCATGTCAACCTGTTCCGTCTTACCAATTAGTGAACCCAAGCTCCAAGCAACCAAGAAGTGATTAATATATTTGCGTGTTGCACCATAAAATCGTACCCAGACCTTCTCTAAACGTGTACCCTCGGCTGCTCCTTCCACTCATCAAAAGGCATGATAATATTCATACTCTGTACTCTACACATGCCAAACTTAAGGATATGTAACTAGTCCTCCTTAGTGGGAAAATCAACCTTGTAAGTCTGGTTCTCCAACTTGACAAGGTCCCACTGGTAGTTGCCTAGTACTAGTTCCCTCAACCGTCGCACAATTTGTGCCTCTGTCAGAACCCCATTAGTAACCTTGACAACTGCGGGGAAAGAGTTGTCCATAATATGCGTCATAGGTGCCACATCAGGTGACTCAATGAACATTAGCTCCTGACATCAAACCCTGTAAATGTTAACCACTGGCTTGGGGCCAGAAAGAAGCGGACACTCACCGGACACATGCTGCGATCGACAACAATAGTCACATAACTCCGTGGTACACTCTGCCACAAAATGTCCCGATTCACCACATATATAGCATGGTAGCTTCTTCTTCTTAATAGCCCACTTCGATAGTTTTTCACCATCCGTCTTGTCCGAAACCTTGTCAGAACCTCCATCACCGACATTACCATCCCCGGTGCTCGTCAACGGAATGCTGACTGCGGCCAAAGCCCAGACTGTCTCTACAGCCACCTCGGGAAGGGGAGGCGAGGTCATATGCACCGGAGCAGCGGGCTCGGCATGAGCCACCGCAACCGTATCAGCAGGCGGTGGTGGTGGCCGCGGTGGAGGCAGGCGCCGTCCCCCTCCTCTTCCTCCACGGAATCCACGGTGACTCCCACGATTATACCGGTTGGTAGGGCCGGCCACCCACTCGACAAAGTTACCGGGAGGTCCTTGAAAAACACGACCCGTTCCTCCGCCATTGTACCATCCGGAACCGCGGCCACCTCCCGATGACACGTCATATCCATCGTCTCCCCACTGTCCATAACGGTTATATCCACCTTCGCCGAAGTTTTCCCGGCCGTGGGCGCCATACCGGCCCTGCCCGCCATCGCGGCCATCCCAGCCTCCGCCGAAGTTCTCCCGGCCGTGGGTGCTATCCTGGCCCTGCCCGCCGCCGTAGCTGTCCCGGCCATGCACGCCATCCCGGCCCTGCCCGGCGGCCGGAGCCGTAGCAGCTGGCGGTGGTCTGGTCTGGCCTCCCACAATGCAATAGCCCGACCAGGACCCTGGGTCGCTCGGCCAGGGCCTTGAGCTGCTCTTGCCGGCGGAATCATAGGAGGGGTAGGGCCCTGCTTGGCCGGCGGCGGGTTGCCTCGCCCCGCCATTCGTCCACCGGTGTCGCCGCAAATCCTTGCCGCCCGACCTGGCCCGAGCGAAGGAAAACCCGGCCAACGGAAAATCCTAGCGAGATGAATAGTTCGATCTTCGATCGCTCGCAGACCCGTGGATCGATGTTCCATGCAAGGTCGGTGATTTGGACGTGGCTGTGAGCGCGGCTTGGGCCTTCAACTGGGCCTCATACCTAGTTGGGGAAGGGCCCACGACCAATGCATCAATAGGCTCAGCCTCACGACCCAAGAGTAAATTCAAGCGCACCCTTCTGGCCGCTCGAATTTCCTCGGCCGTCTTCACCGGCGGCGGCCCCGGCAGCCGGCCTTTTCTCCCCTTTTTCTTCTTGGTAACCAACGTCCATGAATCCGGTATGAAATCCGACAAAGAAACGCGAGCATGGGGTACCTTAGGGATCGGCCCAATCCAAGGTTTGACGATCGGCAACGGCTTCTTCTTGTGAACCTCAATTTTCGGACGAGATAAAGAATCTGGACCAGAAGCCACCGATTTCGTCTCCGCCGACATCCTCTGGTAGCAACGAGAACGTCAGCGTTGACATCCTCCACTTCTTCCCCTTCTTCATCATCGCTGTCCGCTAACACCCAGAAACGCCCTCCAACGCGAGCCTCCGATCTCTGATCTGTGGGCTTCTTCGTCAAGTCGATGAGATACACCTTCTCCTCTTGAACTATCTACATGCAACAATCGACAACCAAATCGTAAACGTCAATACGAATCCGAAAACCTACCTCGATCCGGACGTCAGCATCTAAGTATTCTCCGGCGAGGATATCGTTGTTCATATCACGCAGCGCTGCCCAACGTGACACCGGAGGCTCCGAGAGACGCCCTTCGATCCATCCAGCGTCGTCGTGGTCAGTGAAATGGACGCGCCACTGCACATGCACCGTCCTCTCCACCTGCGCCCTTTTCTGGATCGCCTCCGCCCCAACGGATCCCCCGAGATCCGGTTCAGGCTGAGCCGATCCGCCCTCCTACGGCGGCGGCGCATCCAGATGCGGCCAGCGTTTTGATTTTCGGTATGAGATTTTTTTCGGCCCTGGCCGAGATGGCCGAATTTCGGCCATTTTCAAAAATTTCGGCCGGAATTTGACCAAAATTTGACTAAACTTTGACTAAAATTTGACCAAAATTTGCCAAGTTTGATCAGTTTCGGCGAAAGATAGATTTCGCCCTAGGCCGAGATGGCCGAAATTCGGCCGAAATCCGTTTTTCTCGGCCGAAATTCAAAACACGGGATGCGGCGGCGCTTGGATCGCCGGCGGCGAGGACGGCCGTGCCTCGGGAGGTAAGAGGGTTCTCGCCCTCGGGGGCGTCCGTCCCGTCCATCGTCCAGCTAGGCTGGGTGCTTAGTGGCTAATCCAAATTAAAATGATCTGATGGAAGGAATTATGGTGAGCACTGCCACGTGCCACTGGGGTGATCGATCCCCTCCTCACAAACCTCATGAATCTGATGAGTGACGAGTACAAGCTGCAGAAAGCCGTAAAGAGCAAAATCGGATCACCGAAATTCGAGCTGAGCAGAATCAATGCTTTTCTCAAGAAGCTAGCAGACAGGGAGGATCTTGACGGTCAGACCAAGGAATGTAAGACGTTTGTGCAGTTTAAATTGAACTGCAAAAACATCAAAACGTCTTATGTTACTGTACAGAGGTAGTAGTTGATATGCCCTACTCGTTGATGCACTTTGTACTTATTTTAGTGTCTTTTTGGATACATGACTAATTGTCTTTCCGAACAGTGTAATTGAAGCATGAAACCAATAATACATTGTATTGATGATTGGTTCTATAGATTATGGGAATCAGTCCAGTACCAGAAAAGATTCATCTTCAGGAAAAATGGCACGGGAGGGAACTATTTTTTGACATACTGCATTCGAATGTAACGCATTTCTACCACAGAATGTGGATTGGAAGCTCTCGCAATGGCGAAATTGATGAAGGAAATATGGAGAAGCTTTGATTGTGGGAGCTCCTCGGCAGCAATTAAAATGGAAGCATCACGCAATGGCGAAGCTTTGATACGTGAAACATGTAGTGCTTTCCATGCTCCTCTCTCGCAATTTTAATTGTGCCAAGGAACGAATAACTGAGGAAAAAAAGGTTAACACTTATCATTTTGTTGATATTCTGGGTTGTGGTAGGGTACATGTTTGCATCGATTAAAGTGTGAGACTAATTCATTTTGTGGATGTTAATTTTGATTGTGTTCATAGTAGCATCTATTTAGATTCATATGATTAATATTTCCTGGTATGGATATCTTTTTATGTTTATTTATCTATTTAGCCTCTTGCAAAAACGTAGGAAAATAATGTGTACAAAAGATCCAAAGTGATCGGGCCCTACAGGCGGGAGCTACTACGTGCATCGGGCTGCCCTTTTCTGTTTATCTTTGCTTCGTTGTACATTGATTTCAAATTAAATGCTTATTCTGGTACATTGATGGACTACTGCTGGATCAAGGGAGAGGTGCCTGAGCCTCACCCTACATAATACATAAGAAAAGAACCATCTTGTCTGCTTCAATTAGAAAAGTTGAAAGGTAAAACAAATTGCTACCGATCTCGTCTGGTTCAACTGCACACTGAGAAACAAAAAGGTGAAATTCTGCTATGAATGGTAGTGGTTCTTCAAGCATTATTTTTTTATTTCTTGGACAAGGGTCGAACTTGGACAAAACATTTTATAACATGGTAGATATTAGTGACCTAAATGTTTCTAAGAACTTTTAATCCAGGAGCATTCGATTTTTGCATATACTCCGTAGGTTCGTTTTGCTCCCTGTCCGTAGATTCTTACTACATATATAACTCCCAGTTCCTCAACTATTGAAATTATCGTTAGGAGTATTTGAAATTCGAGATCTATTTGCGGTGGATTCATCAATTGAAAGATCAGCCATGAGCCCATGACATGCTTCCTCGTGATTATTAACGGTCAGCGAGTTTGTTTTCTGTTCACATGCTTGTTTTGATTCAGTTGCTTAACTGAATCCAGTTTAGCACCCGGCTATTTTTGTTGCCTTTTATTTTATATTATTCTCTAGGTCTGCAGTGCTAATTTTGCAGAATTATTATTTTCCTATCGTATTTCGTTCGCTAAGAAAGATTAGTTAATTTTCAGTTGGAACCTACACTAGTACTTGGTGCCTGGCTTTAAGTTAATCCACACGTAATCATAGCTTTAAGTTAGTACATGTGGATCATGCTTATAGTTAATGTTTGAACTAAAATGGTTAAACTGCTAAATCCACATTTTCTGTAACATATTATTGCTCCTGAATTATATGAGTGCAAGTCCACATCTGGGATAAGATGGGAGGGCCTGTTCTGCGGCAAATTGACTCTGTCCTGAAGTAGAGTTGTATTTCATCATTTGCCCATGTTGACAGCCTCTCAGTTATATACCCTATATTGTTTTTCAAATCGATATTCTGCAACAAAAGTATCTTTTTTTTTTCAAATTTTAGTCACCTCTTCTTCAAATGATCGCACATGTATCCAAAAGAAGCCAAGTCCCCCGTACGTCAGAACTATGCATCCCCCACAAATGCACCGCCCCTTTTGAGAGTCGCCCTCATCCTGCCGCAGCTGCCGCCGAGAGCGAGCATGAGAAAGGAATCCAGGTTCCCGTTCTGTATAGTAGGTTCAGGTCTAATTGCAGGGCTAATTAAGTCTAGGTTTGCCTTTGGGGTGTTTGGCATGATGTCGAGTCTGAGCTTTGTTCCGGCGCCTTCGAGCTGCGGCCGGATCTTCCTCGAGCTGGTCTCCCATGGAGGATGACAAAGGTGAGTGGCAGATCTGGCAAGAGCTCTCGAAATAAGCTCGATTTCGTCCCTGATTTGGAGGATTGCCATTGCCTCGCCCTGCTGCTGCGTCGCTATCGTGGTACTGGAAGTCTGGAACGTAAATGGGAAGATGAGGAGAGAGAGCTTCTGTCAATCAGGTTGGAGCAAAATCCTCATCGGACAGGGGTGGAGCTACGACGCCAGTCTCCGCCGCCTCCCGGTGACTTTTCTAGTCGAATGGCGGCATGGTGAAGCCATGCATGTCGTACTTGCTGGCTTCGCTTCTTCTTCGCGGCTTGGTGCCTAAAGGAGTGCGATGACTATTCTGCTACAGCATGGGGTCCTCCTGCTCTGTCTTCGGTCGGAGATGGAGTGGTGGCGGCTCGGTGGTCATAGCGTCCCCTGTGATGGCTGAATCGGATCTTTGCTGGAGCAGATAATTGGACCTGGTTGTAATCCTTGTTCTCAGGATAAGGCCCTCTGTGCAAGTTTCAGGGTATGTGCTGTAATTTTATTTTCTCTGGAGTCCTGGTCTGAGCTTTGTATTGCTATCTCTAGAAATTAATGGAAGCTGTGGATCCTACTGGACCCGACACTGTTAAAAAAAAAACCTTTCCAACTTGCAGCATGGGACATGTTTCTCTTCAAGATGACAAAATTAGGCTTGTAACGCATGCCAAATGATAATCAATCTTTCAGCTCACAAACGAAGTTGCCGAGTACAGTTTTGTTCATACAAACATACCAGACTTGTTTCCCTAAACTGCCATCCCTCGGTCGTTGCTTATTTTTTGTTTTGCTATGAATAAGCAACTTAATGCACCATTTAATTTCTGTATCTATTTTATATTTAGTGATATGCGGTAGACTGAACACTTATTTCGGTTCCCTGTCTTCTGGTAATGCTAGGATAGTTTAATCTGGATTCTGAAGCAATGAGCACCTGTAAAAAGGCCAGGGAGGAAGCTACATCTATTGGGTGTTCAGACAGAGTGAGCAACCTACCTCCAGAGGTAAAGGGTGACATTCTCTCCTGTTTAAATGTCGAAGAAGCGGTTAGGACTAGCACCTTATCAAGTACTTGGAGGGATGCATGGACTGATATGCCAAAGATATGTCTGCGCGATGGAAATTTTGCACGAACCAAGTCCATTACATTAGTCGATATGGTGCTATTACTCCACAGAGTAACAATAGATGAGTTTGATATTTCAGTTAACAAAAATTACCATGATGAGTTCGCTAGGTGGATGCTCGTGCTGTCAATGAGATCATCAAGATCGGTTATAATCAAGTTGAGCTCAGGACCAAGGTATAAGATTACCTCATGCATCTTTTCTATCGCGATTTGGAGTTTATGCGCCTGAAAAAATGCATCATCAGCTTGCCCCGAGTATTCCAAGGTTTCAACAGCCTAACTGACCTAGGCATGAAAATATTCTCTTCCACAGATATGGATATCCAAAATTTGATCTCCTTCCGCTCCGAACTGATTCATTTGAGATTAAGTTCTTTTGTGGGCATCAACTGTCTGAACATTCAAGCTCGTAAACTGAAATATCTAGATGTTGATGGGGGCTTTGAAATATTAATTTGGATGCCCCTAATCTGGAAAGGGCCCTTCTCTCTCTTGATCAGGAAGCCAAAGTATATCAATCTGTTCCGATTGCGTATGGCAAGTAGTCATTGGGAACTCCAGCTTTTAATTTGTGGCTTTTTCCGGAAGGTGACCTATTACTAGCTCCAGCTTTACTATGCCCTTTTTCTGCCTTCTGAGTTCTGACTAATCTGTGTAGCTATTTTATTTTATTTTTCTGTTTTCTTGTTGAAGTATCTATCGACAGGGTGCGTACTTACAACATTCCCCTCTATGTTTATTTGCATGGAGAATATTTTGCTTATGATATGCTTTTGGGACCAGAGGCAAGTCTTCACCACTTGTTCATTGTTTGAGAAGGCCCCTAACTTAATGAAGCTTGAGATGTGGGTATGTATGCCTCCAGTAAATCCTCTCCCTCCCTCCATCAGCCAATCTATGTTCCTAGTGTTTACGGTGCCTAATGAGTTGTGAAAATAATATATGCAGAGAGTTACCCTTTTGAGACATGGGATCAGGATCAGGCGAGCATTCATGAGCTTACCACATGCAAATGCGAATGGACCATCTTGCAGCGGCGAGTGTGTATGGTTTTGGGGTTCTGGAGTGCGAAGTCAATTTTGTGGCTAAGCTAATGAGCTGGGCATCAGCTCTGGAAGAATTGAAGATAGACTGGAGCGGCAAAATATAGTGCAGCATGGTTTCTGCTAAGCTATTAGCTCTGCCGAGGGTGTCTCCCAGTGCCAAGGTCATTGTTACATTTTGATAAGCATGCACCCCTACATTCTACAGCGCATCCCCCATCAATTTGCTGGTTTAATTTGCTGCCGAGTAGAACTATTTCATCTTTCTTTATGCCAAGACTATCTGGTGGTTATATAAGTGTGCATTTGACGCAAATCATCATCCAGAGGGTAGTGTGTTTTGTTGGGAACATTCGGTGGGAGTACTTGATGTGCGACCAGCAAGTGTTTTCCATATGAAACACTACATTCCTTTGTTCTGGGTACCATAAATTCCTGATTCTAGCAAATATATCTGTCCGTAAGAAGTAATCACATATATGAAAACACCTTCATCTTGTATCAACAAGAATACAAGATGAATCAAAGGCACATGAGTAGACATATGAAGCCTGAAGTCATGAGTCTACCTTTTGCAAATCAAAGCATTTATCAGATTGGTTTACGTTTGTTTCATATTGGAATGAGCACTCAATGCTCTCCTTACATGACCCGTTTTTTTACTACAATTTGTTTAAAAGAAAGTCAAAACCATTTAATCAAACATGTGCTACAACCACTAGCTAGTTACTGTTCTCAGCACTCGTGCCTAGATCGGGCTTGCTTTTAGGGCGATTGAATTAATGGCATCCTATTTGTATTACATACTCCCTCCGTCCCATAATGTAACATGTTTTTGCAAGCTAGTTTAGCTTGCAAAAACGTCTCACATTATGGGACAGAGTGGCATATCTGAAATTTAATGGCCATATATGTATTTCACTTATACTCCCTCTGTCCTTGATACATGCGTATTTAGACAAATTTAAGACAAGAATTTTGGGACGGAGGGAGTATAAACTCTCTCTGGGCTCTACTCTGGCAGCCAAGAAGGACTGAACGAGGCTCTAGAGGGAAAATTTGAAAGATGTTGTCTTTTTATGGAAAAAAATACCATATCCAAACAAACAAACAAACCCTAGGACGTCATTACATGAAATGTACCATTTTCTCATAACAATAACTTGGGTTGTTTAATTGTATATTGGTGTAGATACATAACTAAAATACAACATAAAGAAAGAAAGAACACGTGGTTCAGACTATTAGCTCGGGAGGAAAGATCCATGTCAACGTATAGATATCATAGACCTGCCGCTTTGATGCAATAATGCTTTGTGATCTCAAGTTGAACACCTCGCCTATGTCGTCGAAAACAATATCATCCTCTTTTATCTCCTCCCAACAAGCCGGAACAGACTTTGAAAAGAGCTTGCTAATTAAAATCGCATGGCCGTCTAGAGTAGTCGTCATCGGCACCCACATGCTTGTGTTGGTATCTGCCTTGTGTACATCCACCTTGCGGGTGAAGGTGAAACCGCGTGAATTGTATTGCATCACTAGTTGCCGCCTCACCATGAGCAATTTTCCACATGATACAACCAAGTACCTAATAACGCAGAGATGACCACCGCCTTCTTTCTCATATATATACTCGATGACATCTTTAATCTTGTCATGCCCTTCTTTAGGAGCATGATTATCAACAGCCTCCTTGCCCTCTTGTTTAAGCACCATATCATCGTCTTCGTCATCATTCACGTTTTCATCACTAGTTGCCTCCTCATCTTCGTGGTCGTTGCTCCACACATCGGAATCATCATTATCTGCCTCCTCATCCTCATCATCGCTCCACACATTGGAATCATCATCAGTTGCCTCATCATCTTTGTCATCGCTCCACACATCGGAATCATCATCGCCTATTGGATGTTGAATGATGCGCTTGATATTGCTGACCAGAGGTACCCCATTGCTATCGAAGCTGACATGGAGGGAGATGAGATCCTCAGCTTGAGTGATTCCATAGACCATGTCTCCAATGAATGCAATCTCGCCAATGCGAGTGAAGGTAGTACTATATGGCTTAGGCAACCAAACACCTTTCCCGGGGCGGATAAAAATGACAGGGTAGCTTGCGCTGTTGGTCATGAAGACGGCAAGGTCATCTGGATTCGACCGTATGAGCACCTTGCGGATCTGGAACTACTCTGGGACACTGCCGATGATGGCATCAAGTTCGGGGAGTGGCACGGTCGTTCTAAAGAAAGGGTTGTGCAAGAGATAGGTGTGTGTCTCTTCTGGGCATCAGTGCAACAGGCGGCTAGCCAGCCATCCGTTGAGCCGATGCAGATCGCATTTTCTGGGATGGAGAGGATGGGGTGTCCATCGCAGTTGAGATCAGATGTAGTAAAAACCTTGCTGGAAAAGACAAGGATCCAAGGCAGCTGGCGCTTCGGCGGACCTCGATGACGCAGAGCACGATGCCACGAGCGACAGACGGCTCGACAGCGCGCCAGATCTACGGTGCTGGTGATCATGCCGAAGATGAGGCCGAGGAGTTCCGGTGGGAGGTCAGACCACGACGGAGTTGACGTCGTCATCATCGATCGCGGCTTGCACGCGTGGCCGAGATCGAGGTACGGCGTTTTTTTTCCCTTGTGTGCGCTGCAGCTGCAAGGAAGTACGTGCTGGGACGGGACCAATATATATATGGATGGATGGAGCTTTTACGTACCTGTACTGGAAAAGAACTCACGGTTTGGACGTTGAGGCTACGAAGACCTACGTAAAATTCCAAACTATAAACCTACTGGCCCCCTGATTTTAACGAGGGTGGGCCCTTCGAAATTGCTACACCTACGAAGAGCTGTTACGTGACCTACGTAACCTTCTAAAAATGCTAATCAAACTGCCCCCCCCCCCCCTGATTTCAAGGGTGGGCCCGTGCGCCCAACTAATGACGAATTAAAAATGGCCAAATCAGCAATTACGTAAAGTACGTAAAAATCCCTACGTAGATCTAGCATTACTCGTGGGCCCTTCCTCACCAATCTATCCAATAAGTCCTCTACACGATGCTGGTTACGTAGAACACGTAAGAGATTTTACGTAAGTCTAGCATTGTCCGCCAATTATAACTGGCATCGCCGCAAGCGTTGGTCGATCCCGTCTGGATCTTTAACCTACCACCATGAACCCGACATTGCCGGATCTGCCGCCGGAATTGGTCCGCGAGATCTCCGGCCGACTGCACGACGTCGCGGACTTCGTCCGCTTTCATGCCGTCTGCAAGCCATGGCGCGACTCTCACCATCCTACGACAACCAGGACGACGCATCAGTTCCTGCCCTGGCTCCTGGCGCACAGCAAGAAGGGCGACGACTCCCTCAACTTCATATGCGTCTTCTCCAACACGAGCTACCGCGCTCCGCTGTCGCCGCCAATGTCCGGCAACGACGGTCAGATGAACCGTGTAGCCAGCGCTGACGGCACCGCCATCCGCTACTTCACCGCTTCCCCCGACGGCCCAACTCTTCACAACCCTCTCGGCGGAGGACCCCTCACCAACATCAACATGCCTCTCTTCCCAGAGGAGGACGTCAATGGAGAGTTCGGGGAGAATCCCAATGGCATCCTCTACAACAATGGAGAGTACAGGAAGCACGACAGCAGCGACGATGACACCGCCGAGTTCAAGCCGGCGCTCCTGTGTCCTGGGAACGATGAGTGGACGTTTGTCAAAAGGACCCTTGAGTCCCCCAACTACGGCGAGTTCTGCGTCGCGTATCACGCCGGAAAGATCCTTGTGACTGTGAAGGATGACCTCTGGCTCGTCGTGACAGCACCATCCGCAGCTGCAAATAGTGACCAAGTGCTGCTACCCAAATTGTCATGGATGCCACGCGAGCATGATGGTCGCTACTATGAATACAGCTATGTGCTCGAGTCCCATGGCGAGCTTTTGTGGGTGTCGGTGCATATCAAGATGGATTACCTAAAGGAGAGTAGCACGAGCGTCTGCGACCTGGTCCAGGCACTCTCGATGTCCGTACACACACTTGAGGAGGTCACAAAGGGACCCGAGAAGTTGCGGTGGGTGAGGAAGGTTGGCCGGAGCCTGGCTGACCGTGTCCTATTTCTGGGGTGGCCCAATAGTTTTGCTGTGGATGCCTCGAGGCTAGGTGTGAGTGGTGGATTGACCTACTTCTTGTTCTACGACAACCACCGGCTGCGTAAGCGGCGTGGCGTTTTCAGGTACAACCTCATCGACAACACGACCGAGCTCATCGAGTGGCTGCCCCAAGGATGGGACAACGAGATGTGCGCGTGGCTCGTCCCCCAGCCCACCATTGCTCCAATCGACCGAGGTCCAGCTACAACTCCAAGGATCAATAACATGATTCACATCGAAAGATACTATGGCCTTCTTTCTCGGGTGTTTGTGCGCAACCTACCTCTTGACGCGAATGACTCTCAGCTGCAACAGTTGTTCAGTAAGTACGGCAGAGTGTCATGTGCCAAGGTGACCTACTACAAGAAGACCAAGACCTCACGGGGCCTCGTCACAATGGCAACGATGCATGTTTGTCATGATGACGCATTTGCTGCTCTGGACGGGTTGATTTTAGATGGATGCAGGCTCGAGGTTATCTCTGTCAAAGGCAGGCAATAACGAGATGATGACAATGATGACGACCTATAGTCTTCTGTTGGAGCGGCGTAGAATATGATTTAGTTGCTTGTTGACTACTACTCCCTCCGTCCGAAAATAATTGTCATCAAAATGAATAAAGAGAGATGTATCTTGAACTAAAATACGTCTAGATACATCATCTTTTATCCATTTTGATGATAAGTATTTTCGGCCGGAGGGAGTATTAACCTAATGTTGGGGCTTTATTAAATGACGAATTTAGCTCTCCATAACATAAGATTGCATCATGAAAGAAAAGAATATGCTGGTGTAGCACATATTTGCTAATGTATTCGAGCCAATTGATAGAAGGCCAGTAATTTCTGGACTTCTAGTTGGGTATGGAACTAGGGTTGAACAGACCAGACATATGAATGTGTTTACTTGTTATGGTGACAGATCCCGTGGAACAGATCCGTGCGATAGAGCACACTTGTTTGAAAGGATGGACAATGCAATGTGTTTTGGCATTGCTGTAGTCGAACCGAGTCTAATTCTACAGGCCGGACCATGAAGGATCTAGAGACATCCCGGGGAACCGAGCCTGCAGACGTCATTCCATTTGCTTGCAAAATATATAGAATAACAGTACTATGATGAAATTGACCGGTACTCGCTTTGTCCGGAATTACATGTCGCAGAAATGAATGTATCTAGACGTATTATAGTCCTAGATACATCCATTTTTATCCATTACATCCACAAATAATTCGGCACGAGAGTGTATCTATTAGTGATGTAGCAAGTGCATATCATGTGACTGTACAATGGTTTTCTTATTGATAATAAAACAGATTTGTATGTATGTAATAAAAATATGTTTTCGTGTGCCCTCTATTTTTCTTATACATGTACTCATGTCTCTATACATTGTATGGAACGGGTAGTTGAAGAGTTAACTAACTATTCTTTTGACAAATATAAGGAGGGGCGCCATTGAGAGTTCATTTACATATTACTACCAAAGTCTTACAAGATACTTTAAGCTATCATTTCCTGTCCTTTCCTCTTAGTGCTCTAATTTGGAGCTCCACGTCAATAATTAGGACATCGGCCTTCGCTGCTCATTGTCTTAAAGAGAGTCCACTATGTGGAAGGAGCTTACAGTGCTTTCCCCCTTGCTCTCGTCGACTAATGATCGCATTGTCTAGCTTCACTTTGCGTTGGCAAGTCCTCGGATAAGTCTCTTTATTTCATAC
This sequence comes from Triticum urartu, assembly GCF_056163025.1. Lineage (NCBI taxonomy): Eukaryota > Viridiplantae > Streptophyta > Magnoliopsida > Poales > Poaceae > Triticum > Triticum urartu. Next base: position 728,225,779 of record NC_141875.1, on the reverse strand, counting down.
TACTCGAAGAAGCAACAACATGATTTACATCAAAACATGCTATGACCCTTGTTTTCGGGTGTTGGTTCACGACCTACTCTCTCCGTCCAAAAAAACTTGTCCCTCAAATGGATGTATCTAGCGCAAAGTTAGTGCTAGATACATTCATTTGAGGAATAAGCATGGAACAAATTTTTTCGGACAGAGGGAGTACCTCTTAGCACAAAGAGCTCTCGACAGCAAAGGCGAGTCGAGTGTGCAGGCTTTAACCGGCTGAAGCCTGCTCTTCAGAAGAAAATGAATTTTATTTTGTACTGGTATGCTTCAGCCCAGCCCAACTTCCTCCGGTGCCCGCCAACCTAGGAGACTCGCATTATTTCTGGATTTATTTCAGGATTTCCGGCGATGCGCTTTCAATGGGAGGAGACGTTTCCGTCGACGACGAGGCGCTTACGGTGACTTCGTAAATCTTAAAATGATATGCCGGCTCAGTCTTTCAGAGGTGCTCATAGGGATAGGATGTGCGTGTGTGCGTTCATAAGGGTGAGTGTATGCGCGTGTATGTGAGCGCTTGTGTCTGTACTGATGCTCAAAAAAAAACCTAGGAGACTCGCTCTTCCTCCAGGTGCCATTCCTTCCTACAGGCTCCTCCAGCCCTTCCTCCTTCAGCCCTTCCCGACTCACCTTCCTACAGGGCGCTCCACGGAGACCCCGCCTACAAGACCACCTCGTGCAGTCACCCCACGACACGCGTGCAAACTGCATCCAGCAGGAGTCCCGTGGCATCCAGCGCGTCAGCTGTTGGAGACCTTAACGTTCGCTGGATAAGTGGATGCGCCGGCAGCCAAAGCTATGATTCGGCTCGCACAGCCGAACGCCGCCACACCCTGCTCTGAAGTGAGGAGGTCGCCGCCCATCACTGCATCAAGCACATTGGATGTTGAGGCCAAGGTTTAATTCCAAAATTAGTTGCTTCTATTGCTTTCTAATTAGATCATGGAGGGCAACAAAATTGAAGGTAACTACATTTTAAATGGAATTTATCTATGAGATCAAACATTGGCAAGTACATTTTCGCACTTATGTGAGTTACTACTTATTGCAATATACATTTTTACATGGTAGTTATTACAAGCAACAAAATTAATAATACTCCATCTGATCCAAAATAGAACCAAAACCACGACACTTATTTTGGGTTGAGGAGTACTATTTATTTTACACCGGTGGCCTTTTTGCCTGCATAGGCACTTATCAATATGTTAACAGTGAAAGGTGATCGATGGACAGATAATTTGACCTGAAAAACAATTTTTTATACGTTAAATTAGCTTTCGGCTTTTAATGTGGTGATGCCATGTGATTTTTCTCATTTCAGTATGCAGCTAGCAACTCCACTTCTCAAACCGGATTACTTTAGCCCATTGACTCAACAAAAGTGGTTTTGATGCTGACTTGGCATGATTTTGACCACTGATGGCCCACGTGGTAATCTTTTCCTCTTTCCATTTTCATTTAGCTAGGCATTTCATCCAGCAGTTCATGAGGGTCGAGCAACCAGAGAAGGAGGTAGCCGTGGAGCTTGTGTGTCTCGTGGCGGCACACACAAACAGTGCAAGCGGCCAGAGAGCTGCGGCACGACCAGCCTTGTGGGACGAGCTGGGTTAAGTGGCTACGGCGAAGTTCTTGAGCCCGAGCAGATATTGGCGCCCCCGCTCTTTCCGTCTTCCTTGTCATTTGGGGATAGTGGTGCCGATGGGCGCAGTCAATCCTAGTTGCACGACTTAACATAGACGCGTCACTACCGGTGTTGAGCGCTCTATGCTGCATGGTTCAATGTTGCTGAACGTGTTGGTGATGGTGTCGCTAGCTGGTCAAGGAGACTATGGACGGCTAGCCATAAGCACAGCCCCGCCTCAACCATGCTGATCCCGCGAGCATCACCATGCCACAACTCCCTGGCCGCCTGCACCCTCTGTGTGTGCCGCCGGGAGCCACACACGCTCTACGCCTACCTCTTCTCTTGGTGCTCGGTGCATGCAAACTACTCTGATGAAATGCCTAGCCGAGTTAAAATGAGAAAGAAGAAGAAGATTGCCACACGTGGGCAATGACTGGTCAAAACCTTGCCAAGTCAGTACAAAAACCGCTTTTGTTGAGTCTAGGGACTAAACTAATCCGGTTTGAGAAGTTGAAGGACTAAGATTTGCCAGTTTAGAAGTTGAGGGATCATTTCAATACTTTCGTGAGAGTTTAGGGTCAAAAAATATATATTTTTCTCCTTTTAAATATAAACTAGGAAATATGCCCGTGCGTTGCAACGGCAGAGCCTAAGCAAATGTACTAGACATAAAATAACATTTGTTTTTTTTAACAATCGCCATTGGGGAGTGGATCCTCACCTAAATACTATATTAATAAGAAACCCGAAGGCAAATTACATTAAGGATTACGTCAAGAGAAGAGGTATAGATGCCAAGACACGGCGGCCTCCCTGCTTATGGTGTCCTTAAATAAAGGCCCAAATCGTAAAGTCTGTAGCGATGCTTCGAGCTAGGACGTTCGTCGATCTGTCTTCCAGTGTGACGGTCTCTTGGACCATCAGGTTACCTCATGAATTTTAATGGAGACATACAGAAAATGATATTGTTGCCTTTTTTACTATACATCAGAAAATCTTTTCCTAATAAGAAAAGAACAGAGCACGCAGAATTTCGTCCCACGCACCATGCACGCCAGCGGCGGACGTGTCGAGCGGCCGGCCAGCATGCCACAAGAATTACTCGTTTGACCAAATTAGTTGCGGCCAAGGACAAGCACCTTGCCGGACCCTTCTTTTTCATGCGCCTCTCTTCTTTTTGATTGGTTTTGACCTTCCTCCCAGGCTTTTTTTGGTTTCTCTAGGATAAACCTGACCCATATCTCACCCTTGTTTGCTGGCTTGTTGATTCTTGCAACTGCGAAGGTATATAAGTTGCTAGGATTTGAGATAAAGGAGCAGTGTGGGACTATTAATTGGTAGTATTTATTGGAATATGAAAGTTGATCAAACTCTGTTTGCTCCCCCCATAACGGAAGCGAGGGGAGGGCTGATCTATTAGTTTTGGTCCGTAACATTTTTTTTTTGGCCCATTATACACACGAAGCTGCAAACAACATACGAGCAAACAGACGAAATTATGGCAGCGAGGACGACGTACGAACCTATGGCAGCGAGGACGGCATACGCAAATTAGGGAGGAAAAAGCTTTAGCCCTTTTATTATTAGGTAAAGATAAAGATAGTGAAACTTGAGCCTTGGCTCAGTGGTTGGGCATGCGGTTGTGCAGCCTAGCGACCCGAGTAATGCACAGGGGTTTTCCCCCTTTATTGAGGATCAAGCTTGGTGTATGGTGGAATCTCTCATCAATAAATATCTTGATACTCATTTTGAAAAAAATCTAAAGATCATGTTTATCTTGGTACTCATACTAAAATGGCCATATGTATCCCTGGTTGGTGTAGAGGCCGGGAAGTAAAAATCTCTCCCATTCTTAAAGATACGGGTAGCACATTACGAAAAGTTTCTCCTCCCCGGACCTCTCTCCCCCGAGGCGGCGGCGCCACGCCGCCCCCGGGGAGTCCCCGTCCACACCGCCCTCAGCCCTCCCCCTCCATTGCCTCCCACTACCGCCGCCGTCGTTGAGGACGCCGCGGGGCGAAGCCCTTGTGTGAGGCGGCGGCGGCGCATTCCTCGGCCGGCGGTAATGCGTGGGGGCGGCGGCTTCCATCTCCCTCCTCCTCCAACGGCAATGCACAGTGGGTTGGCGGTGGCCAGGAGATCTCCGGCGGTCGTTGGCGGATGAGATTTTGTCTGCGATGAGATCTTATTTGGGCCCGAGGGGTTTAGATTGAGATCCACTGTGGTTGCACCTTGTCTCGACAATGGCAAGAGGAGAACCCCCTGGGTAATCTTCGCGGCACGAGGAGTCCGGGTCTCTTGGCCCGGGCATGGTGGTGGTGGCTGCCTTCTGCACCGAAGGCGGTTGGCCAGGCTGGTAGTGACGGATCTTCGATCCCACTATTAGCACCGGCGGCGAGTTGGGGAGACATAGTCGCCGGTGAAAACCGAGCCGACTCCGGTCAATGGCGGGCGATGGCGGCGTCTACGTCGTTACCTTGATGAAGGCATCGTCAAGCAACTGTCGTCAACCTGCTCATGACGCTCCGGGAGAAATCCTAAGATCACCGGATCAGACGATGGCAGCGCTGCGGTGTGGTGTTCCCTATTGGGGGCATCGTTTGTGGAGCGGCTCCGGATAGAAGAGGCGTGAGGTGGTGTGGCGTGCCTTCTCTCGCGTCGACAACGACGGGTCTCGGCGGCATGGAGCAGCGGGGTCTCGCTGGTGGGCGTGTGATGATGGACGAGCGCGGGATGGTGGCGTTGTCTGGCGTCGTGGTGGCGTCGACGGCAGCTAGACCGGGCAACGTAGATGCAGCAGTACAACACTGAAGATGGATTGGTGGCAGGTGGCTATGGCGGCCTCATACCCGGCAGGCGTCCTGGTTGAGGAGTGCGCCGGACTGGTGGGTGCCCCATACCCGGCAGGAGTCCTGGTTGGGACCTCAGGTCTTAGATGTTAGGTTTGGCTGCGAGGTCTGTTTGGTATTAGGCCCAGACTATCAGCATCCATTCATCAACTGGATAGGAGTAGCGATAGGTGTTGCCTAGACGGTGGCTTAGTCTTACTGTTGTATGACTTTGTGAGATCTCATGTGAATAATTAATAAAGTGGCTACATGCATCGTCCAGATGCAGAGGCCGGGAGTCCTCCTCCTTTTAAAAAAAAGTGAAACTTAATAGTGACAGAATTTCTAAACTTGGGGTTTTACATTTTCCCTTTTCAGGAAAAAATCCAGTTGTTGCAAAAGCATCCAGTTATTGTGTTGATTTGATAGGGATAGTTTGTGGGTTTGATCTTATAGCTAGCTACTGAACTAATCTTTACGTGCATCCATGTTTGAATTCTGCTTATGGGGCTCACCCATGTAATCTTGAATTGACAACGGGCAACCGAATATGCTTGAGGGAAGCAAGTCCAATCTGATAGCTATCCTCTCTGTATATCGTCAAGCTTCTATATAAGGTGCAAAGCCCAACAAGCCACATGTACAATCATCTCAGTGCACAACTAAAGAATGCAGCAAACACGTAACATTTCAAGGCATAACTAAAGCAAACAACAAGTACGTACATAACCTCCATCGAGAGGTGTCCTGTACTGTACAGAACCACAGACCATGCGCACTAATCTCTAGCAAGCTGACAGGCAATGGAATCCACGTACAAAATAATTATAGATACATAGGCATAAAATGACCTTCAAGCGTGCGTCTGAGCATGCCCTTCAGCAGACTCCAGTCTTCTTGTTTTTCTTTACCAGGGATATGCAGGCCGCAACGAACTTCTTCTCGGTGTCCAGGACGCTCTTCTGTGTCACGGTGTCGTCGTCGTTCACGCCATTGCCGTTTTGTGTTGCGGTAGGAGCAGTGACCTTAATGGCATGGGCTGCATGGGCGTCCAGCTCGTGCAGGACCTTGTTGATGTCCGCGAGGAGCCGCTGGGCGAGGCTCCGGCTGAAGTCCTCCCTGATGACCACACGGAGGACGGCGACGTGCTCCGCATCCGGAGCCATCGTGTAGGCTGGCACGATCCAGCCGAATTTCCGCAGGTTCTCGGAGACGTCGAACACGCTGAATTTGGTGCTGTCCTTGAGCGAAGCGGCGACTAATGGCACGCCGTCCTCCTTGGACACGATGCTGAATCGGCCAGTGGCCTCCATGCCCTCCCTCAGCACGGCTGCATTTGCCTGGCAATTCTCCATGATGTGCTTGTATCCCTGTCAACAAGTCAACACGAAGACATAACTTATGATAAAATTACCAAAATTCTCTCAAGTCCTAAAATGAGGGAAAATGAACATACCTCGAAGCCAAGGCGTATCAGTTGATAGTATTGTGCAATTATCTGGCTTGCACCTGAACAAATATGGCATGTACTTAAGTTGTTGAAACGGCATACAACAGAGGATTCATGCTCAACTATAGAACAATTAATACTGACCTTTGGAAAAGTTCAGTGTAAATGTGGGCTGATCTGTCCCTAGATAGTTTATATGGAAAATGAGTTCTTCGGGCAAATCGTCTTTGCTCCGCCAAATGACCCATCCAACACCAGGGTAGACAAGGCCATACTTGTGTCCACTAACATTTATGCTCTTCACCAATGGTAGCCTGAAGTCCCACTCAAGCTCAGGATGTAGAAAAGGAGCGATAAATCCTCCACTAGCCGCATCAACATGGATTGGCACATTCCACCTGCATTATATGTATCATGTTAAAACATATGCCAACTATGTTTCATTGCTATACTTCAACAAAACAATTTAGTCAGTATCCATCACTAATTCACTATCATGCCTTAACAACAATGATGCATCTTTTCTGAACAATTTCAAGGCAATTTGCCTAATTGGGATACAACTGTCAGCAGATAAAATGCATACCCCGTTTCCTTGTTCTTTTCCACAACAAGGTCATTCAATAGTTTGACATCTTCGTACTCTCCAGTGAGAGTTGATCCCAAGATGGCTGCAACACATATAGTGTTCTCATCCACCATCTCAACGGCCTTCAAAGGATCCATTACATAGTATCCTTCAGTTAACTTGACCTCCTTCAATTCTACTTCAAAATATCTAGCAAATTTCTCCCAGCAAACCTATTAACATGAGACAGGTTACAAGAGGCACCTTTAATGTACACATTGTGGTAAAAACGAAAATATTCTACTCCACAGAACAACAACAATACCTGAACATTTGCACCAGTAACAATGTTCGGTTTGTCATATGGCTTCCCCTCCTCCTTCCTTTTATTTGCCCACTTCCTCTTGAACGCAAGGCCTGCAAGCATTATTGCTTCCGAGGATCCAACTGTTGAGACTCCAATAGCTTTCTCATCCTCGTTTATTGGTGCATTGAATAAGTGAGCAATCATATTGACACAACGGTTCTGCAAATTGCAAACACATAATTAGCAAATGCATGTACATGCTGAAGGTTAATAACTTCTCCGTGCATTCCAATGATGCATATCAATGTAACATGCATACATATATAGGAGCAGCAGCAGGAGGAATATTAGCTAAATTACTTTTTGACTCCAAACATACCCGCTAGTCACTTGTTGTGGGACCTCCAGACCAGATATCCTACATATATATGTCGACGAAGAGAGAATGCGGTATATGTGTAACACAACATACGTGGTATAGCAACTACTACAAGAATAATACGGGCAAACATCCCAATCAAATAGCTACGGTGGAATTTTATAGAAACCGGTTCAGACAGGAAATTCTCAACCAAGGGACATTTTGAACAATTTCCAGCAAGTCAAGTCAAGCCCATGTGGAAACAGCCTTGGATGCCAGGACGTCACCATACGAACAGTGTGCAATTTTTGACTTGGTATACTAAAGTGTTCGATCCGGCTTAATTTAAGGACTAATGGCGCAAATGTGACATCAATTGTGACGTCACTTACTAGTATTACTAATTGTGGCATCAATTTTGAGTAGTATTCTTAGAAGTTAAATTACCACTGCTGTTCTTACTACTACTAGTACTACTACTACTACTACTAGCTGTGAACATATAAACATGTTGTGAACTGTGATCACGGACCTGGAGCTCGGTGGTGACGGGGTACTCGTCCATGTCGACGTAGTTTTTGTTGATGGAGTCCATGATGAGCTTGTCGCACTCGGGCTCCATCCACGTGGTGACGAAGGACGCAAGGTCCAGCCGTGGGTTGCCGTCCAGCATCAGCTCGTCGGTGATCATCTGGTACGCCGTCTCCTTGGGGATCGAGTTCTCCGGCATCCGGTACCTGATCGAGGCAAGAAACACCGTTCAGATGGCTCGCCTCAGCGTCGGACGATCGAATGGGTGGTCGGATTTACGGGTCGTCACCTCGGGAGTTCCACGCGGGCGTAGCGCGACGAGAAGGTGTTGTACGCGGACTCGCCGACGCCGGAGCTCGAGTGGGAGATCACCATGGCCACCGGCGCTCACTGCTCTGCTCTCCGCTGCACGGCGTGTGTGTGTGTGTGTTTTTGGTGCTTGTGGTGGTGAAGTGTTGGCCGTGGAGTACTACTATAAATAATGCAATAGAGAGCCGGATTAGCTCGCCGGAGTATTACCGGCATGTGTACGTGCATGGGAAGGTGAAGTTGTGCAGCTCGGCAGGTCGCTGCCAGAGTGCCAGTCAGCATCGCCATCGATCATTCTCGCTGTCGACAGCCTCGAAGGCACCAAGACAGATCGCCAAAAGGCACCAAGACAGCGGGACCTCGGCGAGGCACACGTATGCGCGCTCCGTGGCACGCGTGGCGCGGCGAGGTGGCCAGGTGATTCATGACGTTGCCATTTGTTAGTGTTTATTATGCCGGAGATAGATTCCTACGCTCTCACATGGGTGACACGCGTATCGGTCGTCAAGCTGTTCACCAAAAGAGCATCATATCTCATCTCCGGCTCTCAGCTACACTACCAACCCCAACCCGCCGATCGTACCTAAAAGATGCCCACAAGCCCCAAGCCAACTTCTCATCTTGTTGCTCCCTATAGGCTATATTATATTTAGACAGACATTATTGCTATGCTTTTGGGCAAAAAGCTTAGACACCGACGTGGAGACGAACGGTGCACTCATCAAAGCCTTGTTTTGGGGAAAACACAGAAGATTTTTACCGATGGAAAGAATGTGGTTTCAATTTTTTCAAAACAGTTGGGACCATTATTTAACAACAGTACCCGACCAATCCCACCGAAAGTTCGCCTAAAAGATTCCCACAAACCACCTTCTCATCTTCATGATAACTATATCTTTTATTTAGCGAGACATGATTGCTAGGTTTATGGACAAAAATCTTACACACGGACGTGGACACTGACGGTGCACTCGTGAAGGCCTCTTTCTGCTAAAAATGTGGTTTCAACTATTTTAAAACAGTTGGAATCGCTATTTCAAAGCATTATGAGTGGTATTACTATAATTGAAATAAGTTATTTTTGAAGGGGAGGGTAGGTACTTGCCGGAGCAAAATCCGGCAGATCTCGGATAAGGGGTCCCGAATTGATGACCCTGGCATGATGGTAACAGGAAGTAAATGGACACATTATTTACTCAGGTTCGGACCCTCTTAAAGAGGTAAGATCTTACATCCTGCTTACATTGTATAGATTGTGGATGGGATACAAAGTACAGGATAATCTACATCGAGATCATATGAATGAATGTAGTCTAAAAACCTTGCCTCTGCAGACTAAAACCCTCACCTTATATAGGGGCTGAGGGGTGCCTAAGGTTACACATGTTCGGTTGCATGTAGAGATAAACATACCGAATATTTGAATGTGCCTTGAAGTCTGTGTCAAGTCTTCGTAGGATTTCATCTTGAGTACACCTAGGGCCACAACTACGCGGCCCATTCTTTGATTGTCGGTGGTCCTTGGCCCGACCCATGATTGGCTGGCCGACGTGGTGAGTACATCCTAATTTAGGACATTGTCAGTTGCCGGTTGTATGCCGAGGACTGTCAATTATCCCTGGAGATAGCTTCTTCTTCTTCTGGTCTTCGGCTTCATAGACGAGTTCGATCTTCCGAATTAACTCCATATCCGAGGACTCTTTGGAGTCTGAAGTTGATGAATTATATTCGACGTTTACTTTATTGCAGCAATGTGTAAACCCAAGCAAGGACGCTCGATAGTTACAGGGTCATCTTTTAAAAAAAACCTTTGAAACATTTTATTTTTAATAAATCCGAAGACCTTTAGCTTAACGGTGAAGTCTTGCTATGTGGCAGTGATACGTCTTCAACGTATCAACTTTTCCAAAAACTTTTGCTTTTGTTTTGGATTCCAATTGGATGATTTGAATGGAACTAATCCGGATTGACGTTGTTTTAACCAGAACTACCTTGGTGTTCCTTTTTATGCAGAATTAAAAGTTCTCGAAATCTGATGAAACTTTACGAAGTTTTTTTATTAAATATATTAAAATACTAGTACAAAGATCTACTGGAGGGGGCCACCAGCAGCCCACAAGGCAGAGGCGCACACACCCCCTAGTGCATGCCATGCTATCTTGTAGGGGCCATGGGCGACTGTCTAACCTAATTCCACGCCTACAAATACTGTCTTCCCGAGAAAAAATCAAGGAGAAAGTTTCATTGCGTTTTATGATATGGAGCCGCCGCCGGCTCCTGTTCTTCGTCGGGAGGCTTGATCTAGAGTCCGTTCGGGCCTCCGAGGAGGGGGATTCGTCACCGTCATCATCGTCAACCTTTGTTCATTAACAATTTGATGATGCTCACTATCGGGAGTGGGTAATTCATTCGTAGGCTTGCTGGACGGTGATGGAGATTGATGAGATTTCTTATGTAATCGAGTCAATTTGTTACGGCTTGATCACCGTGTTCTGAGAATGATGTTGCTATGACTTTGCTATGCTTAATGCTTATCACTAGGGCCTGAGTGCCATTTCAGATCTGAACCTATTATGTGTTCATGTATAGTTTTTAGTTCTTGATTCTATCTCCAAGTTATATGCACCTGTTATTGTTCTGAACCACAGACCCCAAGATCACAATCATTGGGATACTCTCCGGGAATGACTGTAATTTGAGGAGTTTATGTAATCAGTATGTGTTAATGATTTGTTTCGGTTCTCTACTAAAAGGAGCACCTTACTTGCTCTTAGTTTTCATTAGGACCTCACTGTCACTGAAGGGTAGGACAAAAGACATGCCATGTAAGTTCTTATTTCAAGCACGTATGACTGCATACGGAATACATGCCTACATATGATTGATGAATTGAAGCTGTTGTGTATCGATTTAGGTTGTGATTGTGACATATTGAATTTCATGCAAATATCCATCATTGATCCAATGCCTACGCTTTCACAATATTGTATTGCTCTATGAGTATTACTGTTGTTGTTCCAATCGCTACAAAACTGCTACTACTATTACTATTGTTGTTACTTTGTTACTACTGCTATTATCATTGTTATCATAATAGTACCGTGCTAGTAATAAATTGCTGCAAGGAAGTGGCTTTTCAGGTGTGGTTAAATTGAAAACTCAACTACTAAGGCTTACAAATATTCTCTGGCTCCCCTTGTGTCGAATCAATAATTTTAGGTGAAATACTATCCTCGAAGACTGTTGCGATCCTCTATAATTATGGATCATCAAGACTATGTACTGACACCGTTCCCGGGAAGCATAAGTAAAGGCATTAATGTTCAAACCATAAAAGTGACAAGTAAGTTCTCAAACAAGGTAAAAATACAGCATTCGAGCGAGTGGCATAAGTGCCACTAAATCAACACATTCCATGAAAAGTTAACCGCGACCAAGACCATCTAGAGACTTAATGAACGCAAAACAGTTCAACCCAGTAACAATGACAAGAGTTAGCTAGCACACCACACAGTTTTGGTCATTCTTTTCTTGTGTTGGACAAGGTTCTTTTTTAAGAGGATGATTACCCAGGCCTGTGCATCAAGCGATGCACACAATCATATTATTATGGATAAACCCGAAGTCACCTTTCTGACAACTACTATCACTACGCCTACAAGCTTGATGATGTGCCCGATCTTGCATCAACACACACCATCTATTTCGATGGCCTTACCAAGCTGCCCGTCGGCAAGCTGAGAGCAACAACTGGTCTAGTTAGACCATTTGCGTGCACCCCATGCTCATGCTCTAAAACTAGTATCTGCCATTTTCCACTGTCCAACCTTCAGGAGCGATCAACGCATTCACCTTGCTAGGCCATTCTACCGTCGATGTCACCGCGAAGCCAGACATCGCCACCATCCTGCGCACGTCCATCACCAAAACTCCACCACGCCATGCCACCGAGACCCGTCGGCATCCTTGCAATAGATGTAACACCGCTCCTCCTCTTATCCTATCCAGCCAGCACCTACTCCAAAACGATGCCCCGAGGAGAGAGAACGGCACCGAAATCGCCATCAACATCTGATCCGAAAGGCTCATATCTAGGATTTCCCCCGGAACATACCGAGCGTGGTGACGCAACCAGCAACAATGATGCCTCAATAACAAAACAACATCAGAGACGCTGCCATCGTCTCTGACCCCCCCCCCCCCCCATTACATTGAAGGCATTCGCGGGACATAAAGTTTAAACCCCTGATCTAAAAGTCTAAAAGTTACACATGCGACTCAGGGCACACACAACGTTACACGTTAAATAGCTCAGAACGCCTTAAATAAAACTTTGCATGCGGTCTTGCATCTCAAGTTAAATATTTATCCTCTTTAGGCTGGCCATAGTGGGGGTAACATAACTAGTATCATATACTTGGGACTCGCAAACATGCTTACGTGGCAGGAAATTAAAGAAGAGAGAGAGGGTCATAATAACATAGGTAGATACCGTAACATAATAAATGTTATGCTACTATGTGTCATGCATGGCAATAAATGAGACCACCTATGATGCTACTTTATGATACTATGCACTATAGATGTAGTATCATACACTAGTATCATATGCATGGTACTAGTATATGTTACTCCCCACTATGACCAGCCTTAATGGATCATATCTTATTTTCTATGGACTGAGAAACCGTGTGCGTCCTTGCAATCTGGATGATATTGTGTCGCATTGGTGGGTGTTCTCAGCAACCACTGTGAGGTTGCCAAAGGAACAACCGCACGTGAAGGGAAACGAGGAGTCCCCTAATTAATTGAATGTATTAATTAGTCTTAACAAATTCTTCATCTAATGAAGCATTGAAGCCACCCAACATAAGCATACAGTACTCCACATCTAATGAGTACTAGTCAAGCAAAAATATGATGGTGAACATGGTTTCACGCGCACCCACATAAATAGTAAAATCAAAAAGAATACTAAGAAAAAATTTAAAAATCTGAAAATTCAGAGTATGAAACTTATTCGACCATTGTACTCCAGTGGCGAAGCCAGCCAAACTAATCAATGGGGTCATCAGTAATTTATAGGATAATTTTCTTCATGCTATACAGTAAATTAATGTACAGTGATTTCTATGGGGTCAATAGACTACATGTAGAATCGTCACTGTTGTACTCGTGTGTGAAGTTTCGTGATATATTGACACCGTTGATATTCTTAGTAAAGAAAATACAAATAAGATCCTACTATTCAACAAACAGTATTTTCCTAATGTAGATTTAATTTTTACCATTTTTTTTGCCCAGATTAGTATGGATGTGATTTCTTCATGAAACTACATACACGAGTATACTAGTTGACTATGTATATTAGAAAAAGAAATCATTTTTTCTAGGTTTTTTTATTTACTATTATTCATAAAGGGTGCGCGTGAAACCTTGTTCAACAAATCCGCGTCGACTAGTGAAGCCCCTAAACTACTCCCTCCTTTTCGGTTTATAAGGCTCAAATCTGAAATCTCATCAACCAAGACACATGATGAGTGGTGGAATGTATCCCGTGCTTTACAAAACTAACCAAATTAAATTGATGCATCAATTAGGATTAAATGCAGTGCATGCATGCTTGGCCACTAGATGAGTAGTAGCATTACATGCATTGGTGAGTTTCTTTTTAATTCTTGCATGCGAAGATTTAATGCGCCTCGAAATCTCAAAAGGAGATGGAGATGAGCCATTTCAATTGGAAAAATGAAAATTTTGAGATAATAAGCCCTATAAACCGGAAAGGAGGGAGTATAGGGCTTTTTTAGTTTTACCATTTTATAAGGCTCAATTTGATTGTTCCCCATCACATGTTTAGATTTTAAAGTGCATTAAATCATTGCATGCAAGTATTAAAAGAAAAATGACCAATGCATGTAATGTATGCATGCATTGCAATTAATGCATTGATAAACATACTTTTTTGAGTAAAACAAGAGCATTAATTGGGTGCTTTTGCAAACTACAAAAAGTATTTCACCACTCACCATCTACCTTGGTTGGTGAGATTTTTGAATTGAGCCTTAGACTACCCACAATGGGAGTAACACAGGTACTAATATCACACATATCTAGATAAAAATAGATGATGAGGCAAGCAATAAATGAAGAAAAATAGGCATGTGGTAACACAGCTAGTTACTAGTACTATGAGTAACATCACACATATCAAGGTAAGATGAGTCTATAGCCTAATAAATGAAGTGTTGCATGTTACCACACATATGTTACTCCCCACTATAGAGATAGTAATATAGAGTAGTAATATGGGCATGTTACTACTCTATGTTACTATCCATTGTGGCTAGTCTTATAAACCTGAAAGGAGGGAGTATTCTACACCGCTCCAATGTAAGACTTTATTTGTCGTTGCTGTCATCATTGTAGTTGCATGCCGTTGACCGAGATAACGTCGAGCCTGCATCCATCTAAAACCAACCCATCCAGGGCGGCAAGTGCATCATCGCGATTGTGACGAGGCCGATGCCCCGTGAGGTCTTGGTCTTCTTGTAGTAGTACATCACATTGGCGCTCGACACCCTGCCGTACTTGTTGAACAACTGTTCCAGCTGAGAGCACTTCGTTGTGGGAGATAGGTTGCGCACCAACACCTCAAAAAGAGGGCCGTAGCATCTTTGGATGTGAATCATGTTATTGCTTCTTGGAATAGTTGCTAGACCCTGGTGGATTGGAGCAATGGTGGGCTGGGGGACGACCCATGTGCACATCTCGTTGTCCCATCCTTGGGGTAGCCACTCGATGAACTTGGCCGTGTTGTCGATGAGGTTGTACCTGAACACACCACTTCGCCTACTTAGCGGGTGTTCGTCATAGAACAAGAAGTAGGTGAATCCGCCGGTCACGCCTAGCCTCGACGCGTCCACAGCAAAACTATTAGGCCACCCCAAAAATAGGACACGGTCAGCCAGGCTTTGACCAACCTTCCTCACCCACCGCAACTTTTCCGGTTCCTTCATGGCCTCCCCAAGCGTGTGCACGCACATCAAAAACGACTGTTCCAGGTTGCGGATGCTCGTCCTACTCATGTCTGGGTAATCCTTCTTGATGTGCAGCGACACCCACATAAGCTCGCCGCGGGACTCGAGCACATAGCCGTACATATAGTAGTAATCATCGTCCTCGTGTGGCATCCGCGACAAATTGGGGATCCTCACTTGGTTGCAGTTCGCGGCAGCGGATGGTGTTGTCACGACGTGCCAGAGGTCACCCCTCACGGTCACAAGGATCTTCCTAGCGTGATACGCGACACAAAACTCTCCATAGTAGGGGGATTTGAGGGTCCTTTTGACGAATGTCCACTCATTGTCCCCAGGACATAGGAGCGCCGCCTTGAACTCGGCGGTGTCTTGTTCGCTGCTGTCATGCTTGCTGTACAAAAGCACGGTACCATCGTTGTAAACGATGCCACTGGGATTCTCCCCCAACCGTCCGTCGACGCCCTCATTTGGGAACGGAGGCATGTGGGTCATGAGCTCTACGGCGAGAGGGTCGTGGAAGGTCAGCCCGTCAGGGGAAGCGGTGAAGTAGCGGATGGCGGTGCCGTTAGCATTGGCGACCCAGTTCATCTGGCCGTTGGTGCGAGATATTGGCGGCAGCGGCGGGGCGCGGTAGCTCATGTTGGAGAAGACACATCTGAGTTTGAGGGAGTCGTCGTCCTTCATACTAGGCGCAAGGAGCCACGGCAGGAACTGATCGGTCGTCAGTGGCATCGCTGGATGGTGTGAATCACGCCATGACTTGCAGACGGCATGGAAGCGGACGAAGTCGGCGACGTCGTGCAGGCGGCTGGAGATCTCGCGGACCAGTTCCGGTGGCAGATCCGGCAATGACGAGTGCATGGTCGTAGGTTGGAGATCGAAACAGAATCGACCAACGTTTGTGCCGCGGCGCATCAGCCAGTTGTATAACTGGCTCCTGTACATATAGGTATCGAGAAAGAAGAAGTCCTTTTCTCACGATATATATAGGTACCGAAAAGTTCTTTTCCGGTTCGGGTACGTAACAAACGCGCAGCACGCCGTTGCCATCTATAGATCCCCGTCCAAAAATGCTAGACTCACGGGCTCGTTTTACTTAATCAACGGACTTTCCTTCCCCCCTCTCACTAATCTCGCCCCCCCCCCCCCCCCCCCTGTGATTTTCAGGGGGGCCCGCGTACCCTAATGCCCAATTAACGAAACCCACGTCAGCCTAGGCCCGTAAAACGCCCGTAAAGTGCTCGTGTATGTAGCATTGCTCGACGTCCCAGCACGTAATTCCTTGCAGTTGCAGCACACACAAGTGGGAGAAAATACGCCGTACCTTGATCTCGGCCGCCCATGCAGCCTGATGAAGCTGACTTCGTCATGGTCCGACGTCCCACCGGAACTCCTCGGCCTCATCACTGGAATGATCCCAGCATCAGCATGGTCCCAACTACCAAGCACCACCGATCTCACGCGCTGTCGAGCCGTCTGTCACTAGTGGCATTGGGCTCTTATGCCATCAAGGCCCACCGACACGCCAACCAACTCCTTTGGATCCTCGTCTCGAACGGCAAGGTTCTTACTAGAACATCCGAGCAAGATGGGCACCGCATCCCCTCCATCCTCACCGATGTGATCTGCATCGGCTGAACTGATGGCTGGCTCGCCGTCAAGTGCACTGATGCCGACAAGAGACAGACCTATCTCTTGCACGGCCCCTTCTTTAGAATAACTGTGCCTTCTCGGGCTAGACGCCGTCATTGGAAATATCCCGGAGTGATTTGAGAGGTGCTCGTACGGCTGACTCCAAATGACCTTTGTCGTCTTCATGACCAACACCGTAAACTACCCAATCATTTTTATTCACCCGCGAAAGGTGTTTGGTTGCCCGAGCCATATAGTCGGCATTGCATTCTTTGTAGACATTGTCTATGGAATCTCTCAGGCTGAGGACCTCATTACCCCCCGAGTCGACTTTGATGGTAATGGGGTACCCATGGTCACCAATATTAAGCGCATCATTCTGACATCCAATGGTATCCATCTTGTCTGCTACTAACTCGTTGGTTGGCTTGCAACTCTATCCCCAGTAGCAAGCCTCAAAAACAAAAAGAGAGCACACGAAGAAAGAAAAGAGCATCCAAGTGCCAGAAAAGCAAACACATTAACAAAGCACGACAACAGAAATAGACATATCATCAAATAACTGAGGTCGACGAAGTTTATGCCATGAGTTTGATTGAGAGTTTGCCATGTATGCAAACCTTTGGGTAAGCTCATCATCCTTGTGCTCTCAAATATTGTATCTGTGTTGCCTACTACAATAGCATCAGGCATGTGGTGTTCCTTTGAAAGTAAGAAAGCAATAGTTCCATTAGCAGATTTAGCAGAGCAATCCGATAACCCACATAACTTAATCACACAACTAGGCCTCATGAAGCAAATGAATCTAATTCATGAATCCACCGCACACAAGTCTTGAATTCAAATATATGAGAACAGGAAGCAAAACGAACCTACTAAGTTGCCACAATAGTTCTACCTGGCAGCAAATTAACTCAGCAAAGTGATGTGGGAGCATACTTATATGTAACAATGACCTTGGCCCTGGGAGACACTCTCGGCAGAGCTAATAGCTTGGTAAGAACCATGCTGCGGTCTATTTGGCCCTTCCACTCTAATTTCACTTCTTCCAAAGCAGGTGCCCAGCTTAGTAGCTTTGCCACGAAATCGACTTCGTAGTCCCGACCCCTAAATTCTTTCACACTAGCTGTTACGAGATGGTCCATTTGCATTTGCAGGGTAAGCTCTTGAATGCTAGCCTTATCCTGATCCCATGTTCTCGAAGGGTAACTCTGCATATATTTTTTTCTCACAACCGATTAGGTAGCGTAAAGTCAACGAACATGGATTGGATGATCGAGGGAGGGAGAGGATTTACTGGAGGCATACATACCAACATCCCAAGGTTCTTCAAGTTGGGGGCATTCTGAAATAAGAAACACGCGGTCAAGACTTGCCTCTTGTCCGAAAAGCATATCACAAGAGAAATATCCTCTAGGCGAGTAAACACGACAGGGAGCTTCGTAACTATGCACCCCATTGATAGATACTGCAAAAAGAAAAGAAAAAAAGGAAATGGCAACACAGATTAGTTAGAAGGCAGAAGAAGGCCATAGTAATGTTGGAGCAAATAATAGCTCACCTTCATGAAAAAACCACCAACTATAAGCATTTCGATGTCACTCAGGCTTCCCAATGACTTCTTGATATGGCTTTCCTTGTCATGCGCAATTGGAACAAATTGATATGATTTAGCTTTGAGATCAAGAGACAGAACGGCCTCCTCCAGATTAGGGGCATCTAAATTAATGTCTTCAAAGTACCCATCAACAAGAAGATCTTCCAGTGTAGGAGATTGAATGTTTAGACATTTGATGCCCTCAAAAGAAGTTAATCTCAAATAAGTCAGTTCAGGACAAAAGGAGATCAGATTTTGGATATCCCTGTCTGTGGAGGAGAAAAAGCTCAGGCTGAGGTAAGTTAGGCTCTTGAAACCTTGGAATACCCGAGGCAAACTGATAATGCAGTTTTTCAGTTGCAGAGACTTCAGATCGCCGAGAGAAAAGAGGCATGAGGGAATCCTATACATTGGCCCTGAGTTCAACTTGATTATAACTGATCTTGGTGATCTTCTTGACAGCATGAGCATCCACCTACCGAACTCATCATGGTAATTTTTGCTACCTGAAATATGACACCCTTCTATAGTTCCTTTGTGGAGTGATAGCACCATATCGACCAACGTAACAAACTTGGTTCGTGCAAAATTTCCATCACGCAGAGATATTTTTGGCATATTAGCCCATGCATCCCTCCAAGTACTTGATAAGGTGCAAGTCCTAACTGCTTCTTCGACATTCAAAAGGGAGAGGATGTTGCCCTTTATCTCTGGCGGTAGGCTGCTCAGTCTATCTAAACTCACAACACATATACCTTCTGCCCTGGCCTTTTTACAGGTACTCATTGCTTCAGAATCTTAAACTTTCCTAGCATTTCCAGAAGACAGGGAGCCTAAATTAGTGTGCAGTCTACCACATATCATTAAAAATACAATACATGCAGAAACTAAATGGTACACTAAGTAAGTTGCTTGTTCATAGCAAAAAAGAAAACAAGCAACAAAGGAGATATGGCAGTTTAGGGAAACAAGTCCGCTATGTTTCTATGTACATAACTGAACTCAACTCCTGCGTTGGGTTGGTAAAGAGAAAAGCTTTCATTATCATTTGACATGTGTTACAAGACCCTAATTTGGTATCTTGAGGAGAGAACATGTGCCACGCAGAAAGTTGAAAGGGATTTTCTTTTTTTAATAAATGTGCGGTCATTTGAAGAATAAATTTTTTAAATTTGGAAGAAAGAAAACCTTGCATTGCAAAATATGGACAGGACAAACAATATAGGGTATATAAGTGAGAGGCTATCAACTTTACTTCAGGACAGAGTCAATTTGCACCTGAACAAAGCTTTCGGTTCTTAACCTAGATGTGGACTTGCACCCAAATTATTCACGAGCAACATGTTTAGTTCCAACATTAACTATAAGCATGATGGACATGTACTAAACTGGATTCAGTTAAGCAATTTAATCTAAACAAGCATGTGAACAACTGAGTAACAAACAATCTTGCTAGTCGTTAATACTCACAGAGCAATCAGATAACCCACATAACTTAATCACCAGAGCAATTGAACCTAATTCATCAACCCACCGCACACAAGTATCATATATATGAGAACAGGAAACAAAACGAACCTACGGAGTGGCTCGGTTGCTGCAGGAGCGCCGGAGAACGGGGGAAGGCGACGCCGCTCGCCAGCTCCCACCTGGGGCCTAGAGGCTTGCGCACCGGCGCTGCCGCCGAACCGGAGCACAGGGTCCGGAGGGGCGAGGATCGAAGGCACGACGCCACACCGGATGCCTCCGCCGCCCCGCCGCGGGTCGGCGCGGCCGTGCCGTGTCTAGGGTTCAAAATGGTGTGCGACTCGTGGTCTCTCTGCGCTGCAGGGCTGGGGATTTCAGAATTGGGCTTATGGAGAGACTGGGCCATATACTGGGTTGGATGTTGGAACCCCTAAAAAAACAAAAAAAATATTTTGTGCGTAGAATTTTGTTGGAAGCATATTTTGTTCACTACGTAGAATTTTTTTCGCGGATTCCGGACTCTATTGTCTATAGAACGGGAAGCATGACTATTTCACTATTTCGAGTTGGGCGTTTCGGGGCCCAGACTCATATGCACCTGGCAAGAAAAAATTCGTAAAAAATTCGAAATAAATTCAAAAAATTCCAAGTTTTTTTGTGCGTAGACAATTTGATGCGTGAGGCCCACTTCAAATTTCAAGTCATTTGGACATCTGAGAAGCTCTCAGCAAAACAGACAAATCGGGCCAAAACAGTACATGAACAGTAAACATTTTTACAGACGCCCAATTTGTCTTTTTTGCTGAGAGCTCCTCGTATGTCCAAATGACTTGAAAATTGGAGCGGACCTCACGCATCAAATTTTCTACCGCACAAAAAAATTAGAATTTTTTTAATTTTTCTAGTATTTGTTTTAATTTTTTTCGTCAGCGCAGGTGCAGATATGGATTTTCGGACTATTTCCCCACTTTCGGTCATCAGAAAACAATGAAAAGAAGTTCCATGATTTTTTTATGGTGCAAGGTTGTTTATCGCCCACGGCTCTTGCCGCATTTGGTGCATGGATGTTTAGTGAATCCAAGTCATAAGGCCGACGATAAGGTCATGTCCCACTTTGTGCACAAAGCTTTGTAGCAAGCAATTTATCTGGCCAAGTTCAATAATGAAATGTGATAATCCCGATTGAAATAGAAAGGTTACCATGAGGTCAGGGGTATCTACATCTTTTTGGCTTCATTTTGTGGTTTGAAGGTGACACTAGGTTTTCGCGCTCTTCTCTCAATGCACTAGGTTTTCAAACTCCAAATGATGTGGATGATGAAGAAGCAAAGTATCAGCTCGACAATATATACTTTTATTGACCATCTTGAACATTGATCTCCTCGACGCTCTCCCTCTACTGAGCGGTGCTCTCTCCCTCCCTCAAGCCTGCCGAGCGCCACTACAGCGCCGGCGTCCACCCCTCCCGACATTTGCCACCCCGACTAAGGCGTCCACCTCGTTCCTCGTCATTCGCCACACCGGCCATGGCGGGGCCCTCCCTCCCCTCCCCCTCTCCCCCTCGATTCCATGGCTGGGAGCCCATAGTCGATGTCCTCCTTCTGAAGGGCGGACGAGCGTCCGGTGGTGTTCGGCCTATGGTTTTCGTCCGGCTTGGAGGCGTCGGCACTACAACAAAACAGTCACTAGACACGCTCAATTCATACTTAATTAGGGACGTATTGTTCAATCTCTAGGCAACTTTAATAAAGTTTCCTTGGAGCGTATCCCCACGGACCGTCCCAACCATGTAGACACGCTTGCAAGCGTGTCTTACATGGGATGAGAAGCTTTCTAGGGACGCTCAAAATCGTGTGTACATGTAGAGACGTTATATTAGGCAGGTACAACACAAGACATCTCCTTTCCAATTTTCCCTCTCGAGGTATGAACCCTCTTGTTTCTTGGCAAAAACGGGCGAAAGAGAGGTGACTCGCAGAGGGTCTCCGGCAACCGAATCCATCTGCATGCAAAGGTTCGAATCCTTTTACTCCAGATTATGAAGACCTAACGGATTTCTCGCCTCTTCCTGCCTCTCGGTGAACGGAGGTGGGGGCGACGATGGACGAGGCACAATGGTTATTATAGAGTGTAGGGTTGAGGGAGACGCCAGTGAGGCCATTGTGCCAGTGTTGCGTCGGTATAAGCTTCCCCAGGTTCCATTCGCGGTCAGCTAGTGCTCTGGCCATCGTTGAGGAGCTAGCGGGGAGGGGTTTCCCCAGATTTGGTGGAGGTCGAGGGGTATGGGCATTGTGTTCGGCTGGATCTGGCCGGAGGCGGGTACTTCTCGCTGGACTGAGAAGAGTGGGTGTCCTCTTCTTCCTTGTTGGCTCGATCATGTTGATGTTGTTCATCCTTCCTCCTTGTGTTGGTGCTTGGGGGTTGCTTTGCCCGGGCAGTTGGCCTGGCCGCGGCACCAGAACCGGATCCCAGTTCCCTTCCTTCAAGATGGGACACATTTTGCGGCAATCAAAGCCACAATTGGTGAAGGCTCAAGTAGGTTACCTGGATGCATGTGTGAATCCATTCCCATTCGGCATCGGTGTGAAGAAAAGGAGGATAGCAACGGCGGAGATGTGGCCACGCCTAAACAAGATGATCTTCTTGGTCCAAGTTGCGGTTTACTTTCTTACATGGATCTCTTTGTTAAGTCCAGCGAGGATGTCAAACATCTCCAGGGATCTAGGTGTATTTATGTTTGTTTCAAGGTGCTCTTTGAAATGTCCTGGGACGTTTTTTTAGAAGAAAGGCCATGACAGGCCTAGAGGTTAGCGGTTACATCACAAAGCCCACACAAGGACTCACATAAAACAAAAATAACACCTAAGCCCTTGGCTTTTACAAGAAGGACCCTAGACTGGAATTGGAAATTGCAACCAGGTCCACAACATCTTATTCCTTGATGTAGCCTCGCCGGCAGCAGGGACGCACCATTTGCGGTGACGAGACCATCACAATAGCTTGGAACCGCTTTGAACTTTGGATAGAAGATGCATCTGCCTCTCCTATAGCTCTTTCTTTGGGAGGAAATATACACCCGTCATTCAACCAGACGGGGCAGCGGGGTGATGTGGAAGACCGATAGCCAGCGGGCGCCGTTGCTCCACCAGATCAACTGCCGCTGCTGATATGCTTCGAACCCACTTGCAAGAACTAGATATCCTTGCATCACCATCATTCCATCCACCCCCATTGCGGCTTGAAGCAACAGAGGAAGGGGACGAATCCTTGTCCAAATTACGGCACCAAATGAGCTTATTAAAGGATGTGCCAAGGATGAATCATGAAGCAGTGAGTAGTACCACGCCACCGCCATCAACCAGAACATTGCCGCTAGCCACC
Source organism: Triticum urartu (assembly GCF_056163025.1). Classification (NCBI taxonomy): domain Eukaryota; kingdom Viridiplantae; phylum Streptophyta; class Magnoliopsida; order Poales; family Poaceae; genus Triticum; species Triticum urartu. The sequence goes on along the minus strand of NC_141875.1, from coordinate 728,202,648 downwards.
ACACGATGCTCATTTGCGCAGGCGGCACGATCCTCCTCGGCACAACACTAGACCTAGGAATCAGACCCAACACTAGAGTGGAAACTGAACCTACTGCTACTATGTACAAAAACACACCTAGCACCTCCCCATCACTTCTCCGACGACCGCTGCCGGTAGAGAGGGTCTAGGATAGGGCCGGGGATGATCTCTCTGGAGTGACTCTCAACTGTAGTAGGAAAAGGAGGAGAAGTCTCGTACGTACCAATGTCCTGGGACGTGTGGGGTGTCCAGAAAGATCGTGTGAGACCGAGTGTCTGATTGTATGTGATCTGGTTCTTGTGCTCTTCTGTGATAGGAATACAAGCATACTTCTAAAAGGAAAGAAATTTACCTCTCGAGCTAGGCCCATGTGACAGAAGAGGTATATGTGTCTTGCCACGAGTGAACTATTTCATGAGTATATATAAATGAAATACATACATGGCCATTTAATTTCGGACGTATAGAAATGTAGACATGGAGATGCGGCCATGGCTGAAGAATAACTGGCTAGTAGCTGCAGCTTATTCCAAGAGCGATATTTGATTAACACCTGAATCAATAGTTTTGAATTCTTTAGAATTATTTTAAGTAAAAACCTGGTTCCTGTTCACCTCAATACGAGAAACCACAGTGAATAATATTGAAGCAACATATTAAAACCAGGTGATTTCCCTTATACCGAACATTCATTCATCATGAAACCAATGTAAACCATTCTGATAATTCTTTGATTTCCAAAGGTGTACTGATTCAGGCATGTGTTGCTTTGATCTCAAAACTGCAGGCTTCTTACATGCACATGCATAAAGTAAAAAATTAAGGTACCATTTGGTGTCTTTGATTCAGTCTTGTTGACACAACATGAAGGTGCCTTCATAAATGTGATCACTTCTGAAGGACACATATTTACTAGAAGCACAATATTGTCATATAACAAGTTAACAACACAGGGACAGAACTGGACAAGCTAAACTGATGCCGTCCCACCGGATGTTCTCAACAAAGCACACTACCTCTACCTGATGATTCGGGTCAAATGCACCCATACATTATATATAACCACCAGCTAGCCCTAGTTGGTACATTTGCATAAACAGAGCCAAAATAATTCTACCCGCAGCAAATTAGATTGGCAAAGTGATGAGGGAGCATACTTATCATGTAACAATGATCTTGGCTCCGGGAGACACCCTCGGCAGAGCTAATAGCTTGGTAAGAACCATGCTGCGGTCTGTTTAACCCTTTCACTCTAATTTCACCTCTTCCAAAACAGGTGCCCAGCTCAGTAGCTTTGCCACGAAATCGACTTCATAGTTCAGACCCCCAAAATGTTTCACATTGGCCGTTACGAGATGGTCCATTTGCATTTCCCGGGTAAGCTCTTGAATGCTAGCCTGATCCTGATACTGCTCCCATGTGATCCTAGGCTAACTCTGCATTTTAATTATTTTCTCAGAACCCATTTTTTTTTAGAAAAGGAGGATAACCCCGGCCTCTGCATCTGGACGATGCATAAGGCGATTTTATTAATTATTCTCACAAGACCTTACAAAGTAATACAATAGTAAGACTAAAGCCGCCGTCTAAGTAACAAACTGTCGCTACACCTATCCGGTTGATGAAGGGGCGCAGATAGTCCGGGCCTAATACCAAACAGACATCGTAGCCAAACCTAACATCTAAGACCTGAGGTCTCATCCAGGACGCCTGCCGGGCATGGTCTCACCGGTCCGGCGTGCTCTCATATGGCCACCGCCGCCAACTGCTACCGCTCCATCTTCAGAACTGCACTGATGCATCAACCTTGCTTGGTCCAGCTATCGTCGAGCCATCATGGCGCCCAACGGCACCTCCTCCCTGCGCGCAAACAGCTGAGCACGTCACGGTCGTCACTGATACACGTCAGCACCATGTTGCCAAGTACCACCAGCCGACACAGCTTGAAGTCTTTGGAATATTTGTCGTGCGTAGCCCCTGCTGACCAGGCATGACAAAGCGTAGCACCTATCGGTCAGGCATGACTTGACATCTTCACCGAAGCTCCGTGCAAGACGAAGCCGCTCCACCTCCTGCCTCTGACTTCCAGCTCTGCTCCATAAACGATGCTCCCAAGAGAGAAACGACACCGCAGTGCCGCCATCGTCCGATCTGGAACACCAGGTCTTAGGGTTTCCCCCGGAGCAGCATGAGTTGGTCGACAGTAGTTACACGACGATGCTTTCATCAAGGTAACGGCGTAGAACGCCGCCATCGCCTGCCATCGGCTCGGTTTTCACCGGCAACTATGTCTCCCTAACTCGCAGCCGGGACTAGATGATGGATCTCGAGATCGAATCACCAAGTCTCTGGTCGGCCACCTCCGACGAAGAAGATGACCACCACCACTAGCTACAGCGGCCAGAATAGATCTGCCATGTGCCGCCAAGCAGTCCACCAGGTCCTCGACGCCGTCGCCGATCTAAAGCCAGATGACATGCCGCCGAAGACCACATCGCGCCGCCGCCCGATCCAGGCCAGCCGCCGCAACAGCCGCCCATGGCCCGAGGCAGGGCCGACCGCCGCCGCCGTCGAAGCCATCGCCGCCGCTTTTAGATCGGCCATACCTCCATGCATGTTGGGGCATCGCCACCCCTGAAACGCGGGAGGGAGGAAGAGCCCCCGCCACCGCCGTCGGCCTCCGGGCGCAAGCCGGCGGCGTCCTCTGACGGCGGCGGGAGGAAGGGAGGAGGATCGGGTGGCCTCTCGAGTGGCGGCTGGGAAGACCTCCGGAGTCGCCTGGAGGAGCGACCCGGGAGGCAGATTGACGAGCAGAGTGACGAAGGGAAATCTTGATCAAATTCAAAACAAATCTGATGACGGACTGACAGCAATTCGATCAGTTCCACCGCGTGTCCGCTTCAGTAATCTCGTTCGTCGACCACGTGTGTATATGTTGTCCTCGTTGCGCCATTTTCCCAGTCTTCGCGTTGTTTTTCTCCCATGATAGGATCAGACTGGGCTGCAAACTCCGTAGAACCCATTAGCCGTAAACACAACGAATTAATATGGATTGGGTGACCGAGCAAGGGAGAGGGTTTACAGGGGCATACGTACCCATAGCTCAAGCATCTTTAAGTTAGGGGCATTCTGAAACAATGAACAAGTTGCCGAGATTTGTCTCTGGTCCCAAATGCATATGCCAAGATAAATATTCTCCAGGCGATGAAACATGACAGGGAACTTCGTAACTATACATCCTTTTGTTAGATACTGCAACACGAAAAGAAAAAGGAAATGGTAACATAGATTAGTAAAAAGGCACAAGAAGGCCATAGTAATGCTGGAGCTAATAATACCTCACCTTCCGGAGAAGAGAGCCACTAACTGAAAGTGTTTTTACGTCACTTAGGCTTCCCAATAACCCTTGTCATGTGCAATTGGAACAGATTGATATGCTTTAGCTTTGTGATCAAGAGAGAAAATGGCCACCTCCAGATTAGGAGCATCCAACTTAATGTCTTCAAACTCCCCTTCAACATTAAGAAATTCCAGTTTAGGAGCTTGAATGTTTAGACAGCAGATGCCCTCCACAGAAGTTAATATCAAATCAGTCAGTACAGGGCAGGACGAGATCAATGTTTGGATATCCATGTCTGTAGAGGAGAAATTTTCCAGGTTGAGGTCAGTTAGGCTCTTGAAACCTTGGAATACCCGGGGCAAGCTGATGATGCAGTTTTGTAGGTCCAGAGACTCCAGACCGCCGATAGAAAAGAGGTATGAGGGAATCCTATACCTTGGCCCTGAGTTCAACTTGATTATAACTGATCTTGGTGATCTCCTTGACAGCATGAGCATCCACCTACCGAACTCATCATGGTAAGTTTTGTTGCCTGAAATATCAAACTCTTCTATAGTTCCCTTGTGGAGTAATAGCACCATATCAACCAACGTAACGAACTTGGTTCGTGTGAAATTTTCTTCGCGCAGAGATATCTCTGGCATATTACCCCAAGCATCCCTCCAAGTACTTAATAAGGTTCTAGTCCTAACAGCTTCTTCAACATTCAAACGGGAGAGGATGTCGCCCTTTATCTCTGGAGGTAGACTGCTCAGTCTATCCGAACTCACAACAGATGTAGCTTCCGCCCTGGCCTTTTTACAGGTACGCATTGCTTCAAAATCCAGATTAAGCTGTCCTAGCATTTTCAGAATACAGGGAGCCTAAATTAGTGTGGATTCTGCTACACATAACTAAAACTGCAATACATGCAGAAATAAAATGGTGCACTGAGTAATTAGCCTGTTCATAGTAAAACAGCGAATAACCAACCGACAGATGGGAGTTAAGGCAGATGTTTTCGTTTAACAGAATTGAACTGGACTGCTGTATTGGTAAGCTAAAAATCTTGATTATCATTTGACATGCTACAAATTGGAAAGCGGTTTCTTTGGTTGAATACATGTCCAATCGTTTGAAGAAGAGGTGATTAAAATTTAAAGAAAACCTTCTATTGCAAACTAACGATTCACAAACAATTTAGGGTACATAATTGAGATGCAATCAACATGGGCAGGATGATGAAATGCAGTTCTACTTCAGGACAGAGAGTCAATTTACCCCAGCACAGGCCCTCTTTTCTTATCCTATGTGTGGACACGCATTCAAATTATTCAGTAGAAACAACGTGTTTAGTTCCAGCATTAACTAGAAGCATGACGGACATGTACAAACTTAAAGCCATGATTACGTGTGGATTATAAACTTAAAGCCATGTACTGAGTACTAGAGTCGGTTCTTAGCAAATGAAATATGCTAGGGAAATAATAATTCTGCGAAGTTAGCACTGCAGAGCTAGAGAACAAAACGCAATGTAAAAAACAGAGTAGTACTAAACTGGATTTAGGTAAGCAATCTAGACAAGCATGCGAACAGTGTTAAGATTAACTAGAACCTAGTCTAACTTCCTTGCCGCCCACATCTCCCTAGTCATCAATTAATCCTCAGGAGCAATCATGAAGTCATGCTACTGGTTGTTCAGTAAACTGAAATAGGAAGCCAACAGAGCGCCGAAGAACGCTTTCTTTAATAATAAAGGAAGGCAACGCCGCTCGCCTGCGCGCGCGGGCGCTGCCGCGCCGCTGTACCGTGTCTAGGGTTCGAATTGTGCCAGTGGTGGAAACGCCGAACTGGTCTCGTGCGAACAAGGAGGATTCCCTAATTGGGCTTGAGGAACAGGAGGTGGTGGGTGGGCTAGTCCTTATCTTGGGTTTTCATTTTCCTAGGCCAGAAACAGGGTGGGCTACTCCTTACATTGGGCTTGGGATGAATGCTTGAATAACCTGCCATTTTCGTTTTTTCCATACATGTACCTTGTTGTATACTTCTTATCAGAAAAAAAGGTTATATACTACGTGTGTACATAATTCTTTTTGGAGAAACAATGGGTATTCGGCTGAATACCCATGAAATGAACTGAGAAATGGGTATACAATTGTGGGGTGGGGGGACACAAGCAAGACACATAGGTAGGTTTTGACATACTGTTCAATGCAACGTGTTGCTTCATGTTGAGTTTCAAGTTTACTTGTTAAGACAAGAGGAAATAGGGGAGAGGGTAAAAGTGCCGGAATGGTTCTGCAGTACTCCGGAGGGGGAGATCATAATTATCATCAATTTATGGAATTGCGGTTCTGTACATCGCCGCTGCAGGCGGAACTTGAAGCATGTAGAGAAGGGATCCATCTTGCTCTCCAATGGACAAACGCTGCCGATTAATTGTTGTTGAGTTGGACTGCCTGGAGGCCACACAGCTAAGCTCATTCAAGGTGCGGACGTAGATAGATCAGCGTGTGCTATGCTGATTGAAGAAATCTAGGCTAGTCTTCGTCCTGGACCGGGGTTTTTAATCAAGCACATTAGATGGGAGCAAAATAATGGAAGCCATTACACGGCCAACTTTGGTGGAAGGGAGAGGCGTACAACCATTTGGCTTAGATCTGGACCTGGTGATGTGCTCAATATTTGTAAGGCGGACTTGCCTGCTGCTTGATTAACACAGCTCTTTTTCCATCACACACAAAAAAATATTTATTCTTACTACATCTTCCGACCGCGGTGGGCACCGCATCCCCTCCATCCCAACAAATGTGATCTGCATCGGCTCAAGGATGGCTGGCTCACCGTCAAGTGCACCGATGCCGAGAAGAGACCCACCTATCTCTTGCACAACCACTGGTAGAAAAAGGGTCTATAGTCCCGGTTCGTAAGGGCCTTTAGTCCCGGTTCCGGAACCGGGACTAAAGTGTCGGTACTAATACCTCCCCCCTTTAGTCCCGGTTCAATCCAGAACCGGGACTAAAGGCTCTCCACGTGGGCAGTGCGCAGAGCCCAGTCAGGAGACCCTTTGGTCCCGGTTGGTGGCACCAACCGGGACCAATAGGCATCCACGCGTCAGCATTTCTGTGGCTGGGGTTTTTGTTTTTTTGAAGGGGGGGGGGGGGTTGGGGGTTTTGGGGGGTTAATTTAGGTGTTTCATATATTGTGTTAGCTAGCTATAATTAATAGAGAGAAGTGTCCTCTATTATGTCCGTGCTTGGTCGATGCTACGTACTATACATACGTATAGAGAGGACTAGACACGCTGGCTAGCTAGTAAGCAAACGAAGGAAACAGAAGATCGTCATGATTATATATGCATACAGAGAGAAGTGATATCGACCACCTATCCTTCTCCGAGAGATTGGTCGAACAACAAGTTCTCGTATATCTATCTGACACTATCGGCTACATACATACAATAATCATCTCTTACAAATATAATCATACGGACTCAGGGTCCACATAGAATTCTCCGTCTTCAGGGATCACGTGGTCAAGAAAGAATGCCGCCAATTCCTCTTGAATTGCTCGCATGCGAGCTGGTGCTAGGAGTTCATCCCGCTTCCGAAACATCTAATTTGAAGAAGGGGGTCAATACATATATATATGAATGAATGAAACTCAACACAAATGATGGTAATAAAATAAAATTGTGAATGTTGTTATTTACGTACTTCATATTGTTCGTTAGAGTACCCGCCCCGCTCACAGGTCGTGTGGCGGATGGACTCGCAGATGTAGTATCCACATAAATCATTCCCTTATTCCTGCCACAACCACTTTACAAGAAATAGAGGTCAATCAAACTGATAAGCAAGAATGCTAAATGGTATTGATGAAACTAGCGCTTGAATCACTAGGAGATGCGCGGAACATGCTACTATAGTACTTACTTTCGGGTGTCTAAATTCCAGCTCCTTCGGCAGTCCCGGAACTGTTTTGGTGAATTTTCTCCAAACCCTGCCGGACAAAGAAAACAATTACTTGATATCAGGAAATGAACAAAGTTGCTGATATGGTGGATAATGATCGATTTAACTTACTTCTGGAGTATTTGAGTCATGTCCGCATAGTCCTGGGGATCTTTTCGTTTAGAGTCTAAGACGGTTACTACTCCCTGCTCAAGTTTAATCTCTAGGAGAATATAGTGAAAACTGCACACACATGCATAACTCATCAATTACATTACTATAACCTTGACTAATATATAAGGGAAACCGAATACGCACAAGACAGTAACACTCACCTGAAGTTGTAAGGAAAGAGTATTATATCTTTGTTTTGATTTATTACGAACGATCGTAGCAAGTTGGCCTCGGTAGCTGCGGCATGAAGTTTAACCTCAGTTGCATCTATGAGATATGTGTTAATGAACCCAATATCACCGACTTGTCTTTTCTTCAATTCGGCGATCTTCAATCTGCATAATATAGTGAGGATGATTATAAATACATGCAATGAAAGAGCTAAGCTATATAGAGAAACTTAATGACAAAAGTAGTACTACTTACAGACAGTAGCAGGCGACCGTTGTTTTATCGAGGGCCAATTGATTGAAAAACTGATAGAACTCCTCAAATGGAACAGGCAACAGATCAATTCCAACGAGGTCATGCTCCTTTTTAACTTTCACATACAAAGTACTCCTCCCCCCATAGTCTCTGCAGATTTTCATGTACCAATCATGCAATCTTCGCATCATCGTTGATAGAGATCTTTCATCTTTGACGAGAGGCTTCCCGTACTCGTATCTTTGTATCTGCACGTCCATGGGTTCATAATGTACTTCGTCGGGCAGGTAATCTGCAAGATTGCTATAACCGGGCACCATCCTCAGATCATTAGCGACGTTGTGGCTAGGCACCTTGAGCGGGGGGCACGATTGCTTTGCTTGTTCGCCGAGCTGGGCAATTTGTTTCCCAGCTCGTCGTTCTTTCAGCCTTTGATCACTGACAGTACTTCCCGACCGCTCCGCTTCGGCAAATTCCTTTCCAATAATGCGGTCATAGTTTCCTTTCGGCGGATCAGACTTCGGTGGTTTTGTCAGGGCAGCCAGAGTGCGCTTCACTTTCACCCGATCTACCTTCTCCTCCGGAGGTGGATGTTTCTTTGCTTTCACCCCTTCAAAGAAGTTCCTCACTTCTTCTCGCGCGATCTCGGCGTTCTCCTCCAGGGTCCTCTCATATGGTAACTTTTCTGGAGTCTTCAGAGAAGGACCGAATCTGTATGTCCTCCCGCCTCTGGTTGTACTGCTAGACGCCGACCGAGCAGATGTAGCGGTTGTCTTCTTTACTTGCTTAAGAGGCGGAGGAGAAGGACTACGACGCGCCGGAGCAGCTGGAGCGGCGGCAGGTCTCTTCCGCCCTTGCTGACGAGGCGGAGAAGGAGGAGGCTGGCTGCTCAGGCGCGTCGGCGCAGGCAGAGAAGGAGGCGGAGTGCCACCACGCGCCGGAGAAGGAGCCGGCCGAGGGCCCTGATCGTCACTCGCCGGAGGAGGAGGCGGTGGAGGCGGAGTGCCCTGACTCGCCGGAGGAGGAGGAGGAGGCGGTGGCGTCCAGTTCGGAAGGTTGATGAGCTCCTTCCGCCATAGGCATGGAGTCTTCAGAGCAGACCCCAGCCGAGTCTCCCCTTCACCGGTAGGGTGGTCAAGCTGGAGGTCCTCAAATCCCTCCGTTATCTCATCCACCATCACCCTACCATATCCTTCTGGAATCGGCCGGCAGTGAAAAGTTGTGCCGGGTTCAGTAGGAAAAACAGAGCCAACAGCCGCCTTGACCTTCAAATTCATCCATTGCGTCATAAGGTGGCAATTTTGAGACTCCGTTATAGCATCCACGGGATAGCTGGCAGGAGCCGTCAAGGCATGCTCTGGCTGAAGCAGCTCGGTGGAAGCCACGCTGCTTTTGCGCTGAGATGGCGGGGTAGCTTCGGGGGAGGCTTCGGCAGTACGTTTGCTGCGATTTGCTTCTCGTTCCTCTATCGCGTCTACCCTTGCTTGCAGCGCCTGCATTTGGGTCTGCTGCACTTTTTTCCTCCTCTCATGGGATTTGTAACCGCCTGCGTCCGGAAACCCAACCTTCCACGGAATGGAGCCTGGCGTGCCTCGTGTCCGTCCAGGATGCTCAGGATTCCCGAGGGCCATTGTGAGCTCGTCGTTCTCTCTGTCTGGAAAGAACGTCCCTTCCTGCGCTGCTTCGATATACTGCTTAAGCTTACTGACTGGTATGTCCATTTGATCGTTCGTTCAAATGCACTTCCCTGTTACAGGGTCCAGGGTTCCGCCAGCCCCAAAGAACCAAGTCCGGCAATGGTCTGGCCAGTTAATTGTCTCTGGTTCGATCCCTTTATGAACCAGATCATTCTCAGTCTTGGACCACTTAGGCCGGGCTACGAGGTAGCCACCTGACCCCGTGCGATGGTGAAGCTTCTTCTTCGCAGCATTTTGCTTGTTTGTCGCCGACATCTTCTGACTCTTTTCCGATGTCTTGTGGGCCACAAATGCGGGCCAGTGATCTCTGATCTTCTCATATCTGCCCTTGAATTCTGGTGTCTCATTATTTTCGACAAACTTATTCAGCTCTTTCTTCCACCTCCTTAATAGTTCTGCCATCCTCTTCAGAGCAAAAGACTTGATTAATTTCTCTTTAACTGGGTTCTCTGGATTATCCTCAGGCGGTAGGGTGAAATTTGACTTCAGCTCAGTCCAAAGATCATTTTTCTGCATATCATTGACATAAGAGACCTCAGGGTCTTCTGTAGCCGGCTTAAACCATTGCTGGATGCTTATCGGGATCTTGTCCCTAACCAGAACCCCGCACTGAGCAACAAATGCGCTCTTTGTCCGGAGGGGTTCAATAGGTTGGCCGTCGGGCGCGATTGCTATGATCTCAAACTTTTCATCCGAGCTCAACTTTTTCTTCGGGCCTCGTCTCTTTACCGAAGTTGTGCTCGATTCGGAGGGCTAGAAAAAAGAACAAAGACTTAATTAATATGTGTACATACCAAAACAATGAATGCATCAATCAGCTAGTCAGCATAGGCTTAACTAATATATATACCTGGCTGGACTCGGTTCGGTCACCGGAGCCGTCATCACGGTCTCCTTCTTGCACCGGCATTGGGTCACCGGAGCCGTCCTCATGTTCTTCTTCTTGCACCGGCATTAGGTCACCGTAGCCAGCTTGTTCACCCTCTCCTTCCAGACCATCGGTTTCGTTGAGAAACAACGAGATGGCATCACTTCCTTCTGCGATTATGTCCCTCAACAACGCTTCTTTTGTTGATTCGTCTAGGGCGGTGTCCATAGTTTCTACAAATATTTACAACATGGCAATTATTATTCAAACATGACAGATGGATATATTAGTGCCAAATGTAGAACTGGCTACCTAATCATAGTAAGCTATTGGGAGGGGGTATATATCGACAACGATGACACTACATCTATGTCCCTCGACGACCCTCGTTCCCGATAAAAAAAGAGGAAGAAGAAGAAAAAAAAAGAGGAGAAGAAAGAATAGAGGAGAAGAACCCTGGAACCCTCGACCCCTAGACGACCCTCTTCTTCCTGTCATGTTCGAGAGGATCGCCGAGGGGTCGGGAGGTTGCCTAGTGTCAAAGGATTCAACAAAACCATGTCTTCATCATTAGGCGAAAGTAACATGTGCATGATGGTACGAAGCTCTTCAAAGTTGTTCTGGAACGGAGTCCCAGATAGGATAATTCGCTTTTTGGTACAAAGTTCAGCAAGAGCCTTCCGAATATCGCTATTTGGAAGGCCTTTGCTGAATTCGTACCAAAAGGCGGATTATTCTATCCGGGACTCCATTCCAGAACAACTTTGCAGAACTTCGTACCAACATGCCCTGGTTACTTCCGGCTAATGATGAAGGCATGGATTTCTTCAATACTTTGACACTAGGAAACCTCTCTCGACCCCTCGGCGATCCTCGAACCCTCGACGACCCTGGAACCCTCGACCCCTAGACGACCCTCTTCTTCCTGTCATGTTCGAGAGGATCGCCGAGGGGTCGGGAGGTTGCCTAGTGTCAAAGGATTCAACAAAACCATGTCTTCATCATTAGGCGAAAGTAACATGTGCATGATGGTACGAAGCTCTTCAAAGTTGTTCTGGAACGGAGTCCCGGATAGGATAATTCGCTTTTTGGTACAAAGTTCAGCAAGAGCCTTCCGAATATCGCTATTTGGAAGGCCTTTGCTGAATTCGTACCAAAAGGCGGATTATTCTATCCGGGACTCCATTCCAGAACAACTTTGCAGAACTTCGTACCAACATGCCCTGGTTACTTCCGGCTAATGATGAAGGCATGGATTTCTTCAATACTTTGACACTAGGAAACCTCTCTCGACCCCTTGGCGATCCTCGACCCCTCGAACCCTCGACGACCCTGGAACCCTCGACCCCTAGACGACCCTCTTCTTCCTGTCATGTTCGAGAGGATCGCCGAGGGGTCGGGAGGTTGCCTAGTGTCAAAGGATTCAACAAAACCATGTCTTCATCATTAGGCGAAAGTAACATGTGCATGATGGTACGAAGCTCTTCAAAGTTGTTCTGGAACGGAGTCCCAGATAGGATAATTCGCTTTTTGGTACAAAGTTCAACAAGAGCCTTCCGAATATCGCTATTTGGAAGGCCTTTGCTGAATTCGTACCAAAAGGCGGATTATTCTATCCGGGACTCCATTCCAGAACAACTTTGCAGAACTTCGTACCAACATGCCCTGGTTACTTCCGGCTAATGATGAAGGCATGGATTTCTTCAATACTTTGACACTTGAAACCTCTTAACGACCCTCGACCCTCTACCCTAGTTCCCGACCCTCGACCCCTCGAAGAGGAGAAATAAATAAGAAGAAGAAAAAAGAAGAAAAAGAAGAGGAGAAGGTCGTATTTATTTCTTCTCTACTTTTCCTCTCCTCTTCTTCTTTCTTTCCTCTTCTTATTTTCTTCTTTCCTATCCTTCTTTTTCTAAAATTGTAATTTTTGCATATATAAAACTTTTCTAAAATTGTAACTTTCTATATAAAACTTTCCTATCGGGAGGGGGAGAAGATCGAAGAAAAAAAAGAAGAAAAAAAAGAGGAGAAGAAGAAAAGAATAGAGGAGGAGAAGAAAAAATATAATTATTTTTCTATTTTTTCTTCTCCTCCTCTATTCCTTTCTTCTTCTCCTCTTCCTTTTCTTCCTCTCCTCGTCTTCTCCTTCTTCTTCTCCTTCTTTCTCTACTTATTTTCCTTTTCCTTATTTTACTTTTTCCTCTCCACTAACATAAAATGCACTAACCTAAAATGCAACAAACATAAAATGCACTAAAGAGGCTCAACTAACCTAAAATCAGTGATAAAATGCACTAACCTAAAATCGATATCTACTAACAACTTAAAAAATTAATACATATATGAAAAAATGCATATATGAAAAAAACATCATCATATCATCAACAGAAAAAAAACATCATCATATCATCAACAGAAAAAAAACATCATCATATCATCAACATCAACCTAAAGGGCCGGCGCCGGCGCGGGGCGACGACGGGGCGGGGCGGCGACGGGCTCGGGGCGGCGACGGGATCGGGGCGGCGACGGGGCGGGGCGACGGCGGCGGGCTCGGGGCGGCGACGGGGCGGGGCGACGGCGGCGGGCGCGGGGCGACGACGGGCTCGGGGCGACGACGCGGGGCGACGACGTACGGGCTCGGGGCGGCGACGGGGCGGGGCAGGGCAGGGCGACGGCGGGCCGGGGCGGGGCGACGGCGGCGGGCGCGGGGCGACGACGGGCTCGAGGCGGCGACGATGACGACGAACGGCCTGGGGGCGTCGCGGCGAATGGGAGGCGGTTGGCCAAAATTTCACAAGTGTTGGCTTATATCGCCAGAGCAATGGTCCCGGTTCGTGCTACGACCCGGGACTAATGCTCCCTTTAGTCCCGGGCTCGGGGCGGCGACGGGGCGGGGTGACGGCGGCGGGCGCGGGGCGACGACGAGCTCGGGGCGACGGCGCGGGGCGACGACGTACGGGCTCGGGGCGGCGAGAGGGCGGGGCAGGGCAGGGCGACGGCGGGCCGGGGCGGGGCGACGGCGGCGGGCGCGGGGCAATGGCGCGGGGCGACGACGGGCTCGGGGCGGCGACGATGACGACGAACGGCCTGGGGGCGTCGGGGCGAATGGGAGGCGGTTGGCCAAAATTTCACAAGTGTTGGCTTATATAGCCAGAGCAATGGTCCCGGTTCGTGCTACGACCCGGGACTAATGCTCCCTTTAGTCCCGGTTGGTGCGACGAACCGGGACCAAAGGCCAATTTTCAGCAGCCGGAAGGGCGGGAAGCGAAGGCCATTGGTCCCGGTTGGTGGCACCAACCGGGACTAAAGGGAGGCAATGGTCACGGTTGGTGCCACGAACCGTGACCAATGCCCCCTTTAGTCCCGGTTGGTGCCACCAACTGGGACCAATGGCCTTGTGCTGGCCCGCGCCCAAAAGTTTAGTCCCACATAGCTAGCTGAAGGGCGCCGGCACTGGTTTCTAAGTGCTGGTGTGCCTCCCCATTCGAGCTCCTCTCTAATGCAGGCTTTCGGGCCTAAAGGTGCTACTGCCTGTGGGCCTATTGGGCCTTCTGCGGGCCTGAATCCTGGCCCATGTAGGGTTTCTAGTCGTATTCAGGCCGTGGAGGCCCAGTAGGAGGCATTTTTTTTCTATTTATTTTTTATTTATACTTACAACTAAATACTTATAGTTTTTTAGTGATTTCTTTTTGATTTTAGGTCACAAAAATTATAAACTTTCTGTTAGTGCCATTAGTTTTAAATTTTGAATAGTTTAAATTTGAATTTTTAAAAATTTGTGTGAATCACTAGTTTATGAATAACTTTACTATAAAAATAGAAATTGTTTTCTATTTATTTTTTATTTCTACTTACAACTATATACTTACAGTTTTTTAGTGATTTATTTTTGCTTTTAGGTCACAAAAATTATAAACTTTCTGTTAGTGCCATTAGTTTTAAATTTTGAATAGTTTAAATTTGAATTTTTAAAAATTTGTGTGAATCACTAGTTTATGAATAACTTTACTATAAAAATAGAATTTTTTTTCTTCTTTGCTATTTATTTTTTATTTATACTTACAATTAAATACTTATAGTTTGATTTTAGGTCACAAAAATTATATTCTTTTTGCTATTGAAGAATATTATAGTTTTATTTTAGTTGATCATAACATAATATTTTAATTGATTGTTTTTATTTTCATAAAAGTTTTGTAGTTCATTCTGTTTGCTATTAATTCATTCTTTGAGCTAAATGACTCTGAAATTGGAAAGCATTTCAAAATGAACTCTGAAAAGGTTGAAAGTTGGCATGGTATCATTATTTCACCCACATAGCATGTTCCAAAAAGTAGAGAGGGTTACGACAAAAACTTGATGCACTTCGTGTAGAAAATGGACAATCACTTTCGAAGTATCAAAGTTTCGAAGCATAAGACATGAAAGCATTTCAAATGAACTCTGAAAAAGTTGAAAGTTGGGGTGGTATCATAATTTCACCCACATAGCATGTGCATGTACAAAACGGACAATGGTAGCATGTTCGTATGTTACAAATTTGGCATGGTATCATCATAATAGTTGCGGGAGAAAGTCTTCACTTTTTCTTCGCTTGTATCATTTGCTTATTGCGCCGTAACCATGGATAATCTTCATTGTTTATCAGGATGCTTGGGTCAGCCTTGACATTGAAGGGAGGAATTTCATGAAACTTTTCATAATCTTCAGACATGTCTGTCTTGCCGTCCACTCCCAGGATGTCCCTTTTTCCTGAAAGAACTATGTGGCGCTTTGGCTCATCGTATGATGTATTCGCTTCCTTATCTTTTCTTTTTCTCGGTTTGGTAGACATGTCCTTCACATAGATAACCTGTGCCACATCATTGGCTAGGACGAACGGTTCGTCAGTGTACCCAAGATTTTTCAGATCCACTGTTGTCATTCCGTACTGTGGGTCTACCTGTACCCCGCCGCCTAACAGATTGACCCATTTGCACTTAAACAAAGGGACCTTAAAATCAGGTCCGTAGTCAAGTTCCCATATGTCCACTATGTAACCATAATATGTGTCCTTTCCGCTCTTGGTTGCTGCATCAAAGCGGACACCGCTGTTTTGGTTGGTGCTCTTTTGATCTTGGGCGATCGTGTAAAATGTATTCCCATTTATCTCGTATCCTTTGTAAGTCAATACAGTCAAAGATGGTGCCCTGGACAACAAGTACAACTCATCACAAACAGTGTTGTCACCTCTGAGACGTGTTTCCAACCAACTGCTGAAAGTCCTGATGTGTTCACATGTAATCCAGTCGTCGCACTGTTCCGGGTGTTTGGAGCACAGACTGTTCTTGTGTTCATCGACATACGGGGTCACCAAGGTAGAGTTCTGTAGAACTGTGTAGTGTGCTTGAGACCAAGAATATCCGTCCCTGCATATTATTGAGTCTCTTCCAAGAGTGCCTTTTCCAGTCAGTCTCCCCTCATACCGCGATTTAGGGAGACCTATCTTGTTAAGGCCAGGAATACTTGCATTGCCTATCTAGCCCCCCCAACCTCTCTCTCTCCCCTCTCCCTCTCACCCTCTCGCGCTAAATACTTGCATTGCCTATCTAGCCCCCCAACCCCTCGTGCGCACGCACGCAGGTTGTATATCTAGGTCACTCCCTCGAGACTGTCTCACTCTTTCTTCCGCACGGCGGGCCACACTCTCTCAATCTCGCTCTCTTTATTTGAGTCTCGTTTAGCCTCGTTTTCTTTCACACACAAATGATATATCTCCCTGTTCGGGCCTCGATTGACACACTCTATACTCTCTCACGCAGATTGTCTATCTAGGTCAGTCCATCCAAGCCGCCGCCACTCTTTCGACCTCATGGTGGGCCACGCTCACTCAATCTCTCTCTCTCCCTCCCTCCCTCTCTCTCTCCGTATGTCTCGGTTGACCTCGCTCTTTCTCAGACAAAAACGATATATCACCATGTTTGAGCCCAATTCGACCTATTCACATTGTATACTCTCTCACGCACATCGTCTATCTAGGTCACTCTATCCAACCCGTCTCACTCTTTCGATCGCACGGCGACCCTATGTGATCGGTTGACCTTGCTTCCTCCCACGCACAAAATATATCTACACGTCTGTGACTGGATCATCTCTCAAGCTCTATCTTACAGCCCTCACCCTTGCCAAAAAGCTCAATCGGACAATATCTCTCCAGAGCATATATATTTGTTCAATGAATGTCGGACCACACTCACTTTGTCTCTCTATCTATATGTCTCTCGATTGACCTTGCTTTCTCACACCGTATCTTTCACGCGTTGAAGCTACTACCTCTCCATCCCTCGCAAAGCCGGAGCTATTTACATTGCAAGGGGCACTCCAACCACTAGTAGAAAAAGGGTCAAACGTGAAGCACATTAGTGCCGGTTTGATTTTGGCCCGGTACTAATGGTACCATTAGTGCCGGTTCGAACGGATTTGCATTAATGCCGGTTCGTGTTGAACCTTTAGTACCGGTTCGTGGCACGAACCGGTACTAAAGGGGTGGTGGCAGGCTGGCGTCAGGCCGGGGCCCCACGATCACCTTTAGTACCGGTTCGTGGCACGAACCGGTACTAAAGGTACTAAAGGGGTCTGACCTATAGTACCGGTTTGTGACACAAACCAGCACTATAGGGCAATTTTTAAACTCTACCCCCCCCCCCCCCCCGGTGTGTCGCCATTTCAGTTCTGAAAAAATCAAAAGAAAATGATAAAAACTTCAAAAAATAAAATCCTTCGAGAGGTAGTTATATTACTACATCTACTAGTTAGGAAAATTTAAAAACTACAATTTGGACATGTTTTGCAAAAAGTGTAGGGAAAATGTAAAACGGCTATAACTTTTGCATACGATGTCGGAAAAAACGTATAATATATCAAAAAATTCAGCACGAAAATGTAAAACGGCCAGTTTGGAATTTTTTAGAATCCTCAAATTCCAAAAGGAAAAAAAGATATGGTCAAATTTCAGTTTGTTTAAAAAAAATTGGTTAAATCTGGTCAAACTACTTATTCAAGAAGTATTAATGTTACTACATAATTATTCAAGAATATTAGTGTTACTAAATAATTATTTCAATTTTTTGAATTTTGGTCAAATCTGGTCAAACTATGGTCAAACTTATTCAAGAAATATTAGCGTTACTAAATAATTACTGTTTTTTAAAATAATAGTTTCAAACTCAAACGGTGAAATGTGTGACTTCATGCTCAAGCTAAACTCCCGAGGGTTAATAGGATTGACATCTTACTAATGTCAGGAAAACAACAAGTGCAGACTCAGAAATGAAGGAGAATAGAACCCGAAAGTTAAGCATGCTCGGGCTGGAGTAGTGAGAGGGATGGGTGACCGGTCGGGAAGTTAGATAATTTGGAATGAGTGATCCACACTTGAGCAGTTAAGAGAGGTGATTAGAGACTAAATCATCAAATAATTCAAAAAATTAAAAATTAAAAAAAAATCAAAAAAAATTTCCAAAATTTTCAAAAAAAATATTCAAAAAAAAAACCAGGGCGCGACCTCACGCCACGTGGTGGCACTTTAGCGCCGGTTCGTGCCGAACGGGTAATAAAGGGGGGGGGGCCTTTAGTGCCCACCCTTTAGTGCCGGTTTATGGAACCGGCACTAAAGGCCCTTACGAACCGGCGCTAAAACTCCGTTTTCTACAAGTGAACCTTGGATTAATTTGTGATAGGCATTTATTTCGGTCGGTTTAGATTATATTTTCGTAGCATTCGGTCCACAACTACTCCAAACACCGTTGCAACCCACGCAACTCCCCTAGTTGATTTCCCTCTGGCTCGGTCATCGCTCTCTCGCACGTCCTTTCTCGCCTTCAACGTCGCACCATGGTATAATTGAAAAAACTATGTTGTTCTCTTTAATTATTATAAATAAGCTACAAAACTACACAGCGATAGTCCACTTGGAATGGAACAAATTTCGACCCACAAGTTAAAGTGCTACAAACTACACACCGAGGGGCCCACATGTCATGAAACAAATTTGGACCCATATACAAATTAAAAAATAAAGGATGAGGATCGAACATGCGACCGGGCCTTCAAGCCGCACGTCAATAGGCAGCATACGTAGAATAGCAATGTTTGTTGTACCCCCTTTGTTCACATAATGTTTTTATATTACCACAGCCTAATTAATGGATAACATGTAATATTATTTTTAGTACTATTCGCCTTCACTTACTGGTGGGTTCCATGTGTGCTCTCCCTCTCCTCCCCTTCCGCGTTTAGACGCATGGGCAAACAAGAAGAACTCGCGGGCGATGTTGCCGTTGACCATATCTGGACGCGTTCACAAGTCACGGCACCAGTTTCACGTACTAGCAGCACTAGTCAGTGTGTACGTGCAATGCACGTTAATTTGGAAGTATATTAAGTACATGCGGATATTAACTACTAGGATATTATTTGCGTGTTGTCATGTGATTAGCACTATTTTGGCATGAAATTAATTGCATGCTAAACGTGTTGAGCGCTCGACATTGAAGCGGTCTAGGTCGTTGGATGACAAGGAATACATGTGGCTTGATGACGTTTTATATTTAATTTGATACGGCTCTAGCAGAACATTCAATCAATCAAACCATACATTTCGTTCAGTCTGACTCCGATTTTAAATTATACGACGATCGATATAAAATAAACGGAAATGATAAACATTCGGATTTTAAGCATGGCAATCCGAACGTTTTTCATGGCAAATTTAGATTACGCGGCGGCGGCGGGGGCGTCTCGCGGTGGGAAGCGGCTCCTCTGCCGTGCTCTGTGTGTCGTCGGGCCACTGACCGACGGCGACGGCGGCGTCTTGCGCTGTTGTTGGCGTACTCCTGGACGTTGGCCTAGCTTCAAGGAAGGCCAAAATGTTCTCGACTTCGGAGCGAGTCAACTGGCGGGAGGAGGCGACTGGCGTTGGTGCAAGGAAGCGGTCGACGACGGCCATCCATGCCGCTGAGGGGGGCACTAGCACCCGCGCGGGGACAGGCGCTGTCAACGGCGCGACAGAGACATTCGTGTGCACGGGCACCGGCACGGGAGCGCATGTCAGTGCACGCGCAGGCGCATGCGCTGGCAGGTGCACAGGCACCGGCACGGGCGTGCGCGTCAGTGCACGTGCAGGCGCATGCACTGGCAGGTGCACGGGCGCGTGAAAGTCGGCGGGGACCTCGTGGAACCCCGTGGGATTAAGCTCGGCGACAATGTGCGGCTCCCAGCCCATCAATGCCATGGGGATGGGTGCTGGCGCAGTCGGGGCGACGGGAGCCGGAACGAGAGTGGGGATAGGCGCGGCGTCTTCCCGCAAGGCCAGTTCAAGCTCGTCCCAAAGCGCCTTATGTTCTTGAGACTCCGGCTGGGTGTCTTCCTCAGGAAACTGGAACACTAAGGGCAGACCATCGTGATGCGGCATGGCGTACGTTTAGGTCAGGCTAGTTGGAGGTAGACGACAGGAGAATCGGAGAGGAAGAGAGAGGATTGTAGCGATACCGGGTAGTGCGGGGTTGATTTTAAACTGCGATGCCGGCGACATTAAAAGTGGGAGCAGTTGGGACGACGGTGGGCAGCGGAGCCTGGTCAAAGGGCTCGCCTCCCGGTGAGCCTGCACAGCGGTCTGCTCGCACGCCTCCCTGACAGCCGGCGCAGCGGTCTGCTCGCACGCCTCCCGTCGACTCACACGCTTGCTCGGACGGCACCTGTCGATGAGTAGCGGAGACTCGTGGCGGCACGTAAACACCCACGGTTTCAATAGTGAAAGCGTTCGCCTTAACGTGACAGGTCTTTGTTCCAAAATACCTTGGCTCTTCATTTGTGCAACTTGTCATAAGCAGCTTGTCTCAAATTGAAGAAAAAACTTACGAAGTAATATTTGTGCCATATCACGGGAACATGCTTAGTTTCAAGAATTTATGCTCACTTTTGGATTTTCTGGAATTTAAGATCCAGGATTCGAAACAATATCATAACCTGCATCATGCAATAAATTTTCAAGCCGTACATCTGTCCTGTTGTATTTCTTAAGAAAGGATTTGGTCAAACATTTTGCTTAGTTAGACTTTAGACAAGTTATATATGCAGAGTAAAAGGATAATCCCTCCGTACTAGTGCATTGCCTGATATATTAACTCAAGTACTAGGCACGAACAAACAGGCTCAATTCTGTGCTCATCCTGGTGCAGTAGTAATAGTACTAGGCAATGCAGTTGACGGGTGACCTTGACGAGCGGCGATCGAGGGAATTGAACCGTGGTCGGCACGGTAGGTAACGTTGTCTAGTTACTAAAGCATCCCTCCGTTGTTCATCGGTAGTCATTATGGACCGGGGACATGAGGGGAATTTCCTAGGGCTGGAATTCTGGCCGCCAGATATTTCGACTTGAAACGCTGAGGCTCGACTGGTTGGGGTTGCCTAATGTGCATACCACGCACGCCACCGAAGGCCACGAGCCCAGTTTTTTTAGGATCAACACGAGCCAAGGTCTGGCTGGTACGCCGTTGGGTCCTACCATTCGAAAATACGAAAGGAACCTTTTAAATTGCCGAACGAATCTATGTGTATTACAATACCCGTATTTTCCTTGCAAATACTAATCTCAACGTGGTAATTGATTTATGACGAGTTGTTGAATTAGAGTGAGTTTGTGATATAGTGATCTCAACGTGGATTTCACATTTCATGGTATCCCTAATAAGTTTTCCAATGCAAATTCAAATTTAAAATATGAACAATATGGAGGTGAGAAAACTTTGTATGTATCAAGCATATGACCACACACACACAGAGAGAGAGAGACACGCACGAACACAACAACAATCCAACAAGTATAGTGCATCTATTTTTCCAAACCATGCATGTATGACATGAATTCAAAAATACTACTTCTATTCCTAAATATTAGTCTTTTAGAGAGTTCAACAAGTGACTACATACGGAGCAAAATGAGTGAATCTAGACTCTAAAATATGTCTACATACATCCGTATGTGCCAGTCCATTTGAAGCCTCTAAAAAGACTAATATTTAGGAACGAAGGGAGTAAAATGTAATACATCCATGGTCCTCAGTTCAATATTTAAAATGAACATGAAACTAAAACATGAATATTAAGTCTAGTACTACAGTACATGCAAATGTTGTGTTTAGGCGGAGCTATGATTGTCGGGGGTCAACCCCTCTGAGGGAGTCCTGGATTAGGGGGTGTCCGGACAGCCGGACTATAACCTTTGGCCAGACTGTTGGACTATGAAGATACAAGATTGAAGACTTCGTTCCGTGTCCGGATGGGACTTTCCTTAGCGTGGAAGGCAAGCTTGGCAATACGGATATGTAGATATCCTTCCTTGTAACCGACTTTGTGTAACCCTAGCCCCCTCCGGTGTCTATATAAACCGGAGGGTTTAGTCCGCAGGACAATAACAACAACAATCATACCATAGGCTAGCTTCTAGGGTTTAGCCTCTCTGATCTCATGGTAAATCTACTCTTGTACTACCCATATCATCAATATTAATCAAGCAGGAGTAGGGTTTTACCTCCATCGAGAGGGCCCGAACCTGGGTAAAAACATCGTGTCCCTTGTCTCCTGTTACCATCCGCCAAGACGCACAGTCCGTGACCTTCTACCCGAGATCCGCCGGTTTTGACACCAACATTGGTGCTTTCATTGAGAGTTCCTCTGTGTCGTCATCATCAGGCTTGATGGCTCCTTCGATCATCGTTAGCGATGCAGTCCAGGGTGAGACTTTTCTCCCCGGACAGATTTTTGTATTCGGCGGCTTTGCACTGCGGGCCAATTCGCTTGGCCATATGGAGCAGATTGAAAGCTACGCCCCTAGCCATCAGGTCAGGTTTGGAAGCTTAAACTACACGACCGATATCCGTGGAGACTTGATCTTCGACGGATTCGAGCCCTTGCCGAGTGCGCCGCACTGTCTCGATGGGCATGATTTAGCTCTGCCGCCGAACAGTGTCCGGTAGACCGCACCTGCATCCGCTCCGACCTTTAATTCAGAGCCAACTACGCCATCCGAGGGCGGGTGGTTAGACCCCGCCGCGGAGGCTACAGCCTCAACGGCGATCGAGCCGAACACCAACCTTACCCTTCATGAGGCCCGTGACTCCACATTGCCGGACTCTCCTCCGGACTCTAAACCATCCGCGCCCCTGCCAATCGAATCCGATTGGGCGCCGATCATGGAGTTCACTGCCACGGATATCTTTCAGCACTCGCCCTTCGGCGACATACTGAATTCACTAAGGTCTCTCTCTTTGTCAGGAGAGTCCTGGCCGGATTATGACCGGCAGGATTGGGATGCGGACGACGAAAAAATTCGACACCCACCCACCACCCACTTCATAGCTACTGTCGATGATTTGACCGACGTGCTCGACTTCGACTCCGAAGACATCGACGGTATGGACGACGATGCAGGAGACGAACAGGAACCAGCGCCTACAGGGCACTGGACAGCCATCTCATCCCACGATGTATACATGGTGGACACACCAAAAGGAAGCGATGACGAGGAACAGAAGGACGCAGCGAAGGATCGTTCCCTAGAAAAGCAGGTAAAGCGGCGGCGTAAGCGCCGCTCCAAACCCTGTCTCGACAGAAACAGCGGCCATACAGACCCAGCCACAGAGCAGGGCGAGCCAGCGGACGACGAACATGGCATCGAGCAACCGTCCGAACAAGGCAACTTGGATAACCAAACCGAACAACCCGTCCCCGGCGAAGATAACAGTCTGGATGACCTCACGCCGGACAAGTTCCTGGAGCATAAGAACCTCAATAAAAGGCTCGTCGCCACTGCGGGTAGCCTGAAAAAGCAGAAGCGGAATCTCAAGACTGCGGAAGATGCACTCAGAATCAGATGGAGCAAAGTACTCAACACCGCAGACAAATATGGCGGCAGTTGCCACATAAAGAGCTACCCGAAGCGAAAGCTACTGCCCGAATTTGATGAGGAGGCCTTAGAGCCCCCGCAATCAAAAAACAAAGCAGCCATCCGGTCGGATAGACGACCTCATGGCCAACATAGAGCGGTAAACGACGCCGCACACAAGACAGCACACGATCCACACGAAGACTTGCATCAAAAAGATGGCCCAACCAGATCTATCTACGGGCCAAGAAAGCACGCTCTAGCAAGAAATGCAACACAACAAATATCCGAACACAACGGCACACCCAAATCCAGGGGTGCCGCACACCCCCTATGTTTCACTGATGAGGTGCTGGACCATGAATTTCCAGCGGGATTCAAACCCGTAAACATAGAGGCATATGACAGAATGACAGACCCGGGGGTCTGGATTGAGGATTATATCCTCCATATCCACATGGCTAGAGGAGATGACCTCCATGCCATCAAATACTTACCCCTCAAGCTCAAAGGGCCAACCCGGCATTGGTTTAAAGGCCTTCCCGAAAACACCATTGGAAGTTGGGAAGAGCTCGAGGATGCTTTTCGGGCAAATTTTCAAGGGACCTATGTCCGACCACCGGATGCAGACGATCTAAGTCATATAACTCAACAACCCGGAGAGTTAGCCCGGAAGCTCTGGAACAGATTTCTTACTAAAAAGAACCAAATAGTCGACTATCCGGATGTTGAAGCCTTAGCAGCTTTCAAACATAGTGTTCGAGACGAATGGCTCGCCAGACACCTCGGCCAAGAAATGCCAAGAACAATGGCCGCATTAACAAGCCTCATGACTCGCTTTTGCGCAGGCGAGGACAGCTGGTTGGCAAGATGCAGCACCAGCGACCCAAGTACATCCGAAATCAGGGATGGAAACAGGAAGCCACGACGCAGCAAAGACCAGCGCCGGAATAAGGAAAACAGCCCGAAGAGCACGGCAGTTAACGCCGGATTCAAAAGCTCTCGGCGGGGTCAGCAAAAGCTGTCTCTCAAAGACAACAGAGACGAACTGTCCAGTATTAACAAAATTCTGGACAAGATATGTCAAATCCACAACACCCCTAATAAACCTGCAAATCACACCCATAGAGAATGTTGGGTATTCAAACAATCCGGCAAACTCAACACCGAACACAAGAGGCTGGATACACCAAGTGAAGACGATGACGAACCCCGCAAGCAAATCACCGGGGGACAGAAGAAATTCCCATCAAAAGTAAAAACAGTAAATGTGCTACACGTGACACAGGGGAGAAGCAAGGTGGCGCCCATAGAGATATGTGCCCTAGAGCCTATCACAACGGAGTCCCGCCATTGGTCATCCAAACCGATCACCTTAGACAATCGGGATTACTCCGCAAGTATCCGGCACGCAGGATGGGCTGCCCTGGTGTTAGACCTGATAATTAACGGATACTACTTCACACGAGTCCTGATGGATAGCGGCAGTAGTGTGAATCTGATATATCAGGACATGGTCCGCAAAATGGGGGTAGACCCAACAAAAATTAGCCATAGCAATATTTCCTTTAAAGGAGTAACACCAGGCCGAGGGGCTCGTAGTTCGGGCTCCCTCCTACTAGAAGTCATATTCGGCTCTCCCGATAACTTCTGCAGCAAAAAGCTAACCTTCTACATCGCTCCGTTTAAAAGTGGCTATCAAGCACTACTAGGACGCGATGCTTTCGCTCGCTCTAATGCAATACCGCACTATGCGTCTCTCACACTTAAGATGCCCGGTCCACAAGGCATCATTTCAGTAAAGGGAAACATTGAGCGCTCCTTGCGCACGGAAGACTGTGCGGGTGCTTCGAAAGCTACACACTAAACTGCCTCACCAACCAGAGCGCCTAATAGGTCGTTAAGACCAGGGACATGGCTGGACGAGTCCGGCGTAACTATATAATTATTAAAGGTTTGATGGTTATACACCCCTATACAAGGGGCTCCGCGCATGTAAACAAGCAGCAATAAAACTCAATTCTTCCCACCCTGAATTATACTTTGTTTATTTAGTATAACATACATTTTGCACGACTACTTTTTCAACTAAGTTCCTCTCTTTTCCAGATGAACATCGTGCTACACCCGTCCAGGATACGGCACAACGGAGACACAGGCGCAGACGTGCAGCAGAGACCTGTTCCAAGGATTCTTTTCAGATTAAGACCTTGCGTAAACCTTTTTCACTGTCTCTTGTTGATACACATCCCCTCGGATTCTCAGCGCAACTGAGAAGGAGGCTGACGTCTTGGCATGTGGCCACGTTAGAATAATGCACGTACCTGGACACCAGAGGCTTATTACAAAGGGCGCTTCAGCCTGTTTAAAATCACAAAGACCGAATACCTTAGGTAGTGTTCGGCGTCGCGAGTTTGGCCTTATATGCATCAGCTCCGAGTCATGTCTTTGGTCAAATGTTGGGTTTGCCCGGCTCCTGTGTTTTGCTGCCTTACGTTCCGCTCTATCGGCTAAGGCGGCACCAGGAGAACGACTGCGATTGTGCCTCGGTTCAGCCAGGCGAGCACCTCAGTAGAGAAAGCCGAAAACTGACTGTCATGATATAGCGTGAGAGTGGTCAACCACTCG
Organism: Triticum urartu; assembly: GCF_056163025.1. NCBI lineage: Eukaryota > Viridiplantae > Streptophyta > Magnoliopsida > Poales > Poaceae > Triticum > Triticum urartu. The sequence continues at coordinate 728,176,636 of NC_141875.1, read as the reverse complement.
ATGACCTAGCGTAATCTTCGGGATTCCTCCGCCTAAACGAAGGGCCGTTTCCCGGCCAGGCACACACGCACCCCGAATTCGGGTAAGCGCGGAGCCACCAGGGGCTATATAGTAGCCCCACTGTCAAACTCCTATGGCTAAGTGAAAGTGATAAAGCATTATAGTCCGATTGCCTAGTTCGCTGCGCTATCACCTCCTTAATGGACCAAGATGTTGGATCAAGTGTGAACGTGCGTCTTCTGCGAACACCCCTGCATTATATGCGTGGGGGCTGAAGCCGACGACTGCCATCTTTCAGGTTATATACATATATACATAAACGGCCGCACAGGAGGTATCATAATTCTTGAAGGCACAAGTATAAAATGGCCTTTACATTTTAGCAAAATATTGTTTTCAATGGGAATACATGTCATTAGAACATAATATTCTTCGAGCACTGCGCCTCTATCGAACGAGCGCCCTCCAGAACTTCTTGAAAGTAGTACTCGGCAGGTACTCGGCTTTAGTCCGAGTCGTGGGCCGCAATGGCGGTGGCCTCCATTTCTGCCCAGTATGTCTTGACACGGGCAAGGGCCATCCGCGCACCCTCCACGCACGCTGACCTCTTCATCGCGTTGATATGCGGCACTGCACCAAGGAACTGCTGCACCAAACTAAAATAACTGTTCGGCTTTGGCCTTTCCGGCCACAGATGATCCACGACATACTTCATTGCGAGTGCCCACAATCTATTCAGCTCGGCCCATTCGGCCAGCCGATCAGTCAATGGAAGCGGACGCTCTGGTTGGTTAAATTGTGACCAGAACAGCTTTTCCACTTCACGATCTTTTTGATCTCGGAAGTGTTCGGCCGCATCAGCAGCGCTCGCCGCTAAATCCAGATATGCGTCCGCAGAGCTCCACAGCCGGTCCAAAGGAGCATATTTAGGATCTCCGAACTTCATCCGCAGCATAAAGGGCTTCCCAGCCGCGATATGTCCGGCTTGACGCGGCTCCTCCTTCTTCGCTCTCATCACAGAGCGGGCATCCTTGGCCTCCATCGTGGCGTTCTCCAGGTCTGTCCTCTTCGTTTGATCTTCCTCTTCAAGAAGCTTGCAACGGTCAGCGGCGTTCTTCAATTCCACAGCCATCTTGGCCATTTCCCCCTTGCTTTGGCAGTGAGCAGCCTGTTCGGCTTTCAGCTCCTCGATTGCCTTTAGGGCAGCCGCATCACTTTTTCTGGCTTGTTCCTTGGCTCGGGCAAGTTCTGCCCGCAGGTTCTCCATGGCCGCAGCTCCGTCTGCATTAAACACACATGTTACAGATACTAGCATTTATGCTCCTCTTACCATGTGTCAATGGAGAAATTACATACCTTGCGCCTCGTCAAGCCGCTTATTGACAAGCACGATGTCGGCATCCGCCACATCAAGCTGCCGCTTTAACTCGGCAAATTCCTCAGTCCGGCTGGCCACCGGACACTTCGCCACCTGCATATCAAGGTGGCAAAATTAAACGTGGGACTATGATCCTCTGCGCGCTGTCGTCTGCGACGGCACCCAGAGTCTCAGCGGCTACTATCTACACAGGGCGCGTCGTAAAGTATGTGGTACTGTCAAAAAGGTGCATCATTTCACGTACCTCAAAGCCCGTCAGTAGACTCATGACAGCTTCATGCAACCCGCTTTCCACGGACGAAATCCTTTCAATTACCGTACCCATTAACATGCGGTGCTCCTCTGAGATAACTGCTCGCTCTAGCAGATCCCTCAGTACGTCTGACCGCACACCAGGCTGTGCCGGACTCTATCGACTGCTCTCTTCAAAAGCCGGATACTGAGGGCTTCGGGTGGCCATGTGACTACCTTCTGGCCTCGCCGGATCATGAGAAACCCTCCGCGATGACACCTCGGGGTCGCCCGCCTCATGAGACAGTATGGCAGGGGAGGCGTTCCGCTCTCCATCATCTCTGGAAGAAGATCCCCCGAAGACGAACTCTGCTGAGAAGGGCTAAGATCCGAACTACAAGGTAAATTTTCGGTTATTTTCCTCAGAAGTGAAGCAAGGATTTCTCTCATTATTAAATACCCTTTTACTTACGACTCGGTGGAGGGCTGATCCCCTTGAGGGCACAGTACGGCCGGGGTATCCCCTGGCACAGGACCCGCTGACGAAGACTTCTTCCCCCGCTTTGAGATCATTGTCTCCGGGTCTTCAGAGGTGGTCCTCTTCTTCCCCTGAGAGGAATTTTCGATTCCTCCCTTCTGGACCACCTCCTCTGCGGAGGCAGTAGCTTCCTTGTTCCCCCATTCATTTTCTTCTAACGGCGTGACCTCCAGCATCCTGGTTAACACGGGATCTGGTGAGGTCTCAGGAAGGGGGGCCGGACACCTGATTAACTTCGCCTTCACTATCCACTCCTGGTTCAAGAACAACTCTTTTAAAGGTGATGTTGCGATAAAGGAACAGATGGCGTGTCCGGGCACAGGGCTACTTACTTGGGTATCCAAACGATTGCAGCTCAAACCTGCGTCCTCAGTAGAATCCGGACACATTACTTGTGGTCATAAGAACAATTTGTACATCTCCACGGGCGTCATGCCAAGGAAATGTTGAAGAGCTCGTGGTCCCTCTGGATTGAACTCCCACAGGCAGAGGGGACGCCGTTTGCAGGGCAGGACTCGGCGAATTAACATAACCTGCATCACCACGACTAGACTGACATCTCTCTCCAAGAGGTCTCGAATGCGGCTCTGCAATATGGGAACGTCCTTTGCCGGTCCTCGGTCTAATCCTTTGCTGACCCATGACGTTAGTCGTGGCGGGGGGCAAGAGCAAAAAACAGGTGGAGCCACCCACTTGGTACCCCTGGGAGCTGTGATATAAAACCACTCTTGTTGACATAAGCCGGGCTCCTCCGGGAAAGAGCCCTCGGGCCATGGGGCGTCAGCATTCTTACTTATTACAACACCTTCGTACTCTGCGTGCTGCCCCTCGATCATCTTCGGCTCCACTTTGAAGGTCTTGAGCCACAGTCCGAAGTGAGGGGTGATGCGGAGGAAAGCTTCGCACACGACGATAAACGATGAGATGTGGAGGATAGACTCCGGAGCTAAGTCGTGGAAGTCCAGCCCGTAATAGAACATGAGCCCCCTCACAAAGGGATCCGGCGTTAAGCCTAGCCCTCGAAGGAGGTGAGAAACGAACACGACGCTCTCACCAGGCTTGGTAGTAGGAATAACTTGCCCTTGAGGAGGTAGCCTATGCGGGATTTCGCCGGTCAAGTATCTGGCCTCCCTTAGCTTTATTATGTCTTCCCCCGTGACGGAGGAAGGCATCCATCGACCTTGGAGGTTGGATCCGGACATGATCGAAGGTCCGAAGCGCCTGAATCTGAGGCTTCGAGTGTTGGAACTCGAGGTGGGAGGTGGATTCGATTGAGATCGATAGAAGAAGTAATGCCTTGGTCTCCTTATAAAGAGGTGGAATACCGAGAGCCCTCCACGTGACCGTTTGGGACTCGCCTTCGATCGAGGAAACATGCCAATGGGCACGATTGGGTTACCCACGTCCGTATTGATGAGAATCCCGTGATAAGGGGACACGATCTCTGCTTCGACAAGACGTGCCAAGGAAACCGCCTCGCAAAACGCGCTGAGGTGGGACAGTAAAAAACGATTTGAATAAAGGCTTGGTTGTGGTGTGATGTCACGCTACAGAATACGTCAGCAGATTAGATTTGTGAAAATATTACTCTCTCTACGGTGGTATGTGGAACTTGTTTTGTAGAGCCGTACACGATCCTCGTGTTCAAAATCTTCTATGAAGTATTCGGAGGAGGAACCCGCCTTGCAATGCCGAAGACAATTTGCGCGTCGGACTCATCGTCAATGAAGCCTGGTTCAGGGGCTACTGAGGGAGTCTTGGATTAGGGGGGTGTCCGGACAGCCGGACTATAACCTTTGGCCGGACTGTTGGACTATGAAGATACAAGATTGAAGACTTCGTCCCGTGTCCGGATGGGACTTTCCTTGGCGTGGAAGGCAAGCTTGGCAATACAGATATGTAGATCTCCTTCCTTGTAACCGACTCTGTGTAACCCTAGCCCCCTCCGGTGTCTATATAAACCGGAGGGTTTAGTCCGCAGGACAATAACAACAACAATCATACCATAGGCTAGCTTCTAGGGTTTAGCCTCTCTGATCTCGTGGTAGATCTACTCTTGTACTACCCATATCATCAATATTAATCAAGCAGGAGTAGGGTTTTACCTCCATCGAGAGGGCCCGAACCTGGGTAAAAACATCGTGTCCCTTGTCTCCTGTTACCATCCGCCTAGACGCACAGTTCGGAACCCCCTACCCGAGATCCGCCGGTTTTGACACCGACACCCTCGACCTTAGATAAAATTGTGGAGCTCTGTTTAGGGTTGTTTAGATTATATTTGTCCCCACCCTCCCAACCACCGATTGGTTGTGCACCCCCCACCCCTCCTCCCCGGGAGAATATCATGTGCCCCCATACCTTAGATGCTATATGCCGATACGAGTTGCTTGGAGCTTGTAGATCTGAGATATAGCAGCTCACATGATGTGTCTTAATATTTCTGCAGGAAACCTTGATGAGTTTGAGAATTGCACACAATTTGTACAAAAACTACTTAGATGCCCTTTGATCCCATATCCAACGACCTTGAAGCTCGTATCACTGTAGCATCTAAGATGAAGGAGGACATCATATTCTCCTGTATGTAAGAATATCATGTGCTACCACACCTTAGATGCTTTGGTGATACAAGCTCTTCGGAGGCGTTGGATTTGTGACCCAACACCTCCTCGGTGGTTCGAATGGTTTTTTTGCAGAAAAGCCTCAAAAGAGTTCAGCCACTGCTTACAAGCACAAAGACTGCTCAGATGCCATTGGATCTCAGATCAAACGACCTCCAAGCTCGTATCACCGTAGCATCCAAGCTGCGATAGCACCTTATGTTTTCTCGCATGGGAGAGTATGGTGATACGAGTTCACTGAGATCTAACGGCCCACAATAGGTGGTTTGAATGTTTTTGCAATATACGACTAATAGAGCTTGGGAAATGCACAGAAAGTACAAGTACTACGCATGTGCCATCTGATCACTGATCATACGACCTAGATGCTCATATCACCGTAGCGGGTAATTAAGCTACGGGGAGCACCTAATATGAGCACCGGGGAGCCGTTGGATCGAAGATGCAGCGGCACACATGAGGCCTGAATGTTTTATTTGCAAAAAAACTTTGGAGAGTTTGGAAATTGCGCATAATTACAAAGACTACTCCCAAGCCATTGGATCTCACTTCCAACGGTGTAAAAACTCGTATCACCATAGCATCTAAGCTGCGGGGTGGATGTGATATTCTATGCCGCTGTCATTTTTGTTCGTAAACTTGCAAAATACGTGTAACTCGTGCCGTTACTTGTCTAACTGCGCAAAGTGTTTGTTCAAAAAAACCATCCTACACTGAAATATCAGAACAACACACGGGGGTCCCACTTGTTATTAATCAAATTTGGACATAAAACTAACAAATCTGAAAGACGAGATTCGAACTGGAAACCTGGACTACAAAGTGTAAGTCGATAGCCTGAAAAAACAAACGGTTGTTGGCTTTGACCCATAACTTGATTTTATTTATACAGTACTTGCGTTGAGTAGAGTAGAGGGAGTGCCTCGTCAACACGTGCATGACCGTTGTCTCACTTACTGGTGGGTCCCAGGTCTGCGATCTCAATCTCTCTTCTCTCCATCGTCTAACCTTTGCACGGGCACACACGAAGAGCGGCGCTAGCTTGCCGTGGTGTTATTACAACTAAAAAAATCTTGGAAAATAGAAGAATCGCCTAGAACAAGAGACGTTGTGGCTGGTCGAGGCGGAGCTAACCACATCTATCCTCCATGCCACATTTGCATGATGAAGCTGTGTGGCTAGTGGGGTGTTTTCGACCGACTGGCTGGGTCCCGAGGTCGAACGATAGGTACTACGTCTGATACAGTATATTTTTACACGCACATTTTTCCTCCATGCCGAGACGTGGCACACCCTACCGCACGGTTTCGGGGTCCTCCCGGGTGGTGCACGCATATATTTTTCCTGACGTGGGACGCCCTACCGCGCGTTTTCTGGGTCCTCCTTGGTTGTAGCGCCGAAGCAAGTAAATGAGTCGTCAAATCACGAAAGACCACCTTTCCCGCCGAGTACATCAGTGAAGCATGGTGGCTAGCTAGTTGGGCTAGTTCGACCGATTAGCTAGGCCACCGCCACATTTGTTTTTTCACCCCTTTTTTTATCTACTTGCCGGCAGGTAAATTTAAATATCCACCGCGGCGTTGCTCTGGTGTTTGGGTGCGGCAGGATTTTTAATTTTTTGATTGACGGGAGCAGGCACGGCAGGATTTTTAATTTTTTGATTGACGGGAGCAGGCGCGACAGCAATTAGTCACGATGACTCCGCCTGTAAAAACCCACTGCTCCTTGATGTGAGAAGTCGTCGACTGGTGTTTTACCGTGGTGAAAACCAAAAGATTCCCCGCTCCCTCCGCCTTCCCGTAGATTGCATTGCCTTTCAGCCATTTCGCCCCCATTGCTTCCTCTCCCCATTGCTTCTACCTGGTGCCATGGTGGCGTGGCAGATCACGGAGTCCGAGGTGAGGCGCCTGACACAGGAGCTCCATGCCAAGGATGCGGAGCTCAGGGCCAAGGACGTGGAGCTCCGTGAGCTCAAGGAGGAGAGGAGTGCCATGCTCATCCGTTATGTGCGGGAGTTCATGGAGCTTCAAAAGCGGCAGGAGTCCACCACAAAGATGCTCGAGGCGTCGGCGGCGTTGCTGCAGAAAGCGGGAGATACGATAGGCCATTAGGGGAGCCGGCTGGAGCGCGAGCGGGCCGATCATGACGAGGTCCAGGATCGCCTCAGCCACTTGGTGAACCAAGTTTCCACGCACGTGTTGCGGCTGCGCGATGCCTACCGTCATGCCAGCGCGACGATTCCGGCCGTCGGGCTAAACCCATTCGACCACCCGGTCGACTTCAACGAGCTGCGGCTTCCTGACCTGGTCTCCTTCTTCACCTATATCTCCGAGGAGCTGAGCTGTCTCCGCGCGATGGTGGGGGCTGAGCTGGACAAGGAGGGGTTGCGGGCTGCCGTCGCTGTTGCCGGACGAATCCTTTTAGGGCTCCGTCACCGGAATCCATTCGTGTCATTGGACGCCGTCTTTGACGAGCTGGCTCCCGTCGACCGGGAGCAGGCTCTGCGGGCGGTTGCACCCTGCATCACCAACGTCATGCGCCTCGAGAAGCAGAGGGACTTCGGTGGTGTTTAGGCGCCCTCTGCATGGGCATGTCCATGTCTCGGCGCAACATGACCGTTGGATCAAACTCAGACGGTGCAGACCAGTCACTGTAGCACAAAGCGTGTGGGTGTGTTTGGTTGCATTCTCATCTCAATATAGTTGTTTCCTCTTCGTGTATTTTTGTCAACCTACTAGTGTGGACTCATGCACCCTTCATGCACTCTGCCAAACACCCAAAAGTGGGTCGAGAAGGGAACTTTTGCTCCCATCCCGTGCACCCTTCATACACCCTGCCTAACACTATTCGTGCTTCATATGGTTCATGTTTCGTGGAGTACTGTAGCACCGTACTCTCCGTGCGCTGTGGACCTAGTTCTGTTAACATTGATCTCACCGTTCATTCTTGACCGGACAGTCGAAAAAGCGGTACTATGTTACATATAGGAGTAGTTGACATGCGCACAACATCATTTGTTATCGTCATATCTTACTACACTAGCAACAAGATTGTGTAGTACTGACGTATGAACCACTGCACATGCCTAGTAGTAGGAGCACTGTGTATGTTCAAGTGGTTGTCGTGTTTTGCACTCCTCTGTTGTAAGAGTGGAAACGCTTGCTGTAATCATTTTTTTCTTCTGAAAAACAGTGGACACACTCTACCGTGCGGATCCTCCTCCAGCCATGCACTAAATTACTCACTTTCGCCGACGTGTGGGAAAGCCAGCATCGGGGGCCACCAGCCATGCACTAAATTACTCCGTAGTGGAGTGACGGTAGACTACCCCGACCGAAGCGCCGCAGTAATGCCCAATGAGCCGTCAAATCACAAAACCCCCTCCTTTCCAGCTGTAAGTTGGACAGACGAAGCAACCATCATTTCACTCTTCTCTCTCAGCTTCCTCTCTACCCAACCCTCGCTTCTGCCTCATCTTGTTCCTCATTTCTTCAAGAAAACCCCGACCTGCTTCTGCCATTGTTCTTCTCTCCCAAAGAAGGAAAGGTGAGCGCATCAATGGTGTTGATTCTGGCCAAGGCCCGGTCTTGCAACCCCAAGACTGATCCTATAACTCCCTCTCTTTTCTTCTTTTGGGTTTGTGATTATGGTTTATTTTCTTTTATTTCTATTTGACAGTTTCTTGATGGACGCTGGAGCACCGGCCGGAGTGATGTCTATGGCTCCAGCCAAAACCGTCGAGGCTCATGGTACAAAGAAGCGCAAGCAACCCGCCGAGACTACTGCAGACAAGTTCAAAGCCATCGCCCTGTCCAAGCCCCCCTCTACGGGATCCCTCATTAAGCAAGCCCAGGTAATATCTCTTCTTGACGAGCTTTTTCTCGATCTTGATCGTGTTTTTTCATCTAACACGCAGTACTAGTACTAGTAGTACAACTTTCTGGGTGATTTTGCATGTGATTTTTGTGTGCCAAATGACGGTTCTAAATTCCTCTTTTGACCAAAACATGCGAGAGGTTGACACTGATTTCTTATATATTACTTCCAACTACTTCCTCTGTCCCAAATTTCTTGTCTTAGATTTGTCTAGATACAGATGTATCTAATACTAAAATATGACTTGATACATCCGTATCTAGACAAATCTAAGACAAGAATTTTGGGACGGAGGGAGTACTTTATGAACATCAATGCTACCTTTTAAGAGGGTATATTTGCTTCGGTAACTTGTGTTATGGATATTGCATGTAATCCTTCTGCTCTCATGCCTTTGAAGACATGTTCTAGTGTCTTTGTTCACTCATTTCTGTGCGTGTATGTAGTCATATATGGAGTATAATATCGAAAATCATCTTATATTTCTAAACGGAGGTAGTAATAAAATATGGTTTCTGTTTGAATTAGAACCAGGTCCGTGATGGAGATGAAGTTCTCAAAGTCATGCCGTGTAAACTGGAAGATCTGATGATGAGTTCTACTGCTGAACTATCCAGCTGCCGTGTCCTTGTCGCCACGTGTCCTGAACTAGTGTTTTCCTGTAGCATTGTTGTCAGGCATGTTCTCGAGGCTGTACTTGACCACAACAATTTCCTGGCTGTGCCTTCGATTACGAAGGGTGTGGTTCTTGTAAAGTTTCCCAACAAATCTGATGCGGCATGTCTTCATCAGCATGGTTATGAGTGGAAAGACCACTCTGTTAGGTTCTCCAAGGTTGACAAGATGCTGATGGTGCATGTAGACATCTCACACGAAGTCCATGGCCTAGTCAGTTATGCGGGGTTCATCCCGTAGGTCGGTGGCAAGAAATACTCTGCAGAGTTTAGTTAGTGCAACTTTGCTTGTCTGTAGTAAATACTATTATTCAGTACTTGATTTGTGTTTGTGAACCCTGTATTGTTTATTAGTACTGCCGCTTTTAGTGTGTGGTCAATCCTGAGAACGGTCTATGTTAATGTCTCTCCACTCAATTCAGTCTGTATATTTTAAAGTATTCAGATCATATTTTTTGTGAGGACGGTGTTTGTGTTGGTGCATGTTACCAATCTTCAGTGACGAGGGAAGGGGATGTGCTACCGGAGATTGCATTACTTGATGACGCGGAGAGCATAGTGCGGCCGGGTACAAGTGCAACCCCACTTTCCCGCGCTGCGGCCGTTCGTGCGGAGATCAGAGGCGGGCAGGGCGACCAGGAACGCCTGGCCGACAATGGAGAGGTGGCGGCCGGAGAGACAGATAGTACTGACGCCCGTCGGCTCGTGTTCGTGTGGCGCCGGATGTGGACCAGCTGTCCTTGAATCATGAGCGGGAAGATAGTACTGACGCTGCGTCCGTTCAATAAACAGGCAAAATGGACCCCCAAGCCTCTCCGGCCGCCTCCTCATCCTAGGGATTGTTTGTTTGGATATGGTTTTATTTTTTTCTTCATAACACAAGCATCTGGAGCCTCGAGTGAAACTCGTTCACTCCTTCACCCGTGCTCCTATTTGTATTACGTTTCTATATATCTGAAAGCAAGTAAATGGCCATATCTGTGTTCCATTTATATACTCATAAATATATAGAAATGTAATCCAGGCTTTCCAAGAGCGAGATTTGATCAATACCTGAGAAACCAGTGAATAATACTGAAGCACACAATAGCTGAATATTAAAGGCGGCAGAGATATAGAAATATTTCACTTATCAACAAAAAATGAAATAGGAGAAGCAAGAAACATTGAACACTCGTTCCGGTCTGGAACCAATCTTGATACATGCTTTGCTTTCCAAACACACGCAGCAGGTACAGTTTCATGTCTTTGATTCACACCTTCATTCTTATTCATATAGGATGAAGGTGTCATTATATATTTCATTACTTCTTATATTTTCTAGAATCAGGAATTTATGACACGCGGAACAACAGGACAAGACGGGACGAGCCGAACTGACACGGTTGAGGAAGGGCAACAGCGGCTTGTGTCCCCGGCTGAACAAAGGATAACACTTACTAATAGCACAATAAGTACTCCCTCTGCCTGATGATTTGCGTCAATGCACACATATATAACCACCATCTAGTCTTGGCATAAAGAAAGCTGAAATAGTCCTGCTTGGCTGCAAATTAAACCGGCAAAATGATGGGGGATGCTCTCTAGACTGTAGGGATGCATTCTTATCAAAATGTAACAATGACCTTGGCCCTGGGAGAAACCCTCGGCAGAGCTAATAGCTTGGCAAGAACCATGCTGCACTCTGTTTTACCCTTCCATTCTATCTTCACTTCTTCCAGAGCTGGTGCCCAGCTCAGTAGCTTTGCCACAAAATCGACTTCGCAGTCCAGACCCCTGAAACCTTTCACACTGGCTGTTACAAGATGATCCAATTGCACTTGCATGGTAAGCTCTGGAATGCTCGCCTGATCTTGAACCTGATCCTGAACCCATGAGCTCGAAGAGGGCCTCTGCATTTTTTTTCCACAACTCATTAGGTGCCATAAATACAAGAATGAACATTGATTGGATGACTGAGCGAGGGAGAGGATTTACTGGAGGCATACATACCCATATGTCAAGCTTCTTTAAGTTAGGGGCATTCTGAAACAATGAACAAGCGGCCAAGAGTTGCCGCTCGTCCCCAAAGCATATTGCAAGATAAATACTCTCTAGGCGAGTAAACACGGCAGGGAGGTTCGTAAGTATTAAACCTTTTGATAGATACTGCAACACGAACAAAGAGAAGAAAAAGGAAATGGCAACACTGATTAGTCAGGATCCAAAAGAAGGCCATAGTAAAGCTGGAGGTAATAATATCTCACCATCAGTAAAAAGCCGCTAATTGCAAGGCTTTTGATGTCACTTAGGCTTCCCAATAACTGCTTGACATAGCTTTCCTTGTGAAGCGCAATTGGATCCAAATGATATGCTTTACCTTTGTGATAAGGAAAGAGAACGGCCCCCTCCAAATTGGGGGCATCAAAATTAATGTCTTTAAAGTCCCCGACAACATAAATATGTTTCAGTTTAGGAGCTTGAACGTTTAGATGGTTGATGCCCTCAAAATAAGACAGTTTCAAATAATTCAGTACGGGGCAAAACGAGACCAGATTTTGGATGTCCAAGTCTGTGGAGGAGAATTTTATCAGGTTGAGGTGAGTTAATCTCTTGAAACCTTGGAATACCCGGGGCAACCTGATGATGCAGTTTTGCAGGTAGAGAAGCTTCAAATCGCCGATAGAAAATAGACATGAGGGAATCCTATACCCTGGCCCAGAGTTCAACTCGATTCTAACTGATCTTGGTGATCTCCTAGAAAGCATGAGCATCCACCTGCCGAACTCGTCATGGTAAGTTTTGCTACCTGAAATCTCGAACTTCTCTACAGTTCCGTTGTAGAGTGATAGCACCATATCGACTAATGTGACGAACTTGGGTTTTGCAAAATTTCCATCACACAGAAATATTTTTGGCATATTAGTCCATGCATCCCTCCAAGTACTTGACAAGGTGCTAGTCCTAACCGCTTCTTCGACATTCAAACGGGAGAGGATGTCGCCCTTTATCTCTGGAGGCAAACTGCTCAGTCTGTCTGAACTCACAACAGATGTAGATTCCACCATGGCCTTTTTACAGGTACTCATTGCTTCAGAATCCGGATTAAGCTGTCCTAACATTTCCAGAATACAGGGAGCCTATATTAGCGTGCAGTCTACCATATATCACTAAAAATACAACACATGCTGAAATTAAATGGTTCACTAACTAAGTTGCTTGTTCATAGAAAAAATAGGAACAACCGAGAGATGGCAGTTTAGGGAAGCAAGTCCGGTATGTTTCTATAAACAGAACTGAATTTGACTACTGCATTGGTAAGCTCAAAAGCTTGATTATCATTTGACATGTGCTACAATACCCTAATTTGTGATCTTGAATAGCAACCATTTCCCATGCTGCAAGTTCGAAAGGGGTTTCTTTTGTTGAATATGCATTTGCCATCAATCCATCATGCTCCAAGCTGAAAGTGTGGATTTAGCAGTTTTGTCATTTTGGTTTAAACATTAACTATAAAGTCATGATTATGTGTGGTCATACTAAGTACTCCCTCCATTCCATAATATAAGATGTTATTACATCCTTTATCTATATATATTTATTTTCTTCTCTATTCTTCTACTAATAAAGGGAATAGGTATTCTTGGTCCGTCGCGACATTTTACAGTAACACCCTTGACTTTTAGTACAATCTACCCGCAGTAAAAAAATGGTTCGGCAAAAAAATGAACGGTTGATGCCTGCCCACGGACTCGAACTCTGGTTGGCAGAAAAGGAGCACAACTTACCAATTAGCCAACTCAAGCAGCCCATGTTACGTGAAAAAAACAATGTTTAATAGATTATAGTAAGCCGGACTATGTTTCCATTGCTTCATGCGTCCTTCACACGCACGGGGGCTTGCATGGCCTGGACCGGCCCATGCACGCAACCGCTCATGGGCCTTCCATCCGATAAATCAACCAACATGTTATGATAAATCAACACAAAGTTAGTCCCACCTTGGCCCCTTGCATCGAATACTTTCCAATTTATATACGCCTTTAAGTTTTGTGGGTAACAGGAAGCTCTCTCCGGAATTAATTAGGGAAGGGTGAGGAATGATTCCAGAAATAAGGAAGGAACGTTTCTTGCCTATCCACAGAATAAATCTGGTGTTCGATCATCAATTATCCATGTGAAAGAGAAATAAGGAATGGAAACTGGCCTCTCCACAAAATAAATTAGTGGCGAGAGTGAATTCCAGTGCTACTGGAAAGAGAAATATGGAATGGAATGAAACGACTTTTTGTACAATCTACCTACAGTAAAAAAATGGTTCGTCAAAAACATAAAAGAACAGTTTGTGCCTCCGCATGGACTCGAACTCGGGTTGGCAGGAAAAGAGCACGACTTGGCCGATTAGCCAACTCAACCAGCCCATGCTACGTGAAAAAAACAATGGTTAATACTCCCTCCGTCCAATAATGTAAGACGTTTGTGTAAAAAAACGTCTTACATTATGGGCCGGAGGGAGTAGATCATATTAAGCCGGGCTATATTTCCATTTCTTCCTACGGCCATCACACGCACGGAGGCTTGCATGGCCTGGACCAGCCCACGCACGCAACCACTCATGGGCCTTCTATCTGATAAATCAGCCAACGTGTTATGATAAATCAACAAAAAATTAGTCCCACCTTGGCCCCTTGCATCGAATCCTTCCAATTTATATATGCCTTTAAGTTTTGTGGGTAACAGGAAGTTGTTTCCGGAATCAATTAGCAAAGTGTGAGGAATGAATTCCAGAAATAACGAAGGAAGGTTTCTTGCCTATCGACAGAATAAATCTGGTGGTCAATCATCAATTAGCCATGGAATGGAACAACTTTTAGTACAATCTACCTGCAGTAAAAGAACGGTTCGTCAAAAAAATAAATGAACGGTTCGTGCTTGCCGCACGGACTCAAACTCAGGTTGGCAGAAAAAGAGCACAACTTGACCGGTTAGCCAACTCAACCAGCCCATGTTAAGTGAAAAAAAACAATGTTTAATAGATCATATTAAGTCAGGCTATGTTTCCATTGCTACCTGCGTCCTTCACACGCACTGACCGGCCCACGCGCAACCGCTCATGGGCCTCCCATCCAATAAATTATCCAGCGTGTTATGATAAATCAACCATTGTTACAAATATCTGCTGATTAACTAACAATATGAGCAGTTAATTGCTATCCCCCCCCCCCCCCCTCCGATACGAGAAAGGCCTATTCGGCTCATTAACTCAGAGGCCCAGTTAATCGTTCTGTCAGACCGAATTATCAGCTGGGTTGATTAACTGGGCGGCATATTTTGGCCTAAATCTGACCCGTTCCTCCCTTTACCGCCCTACTTTTCAGTTTTCATAGCTGCCACAACATTAGGTTTAGGCCACTCCTCCCTCCTGCTCGATCAATTGCTCCCTCGCGCTCCGGGAGGAGGAGCCGCCGCCCCTCCCAAATCAGCATCTGCAGGTGGTGTCCCCTCCACCAGCAGCCCCCTCCGTCAGCAGTATTTGGATCTATCCCCTACCCGAGCAGCGGCAAGTTCCCCTCAATGAGTAGTGGTCAATCATCAATTAGTAGTGTGAAAGAGAAATAAGGAATGGAACCTGGCCTTTCCACAGAATAAATTTGTGGCGAGAGTGAATTCCGGTGCGACTGGAAAGAGAAATACGGAAGGAATGCAAGAGAAATATGGAATGGAACCGAACGCGGCCTCTCTACACCTACGGTACCAGGAGAGGTTTAAACTAAATCGGCCACTTTGGCCAATTAAGCGGGAGCATACAATTCGCGACGTACCAGGCTCCCTGCCAAAGTGAATCTCAAATAGTTGATATGTTTCTCTGCTTACTTCGTTTGCTTCTTTATCTTTACATGTCATGTCTTAACTAACCACCAAATACTTCATCCTTTATGTATTACGGGCTAGAGGCATATGAGAGTTTTTTCACCTGTCGCGATGCAAAAGGTATTTTTCCTAGTACTCACATATTGAATGTGATAAAATCTTATATTGTGGGACAGAGAGAGTACAAGACTACCCATGAAAAAGATTAATTCTATGAGATTAGTACTGCAGGAGCTAGAGAATAAGAAGAAAAGGAAATGTAAATAGCACTGAACTAAACTGAATTCAGTTAATCAACTGAATCTGAAAAAAGCATGTGAACAGAATTAAGATTAACCAGAACAATCTCATCAATCCTCACTGGGCAATCTGATAGCCAAAAGAACTTAGCGCTGCAGGCCACCTGAATTCATGATGCTGCTTCTTCAATAACTCGTGAATTCACCGCGAACAAATCTCATCTAGGAAGCCAAAATAACTTACGGCGGAGTGTTCCTTCTTCAATAATCAATGAAGGCCACGCCGCTTGGCTGCTGCGGCCTGTCGCCAAGCCGGATCGCCGAGGGGCGCGGTGCGCGGATCGGAGGCACGACGCCATGCCGGATGCCAGCGCCGCCGCCGGAGGGTTGCGGCAGCTGTGGAAACGGCGAATCGGTGGGCGACTCGCTGAGCGCTGGTGGTATTCCCGAAATGGGCTTGAGGAGAGAACCAGGCGACGGGGATGGGCTACTCCTTATGTTGGGCCCTTTTTTTCTTTGACGTTAGTCCCTACCTTGGCCTGCAATTTTCGTTCTTTTCCATAAAGGGTTGGATTTTATCTCTACTTCTAATGGACGATTTGGTGAATCGTCTCCGCGGTTTATTTTCGTTGGTTTTTTCGTCTCTCCTCCCACCACCCCCTCCCACCCGGGTCCGCGGTTTATTTTCGCTGGTTTTTTTCGTCTCTCCTCCCACCACCTCCTCCCACCCTGGTCCATCGGTTTATTTTTCTCTCCACTCTTTATTACAACCAGAACTTTCCTAACGTATAACAAATCACGGATCTAACTTCCTTAAATTATGCAAATCAATCGATTCCTTTTATTGGTTCAATTTATCTTAGAAAACAAATAACAGATTTTCAGAAAACAAATAATACATTTTAATCTAACTTTCTTAAATTATGCAAATCAATCGATTTCTTTTATTGGTTCTATTTGTCTTAGGAAACAAATAAAAGATTTTCAGTAACAAATAATACATTTTAATCTAACTTTCCTAACTTATCTAAATCAATCGATTTCTCTTATTAGTGAAATTTGTTTTAGGAAACAAATAACAGACACGTCACAACTTTCCTCCCAATAAATAGTTTCTTAACATTTGCAAACTTTCCTAATCAGACACATCACAAACGGGCAGATACTAATATCACGTTACCAAATAATAAAACCCCATTTGCATAGAAATCAGTTCAAAAATCCTAACTTTCCTAAATTTTTACCTTACCTTGATAACAACCAATATTTCCTATGTTTTCCACCTATTGAAGGAAATCACCCCTCCATCGATATTAGCATTTTTTTGAACTGAGATCTCCGGGTTATGATTTTTTTTATTGCGATTATTTTCAATTGTGACCTCTCCTTCCACTCCGGTTCCTTCTCGCATAAACACCTCCATCACAGCCAGGTGACACCGCTCCAGACCTCCTGCCTCTCCACACCTTCTCCACCACCTCCTTCTCGTACTCCATTAACAATCCCTCCGCCACATTTGTCGACGGCGTGTCAAGGGCATGGCGCAGCAGCGTACCAGCGGTAGAGCAGCGCATAGCAGCAGGAAACAACACGCAACAAGCGAGGCGAGCGGCCGACGGTGGAGGGCAGAGATGCGGCCGGCGTGGCTGAGGGGGCGGCCGGTAGAAGATGGCCATGACTGGAGGCGGCGCGAGGCAGGGGCGCGACAGCGGGGCGAGCGAAGGGATTGGCGGCAGCAGACGGGGCGAGCGCAGCCAGCGAGAGTGTGGCGAGCGGCCAGGGTGTGTGTCGCGCGGGGCACAGTGGTGCGGTGGCTGCGGCGAGCGCGAAGGCAGCGGCGGGCGCGACCGACGCGGTGTAACACGGGCGTGGGCATGGAGAGGGAGTGGCCCCGCGGGCGCGGAAGAAGAGCGGCAGGCTCGGGCATGGGCGTGCATAGGAGCGGGCATGTGCCAGGGCGTCAATCCAAGGAGCTCGGTGGCTACCCCTGCAATGGCCATGGCGGATGCCGATTCTCGGCCACGGCGAAATACCTAACGAGAGCAAACGAGAGGGGAAACAGGGGAAAGCCAAGAGGAGATCATGGCGGTGTCAATGGCGCCCTAGGAGAAGACATGGGAGCTCGGGGCGGCGCGGATCGAACGGCAATGTCGCGGTGGCCCAAGGTTGAGGAAGACGGCAGCGACGTCGATGTGGGGGTGCTGGACTTGATCTCTTTGGCGTAGACGAAGTAGCGAAGACGTTCGGAGCTCCTCGACAAGCTCCTAACCTGCAGGGAGGGCAGTGGCCATGTGGACGGGGTCGGTCATGGTGGCCGTGGCGTCTGACTTCGTCCAGATCGACGGGATCGAGCGAGTGAGGAGAAGAAGTGGATTTGGGAGGGGGCGTCGAGGAGGAGTGAGGCCATGGGTGCAGGGAAGGAAGGGCGTCACCCTTATCCATTCCCCTTCGATGCCAGTGAGGTGGTCGGGCGGGAGCCCGGCTCTATAGCGACGCGGCTCGGGGAACAGGAGAAGACGACCGCGCGGGGACTGGACCGCTGAGTCGGTTCGGTGGCAAGGCCCGGGGGCAGGGCGAATCCCCCTTTATATCGTCCTTTTGGTTTTTCGATGTATTATAATATGCTTCTCCTTTTTAACACCGTTTTCTATTTATTCTTATCAATTAAATGATCTCTACTCCTAATGTCTCAGTTGGTAGTCTCCGTTCCGGGTTTATTTTCGTCCCACCTCCCGAGTGAGGGAGAGGGGAGAGAGAGTGAGCAAGAGGGAGGGAGAGGGTGTGTGTGTGAGAGAATTTGGTGATAAAAAGGTCGTCAATATCACTTAATATGTATGAAAATATTAAATGTAATATTAACATAATTGATATTGAACTTTTAAAGTTAATGTGGCCCGGTTGCAACGCACGGGTGTTCTTCTAGTTAATTTATAAATCGCACCACGCATCACGAAAATACAAGTATTGCACACCAGGTCTCTGCACGAATAAAATGTGCATAGCCAACACGAACACACACCAATAAGGAAAGAAAAAACACATGACCTCCGAAAGTCCTGTCCAAGCAAACTCAAGAATAAAGCTATAAGACAACACCCTCGATTGTAAAAGAAGTGCTTCAAGGACGAGGCATCCAAAAAGGAAACAACACATGAATACCTCTATCACAAGATCGATAGTGGTGAAGCCAAGGGGGCGAGTATGAGCCCGGAGCCCTTAATGATCAAGTAAACATTAAACTGGTATCAGGTAATTAGCAATTTAAAGACATTATAACTGCACACTATTGGAGCCCTCTCTCCTATTAGTGTTTCCAACCCTTCAAATCAATACTTCTGGGCGTTATTGTTTGTTTGATCAACTTATAATCCATCTATGCACACTATTGGAACCCCTCTCAGGCTATTAGTGTTTCCAACCTTCAGATCAATACTTCTGGGCATCATTGGTCGTTTGGTCAACTTATAATCCAGCGGGCTTTAATTGAGGACGTGGGAGGGCTACACAGGTAGTCTGTCTCGTAACAAAATAGAAGGTCTTCTATCATTTGGACTTTATGGGCCTTACGTGACCGGGCGATACCCGAAAGAAAGAGCAACATACACAGCTGTCGGCCCTGCAGTAGCAGGTGGGCAAATCGTTTCAGGTGTCGCGAGGGACTTGGGGGGGGGGGGGGGGGGGGGGGGGGGGGCATATATCTCGCCTTCAGCGAGTCTAGCTTCTGACTCGTTGAAGAGGGTGAGCGAGATGGACCGGCCCATGCGCGCAGGAGACCACTTTTTCTGTTTTTACGTTTTTTGTTTTCATTTTTTAACTTTATTTTGCACTTTTTTGTACATCAAAATATCCTATATATATATATATATATATATATATATATATTGCAAAAACAATTCTACAAAGAACATTTAAAATGTTGAAAAAGTTTTAAAAACTGTTAATCAAGCATTCAGAAAAAGTTGAACAGGTATTTGAAATTTTTTGAACAAGCATTTGAAAAAATGTTAATCAAGCAATCGGAAAATATTGAACAAGTATTTGAAAATTGTTAACCAAGCATTCATCAAATGTTGAACATGTATAGGAAATTGTTGATTATGTATTAAAAATGATGATTTTTTATCATGTATATAAAAAAATTAATCAAGAATTAGGAAAAATGTTGAACAAGTAGTTGAAAAATGTTTGTCAAACATTTGGGAAATGTTAAATATGTATAGGAAAAATGTGGACCATATATTAAAAGACTGAAAAAATTGATCATGTATATAAAAATGTTAATCAAGTATCTTAAAAAAATTAAACACACCTTTAAATAATGTGAATCAAACATTTGGAAAATGTTAATCGTGTATAGAGAAAATGTTGACCATGTATTGAAAATGTTAATCTTTTTGTATGAAAATTGTTAATCAAGCATTGAAAAAATGTTGACAAAAAAATATTAATCTCGTATACGAATTTTTTAATCAAAAATTTGAAAAATGTTTAAAATGTGTAAGGGAACAATGTTGACCATATATTAAAAATGTTAAATTTGTATTGAAAAAATTCTAAATGTGTATTAGAAAAAAAATTATATATACCAATTTTTTGAATGAACAACGAAAGAAACAAAGAAAATCCAGAAAAAACAAAATAGCAAATGAAAAATAATAAACAAAGAAAAAATGCAGAAATGATGAAAAGGAAAAAAACGGAGAAGAAAAAGAAAATAAAATAAAAAACTGCAAAAAATTAATAAAACCAAGGAACGGTGAAGAAAATCAGCTCTTTTACATTAAAGGAGGTCGTGCCCTACCGTTAATCACGAACCAGACCCAATGGCTGTAGTTTTTTTAGGGGCCCAATGGTTGTAGCTAGCGTCGCTAGCTCCCATCCAAGAGACCCAGGTTCAAACCCCGCTTGTGCTCGCTTTTTCTCTACCTTTTCGTTTATGGAATGTGATAACTGTCAACCATGTGGCAGATTGCAAAAAGTACCGCACCTCCCGAACGAACCCCCTCCTTCGATCCGATTTTCTCCTCCCCGCACACGAGGTTGCGTGCTCTCCCTGGTTTTCTAGGTCGCTACACCCGAACTATCTGCAGTTTAAAAAAGAAAAGAAAAACACAGGCCTTACAAGAGGATCAAAACCACAACCTACCATACTAAATGTAACAACAACAACCAGCTGATCTAGCTCCCTTTGCTGATTCTACAAGAGTTACATGGAAATTGTATCTTCCTGAGACGAGATTGAAAAAAAAAAGACAGCGATCGATAACTGAAAATCCAAACCAGTGGCCTCACTTATCCAGGTTTCAGGACTATACGCCCTAGTTCCATCATTTTTTCTGCACGTTTCACGCCGGTTCACATGGTTCACAAACCCGATCATCCTCTTCCCTCCTTTTCAGACGCAAATTACCACAATATTTTCACCTAAGTTATCAACTATGTTGGTCGTATATTACCATGTTATTTACATAGAAGTTAATGAGGGGTATTTTTCAACAACCTTTTCACCCTTGGTTAAATTTAACGCGGTGTCTTATGTAAGTTATCAGGTATGTGGTTCGTATATTATCGTGCTATTTTCACATAAGTAACCGGGGTATGTTTTTTTTAATATTTTCCCCTTGATCAAATTTACCATGGTGTTTGTAAGTAACTTATCGGGTATGCGGCTCATGTATTACCGTGCTATTTTCACATAATTTACTGGGGGTACATTTTTCAATAACTTTTCCCCCTCCTTGCTCGAAGTTCTCACGGTGTTTATACGTACTTATCGGGTATACGGTTCATACATTACCGTGTTATTTTCACATAAGTTATTAGGAGTATGTTTTTCAAGAACTTTTTCCCCTTCTTGGTCAAATTTACCATGGTATTTGTACCTAAGTTATCAGGTATATGGTTCATATATTATCATGTTATTTTCACAAAAGATACCAAGGGTATATTTTCAATAACATTTTTCCACTGTTCAAAGTTACCGTGGTGTTTGTATGTATGTTATCGGGTATCGGTTCATAAATTACTGTGCTATTTTCACATAGGTTACTGGGACTATGTTTTTCAACAACTTGTTCCCCTCCTTGGACAGAGTTACCATGGTGTTTGACCTAAGTTATCAAGTATGTTGCTCATATATTACCATGCTATTTTTATATAAGTTATCCAGAGTATGTTTTTCAACAACCACATGCTATTTTTATATAATCTATGGGTCGATTCCATGAGTTTTGGGTCTTCTGTGATTTTGTTTTTTGCTTCACTAGTTCCATGAATGAACAACCACATGGATTGGTCAATCTTAGCACAAGCATGATGTAGCTGACCTGGTTAGCGTGGTCAGAATTTCCCACTGAAGAGGCTAGGTCATGGGTCGATGCACCATGTCAGCATCACGAAGGAATGCATCATCACAAAGGACATGCCAGACGGGACCACAACCCGAATTCAGGTAAAATCAATCAAAGTCGATCAGCGGCAAGCCATGTTGTGCATAATGTAGCAAGCAATTGAAAAGCATGATGGTTGGTTGGTTTCTTACGGAGTACATGAAAGTGATGATCTGGAACTTGCTGGAGATGGTCTAGCCGGCGAGGTTGCGCTGCACGGTGACCTGGATGAAGCTGAAGACCACACCTATGTAGAAGGTGATCACCATGGCGCCGTCTAGCGAGACGAGCGTGCTGGCGAGCTTGGTGGCGCCGATGGCCGCCCCAAGGTTGAGCGACTCGGAGCGGGTGACTACAATGAGCATGAAGGAATGCTGGGGGATGGCCATCCGGCGGTTGGAGAGGCCCGTGTTAATGAGGCTCTCCGCCATCTGATAAGATAAAGAGAAATGTGGTTTATCAAGTCGAAACAATACAAAGTTATCAGCCAAAACAAATACAAGTTATTGTGCTGACACATCATAAATTATCATGCTAAAATGAAGTTACCACGCCAAAAAATAGAATGAGTTCAACATGTTGACAAAGTGTGAGTTAAATGTGGTGACACTTCAAAGTTATCAAGCTGACATATTGTTATCATGCTCAGTTTGCATAATTATCGGGTTGAAAGTAAAAAAACTGTTCAAATCAGATCGGATTAAAAATGCTGACACGGTATAAATTATCAGGCTAAAACAATATGGATTATCAATCAAAAAAAAATTCAAGTTACCATGTTGAAAAAAATAAAATGAGTTAAATAGGCTAACAAAGTGATTCTTACCATGTTGACACACTAGAATTTATTCAGGCCGACATACTATAAATTATCAGGTTCAAGCCGCATAAGTCATCAAGTTGAAGTTAAAACATGAGTGTTCAAACCAGTTAGAGTTAAACATTTTGATACATCACAAGTTATCAGGCTGAAGTTTCATAAGTTATCTGGTTAAAATAAAAAGAATAAGTATTCAAAGCGGTTCGAGTTAAACTGTTGGCACGATATAATTTATCAAGCTAAATCAATATGAATTATCAGGTGGAAGTAATTGAATTACTATGCTAAAAAATAAAATGAGTTAGACAGGTTAGCAAAGTGATCGTTATCATGCTGACCCACTAGAAGTGACCAAGCTGACACTGTAAGTTATAAGGTTCAGACTTTATACTTCCTCGGAACAAAATACTCCTCATGTCAACTGGTCTCAAGGCCAAGAACAGAAGGAAACGCAAGTACCTGAATGGTCAACCCCAAGATCGATGACGCCATGTTTGTGCAGCTTTCGGAAGGTCTTGAGGCCCTTTCATGATATGTAGCTGAAACGGTGCACGTCGATGTCAATCTCAGGCCATTGGTGATGTACATTCGATTACCACATATCACACAATTTAAGAATAGCAACCAAATGGGTTGATCGAGCAACGCACTTCAGTTCGGATGGACCCCATAGAGGATGAGCGCAATTATGGCACCATGATCAGGAACCTGTCACATACACATACAATTGAAAATAATTTATTCAGTCTCATAGGTATAATTACAAACAAGTTGAGGGCACTCATACCACGGCAAAAATAGATGACAATTTGGAATTTTTGAAGACTTCTGTCCATCAAACTAGGACTTCAGAGAAGGAATTTTTCAATTTCCATAGTAACTGATTCAATGCTATATTGTTTGAACAAAATTGAGAGAGAAAAGAGGATGATTGCGCCAGTGGAAACTTTCCTCGGAATGGTCAAAGAAGGCACTCACCATAAGCTCACCTGTCGATGTAGTAGGCGGCGACGGTGGATCGTCCATTTGATGAGCGGCGGCGGTGGTCAGAGGTGGCGGATGGGGTGGCGGAGGCACACGACGCGCGGGGTTGGCCCAACGATGACTTGTGGAGTCGAGGAGATGGTGGGAGGTTGTGGATAGAGAGCAGCGGCGGTGGGCATGGACGCGGCGGTCGTGCGACAGGTGGCTGACGGCGGTTGTGCACCGGATTAGCCGTCGCGGCACGACAGAAGCCCGGGAGGAGATGGGGGCGGGACGGCGCCGGCCGGGAGCAGGGGAGGAGATGGGTGTGTGGCGACGGCGGAGCTGGGCAGGAGAGGAAATGGGTGCGAGCGAGGAGATAAGGCTCCTGTCAGTTTTCCGTTTTCCTTCTTCTCCTGTGCAGATCGCCAGCAGCCGCGTGATTACGATCGAAGTGTTCTCAGTTCATGTGGTCGTTTTTGCAATTGGGCACAGGGTTGCCAAATACATATTTCGTTTATTAAGTGGGCTGGCGCAGTTGCTACAGGAGATGAATAAAATCGAGCGACAGCTGCTACCATCTCGCTTAATGCCAGACATCTCTCGCGACTCGTGGGTGAGCGAACTGGTCCATTATTATTCGAAATAGTATAACCGTATTTAATCCTTGCCCTCATTAAGGACAGTAAAACTGAGCCTAAACTGAGCCCTCTCACGCCATCAGTTTTCTCAGCCGTCCATTGTCCCGATCTGGCCATTTTTGTCCGTTGGATGCACGTGAAACGCAACTTTCCTGCTAACTGGGCCTGTTGTCCTGGGGGCAGCTACTCCGGTGGCTTTTTTTGATGCCTCTAGTTGATTGGGCCAGGTAGCCCTTCTAGCAAGCAGCAAAGGGAAATCAAGGCCCATCAGCTGGACCACGATCCATGAAGGGACAGGGACCTCCTCCTCGGCCGTGTTCTTCCTCGCCTCCCACCCACGCCCTTGGTTTCGTGTCCACGATTCAGACATCGTGGTGGCGATTTGCCCGGCGGCGGCTCCTCTCCATCCGCCCCCACTCTCGCCCTCCGCCTTCCCCAACAGAAGACACCACGCGATGGAGATGGCAGTGGCTGCACTCACGCTCCTGTTCCTCAGCCATCTGAGTGGCCTTCTTGGATTGATTGTCTGGTGGCGGCGTGGTGTTACTGGTTTGCTCAACATTCTCCATCATTTCATCAATTCGCAGCAGTGGCTATCGGTTCGGCCCTTCTGCTCCTGCGAATCTGTGGTATAAACAATTTCACTGTGTGTTCTTTCCGCTCCTATCTTCTTCCTCCTGGTTCATTTGGTTCCTCCGATCTGAAGATTGCTCGATAAAGACAGATGACTGGGATCTCTTTTTGTTCCAAAATTGTGTTCCTGTTGTGTTTGCGGGATCAATTGATACGCAGGACTAAAACAATTTTAAGTTTACTCAGGATCCAGCCTACGCGCATGATCTAGCCGAGGCGGGGGCCGCTCGATCCAATTCGACGCGGGGGCAATCCATCGCAGCAAGGGGGAAATGGAGGGATGCGGGTGTTGCAAGCCGACGCTTCATCTGATCGAAACTGCTCTGCTCATATTTGAAGGCCGCAGTCATTATACGGTTACTCTGCACAAATTCATGGCAGGGGATGTCCTATCCTTTCCGCTGCCTCACGGTACAAGTACGTCCTCCCCTACAACTCTTCCCACATCCTTTCCACTCCGGCAACAAAACATCCTTCAGCACGATGCTCGGCTAGGCGACTAGGTCCCCTGTACTTCCTTCCAGTTCATATACGATTCCTTCTTCTATCAAATAATTGCATTTGCTGATTTCCTCTCAATCCCTTGTGCATAGTGCATACAGGTGATATATATGCTGGTTGTGATCAATTGACATGGGCATATCTTTGAGACTGTTAATTGATTTTTTTAATATTTTACTTCAGCAACTCATAATCCCATATGGCTTTTGAGCAGATAATTACCCCATACCTAATCCTTGTATGTTTTACTGTCCATGGTTTTATGCCCCACGATTGCTCAGATCACTTGTGCATACAGTGTGGGGCTCGCCAATCGATGCGGAGAAGATCTCACCGGCCGATGCAAGGAAGTTCATCCACCGTTTTTCAAGCGAGGAGTAAAGTGCTCGCTTGTTTTGTATATATCAATTAATGGCAGTCGAGGGAGCGATGGTGACGGATGGTGGAGGTGCGGTACAATTTTGCTCTGGTATGTATATGAGCTATGTCCGTCCCTCAATACCATGTCAACTGGCCTTCTAAACCAGGCTGCTATCTGCATATTTTTTTCCT
The DNA here is from genome assembly GCF_056163025.1 of Triticum urartu. Lineage (NCBI taxonomy): Eukaryota > Viridiplantae > Streptophyta > Magnoliopsida > Poales > Poaceae > Triticum > Triticum urartu. Next base: position 728,150,730 of record NC_141875.1, on the reverse strand, counting down.
CCCCGTTACCTTTTCCATCTGATCAGTCCTACTCGTCCTAAATCTGTTTTATCTTTTCTCTTTTTGCTGCAGGTTATGGTATATTGTTTGGGGACTATTCAAGGCTGGTTCTGGAATTTTATTGGAAGAGATATTGATGGGTTGACTATTTGCAATGGCAATCAGGTTAGTTAACATGAAGTGCTAATCGAAGATGAATTTCTTGACCACTATATAATGTAGTCTGTAGGAGAGTGGCAAGGCCGACACATACCTTAGTTATTAGGTGTGAGCTACATCTCCGTTCTATAAAGTTTTTTCTCTTCTTTGGTAAGGTCTTTTACTATTAGGCCAACAACAAGCGCAGGCTGCACACCGCGAGCACTGAGCGCAGTCGATGAGCTCGCCGCCTGTTGAAACTCCGTTGCTGAACATGTATGGTGACCTTAATATATATCTCACAAACTACATCATGATTGGTCTCCGCCCTTGGAAACCCTTGGGAAGTCATCAAACGAGGCATCTCATCTATCTTTAGCATCAGCATAGCAAGGTACATAAATTCCCGTATCCTATTTTTTCTAATGTAATTCACTTAATCTTAAGAATTTTGAAGGGCATTGACAGAAAGGATTTCCCACTTCATATTGAACCGATAGCCATTCAGATTTATATTCAACAATTTGTGCCGCTGCAGTTCAATTTTTGCAGCTTTTAAATTTGTGTACGCAAGTTGTTTGACGTAAGTCCGACTAGGCTGCAAATGATTGTCACTGAATGAATATATGAATGACTTTCTTTGCATATTTTTTAATTTTGGAGTTGATGTAGTTAATTCATAGTTTTCTCATTCAGGTCTAGCATAGTTCATTCTATCATTGGCATTCATAGATTATTTTGTTCTTGGGATGCCATATAAGTTACCGTGGGATTACTATTTTGTGGGTCGATAAAATCCTTTGGAAATAACGTCATGGAAAGAAGAAGCATCACTGGAATATCTCTGTTCTCTCCCTTAAAGTTTTCTCAAACTATTCAATACCCCGTGAAATGAATCTCAACTATTTAATTTTCATATTTTTTATCAGTGAAGCATTATTGTTATATTTGTTTTTATATCATATGTCACTTGTGATGTTTGAAACTCTATAATATTTGGCTGATGTCCTAACTTTTCTTTCTTAGGACGATGAAGTGGGTTTGAGCCAAGACCTCTAATGATGTTTCTACTTCTCTTTCTTCAAGTGCCTTCATCTGGTGGGCATAAGTAGTCTTAGTATTGTACCTGGTATTGATATCCAGTTTCAATGCTTTAGCATTTTTGTTTCAAACATTTTGAAATGACTTATGAAACACAGAACACCCTCAAGGAACATGTTCATGCAAACTAAACTCCATCTTTCATGTGACCACATGTTTACATAATTCCTATCATTATATCGAAGAAATGGATGGGCGCAGCAACGCGCGCCATCCATGATCTAGTAACGATTATAACCATACATAATCCCTGCCCTCACAGCTATTTGGGTTTTCGGCCGTCCGTTTGATTGATCTGGGAGTTCATGTCCGTTAGATTTAATGTTTAAAGCAATCTGTTTCACGGTGTGGCTAATCTGGCCCAGCTGTCCTGTGGGCTGTTGCTCCACAAGCCGAAACGGACGCTTCTGCTGCATTGGGCCTTAGGCCAGCCGACAGCCCAAATGGAGGTAGGCCTACGAGCGACCGGTCCATCCACTCTTGAATCCAGTCCTGTTTATCCACTCACCCAATCCCGATCCGATCGAGCCTGAGGGGAACAAGATCGCCGGTCGATCCCAGGGGCCGGAGGAGAGGAGCAGCCGGTGCGGTCGATTCCATCCATTGAAGACGGGGCGAGGGATGGGATCGAGACCGCATCAATTCCAGTCCGATTTATACACTCGCCCAATCCCGATCGAGCCTTCCCAGCGACCGGAGGAGAGGAGCAACCCTGTCGGGTGGTTGGTGCGACATATGCCAACGGGTGGCTTATCATTGTGGGAGCCAATAAAACATCGTCGGTGCCTGGAAACGGGATAAGGCGAAGACATGCACGCCGGCGGATCTTACCCAGCTTCAGGGCTCTCGTGGAGATAACACCCCTACTGCTGCTCTGCGGGGTCTCCGCATGGTCACTAGATCAACAAGTAGCTACAAGAGGTTCCTTGAGCTGTTTGGTGAAAGGATGAAGAAGGGCAAGGCTAGCCTGCCTCTCCTCTCGATGTGGTCTCTAGAACTACTGAAAAAGGATCCCCCTGCATGGGTGCCCTGGGGGGTTTATATAGGCCTACCCCTAGGGGTACAATGGTAATCCGGCTGGGCGTGGGCCCCAGCTGTCTGTGTCTACGCTTGCTGGCTTCTTCACCGACCGATGGGGCCCGCCGACTGGTGGACCCCGCCGGCTGCCGGCCTTCTGGTTGACAGGCCGGTCCCACCGCTCGAGGGTCTTGTCGGAGGCTGGTTAATGTTGCCTCGCCTTTGGTGACGAGGGCTTTGTCGTGGTAAGCATGGCTACAGTGCTGCCGCTGGGCGGCTTATCGCTGTAGCCTTACCTCGTCTTATCTCCTTAATGAGGCGCCTCCTTCGAGGGAGTGAACTAGCCGGCTATTGGGAGTCGGCCATACCCCGGGGCGACTGGGAGAGGCCTGGCCGCCTTTAGGCGTCTCCCTGACTGAGGGGGCCCGCCACCCACGGGTCGTACTGACAGCTCGCCGTGGGTGACGTCATGGTCAACATGGCAACAGTGCCGCGCCGGACGGGTGATGGCCGCCCCGTACGACGCACTGTGGCCAGGCGCGTTCCGGGATTCGGGGGTGGCAGGCTTCACTGTAGGCACGCCCCGTCTCATTGCCGTTATGTGGGTGCAGACTCTGAGGGCACGATCTCGGCCGCCGGCTGGGGGGGCGGCTTCTTGGAGTCGGCCTTCTCGTGGCCGGCTTCTTGGAGCCGACCCTCTCGTGGTTTTCTTCATGGGGATTTTTAGGGCTAGGCCGCCTTCGTGCAGCCGACCTGAGAGGTACCCAGCTGGGGGAAGGCGGCCCCACGTCTTGGATGCTTGAAGGCTCGTTCGGCCTATAATTTTTTTGAAGAGCCAGGGGGAGCCGACTAGGCTCCCTGTGGTCATTTACTCCGACAGTAGTCCCCGAAGCTGGTTGGGCTCCGAGGCAGAAAAAAGACGAGAAGCTCAATCAGCTTCCTATCTTGAGGAGTCGGAAACTGGGAGCCGACTTTGATTAGATGCGCCGTCTTCTGGAGGTTTCGAAGCTCGAAGGCGGGAACCAGGCGGCGTGCGAGTCAGGCTGCGAGTTGACCGCTCGTCGCCTGCGCGCCATGTGGCACCCTACGGCTGGAAGGGCCTGCTAGCCCACGCGCGTGACGGGACGCCGCCGCAGTCCGGGGCCCGCCACTACCGAGCCTCGACCCATGCATGGATCTTCTGCGGCCCGGATGGACCGCGCGCCTCCCAGCGGCGGTTACCGCACGCCGTGAAGGCGCAATAATCACGGGGCATGGGGGAGTGGGCGCAGTTAATCCCACGTCCCCCCACGCCCTGCCTCCTCGGCTTAGGAGGGGAGTGGCAGACGCTCGCACGCTCGCCCTAGCTCTGCCCCTTCCTTCTTCTTCTCACTCTCCGTCGCCACAGCTTCCTGCCGCCGCCCGGCTCTTCCGCCAACCTTTTTGGCTCGCCGTTGCTCTATCGTGACAGGGCCACGCGCCTCTCCACCGCCGCAACTTTCTCGTTGCCGCGCCGTCCCCATGGCGCTGTCGAGCTCCTGGGATGGCTCCAACGTCCATGACGACCACGTCGACTTCCTCCGCCGAACGCGGCGGCTGCCAGGCGTGAACTACGTGCGGGTCCGTCTTGCACCGGAGAGGGAGATCTTGCTGGCACCGGAGGAGGACAAGCGGGTAATCTTCCGCTCGCACTGCCTGCGCGGCTTCGGCCTGCCGGCGAGCGGGTTCTTCCGCTCCTTCCTTGAGTTTTATCATCTCCAGCCGCATCACCTCACTCCAAACACGGTGATGCTGCTGTCGGCCTTCGTCGCCCTGTGCGAGGGCTTTCTTGGAGTCCTTCCCACCCTCGAACTCTGGGGGGAATTCTTCCAGTGCAAGCTTGGCACTGTCGTCGCGGGCGTGCCTGCCCCATGCGGCGCCTTCATCGCCATGCGGAGGACGAGCGACAACAATCCGTTTTCGGCCATCCCGCTTATCCAATCGGTGAAGCTCTGGCAGAAATCTTACTTTTATGTGAAGAACATCGCTCCGCAAGGCGACTTCGTCAATTTGCCGGCTTACATAGCCGGCCCGCCGGCTAGGAGGCAGCCCTCATGGTCCTACCGGGCCAGGTCACTGTCTCAGGGTGGGGCCGCCTCTGTTGCACGGCTCCGGGTGATGATCCAGTCGGAGGGTCTGACCGGGGCCGACCTGGTGGCCGCCTTCGTGGAGCGCCGGGTGCTCCCGCTCCAGGGCCGACCTCATATGATTTGTCAGATGAGCGGCCGCTTCGACCCGTGACGGCTAAGCACCAAGGAGATGCCTCACGCCAAGGTGTCTTACATGGTGACCTATATTTCCAACTGCAAGCTCACCGAGGAGTGGCGGTACGGCAAGGAGCCGTACTCTCGCGCCAATCCTCCGCCTACGGTAAGTTTCTCTTCCTTTCTTCTTTTCTTGTTGCCGGGTTCATGATGGCCGACTCCTGACCAGTCGGCTTGTTTTTTGGCAGAATCCCATGCTTCCGCTGGCAGCCGGGGCTGCGGGGGTGGAACGCCAGTTCCTCCTCGACCGCACGATGGATGACGTTGACGACCCGGACCTGGGGGCGGCCGCCATGGAAGATGACGCCGCAGGGGAAGGCAGCGAGGCAGGCGGCTCTGGGCTCGGGGCCGCCTTCGAGGACTGGCCGGATGATAACGAGGCCGAAGTCATTCCGCGCCGCCGACCGGCGCCCGATCATCAAGGCGCGGTCCCATCGGCCGCGCCGGCTGCTCATGGTGGCGCGCAGAAACGTTGGGCCGCGTCGACCCACTTCGGTAGTCGGCCAAAGAAGCCCAACAGTACCGCGGCGGCGACCAAGCGGGACGAAGCGGCCGCGAAGGCGGCCCGCTTCCGCAAGGTGGTGAAGCAGCCACAGGCGGTTTCAGCGTAAGTGTTGTTTTTCTTACGCCTTTCTTTTTCTTCTTCGGTTGATATTCTTCTAAGCCTCCTTCTTTACTTATCAAACAGGGCCCCTGTTTCCCTCGGGCGGGTCCCTGCCGCCTCCATAGTCGGAGCCGTGGGAGGGTCTTCAAGCTCCCGCTGTGTGGATCCCCGTGCAGATCTCCTAGAGGTGACGGAGTGGAACGCGCGGGAGGCGCGGTAGGAGCGGGAGGCAGAGGAGCCACTACAAGAAATATGTCAACTTGTGACCTTGACTATTGGTCACTGAAAGGTCATTGTTTTTCATTTGCGACCTTTTTGTGACCAAAAATAGAAGGTCAAAAGCTGGCGGTTGTAAACTGAAATTAACGACCTTCTCTGTGAGAAGGTCGTAGACGTTTACGACCAAAATATGCCTATTGTTTTGTTTTGGTCACTAGCAGCCTCCTCAGGCCATGTAGGCATCCGACGTGGCAATCTGATGTGGCACAAGAATCAGCCCAGTCCAATTCGATTTTCTACATGGGCCTAGCCCAACAATTCAGCCTATTTGTGTTTTTTTCCATGGTCAACTAAATGGGCCAAGCCAAATTTTATGGCCTTTTTCTTTTCTGGGCCCTTTCCTTTTTCTAGTAAAATTCTTTTTTTGTTGGCCTTTTCTTTTTGTTTCTACAACTTTCACCAGAATTATTATTATTTTCGCTATTTAAAATAAAATAAACAATTCCACAACATCATCAGTTGGGCTATAGCCTTTTCATGCACAGTACAACTTTAAGCATAGAAAATTGGAAAACATATATTTAACCCGCATACATATTGTTGAGAAATTTCATAATTTTGTCGTCAAAGCAAAATGTACACATGAATCCAATTTTGCCGTCAAAACAACATTTCAAACGTACATCTTCATGACATCGTACATAAAACCAGAAATAAAAAGATTACAATATGCCATATGGCTCAAATCACATAACATATGACATCCAGGTTCCAGCAACGAAAAAAGATAAGCATCACATCATACCATCTGCACATTCAAAGAGAACAAACTATATGTCAAAAGAGAACTGAGCAGAAAATAGCCACTAAAAGAAAGCAGATAGTATATTCAGTAATTACTACAGATTTGCTCACTGAATACACACACACAAACTTTGCATATACTTTTGAAAGGAACTGCAGATTCTAGTAAACTGCAGAGTTATATCAAGACTAAGATAGAAGGAGAACGGGGGAGACAATGCAGCAGGGAGAAATAGTGAAGATAGTTCTTGAATTACAGTACACATGACACCAGCAGGTCGGCAGATAATACACCAAATGTGCATGAAAGACAATACAATAAACACCATCTTGTTTACAGCAAGGCAATATAGTAGCATGCCTCTAGCACATCATCTCATTTAAAGAATGCATTCAGGCAAGAAATGGATAGCTGGTCTAATTTTCTTTGCAAGCTGCTACAGGCTGGCCAATTGACTGATACTACTGGATAAGCAAAGCAAACTACTACCAAAACAAGAACCAGACATGGCAAGCAAAGTACCAGCATTTTACTCATAGCAAAGAAAACTACTACCAAAACAAGAATCCACAAGCAAACCCATCTCGCAAAACCACCAGTTCGAACGAGCAGACAGAGGCGGAACTGAGACGCTTACCACAGAGACCTGCTTGACAGAACCCTTTGCCCCAGTGCTTGCATGGACCTGGAGCATCACACACATAACATTAGCACTGCATATGAAAAAGAGAATAGCAACGAGCCGCATTACAAACACACAGTTGCGAACTCTGCTATTGCAATCATATGAAAAACAGAATCATGTACAGGGGGTGACAATGCTTGTGACTTGCCATTACACAATTCTTCGAGTGAGTAGTGGTGCTGAAGGGCAATTCGGAACATAAATGACGCGAGTGAGGGAAATTCTTGCATGCTATCTGCAAAAAAAGAAATCATCTTCTTTAGTTCATCACAGGATGTAGTAGAACGACTCAATTAGTAATCCCAGGCACGGAATTAAACACAGAGTTGCAGCTGAAGTGAGTATAGATGGGTTCAATGATAGGTAAGGTGCTTCCCTATCCTTCACAAGCCTATCTAAAGAACAATTCTGCAAGTGACTTGACTCTTAAGAAACAGTAAGAAGGGCAAGGTAATTGGCTCCTTCACAAGCCTATCTATCCAAAGAACAATTCTGCAAGTGACCCGACTCTCAAGAAACAGCAAGAAGGGCAAGGTAATTGGCTCCTAATTCCTTAGTTATGACAAATACCATATTTGATACTAGATGTACTGAAATAAAAACCAACTCTAAGGATTCAAGTAGCACTCGTGTTAGCATTCTGCAGAAAATGACAAGCATTCACCCTTGAAGCAAGAATTCCATCTCAGGTGACGCTACTTGCTACTATTCTCAGCACCAAAAAGTGAAAACACCTCTGAATTAAAAAGTATAACATACTCCTGACCAAGTGTTTACTAATCTGTGCTGTACTAGGAGTGCATATCCAGTGATACACACATCTGAATTAAAAAAACGTGTATGCAACTTTCAAGAAAAGTGAGTAACGCAAAAATAGGGACTACTCCTGCTTGTAATCATCGAGTATTAGTTTTTTAGAAAATTATTACAGACTAGTTCATCCACTAAAAAAAGCAGCATGCAATCAGAGAACGCCGTGAGCTATCAATTATACAAGTAGTACATGTGAAGTAATGTGCAATGATGAAAAGTACTAGAATTAAATACATGAGTTGTGTGCTTATCCAGGATTAAGTGTCGAAGTGCAGGATGTGGCATAGCTATGCAAGTTATTACTGTGGCATAGCATAGCAGGAGCAACCCATTTCAAAGAGAAGGGTTTCAGAGTAGCTTTGTTAGAGGCTGACCAAATGGCCCTGATATGTCTAAACTGATGCTTATCAGAATCAAAATGTGCAGTGTAAATCGTTGTGAGCACCATGCGTGCCATTCAGAACATGATGGGCAGTGGCAAATTGCCAACAAGCAAACATTAGGGGTAAAGCACAGATTGAGTTTCAGGTAGAAATACTACTATGAAGAACTGCACATGCTTTCTGAAAGTAAATGCATGAAGAATTCAAGATTAACCTAAAGCGAGAGCTCCATTCTAGATACAAGTAGCAGTTCACTCCTTCTGCCCCGCATGGATGTGGTCGAGGAGGATGTTTCTGCAGTTGTGGTGGACCTTGGCGGTGCCCAAGTCAGAGACGCGGGCGCGGTAGTTGTGGTCGAGGAGGACGATGCTGCAACAACAGCGTCATCGAGCAATACGCGGACCTCTTGAGGAAGTTTGTCTTCAGTAAGCTGCTGCATATTACTTAGGAGAACGCAACAAACCATCAAAATTAGCAGAGTACTGAATCTTAGAAAAGAAAATTGCAGGAAATTTTTCAGAAAGGGGGGCTGCTTACAACATTGTGAGGCTGCGAACGAACGCATCACCGGTCGGGTTCCCCTTGCCGTTGCCATTGCCGTGGCCGTGGCCGGGCGCAGAGAGAAAGAAAAGGTCGAGTCTGCCCAGTGCCCACGGAAAGAAGCAAACAAGCAGTGGCACATGAGATGAGAGGAGAGGAGAATCTGCAGGCACATGAGATGTGGAAGGAAGGAGGAGGGCGTACCTGGGTGTCTAGGTGCTGCAGCCCATCTCGTACCTCGCCGTCGTCAAGGGCTAGGGACCCCCTATCGCCGTCTCGTGATGCTGGTGCAGCAGCCACCGCGGTTGGGTGCGGATTCCGGCATCGTCATTGCCGGATCTGCGGCATCCTTGGCCATCTCTGTCGCCCCGTCCGCGCGGGAAGAAAGGGGCTAGGGTTTCGGGCTCCCTCGACGAAGGGAGGGAGGGAGGGAGGTCGCCGGTGGGGCTGTGGAGACGAGGTCGCCGGTGGGGCTGTGGAGACGAGGTCGCCGGTGGCGGTGGGGTTGGGGAAGAGGAGTTCGGCGGGCGCCGGGCGGCTGGATTTGGGGAGGAATCAGTGGAGTCTGAGAGGAGGAGGAGGAGGAGCGGGATGGGATGGGATCCCATCCCCGCTATGCCCATCACGAGTCTGGGCATGGACTCGATCTTGGGTCAGCCTCGACCTCGTCTACGGTGGCGGTGGGGGGTGGTTGGGGCCGGCGGCGAATCGAGATCTAAGGGAGGGAGTTGGTTGGGGGAGGCGGCTATGGCTGCATAGGAGATCTGAGGGAGGGAGATGGAAGGGTTGTGTTAGGGTTAAGCAGGTGAGACAGCGAGGGGCGATGGCTGTCGTTGGATCCGGGACGATCGGACGGTGGTTGATGCATGATCCGCCTGAGCTGCCCTTGGACCAATCAGAACGCAACAATCAACTTAAAGACCTTATGACCATCTAAAGACCATCTAAATTGGTCGTGATTGATTAAAGATAAGTTTCTTTAAAAAAACATTTCCTATTTTTCGAGTGTCAAAGATTGTTTTTTTGCATAGTTTGTTAAAATGATCTCATATTGTGCAAAATGGTGCATCTTAGAATTTCAAACAATATTGTCTAAGGGAGTTTTCATTTTCTTTGCACGGAAAATTCATTTTCCATTTTTCGAGTGCCCAAACTAAGTTTTTTTGTGAAGGACCTATCATATATTTGTTGCAAAATTGTATCGAATCAATTTTCTAAAATACTAGAACATATTTAATGCACAATTGACAAAATGGTTGGGTGTAAAAAGTTTTAATCCACCACTCGTGAAAAAGACAAATTTCCGCCGATTCAGAAGGAAGCGGGTCAAATTTGAATTGTAGCTGCCTCATAGTTTGCTCTTTATTTTTTCCAAAAATCATTTCTAGGTACATAACTGTCTATTTAATCATAGAAACACCAAAAGGTTTCCAAGATTCAACAACTAGCTAGGAACGGTCAAGCCCGCCGTTTTGACCGCATTTTTGAAACGGGCATAAAAAATTAAAAAAAATCAAAAATTGGAAAACCTTCGCATTGTGTCATCATATGTGACCAAGTTTCCAGGAAAAATGATAAACTTGTAATAAGCCAATTATTTTTAAAAAGTGTTCTCAGAAATGAGCTATCATGCGTGAAGATTCATGGCTTTCAAGCCAAATGATCAATCTTATGGCCACATTCATGGCATAGTTTGTTCAAATGATCTCATATTGTGCACAAGGGTGCATTTTTCAATTCCAAACAATGTTGCCTAAGGGAGTTTTCATTGTCTTTGCACGGAAAATTCATTTTCCATTTTTCGAGTGCCCAAAATGAGGTTTTTCTGTGAAGGACCTACCATATATTTGTTACAAAATTGTACCAAATAAATTTTCTAAAATACTAGAACATATTTAATGCACAATTGACAAAATTGTTGGGTGTAAAAAGTTTTAATCCACCTCTCATGAAAAAGACAAATTTCCGCCGATTCAGTTGGAAGCGGGTCAAATTTGAACTGTAGCTACCTCGTAGTTTGCTCTTTATTTTTTCCAAAAATCATTTATAGGTACATAAGTATCTATTTAATCAGAGAAACACCAAAAAATTCCAAGATTCAACCACTAGCTAGGAACGGTCATTCCTGCCGTTTTGACCGCATTTTGAAACAGGCATAAAAAATTCAAAAAAAATCAAAAAATTGTGAAACCTTCGCATTGTGTCATTATATGTGGACAAGTTCCCAGGAAAAATAATAAAATTGTAATACGACAATTATTTAAAAAAATGTTCTCAGAAACGAGCTATCACGTGTGGAGATCAATGGCTTTCAAGTCAAGTGATCAATCTTATGGCCACATTCATGACATAGTTTGTTCAAATGATCTCATATTGTGCACAAGGGTGCATATTGGAATGGCAAACAATGTTGCCTAAGAAAGTTTTCTTTTTTCTTTGGACGAAAGAACCATTTACCATCTTTCGAGTGCCCAAAAGGAGGTTTTTATGTGAAGGACCTCCCAAATAATTGTTGCAAAATTGGACCAAATCATTTTTCTAAAATACTAGGCCATATTTAATGCACAATTGAACAAATGGTTGGGTGTAAAAAGTTTTTATCCACCTCTGGTGAAAAAGACAAATTCCCGCTGATTTAGTAGGAAGCGGGTCAAATTTGAACTGTAGCTACCTCGTAGTTTGCTCTTTATTTTTTCCAAAAATCATTTATAGGTACATAAGTATCTATTTAATCAGAGAAACACCAAAAAAAATCCAAGATTCAACCACTAGCTAGGAACGATCATTCCCGCCGTTTTGACCGCATTTTGAAACGGGCATAAAATATTCAAAAAAAATCAAAAAATTGGGAAACCTTCGCATTGTGTCATTATATGTGGCCAAGTTCCCAGGAAAAATAATAAACTTGTAATACGGAAATTATTTTAAAAAAATGTTCTTAGAAACGAGCTATCACGTGTGGAGATCAATGGCTTTCAAGCCAAATGATCAATCTTATGGCCACATTCATGGCATAGTTTGTTTAAATGATCTCATATTGTGCACGGGTGCATATTGGAATGGCAAACAATGTTGTCTAAGGAAGTTTTCTTTTTCTTTGGAAGAAAGAACCATTTTCCATTTTCCGAGTGCCCAAAAGGAGGTTTTTTTGTGAAGGACCTCCCAAATAATTGTTGCAAAATTGGACCAAATCATTTTTTTAAAATACTAGGCCATATTTAATGCACAATTGACAAAATGGTTGGGTGTAAAAAGTTTTTATCCACCTCTGGTGAAAAAGACAAATTCCCGCTGATTCAGTAGGAAGCGGGTCAAATTTGAACTACAGCTGCCTCATAGTTTACTATTTATTTTTTCCAAAAATCATTTATAGTTACATAAGTACCTATTTAATCATAAATACATGGTTTGGTGGCGATACGTCGAGGTTTGGGCGGTGGCCGAGGCCCCCAACTCTAGAGCGCGTAAACTCGCATGCCCGCCGCGTGGTCACCGCGTGACCGTGGCGTTGCCATGTGTTCTGGGCAGCCTAGACATGTCTAGTGGGTTGGGAACTCCCCAGGTAGGTGCTAGGAAGAAAATTACAACATAAGATTCTCACGAGGAGACCGATGGATGCTCAAACATGAATTAACAGCCAAGTGTTTGATTAGCGGTACGGGAAATGTACATGGCTAATGGGCGTGAGTTTTGGCTGAGGATGATCAGTTACTAAGAAGACCGTCTTCACAAATTTTCAGCTCAAAAGGAGGAGCCTAGGTGGTACTTGCTTTGCAAACTACCACACTGGACATAAATACGAATGTTGAAGCTCGGCTCAAAATAATGAATGGATTGGGCTAGCATTTGGTGGAGGATGGTTATTTGGGCATAGGAAAGCACTGTAGAAAATGGATACTATTTGGACATGCCAAAGTGGAACTTCCTTCACAAACTGTTGTTCTGAACATAATAGGAAAATGTATATTTTTGAATTATTTTTGAACTAGGCAAGGAAGGTTTTTACATATTTGACGAAGATATGACCCAAAGAATTTATGAGATTTTTTGGGAATTTTGGGAATGACAGAAATATAGGTTGCCTCACAACCTAGGGCAAAAACTGCCACATGGACATGACACATAGGCAAAACTGATGAGGTGGCGCCTAGTCATAGAAACCCACCACAATTTACAAGGCTATGACCATCTATATTGGTCGTTAACAACTAGAAATAAGGTAGCGGACTAGCGCTGTTTGCTTTATGACCATTTCGTGTAAGGAAATTATGACCTTTCTGACCAAAATGGTCGCAATGGTTTAGGGTTTGGAGCCCCCCGAACAGCTTTTGACCAATTGGTCTGAAATGGTCATAGATCTATGACCAATTCTTCCAGGGTCACTGACAGAAGATCACTAGTTGACATATTTCTTGCAGTGAGCGGAGGGCGGCTCGGGAGGCGAAGGAGAAGTCGGCGGAGGCGCGAGCCGACGCGGCTGCCAAGGTCCAGGCAGAGGCCGCGACAGCGGAGAGGGAGGCGGAGGCCCTGCAGAACCAGCCTCCGCAGCTCGTCATCCCCCTTCATGTCGCGGCTCCTGACACCCCAGTGCCCCCGATGGAGGAGGCCGACCGCGGCCAGCCGGTGATGGAGAGGGAGGTGGTGCCGTCGCCGCCGACTGGAATGGGCCAAGGAAGTCGGCCTGATGCGCTACTCATGCAGCCGGCTGGAGGCGAGCCGGCTGTGGGGGCGGATCTTGTCGTCTCGTCGCTGTCTCGCCGGCGCACGGGGAAGGCGACTTCGGCGCCGAAGCCGCAAAAAACTGCGGGCGCCGGCTCGTCGGCCCAGGAGCTGGAAGCGGCCAGCGATACCTCGTCCGGATGGACGCCGGGCGGTGGGACGGCCGTGCTGAATGTGGCGGTGCAGGACGTCCGGAACCGGCTTCAGGCCCAAGCTGTCGCGCTGAAGCAGTACACTCAAGAGTTTCTCACGACGCGAACGGTGATCCGGGTGATTCCTCCCGCTTTTCGTTGATTGCTCTTGATTTCTTCCGTGGGGGCGTGTCAGGGCACCCACTGGGTGTAGTCCCCGAGTTCCGAGTCGGCTGCTGAGCAGACGGCTTGGAACTTCTTAGTAGACTTTGATTGCCGTCTTGCTCTTACCTGCGTCTCTTATCTTATCTGCAGGAGTATCATAACCTCCGCGCAGCTGCTTTCAACTCCCAGGCCCAGGAGTTGAATCAGAAAGCCACTAATCTGACCGAGAGCCGGCGTAAGTGCTTCATCTTTTATCTCAAGTGGGGGCGCGTCAGCGCACCCACTGGGTGTAGTCCCCGAGATTCGGGCCGACTACTGAGTAGTCGGGTCGAATCTTTTCCTGACGACTTCTTTCTTCATATCTGCAGGGGCCAATGCTGACTTGAGGGGCCAGCTAAGCGGAGCCCAGTCCGACCTTCGCGCCAAGGAGGCCGAGTGCGCCGCCCTAGCTCAGGAGCGTGATCGCCTGGCCAAGAAACTGGCCGACCAAGAGGAGAGCCACAAGGCGGCCCTAAAGGCGGCGCAAGACAGCGAGGCCGCCCTCAAAGCCGAATATGAAACCGAGGCGACGAACTGGGCCAAGGCAAGGCAGGCGCTGAGTCAAGGCTACAGCCGAGTGGAAGACTTAATCGATGGTAGGCCGCCTTCTTCTTCGTTTCTTTGCCTGCTTCCTACCATCTGGTTCATCTTTTGATTTTGTGCTACTGCTTTATTCTTTGTGAAAATTGTTGGGGAACGTAGTAATTTCAAAAAAATTCCTACGCACACGCAAGATCATGGTGATGCATAGCAACGAGAGGGGAGAGTGTGATCTACATACCCTTGTAGACCGACAGCGGAAGCGTTAGCACAACGCGGTTGATGTAGTCGTACGTCTTCACGGTCCGACCGATCAAGCACCGAAACTACGGCACCTCCGAGTTCTAGCACACGTTCAGCTCGATGACGATCCCCGGACTCCGATCCAGCAAAGTGTCAGGGAAGAGTTCCGTCAGCACGACGGCGTGGTGACGATCTTGATGTACTACCGTCGCAGGGCTTCGCCTAAGCACCGCTACAATATTATCGAGGATTATGGTGGAAGGGGGCACCGCACACGGCTAAGAATATGATCACGTGGATCAACTTGTGTGTCTAGGGGTGCCCCCTGCCCCCGTATATAAAGGAGAAGGGGGAGGTGCGGCCGTCCAGGAGGAGGGCACGCCAGGAGGAGTCCTACTCCCACCGGGAGTAGGATTCCCCCCTTTTCCTAGTTGGAATAGGATTCGGGAGGGGGAAAGAGGAGAGAGAGAAGGAAGGGGGGGGCGCCGCCCCCCTCTCCTTGTCCTATTCGGACTAGGGGGGAGGGGCGTGCGGCCCAGCCCTGGCCACCTCTCCTCTCTTCCACTAAAGCCCACTAAGGCCCATATATATCTCCCGGGGGGGTTCCGGTAACCTCCCGGTACTCCGGTAAAATCCCGATTTCACCCGGAACACTTCCGATGTCCAAATATAGGCTTCCAATATATCAATCTTTATGTCTCGACCATTTCGAGACTCCTCGTCATGTCCGTGATCACATCCGGGACTCCGAACAAACTTCGGTACATCAAAATGCATAAACTCATAATATAACTGTCATCAAAACCTTAAGCGTGCGGACCCTACGTGTTCGAGAACAATGTAGACATGACCGAGACATGTCTCCGGTCAATAACCAATAGCGGAACCTGGATGCTCATATTGGCTCCCACATATTCTACGAAGATCTTTATCGGTCAGACCGCATAACAACATACGTTGTTCCCTTTGTCATCGGTATGTTACTTGCCCGAGATTCGATCGTCGGTATCTCAATACCTAGTTCAATCTCGTTACCGGCAAGTCTCTTTACTCGTTTCGTAATACATCATCTTGCAACTAACTCATTAGTTGTAATGCTTGCAAGGCTTATGTGATGTGCATTACCGAGAGGGCCCAGAGATACCTCTCCGACAATCGGAGTGACAAATCCTAATCTCGAAATACGCCAACCCAACATGTACCTTTGGAGACACCTGTAGAGCTCCTTTATAATCACCCAGTTACGTTGTGACGTTTGGTAGCACACAAAGTGTTCCTCCTGTAAACGGGAGTTGCATAATCTCATAGTCATAGGAACATGTATAAGTCATGAAGAAAGCAATAGCAACATACTAAACGATCGAGTGCTAAGCTAACGGAATGGGTCAAGTCAATCACATCATTCTCCTAATGATGTGATCCCGTTAATCAAATAACAACTCTTTGTCTATGGTTAGGAAACATAACCATCTTTGATTAACGAGCTAGTCAAGTAGAGGCATACTAGTGACACTCTGTTTGTCTATGTATTCACACATGTATTATGTTTCCGGTTAATACAATTCTAGCATGAATAATAAACATTTATCATGAAATAAGGAAATAAATAATAACTTTATTATTGCCTCTAGGGCATATTTCCTTCAGTCTCCCACTTGCACTAGAGTCAATAATCTAGTTCACATCGCCATGTGATCTAACATCAATAGTTCACATCTTTATGTGGTTAACACCCATAGTTCACATCGATATGTGATCAACACCCAAAGGGTTTACTAGAGTCAATAATCTAGTTCACATTGCTATGTGATTAACACCCAAAGAGTACTAAGGTTTGATCATGTTTTGCCTGTGAGAGAAGTTTAGTCAACAGGTCTGCCATATTCAGATCCGTAAGTATTTTTGCAATTTTCTATGTCTACAATACTCTGCACGGAGCTACTTTAGCTAATTGCTCCCACTTTTAATATGTATCCAGATGAAGACTAAGAGTCATCCGGATCAGTGCCAAAACTTGTATCGACGTAACCCTTTTACGACGAACCTTTTGTCACCTCCATAATCGAGAAACATATCCTTATTCCACTAAGGATAATTTTGACCGCTGTCCAGTGATATACTCCTAGATCACTATTTTACTCCCTTGCCAAAATTAGTGTAGGGTATACAATAGGTCTGGTACATAGCATGGCATACTTTATAGAACCTATGGCCAAGGCATAGGGAATGACTTTCATTCTCATTCTATTTTCTGCCGTGGTCGGGCTTTGAGTCTTACTCAACTTCGCACCTTGTAACACAGGCAAGAATTCTTTCTTTGACTGTTCCATTTTGAACTACTTCAAAATCTTGTCAAGGTATGTACTCATTGAAAAAACTTATCAAGCGTCTTGATCTATCTCTATAGATCTTGATGCTCAATATATAAGCAACTTCACTGAGGTTTTCTTTGAAAAAATCCTTTCAAACACTCCTTTATGCTTTGCAGAATAATTCTACATTATCTCCGATCAACAATATGTCATACACATATACTTATCAGAAATGCTGTAGTGCTCCCACTCACTTTCTTGTAAATACAGGCTTCACCGCAAGTCTGTATAAAACTATATGCTTTGATCAACTTATCAAATCGTATATTCCAACTCCGAGATGCTTGCACCAGACCATAGATGGATCGCTGGAGCTTGCATATTTTGTTAGCACCTTTAGGATTGACAAAACGTTCTGGTTGTATCATATACAACTCTTCTTTAAATCCATTAAGGAATGTAGTTTTGTTTATCCATTTGCCAGATTTCATAAAATTGCGGCAATTGCTAACATGATTTGGACAGACTTAAGCATCGCTACGAGTGAGAAAATTTCATCGTAGTCAACACCTTGAACTTTGTCAAAAACATTTTTCGACAAGTCTAGCTTTGTAGATAGTAACACTACTATCAGCGTCCATCTTCCTCTTGAAGATCCATTTATTTTCTATGGCTTGCCGATCATCGGGCAAATCCATCAAAGTCCATACTTTGTTCTCATACATGGATCATATCTCAGATTTCATGGCCTGAAACCATTTCGTGGAATCTGGGTTCATCATCGTTTCCTCATAGTTCACAAGTTCGTCATGGTCTAGTAACATGACTTGCAGAACAGGATTACCGTACCACTCTGGTGCGGATCTCACTCTGGTTAACCTACGAGATTCGGTAGTAACTTGATCTGAAGTTACATGATCATTATCATTAGCTTCCTCACTAATTGGTGTAGTAGTCACAGGAACAGATTTTTGTGATGAACTACTTTCCAATAAGGGAGAAGGTACAATTACCTTATCAAGTTCTACTTTCCTCCCACTCACTTCTTTCGAGAGAAACTCCTTCTCTAGAAAGGATCCATTCTCAGCAACGAACATCTTGCCTTCGGATCTGTGATAGAAGGTGTACCCAACATTTTTCTTTTGGGTATCCTATGAAGACGCACTTCTCCGATTTGGGTTTGAGCTTATCAGGTTGAAACTTTTTTCACATAAGCATTGCAACCTCAAACTTTAAGAAACGACAACTTAGGTTTCTTGTCAAACCATAGTTCATACGGTGTCGTCTCAACGGATTTAGATGGTGCCCTATTTAACGTGAATGCATCTGTCTCTAATGCATAATCCCAAAACGATAGTGGTAGATTGGTAAGAGACATCATAGTTCGCACCATATCTAATAAAGTACGGTTATGACGTTCGGACACACCATTATGCTGTGGTGTTCCAGGTGGCGTGAGTAGTGAAACTATTTCACATTGTTTTTAACTGAAGGCCAAACTCGTAACTCAAATATTTTACTTCTGCGATCATATCGTAGAAACTTTTTATTTTTGTTACGATGATTATCCACTTCACTCTGAAATTCTTTGAACTTTTCAAATGTTTCAGACTTGTGTTTCATCAAGTAGATATACCCATATCTGCTCAAATCATTGTGAAGGTCAGAAAATAACGATACCCGCCGCGAGCCTCAACACTCATCGGATCACATACATCAGTATGTATTATTTCCAATAAGTCAGTTGCTCGCTCCATTGTTCCGGAGAACGGAGTCTTAGTCATCTTGCCCATAAGGCATGGTTCGCAAGCATCAAGTGATTCATAATCAAGTGATTCCAAAATCCCATCAGCATGGAGTTTCTTCATGCGCTTTACACCAATATGACCTAAACGGCAGTGCCACAAATAAGTTGCACTATCATTATCAACTTTGCATCTGTTGTCTTCAATATTATGAATATGTGTATCACTATGATCGAGATCCAATGAACCATTTTCATTGGGTGTGTAACCATATAAGGTTTTATTCATGTAAACAGAACAACAATTATTCTCTAACTTAAATGAATAACCGTATTGCAATAAACATGATCAAATCATATTCATGCTCAACGCAAACACCAAATAACACTTATTTAGGTTCAACACTAATCCCGAAAGTATAGGGAGTGTGCGATGATAATCATATCAATCTTGGAACTACTTCCAACACACATCGTCACTTCACCCTTAACTAGTTTCTGTTCATTCTGCAACTCCCGTTTCGAGTTACTACTCTTAGCAACTGAACCAGTATCAAATACCGAGGGGTTGCCACGAACACTAGTAAAACACACATTAATAATCTGTATATCAAATATACCTTTGTTCACTTTGCCATCCTTCTTATCCGCCAAATACTTGGGGCAGTTCCACTTCCAGTGACCAGTCCCTTTGCAGTAGAAGCACTTAGTCTCGGGCTTAGGACCAGACTTGGGATTCTTCACTTGAGCAGCAACTTGCTTGCTGTTCTTCTTGAAGTTCCCCTTCTTCCATATGCCCTTTTCTTGAAACTAGTGGTCTTGTCTACCATCAACACTTGATGTTTTTCTCGATTTCTACCTTCGTCAATTTCAGCATTACGAAGAGCTTGGGAATCGTTTCCATTATCCCTTGCATATCATAGTTCATCACGAAGTTCTACTAACTTGGTGATGGTGACTAGAGAATTCTGTCAATCACTATCTTATCTGGAAGATTAACTCCCACTTGATTCAAGCGATTGTAGTACCCAGACAATCTGAGCACATGCTCACTAGTTGAGCGAGTCCCCTCCATCTTTTAGCTATGAACTTGTCGGAGACTTCATATCTCTCAACTTGGGTATTTGCTTGAAATATTAATTTCAACTCCTGGAACATCTCATATGGTCCATGACGTTCAAAACATCTTTGAAGTCCCGATTCTAAGCCGTTTAAGCATGGTGCACTAAACTATCAAGTAGTCATCATATTGAGCTAGCCAAATGTTCATAACATCTGCATTGCTCCTGCAATAGGTTTGTCACCTAGCGGTGCATCAAAGACTTAATTTTTCTGTGCAGCAATGAGGATAAACCTCAGATCACGGATCCAATCTGCATCATTGCTACTAACATCTTTCAACACAATTTTCTCTAGGAACATATCAAAATAAACACAGGGAAGCAACAACGCGAGCTATTGATCTACAACATGATTTGCAAAATACTACCAGGACTAAGTTCATGATAAATTTAAGTTCAATTAATCATATTACTTAAGAACTCCCACTTAGATAGACATCCCTCTAATCCTCTAAGTGATCATGTGATCCAAATCAACTAAACCATGTCCGATCATCACGTGAGATGGAGTAGCTTCATTGGTGAACATCACTATGTTGATCATATCTACTATATGATTCACGCTCGACCTTTCGGTCTCCGTGTTCTGAGGCCATATCTGTATATGCTTGGCTCGTCAAGTATAACCTTAGTATTCTGCGTGTGCAACTGTTTTGCACCCGTTGTATTTGAATGTAGAGCCTATCACACCCGATCATCACGTGGTGTCTCAGCACGAAGAACTTTCGCAACGGTGCATACTCAGGGAGAACACTTCTTGATAATTAGTGAGAGATCATCTTAAAATGCTACCGTCAAACTAAGAAAAATAAGATGTATAAAAGATAAACATCATATCCAATCAAAATATGTGACATGATATGGCCATCATCATCTTGCGCCTTTGATTTCCATCTCCAAAGTACTGTCATGATCTCTATCGTCACCGGCATGACACCATGATCTCCATCATCTTGATCTATATCAATGTGTCATCACGTGGTCGTCTCGCCAACAATTGCTCTTGCAACTATTGCTATCGCATAGCGATAAAGTAAAGCAATTATTGGACGCTTGCATCTTATGCAATAGAGAGACAACCATAAGGATTTTGCCAGTTGCTGATAACTTCAACAAAACATGATCATCTCATACAACAACTTATATCTCATCACGTCTTGACCATATCACATCACAACATGCCCTGCAAAAACAAGTTAGACGTCCTCTACTTTGTTGTTGCAAGTTTTACGTGGCTGCTACGGGCTTAGCAAGAACCGTTCTTACCTACGCATCAAAAACCACAACGATAGTTTGTTCAAGTTGGTGCTGTTTTAACCTTCGCAAGGACCGGGCGTAGCCACACTCGATTCAACTAAAGTTGCAGAAACTGTCACCCGCTAGCCACCTTTGTGCAAAGCACGTCGGGAGAACCGGTCTCGCGTAAGCGTACGCGTAATGTCGGTCTGGGCCGCTTCGTCCAACAATACCGCCGAACCAAAGTATGACATGCTGGTAAGCAGTATTACTTATATCGCCCACAACTCACTTGTGTTCTACTCGTGCATATAACATAACACATAAAACCTGGGCTCTGATACCACTGTTGGGGAACGTAGTAATTTCAAAAAAAATTCCTACGCACACGCAAGATCATGGTGATGCATAGCAACGAGAGGGGAGAGTGTGATCTACGTACCCTTGTAGACCGACAGCGGAAGCGTTAGCATAACGCGGTTGATGTAGTCGTACATCTTCACGGTCCGACCGATCAAGCACAGAAACTACGGCACATCCGAGTTCTAGCACACGTTCAGCTCGATGACGATCCCCGGACTCCGATCCAGCAAAGTGTCAGGGAAGAGTTCCGTTAGCACGACGGCGTTGTGACGATCTTGATGTACTACCGTCGCAGGGCTTCGCCTAAGCACCGCTACAATATTATCGAGGATTATGGTGGAAGGGGGCACCGCACACGGCTAAGAATATGATCACGTGGATCAACTTGTGTGTCTAGGGGTGCCCCCTGCCCCCGTATATAAAGGAGCAGGGGGAGGTGCGGCCGGCCAGGAGGAGGGCGCGCCAGGAGGAGCCCTACTCCCACCGGGAGTAGGATTCCCCCCTTTTCCTAGTTGGAATAGGATTCGGGAGGGGGAAAGAGGAGAGAGAGAAGGAAGGGGGGGGCGCCCCCCTCTCCTTGTCCTATTCGGACTAGGGGGGAGGGGCGCGCGGTCCAGCCCTGGCCACCTCTCCTCTCTTCCGCTAAAGCCCACTAAGGCCCATATATCTCCCGGGGGGTTCCGGTAACCTCCCGGTACTCCGGTAAAATCCCGATTTCACCCGGAACACTTCCGATGTCCAAATATAGGCTTCCAATATATCAATCTTTATGTCTCGACCATTTCGAGACTCCTCGTCATGTCCGTGATCACATCCGGGACTCCGAGCAAACTTCGGTACATCAAAATGCATAAACTCATAATATAACTGTCATCAAAACCTTAAGCGTGCGGACCCTACGTGTTCGAGAACAATGTAGTCATGACCGAGACACGTCTCTGGTCAATAACCAATAGCGGAACCTGGATGCTCATATTGGCTCCCACATATTCTACGAAGATCTTTATCGGTCAGACCGCATAACAACATACGTTGTTCCCTTTGTCATCGGTATGTTACTTGCCGGAGATTCGATCGCCGGTATCTCAATACCTAGTTCAATCTCGTTACCGGCAAGTCTCTTTACTCATTTCGTAATACATCATCTTGCAACTAACTCATTAGTTGTAATGCTTGCAAGGCTTATGTGATGTGCATTACCGAGAGGGCCCAGAGATACCTCTCCGACAATCGGAGTGACAAATCCTAATCTCGAAATACGCCAACCCAACATGTACCTTTGGAGACACCTGTAGAGCTCCTTTATAATCACCCAGTTACGTTGTGATGTTTGTTAGCACACAAAGTGTTCCTTCGGTAAACGGGAGTTGCATAATCTCATAGTCATAGGAACATGTATAAGTCATGAAGAAAGCAATAGCAACATACTAAACGATCGAGTGCTAAGCTAACGGAATGGGTCAAGTCAATCACATCATTCTCCTAATGATATGATCCCGTTAATCAAATAACAACTCTTTATCTATGGTTAGGAAACATAACCATCTTTGATTAAAGAGCTAGTCAAGTAGAGGCATACTAGTGACACTGTGTTTGTCTATGTATTCACACATGTATTACGTTTCCAGTTAATACAATTCTAGCATGAATAATAAACATTTATCATGAAATAAGGAAATAAATAATAACTTTATTATTGCCTCTAGGGCATATTTCCTTCACAAATTACTTTCCCGGTTACTCTGTTGCCGCCTCCCAAGCCATCAAGGCCTACTGCGACGCGCGACGGCAGGCAGGGGCCGAGATCGCACCGGGTGTCGTCCGGTCACTTGAAGAGTAGCTTCTGGCGCTTCAAGCCCGCCTGCAGCCAGCCCACCGCATGCTCCGCCGTCTTCGGCGCGCCGGGGCGCAAGTGCTGGCCGCCCTCTGGCCTGGCGAGGTGGTTCCCCGCACCCCAAGTCGGACTGCCGACTGGCTGGAGGTCGCAATCGGCCGCTTCGAGGTTTGGAAGGCGTCAGCGGCCCGGTCCGGCGCTGGGCGGGCGCTAGAGTTCGTCCGAGCTTGGTATCCTGGGCTGAACTTGGACCAGCTGAGCACCTGGCGGCAGGAGGCCGACGAGGAGCTAGAGGCTGTGCGGCCGACTATCGTCCAGCGTGCCTCGGCGATCGCCGAGTACACCGACACCAGCGCCTTTGCCCCAGAGGTGGATGGTGCCGGCGTCGCTCAGCCGGAGGAGTGGTTCGGGCTGAACCCAGCAAAAGGTGAGGACTCAGCGGAGGAGATTGCTTCCAGCTATGAGGGTGAAGGGAAAGAGGGAGAGGATGGTGAAGACGTTGTGCCAGATAGCGAAGCGACCAGCCCACCCGAGCCTGATCGTTCCTCCAGCAACGAGGCGCGTGCGAGCGCGTTGCCTGCAAGAGGTGATGATCATGTCGAGATTCGCCAGCCGGTCACTCCTCCCGCCGGCACTGCCGTCTCCACCAACCTGCTCGACTCGCCCGTCGCTCCCTTGGCCTGATCCGCCGTCCTTGCTTTCCTGCTTGTTACTCTTTTGAACAACTTTTATTAAATTTGCGCAGTTCCACCCACTAGGGGTGTATTCAAACTATGTTGAATGCTGGCCTTTTGAAGGTCTTTTGTGTAAATATAATTATGCTTGTGTTTGGCTTCCGTTCATGTTTTCTTTTCATCCTTTTGGCTTTTTCCTTTGCCGCCTTCCCTTGGCCACCGCCTTCCCAGCCGGACAGCTGCTCTGCAGTCTGTGACTGGAGAAGGGCTTGGTCGTTTTGGGAAGACAAGTACTCGAGCTTTCTTAGATTGCAGCAAGGTTGGCGGGGCGAGGAGGCCGACTCGCGTTATATAAGTTCGTTAGTCCTTAGCCATTTTTCGTGTGGGCATCCTTTCCTGCCCTTGGCTCTTGCCAGTCGGACAGTCGATTCTTCGAGCTGTGACTTTTGACAAGAGGGGGCTTGGGTGCCGGCACACTACTTGTCTGACTGCAGACAGAACTTTAGATATAACTCGAGGCGGCGAGTCCCCGGGCCGACTGGTCGAACCCGGTGCCGGACGAAAAAAGCGAATGTAGTAACATAATCATAGGCATCATACTCATCATTCATAGATAAAGGAGGGTAGTCCCCGAGTGCTCCTTGGGGGACCCTTTGTCTCGTACTTAGTACAAAAGGTAGCGTGGTACATACTGCTTTTTAACTGTAAAATCTTCAGAGGAGATTGGCGTTCCATGGTCGTTCCGACTCCTTGCCGGAATCATCTCTCTTGCGTGCCTTCAGCTTCTGCCGTCGATTAGGTAGTAGGAGTCGTTGCCTAAAGCTTTGCTGATGACGAAGGGGCCCTCCCAAGGGGCCGAGAGCTTGTGCTGGCCGGCTGTTTGCTGGATCAGCCGGAGCACAAGATCGCCCTCTTGGAAGGATCTTGGCTTGACCTTCCGGCTGTGGTAGCGTCGCAGACCCTGCTGATAGATGGCGGACCGGCTTAGGGCTAACAGCCGGCCTTCTTCCAGCAGGTCGACGCCGTGTTCTCGTGCTTCCTTGGCCTCCGCCTCCGTGTACATGGTGACCCGAGGTGAGTCGAACTCGATGTCAGTTGGGATGATAGCCTTGGCACCATATACAAGGAAGAAAGGGGTGAAGCCGGTTGACTTGTTTGGGGTAGTGCGCAAACTCCAGAGGACGGCCGACAGCTCGTCGAGCCAACAGCCGGCCAAACGCTCCAGTGGCACGACCAGTCGGGGCTTGATGCCGGAGAGGATGAGGCCATTTGCTCACTCGACCTGGCCATTTGACCGCGGATGGGCAACGGACGCTAGGTCCAGCCGGATGCCTTGTGTTGCGCAGAAACGTGCCAGTGCTCCCTTTGCAAAATTTGTGCCATTGTCGGTGATGATGCTATGCGGTACATCGTACCGGGTTGTGATATCCGCGATGAACGTTACGGCAGTCGGCCCATTCAGCTTCTTGATCGGCTTTGCTTTAATCCACTTGGTAAATTTGTCCACAGCGACGAGCAGATGTGTCATGCCGCCGCGTGCCGTCTTGAATGGGCCCACCATGTCCAGCCCCTAAACGGCAAAAGGCCAGGTGAGGCGGATGGTCTTGAGTGTAGAAGCCGGCAGGTGTTGCTTGGAACTGAAAACTTGGCACCCTTTGCAGTGTTTGACTAGCTCCTTGGCGTCATCCAAAGCAGTCGGCCAGAAGAATCCGTGGCGGAAAGCTTTGGCAACGAGTGATCTTGAGGCCGCGTGGTGGCCGCATTCACCTTGGTGGATGTCCTTGAGGATTGCTATGCCCTTCTCTGGCTCGACGCAGCGCTGGAAGACTCCAGTGACGCTGCGCCTAACAAGCTCTCAGTTTACTATTGTGTATGCTCCGGCTCGGCGTTGGACTTGTCTTGCCGAGATCTCGTCAGTTGGCAACTCTCTGTTTACCAAAGAAGTTGAGGATGGGCTGGGCCCATGATGGAGCCGTGACTTCTTCTACTATCAAAACTGCTACTGTGACCAGGGCGGGTGGGCTGGGTGGTGAAGAGTTAGAGTCGGCCACCGCCTGTTATGTCGATGCAGTCCCCGCGCCGGCTGCAGTAGCCTCCGGGCCGAGTTCCAAAGTTCCCGGGCCGGGTGCGACTATGGCAGTCCCCGGGCCGCCTGTTGAAGTCCCCGAGCCACCTGCTTGGTTCCCCAAGTCGGATCCGACTGCGTCGGGGTCAGGCGGCACGAAGATGGAATCAGATTCTGGAGACGGCTTTATAGACGGCTTGAGGAGGCGGTGGAGAGAAACGCCGGCTGGTATAGCTTGCCGGGTGGAGCCTATTCGTGCCAGGGCATCTACTCGCACGTTGTCGGCCCGTGGTACATGAAGGAACTCGCATCCTTCAAAATATCCACTGATTTGCTGAACGAGGAAGCGGTAGCTCATCATGTTCGCGTCCTTGGCGTCCCAGTCGCCAGATGACTGCTGGACCACCAAATCCGAGTCGCCATAGCACAGGATCCGGCGGATGCCGAGCTCTCTGGCTAGCCGGAGCCCGTGTATGAGCGCCTCGTACTCAGCCACATTGTTGGAGGCGGCAAAATGAATTTGTAATATGTACTTGAGCTTGTCGCCCTTGGGAGAGGTGAGGATTATGCCGGCTCCCAAACCGGTGTGCATCTTGGACCCATCGAAGTGCATCCGCCAATGAGTGGAGTCGGGGGCCGGTGGCAGGTACTGGGTTTCGACCCAGTCGACGAGGAAGTCGGCCAGTGCTTGGGACTTAATGGCGGTGCGAGGCTGGTAGAAGATCGTGTAGGGAGCTAGCTCGATGGCTCATGATGGCGGAGCTGCTGGACATGGTGCTTAGTTGCAGGGAGGCCGGTGGCCGTGTCGGCGAGGAGCTATGCGCTGGACGGCGGCGGCGGCGGCGACGGTGCGTACGTGCATGTCTTTTTTCTTTGAGCGAACCGTCCCCTGATGTGTAATGCGTTAGTGCGTGCGTGCTAGGTCAAAAACTCGACCCTAGAGGCTAGGATGGGCTGGGCCTTGTACATACTATTCAGAAAATGAAAACAAAAGAAAAAAGAGTTTCGGTCCGACCGAGCGGACCGAGCCAAAACAGGACCGGGCCGGATGCTTATCGGGCCTAATTCCACAGCCCGGACCGGCTGATTTTTTTAGCGGGCCGAGACTGTACGGTCCGGTCCTTCGCGGGCCACGAGCAGGCCGCGAAGACTGCTCGTCACGTCCAGGCTGACTCACAATCATGTCCAGGCTGACTCACAATCATGCCGTATTATTCATTCACTAGATCATGTTGACGCGCGTTGCCGCGCCCGTTCATTTTTTTAATGAATTAATTAAAATATCCGTAAATACATGAAGTTACCAAACATGAGTGTTGAATTTGCATACCTTAATTCATACATTTGGGTTTGTGGTTGTAGTGTGGAAGGAAGATTGGGCACACATTGCCATGCCACGGCCATCCGTTTTGATGAACAAATGTTAAATGTGGACGAATTAAATTCCTTTGAAATTCCAACATTCATTCATGGTATGAGATTGAAAAGAATAAACACACATATAGCCATACAAAAGATGATCTGATACTTGAACTCTTGCCAGAGCATTGTGCTAGTAAATAAAGCTTCGAAAAATGTGAGGAAGATCATGAAGCCTTCCTCGGCAACCACATTATTGTAAAAAAAGCACAGGAAAACATAACAAAAATTTCTGAAGGATTACCTTGATATTTCTATGTGACATGGTGCAATTTTCCTTCAGGCGTTATTTCTTCAGATTTTCTAAAGAAATATCCTTTCTTTAATTAGTAGCCATATTTAGCACAAGAGTGACCTGGCTGGTTCTTGTTTCTGAAGTCCTAACAAAAACAATGGACAGTTGAAGTGGAGTTTTCAACTTTGGTTTGGTGCACGTATGACTTAATGCTTCACAGCAAAATGTACTCAGAAAACGTTCAGTTAATCTTCTGCATTGTTACGCTTCAAACTGAATGCTGGATTCATGAGAAACATTAGGCAATCATTTAGTTAGCATGCATAAGATACCTGAACAGTGAGGTAGATCACGGAGAGCAGGGCAGGAACTGCAGTGTGCAGTTATGCTGTTTGGTGTCCATTAAGAATTCAGAGGCGAGACTGAGGAGAGACGGAGGATGGCAGTGGATTGATAACGCCACCGGCGAGCTCCGAGACAAAGCACAACCAGAGAGAAGCAGTTGTCGCCGTTCTCACCCTTCCATTCCCACGCTCCTGCTTGCACCTTGCATCCCCGACACCAAGCAATCGATTTGGGGCGACATTCTCTTTGCAGATGTCTTTACCTTGGCGACATCAGGCACCATCGCCTGTCTCCGTTCGGCTTCGCGGGGCCAATCAACATGAGCCCCGATGGCTGCCGTACCGCCGTTGCAGTTGGTAGAGGTGGCGTCGGACTGTCGCTCGGCGGGGTCGTCGATGAGCTCCTCACGCAGGAGCAATGCCATACGCCGCTGCTGCCGGACAATTTGTGCCCGCCGCCGCAAAGGAATCCGATTTGTATTTTCTTTAAGGCGAGAATGCGCTTTGCTTTTTTTTTTTTGAGAATGTGCTTTGCTGCCGATGCGTGCTGAACGGGGCAGATAATGTTACCAGCCCAACATAATCCCAGTTAACCACAACTCTACTAAATCAACCTCCAGAGCAGCGGCCCAAGAGACGATCGGCTGCAGCATGAGGAGATGCCAGGCAAAATCTGTACCGCTCGTTAAAGGATCCAACGGATGGCGAACAAAATCACTGTGGTGGCTCGGTGGTCGCTCTGTTATACTGTTTCTCAATGGCTGGTAGAGTCACAAACCTTCCTTATGCTTAGTGGTACTATATAATGTTTCCCTCCCTGGCTGTGTATGCACACCCTACTCCAGCATGCTAGGATGGCGGTGGCATGCTAGGATGACCTGTGGCATGCTAGGATGGCGGTGGTGGCCTGCGCCTCAGGCCCGCCCACGAAGCGTGACACGAAGGCCGCCTCCGCCTCCTCTCCCTTCCTCGCCTCCCCATGGGGCGGCGGCGATGGCGGCAAGGACGGCGTGCTGCGCTCGTCCCCTCTGCTTCAATAGAGGTACCCACTCCCTGTCCCCGTCCGCACCCCCATCGCGCTTGAGGACCCCCAGTCGCCATCGGCCCTGGCCTCCTACCGGATCCTGCTCGCCGCCCTCACCTGCCTCCTCCTCGGCGTGCTGGTGTCCGCCCCTTCCGTCTGGTCGCACCTCGCGAGTCCTTGTCCCATCGATCTACGTTGCATCTCGTCGGGATCCCTCATGCTTACTGAAATTTGTGGTTTTATTGGACCGTAAAACGAGCCTTACCTGTGCCGCAAAGATGGGATTCAGCTCCAGTGCCCCGGGGTAATGTGAGATGTTGAGCTCAGCATGCATATAGGGGAATGTTTGTGCGGAAATCAGTTTTAACGTTCGTTTGATTGGCTTGGCTTGGTGTTATCACCGTTCAGGTAAGCAACTCTCTATGGAGAATCCACGTCTTGGAAGCCATGTGCCGAGCGCCGCAGCGATGAGATCTCAGGCAAGTGCTGACACTGATCCCTCCGTAGAAACATGATGAAAGATGTTTCATAAATGTGACTATCTTCTCAGTGTACCTTTTTTCCTGTTGTGTTTTCATGTATCTTGAATTCCTGATACTGCTGCAAAGCCAATATGTTGCCAGGGTAGTTGATTTTTTTCTTAAGACCATAAGTAAATTGAACGGTTGACCTGCTACCGCTAGACATATTATATTTGGTAAAAAGATATTCAAACGTAAGTTGGGTGGCTGGAGAAATAAACGTGACTGACTGACTTTGGGATGAGGATAATCATTTGTAAGAGCACAAGTGGAAAAATAACCCAGAAACAATATACTCTGCCTACATTTCTTCTTTAACGGCTGCACCTTTTACAATGAACCTTTAAACCAAAGCCAGATACAGAAGCAATCAAAACTGGCCGGTGATATCATTTTTCTTTAACAGAAGCCAGGATGCACTGCTGGTGGAGAGAAGTGCAAATGCGGCGGCAGCAACACCTTCACCGGACAAAAAGAAAGCTGAGAGGACAGCAAAAATGCAGACGGTAGAAACTACTGCTGATGACACGGAAGGAACCTCTAAAGCTGCTGATAGCAAGAGCACGGGGCCTTCTGAATCAGCTGATGGTGCATCGCATTATCTCGGAGATGCGTACTTATCTCCAACATTTTCAGGGTTTTAATCTGAGTTGGACGGGATGAGAAGCAAATTTTGCTGCCCATACATGTGCTAAAGAGCTCTAGGTTTACAGTCAGACATCGTTTCTCTCTTTGTAATCCCTGAATTTCTGATTGACATTCTGCAATCAGATGTGATCCGTCAAGATGAATAAAATGAAGAGGGCGGTTCTAAAAATAAACTGATGGTGCATCGCAGTTGCAAGAGTTCTCCCAGGTAAGTGATACTCTTGCATGTCTGTGCATGTGTTTTTGGGTTACCTGGGCTATTGGTAAGTTTGGATGTTATTTAATTCGTGCAAGTGTAGCGACACCATTTTTGATGCTGGTTTGTTTTGGTAAGCCTTTTTCATGTATAAATGTAATTGCTGGTCTGCCACTTTCTTACATATATCTTTCAGCCTGGTTGCTCTTTAACAAAACAATCAAACAAAAATGAACAATATGATTACAACATATCCCCGCTGCTGCTTGTATGGTAGTACTAGATCATTGTTGGCGCGCGTTGCTGCGCCCATTTTGTCTCCATAGTTTAGTAGTTAAGGATAGAAAGAAATATTTATCCATTTATTTAGTACAACTAGTAAGCATGCACATGCAACGCACGTCTTAAATGTAAAACAGGTGAATTCACATAATATAAAAAAACATTTTTAAAAATATAAATTAAATGGATACACAATGTTTGATGTCGCTCAAATTGTATTTTCAAAAGCGAGACACAATAGTGGTTATGTTGCTGCATAGAGTAATAGCAGGAAAATATTCTCATTTAAATAAAATCAGCAATTATTTATTAATGCTGTAATATAGGCATTTAGTATAGTTTTTTCTTCGAGTGTAGCCAGGAAAGAAAAGTATAAACTGCCTTACGGTGCAATTATATTGTTCAAGATGCTTAATTCTCGAATCTTATTTTATTCTACTAATCTGCATAGCAAAATATATATTTGTACTAATTTGGATCAAATTATATATGTTTTTTGGTTGTGTGGACTGCCAAAATTATATAGCTATCTACTATGGATAATAATAAATAGAAGATGATATGTGACTACAACGACTTCTATATGAAATAAAGATGATTTACAAGAACTAATTGAAATGTAAAAGGGATAAAAGAAATCCAATAATTATCATGATAGAAAATATTTATCCGGTTTTGTATGTGTTTATGCGTTGGCAACCATACTAATTTACAATGATGTAAGACGCTTTGTACGTATAGAAACTGAAATGAGTTATGAAGAAAAATAAAGATGGAAGGAAAAGTATTCTAGAGTATTTGTCAAGCTTAACCTTATCAAGCTTTCAGGTCAGCTTCTAAATTACAAAAAAATGATGAATCCTCAAATAAGAAAGAGCCAACAATTTGGAACATGCTACAAAACTGGTGAAGATAGAAAGCATTCATCCTCTTTTTCCTTGTGGTAAGGAGTAGCTTCAGCATACATTTGTAACAGTGTAATACCCGATCCGGAAAAAGTTGTTCATTACTATTATTGGAGGAAAGAGGCGCACAGATAAAGAAAGAGAGGCGGTGCAATTTTTTTTAGAAAAGGAGGATGACCCCCGGCCTCTGCATCTGGGAGATGCATACGACCACTTTATTGATTATTCACGAGGACCTTACAAAGTATTACAACAAAATGCCTGAATCCGCCATCTTGGCAACATATGCCACTACTCCTATCCATATGATGAAGGGGTGCTACCTGGGCCAAATACCCGGTCTACTCACCTAAGCCTATCATCAAAAGCCAGAAGCCCCAGCCAAGCCACATACCGGGTCTGGGGCATAAACTGGTCTGACGCACTCACATGTGTCGTCGCTGCCATCTTCCACAGGTCCGTCTTCAGAGCAGATATTGAGGCTTCTACCTTGTCAGGCCACTCCGCCATCGACGCCACCTTGACGCCAGACAACTACCTCCACCTGCGCGAGTCCATCACCGCGCATCGGGCGCCGAGTCTCCACTGCACCACGCCACCGAGATCCGCCGTCATCAATGTGAAGGATGAAGTACCGCTCCACCAAAAAAGGCGCCCGCTAGTCCCTCGAACCCGTGTACGCCTCCAAGAATGACGCCCCCAAGGAGGAAACGACACCAACGCGCTGCCGTCATCCGATCAACTGATCTAGGATTTCCCCCGAAGGTAGCGGATAGAGGTCTAGAGCTTCTCCACGGCGATGCCTTCAAGAAGGTAATGACACCATAGGGTGCCACCAACGCCGGTCTTGGCATCAAGCCGAGCACAAGGTTTTCACCCGGATCCGCTCGAAGAACCTCCATCACGTATTGTGTGCACGGGTCGCCGCCGATCTGAGCTGCCGCACATGGAGCAGGCCGCATCGACCAGATCAGATCTGTCCGGAGGGCACAACCCGCATGGTGCCGACCCAACCACCAGGCCCTCCATGCCGCCACCGCCGATCCGAGGTCAGATGGTGTGTCGCCGCAGACCCGGCCACCGCCGCCGAACGCCGCCCTTGGCCGAGGCATCCGCCGCGCCGCCGCCGGAAGGCAGGCCCGCCACGCCGCCAGACCAGATCGGCCACCGCCCGCACGGCGCAGGCAAGAGGGAAGACCCCCACCACCGCCATCAGCCCCGGGCTATAGCCGGCAGCGTCCTTCGGCGGCGGCGGAGGGAGGGGAGGACGGATGGGGACCCCCGGCGGCTAGGGTTTTAGATCCCGCATGTCTTCAAGTTTATATGATTTCTCTGTACCAATATACGGCAGCTGTATTAGGACAGATCCTTTGAAGGATCTATTTATTGAAACTCAGCCGGATTAGTTTCTTCATTGGATCCTTATGTATGGTAAAATTCTCTTTATTGGAACGCAGTAGAGATTGCATACCTTTACAGAACAACGAGAGATATTCTCTAACAACAGTTACGAGTCATGTGACCCGTTTTAGATGTATAGAATCATGTAACTGAAATAGTAGTACATCTTCAATATCTTGCCTCCTACTGAATCTTACATAATTTACTGGATTGCTATGCAATTATGTTAAAGTGACGCGTGTAAAGTTTTCTCTAAGAATGAATCATATATTATGATTTCCAACCTATCCCTAGAGAGAGTGCCTAGGCAGGTGCAAGCCACCTTAATTCCAGGTAAAGCAACGTCATACGTAAAACACACACTGATCAAATAGCACAAATAAGGCAATTCTAATCAAGGGGGTGGCGTTACCTCTTGATACGGTCTAGTTTTAATGCATATAGTGGTACGAAGTAAAGCCCAAGGAAGCCGACATGAACATGAGAAGTAATCATGGGAAATAGACTCTGCATCTTGACTTCTTCAGTATCCTTCTTGATCCTACTTTGTAAGACAAGATTGTTGCATTCTTATGTACGTGCCATATATAATTACACATTTTCAGTGCAGCAATCGGCAACCTAAGATAATCCCAAATCTATAATTCTAGATTGCTTGAAGCCCCACGATTCTTATTTAATATTTAATGCACGTGCACCCACTGAACAGACACTTTGTCAGTGTGGGTGCTGCGAACGGAGCTGAAGTCAATGCGGATGCCGATGGTTGCCGGAGAGCATGCCCTGGACGTGGATGGAGTCGTCGCAGTAGCGGCAGAAGAACGCCTGGCCTGCAGGCAGAAGACGATGGCGGCGATAGCACGTGTGTTCCCGGAGGAAGACGAAGCTCCTCGCGCTTCCCCCATCGTGGCTAGCGTGCATGATGGCGGCAAGCGGCTCGCGATTAGCTTCCTAATAGGATGAATGCGTCCGAGATAAGTTTTTTAATAGGATGGATTTGTCTGAGATTAGTTTCCTAATAGGATGGATGCACTCTGATTTAGTTTCCTAGAATAGGATGCACCCGTGATTATTAGTTTCCTAATTTCTCAGGCGTGGAGTTTCATATTTTCCTCCACCGTGGAGTACTGTCAGTCAATGTAAATTGCTAAGTGCACATAGAAAATGGTTTAGGTTAAGGCTAACCGTTAGATTAATTTTAGTGGGCCTAACCGTGCGGTGGTATTGAATCTGTGTACGCTTTGTGGGGTGTGCTTAAAAAAGTTCTTGTTTGATTATTTAATAGTAGTATATATATAGATGCATTTTCTCACATCATTTTGAAATTTAAGTGATATGCTCCATCTCTATTGATGTCGTATTGGTTTCTAAAACAAAGATACCCCACATAGAATAAGAACTGAAAACTAAGGTCATATATAATGTTTTTCATAGTTTCTTAGCATCGATTATTTGTCCAAGATTTCCATGATAAGCGCACTGTTACGCCCGTCCATTTATTTGATGGAATAATAGAATTTTTGTAAATATACATATGAAAGAAAATGGAATTAATTCTGGATAACTTATCCATATAATGATTAATAATAAAAACAGATTAGAAGGATAAAAGATTCCTTCTCAAAACATGCAATGCTTCTTATTTTCAAAATTGATAAACATGTAAGGTTACTGATAATCATACAACAAAGATCTAATCGAAACCATACAACCAAACACGAAACAAACAAATATTACCGACCTTTCCAAC
The DNA here is from genome assembly GCF_056163025.1 of Triticum urartu. Classification (NCBI taxonomy): domain Eukaryota; kingdom Viridiplantae; phylum Streptophyta; class Magnoliopsida; order Poales; family Poaceae; genus Triticum; species Triticum urartu. The sequence goes on along the minus strand of NC_141875.1, from coordinate 728,116,232 downwards.
AAAAGAGGTGATCAACTTTCTCCTTCGTAGTAACAAAAAACTTTAATACACACCACTTATTTATTCAAATACCACACATAACTACACATCACATGAATTTCTGGGGGGACTTCATGTGGCCATTCACATAACTGTAAAACTAAATGCATAATGCAAACAGTAAACACGCATTAAGCTTGCACTAATATCTAAGCATGCTAAAACGAGAATCATTCGAGTTGACTAAAACACACTTAGCTATGACTGAATCCAAGACTTCAATTATAAATATACTTCTAAGGTAGAAGTTCAAGGAACCTGCGCATTTTAGTGAAAATTATATTGAACGATGATAGACATGAAGGCTCATTCAAGTTGAACAAAACCAAGTTGAACTATGACTCTATCCAAGACTTCAATTCTGATTATGTACTTCTAAAGTTGAAGTTGAAGAAACCTGCTTCAACAATACCATGCATGGTAACATTTTTACCTAAAATTATATTGAACCTCATCAAAAACTCTTTATTACCCCTAGATTTTTTCACACCAAGGTAAGAACAGAGGTTTATAATCCGCGTCAAGTGAGAATCACCAATCCCGTGTCCTACTTGCAATATGTCTTGCTACTCAAAGGCTTCATTTTTCATCTTTTTGTGACAATACCATATAAACATATTCACTTGGCTGAATTTCTGTAACCATAATTAGAAGTTTCTAAATATGAGAAGGGCATGGTTTAACTGAGAAGAGGCTCAGATGTTATCTTTTTAAGGATCCTGAGTTGAAATACCATCCAAGCTAGTAGTTGGAATGAACAGGATTGAAAGTCGCATAGTAGCTGATCTACAACACTATTTGCATAAAAACGAGGAAAACAAGGAACAAAATATTGGCAGCTGAGAACCCACAGACGATAAAAGAAAATTTGAACAGGCCCCCGCGTCCCTCCGCACGAGCGACACGGGCGGCGACCCAAGGCACCGTCGACAGCCACTACTGTCGTCTCCCTCCCTTGCCGCTGCCGGGATATGCCGCCGTGCAAAGCCCGTGTGGCAGCGGCGGCGGCGGGGCTTCTTCTCCACGGGGCGGGCGGCTCGTGGCTGACTGTATGATCACAGGCATCACATAATTCATGCATTATATAATCAGATTCCATCAAAATCTCTTGACAGTTAAAAAATTATATTGATTACGTCTGTAATAGACCAGCTCATACAAGTAACTAACAAATCACGGGTCCAATCTAATTTAATTAGCCCTTGATTCAGTAAAAAAAATAGCTTACTCCATTACCTAATCGGCGCCTGCACTGTGATCTGAACGCAGTAGAGAAGAGGCGCTTCCTTCCCATATATCCCCACGCACGTCAAGAGAATCCAGAGGGACCCGGCTGCCTCTAGTCCTTGCACTGCCCATCCGCCCATCCTACCTCCTCTACCTTTTTGACAGCCCATCACCGTCGTCCCTGACACATCTCAAAAGAGCCCCTCTTTCAACGGGTATCCCGCTACGGATGTAACCTGTCGCATGTATCAACAAACAATACCATGCATGGCATTCAGCCATGAATGATACATAATAAACGTAATCTAAGCAATCGTACGTCTATAGGAATGGTAAATCATGAAAATGTGAGGTATGGCGGTCCACGTGAAGTACGTACCTGGCCATCACACATTGAAGATTGAGTGAAAGAATTCTCCAATCTAAATTTCAGAATGAGTCTCCAAGATTTGCCCCAAATTGACGATAACTCGGATGAGAACAGCCTGTACAAAATTGGGATTGAGAAGATATTAACAAAATGTAATGGTGGGGTGAAAGAGGGATCGTAACAGGGAAGGAGAAAAATGCAGTTAGAGGGCAACTTTGACAAGGATCATCGGGGAGAGACACAGGAGACGAAGTGGCGGATAATACTAAAGTAGATGCGGCCGGGAAAAGGAAACCCAGACCTCTGTTTAATTCTCACCGGCGAGTGCGCCCCTCAGCCGCGATGAATGCTCTTTGAAACTGACAATTGATTGCCTGTTTGACTACTTCGACTCCAACGAATCAGTTTCTCTCCTCTGCTTCACCGAACCGTCCTCTGTCGCTTCACCTCTACATGCATCAGCGTCCGGTCCAGATGGCTCGAACAAGGCGACCGTATGGTCTCGCTCGCGATGGGGAAGGCCGTGTGAGGTGTGACCGCATGGCCCGCGACGGCTTGCTTGCGTAGTTGCGTTGCCTCACCTCCGTATGGACCCGGTCATCCTCTCGCTGGATATGCCAACCAAGAAGACCGCTCTTCAACCCGCATCCGGATGCATGCGTTACTGCTCTCGTACCGTTGCCAGGCGAGGCGCACCGTCTCGGTCGGACCCCAGCGCGGTCGCCATGGAAGTCACTCCTGAGCAGCAGCGGCGGCCGCCACGGGAGGGCTGCGTTCGTGCGGGCCAAAGGAGGGCCTTTTTTTTGAGTAATTAAAATGAGCGCCGCGCGAGTCATGACTTGTGAGGCTTGCACATGGACGGAGTTTTATAAGCCCATCGGCCCAATTTAACATAATGCATCCAAAATTGCCACTGGAGCAGCGGCCCAGCACAGGTAGCGCTCGATGACAGTGAACAGTGAACGAAGCGCCAACGTGGGATTGAGGGAAATCGGATGACCCAAATTGCCCCAAAGAGAAGATCCGATGGCTGCGAGTGCTAATGGCTTGACATGACTCGAAAGGTGCGCGGTTATAATGTTTCTAAATTTAGTATATCATTATTTGGTATTGCAACTAATCTAATCCTTGTTAGGACTGTTGTCCTATGAATGTGTGCCATCCACAAGAAATAGCGTGCATTAGGCTGACATAATTCTTTTTTGTTTCCGAACATGGTGGCTCTTCGGTATAGGCATTTGAAGATTTCATTTATCCACCATGAAAGCAATCTATTTCTTATTGCCTATTATCTGTACCGATTAGTTGTATTTACTATCTAAATTGTTGTGTATACTGTTATACCAAGTCAATTTATATGTGAACTTGCCTAAACATAATCGCTGCTGAATTTGGGGATGAAGTTCAGATTGGATTTATGTATTAGATTGGAATCTCACGCTCAACAACCACTGCCTTGTGAGTGACATGCAAAGGGTAGCAGAACAAATTAGTATACAGGACATCAGCTGTAGTTGTCGTTATCTTGGTAAAACAAAGGTGCCTTATAGACAAATCTGCTTATAATCTCCTAAAGAAGATCATTGTTTTGTGTTTGCAGGGGCGCCTCTGATTCCATCGACATATATCAGCAACCCAAGAAGCCAACAACAATATCAGAAAGTACAACTTTCATAACTGGACATTGAGCAGAACCCGATCACCTATTCCATGCAATTGTTAATAGATACTGATCAAGAGATATCGTTGAGGTAATATAGCTACTCCCGGTGGCGCGACAGATTACGGAGTAGGATATACGTACCTATTTAGGACAATTCGTATGTGATGGATTGCCATTAAAAGTCCGTGCTCCAGGAGACGGTGCTAATAACCACTCAGTACAATAAAACTGAGGTGCGCCACTCGCCGGCGGTGACCGATGGAGGTACTTTACTATTCGGCTGCCTATGCTGATAAAGGTCGATTGTCTCCCTACTGTAATGATGGTGAATTCATTTCCTCCATAGATGTGTTAGTAAGTCCTCCCATTGCGTTAGTACATCCTCACGTTGCTCATATAATATGCTGCGCTGGATATTTTCCTTTCTCCATTCCGTCTTGGATCTCCAGCCATTCGTCAGACATTTTATTTGCTTATAGTTTCATTTTTGGCTGCTATCTTTCTCTGTTCTCACTCCCTGTAATGTCGTATATTTGCTTTTTATATACCCAGCTGACTTCTTGTTGCTGTTACAGGAATTTCCGTGCTCAGAGTGTGTGCATCACCGGGAACTACAGCCATGGCTGCTGAACAGGTGCGGTTGTTTACCAATACCTATATCCTATGATGTAGTAATTGTAATTCTGGTCCTCTTTGTTGTATGCATGTTTGATTTTTATTTCAGTCCAGACATTCATTTGTCTCCTCCCTTTCTTCATCTTTTTTCAGGTATTCTCCAGGTGAATCTGTGGACAGTTAAAGGTTGACATATGGAATAGTAATGAGTAAACCACACCACTGTCGTTATCTTACTGTTTCGCGCGCTGCTTTTCTAAGTGCTCACTATGTGGCACTAACCGGAGTACCAAACAGATCTAGCCGTCCATGATAAAGGGTAACTTAAACATTTTACGAATGGTATTTTGGGCTTTTCCACAATAGAGGCCCGATTGTTCATATGTGTAGAAAAAGATTGTGGATCGATCCTGCATCCCAGCCGTGAGGCTAGTAGGCGCCACCGCCGCCGCCAGCCAGCCAGCCAGATTGAAGATTTCTCTTCAGTCCAACAAAATTGTTGTCGTCGCCGGTGGAAATCGTACCGTCGACTGCACGCTTAGCCCTTGCTCTCGATGTCTCCGTTGATTCTCTGCTGGTGCATCGTCTTCAGAAAAGCCTGGCACAGTGCATCCATCCGCTGCATTCCTCCAGGTCCAGAATGCACTAGGGCTTCACAAATCCGTCCATTATGTTCAGAGATTAGAATGTTCAGAGATTAGAACGTGCGAACTTCCGACCTAATTGTGGAGGACACAAGCACGCCGGCGGCGGCAGGCGGAGCAGATCGCGTTGGCGGCGGCGCTCACGGACGGAAACGAGCGCAGCGTGGTGTTCGTACGAACCAGAGGTTACATAGGGAAATATCAAAATACCCTCAAGAGAAAAAACCATAAAATGATTTTAATGCGATTACTCTTTTGCCCCTTAGATCAGGGTACTCCATGACTTATCGACTCAGTACTCCATGGAACAAAACATGGAGTACCGGATCATACTGGCCATTGGATTGCCAGAAATAGACGGCTTATATTAATTCAAGGGCACTGTAAAAGAGCTCTTAAAAAATAGTAACTTCATGGATTATCTTTTGTACACTTCTGTATAGGCATGGCTTATCTGCAAGGCATGTCTTGCTTTTTTATTCTGCTATTTGAAATTATGTAGCTGCTATAGACCAACAGTTATACTTTAATCCATTTTAGTTACAAGAGAAAAGGCATGGTTCTTGATTTATGGGGAAGATGCAAAAGATGGATGAGGAGGTGACGGCAATGGCCTTCTCGATGACCAGATCGAGATAACAATGACTAGGAGGGTAGAGTGGCTTGTGTGCCACGGTGGCACAAGCTGTAGGGATGCTCAAAACGTTGGCACATTGCCGCGAAATCCACCTGTACAGATGCCACATCCTTTGGTTTCATTCCCTAGGTTTTCTGCATGTTGCACATGAAGCTGATTGAGCAGTACATATTAGCCATTATTCTTTGTTCATTCTTGTGCTGATGGTTAATTATATTGCTAGTCCTTGGTGATTGATTTCTAATCACATGTGTTTGAAACAAACATTTTGGTTCCAACATCTAAAACTGGCAAGTATGGTCATGCCAAGTGCCAGTTTTGTACTATCATCTTCATTGGCAAAAGCTAAAGATATTATTCCATCCCCTCCCAAGAAGTCGTTAATATATTTCTTGGCATCTTCCAAGTTAACATGTATTGGGCTCTTGAGCTTATAGGTTCTTCATAAGAATCAATTCATGATATTACAGCTTGGCATGTACATATTTTGTGTTCTCTTGGTTGTATAAATCAAATTTCTCTCCTTTTCTGCTATATTTATGGAAAAAGGCTTTCGCCCCACTTTATATATGAGCTTTTTTATGGTACCCTATACTCCTAGGAGAAGGGGAGCAGTATATATCTAATCTCACCGTTGATTTCTTGAGGGTAGTTTAGACCCTAAGTTTTCACATTAAAACTCCGCCTCCCCCACACACCGCGGCCCCAAGCAGCCACGGTTCACCTCAATCCCAATGCGCCGTTCCCACAGACCCAGCCGGCTGTTCAACTCCCCTCGGTCCCTCTTGCCGCTGCCACTGCGTTAGTTGGCTCCGTCCAATCGCCATGCTCCTCTAGTAAACCTTGCAGGCTCGCACATCGGTGACCTTGCGGCAGGCCTCGAACATCTGCTACCTTCTTATGGATTAGAAGTTCAGTTATCCATGATTGGGTATATCCGTATATGTGGTATGATTTCATCGTAGAAACTGAGTGGCCTTAAAAATTTCTTGCAAGTGCTACTGCTAACTGCCGCTCCTTGGAAATAACCGAGCATCACTGCGATTGCCAACAGACTGAACTAATATATACTTTACAACTTAAAACCTGAATTTGTGTTGGACATGGACAACTATATGAAGGTGAATACCAATTACTAAACTATCCGTGAGCACCTGTCGCCTACGTATTGCTGCCTGGGAGCTGTGGCGGGGGATGATGTATTTCTGTATGGCATGGCCTTCTTTAATTTCGACGGCGGCGAGCTCGTCAGCGGCGTCCGGTGTTTTTGCCACCACCGTCATGAGTCAGGCCGCGATGAGCAGTCTAAGCCAGCGCCTCACATACGGCCTGGCGACGAAGAGCAGGACGGGTAGGGGACGTCAGGTGAAACCTGCTCCAAGCCACCGAGCACGGGCTGATCGAGGAAGGGACGGGACATGGGCATGCGGAGATTCATGCGGGCGGCGACATAACAGATGAGAAAGAGAACGAGTGGGTCGCATCAATCCATCTGACGAGCTGAAAATATCTTCCCAAATTGCCCTCAAATCTTGTATACTGCTCACGTTAAACAAGCAGTGCACGCTGTACTGCTAACCCGATCCAAGCAGTATACATCCCTTTGAGGCGTTGGATCATCAGGAATGAACGGCCAATATTCATTCCAGGGTACCATAAAAGAGCTCTTATATATAAAGCAACGATCAACATACATACGGAAAACCACCCGACACCACACACACCCAAGGCGGATACAAGGGAGCTGACGTACAACAACACTACTCCAAAAGTTCCAAAGCAGACAACTAGTAGACAGATAGAGCATAGCTAAGGATCTAAGGAGCTCTCCTCCGTGAACGAGTCACTGTGAGGGGACGAAGCCGACACTCGACGAACCAGGGCCTCCAAAGCGGTGCTTCTAGAAAAGAAACGACACCGTAGAGCCGCCACCGCCCGATCCACTGAATCGAGGTTTTCACCCGGAGTAACACGAAGGACGCAGGGCCACCGCAATGGAGCCTTCAAGAAGGGAACGGCGCATGGACGCCGCCGCCATTGGTCTGGCAAGAGCCAGACAAGGTTTTCACCCCGGCCACCACCCTCCGTCTCCGCCTGGCGTACAGCCCAACACGAAAGCGCCGGCCGCACCACCACCGTAGAACGTCGAGAGCCCGCCCCCATGCCGCCCACGCGACCATGACAGCGAGCCGTCTGCACCCGAGCCACGAGCTCCGCCCACGAGCCCGCAGCTCCCGCCACCAAGGCCAAGGCCGCCGCCCTGCATCCAGACACTCTGAAGACCAACAAAGGGACGGGCTTTGAGTCGATTGGCAAAACCCAAGCACCAACAGTACCGCCGGTGACCGTCCCGCCCCGGACACTGGTCTGCAGCCAAGAGGCGCGAGGCCTGGAAAAGGGGAGGGGGGAGCGGAGCTCGTCTGGACCGGCGCACCCCTACACTGGTGACAGGTAGTCGGTCTACCCATCCCTCCAGCAGCCTCCCCTACGTCACCCCTGACGCCCTAGCACGGCCACCGGCCAAACCCATGTGAGGAAGATGCAGCCACCCGTCCGCCGGCGAGGTCCGCCGGATCGATCGCACCCGCCACCGAAGAAGGCCTCCAGAGGGGCCAACGCCCTGACCCGCACCACCGGCGTGACGCCGGAACGCCCCGCCGCCAGGAACCGTCGTCGGAGCCACCTCTTGCAGCGCCGCCCCCACCACCTGCCGCAGGTCACGGCAGGGGGGCCGCCCGCATCCCGCGCCGCCACGACCCACTCCACCCGTCGCCGGCGCTGGCCGCATCACCACCATCAGCAGAGAAGGGCAGCCCAACAAGAGGCGAGAACCACCACCATGACGCCCGCCGCACCGCCGCCAGGAGCTCGTCGCCGACCACTCCGCAGCACGCCGTGCCGCCGCACCCGCCAACCAGTCCTGCGCCTATATTTCAGGTTGAGGCTTCATTACTAACAAGCACAACCTGTGCCCAGTGAAAATGTTGGCTTATTATGTAGGCAATGCTGAAGAGATCAAGCGTGCTGATCAATCACCTCGACCATGTGGTACTTTTGATTTCCTTAACTAATTAAAAGGCCATTGGTCTGCGATGCCACTGCCTACATTATTATTGGTGAATGACTGAGGCATCATAGGTTATACATGTTAATATTCCTGCTGAAAATCATTTTATAATTGCTATTGTGCAACCATGTGTGATTGAACAGTAATCTCACTGTTCTTGAAGACTTTTCACTATTTGGGCTCTTGGTTTTGTGAAACCGAATCATAAGGTTGACGCCAATTCTTGGCGCTTATACCTCTCTTCACGCACAAGTGTGCCTATGTAATAAACTTGGCCTTTGGCCATTGTGTAATAGTAAGTTCAGATGGGAGAGCTCCCCCATCGGTGATTCCTCAAAACAAAACAAAAAACGATAATCCCAGTGTCATCAGGATACATTTTAATTTTTTCCTCAAGTGACTACAATACATCTAATAGTTTATAACCCATTTGCTCTAATTCCTCGTCTCTTTGTTTTGTGCTTGTGCGCTCACTTGGATTTAAGTGAGTGGTCACTACATGTAATCCGACTTGCAATGAAATTACCAACATGATGATGGAAATACCTGACCAATTGATGATGGAAGTACCTTCGAGCTTAGTCTGAAATGATCGAAGAAGATGCACAGAAAACAAGCAATCGAGTGGCTAAATAATAAGAGACAGGAAAGGCTATAAAAATCTACTCTTGAGTCACATCGAAAATCTTAGGCTGCATGTCCATGGAATTTTGCTTGTTTTAGTAACTACTCCCTCCATTCCTAAATATTTGTCTTTTTAGAGATTTCAAATGGACTACCACATACAGATGTATATAGACATATTTTAGAGTGTAGATTCACTTATTTTGCTTCGTATGTAGTCATTTGTTGAAATATCTAGAAAGACAAATATTTAGGAACGAAGGGAGTATTACAAATCCTTCGCTTGGCACACTTTATACCCTACCAAGTAAGAGCCAAAATAGACGGACGCAGCAACGTGCGCCACAAACGATCTAGTAGAAGAAGACAACTACGCCGCGCCGCCGAATAGACACCACTATAACCAGAAATCCACGAACATGGGATTTTTCTAATAGTTCACGAACATGAAATGGAAAAAGAAATCCACAGGACAACACCAAATATATGTATATGGGCCAACCAAATGAAAAAAAGGCTAGCCGTCCTAACCTCATTTTATTTCTGACAAACGTCCAAAACTCCTCATACAATTTAGCATTTGCCTTGTCCAATGATGTATTTCTGACAAAAAAATGCTAAATGGTTTTTCATCAATAAGTAATTTTCTTGATTCGAAAACAATTAGGCTTCCCTCAATAACTAAAATTACTCATGTAAAAGAAATCAGCAACTCGTGCCATTGAATGAATTTACGGTGTAAATTTTCTGGTCAATGGACATGATTATTCATATGTGAAAAGTATTAATTAAGGTATACAAACGACAGTATAGAGAACCAACAGTGTCGACAAGTTTTTTTTAGGGGTAACGGTGTCAACAAGTAGGTTAAAAATACTACTACCACTCCATATAGTTGTATCAGTCACTAATATTAAAGTGCCAAAATTGACCGGTGCAGCAACAGGCGCCTTCAATGATCTAGTACACATATTAAAACTGTGGCTAGTTATGTGAAGTGAAGCTATTGTAGTTGTGTTGCATTAAGGTTCATTATGTCATGGGAGAAGGTCTATATTTTTGTCTTTGTTGCATGTAGATTACATAAACAACAATTGATGTAATAAAGACAAGGTAATTTTTGTTTGTACAATGTAACCGAAATGTCAAGGCAGTGATGACACTATATTTTAGTTACACCGTGTCAGAGCTAAATCCCGCGAATCTCGGGTAGGGGGTCCTGATCTAGTAGTCTTCGCTAGATGGTAACAAGGACACACGGACACGATGTTTACCCAGGTTCGCGCATCTCGAAGAGATAAAACCCTACGTCATGCTTTTTATTGATTGTAGATAGGGTATAAAGTACATGTGATCTACCATGAGATCAGACGTGAATGAGTCTCTAGGATGTCTAGAATATGATCTATAATGTATCAGAGGCCTAGGATTTGGAAGAGTCCTCGTCTTGTGCGTCAAGTTTTGTGAAATCTTCCTTGTATGCGTCATGAGCTGCCCAAAGTGGCCCAAGACGAAACTGGCAAAGGGGGTCTTCGGCCCATCCCACCTGGCCGAGAATCGACATGGTAGGAACCCCCGAGTCTAGGACACCACTGCACTGCACAAAAAATTGCTGGGGAGAAGTGTCAGGAGTGACACTAGATACTCTAGAGATTAAGTTTGCCTTTAAGACTTCTAGTGTCTCCTTCAACACTCCGGTCACCACTCGATCAACTTTGAAGGTATAATTATTTTAAGTAATCATCATTTAGTACAATCACACTCATAATTTATTATTCTAAGTCATAACTTGCTTGTGAATCTGTTTTGGAACAGATTATATTTTAGGTGTACAACACACAAAGACAAAGTTTCATTTTCTCCATCATGCCCCTCCTCTAATGTGCATATTTTGTGCACATCACAAAAGACTTATATGGAGATGTACTGAAGCGAAATTAAAACCATTAAGCTACGCGGGAAGGACGGCCAACCAGCTATGCCACGTGGTACAAGCTGGTTGGCCGTGGTGAGAACTCTTTTGAAAGAAAATTAGATGAAGGTGGAGATTATTTTTTATGTATTTTTTTCTTTTTAGATGGAGGTGAGGACATCTGGTATTTTTTAAATGGAGGATTATGCAAAGTGGCACTCACTGGTAGGCTGCGGTGGTAATTTTTCTTCTTTTTAAAAAACTTTTTTAGATGAAAGTGAGAATTTTTTTGAGATGTTTTTCTAGATGGAGGCGAGGATTAAATGAAAACGTGCGCACATCTTTTTCTTAAGCGGCGCCACAGGTGGCGCCCCAATCAATAGTGGTGATACAAGACGGGTGGACTACTTGGGACGATTGAGGGAGTACTGGATTAGGGGGTATCCGAACAGCCGGATTATATCCTTTGGCCGGACAGTTGGACTATGAAGATACAAGATTGAAGACTTCGTCTCGTGTTCGGATGGGACTCTACTTGGCGTGGAAGGCAAGCTAGGCAACACAGATATGTATATCTCCTCCTTTGTAACCGACCTTATGTAACCCTAGCCCCCTCCGGTGTCTATATAAACCGGAGGGTTTTAGTCCGTAGGACTGTTGGAAATATGCCCTAGAGGCAATAATAAAATGGTTCTTATTATATTTCCTTGTTCATGATAATTGTCTAATGTTCATGCCATAATTGTGTTATCCGGAAATCGTAATACATGTGTGAATACATAGACCACAACACGTCCCTAGTGAGCCTCGAGTTGACTAGCTCGTTGATCAAAAGATAGTCATAGTTTCCTGACTATGGACATTGGATGTCATTGATAACGGGATCACATCATTAGGAGAATGATGTGATGGACAAGACCCAATCCTAAGCATAGCTCAAAGATCATGTAGTTCGTTTGCTATAGCTTTTCCGAATGTCAAGTATCATTTCCTTAGATCATGAGATTGTGCAACTCCCGGATACCGTAGGAGTGCTTTGGGTGTGCCAAACGTCACAACATAACTGGGTGACTATAAAGGTACACTACGGGTATCTCCGAAAGTGTCTGTTGGGTTGGCACGAATCTAGACTGGGATTTGTCACTCCGTATGGCGGAGAGGTGTCTCTGGGCCCACTCGGTAATGCATCATCATAATGAGCTCAATGTGACCAAGTGGTTGATCACGGGATCATGCATTACGGTATGAGTAAAGTGACTTGCCGGCAACGAGATTGAACGAGGTATTGGGATACCGACGATCGAGTTTCGGGAAAGTAACGTACCGATTGACAAAGGGAATTGTATACGGGATTGATTGAATCCTCGACATCGTGGTTCATCTGATGAGATCATTGAGGTGCATGTGGGAGCCAACATGGGTATCCAGATCCCGCTGTTGGTTATTGACCGGAGAGTCGTCTCGATCATGTTTGCATGTCTCCCGAACCCGTAGGGTCTACACACTTAAGGTTCGGTGACACTAGGGTTGTTGAGATATTAGTATACGGTAACCCGAAAGTTGTTCGGAGTCCCGGATGAGATCCCGGACGTCACGAGGAGTTCTGGAATGGTCCGGAGGTGAAGATTTATATATAGGAAGTCAAGTTTCGGCCATCGGGAAAGTTTCGAGGGTAATCGGTATTGTACCGGGACCACCGGAAGGGTCCCGGGGGTCCACCGGGTGGGGCCACCTATCCCGGAGGGCCCCATGGGCTGAAGTGGGAGGGGAACCAGCCCCTAGTGGGCTGGTGCACCCCCCCTTGGGCCTCCCCCTGCGCCTAGGGTTGGAAACCCTAGGGGTGGGGGCGCCCCACTTGGCTTGGGGGGCACTCCACCCCCCTTGGCCGCCGCCCCCTTGGAGATTGCATCTCCTAGGGCCGCCGCCCCCCTAGGGGTCCTATATATAGTGTGGGGGAGGGAGGGCAGCTGCACCCCAGCCCCTGGCGCCTCCCTCTCCCTCCCGTGACACTTCTCCCTCTCCCTGAGCTTGGCGAAGCCCTGCCGAGATCACCGTTGCTTCCACCACCACGCCGTCGTGCTGCTGGATCTCCATCAACCTCTCCTTCCCCCTTGCTGGATCAAGTTGGAGGAGACGTCTTCCCAACCGTACGTATGTTGAGCGCGGATGTGCCGTCCGTTCGGTGCTAGGTCATCGGTGATTTGGATCACGACGAGTACGACTCCATCAACCCCGTTCTCTTGAACGCTTCCGCTCGCGATCTACAAGGGTACGTAGATGCACTCCCCTCTCCCTCGTTGCTAGATGACTCCATAGGTTGATCTTGGTGATGCGTAGAATTTTTTTAAAATTCTGCTACGTTCCCCAACAGTGGCATCATGAGCTAGGTTTATGCGTAGTTTCTATGCACGAGTAGAACATAAAAGCAGTTGTGGGCGTCGATATTGTCAATTTACTTGCCGTTACTAGTCTTATCTTGATTCGGCGGCATCGTGGGATGAAGCGGCCTGGACCGACCTTACACGTACGCTTATGTGAGATTGGTTACCGACTGACATGCACTAGTTGCATAAGGTGGCTAGCGGGTATCTGTCTCTCCCACTTTAGTCGGATCGGATTCGATGAAAAGGGTCCTTATGAAGGTTAAATAGAAATTGGCATATCACGTTGTTGTTTTGACGTAGGTAAGAAACTGTGACGCCCCCGATTTAATCATACACTAATCATACACGCAAACGTGTACGATCAAGATCAGGGACTCACGGGAAGATATCACAACACAACTCTACAAATAAAAATAAGTCATACAAGCATCATATTACAAGCCAGGGGCCTCGAGGGCTCGAATACAAGAGCTCGATCATAGACGAGTCAGCGGAAGCAACAATATCTGAGTACATACATAAGCTAAACAAGTTTGCCTTAAGAAGGCTAGCAAAAACTAGGATATAGATCGAAAGAGGCGCAAGCCTCCTGCCTGGGATCCTCCTAAACTACTCCTGGTCCTCGTCAGCGGGCTACACATAGTAGTAGGCACCTCCCGAGTAGTAGTAGTCGTCATCGACAGTGGCGTCTGGCTCCTGGGCTCCAACGTCTGGTCGCAGCAATCGAGTATAGAAAGGAGGAAAAGGGGGAGCAAAGCAACCGTGAGTACTCATCCAAAGTACTCGCAAGCAAGGAGCTACACTACATATGTATGCATTGGTATCAAATGGAAAAGGCTATCATATGTGGACTGAACTGCAGAATGCCGGAATAAGAGGGGGATAGCTAGTCCTATCGAAGACTACGCTTCTGGTAACCTCCATCTTGCAGCAGGAGAAGAGAGTAGATGGTAAGTTCACCAAGTATCATCGCATAGCATAATCCTAACCGATGATCCTCCCCTCGTCGCCCTGTGAGAGAGCGATCACTGATTGTATCTAGCACATGGAAGGGTGTATTTTATTAAGTATCCGGTTCTAGTTATCATAAGGTCAAGGTACAACTCCAAGTCGTCCTGTTACCGAAGATCACGACTATTCGAATAGATTAACTTCCCTGCAGGGGTGCACCACATAACCCAACACGCTCGATCCCATTTGGCTGGACACACTTTTCTGGGTTATGCCCGGCCTCGAAAGATCAACACGTCGCAGCCCTACCTAGGCACAACAGAGAGGTCAGCACGCCGGTCTAAATCCTTTGGCGCAGGGGTCTGGGCCCATCGCCCTTTGCACACCTGCACGTTGCGAACGCGGCCGGTGAGCAGACCTAGCAACCTCCATTACAAAGGAAGTTGCGTTACGCGGTCCAACCCGGCGCGCGCCGCTCAGTCGCTGACGTCACGAAGGCTTCGGCTGATACCACGACGTCGAGTGCCCATAACTGTCCCCGCGTAGATGGTTAGTGCGTATAGGCCAGTAGCCAGACTCAGATCAAATACCAAGATCTCGTTAAACGTGTTATCTTGAAGACACCGCGAACGCCGACCAGGGCCAGGCCCACCTCTCTCCTAGGTGGTCTCAACCTGCCCTGTCGCTCCGCCACAAAGATCCACCCAGAGGGCCGTCGGGACAAAGGTCCTTTCAGCCCCCAATCCGTGAATCACTCGCGGGTACTCCTCGAGCCAACCCGACTTTAGTCATCACATGTATCATGTATAAGGTATAGGTATATACCCGTGATCAACTCCCGAGTGATCACGGCCCGATAGTATAGCATGGCAGACGGACAAGAATGTATGGCCACTGATGATAAACTAGCATCATATACTAAGCATTTAGGATTGCAGGTAAGGTATCAACAGTTGTAGCAACAATGACAGGCTATGCATCATGATAGGATTAACGGAAAGCAGTAACATGCTACACTACTCTAATGCAAGCAGTATAGAGGAGAGTAGGCAATATCTGGTGATCAAGGGGGGGGGCTTGCCTGGTTGCTCTGGCAATAGAGAGTGGTCGTCAACACCGTAGTCATACTGGGTAGCAGCGACGTCGGTCTCGATGTCTAGCGAGAGAAGAGGGGGAAGAAACAATAAATATAATGCAAACAAATGCATGACGATGCATGACATGACAAAGCGTGATGCTAGGTGTGCCCTTTCGCGGTACGAGGTGGTACCGGTGAAAGGGGGAAACATCCGGGAAAGTATCCCCGGTGTTTCGCGTTTTCGGGCAGAGGAGCCGGAGGGGGAAAGTTGCGTGTTCGCTATGCTACGGATGCGTGGCGGACGAACGGGCTGCGTATCTGGATTCGTCTCGTCGTTCTGAGCAACTTTCATGTTGAAAATAATTTAATCCGAGTTAGGGATTAAAAGATATGATTTTCTAAAGATTTTATTAATTTCTGGAATTTAATTAATTATTTAAATTAATTCAAAAATGGATTTATGACATCAGCATGATGTCATGCTAACGTCAGCAGTCAACGGGGGTTGACTGGTCAACCTGACTAGTGGGTCCCATTGGTCAGTGACACATTTTAATTAAACTAGTCAAAATTAATTAGGGTGTGGGCCCCACTGTCATACTAATTAACTAACAGTTAATTAGGTTAATGAGTCATTAGATTAATTAATCTTAATTAGTTAATTTAATCAGAATTAATTAAGTTAATTAATTAGTTAATTAATTAATTTTTTTTATTAAAACATTCTCAGGGGGTGGGGCCCCCATGTCAATGGGCCAAGGCCTAACGGGCATGGGCGCTACGGGCCGGCTCGGGCGAACGGGCAGTGGTGCGGGCGACGGGTGTCAGCCCAAATGGGCGCGGCTGTGCGTATGCTCCAGGATGCAGCGGGGCGGCCAGCAGAGGCCACGGGGTGCGCGCGGGGTGGCGCGGTTCACGCGCGGGCGCGGCTTGGCAGCAAGAAGAGCTGGGCGGAGAAGGGGTCGTGGCGAGCGCGACAGGGGGGGCCGACGCGTTGGGCGTTGCCGGCGAGGCAGCAAGGCGATGCGCGGGAGGGAGGGCGCGGGGAGCGGGCGCCGGACGCAGCCGCGGGGGCGACGACCACGGCGCGAGCGGGTAGGGGTGGTCGCGGTGGCGCAGAGCGGGTAGGGGTGGTCGCGGGCGTGCAGTTGGAGGCGGGCTGTGGCGGACGCGCGCGGCGCAGTTGGGTGCCGGTGCTGGCAGACGAGGCGCGACGCGTGCTAGGTCGAGGGAGCGAGCCGGGCGCGGCCCTGGGTAGTAGCAGGCATGGGCGAGCGGGGCATGTGCGGGAGGGGGGCCAGAGTGGCGTGCCGCGTGCTAGGTCGAGGGAGCGAGCTGGGCACGGCCCTGGGTAGTAGCAGGCATGGGCGAGCGGGGCATGTGCGGGAGGGGGGCCAGAGTGGCGCGGTGCGCGCGCGCCCGCGAGCGATGTGCGGCGAGGGAGCGAGAGGAGGCCGGGGGCCTCACCGCGGTCCTGTAGGGAAAAAGGCAGCGGGGCGTGGGGAGGTTGACGGGGACGACGCGGCGTTGAGGATGCAGGCTGGCGGAGGAGTTCGGCGAGGCGGCGCGGTCTCCAGGCGTGGGGGCGGCAACGGCGAAGGGCACGGCATCGGGGGGCCGTTCCCTCGATCCGATCTGGATCGGGGAGGAGGGGGGAAGCGAGTGGGGGGGGGGGGGTGGGGAGTGGGCGGTTAGGGTTACTGGGGGTGTGGGGATAAGGGAGTGTGGGGGGGCCGGCCGGCTGGGCCTGGTGGGTTGGCCCAGTTGGGCCACGGCCCAGGGGGGTCTTCTCTTTTTTTTGTTTTATGTTTGTTTTTTTTCTTCACTTTGCTTTTCGGTTTTATTTCATTTTAATATATTTAGACATTTTCTAAAAGGGGGTTTGTTGCACAATAATTACCTAGGCATTTAACTGCACACTCCGAACATTTTAGTTTAATATTTTGAAAACTTTTATCGTTTATCTTGAATTTGAATTTTGAATTCGAACGGGGTTGAATCATCGTGAGATTAACAACGGTAATCATGGTGATGTGGCATTGTTAGCAGAGATTACTGTGGCTTAAATATCCGGGCGTCACAATTCTCCTCCACTACAAGAAATCTCATCCCGATATTTAGGAGGTAGAAGGAAACAGTGCGGGGTATTCATCATGCAGGCGGTCCTCGCGTTCCCAAGTGGCTTTGTCTTCAGAGTGATTCGACCACTGGACTTTGAGGAATTTGATCGCCTTCTGACGTGTGCGGCGTTCAGCTTGGTCAAGAATGCGGACCGGATGCTCTTTATAGGAGAGGTCCTGTTGCAATTCGAGAACTTCATGATCCATCGCTCGGATTGGATCCTTGAAGCAACGGCGGAGTTGTGACACATGGAACACATCGTGAACCTGAGAAAGGTTCGGTGGAACCTCCAGTTGATATGCCACCTTTCCACGCCTTTCGAGAATAGTGAAGGGACCGATATAGCGAGGAGCTAGCTTGCCCTTGATCCCGAAGCGGTGAGCACCCTTCATTGGTGTAACTCGAAGATAAGCCTTTTCGCCAGGTTGATAGACCATGTCTTGGTGATGACGGTCATACTGACTTTTCTGACGTGACTGAGCAGTCTTGAGATTCTCACGAATAATGCGAACTTGTTCTTCAGCCTGTTGGATAATATCCGGACCGAAGAGTGGACGTTCCCCAGTTTCTGACCAGTTCAGAAGGGTTCGACACTTTCGTCCATATAGCACTTCGAAGGGGGACATCTTCAGACTAGCTTGATAGCTATTATTATAAGAGAACTCAGCATATGGAAGAGATTCCTCCCATTTCTTGCCGAATGAAATTACACAAGCTCGAAGCATGTCTTCGAGAACTTGGTTGACACATTCAACCTATCCTTGCGACTGAGGATGAAACGCAGTACTGAACGACAGATGAGTCCCCATAGCTTCTTGGAAACTTGCCCAGAATCTTGAAGTGAATAAACTGCCACGGTCTGAACTGATAACCAGTGGAATACCGTGAAGTGAAACAATTCCGGCCATGTAGAGAGTAGCAAGCTGACTAGCAGTGATTGTCTCTTTGACCGCCAGAAAATGTGCAACTTTAGAAAGCCGGTCAATGACGACAAGAATAGCATCATTACCTTTCTGCGATTTGGGAAATCCAGTGACGAAGTCCATATCAACATGGTCCCATTTCCATTCAGGAATAGAGATAGGTTGCAGAGTTCCAGCAGGCCTTTGATGCTCAGCTTTGATATGACGGCCAACGTCACACTCCGCAACATAACGAGCAATGTCCTGCTTCATATTAGACCACCAGAATCTTTGGCGAATATCCTGATACATCTTGGTACTACCCGGATGGATAGATAGAGGCGTATCGTGAGCTTCTTTCATAACCTCTTGTGTCATATCATTGTTTATCTCTGAACATGGCACCACTAGGCAGCCTTTGAAGTACAAGGCGCCATCGTCGGCGATAGTGAAGAATGAGGGCTTTCCTTCTTTTAGATGGTGTTTAATCTTGTGGGCTTGAGAGTCATATCCTTGAATTCTCTTGATGGATTCCAAGAGATCTGGTTCGACGGCTAGGGTATAGAGGGAACCCTGAGAAACAATGCGGAGGTTCATCTTGCGGAACTCCGGGGGAGGGGGAGCGAGTGCACCAGGAGGAACAATATGAAGGTTCAGCTTTCTAAACTCTTCGACAAGCGAGGGCTGAACTTTGTGAACCTGGAGGTGGTTGTAGTAAGACTTGCGGCTCAAGGCATCAGCCATTACATTAGCCTTGCCGGGGGTATAGGATATACCCACGTCAAAGTCTACAACAGTCTCCATCCATCTCTGCTGACGGAGGTTCAAATCTGGCTGAGTAAACAGATACTTCAGACTTTGATGGTCGGTGAAGATCTCGCAACGATTACCGAGAAGGTAATGTCGCCACTGCTTCAGTGCATGAATGACAGCAGCAAGCTCGAGGTTGTGAACTTGGTAGTTTTCTTCGTGAGGGCGTAGTTGACGATAGGCATAAGCAATCACTCCGCGCTCTTGCATTAGGACACAACCTAATCCTTGACGGGAAGCGTCGCAGTAAATGACGAAGTCCTTCTTAGTATCAGGTGGAGCAAGTATGGGGGCAGAAGTCAACTTGTCTTTGAGCGCCTGGAAACTTTCCTGGCACTTGTCTGTCCAGTCAAACTTGACACCCTTATGCAACAGATTAGTCAGGGGCCCGGCAATCTTGGAGAAGTTCTCGACGAATCGACGGCAATAGCTGGCGAGACCGAGAAAACTTCGGACTTGCTTGACGTTCTTCGGAGGAGTCCAATCGAGAATAGCCTGAACTCGTTCAGGGTTGACGGCAATACCATCCTTGGAGATGACATGCCCAAGATAGGTTACTTCGGGGAGCCAGAATTCACACTTGGAATACTTAGCATACAGTTGATGCTCTCGAAGCTTTTCCAGCACAAGACGAAGATGTTCAGCATGTTCTTCTTCGTTCTTGGAAAATACAAGGATATCGCCCAGATAAACCACGACAAACTTGTCGAGGTAATCCATGAATATATAGTTCATCAGACGAGAGAAGGTGGCGGGAGCATTCGTTAAGCCGAATGACATGACGGTGTACTCGTATGACCCATACCGAGTCACGAAGGCGGTTTTTGGGATGTCCTCTTCACGAACACGGATCTGGTGGTAACCCAACCTCAAGTCGAGTTTGGAGAACACTGATGAGCCAGCCAGTTGATCATAAAGGTCATTGATCCGAGGAAGAGGATATTTATTCTAAATGGTAGCTTGGTTTATAGGACGGTAGTCCTGGACTAATCGGTTTGTCCCATCCTTCTTCTTAACAAAGAGAGAAGGTGCTCCCCAAGGAGAGCAACTTGGGCGAATGAAACCTTTGACAAGAGATTTGTCGATTTCCTCCTTAAGCTCAATGAGTTCATGCGGCGGCATCTTGTAGGGTCGTTTAGCTATAGGGGTGGTGCCGGGCTTCAAGTCGATGATGAATTCGACAGCTCTAGCAGGGGAATCCCTGGAAGTTCTTCTGGGAAAACGTCTTGGAATTCACGAACGACGGGAATGTTTTCAATGCCCTCGAGTGGTGCAGCGTTCAACGCATTCAGGGCATAAAGACGTGCCTCGGCGTTCTGAACTAGATGAGCTTGGTAAGCAATTATTTCATCAGAAGGGTGTGGAAGATGGACGACCTTAGTGGCGCAAACTATAGAAGCAGTATGCGCTTTCAACCAATCCATTCCCAGAATGAGGTCGATGCTACAGGACTTTAGTACGATGGGGGAGGCAAGGAATTCCAGTCCTTCAATTTCAACGGGAACGTTGTGGCTAACCATAGAGGTTTGACACTAGCCCACAGGAGTGTGAACCACAATCACAGTGTTCATCTCTTCGTATTTAATGCCATGCATGAATGCAAACTCAGCTGATATGAGTGAATGTGATGCTCCTGTATCAAATAAAACAGATGCTGGTACTGAATTTACGAGGAGTGTACCCATCACGGTAGCAGGCTGGTCTAGAACTTCATTGAGATCAACGTGGTTGGCATGAACACGGCCATAAGACTTGGCATTGTTGTTGCGAGGCTGGTTGCTTCCACGGCCAACTGTGGGGAGGGCCAGTTGATTCTGGTTCTGATTCTGATAGCAGTTCCTGGCGAGGTGACCAGGTTGGCCACACTTGTAGCACAGACCATTATTGGGAGTGGGAACAGGAGATTGGGGTGGTGGAGCTAGAAGCCTTGGCTGCCTAGTTGGTGGAGCAGGCAGACAAGGTGCAGCATAGGTCTGCCTTGGGGCAGGTGCATTTGGCTGGTACATACTGTTGGGAATCCATATCTTGTGCTTCTGCGAGGACGGGCCCGAAGATGAGCCCGTGTCACGGTTGCGCCTGTGAGAGCCCTGGTATTCCTGCAGACCAGTTTCGACATTGATGGCCTTGTTCACCAGGGTGGTGAAATCAGCAAAGTCATGTACTAGAAGTGCGAGCTTGATGTCAGCTTGAAGGCCATCACAGAACTTCTCCTGTCTGCATGCATCATTTGCAATGTCCTCTTCAGCATAGCGGGACAAGTCCAGAAACTCCCGCTGATAAGCTTCCACAGTTTTGTTGCCTTGGGTGAGGTTGCGGAACTCACGCTTCTTCCGGTCCATGACTCCCTGAGGAAGGAAGCGAGCACGGAAGGCAACTTGGAAGTCTGGCCAGGTGATGATTGTTCCAGCTGGCAGAGTACTCCTGTGGCTGTCCCACCATTGAGCTGCGGGTCCTTTCAGGAAGAAGGAAGCAAAGGTGATATAGCTGGCAGGGGCTACATCTGCAGACTCCATCTCATAGGTGATGTCACGGAGCCAGTCATCAGCATCCAGAGGCTGAGTTGAGCTGCGGTACACGGTTGGGTTGAGGCGCATAAAATCCTGCAGAGTCACTTGGGTTGGCTGCTGGTTCATATTGGGGCGAGGAAACTGAGCCCTAATATTCTCCATGAACTGACGATTCAGCTCAAACTGTTGCATCATCCCAGCCATGTACTTAGACGTTCGTGGGGCGTTGCCACCACGACCACGACCATGACCACCTGGTCTAACCATCCTGCTAATATATAACAGGGGTAGTTCAGCATTGAGAAATTTGCAAAGACAAGAATCATTCATGATGAAACATGCACAACGAAAACAGCACGATAGATACTACATAGTAGTCGGCATATCTTACAAAAGGGATCATGCATAGAGTTCGGTACATAGACTAAGACATCATAGGCGGCACACAGGCTCGCGGCGAATGCATCTAACACTAACAAGCAAGTCTACATCTGTCGCACGCGGTACTGCGGAGGTAGGTGTAGCCCAATAGCTGGTAGTGACGCGAAGGGAAGACCTCCACGCGGGTAGCCTGGGATCCACGGATACTCTGGTGCGGAACCCGATGCGCAGTTGGCAGGAGAGGACCAAGTGCAGGAGAGTAGCCTCCCACATCTGGCCAGCCGACGCCCTGGGGCATCACGGTCCTGGCAGGGTAGATCGCAGAACGCGACAGATCACCAGATCGGACAGAGGGGTGCAACAGCATCAGAGCACGATACAAGTGCTGACGGGTGGTGTACAACTCGTGGCGAAGAGCTAGGTTAGCTCTATCCAGCCCATCAGCATGCAGAACCAGGTTCTGATGGTAGAAGGGCTCTCGGGTGACAGTGGAGTAGGCCGCAGTGTAGTAACCCTCCGCACCAACATCGGATGCGATAGCAATGTGCCTGAAGGGGAAGGCGTCCAGCTCCTGATACTCTCCATGAAGACGTGTCAGAGCAGCATAAGCAGCATCGTGGACCGCCATGTCGATAGTCACTCCAACACCATGAGCAGTGTGCAGCACGGTAGTGGTGTCATACTCCCGAGAGTAGAGGTGGACGATGGCACGGTACTGCTCCTGGTTGAAGTCCTGGTACTCCTCATAGACGGTGTACTCAGGGTGATAACCCAGATAGGTCATCATCTCAACGAACACAGCAGGTGATCCTGAGGCACCAATGGCCGTCGTGTGGCGCACGACCTGCCTCGTGGGTTCCATCTGAAAACAAAGATGTTTTCACAAGAGTCAAATGACAATGTGGATAATGTTCAAATACTACTCTAAAGAATAACTAGGGCTTATCCAACTTTTTGGGGTGTACGTGGTCACGGGATCCTAGTGTTAGAGTTAGTAAAATCGTTTAACCCGAGTAGGAGAGAGTTCAGAGTCCCAGAGTAAGGATCGAGGAGTAAAAGATCCTAATACCACCCAGATGGCGACGTGGGCCCGTAAGGCACACAGCCATGTTAGTAAAAGTTTTTTGTAATGTCTAGACTCAACTTCGACCAAGGAGTGTGGAAGGGGGATTCCTACAGGCAGTCGGCTCTGATACCAACTTGTGACACCCTGATTTAATCGTACACTAATCATACACGCAAACGTGTACGATCAAGATCAGGGACTCACCGGAAGATATCACAACACAACTCTACAAATAAAAATAAGTCCTACAAGAATCGTATTACAAGCCAGGGGCCTCGAGGGCTCGAATACAAGAGCTCGATCATAGACGAGTCAGCCGAAGCAACAATATCTGAGTACAGACATAAGTTAAACAAGTTTTCCTTAAGAAGGCTAGCACAAACTAGGATACCGATCGAAAGAGGCGCAAGCCTCCTGCCTGGGATCCTCCTAAATTACTCCTGGTCGTCGTCAGCGGGCTGCACGTAGTAGTAGGCACCTCCCGAGTAGTAGTAGTCGTCAACGACGGTGGCGTCTGGCTCCTGGGCTCCAACGTCTGGTCGCAGCAATCGAGTATAGAAAGGAGGAAAAGGGGGAGCAAAGCAGCCGTGAGTACTCATCCAAAGTACTCGCAAGCAAGGAGCTACACTACATATGTATGCATTGGTATCAAATGGAAAAGGCTATCATATGTGGACTGAACTGTAGAATGTCGGAATAAGAGGGGGATAGCTAGTCCTATGGAAGACTACGCTTCTGGTAACCTCCATCTTGCAGCAGGAGAAGAGAGTAGATGGTAAGTTCACCAAGTATCATCGCATAGCATAATCCTAACCGATGATCCTCCCCTCATTGCCCTGTGAGATAGCGATCACCGATTGTATCTGGCACTTGGAAGGCTGTATTTTATTAAGTATCCGGTTCTAGTTATCATAAGGTCAAGGTACAACTCCAAGTCGTCCTATTACTGAAGATCGTGACTATTCGAATAGATTAACTTCCCTGCAGGGCTGCACCACATAACCCAACATGCTCGATCCCATTTGGCCGGACACACTTTTCTGGGTCATGCCTGGCCTCGGAAGATCAACACGTCGCAGCCCTACCTAGGCACAACAGAGAGGTCAGCACGCCGGTCTAAATCCTATGGCGCAAGGGTCTGGGCCCATCGCCCTTTGCACACCTGCACGTTGCGAACGCGGTCGGTGAGCAGACCTAGCAACCTCCATTACAAAGGAAGTTGCGTTACGTGGTCCAACCCGGCGCGCGCCGCTCAGTCGCTGACGTCATGAAGGCTTCGGCTGATACCACGACGTCGAGGGCCCATAACTGTCCCCGCGTAGATGGTTATTGCGTATAGGCCAGTAGCCAGACTCAGATCAAATACCAAGATCTCGTTAAATGTGTTATCTTGAAGACACCGCAAACGCCAACCAGGGCCAGGCCCACCTCTCTCCTAGGTGGTCTCAACCTTCCCTGTCGCTCCGCCACAAAGATCCACCCATAGGGCCGTCGGGATAAAGGTCCATTCAGCCCCCAATCCGTGAATCACTCGCGGGTACTCCTCGAGCCAACCCGACTTTAGTCATCACATGTATGATGTATAAGGTATAGGTATATACCCGTGATCAACTCCCGAGTGATCACGGCCCGATAGTATAGCATGGCAGACGGACAAGAATGTATGGCCACTGATGATAAACTAGCATCGTATACTAAGCATTTAGGATTGCAGGTAAGGTATCAATAGTTGTAGCAACAATGACAGGCTATGCATCAGGATAGGATTAACGGAAAGCAGTAACATGCTACACTACTCTAATGCAAGCAGTATAGAGGAGAGTAGGCGATATCTGGTGATCAAGGGGGGGGGGGCTTGCCTGGTTGCTCTGGCAATAGAGAGTGGTCGTCAACACCGTAGTCGTACTGGGTAGCAGCGGCATCTGTCTCGATGTCTAGCGAGAGAAGAGGGCGAAGAAACAATAAATATAATGCAAACAAATGCATGACGATGCATGACATGACAAAGCGTGATGCTAGGTGTGCCCTTTCGCGGTACGAGGTGGTACCGGTGAAAGGGGGAAACATCCGGGAAAGTATCCCCGGTGTTTCGCGTTTTCGGGCAGAGGAGCCGGAGGGGGAAAGTTGCGTGTTCGCTATGCTACGGATGCGTGGCGGACGAACGGGCTGCGTATCCGGATTCGTCTCGTCGTTCTGAGCAACTTTCATGTTGAAAATAATTTATCCGAGTTACGGATTAAAAGATATGATTTTCTAAAGATTTTATTAATTTCTGGAATTTAATTAATTATTTAAATTAATTCAAAAATGGATTTATGACATCAGCATGATGTCATGCAAACGTCAGCAGTCAATGGGGGTTGACTGGTCAACCTGACCAGTGGGTCCCACTGCTCAGTGACACATTTTAATTAAACAGTTTAATTAAACTAATCAAAATTAATTAGGGGGGTGGGCCCCACTGTCATACTAATTAACTAACAATTAATTAGGTTAATCAGTCATTAGATTAATTAATCTTAATTAGTTAATTTAATCAGAATTAATTAAGTTTATTAATTAATCTTATTATTTATTATTTTATTATTTTATTATTTTTTTCATTAAAACGTTCTCAAGGGGTGGGCCCCCCATTTCATTGGGCCAAGGCCTAACAGGCACGGGCGCTACGGGGCGGCTTGAGCGAACGGGCAGTGGTGCGGGCGACGGGCGCCAGCCCGAATGGGCGCGGCTATGCGTAGGCTGCAGGATGCAGCGGGGCGGCCAGCAGAGGCCACGGGGTGCGCGCGGGGTGGCGCGGTTCGCGCGCGGGCGCGGCTTGGCAGCGAGCAGAGCTGGGCGGAGCCGAGGAGAGGCCCCAGTGCGGCGCGGGGAAGGGGTCGTGGCGAGCGCGACAGGGGGGCCCGACACGTTGGGCGTTGCTGGCGAGGCAGCAAGGCGATGCGCGACACGTTGGGCTGTGGCGGATGCGCGCGGCGCAATTGGGTGCCGGTGCTGGCAGACGAGGCGCGACGCGTGCTAGGTCGAGGGAGCGAGCTGGGCGCGGCCCAGGGTAGTAGTAGGCGTGGGCGAGCGGGGCATGTGCGGGACGGGGGCCTGAGTGGCGCGGTGCGCGCGCGCCCGCGAGCGATGTGCGGTGAGGGAGCGAGAGGAGGCCTGGGGCCTCACCGCGGTCCTGTTGGGAAAAAGGCAGCGGGGCGTGGGGAGGTTGACGGGGATGACGCGGCGTTGAGGATGCAGGCCGGCGGAGGAGTCCGGTGAGGCGGCGCGGTCTCCAGGCGTGGGGGCGGCAACGGCGAAGGGCACGGCGTCGGGGGGCTGTTCCCTCGATCCGATCTGGATCGGGGAGGAGGGGGGGGGGAAGCGAGTGGGGGGGGACGAGTGGTGAGTGGGCGGTTAGGGTTACTGGGGGAGTGGGGATAAGGGAGTGTGTGGGGGCCGGCCGGCTGGGCCTGGTGGGTTGGCCCAGTTGGGCCTCTGCCCAGGGGGGTCTTCTCTTTTTTTGTTTTATGTTTGTTTTTTTTCTTTTCTTTACTTTGCTTTTCTGTTTTATTTCATTTTAATATATTTAGACATTTTCTAAAAGGGGGTTTGTTGCACAATAATTACCTAGGCATTTAACTGCACACTCTGAACATTTTAGTTTAATATTTTGAAAACTTTTATCGTTTATCTTGAATTTGAATTTTGAATTCGAACGGGGTTGAATCATCGCGAGATTAACAACGGTAATCGTGGTGATGTGGCATTGTTAGCAGAGATTACTGTAGCTTAAATATCCGGGCGTCACAAAGACGTTCTTGCTAGAAACCTATTGCAGCCACGTAAAACTTGCAACAACAATTAGAGGACGTCTAACTTGTTTTTGTAGCATGTGCCGTGTGATGCGATATGGCCAAAAGGATGTGATGTATGAGATTGATCATGTTCTTCTAATAGGAATCACGACTTGCATGTCGATGAGTATGACAACCGGCAGGAGCCATAGGAGTTGTCTTAATTTATTTATGACCCGCGTGTCAACATAAACGTCATGTAATTACTTTACTTTATTGCTAAAGCGTTAGCCATAGTAGTAGAAGTAATAGATGATGAGACAACTTCAAGAAGAGACGATGATGGAGATCATGGTGTCATGCCGGTGACAACGATGATCATGGAGCCCCGAAGATGGAGATCAAAAGGAGCAAATGATATTGGCCATATCATGTCACTATTTGATTGCATGTGATGTTTATCATGTTTTACATCTTATTTGCTTAGAACTACGGTAGCTTAAATAAGATGATCCCTCGTGATAATTTCAAGAAAGTGTTCCCCCTAACTGTGCACCGTTGCGAAGGTTCATTGTTTCGAAGCACCACGTGATGATCGGGTGTGATAGATTCTAACGTTCAAATACAACGGGTGTAAGCCAGATTTACACACGCAATACATTTAGGTTGACTTGACGAGCCTAGCATGTACAGACATGGCCTCGGAACACGGAAGACCGAAAGGTCGAGCATGAGTCGTATAGAAGATACGATCAACATGAAGATGTTCACCGATGTTGACTAGTCCGTCTCACGTGATGATCGGACACGGCCTAGTTGACTCGGATCATGTTTCACTTAGATGACTAGAGGGATGTCTATCTGAGTGGGATTCATTGAATAATTTGATTAGATGAACTTAATTATCATGAACTTAGTCTAAAATCTTTACACCATGTCTTGTAGATCAAATGGCCCACGCTAATGTTGCCCTCAACTTCAACGCGTTCCTAGAGAAAACCAAGCTGAAAGATGATGGCAACAACTATACGGACTGGGTCCGGAACCTGAGGATCATCCTCATAGCTGCCAAGAAAGATTATGTCCTAGAAGCACCGCTAGGTGACGCACCCATCCCAGAGAACTAAGATGTTATGAACGCTTGGCAGTCACGTGCTGATGATTACTCCCTCATTCAGTGTGGATTGTTTACAGCTTAGAACCGGGACTCCAAAAGCGTTTTGAGCGACACGGAGCATATGAGATGTTCGAAGAGCTGAAAATGGTTTTCCAAGCTCATGCCTGGGTCGAGAGATATGAAGTCTCCGACAAGTTCTTGAGTTGTAAGATGGAGGAAAATAGTTCTGTCAGTGAGCACATACTCAAAATGCCTGGGTTGCATAACCGCTTGACTCAGCTGGGAGTTAATCTCCCGGATGACGCGGTCATTGACAGAATCCTTCAGTCGCTTCCACCGAGCTACAAGAGCTTTGTGATGAACTTCAATATGCAGGGGATGGAAAAGACCATTCCCGAAGTATATTCAATGCTGAAATCAGCGGAGGTGGAAATCAAAAAGGAACATCAAGTGTTGATGGTGAATAAAACCACTAAGTTCAAGAAAGGCAAGGGTAAAAAGAACTTCAAGAAGGACGGCAAGGGGGTTGCTGCGCCCGGTAAGCTAGCTGCCGGGAAGAAGTCAAAGAATGGACCCAAGCCTGAGACTGAGTGCTTTTATTGCAAGGGAAGTGGTCACTGGAAGCGAAACTGCCCCAAATACTTAGCGGACAAGAAGGCCGACAACACTAAAGGTATATGAGATATACATGTAATTGATGTGTACCTTACTAGTACTCGTAGTAGTTCCTGGGTATTTGATACCGGTGCGGTTGCTCACATTTGTAACTCAAAGCAGGAGCTACGGAATAAGCGGAGACTGGCGAAGGACGAGGTGACGATGCGCGTCGGGAATGGTTCCAAGGTCGATGTGATTGCCGTCGGCACACTACCTCTACATTTACCTACGGGATTAGTTTTAAACCTCAATAATTGTTATTTAGTGCCAGCTTTGAGCATGAACATTGTATCCGGATCTCGTTTAATTCGAGATGGCTACTCATTTAAATCCGAGAATAATGGTTGTTCTATTTATATGAGAGATATGTTTTATGGTCATGCTCCGCCGGTGAATGGTTTATTCTTAATGAATCTCGAGCGTAATGTTACACATATTCATAGTGTTAATACCAAAAGATGTAAGGTTGATAATGGTAGTCCCACATACTTGTGGCACTGCCGCCTTGGTCACATAGGTGTCAAACGCATGAAGAAGCTCCATGCAGATGGACTTTTGGAGTCTCTTGATTACGAATCATTTGACACATGCGAACCATGCCTCATGGGTAAAATGACCAAGACTCCGTTCTTAGGAACAATGGAGCGAGCAACCAACTTATTGGAAATCATACATACTGATGTGTGCGGTCCAATGAGTGTTGAGGCTCGCGGTGGCTATCGTTATGTTCTCACCCTCACTGATGACTTGAGTAGATATGGGTATGTCTACTTAATGAAACACAAGTCTAAGACCTTTGAAAAGTTCAAGGAATTTCAGAGTGAGGTTGAGAATCAACGTGACAGAAAAATCAAGTTCTTGCGATCAGATCGTGGGGGAGAATACTTGAGTCACGAATTTGGCACACACTTAAGGAAATGTGGAATAGTTTCACAACTCATGTCGCCTAGAACACCTCAGCGTAATGGTGTGTCCGAACGTCGTAATCACACTCTATTGGATATGGTGCAATCTATGATGTCTCTTACCGATCTACCGCTGTCAGTTTGGGGCTATGCTTTAGAGACTGCCGCATTCACTTTAAATAGGGCTCCGTCGAAATCCGTTGAGACGACACCGTATGAATTATGGTTTGGCAAGAAACCTAAGCTATCGTTTCTAAAAGTTTGGGGATGCGATGCTTATGTCAAGAAACTTCAACCTGAAAATCTCGAACCCAAATCGGAAAAGTGCGTCTTCATAGGATACCCTAAAGAAACTATTGGGTATACCTTCTACCTCAGATCTGAAGGCAAGATCTTTGTTGCCAAGAATGGATCCTTTCTATAGAAAGAGTTTCTCTCGAAAGAAGTAAGTGGGAGGAAAGTAGAACTTGATGAAGTATTGCCTCTTGAACCGGAGAGTGGCGTAGCTCAGGAAATTGTTCCTGAGGTGCCTACACCGACTAGAGAGGAAGTTAATGATGTTGATCATGAAACTTCAGATCAAGTTGCTACTGAACTTCGTAGGTCCACAAGGACACGTTCCGCACCAGAATGGTACGGCAATCCTGTCTTGGAAATCATGTTGTTAGACAATGGTGAACCTTCGAACTATGAAGAAGCGATGGCGGGCTCAGATTCCGACAAATGGCTGGAATCCATGAAATCCGAGATAGGATCCATGTATGAAAACAAAGTATGGACTTTGACTGACTTGCCTGATGATCGGCGAGCCATAGAAAATAAATGGATCTTTAAGAAGAAGACATACGCGTATGGTAATGTAACCATCTATAAAGCTCGGCTTGTCGCTAAGGGTTATCGACAAGTTCAAGGGGTTGACTACGATGAGACTTTCTCACCCGTAGCGAAGCTGAAGTCCGTCTGAATCATGTTAGCAATTGCCGCATTCTATGATTATGAGATATGGCAAATGGACGTCAAAACGACATTCCTTAATGGTTTCCTTAAGGAAGAATTGTATATGATGCAGCCGGAAGGTTTTGTCGATCCTAAGAATGCTGACAAGGTGTGCAAGCTCCAATGCTCGATCTATGGGCTGGTGCAAGCATCTCGGAGTTGGAACATTCGTTTTGATGAGATGATCAAAGCGTTTGGATTTACGCAGACTT
The DNA here is from genome assembly GCF_056163025.1 of Triticum urartu. Taxonomy (NCBI): domain Eukaryota; kingdom Viridiplantae; phylum Streptophyta; class Magnoliopsida; order Poales; family Poaceae; genus Triticum; species Triticum urartu. The sequence goes on along the minus strand of NC_141875.1, from coordinate 728,085,571 downwards.
ATGGAGAAGCCTGCATTTACAAGAAAGTGAGTGTGAGCTCTGTAGCATTTCTCATATTGTATGTGGCTGACATACTGTTGATGGGAAATGATATAGAATTCTTGGAAAGCATAAAGGACTACTTGAAGAAGTGTTTTTCAATGAAGGATCTTGGAGAAGCTGCTTACATATTAGGCAACAAGATCTATAGAGATAAATCGAGACGCCTCATTGGTCTTTCACAGAGTACGTACCTTGACAAGATATTGAAGAAGTTCAATATGGATCATTCAAAGAAGGGGTTCTTGCCTGTATTGCAAGGGACGAGATTGAGCACGGCTCAATGCCCAACCACGGCAGAAGATAGAGAAAAGATGAGTGTCGTCCCCTATGCCTCGGTCATAGGGTCTATCATGTATGCTATGCTGTGTACCAGACCTGATGTAAACCCTGCCGTAAGTTTGGTAGGAAGGTACCAAAGTAATCCCGGCATGGAACACTGGACAGCGGTCAAGAATATCCTAAAGTACCTGAAGAGGACTAAGGATATGTTTCTCATTTATGGAGGTGACGAAGAGCTCGTCGTAAAGGGTTACGTCGATGCTAGCTTCGACACAGATCTGGATGACTCTAAGTCACAAACCGGATACGTGTATATTTTGAATGGTGGGGCAGTAATCTGGTGCAGTTGCAAGAAAAGCGTTGTGGCGGGATCTACATGTGAAGTGGAGTACATGGAAGCCTCGGAGGCAGCACAAGAAGCAATATGGGCGAAGGAGTTCATTATCGACCTAGGAGTCATACCAAATGCGTCGGGCCCGATGACTCTCTTCTGTGACAACACTAGAGCTATTGCCCTTGCCAAGGAGCCCAGGTTTCACAGGAAGACCAGGCATATCAAGCGTCGCTTCAACTCCATTCGTGAAAGTGTTCAAAATGGAGACAAAGATATTTGTAAAATGCATACGGACCTGAATGTGGCAGATCCATGGACTAAACCTCTCCCTAGAGCAAAACATGATCAACACCAGAACTGCATGGGTGTTCGATTCATCACAATGTAACTACATTATTGACTCTAGTGCAAGTGGGAGACTGTTGGAAATATGCCCTAGAGGCAATAATAAAATGGTTATTATTATATTTCCTTGTTCATGATAATTGTCTATTGTTCATGCCATAATTGTGTTATCTGGAAATCGTAATACATGTGTGAATACATAGACCACAACACGTCCCTAGTGAGCCTCTAGTTGACTAGCTCGTTGATCAAAAGATAGTCATGGTTTCCTGACTATGGACATTGGATGTCATTGATAACGGGATCACATCATTAGGAGAATGATCTGATGGACAAGACCCAATCCTAAGCATAGCTCAAAGATCATGTAGTTCGTTTGCTATAGCTTTTCCGAATGTCAAGTATCATTTCCTTAGACCATGAGATTGTGCAACTCCGGAATACCGTAGGAGTGCTTTGGGTGTGCCAAACGTCACAACGTAACCGGGTGACTATAAAGGTACACTACAGGTATCTCCGAAAGTGTCTGTTGGGTTGGCACGAATCGAGACTCGGATTTGTCACTCCGTATGACGGAGAGGTATCTTTGGGCCCACTCGGTAATGCATCATCATAATGAGCTCAATGTGACCAAGTGGTTGATCATAGGATCATGCATTACGGTACGAGTAAAGTGACTTGCCAGCAACGAGATTGAACGAGGTATTGGGATACCGACGATCGAGTCTCGGGCAAGTAACGTACTGATTGACAAAGGGAATTGTATAGGGGATTGATTGAATCCTCGACATCGTGGTTCATCCAATGAGATCATCGAGGAGCATGTGGGAGCCAACATGGGTATCCATATCCCGCTGTTGGTTATTGACCGGAGAGTCGTCTCGGTCATGTCTACATGTCTCCCGAACCCATAGGGTCTACACACTTAAGGTTTGGTGATGCTAGGGTTGTTGAGATATTAGTATACGGTAACCCGAAAGTTGTTCGGAGTCCCGGATGAGATCCCGGACGTCACAATGAGTTCCGGAATGGTTTGGGAGTCGCTACGGACTATGATCGGATTGGGCTTAAACCCGATCAAAGGGAGATTAACTCTCCACCGGTCACCCATCACGTTGCGGTGGTGGAGGAACAATGCGGCAACTCTTGCTCTATTTTGAGGACTAACTATGTCCGGATTCCTGAGCTCTCCGAGCCGGATACCCGCTTATGAGAGGACATTACCCAAGCGCTGAACCTAGAATCAGGCAGCGGGCCAGGATTATCGGGTAGCACCCCGGAACTGGAACTTCCAAAATTGGAAACTCCTCAGCCCCTGGATCCCAGATCGGGTAAGGGTTCGGATTCAATTCCACCCACCCACCCAAACATAAGCGATTTTTCCCACATCAGGCAAGAACCCCAGAAAATAGTACATCACTATTGGGCTAGATTCCTCCTTGCAATGAACAAGGTTAAGGACTGTCGCGAGGAAGACGCAACCCTGTTTTTCTGCAATAATTGCATGGACAAGGGAATCCTTAACGCCATAAATCGCCGTGAGATAACACACTTCTCTGACTTGGCGTCCATAGTACGAAAGTACTGTGCGATGGAAAGTGCCTAGAAAACCGAAACAAACTTTTGGGATAATCCGGCCCTGAGTGCAAACCCAGTCCGAAATAAAAGGGTGCATTATCACAATACACCCGGGTCAACTACCAAAAAGCAAAAATCCTCTACAGGGCAAGGAACCGTACTGTAGGGATGGCTCAACGGACCCTACAAAATTCATAGTACAACGGATACAATACCAACGCACAGCCTTAGAGCATGTTGGATACTCCGGCAGGTGGCAAAAAGCGGTGATGATCTTCTTCTCCCAAATACCACAGAGCACCATCCCGTGGATAACAATACGTTGTTAACGGTCTTTGAGACCTTCCCGTCAAATAATAGGCGCAAGCGAACACTCCCCAGCATGGCCGAAATCTGCCACGTAGCAGCAATAAATCCATGGAGTGACACGGCTATTACCTTCAATGCCAGTGACAAACCTAAATTCCGAACAGCCCGAGCACCAGCCGCACTGGTCCTCAGTCAAATCGTGGACGACTTTCGACTCACCAAAGTACTCATGGACGGCGGCAGCGGATTAAACCTCATCTATGAGGAAACTCTTCAAAAGATGGAAATAGACTGGAACCGCATTGAGCAAAGTAGCACAACCTTTAGAGGAATCATCCCCAGTCGGGAAGAACGCTGTGCTGGGAAAATCACACTAGATGTGGTATTTGGCACGCCGGATAATTACAGGTCCAAAGAAATTACATTCCAAGTGGCCTCGTTCAGCAGTGGTTATCACGCTCTTTTAGGACGGGAGGCGTTCACAATCTTCCAAGCCATACCCCATTACGGGTACATGAAGCTCAAAATGCCCGGGCCCAACGGAATCATCACTCTCGCCAGCGATCCGGACACAGCACTCCGCGCCGAAAACAAAACAGCCGCATTGGTCCTCGAGGCATTATCCGAAGCCCTCTCGGCCGAGGAATTAACCACGCTACGCTCCACAGTGGACAGGGACGACGTGATACTCGAGAAGAGATCCAAGTCCACCTCTTTTAAACCAGCGGATGAAATAGTCAAATTCCAAGTCCACCCAACGGACACTACAAAAACAGCCTCCATCGGGGCACAGTTAAACCCCGCCGTGGATGCCGCACTACGAGAGTTCCTGCGCGAGAACTGGGACATATTCGCCTGGCATCCCTCAGACATGCCAGGAATCCCACGCAGGCTGGCCGAGCATAGCCTCAATATCCTAAAAGGATTCAAGCCGGTCAAGCAAGCTCTTCGGCATTTCTCCGAACCTAAGAGACAGGCCATGGGAGAGGAACTAGCCAAGTTATTGGTGTTGGGGAACGTAGTAATTTCAAAAAATTTCCTACACACACGCAAGATCATGGTGATGCATAGCAACGAGGGAAGAGTGTGATCTACGTACCCTTGTAGACCGACAGAGGAAGCGTTATGACAACGTGGTTGATGTAGTCGTACGTCTTCACGGCCCGACCGATCAAGCACCGAAACTACGGCACCTCCGAGTTCTAGCACACGTTCAGCTCGATGACGATCCCTGAACTCCGATCCAGCAAAGTGTCGGGGAAGAGTTCCGTCAGCACGACGGCGTGGTGACGATCTTGATGTACTACCATCGCAGGGCTTCGCCTAAGCACCGCTACAATATTATCGAGGATTATGGTGGAAGGGGGCACCGCACACGGCTAAGAATATGATCACGTGGATCAACTTGTGTGTCTAGGGGTGCCCCCTGCCCCCGTATATAAAGGATCAAGGGGAGGAGGCCGGCCGGCCCCTATGGTGCGCCAAGGAGGAGTCCTCCTCCAAGTAGGAGTAGGACTACTAGGAGGGGGAAAGAAGTGGGGAGGGAGAAGGAAAGGGGGGCGCCGCCCCCCCTCTCCTAGTCCAATTCGGACCAGGGGGGGAGGAGGCGCGTGGCCCACCTTTGGCTGCCCCTCTCTCTCTCCACTAAGGCCCAGATGTCCCATTACTTCTCCCGGGGGGGTTCCGGTAACCCTCCGGCTCTCCGGTTTTCTCCGAAATCACCCGGAACACTTCCAGTGTCTGAATATAGCCGTCCAATATATCAATCTTTATGTCTCGACCATTTCGAGACTCCTCGTCATGTCCGTGATCACATCTGGGACTCCGTACTAACTTCGGTACATCAAAAATCATAAACTCATAATATAACTGTCATCAAAACCTTAAGCGTGCGGACCCTACGGGTTCGAGAGCAATGTAGACATGACCGAGACACGTCTCCGGTCAATAACCAATAGCGGAACCTGGATGCTCATATTGGTTCCTACATATTCTACGAAGATCTTTATCGGTCAAACCGCATAACAACATACGTTGTTCCCTTTGTCATCGGTATGTTACTTGCCCGAGATTCGATCATCGGTATCTCAATACCTAGTTCACTCTCTTTACCGGCAAGTCTCTTTACTCGTTTTGTAATACATCATCTTGCAACTAACTCATTAGTTCTAATGCTTGCAAGGCTTATGTGATGTGCATTACCGAGAGGGCCCAGAGATACCTCTCCGACAATCGGAGTGACAAATCCTAATCTCGAAATACGCCAACCCAACATGTACCTTTGGAGACACCTGTAGAGCTCCTTTATAATCACCCAGTTACGTTGTGACGTTTGGTAGCACACAAAGTGTTCCTCCGGTAAACGGGAGTTGCATAATCTCATAGTCATAGGAACATGTATAAGTCATGAAGAAAGTAATAGCAACATACTAAACGATTGGGTGCTAAGCTAATTGAATGGGTCATGTCAATCACATCATTCTCCTAATGATGTGATCCCATTTATCAAATGACAACACATGTCTATGGTTAGGAAACATAACCATCTTTGATTGACGAGGTAGTCAAGTAGAGGCATACTTGTGACATTTGGTTTGTCTATGTATTCACACAAGTATTATGTTTCCGGATAATACAATTCTAGCATGAATAATAAACTTTTATCATGATATAAGGAAATAAATAATAACTTTATTATTGCCTCTAGGGCATATTTCCTTCAGTCTCCCACTTGCACTAGAGTCAATAATCTAGATCACATCGCCATGTGATTCAACACTAATAGTTCACATTACCATGAGATTAACACCCATAGTTCACATCGGCATGTGACCAACACTCAAAGGGTTTACTAGAGTCAGTAATCTAGTTCACATCTGTATGTGATTAATACCCAAAGAGTACTAAGGTGTGATAATGTTTTGCTTGTGAGAGAAGCTTAGTCAACGAGTCTGCCAAAATTCAGATCCGTATGTATTTTGCAAATTTCTATGTCTACAATGCTCTGCATGGAGCTACTTTAGCTAATCGCTCCTACTTTCAATATGTATCCAGATGAAGACTTAGAGTCATCTGGATCAGTGCCAAAAACTTGTATCGACGTAATCCTTTTACGACGAACCTTTTGTCAGCTCCATAATCGAGAAACATATCCTTATTCCACTAAGGATAATTTTGACCGATGTCCAGTGATCTACTCCTAGATCACTATTGTACTCCCTTGCCAAAATCAGTGTAGGGTATACAATAGATCTGGTACATAGCATGGCATACCTTATAGAACCTATGGCTGAGGCATAGGGAATGACTTTCATTCTCTTTCTATCTTCTGCCGTGGTCAGGCTTTGAGTCTTACTCAATTTCACTCCTTGTAACACAGGCAAGAACTCTTTCTTTGACTGTTCCATTTTGAACTACTTCAAAATCTTGTCAAGGTATGTACTCATTGAAAAAACTTATCAAGCGTCTTGATCTATCTCTATAGATCTTGATGCTCAATATGTAAGCAGCTTCACCGAGGTCTTTCTTTGAAAAACTTCTTTCAAACACTCCTTTATGCTTTGCAGAATAATTCTACATTATTTCCGATCAATAATATGTCATTCACATATACTTGTCAGAAATGCTGTAGTGCTCCCACTCACTTTCTTGTAAATACAGGCTTCACCGCAAGTCTGTATAAAACTATATGCTTTGATCAACTTATCAAAGCGTATATTCCAACTCCGAGATGCTTGCACCAGTCCATAGATGGATCGCTGGAGCTTGCATATTTAGTTAACACCTTTAGGATCGACAAAACCTTCTAGTTGCATCGTATACAACTCTTCTTTAATAAATCCATTAAGGAATTCAGTTTTGTTTATCCATTTGCCAGATTTCATAAAATGCGGCAATTGCTAACATGATTCGGACAGACTTAAGCATAGATACGAGTGAGAAACTCTCATCATAGTCAACACCTTGAACTTGTCAAAAACCTTTTGCGACAATTCTAGCTTTGTAGATAGCAACACTACTATCAGCGTCCGTCTTCCTCTTGAAGATCCATTTATTTTCTATGGCTTGCCGATCATCGGGCAAATCCATCAAAGTCCATACTTTGTTCTCATACATGGATCATACCTCAGATTTCATGGCCTCAAACCATTTCACGGAATCTGGGCTCATCATCGCTTCCTCATAGTTCGCAAGTTCGTCATGGTCTAGTAACAAGACTTCCAGAACAGGATTACCGTACCACTCTGGTGTGGATCTCACTCTGGTTTACCTACGAGATTCGGTAGTAGCTTGATCTGAAGTTACATGATCATCATCATTAGCTTCCTTACTAATTGGTGTAGTAGTCACAAGAACATATTTCTGTGATGGACTACTTTCCAATAAGGGAGCAGGTACAGTTACCTCATCAAGTTCTACTTTCCTCCCACTCACTTCTTTCGAGAGAAATTCCTTCTCTAGAAAGGATCCATTCAAAGCAACGAATATCTTGCCTTCGAATATGTGATAGAAGGTGTACCCAACATTTTCTTTTGGGTATCCTATGAAGACGCACTTCTCCGATTTGGGTTTGAGCTTATCAGGTTGAAACTTTTTCACATAAGCATTGCAACCTCAAACTTTAAGAAACGACAGCTTAGGTTTCTTGCCAAACCATAGTTCATACGGTGTCGTTTCAACGGATTTAGATGATGCCCTATTTAACGGGAATGCAGCTGTCTCTAATGCATAACCCCAAAACGATAGCGGTAAATCTGTAAGAGACATCATAGATCGCACCATATCAAGTAAAGTACGATTACGGCGTTCGGACACACCATTACACTGTGGTGTTCCAGGTGGCATGAGTAGTGAAACTATTTCACATTGTTTTAACTGAAGACCAAACTCATAACTCAAATTCTCTTCTCCACGATCAGATCGTAGAAAATTTATTTTCTTGTTACGATGATTTTCCACTTCACTCTGAAATTCTTTGAACTTTTCAAATGTTTCAGACTTATGTTTCATCAAGTAGATATACTCATATCTGCTCAAATTATCTGTGAAGAACAGAAAATAATGATACCTGTCGCGAGCCTCAATATTCATCGGACCACATACATCAGTATGTATGATTTCCAACAAATCTGTTGCTCGCTCCATTGTTCCGAAGAACGAAGTCTTAGTCATCTTGCCCATGAGGCATGGTTCGCAAGCATCAACTGATTCACTACCAAGTGATTCCAAAAGCCCATCAGCATGGAGTTTCTTCATGCGCTTTACACCAATATGACCTAAACAGCAGTGCCACAAATAAGTTTGGACCATCATTATTAACTTTGCATCTTTTGGTTTCAATATTATGTTTATGTGTATCACTACGATCGAGATCCAACGAACTATTTTCATTGGGTGTGTAACCATATAAGGTTTTATTCATGTAAACAGAACAACAATTTATTCTCTTACTTAAATGAATAACCGTATTACAATAAACATGATCAAATCATATTCATGCTCAACGCAAACACCAAATAACACTTATTTAGGTTTAACACTAATCCCTAAAGTATAGGGAGTGTGCGATGATGATCATATCAATTTTGGAACCACTTCCAACACACATTGTCACTTCACCCTTAACTAGTCTCTGTTTATTCTGCAACTCCTGTTTCGAGTTACTAATCTTAGCAACTGAACTATTATCAAATACTGAGGGGTTGCTATAAACACTAGTAAAGTACACATCAATAACATGTATATCAAATATACTTATGTTCACTTTGCCATCCTTCTTATCCGCCAATCACTTGGGGTAGTTCCGCTTCCGGTGACCAGTCCCTTTGCAGTAGAAGCACTTAGTCTCAGGCTTAGGACCAGACTTGGCCTTCTTCACTTGAGCAGCAACTTGCTTGATGTTCTTCTTGAAGTTCCCCTTCTTCCCTCTGCCCTTTTCTTGAAACTAGTGGTCTTGTTTACCATCAACACTTGATGTTTTTCTCGATTTCTACCTTCGTCAATTTTAGCATTACGAAGAGCTTGGGAATCGTTTCCGTTATCCCTTGCATATTATAGTTCATCACGAAGTTCTACTAACTTGGTGATGGTGACTAGAGAATTCTGTCAATCACTATTTTATCTGGAAGATTAACTCCTAATTGAATCAAGTGATTATTATACCCAGACATTTTGAGTATATGCTCACTGACAGAACTATTCTCCTCCATCCTGCAGCTATAGAACTTATTGGAGACTTCATATCTCTCAATCCGGGCATTTGCTTGAAATATTAACTTCAACTCCTGGAACATCTCATATGCTCCATGACGTTCAAAACGTCTTTGAAGTCCCGATTCTAAGCCGTTAAGCATGGTGCACTAAACTATCAAGTAGTCATCATATTTAGCTAGTCAAACGTTCATAACATCTGGTGTTGCTCTAGCAGCAGGCCTGGCACCCAGCAGTGCTTCTAGGACGTAATTCTTCTATGCAGCAATGAGGACAATCCTCAAGTTACGGATCCAGTCCGTGTAATTGCTACCATCATCTTTCAACTTTGCTTTCTCAAGGAACGCATGAAAATTCAACGGAACAACAGCACGGGCCATCTATCTACAATCAAACATAAATAAGCAAGATACTATCTTGTACTAAGTTCATGATAAATTTAAGTTCAATTGATCATATTACTAAAGAACTCCCACTTAGATAGACATCCCTCTAATCCTCTAAGTGATCATGTGATCCAAATTAACTAAACCATGTCCGATCATCACGTGAGATGGAGTAGTTTCATTGGTGAACATCACTATGTTGATCATATCTACTATATGATTCACGCTCGACCTTTTGGTCTCCGTGTTCCAAGGCCATATCTGTATATGCTTGGCTCATCAAGTATAACCTGAGTATTCCGCGTGTGCAACTGTTTTGCACCCGTTGTATTTGAACGTAGAGCCTATCACACCCGATCATCACGTGGTGTCTCAGCACGAAGAACTTTCACAACGGTGCATACTCAGGGAGAACACTTCTTGATAATTAGTGAGAGATCATCTTAAAATGCTACCGTCAATCAAAGCAAGATAAGATGCATAAAAGATAAACATCACATGCAATCAATATAAGTGATATGATATGGCCATCATCATCTTGTGCTTGTGATCTCCATCTTCGAAGCACCGTCGTGATCACCATCGTCACCGGCGCGACACCTTGATCACCATCGTCGCATCGTTGTCGTCTCGCCAATTTTATGCTTCCACGACTATCGCTACCGTTTAGTGATAAAGTAAAGCATTACAGCGCAATTGCATTGCATACAATAAAGCGACAACCATGTGGCTCCTGCCAGTTGCCGATAACTTGGTTACAAAACATGACCATCTCATGCAATAAAATTCAGCATCATGTCTTGACCATATCACATCACAACATGCCCTGCAAAAACAAGTTAGACGTCCTCTACTTTGTTGTTGCAAGTTTTACGTGGCTGCTACGGGCTTAAGCAAGAACCAATCTTACCTACGCATCAAAACTACAACGATAGTTTGTCAAGTTGGTGCTGTTTCAACCTTCGCAAGGACCGGGCGTAGCCACACTCGGTTCAACTAAAGTTGGAGAAACTGACACCCGCTAGCCACCTTTGTGCAAAGCACGTCGGGAGAACCGGTCTCGCGTAAGCGTACGCGTAATGTCGGTCCGGGCCGCTTCGTCCAACAATACCGCCGAACCAAAATATGACATGCTGGTAAGCAGTATGACTTATATCGCCCACAACTCACTTGTGTTCTACTCGTGCATATAACATCAACACATAAAACCTAGGCTCTGATACCACTGTTGGGGAACGTAGTAATTTCAAAAAATTTCCTACGCACACGCAAGATCATGGTGATGCATAGCAACGAGGGAAGAGTGTGATCTACGTACCCTTGTAGACCGACAGCGGAAGCGTTATGACAACGCGGTTGATGTAGTCGTACGTCTTCACGGCCCGACCGATCAAGCACCGAAACTACGGCACCTCCGAGTTCTAGCACACGTTCAGCTCGATGACGATCCCCGGACTCCAATCCAGCAAAGTGTCGGGGAAGAGTTCCATCAGCACGACGGCGTGGTGACGATCTTGATGTACTACCGTCGCAGGGCTTCGCCTAAGCACCGCTACAATATTATCGAGGATTATGGTGGAAGGGGGCACCGCACACGGCTAAGAATATGATCACATGGATCAACTTGTGTGTCTAGGGGTGCCCCCTGCCCCCGTATATAAAGGATCAAGGGGAGGAGGCCGGCCGGCCCCTATGGTGCGCCAAGGAGGAGTCCTCCTCCTAGTAGGAGTAGGACTACTAGGAGGGGGAAAGAAGTGGGGAGGGAGAAGGAAAGGGGGGCGCCGCCCCCTCTCCTAGTCCAATTCGGACCAGGGGGGAGGAGGCGCGCGACCCACCTTTGGCTTCCCCTCTCTCTCTCCACTAAGGCCCATATGGCCCATTACTTCTCCCGGGGGGGTTTCGGTAACCCTCCGGCTCTCCAGTTTTCTCCGAAATCACCCGGAACACTTCCGGTGTCCGAATATAGCCGTCCAATATATCAATCTTTATGTCTCGACCATTTCGAGACTCCTCGTCATGTCCGTGATCACATCCGAGACTCCGAACTAACTTCAGTACATCATAAGTCATAAAACGCGATGCGGATATCCTCGCCCGCATCGGCGCAAAACGCGATGCGGTCCCCCCCAACATATTCTGGAAAGGCTCTTTAAGCCATCTGTAGTATGGGAAGGGGACACCGGTAACAATAGTCCGGACCCGGCCAAAATGCCCGATACCGAATACTCTGACACAATCGGAGGCTCTGCCATCGAAATAACACCTTCAGCCTACGTAATAATGGCCATTATTGCTGGGTAACGTAGTAATTTCAAAAAAATTCCTACACACATGCAAGATCATGGTGATGCATAGCAACGAGAGGGGAGAGTGTTGTCTACGTACCCTCGTAGACCGGCAACGGAAGCATTGACACAACGTAGAGGAAGTAGTCGTACGTCTTCCTGATCCGACCGATCCAAGTACCGAACGTACGACACCTCCGAGTTCTGCACATGTTCAACTCGGCGACGTCCCTCGAGCTCCGATCCAGCCGAGTGTTGAGGGAGAGTTTCGTCAGAACGATGACGTGATGACGGTGATGATGTTCTACCGACGCAGGGCTTCGCCTAAGCACCACTACGATATGACCGAGGTGGAATATGGTTGAAGGGGGCACCGCACACGGCTAAGGAACGATCACGAAGATCAACTTGTGTGTCATGGGGTGTCCCCTTGCCCCCGTATATAAAGGAGGGAGAGGGGGAGGTGCGGCCGGCCCTAGGGGTGCGCCTGGAGGAGTCCTACTCCCGGTTGCCTTGTTGGAGAAGGAAAGGGGAAGGGGAAAGAGGAAAGGGGGCGCCGCCCCCCTTCCTTGTCCTATTCGTACTAGGGGGGAGGGGGCGCGCGGCCTGCCCTGGCCGGCCCTCCTCTTCTCCCTTAGGGCCCATGTAGGCCCATTAACCCCCCTGGGGGGGTGGGGGTTCCGGTAACCCCGAGGTACTCCGGTAAAATCCCGATTTCACCCGGAATGTTTCCAATATCCAAATATAGGCTTCCAATATATCAATCTTTATGTCTCGACCATTTCGAGACTCCTCGTCATGTCCTGATCACACCCGGGACTCCGAACAACCTTCGGTACATCAAAAGACAAAAACCCTAATTACGATCGTCACCGAACTTTAAGCATGCGGACCCTATGGGTTTGAGAACTATGTGGACATGACCGAGACACGTCTCCGGTCAATAACCAATAGCGGAACCTGGATGCTCATATTGGATCCTATGTTTTCTACAAAGATCTTTATCGGTCAGACCGCATAACAACATACGTTGTTCCTTTTGTCATCGGTATGTTACTTGCCCGAGATTCGATCGTCGGTATCTCAATACCTAGTTCAATCTCGTTACCAGCAAGTCTCTTTACTCGTTCTGTAATACATCATCCCGCAACTAACTTATTAGTTGCAATGCTTGCAAGGCTTGAGTGATGTGCATTACCGAGAGGGCCCTGAGATACCTCTCCGACAATCGGAGTGACAAATCCTAATCTCGAAATATGCCAACCCAACAAATACCTTCGGAGACACCTGTAGAGCACCTTTATAATCACCCAGTTATGTTGTGACGTTTGGTAGCACACAAAGTGTTCCTCCGGTAAACGAGAGTTGCATAATCTCATAGTCATAGGAACATGTATAAGTTATGAAGAAAGCAATAGCAACAAGCTAAACGATCAAGTGCTAAGCTAACGGAATGGGTCAAGTCAATCACATCATTCTCCTAATGATGTGATCCCGTTAATCAAATGACAACTCATGTCTATGGTTAGGAAACATAACCATCTTCGATCAACGAGCTAGTCAAGTAGAGGCATACTAGTGACACTCTGTTTGTCTATGTATTCACACATGTATTATGTTTCCGGTTAATACAATTCTAGCATGAATAATAAACATTTATCATGATATATGGAAATAAATAATAACTTTTATTATTGCCTCTAGGGCATATTTCCTTCAATTATTGCCCCGTGGATAGAACCATTCCTGGCCTACCTAACTAGACAGGAACTTCCAGAGGACCAAAATGAGGCACGCTGCATAGTGCGGCGATCCAAGGCCTACAGGGTCCATGAGGGAGAATTGTACAAAAACAGCACTACCGAAGTCCTTCAAAGGTGCATCTCCGAAGAGGAAGGGCGGAATCTTTTGGCAGAAATTTACGTCGGACTCGGCGGTCATCACGCCGCAGCCCGGGCCCTTGTAAGCAAGGCCTTCCGTATAGGATTCTATTGGCTAACGGCCCAGGCAGACCCACAGGACTTGGTCCAACGTTGCGCCGGTTGCCAGCTCTTTGCAAATCAAAGCCACATGCCACCCACCGCCCTCCAAACAATCCCCATTACATGGCCCTTTGCGGTCTGGGGGCTTGACATGGTTGGACCCCTTAAAGGGGGATCCCACAAGAAAAAATACTTACTGGTCATGGTGGATAAATTCACCAAATGGATAGAGGCCAAACCTGTTAAAATAGCCGAATCCGGACCGGTGATAGACTTCATATCCGGGGTTGTACACCGTTATGGCGTCCCCCATAGCATCATCACTGACAATGGCACGAACTTCACGGCCAACGAGGTAAAACTCTGGTGCAGCAAAATGGGCATCAAACTCGATTATGCTTCAGCCTATCACCCACAAACCAATGGTCAAGTCGAGCGAGCAAACGGTCTTATAATGAGCGGCATTAAACCCAGATTAGTGCGTTCCTTAATGGAGTCTAACACGCACTGGGTAGAGGAGCTCGACTCCGTACTCTGGGGGCTGCGGACCATGCCGAATCATAGTACCGGATATACACCCTTCTTTACGGTGTACGACGCAGAGGCAGTCTTGCCCTGTGACATAATTCATGACTCACCTCGAGTGCGCATGTACGAAGAAAGAGAAGCCGAGCTCGATCGGCAGGACAGTCTGGACACCCTGGAGGAGGAGCGCGACGTAGCCAAAGCCCGTTCCGCATTTTATCAGCAATAGGCTCGCAGATACGAAAGCAGAGAAGTACGGGCCAAAACTTATAACATTGGCGAACTAGTTCTATGCCTGCCGGATATGAAAAAGAACAAGCTCGAGCCCAAATGGGAAGGTCCCTTCATTATTGACCAAGTTCCGACCGGTGGAGCGTACCGACTGCGGGATGCATCGACTAGTCGACTCGAGACGAACCCATGGAACACGGCCAGGCTCCGAAGATTCTACGCCTAGCACTGGACTCTATGTTAGTCCCCTCCCTTTGTCCATTTTTTGCATATACATCATCTGTCTTGTTTCTTTCTTTCTTTCTTTTATTATTTCTCTAGACCTTCAAGGGTCACCTTGTGCCTCGCTGGCACATTACAGATGCGCTAGCCGCACTCTTCATACCTAGGGGCTTCTTTCACAGAAGCTTAAATTATTTATCTAGGCCTCATGCTCAACACACGTGTTATACTTCTGCATGTACCTTTTTTCACCATTATATGCATCGATATGACTTAAGTTTTGGCCAAGCTGGGTTGCCTGGCTCTTGTATTTATGCCCTACGTTCTCGTTAATTCGGCTAGGGCATAAGGGGAGCACCTCTGCAATTGTTACTGCCGGGTCAACCGGATGTGTACCTCAGACTGGGTGAAGCCAAAAGCTAGCGTTCTTAAGGGAATATTCGATCGGTGAACAAAAGATGATTTTTATTTATTGTCCATATCTGCCCCTAGATGTTTTTCCTGCGTTTCCTATCGCAGTCCGGACATGCTTACCCAGGGAAAGGAACTGAGGGAGTCCTGGATTAGGGGGTGTCCGGATGGCCGGACTATACCTTCAACCGGGCTCCTGGACTACGAAGATACAAGATTGAAGACTTCGTCCTGTGTCCAGGAGGGACTTTCCTTGGCGTGGAAGGGAAGCTTGGCGATACGGATATGTAGATCTCCTACCATTGTAACTGACTTTGTGTAACCCTAACCCTCTCCGGTGTCTATATAAACCGGAGGGTTTTAGTCCGTAGGAAAACATAGATAACAACAATCATACCATAGGCTAGCTTCTAGGGTTTAGCCTCTCTGATCTCGTGGTAGATCTACTCTTGTACTACCCATATCATCAATATTAATCAAGCAGGACGTAGGGTTTTATCTCCATCGAGAGGGCCCGAACCTGCGTAAAACTTCGTGTTCCTTGCCTCCTGTTACCATCCGGCCTAGACGCATAGTTCGGGACCCCCTACCCGAGATCCGCTGGTTTTGACACCGACATTGGTGCTTTCATTGAGAGTTCCTCTGTGTCGTCGCCGTCAGGCTCGATGGCTCCTACGATTATCAATAGCGATGCAGTCCAGGGTGAGACCTTCCTCCCCGGACATATCTTCGTCTTCGGCGGCTTCGCACTGCGGGCCAATTCACTTGGCCATCTGGAGCAGATCAAAAGCTACGCCCCTGGCCGTCAGGTCAGATTTGGAAGTTTAAACTACACGGCTGACATCCGCGGGGACTTGATCTTCGACGGATTCGAGCCACTGCCGAGCGCGCCGCACTGTCCCGACGAGCATGATCTAGCTCTGCCGCCGAACAGTGCCCTGGAGGCCGCACCCGCATCGGCTTCGACCCTTAATTCGGAGCTAACTGCGCCGATCGAGGATGGGCGGTTGGACGCCGCCTCGGGGGCTGCGATCCCAACGGCGATCAAGCCGAACACCAGCCCCGCACTCCGCGAGACTCGTGATTCCGAGGAGACGGACTCCTCTCCGGACTCTGAACCATTCGCGCCTCCGCCGATCAAATCCGATTGGGCGCCGATCATGGAGTTTACTGCCGCGGACATCTTTCAGCACTCGCCCTTCGGCGATATTATGAAATCACTAAAGTCTCTCTCTTTATCAGGAGAGCCCTGGCCGGACTACGGTCAGCAAGATTGGGATACGGACGATGAAGAAATTCAAAGCCCACCCACCACGCACTTTGTAGCCACTGTTGACGATTTAACCGACAAGCTGAATTTGACTCCGAAGACATCGACGGTATGGACACCGATGAAGGAGACGATGAAGAACCAGCGCCTATTGGGCCCTGGAATGCCACCTCGTCATATGACGTATACATGGTGGACGCACCAAAAGATGACGACGAGGAGCGGAAGGACGCACCGAAAGCTTGTTCCCTCGAAAAGCAGTCAAAGCGGCAACGCAAGCGCCGCCCCAATTCCTGCCTCGACAGAAATAGCGATCACACAGACCCAGCGCTGGAGCAGGGCGAACCGCTGCCGGACAACGGCAATCCGGATAATCAAACCAAACAAACAAATTCTATCAAGGATAATGGTCCGGACGACACAACGCCGGACAGGCACCCGGAGCAGCAGAATGCCCGTAAAAGGCTTGTTGCCACCGCGAGGAGTCTTAAAAAGCAGAAGCAAAGGCTCAAGGCCGCGCAAGACACACTCCAAATCAGATGGAGTAAAATGCTCAACATTGCAGCGAGATACGGCGACAATCGCCCCTCCAAGAGCTACCCAAAGCGGAAGCTGCTACCCGAATTCGATGAGGAGGACTCAGACCCCCCACAACCAAATATCAAAGCAGCCACCTGGTCGGATAGACGACCCCTCTACCAACACAGAGCGGCATACAACGCCGCTCACAATACAACACGCGACCCATGCGAGGGCTCGCACCCAAAGGACGGCGCAACAAGATCCATCTATGGACCACGCAAGCGCGCCCCAGCATACAATGCAACACAACAAACATCCGAACAACGCGGCACACCCAGCTACAGGGGTGCCGCACACCCCATATGTTTCACTGATGAGGTGTTGGACCATGAATTTCCAGAGGGATTCAAGCCCGTAAACATAGAGGCATACGACGGAACAACAGACCCTGGGGTCTGGATTAAGGACTACATCCTTCATATCCATATGGCTCGAGGAGACGATCTCCACGCCATCAAGTACTTAGCCCTCAAGCTCAATGGGCCAGCTCGTCACTGGCTCAAAGGCCTCCCCAAAAGCTCCACTGGAAGTTGGGAAGAGCTCGAAGACGCCTTTCGGGCAAATTTTCAAGGGACTTATGTCCGACCTCCGGATGCGGACGATTTGAGTCATATAACTCAACAGCCCGGAGAGTCAGCTCGAAAGCTTTGGAACAGGTTTCTTACTAAAAAGAACCAAATTGTCGACTGTCTGGATGCCGAAGCCTTGGCAGCTTTCAAGCATAGCATCCGTGACGAATGGCTCGCCAGACACCTCAGCCAAAATAAGCCGAGAACGATGGCCGCATTAACAAACCTCATGACCCGCTTTTGCGCGGGTGAGGACAGCTGGCTAGCCAGATGCAGCACCAGCAACCCTAGTACATCTGAAGTTAGAAATGGAAACGGGAAATCATGGCGCAACAGCAATAACAAACGCCGGAATAAAGAAGACAACACGAAGGGCACGACAGTAAATACCAGATTCAAAAGCTCTCGACCAGGTCAAAAGCCGCCCCCTAAAGGCACCAGGGATGAACTGTCCAGCCTCACCAAAATTCTGGACCAAGTATGTCAGATCCATAGTACCCCTGGTAAACCTGCTAATCATACGCACAGAGAATGTTGGGTCTTCAAGCAGTCCGGCAAGCTCAACGCCGTACACAAGGGGGAGGATACGCCAAATGAAGATGAGGACGAGCCTCCCAAGCAAGACACGGGGGAACAAAAGAAATTTCCACCAGAAGTCAAAACAGTAAACGTGTTACACGTGATCAAGGGAAAAAACAACGCGGCACTCCCACGTAAATATACCCAAGTGCCAGTCACCACGAAGTCCTGCCACTGGTCGTCTCAACCGATCACTTTCGACCATCACGATTACTCAGCAAGTATCCGACACGCAGGTTGGGCTGCCCTGGTATTAGACCCAGTAATTGGTGGATATCACTTCACACGAGTCTTGATGGACGACGGCAGTAGCCTAAACCTAATATATCAGGATACAATCCGCGGGATGGGGTTAGACCCAACACAAATTCGCCATAGCAATACTACCTTTAAAGGAGTAACGCCAGGCCCAGGGGCTCGTTGTACGGGCTCCCTCCTACTACAAGTAATATTCGGCTCCCCCAATAACTTCCGTCGCGAGCATTTAACTTTCCACATCACTCCATTTCAAAGTGGCTATCAAGCACTGCTCGGACGCGAAGCTTTCGCTCGCTTCAATGCAATACCACACTACGCCTCCCTCACACTTAAGATGCCCGGTCCACGTGGCATCATTTCAGAGCATGGAAATATCAAGCGATCCCTGCGCGCCGAAGAGAGTGAGGCTGCCTTGGCAGCCGCACACTAAAGGGGCCCGGACCAGCGAAAGCATCCAGTAGGTCGTCAAGACCTCAGACACAACTAATCAAGTCCGGCGCCGCTACTTATGCCGAATAAATGGTCACACCCCTATTTGTCAATACATGGGGCTCAACATGTGCAGACAAGTGGCAGTTTCTTCTCATCTTGAATTATACATGGTTTCTATAAAAAACTATCTTTTTGCACGACAACTTTTTCACCTAAATTCCTCTCTTTTACAGACGATCATCGTGCTACACCTGTCCAGGATATGACACAACGGAGACACAGGCGCAGACGTGCAGCAGGGACCCGTTCCAAGGATTCTTTTTAGATTAAGACCCTGCGTAAACCTTTTTTACTGTCTCTTGTTGATACATATCCACCGTTGAAGAGGATGCTGACGTCTTGGCATGTGGCCATGCCAGAACAATGCACGTACCTAGACAGAAGGGGCTTCTTACAAAGGCCATTATTTAGGCCCGGTTTATACCACTAAGACCGAATACCTTGGGGAGTGTTCGGCGTCGCGAGTTTGGCCTTATATGCATCAGCTCCGAATCATTGTCTTTGGTCAAATGTTGGGTTTGCCCGGCTCCTGTGTTTTGGTGCCTTACGTTTCGCTTTCCGGCTAAGGTAGCACCGGTAGAACTACTGCGATTGTGCCCTGGTTCTTCCGGACGAGCACCTCAGTAGAGAAAGCCGAAAACTGACTGTCATGATATAGGGTGAGACTGGTCAACCACTCGATGACCTGTTGGAATGTTAGAATTCCTCCGCCTTAACGAAGGGCCGTTTTCCAGCCAGGCATGTACTCACCCCGGGATCGAGAGAGCGCGGAGCCACCAGGGGCTATCTAGTAGCCCCACTGTCAAACTCCTATGGCTAAGTGAAAGTGCTAAAGCATTATAGTCCGGTTGCCTTGCTCGCTCCGCTATCACCTCCTTCATAGGACCAAGACGTTGGGTTAAGTGTGAACGCGTGTTTTTGCAAGCACCTCCACATTGTATGCGTGGGGGTTGAAGCCGACGACTGCAATCTTTCAGGTTATACACATGTATACATAAACGGCTGCCCAGGAGGCATCATACTACTTGCAGGCAAAAGTATAAAAATAGCCTTATAAAAATCTATAAAAGCATGTCGCTTATAATGAGATTACATATCACTCAAACATAATATTTTTTGAGCACTGGGTCTCTATCAAATGAGCACCCTCAAGAACTTCTTCAAAGTAGTGCTCAGCAGCCCTTCGACCTATGGCCGAATCCCGCGCTGCAACAGTGGTAGCATCCATCTCCGCCCAATATGCTTTAACACGGGCAAAGGCCATTCGTGCGCCCTCTATGCACGCCGACCTCTTCATCACATTAATGCACGGCACCACGTCAAGGAACTGCTGCACCAAGCTGAAATAGCTATTCGGTTTTGACCTTTCCGGCCATAGTTGATCCACAACAGACCTCATGGAGAGTCTGGGCAACCTATTTAGTTCGGCCCATTCGGCTAATTGGTCAGTCAATGAAAGCGGACGCTCGGGAGAATGGAATTGTCTCCAAAACAGCTGGTCTACTTCATGGTCCCTCTAACCCTGGAAGTACTTGGCCGCATCGGCAGCGCTCGCTGCCAAATCCATATACACATCCTCCGAACTCCATAGCCGATCCAGAGGGGCATACCGTGGATCTCCGAACTTCCTCCACAACATAAAGGATTTCCCAGCTACAATATCCCCGGCTTCCCGCAGCTCCTCCTTCTTTGCCCTCATAGCAGAGCGGAGGTCTTTTCTCGTCGCAGCAGCCTTCTCAAGGTCCGATGCCTTCGCTTGGTTTTCCTTTTCAAGAACCCGGCAACGGTCGGCGGCGGCTTTTAATTCTATGGCCATCTTGGCCATCTTATCTCGGCTCTCGCCATGCGCGGCCTTCTCGGCTTGCAACTCTTCGGCCGCCTTCAAAGTAGCCACACTACCCAACCTCGCTTGTTCCTTGGCTCGGGCAAGTTCTGCCCGCAAGGCTTCAACAGTGGCAGCTCCATCTGCAGTCACAACATATTAATGATACTGGCATCATGCTGCTCTTCCTATGTGGTGTTTACCAGATAATTACACTTACCTTGTGACTCGTCAAGCCTTTTGTTAACAAGCTCGATGTCGGCGTCCGCCGCATCCAACTGCCATCCTAAATGGGCAAACTCGCTAGTCCGGCTAGCCACCGGAGCTTCCATCACCTGCACATAGAGGCAGTATGTTTATTTCCTGGGAATATGATCCTCTGTTCGTCGTCGTTTCCGACGACAACCAGAGTCTCAGGGCCTACTATCTACACAGGGCACACCTAGCATGTGCAGGACTATCAAACATTATTTTACGTACCTCAAAGCTTGTCAGTAGACTCATAAAAGCTTCATGCAATCCGCTTTCGGCGGACGCGATTCTCTCCACCACCGTATTCATCAGCATAGGGTGTTCATCTGAGATGGCCGCTCACCCCACCAACTCCCTCAGAACATCCGATCGCACACTAGACGGTGATAGACTCTTTTGTCAGCTCTCTTCGGGATCCAGACATTGGGAGCTCCGGGGGTCAATGGGATTATCTTCTGGCCTCACCGGATTGGTAGAGGCCCTCCGTGATCACACTTCGGGGTCGCCCGCTTCCGGAGCGGAGGAGTCCGGAGGAGGCGTTTCGCTCTCCATCATCTCTAGAAGAAGATCCCCCGAAGACGAGCTCATTTGAGAGGGCCAAAGGCCCGAACTGCAAAAGATATATGCGGTGGTTATTTCCTCAGAAGAAAAGATGGCATACCTGTGCTATTACAGTATTTCGGGTCACTTACGACTCGCTGGAGAATTGATTCCCCCGTGGACTTTGTGCGGAAAAAGCACCCCCCAAGGTAGGACCCTCTGTGGGAGACTTTTTCTCCCGTTTGGAAGCTTCGGCTTCCGAACCCCCGGGCGCAGTCCTTTTCCTCCTCCGGTCGTCTTCCTTCATGGAGAGATCGCTCCCTCGGTTAGAATGGGCAGCGTTGGGGGCCCGCGTCCACCCGTATTATCCTCCCCGGTATCTTCCTTCAAGGGCTCCGGGCAGGTGCGACCTGGAGCATCTTTTCCAGTACCGGATTTTCCAAACCCTCAGGGAGGGGGGCCGAACACCGAATCAATTTCGCCTTTGTTAGCCAGTCCTGGTCAAAAAGCAAACTCTCAGAGATAACTTCGTAACAAATGAGAGATAGTATATTCGACCGGAAGATTCCTTACCTGTTCGGCGGCGTGGTTACTGCTCAGGCCCACGTCCTCGGTTATTTCCGGACACTCTACCTGAGGTCCGAAGAATGACTTGTACATCTCCTCGTGCGTCAGGCCGAGGAAATTTTGAATGACATGCGGTCCCTTGGGATTGAACTCCCACAAGCGAAGGGGCCGGCGTTTGCAAGGCTGGACTTGACGGACCAGCATAACTTGTATTACCGCAACCAAACTGAAATCTCCATTAAAGAGATCTCGAATGCGGCTTTGCAGTATAGGCACGTCCTTGGCTGGACCCCAGCTCAGTCCTCTGCTAATCCATGACATCAGTTGTGGTGGAGGGCCCAAGCGGAAAACGGGGGCGGCCGCCCACTTGGCACTTCTAGGAGCCGTGATGTAGAACCACTCCTATTGCCACAATTCAGACACCTCTGGAATGGAACCTTTGGGCCATGAAGCTCCCGTCATCTTGCGTATTGAGGCACCTCCACACGCCGCATGTTGCCCCTCGATCATCTTCGACTTTACTTCAAAGGTCTTGAGCCATAGGCCAAAGTGAGGGGTAACCTGGAGGAAGGCCTCGCACACGACAATAAATGTCATGATATGAAGAAAGGAGTCTGGAGTTAGGTCATGGAAATCTAGCCCGTAGTAAAACATCAAGCCCCTGAGGAAAGGATCCAGAGCAAGGCCTAGACCTCGGAGGAAGTGGGAGGCGAACACGACGCTCTCGTTGGGTTCGGGGGAGGGGACGGCCTGTCCCCGGGGAGGCAGCCGATGCAAAATCTTGGCGGTCAGATATCTGGCCTCCCTCAACTTTTTGATGTCTTATTCCGTGACGGAGGAAGGCACCCATCGGCCTTGAAGGCTAGATCCGGACATGACTGAAGGTTCGGAGCACCTGACCTGAACTTTGGGCGTTTGAGCTTGAGGCGGGGGAAGGATTCGATTGAGCACGGGAGGGAAAAATAAAAGCCTTGTCCCTTTATAAAGAGGGTGAATATCAAGCGTCCTCTCCGTGTCCTTTGGACTTGCCTATAATCTAGGATTCCTAGAAGCGGTTGGGTTACCCACGCCCGTATTGATGAGAATCCCAGAATAAGGGGACACGATCTCTGCTTTAACAAGACGTGCTATACCTTCAGCCGGACTCCTGGACTACGAAGATACAAGATTAAAGACTTCGTCCTGTGTCCGGGAGGGACTTTCCTTGGCGTGGAAGGCAAGCTTGGCGATACGGATATGTAGATCTCCTACCATTGTAACCGACTTTGTGTAACCCTAACCCTCTCCGGTGTCTATATAAACCGGAGGGTTTTAGTCCGTAGGACAACATAGATAACAACAATCATACCATAGGCTAGCTTCTAGGGTTTAGCCTCTCTGATCTCATGCTAGATCTACTCTTGTACTACCCATATCATCAATATTAATCAAGCAAGACGTAGGGTTTTACCTCCATCGAGAGGGCCCGAACCTGGGTAAAACTTTGTGTTCCTTGCCTCCTGTTACCATCCGGCCTAGACGCACAGTTCGGGACCCCCTACCCAAGATCCGCCGGTTTTGACACCGACAGGAACCCTTAACGGAACTATTCTCCCTGGAAGGTGTTTCTTACTACCCATGTAATATAACATAACTAGTTGGGCACTTGTCTAATAAAGCACTAATGACCCCTACGCCTGGTCTCCATGCATACCCCGGTTCTTATATAACTGAGCGGGTATTCGGATACACTCCGGACTATTGGCCCGGAGGTTAAAGGGAAATGATCCGCAATGACAAATGATCTACAATCCGGCTAGAAGGCACTATACATGTCACTTTAATTACATAGTCATGCAGACTGACTAAATTCCTCCTCTATACCATCCAACAGGCGGTCTAGCTTACAATCCTGTTGAGAATACTTTGCGGCTAATTCTACTTGCCCATAAACTAAGCTAACGGGGATCTCTTTTCCGTCGGGCCCCACAGGTCCGACCTCGGCCATGTGATTTGGGTCCGCCTTGGTATACCGCGTCTTCACCATGGCCCAGGCTTCTCTGGCACCTTGTCGGCAGGTTGATATCTTCCATAATCGGAAGCGCTGCCGTGCTCCCTTGAGCTTCTCCGCAAGCTCTGCAATGCCCTCTGGCAGGGAGACGGACGGCCATAAGGACTGGGCAACACCCTGCATCACCTGCCGAACTTGTTCGTGCAGATGTGACAGCTCGGACAGAAGATCACCCACAGACCCGGGCATCTCCTCCGCAGGACGACCCGTCAGCATACCTACAGACATAACGCTGTTAGTCGGCTTCTTCGCCGAACTCCTTTAAAAGGATTCGTTCAAGCACTTACTGAAAATGCCACGCCGAAGCCGCTTATTCTCCTTCTCGGAGTCTGCAAGCTGGCCCCGAGTGTCTTTTAGGTCCACGCTCAGCTTAATATTGGCATCTTGGAGATTGTTTTTCTCCTGCCTAACCTCAGTCAGCACGCGTTTGCCAGCCTCTAGCTGTCGCATAACATGCTGGTCCTCTGGATTCATCTGCAACATCTGTTGTTAGATCTGCAGCCATGCCGCACGTTATATGGTAAACCATCATTTTTTAAAGTAAATGTTACCAGCAGGTGACTTTCTCGGTTCCTGCAATGCGGCCACAGCAGCCCGCAGTTGGGTCTTGCATTCCTCCAGCTCCTGTGACAGCCTAGTATTCTTCTCTGTAAGAACCTGCATAATAAAGATGATCCTTAAATCAGTTCTGCTAACTGTTTCAAGTCTCATGGGCTACTGATACATATAAATCACCAGATTTACTCACCCGTACGTCCTTTACATACTGATCTGTGGCTCTGGCTAGACCATCTTGAGCAGCACGGAGGTAGGCCTCTCCAGAATTGAAGGCATCAAACGCCTCTGGTGAGAAACAAGCGTCACGGAGTACGGCCCGGCGGCGCCTATGATTCATGGCGCTTTCCACTTCTGAGTTTGTAGCGGATAATCTATCCACATCCTTTGTAGGGGGATTATCTAGCGCCTGCCCCATATCGGCTTCTGCCTCCATGTCCGGTCATGGCGCCTGATTGGTGGAAGCATGATTGGCAACATCGCCGGACATATTCCAGCGAGCGTTTTTTCTGTTAAAGAAACACGGGCGTCATTACATTTCGAGAAAGACGACAACCACGGAGCGGGGTTTGTTATACCTTTGTGCCGGCGTCTCCGTCCTGACCGCCTTCCTTTTTGGCCTACCCGACCTCAGTGCCTCCTGTTGGCGCGTTGCTGCGGGTTCGGCAGGGCGTCCCGAATGCCTTCCCAATAAAAATGCCATGTGTATATGGTGGGTGAAGTGCATAAAAGGGGATCCTAGTTTTGGAGTTGGGATTTTTGGTTTTCTTACTTGCGATGCAGGGAGCAGCTCGGGATAGTCGGCCGTAATGGCCACCATGGCATTGTCCCAGCTTAACTGATAGAACTGCCGGTCTATCAGCTCCACGAATATGACTGAATCTTCTTCAAGTCCGGAGTCGAGGGCCCGGTCAGGGTCCTCTGGTTGTGGAGAAGGGCTGCTGACCTCCTATATGGCTTTTCGCAGTTCCTGCAGCAAAGTGGCAAGGTGAATACTTACAACAAAGAATGCGGGAAAAATGGGAGTAGGGAGATATAACTTACCCATCTTGGAGGATTGTACATGGAGAATCCATCCCATGGCTTGATGCGGGTGAACTCCTCTTCCTCACCCTTAAACAGTTCGGACAGAATTTTCGCTAGAGCGGCAGCATTGTCTGGACCCTTACGCCTGCAGCGGGTGGCGTCATCCGCCCCGTTATAACACCACAAGGGGTGCCCACGATATTGAAGTGGCTACACTCCCCATATTATGCAAATTGACATAACTTCGATTAATGTCAGTCTGCATCGAGAAAGTGCTTTAATCCGATTCATCAGATAGAGGACTTCTCCATTGTCTTCTGTCTGGGGGCTCTGTGGGCGCCAACTTCGGCGTTTCTTCAGAGGAGCAGCGTTGAACTCAGGAAGACCCCGCCGAACAGGGTCCGGAAGGGGGACGTCCTCCATATAAAACCATTCTGAAGGCCAGTCTTCGGATGACTTCTTTGGGGTACCGGACAGGTATCCGGTATCGGCGATGCGCCATATTTCGGCTCCACCCACTTGATAAAGTGACCCCCTTTGTGTGCGAGGGACGAGGCAAAATAGCCTTTTCCACAGCTCGAAGTGAGCCTTGTAGCCTAGAAACAACTCGCAGAGAGCAACATAGCTGGCGATGTGTAGAAGGGAGGCAGGGGTGAAATTGTGTCATTGGAGGCCGTAGAACTCCAGGAGCCCGCGGAGGAACGGAAGAATTGGAAATCCGAGTCCCCTTAGTAAATAAGGAACAAGGCAGACCCGTTCCCCCATAGAGGGACAGGGAAAGCTCTCCGCTTGCTCCCCGCCATTATAGGTGGCGAGCCCGGCTCGAACGGGCACCATGTACGCCGGAGGGAGAAATCCCTTAGTCTGCAGTTCGACTAAACGACTGTGTGGGAGTGAACACCTCTCCCAATCACCGGGCTTAGGGCTTCGGGGGCGGAAGGAGGAGCTGCGGAGGTTGGCCATGCTGGAATGGATCTTTCCGGAACGCGCTCTGATGGACTCTCGCTGGGGGAGGATGGTATGGATTGATACGCCCATTTTGCATCATGCTTTTATATTGATATTTATTGCATTATGGACTGTTATTTCACTTTATGTCACAATACTTATGGCTATTCTCTCTTATTTTACAAGGTTTACATAAAGAGGGAGAATGCCGGCAGCTGGAATTCTGGGCTGAAAAAGGAGCAAATATTAGAGGCCTATTCCGCACAACTCCAAAAGTCCTGAAACTTCACGGGTCATCTTAAAAGAAATAAACAAAAATCCTCGCCAAAGATGAAGGCCAGGGGGGCCCACACCCTTCTCATGAGGGTGGGGGCGCCCCCCTAGGGCGCGCTCCCTATCTCATGGGCCCCCTGGTGGCTCTCCGACGTCCATCTTGTCCTATATGAAGTCTTTCGATGAGAAAAAAATCATAAGCAACCTTTTGGGACGAGACTCCGCCGCCACGAAGCGGAACCGAGGCGGAACCAATCTAGAGCTCCGGCAGAGTTGTTCTGCCGGGGAAACTTCCCTCCGGGAGGGGGAAATCATCACCATCGTCATCTCCAACGCTCCTCTCATCGGGAGAGGGCAATCTCCATCAACATCTTCATCAGCACCATCTCATCTTGAAACCCTAGTTCATCTCTTGTATCCAATTCTTGTCTCAAAGTCCGGGATTGGTGCTAGTAGATTGCTAGTAGTGTTGATTACTCCTTGTAGTTGATGCTAGTTGGTTTATTTGGTGGAAGATCATATGTTCAAATCCTTTATGCATATTATTAACCCTTTGATTATGAACATGAATATGCTTTGTGAGTAATTACGTTTGTTCCTGAGGACAAGGTAGAAGTCTTGCTATTAGTAGTCATGTGAATTTGGTATTCGTTTGATATTTTGATAAGACACTACTGGAATCAGCTCATTTGCCATCTGCCAGCTCTTTGCCGTCAGCTAGCGGACGGCAAAGAAGCTCTTTGCCATCAGCTACCCAAAAGCAGACGGCAAAGAAATGGCAGACGACAAAGAAGCTCGTTGCCGTCCGCGAGCTCTTTGCCATTTGCCAGCAGACGGCAAAGATTCTTTGCCGTCCGCTGGCCGACGTTAAAGAGAGAGGTGGCCCCCACCCCCCGCCCGTTTGGAAAAAAACTTAACGGCCCACCTCTTTGCCGTCTGCCAGCAGACGGCAAAGAGGCAAAAGGGCGGACGGCAAAGAGAGGCGGACGGCAAAGAGGACACTACCTAACGGCCCGTACGCCCCGCCAGTTATTCTCTGTTCTCTCCTCGCCGACACGCCCCGCCACCACTTCCCACCCCACCGCCGCCGCCGCCGCCCCACCACTCGCCGCCGCCCCACCGGCCCCCCGCCCCGTCGCCACTGCCGCCCGGCGCCGTCGCCCCACCACTCGTCGCCCCCGCCGTCCCGTCGCCCCACCGCCCCGGCCCCCCGCCGCCCAACCGCCCCGTCGCCCCCCCCCCCCCGCCATGGCCCCCCGCCGCCCCAGGCCGCCCCCACGCCCCGGCCAGCTCCTCCACCGGGGGCCTCCTCCACCGCCCCGCCCCCTCCTCCACCGGCCCTGCCCCCCTCCTCCACCGGCCCTGCCCGAGGTGAGCCCCCCTCCTTTTTTTCTGTTTTTTTTTCTGTTTTTTTCCTTTTTAGTTTTAGTTTAGATATAGTTTTAGTTCTAGTTTTAGGTTTAGTTTTAGTTTAGTTTTAGGTTTAGATTTAGTTTTTTCCTTTTTTCTGTTTTATTAGTTTTAGGTTTATGTTTAGTTTAGATTTAGTTTTAGTTTTAGTTTTAGGTTTAGTTTTAGGTTTTGTTTAGTTTGAGGAAGAAGAAGAAGAGAAAAAGAGGAGAGGAGGAGAAGAAGAAGAAGAAGAGGAAAAAGGAAAGGAAGAAGAAGAGGAGGAGGAGGAGAAGAAAAAAGAAGAAGAGGAAGAAGAAGAAGAAAAAAGAGGAGAGGAGGAGAAGAAGAAGAGGAAAAAGGAAAGGAGGAAGAAGAAGAAGAAGAAGAAGAAGAAGAAGGAAAAAAGGAAGAAAAGGAAGAATAGGAAGAAGAAGAAAAGGAAAAAAGAGGGAAAAAACCCGACCCGACACGGCACCCCGACCCCGACCCGGCACCCCGACACGACACCCCGACCCCTAGACCCCGACCCCGACACCCCGACCAGGCACCCCGACACGACACCCCGACCCCTAGACCCCGACCCTGACACCCCGACCCCGACCTCGACCCCAACACCCCGACCCCGACCCCGACACCCCGACCCCGACCCCGACCCCGACACCCCGACCCCGACCCGGCACCCTGACCCGACAGCCCGACCCCGACACCGACACGGCACCCCGACCCCGACCCGACACCCCGACCCCCAGACCCCGACCCCGACACCGACACGACACCCCAACACCGACACCCTGACACCACACCCACCCTTACCCCGACACCGACACGGCACCCCGACCCCGACTCGGCACCCCGACCAGACACCCCTACCCCGAGACCCCGACCCCGAGACCCCGACCCCGACCTGACACCCAACCCGACACCCCGACCCCGAGACCCCGACCCCGGGCCTGACCCGACACCCCGACCCCGACACCGACACGGCACCCCGACCCCGACCCGGCACCTCGACCCGACACCCCGACCCCGAGACCCCGACCCCTACCTCGACACCCCGACCCCGGGCCTGACCCGACACCCCGACCCCGACCCCGACACCCCGACCCGCCGAGCCTGACCCGACACCCCTACCCCGAGACCCCGACCCCGAGACCCCGACCCCGACCTGACACCCAACCCGACACCCCGACCCCGAGACCCCGACCCCGGGCCTGACCCGACACCCCGACCCCGACACCGACACGGCACCCCGACCCCGACCCGGCACCTCGACCCGACACCCCGACCCCGAGACCCCGACCCCTACCTCGACACCCCGACCCCGGGCCTGACCCGACACCCTGACCCCGACACCACACCCCGACCCCGAAACAACACCCCGACACCGACACGGCACTACCCCGACATCGACACGACACCCCGACCCCCCGACCCCGAAACAGCACCCTGACCCCGACACGGCACCCCGACACCGACAGGACACCCCGACCACCGACACCTCCCGAAAAGGTGTTCTTTGGCCTTCCAGAGGCCGACGGGGTCATATATTTATGAATTATTAGTTAGGTCATATATTTTTCGATTTTGTTATGAAAAACATCATATATAATTGTGTTGATCGTGTAGTTTTAAATGTGCAGTTGTTTCATCGCTGCGAGGTTTGGTGTTCGATGACCTCGCCGTGCGTTTGACGAGCTCTGCCCCTTCGTTCGTGGGTGAGCACAAATGACAAGTCCTCCCCCCCCCATTAATTATTTGATCTATTCCGATGAAACTTGATAGCTAGCTATATATGTGTCTTGAATCATCAGTATGCGTAACCAATATGTGTCTCCCGTTCGAAAGCGTCATAGTTATAAATATGCATGCATTTGCATATTTATAACCTTGATTCTTTCGAATTGTCCAACGCTATCCATGGACAGCCTGAGTATGTGTAGATTGGGTTCGTTTTCCCATATGCTTTGCTCCGGATCCGACGCATATATTTCGTCAGTGCCTCCCCTGTTGTTCTCCGGGTACACATCCTCTCTGTTTATTGCAGAGACGTGTATCAGGAGAACAGCGGGGAGGTGCTGCCGAAATTTTGCGTCGGATCCGGAGCATAGCATGGAAAAATGAACCCAATCTACACATACACGGGTGGGATTAGGACCTATCATTACCTATTAGAGTGTAGGTTGCATGGACGTAATAAAATTGACAAAGTAGATCAACTAATGAATATATACATGGTGAATTACATATATAATTGTTGTGTGTCCAGTAGCTCTGAAAGTCAAGATGAGTGACCGTGCTTGGATGTATACCGGTCACACTGGTCAGAACAAATGGAGCGCTGAATGGTTCACAAAAACTAAGGGGTTTGTGCAAGCCGCATTTGCAAATGGCCAAAAGAAAACCTGGTGCCCCTGTTTCTGGTGCGGCAATTGGGAAAAGAAGACAGAGGCTGAAATGGGCAAACACCTGCAGAAGAGTGGTTTTACGCCCGATTATACGGTGTGGACATTTCATGGTGAGTCTGCCCAACGTGACCGAGCTGAGGTATCGTCGTCGCACCGACGAGCATGGTACCGGGATGGAAAACATGGTGCAAGGCTATGATGATGCTCGGGATTCGGACGAGGAGATGGAGGAATCTGCAAAGGCCTTCAATGAAATGTTGGAGTCACTGAGCACACTGAGCTTTGTCAGTTGGATGCCATCTCACAAGTAATGGCTCTGAAGGCTCAGTTCAACTTGGGCAGTGAATGCTCTAAAACGATCTGTACTTAGCTTACTTATGTCAAAAATTGCATAATTAGCTTAGTTAGCTCATAGACGATCCATTTTACCTAAGTTAGCTCTAAAATGACCCATTTTACCTAGGTTAGCTTATAAATGATCCAGTTCATCCAAGTTAGCTCCAAAATTACCCATTTTACCTAGATTAGCTCCTAAATGATCCATTTTACCTACGTTAGCTTTAAAATGACCCATTTCACCTAGGTTAACTCCAAAATGACCCATCTTACCTAGGTTATCTCATAAACGATCCATTTCAACTAATTTAGCTCATAAACGATCCATTTCACCAAGTTAGCTAAAAACAATCCATTTCACCTAAATTAGCTCTTAAATGATCCATTTCACCTAAGTTAGCTCAAAAAGATCCATTTCAACTAAATTAGCTCATAAATGATCCATTTCACCTAAGTTAGCTCAAAAACGATCCATTTCAACTAAGTTAGCTCATAAATGATCCATTTCAACTAAGTTAGCTAAAAAAACGATCCATTTCACCTTAGTTACCTCAAAAACGATCCATTTGACCTTAGTTAGCTCATAAACGACCCATTTCAACTAAGTTAGCTCATAAATGATCCATTTCACCTTAGCTAGCTCATAAACGACCCATTTCAACTTAGTTAGCTCATATATGATCCATTTCACGTAAGTTAGCTCATAAATGACATACTCTTCTTGTTCTAGTCTTCTTCTTGTTCTACTCTTCTTGTTCTAGTCTTCTTCTTGTTCTACTCTTCTTCTTGTTCTACTCTTCTTGTTCTAACTTTCTTATTTTTCATTTTGCAGATTTCATTCACTTGACGAAAGCTTGCATAGATGGAGTGCTCCTTATCCCTTTCTCTGTTTCTTTTGTATCGTTGAACTATGCATGTATCGTTGGATGAAACTATTGTAATATATATGGTTGGATGCCTCTATGTTGAACTTGTTATGTATGATGGAACTATGCATGTAATATATATGGTTGGATGATGAAGTTATGTGTTGGATATCTTATATGTTTTCTCTGTAATGGCCTTTTGAAATATATCTATATATGTCATATATATTTGTGATGAAAATTGTTGGATTTAATAAAAAACAGATAAAAGAGCCAATATGCAGGCTCTTTGCCGTCTGCCACCGATGGCAACGGGCTCTTTGCCGTCTGCCGCGGACGGCAAAGAAGACACGTGGCATCCAGCTGTGCTTCCTGGGAGCTGACCCATTTGGTCAGTTTGCCTACAGTGGCAGACGGCAAAGACTTTGCCATTAGTGGCAGACGGCAAAGAACCTGCCATGTAGTGACGTGTAGATGACATCATACGGCGGACGACAAAGACACTAGAAATTTTGCCGTCAGCGGCGGACGGCAAAGGCCTGCCGTTAGCCACTTAACGGACTGACAACACAATTATTGCCGTCTGCTCTCTTTGCCGTCCGCCGCAGACGGCAAAGGGCCTTTGCCGTCAGCCGCCAGGAAGCAGACGGCAAAGTAGCTGTTTACCGTAGCCTACTTTGCCGGAGCCTTTTGCCGTCCGTGGCTGACGGCAAAGGCCTTTGCCGTCCGCCGTTCATGCCTTTGCCGTCCGCCGTGGCAGACGGCAAAATAGCTGATTCCTGTAGTGAGATGTATGTTGTCTAGCCTCTAGTGGTGTTATGTGAACGTCGACTACATAACACTTCACCATTATTTTGGCCTAGAGGACGGCATTGGGAAGTAATAAGTAGATGATGGGTTGCTAGAGTGATAGAAGCTTCAACCCTAGTTTATGCGTTGCTTCGTAAGGGGCTGATTTGGATCCATATGTTTCATGCTATGGTTAGGTTTACCTTAATACTTTTGTTGTAGTTGAGGATGCTTGCAATAGAGGTTAGTCATAAGTGGGATGCTTGTTCAAGTAAGAACAACACCTAAGCACCGGTCCACCCACATATGAACGTGATGAAAACTAGCTTGACAATATTCCCATGTGTCCTCGGGAGCACTTTTCCTATTATAAGAGTTTGTTCCGGCTTGTGCTGTGCTACAAAAAGGATTGGGCCACCTTGCTGCACCTTATTTACTTTTGTTACTTGTTGCTCGTTACAATTTACCTTATTACAAAAC
The DNA here is from genome assembly GCF_056163025.1 of Triticum urartu. Classification (NCBI taxonomy): domain Eukaryota; kingdom Viridiplantae; phylum Streptophyta; class Magnoliopsida; order Poales; family Poaceae; genus Triticum; species Triticum urartu. The sequence continues at coordinate 728,052,381 of NC_141875.1, read as the reverse complement.
TATCTGTTACCACTTATTTCAGTACTTGCAGAGAATACCTTGCTGAAAACCGCTTATCATTTCCTTCTGCTCCTCGTTGGGTTCGACACTCTTACTTATCGAAAGGACTACGATAGATCCCCTATACTTGTGGGTCATCAAGACTCTTTTCTGGCGCTGTTGCCGGGGAGTGTAGCGCCCTTTGGTAGGTGGAATTTGGTAAGGAAAAATTTATATAGTGTGCTGAAATTTACTGTCACTTGTTACTATGGAAAGTAATTCTCTGAGGGGCTTGTTCGGGGTATCTTCACCCCGTCCAGTAGAGCAAAGAGTTGCTCCTCAACCTACTGGACCTATTGAAAATGAAACTCATTTTATATTTCCTTCGGGTATAATGGAAAAACTGCTCGCTAATCCTTTTACAGGAGATGGAACAAAGCATCCTGATGAGCACTTATTATATGTGGATGAAGTTTGTGGATTATTTAAGCTTGCAGGTGTATCCGATGCTGCTGCTAAGAAGAAGGTCTTCCCTTTATCTTTGAAGGAAGACGCATTGATATGGTATAGGCTATGTGATACGAGATCGTGGGACTATAAAAGATTGAAATTGGAATTTCATCAAAAGTATTACCCTATGCATCTTGTTCATCGTGATCGCAATTATATATATAATTTCTGGCCTGGCGAAGGAGAAAGCATCACTCAAGCTTGGGGGAGGCTTAAATCAATGTTATATTCATGCCCCAATCATGAGCTCCCGAGAGAAATAATTATGCAAAGTTTTTATGCTCGGCTTTCTCATAATAATCAAACCATGCTTGATACTTCTTGTGCTGGCTCTTTTATGATGAAGACTATTGAATTCAGATGGAACTTATTGGATAGAATTAAACGCAACTCTGAAGATTGGGACCTCGACGAAGGTAAGGAGTCAGGTATGACACCTAAGTTTCATTGTGTTAAATCTTTTATGGATACCGATATTTTCCGTAAGTTTAGCACTAAATATGGACTTGATTCTGAGATAGTAGCTTCTTTCTGTGAATCTTTTGCTACTTATGTTGATCTCCCTAAGGAGAAGTGGTTTAAATATCATCCTCCCATAGAAGTAAAAGTAGCTGCACCTATTAAAGTTGAAGAAAAGACTGTCACTTATAATGATCCTATTGTTCCTACTTCTTATATTGAGAAACCACCTTTCCCTGTTAGAATAAAGGATCATGCCAAAGCTTCAACTATTGTTCGTAAAAGCAATATTAGAACTTATAAACCTCCTGAGCAAGTTAAAGTAGGACCTAATATTGCTATTGTTAAAGATCTCTTGTCTGATCATATTGATGGGCATGTTATTTAGTTTGAAGGTGAAACTGCTAGAATTGCTAAACCGTGTGATAAGGATAAACATAGACCGGTGGTAGGCATGCCTGTTATTTCTGTTAAAATAGGAGATCATTGTTATCATGGCTTATGTGATATGGGTGCTAGTGCTAGTGTTATACCTCATGACTTATACAAAGAAATTAAGAATGAAATTGCACCTGTTGAGTTAGAAGATATTGATGTTACTATTAAACTTGCTAATTGAGATACTATTGCACCAATTGGAATTGTTAGAGATGTTGAAGTCTTGTGTGGGAAAACTAAATATCCTCCTGATTTGCTTGTTCTTACTTCTCCACAAGATAGCTTTTATCCCATTATATTTGGTAGACCCTTCTTAAATATTGTCAATGCTACCATAGACTGCACTAAGAATATTGTTACTGTTGGTTTGGATGATATGGTTCATGAGTTTAATTTCTCTAAATTTAGTAAACAACATCGTGGGGAAGAATTACCTAGTAAGGATGAAATTATTGGTCTTGCTTCTATTGTCGTACCTCCTAGTGATCCTTTAGAACACTATTTGCTAGACCATGAAAATGATATGTTCATGAATGAAAGAAGGGAAATAGATGAAGTATTCTTTAAACAGGAACCTATTCTGCAACACAACTTGCCTGTTGAAATTTTAGGAGATCCTCCTCCACCCAAGGGTGATCCTGTGTTTGAGCTTAAACCGTTGCCTGATAATCTTAAATATGCTTATCTTGATGAAAAGAAGATATATCCTATTATTATTAGTGTTAACCTTTCAGAGCATGAAGAAGAAAGATTATTGAAAACTCTAAAGAAGCATCGTGCTGCTATTGGATATACTCTTGATGATCTTAAGGGCATTAGTCCCACTCTATGTCAACATAAAATAAATTTGGATGCAGATGCCAAACCAGTTCGTGATCCTCAACGACGTCTAAATCCTAAAATGAAAGAAGTGGTAAGAAAAGAAATATTTAAGCTTCTGGAGGCAGGTATAATTTATCCCGTTGCTCATAGTGAGTGGGTAAGTCCTGTCCATTGTGTCCCTAATAAGGGAGGTATTACTATTGTTCCTAATGATAAAGATGAATTGATTCCACAAAGAATTATCACATGCTATAGGATGGTAATTGATTTCCGCAAATTAAATAAAGCTACTAAGAAAGATCATTACCCCTTACCTTTTATTGATCAAATGCTAGAAAGATTATGCAAACATAAACATTATTGCTTTCTAGATGGTTATTCTGGTTTCTCTCAAATACCTGTGTCGGTTAGAGATCAATCAAAGACTACTTTTACATGCCCTTTTGGTACTTTTGCTTATAGACGTATGCCTTTTGGTTTATGTAATGCACCTGCTACCTTTCAAAGATGCATGATGGCTATATTCTCTGACTTTTGTGAAAAGATTTGTGAGGTTTTCATGGACGACTTTTCGGTCTATGGTTCTTCTTTTGACGATTGCTTGAGCAATCTTGATCGAGTTTTGCAGAGATGTGAAGAAACTAATCTTTTCTTGAATTGGGAAAAGTGCCACTTTATGGTTAATGAAGGTATTGTCTTGGGGCACAAAGTTTCTGAAAGAGGTATTGAAGTTGATAAAGCCAAGGTTGATGCTATTGAAAAGATGCCATGTCCCAAGGACGTCAAAGGTATAAGAAGTTTCCTTGGTCACGCTGGATTTTATAGGAGGTTCATTAAGGACTTCTCAAAAATTTCTCAGCCTCTAACTAATTTATTGCAAAAAGATATACCATTTGTCTTTGATGATGATTGTGTAGAAGCATTTGAAATACTTAAGAAAGCATTAGTCTCTGCACCTGTTGTTCAGCCACCTGATTGGAATTTACCCTTTGAAATTATGTGCGATGCTAGTGATTATGTTGTAGGTGCTGTTCTAGGGAAAAGAGTTGATAAGAAATTAAATGTTATTCATTATGCTAGTAAGACTCTAGACAATGCTCAAAGAAATTATACTACTACTGAAAAAGAGTTTTTAGCAGTTGTATTTTCTTGTGATAAGTTCAGACCTTATATTGTTGATTCTAAAGTAACTATTCACACTGATCATGCTGCTATTAAATACCTTATGGAAAAGAAAGATGCTAAACCTAGACTTATTAGATGGATTCTCTTGCTACAAGAATTTGATTTGCATATTGTTGATAGAAAGGGAGCTAAGAACCCCGTTGCAGACAACTTATCTAGGTTAGAAAATATTCTTGATGACCCACTACCTATTAATGATGACTTTCCTGATGAACAATTAAATGTTATAAGTACTTCTCGTAGTACTCCATGGTATGCTGATTATGCTAATTATATTGTTGCTAAGTTTATACCACCTAACTTCACATACCAGCAAAAGAAAAAAATTCTTCTATGACTTGAGACATTACTTTTGGGATGACCCACATCTTTATAAAGAAGGAGTAGATGGTGTTATTAGACTTTGTGTACCTGAGCATGAACAGGAACAGATCCGACGCAAGTGTCATTCCGAGTCTTATGGAGGACACCACGCTGGAGATAGAACTGCACATAAGGTATTGCAATCTGGTTTTTATGGGCCTACTCTCTTCAAGGATGCCCGTAAGTTTGTCTTGTCATGTGATGAATGTCAAAGAATTGGTAATATTAGTAGACGTCAAGAAATGCCTATGAATTATTCTCTTGTAATTGAACCGTTTGATGTTTGGGGCTTTGATTTTATGGGACCTTTTCCTGCCTCTAATGGATATACACATATTTTAGTTGCTGTTGATTACGTTACTAAGTGGGTAGAAGCTATTCCAACTAGTAGTGTTGATCATAACACTTCTATCAAAATGCTTAAGGAAGTTATTTTGCCAAGGTTTGGTGTCCCTAGATATTTAATGACTGATGGTGGTTCACACTTTATTCATGGTGCTTTCCATAAAATGCTTGCTAAATATGATGTTAATCATAGAATTGCATCTCCTTATCACCCACAGTCTAGTGGTCAAGTAGAGTTGAGCAATAGAGAGCTCAAATTAATTTTGCAAAAGACTGTTAATAGGTCTAGAAAGAATTGGTCTAAGAAACTTGATGATGCATTATGGGCATATAGAACTGCGTACAAAAATCCTATGGGTATGTCTCCATATAAAATGGTATATGGAAAAGCATGTCACTTACCTCTCGAACTAGAACATAAGGCATATTGGGCTATTAAGGAGCTCAACTATGATTTCAAACTTGCCGGTGAGAAGAGGTTATTTGATATTAGCTCACTTGATGAATGGAGAACCCAAGCATATGAAAATGCCAAGTTATTTAAAGAAAAAGTTAAAAGATGGCATGACAAAAGGATACAAAAGCGTGAGTTTAATGTAGGTGATTATGTATTGCTATACAACTCTCGTTTAAGATTTTTTGCAGGAAAACTTCTCTCTAAATGGGAAGGCCCCTATGTTATCGAGGAGGTCTATCGTTCCGGTGCAATAAAAATCAACAACTTCGAAGGCACAAATCCGAAGGTGGTAAACGGTCAAAGAATCAAACATTATATCTCAGGTAATCCCATAAATGTTGAAACCAATATTATTGAAACCATAACCCCGGAGGAATACATAAGGGACACTTTCCGGAACGTTTCAGACTCCGAAAAGGAATAGGTATGTGGTACGGTAAGTAAACTGACTCCAAAACAATTTTTAAGGCAATATTTCTCTGTTTTGGAATATTTAGAAAATTAGAAAAATAAGTAGCAGTCCGGGAAGGACACGAGGGCCCCATGAGGGTGGTGGGCGCGCCCTACCCCCTGGGCGTGCCCCCCTACCTCGTGAGCGCCTCGTGTGCCTTCCAGACTCCATTTTCTTGCACGTTACGTATTTTTGTTGGTAAAAATTCATTATATATTCTCCCGAAGGCTTTGACTCCCGTATCACGCAAATCTCCTATGTTCTTGTTTCAAGCTGTTTTCTGTCAGGGTTTTCAAGGCCAGGCATCATGTCGTCCCCCTCCTCTAACAAAGAAGAATTGAGTATCTGGGTATGGGCACTCCCCTTGGCAACTGCCAAGCTTGGGGGGGTGCCCCGGTATCGTATCACAATCACATCTCCTATCTTTACCATTTTTCTTAGTTCGATCCTATTAGTAGTATCTTGATCTAGTAGAATAAAGTTTATGGCATGATCTAGTTTTGAGTTTTGTTTTATGACCTCTCTATGTAATCGAGTCCGTGAGTTATATATAATAAAGATTAGTGTTGAGTCAAGGGCCTGATTATTTTGCCATGATCTTGGGTGAATAAAAGAAAAGAGAAAAAGAATAAAAAGAAACAACAAGTTCATATTGATCTTATTGAGAGTAATGACTTCACATAGAAAGAGTATGATGGTTAAAAGTTGTTGGGAATTGGCAGACATAGCTTTAGTCATTGTTGCAATTAATAGGAAGTAATAAGGAAAGAGAGGTTTCACATATAGATATATTATCATTGACATCTTTTATGATTGTAAGCACTCATCAAAATATGACATGCTAAAGAGTTGATATTGGACAAGGAAGACAACGTAATGAGTTATGTCTTTCTTATATCTGAGATAAAGTATGTTGTCATGGTTCCTCTAACTTGTTGAGCTTGCCTTTCCCCCTCATGCTAGCCAAATTCTCAGCACCAAGTAGAAATACTACTTGTGCTTCCAAATACCCTTAAACCAGTTTTGCCATGAGAGTCCACCATATCTACCTATGGATTAAGTAAGATCCTTCAAGTAAGTTGTCATCGATGCAAAGCAATAAAAATTGCTCTAAATATGTATGATTGATTGGTGTGGGAGAAATAAGCTTTATACGATCTTGTGATGTGGAAGTAATAAAAGCGACGGACTGCATAATAAAGGTTCATATCACAAGGGGCAATATAAAGTGACGTTCTTTCGCATTGAGATTTTGTGCATCCAACCATAAAAGTGCATGGCAACCTCTGCTTCCTCTGCGAAGGGTCTATCCTTTATTATTATCTTCTACCTTATGCAAGAGACATGGTGATCTTCACCTTTCCTTTTTTCATTTTATCCTTGGGCAAGCTCAGCATGTTGGAAAGAACATGATATATATATATATATATATATATATATATATATATATATATATATATATATATATATATCTAATTGGATGTAGGGGAGCATGAACCATTATTGTTGACATTACCCTTGAGGTAAAAGGTTGTGGGGCAAAACTATAAGCCCCTATCTTTCTCTGTGTTTGATTAAAACTCCGTAACCACAAGTATCGCGTGAGTGTTAGCAATTATGGAGGACTAAATGATAGTTGAGTATGTGGACTTGCTTTTTAGCTCTGACATAGACTCTTTCCGATGTTATGATAAATTGCAATTGCTTCAATGACTGAGATTATAGTTTGTCGGAGCCCAATAAGGTTTATGATTTATACTTTTGCATTGTGAATAGATCATCACTCGAACATAAGTAATCATATGACAAAATCTATATATGTTGCTGTTATGAGAATAATCATGATGCCTTCATGTCCATATTTTATTTTTATCGACGCCTCTACCTCTAAACATGAGGACATATTTATTGTTATCGGCTTTTCGCTTGAGGACAAGCGAGGCCTAAGCTTGGGGGAGTTGATACGTCCATTTTGCATCATGCTTTCATATTGATATTCATTGCATTATGGACTGTTATTTCACTTTATGTCACAATACTTATGGCTATTCTCTCTTATTTTACAAGGTTTACATAAAGAGGGAGAATGCCGGCAGCTGGAATTCTGGGCTGAAAAAGGAGCAAATATTGGAGGCCTATTCCGCACAACTCCAAAAGTCCTGAAACTTCACGGGTCATCTTAAAAGAAATAAACAAAAATCCTCGCCAAAGATGAAGGCCAGGGGGGCCCACACCCTTCTCATGAGGGTGGGGGCGCCCCCCTAGGGCGCGCTCCCTACCTCGTGGGCCCCCTGGTGGCTCTCCGACGTCCATCTTGTCCTATATGAAGTCTTTCGATGAGAAAAAAATCATAAGCAACCTTTTGGGACGAGACTCCGCCGCCACGAGGCGGAACCGAGGCGGAACCAATCTAGAGCTCCGGCAGAGCTGTTCTGCCGGGGAAACTTCCCTCCGGGAGGGGGAAATCATCACCATCATCATCACCAACGCTCCTCTCATCGGGAGAGGGCAATCTCCATCAACATCTTCATCAGCACCATCTCATCTCCAAACCCTAGTTCATCTCTTGTATCCAATTCTTGTCTCAAAGTCCGGGATTGGTGCTAGTAGGTTGCTAGTAGTGTTGATTACTCCTTGTAGTTGATGCTAGTTGGTTTATTTGGTGGAAGATCATATGTTCAGATCCTTTATGCATATTATTACCCCTCTGATTATGAACATGAATATGCTTTGTGAGTAATTACGTTTGTTCCCGAGGACAAGGGAGAAGTCTTGCTATTAGTAGTCATGTGAATTTGGTATTCGTTTGACATTTTGATAAGATGTATGTTGTCTAGCCTCTAGTGGTGTTATGTGAACGTCGACTACATAACACTTCACCATTATTTGGGCCTAGAGGAAGGCATTGGGAAGTAATAAGTAGATGATGGGTTGCTAGAGTGATAGAAGTTTCAACCCTAGTTTATGCGTTGCTTCGTAAGGGGCTGATTTGGATCCATATGTTTCATGCTATGGTTAGGTTTACCTTAATACTTTTGTTGTAGTTGCGGATGCTTGCAATAGAGGTTAATCATAAGTGGGATGCTTGTTCAAGTAAGAACAGCACCTAAGCACCGGTCCACCCACATATCAAATTATCAAAGTATCGAACGTGAATCATATGAACGTGATGAAAACTAGCTTGACGATATTCCCATGTGTCCACGGGAGGGCTTTTCCTATTATAAGAGTTTGTTCCGGCTTGTCCTTTGCTACAAAAAGGATTGGGCCACCTTGCTGCACCTTATTTACTTTTGTTACTTGTTGCTCGTTACAGTTTACCTTATTACAAAACTATTTGTTACCACGTATTTCAATACTTGCAGAGAATACCTTGCTGAAAACCCCTTATCATTTCCTTCTGCTCCTCGTTGGGTTCGATACTCTTACTTATCGAAAGGACTAAGATAGATCCCGAATACTTGTGGGTCATCATGGATCGGATCTAAGGATCCCCATCCCTTTAATAGACAATTTATTTATCTGCCTAGGGGGGCGAATGTAAAAACGCCCTGGCGCCTTGTATTCATTCGAAGCGTGGGAGAAAGCCCTTATTGGGCACAGAAGCCAAGAGGTCCAAACATTTATGGGACCGGACACTGCTTTACAAACGTTCGGAAGATGGAGAAGAACCCGCCTTGCAATGCCGAAGACAATACTGCGCGCCGGACTCATCGTCATTGAAGCCTGGTTCGGGGGCTACTGAGGGAGTCCTGGATTAGGGGGTATCCGGACAGCCGAATTATATCCTTTGGCCGGACTGTTGGACTATGAAGATACAAGATTGAAGGCTTCATCTCGTGTCCGGATGGGACTCTACTTGGCATGGAAGGCAAGCTAGGCAATACGGATATGTATATCTCCTTCTTTGTAACCGACCTTATGTAACCCTAGCCCCCTCCTGTGTCTATATAAACCGGAGGGTTTAATCCGTAGGACAACATACAATCATACCATAGGCTAGCTTCTAGGGTTTAGCTTCTCTGATCTCGTGGTAGATCTAATCTTGTACTACCCATATCATCAATATTAATCAAGCAGGACGTAGAGTTTTACCTCCATCAAGAGGGCCCGAACCTGGATAAAACATCGTGTCCCCTGCCTCATGTTACCATTCGCCTTAGACGCACAGTTCGGGACCCCCTACCCGAGATCGCCGGTTTTGACACCGACAACGATGATATAGTACTAGGACATCACACTAGATTTATCTTCCTGGGTTATACAAGAATATTTCATATATTGTCTATGAAGTATGTTCAATGTACATGAATGCTTTAAAACCCAATTATATGTTTCTGTCTTATGAAAAGTAAAGTTATTGTGCAATATCGATGAGTGCATATTCTGTTTTGTTGTTTCGTCAAATTCATTTGCTTGGCTGTGAAAAAAACATATGTAAAGCTTAGGCAATAAACGGATAATGGAATTATTATCACAGACAAGTTGGCATTTGTGATGCGTTGATATCACTCACAGGCCTACTGGCCCATTTGTAACTGCCAAGTTATCACTGACCCCGAGGAACCGACAGGCAGCTCGCGCATCAGTGATGATATGATTTGACGGCCAATGCTATTCTGATCGTAGTAGTGAAATAGGACCGCCACCACGACCATGTAGAGACTTAATGAATGCAGAACAATTTAACCCAATGACAATTATAAGAGTTAGGTAGCACGCCACACAATTTCGGTGATTCTTTTTTGTGGGGACAAAGGGTGATGGTTACTCCCTCTATTATAGAATCACTATACAGATGCATACACCCATATAGACACACATACATGTATTTATAATGGTGTAGATGGGATTGCTACCGAGAGTTATCCTACAGGAGAGTATATGTGTTTAAGGTCCTCTAGCTCCTTTTATATGGACGATGGGAGTTAGGATTTACATGAGGCTGATGCGATCTACTCCAGCCGCCCTCTTGGCTTGGAGTCCACGACGGTCCTTGGACCACCTATAGGTCGCCCTGGGCACTCCTCCTATCCTTATCTTCTTGGTGGGCCTGAGAGGCCAACCGCTAGGTTGACCGCCGGGTTCCTTTTGGAGAAGCCACTCCCGGTGTAGGATTCTCATGCATATATTGGACGGGTGGTGGTGGATAGAGCTAGTAAATCTAACAACCACTTCAATTTTGATGATGTGGAAGCACGCATGTGGAGACAATTGGAAGTAGTAAGATGACCCTCTTAGGCAACGGCGAATCCAAGGGGTAGGCTTGGATGGGCTCAAGCCTGCCCTCCAAAATCGAACAAATTTTTTTACTACTACTCATCAAGTCATCAGTGCAGCCCAGCCTAGTCCAGAAAACACAGGCCATCTGCTCAGCCCCTGTAAACGCTGGTCTCGAGCACCAATTCCAGCGGGCTGCTGCCTGCAACACGTCTCGACGCCTCATATTTGACACGTATTGGCTGTTTAAATTGACAATACCAATTTTTACCTCAAAATTTGACTACTTCCAAAAAATCTGAGAAAACTCTTGTAAATACTAGATGTGACTAGTATGAATCTGGGAAAGTTTGAGCATCTTTGGACAAAGGGATTGGTATATAATAGCTATTTTTGACAAAATGTCCAAAATTTGGTTCATAAATTGTCATATAAAAATAAAAAAATCAAGTAAGTACTACATGCTTACAGTAGTAATCTAGGAAACTGTAAGCTTATTTTGACAATATGATTAGGAGATAACAGCTATTTTGCTCAAATGATCCTAATTTTGGTTGAATATTTGATAGTTGTCAAAAATTCCAAAAAAAAACTCTAGTAAATACTACATATGACCAGTAGCAATCTGGTAAAGTTTGAGCTTATTTGCACAAAAGGATTAGGAGAAAATTACTTTTTTCTTCTAAAAGGTGTTTAATTTACTCATCATTAACTTTGAGCCCCCTCTCCATTTTCTTTCTGGGTTCGCCGCTGTTCTTAGGTATACTAGATGATGCCCCGTGCGCTGCTATAGGACTTCATAAGCACATGATGTAAAACATCAAAGTTACATCATAAATGTGATTGTAAACATTTACGGTCGACTCCAAGCCAAGGGGTGTGTGGTAATCTTCAGAGCGACCGTGCCACTCCTTGAGGTTGACGCCATCATCGGGAATGCCCTATAGAGTGGTTTGAGATTCGTAAGGTGCTCGTGCAGTCGACTCCGGATGGCCTTGCCATCTTCATGACCAACAATGTGAACTACCCCATCATTTTTGTCCATCCGGGGGAAAGGGTGTTTGGTTGCTTCAGCTATATAGTGTATGGTGGACATTGCATTCCTTGGAGATATAGTGTATGGAATCAGGACGTCATCTCCCTTGGAGGTGACTTTGATGGCAATGTGGTACCTATAGTCACCAATAACAAGCGCATCATTCAACATTCAATGGGTGATGACGACGATGAGGAGGCAGCTAATGATGATTTCAATGTGAGTGATGACAAAGATGATGAGGCAACTGATGATTCCATTGTGTGGAACAACGACGACAAATATGAGGCGACTAGTCAGGAGAATGTGGAGAAGGACAAGGATAATGACATGGTGCTTAAACCACTAGCAAAAATGGTATATTTACTGTAATGACTCGTCCTAGGGTTTGTTTGTTTGGATATGGTATTTTTTTCATAACACAAGATAGCATGTCACGAATTTTCCCTCTGGAGCCTTGAGGGAAGCTCGTTCAGTCCTTCAAGGGTGCTCCTATTTATATACTCATAAATATCAATGTTGAGGATATCGCTTATCTTTATCGTCTCGATCAGTTTGGGATTAGAGATTAATCGGAAATCAGCCGACTAATCGATTTTATCGGTCGGCTATTAATTGGATATATTTTTGTAAATCCCAGGTTCTCAACACTAAAATACGCTATATGCAACACCAAAAAAATAGTGGACAGAAGTGTTACCATGATTCCTAGCATTTGAATCCTCGTACAATGAAAAAAAAATAGGACAACGATACATATTGCATAACAAGGTCCACAAAACAGAAATAAACATAGTTTTTGCAAACATAGTGTTATGAATAGGTCTGATTTATCGGTAGATTCCTGATAAATCACTTGCCATAGCGATAAATCGGCCCAAAAGATAAACAGTGAAAATAAGGCATAATCTTATCGGTCACCCCCCGAGTAGCGATAAATCGGAAGATTAATCACTGATTCGGAAGATTTTTTGAACAGTGACAAATATATAGAAACATAATCCAGGCATTCCAAGAGTGGGATTTAATTAATACCTGAAAACCAGTGAATAGTACTGAAGCAAACAATAGATGAATATTAAAGGCGACAGTGATATATGAAGGAATATTTCACTTATCAACCAAAAATAAAATAGGAGATGTAAGGAAAGACTCATTCAAATCTGAAACCAATCTGATAAATGTTTTGATTTCCAAAAAGTAGACTGATTCAGGCATGAGCTGCTTCGATCTCATGACTTCAGGCTTCATATGTCTACACATGCAGAAGGTACAGTTTCGTCCCTTCGATTCATATCTTCATTCTTGTTGATACAAGACGATGGTGTCCTCATATATTTGATTACTTCTTATGGAAAGATATATTTGCTGGAAGCAGGAATTTACGATACGCAGAACAAAGGGACAAAACAGGATGAGCTGAACTGACGCGGTTGAGGAAGTGCAACAGCGGCTTATGTGTCCCCGGCTCAAGAAAGGAAAACAATTGCTAATAGTAGCACATTAAGTACTGCCTCTGCCTGACGAATTGCGTCAAATGCACACATATATAACCACCATCTAGTCTTGGCATAAAAAAGCCTGAAATAGTTCTACTTGGCTGCAAATTAAACCGGCAGTGATGGGGGGTGCTCTGTAGACTGTAGGGATGCATGCTTATCAAAATGTAACAATGACCTTGGCCCTGGGAGACACCCTCGGCAGAGCTAATAGCTTGGCAAGAACCATGCTGCAATCTATTTTGCCCTTCCATTCTATCTTCACTTCTTCCAGAGCTGGTGCCCAGCTCAGTAGCTTTTCCACGAAACCAACTTCGCATCTCACACACATGAAACCCTTCAGGTTGGCTGTTACGAGATGATCCAATTGCACTTGCATGGTAAGATCTGGAATGCTCGCCTGATCTTGATGCTGATCCTGATCCCATGTGCTAAAAGAGGGACTCTGCATTTTTTTCGCAACTCATTAGGTGCCATAAATACAAGAATGAACATTGATTGGATGACTGAGGGAGGGAGAGGATTTACTGGAGGCATACATACCCATATGTCAAGCTTCTTTAAGTTAGGGGCATTCTGAAACAATGAACAAACGGCCAAGAGTTGCCGCTGGTTCCCAAAGCATATTGCAAGATAAATATTCTCTAGGCGAGTAAACACGGCAGGGTGGTTCGTAAGTATTAAACCTTTTGATAGATACTGCAACATGAACACAAAAAGAAAAAGGAAATGGCAACACTGATTAGTCAGGAGCCAAAAGAAGGCCATAGTAAAGCTGGAGCTAATAATATCCCACCCTCAGTAAAAAACCGCTAATTGCAAGGCTTTTGATGTCACTTAGGCTTCCCAATAACTGCTTGACATACCTTTCCTTGTGAAGCGCAATTGGATGCGAATGACATGCTTTACCTTTGTGATCAGGAAAGAGAACGGCCCCCTCCAAATTGGGGGCATAAAAAATAATGTCTTCAAAGTCCCCAACAACATAAAGATGTTTCAGTTTAGGAGCTTGAACGTTTAGATGGTAGATGCCCTCAAAATAAGCAAGTTTCAGATAATTCAGTACGGGGCAAAACGAGACCAGAGTTTGGATGTCCAAGTCTGTGGAGGAGAATTTTTTCAGGTTGAGGTGAGTTAATCTCTTGAAACCTTGGAATACCTGGGGCAAGCTGATGATGCAGTTTTGCAGGTAGAGAAGCTTCAAATCGCCCATAGAAAATAGACATGAGGGAATCCTATACCTTGGCCCTGAGTTCAACTCGATTCTAACTGATCTTGGTGATCTCCTAGAAAGCATTAGCATCGACCTGCCGAACTCGTCATGGTAAGTTTTGCTACCGGAAATATCGAACTTCTCTACAGTTCCCTTGTGGAGTGATAGCATCATATCGACCAATGTGACAAACTTGGGTTTTGCATATTAGTCCATGCATCCCTCCAAAGTACTTGACAATGTGCTAGTCCTAACCGCTTCTTCCACATTCAAACGGGAGAGGATGTCGCCCTTTATCTCTGGAGGCAAACTGCTCAGTCTGTCTGAACTCGCAACAGATGTAGATTCAGACATGGCCTTTTTACAGGTACTCATTGCTTCAGAATCCAGATTAAGGGCTCCTTTGATACAAAGGAAATGCATAGGATTTTTACAGGATTTGGATCCTTAGGATTTTTTCCTGTGATGGTCGTTTGATTTGTAGGATTGAAATCCTTAGGATTTTTTTCCTAGGATTCATTTATACTACATTTTGGAGGAAACTTTTCATCCACTCAAACTTTTTTGTAGAATTCCTTTGCTTTTCTTGTGCTATCAAACACTTCTCCAAATCCCATAGGATACAAGAGGACATGACACTGTATTCCTACATTTTTCCTATGAGCTGTTTTACGGTGATTGGGTTAGTACTCGGAGTACTTAGCAGTACTTACATGTCTGATCACGTCTAATTTTTATTAGCCGTCAGATCTTGCGGGGAATTTTAATTGATTAAATTTAATATGTTAATTGCGATAAGGGCATAATGGTCCAGGGGGAAATATCTTTTCTTGAACCGATCACCTGAGGACCAGATCCATGTCTACTCGATCCAGTTCAGAATCCTCCTCCGATCTATTCGTCGCCGCTCGCCGCTCCTGACCTTCTCCGTCCTCGACCTGCCCGGCGAGAGGAATAAATTCATCGTCCTCGTCCTCCACCCACCCAACCCCAGCCCCCACGCCGTCACCGAAGAAGAAGAAGGCCGGAACTGCGCCGGCTGAATCGGCGGCGACCGCGGCGGGCGATCCCATCTCTTCGCGCGTACCATCCTTAAGGTATGAATTCGGCTTGGCGTTTTGCTCGTTCTCTTGGCCGTTGCGCCCCTCCACCGTGCATGCAGTACAACCTCAATCCCACAAGATCCGGGTATGGACTAGAACAACGAATGGAAAGCTTCATCGTGGCATAGATTCTCTTGAGCTAATCGCATCATGTTTGTTTAAGTAAGATGTTGAGGGCATTGCTTACTTCCTTTGGTACCGCAGAAAAAAAGTGACTTACTTGACGTTTGAGATGAGATATACTAAAGGAAGATGAGATACTGGTTCCATAGTTCACTTAATTTAGTTTATTAAAGTCATCATCACTTTAGGTTTGCATAGTGCATGAAATATAGTTTAAAGGAAGATGAGATACTACTTGTTGGACGTTGATGATTGGTTTCCCTCACATGTCAAACAAGCAAAGTCTTTTCCATGCACTTGTCTTTGCCTATGAGCTATTTTAGACCTGCAACATTGATAAACAGAAAGATGTCGATGATTTGTTTCCCTCACATGTCATATGCAGGAAGACAAGGCGTATGCAAGTGATGAGAGTATGTTCGAGCATCTAAATGTTGTCAGCAAGATGTTTGATAGTGAGGCTGAAGGCTATGAATTCTACAACAAATATGCTCTTGAAAAAGGTTTTAGTGTGAGGAAAAGCTACGTTGAGTGGGATGGATCCAACAAATACATAATTTTAAGGAAAATTGTGTGTAGTCGTCAAGGGTTTCACGAAGAGAAGCACATGAAAAGAAAGATGGAAGATAGAAAGAGGAGGCCACGAAGTTTAACTCGTGTTGGGTGTAATGCTAAATTGGTCATTACGAGACAGGAGGAAACCAGTCGGTGGTTTGTCAAGGATTTCATCGATGAGCACAGCCATCCTCTAGCCCCACGGGATCTTTCTTGTCTGCTGCGTTCGCACAAACGAATTAGCGATGAGCAGAAAGCGGACATTGCGGACATGGAAAAATGTGGGATCCGCAAATACCGTATTATGGATATTTTTTGCTTTCAATATGGTGGATTTGATAAGGTTGGATGCATAAAGTGGGACGTTTCTGCCATGCTAATAAGCAGGAGACAATCAGTGCCGGTGCTGCTAATACGGTGATCATGCACATGATGGCGAGGCGAGAGCGAGATGTGGATTTTTTCTTCAAGTACTTGGTAGACGAGCATGGCCATCTGAAGGGACTGTTCTGAGCTGATAGTCAGTCGTGACTTGACTATGAGGCTTTCGGAGACGTCATTGTTTTCGATAGCACATACAGAACCAACAAATACAATCTGCCATTCGTGCCGTTTGTCGGGTTGAATCACCACCGCAGCACTGTTATTTTTGGCTGTGGTATAATTTCTCATGAAACAAGCCCGGCATACGAGTGGATGTTGCGGACCTTTTCTGATTGCATGGCACAGAAGCATCCGATATCTGTGATCACAGATGGGGACCTTGCAATGCAGAGAGCAATAAGGGTGGTCTGGCCAGACTCAAACCATAGACTATGTATATGGCACATTCAGCAGAACATTGTACGCCATCTGCATGATGACGACGTAAAGGAGGAATTCAGATCTTTCATTTATGATACTTCTTCCATTGAAGAGCATGAGATAAAATGGATACAATTCTTACAACGGAATAAAGTAACCAGTGAGGAGTCTTGGCTGCATCAGATGTATCAGATGAGAAAGTTGTGGTGTGCTCCATATCTTGAGGGGCGTTGTTTCCTAGGATTGAGCAGCAATCAGAGGAGTGAGAGCTTGAACTCTGTGCTACATACGCATCTTGAGGGTAAGATGTCGTTGTTTGAAATGCTAGAGCACTATGAGTGTTGCCTTGCGTCACGACGGATTAACGAAGCTCTCCATGACGTCGAAGCCTTGCATTCCATTCCATTTACAGAGGAAAATGCTTCGCCACTTGAGAAACACGCCGCAACAGTTTTCACACCTAGTGTCTTTAAGATGGTCTTATGGAGCATAGATGCTGTCAGCAAATGTCAGATCAGAGAGATACTAGATGGATCAAAAGATTCCACTTATGTTGTGTCCAAGCAGGAAAGAATGGATAAAAAGTTTGGAGTGCGCATTGAAGAGCAAGGAGGTCTTTTGCACAGGGTAAGTTGTTCTTACCGTAAGCTGGAATGCGCAGGCACACCATGTTCCCACATTTTTTACATATTGGGGATTTTAAAACAAACAATTCTGCCCGGTTGTTGCATTCCCACTAGGTGGACTATGAATGCAAAATGTGCATACACACCTACCAGAAAAAACCAGATGTATGACTATTCGGTAAGCCTGCAGAGGTACGGCGAGTTGCGGAATTGTAGTCACGCCGCAAGTTTCAAGGCATGCTACTCTGATGAGGACTATCACCATCTAAAGATGCTTTTGCAAGCACAACATCATGGCAAGCAATCAAGTTTTGAACAAGCTGACAGCAAGGAGTCAACTAATGCTCAGCATAACAGCATTAGGTTTGGCCCATTGATGCCGCACTCGGAGAAAGTTGATAAGGTTCTAGATCCCGTGCATGTGCCAGGACAAGGTGCACCGAAGAAAAGGCTGCAGGCAAAGACAAAGAAGTCAAGATCACAGAATATCTGTGGCTATTGCAAGAAAGTAGGTCACAATCGACGTAAATGCGCTAAATTGCTAGAGGTACGAAATATGTTCATATTTATTTTTTGCATGTATTTTACTCATAATTGATGTCCATGTGATTTATTGTATTCTTCTCTGTAGGGTCTCGAGGCTGAACTGTGATATCTACATACAGCATGAACCGACGATGAGCCAGAGAACGTCGTGTGCCATTTAGCTTTGTGTGACGTGGTCTTTACATTCTATTTCATCCTGACAGTAATTTAGTGAAGTGCGGTTGTACTGCCATGTTACTGTATTAGTTCGACATCTTTCGTTTCCATTTTCTATGTTTATCATTTGATGTCCAACTTTAAGAATGATGATGTATTTCGAACAGGAATAAGGGCTAGCATGGAGCACTTATTATTGTCGAGTAGAATAATTATTGTGATGTATTTCTGCACGCACACACGGCCGCCAGACGGATCTCCCACGCGATCCCACGGTCTGCATGACTGGCTCGGTGCGTGTCCATCGTTTAGGCGAGACTACCGACGCCATGCATGCATGGCAGGCCGTTTTCCTACGTCGACCCAAACACTGGCCCATCCGAGGTTGCAGCTCCGAACGGCCCACGTCGCGTACGATCTCGCGCGTTGTTCTCGTCTAACTAAAAATAGTCCCACCTCGCCCCTCGACCAGCTCCTTTACCTGCTTAAATACCTTCATCGAGGTGATTTAAGCAACCGTTGGTCTGCATTGTAGGATGAATATGATTCTTCACCCTTACTATGGTTGTCACGCATATTCTTCATTTACAGAGCAATAATGACTGACGTATTTTTTAAATAAGCGGGCCCCACTGGGGTGTGCTTGGAAATCTTTGAGAAACCTCCATGCACGTTCATCTTCGCTGCATGCAAATCGGGCGGCAGCCGCTGTGCCAGTAGCTGTCAAGGCCTTGATGAATCACTATTCACATGCAGGTCCCCGACTCTTGCATGCAGGTCCCAAATTATCTTGTACATGGTGACCCACATGTGCCAAACATGTCTATGAAAGAAAATTTTGAAAAAAATTATTTTACAATGCCCCCTTGAGGCATAGACCGATGTTTTCAGCAGTCAGTCTAGAGGGCATTATAAATTCAAAAAAATTCAAAAAAATACAAAAACTTGGAAACCTAGTTTTGTTTGTGGAAGAGATCATGTGTGCCAAAATTGAGGTGATTTGGAGGTGGTCGAAAAAATGCCGGCATTCCGGAGGGACCATTTTGTCTAACTTAAGCCAGTTTTTGAAAAAGGTGAATTTTTCCACCACCTCCAAATCACCCAAATTTTCTTGTACATGGTGACCCACATGTGCCAAACATGTCTATGAAAGAAAATTTTGAAAAAAATTATTTTACAATGCCCCCTTGAGGCATAGACCGATGTTTTCAGCAGTTAGTCTAGAGGGCATTATAAATTCAAAAAAATACAAAAACTTGGAAACCTAGTTTTGTTTGTGGAAGAGATCATCTGTGCCAAAATTGAGGTGATTTGGAGGTGGTCAAAAAAATGCCCGCATTCCGGAGGGACCATTTGGTCTTAACTTAAGCCAGTTTTTGAAAAAAAGGTGAATTTTTCCACCACCTCCAAATCACCCAAATTTTCTTGTACATGGTGAACCACATGTGCCAAACATGTCTATGAAAGAAAATTTTGAAAAAAATAATTTTACAATGCCCCCTTGAGGCATAGACCGATGTTTTCAGCAGTCAGTTTAGAGGGCATTATAAATTCAAAAAAATACAAAAACTTGGAAAATGCAGCATTAAATCAGGGTGTGTACAACTCTAGCTTGTTCTTGCAAACACTACTAGGAAAAGGCATGCTAGTGGCGCACCGATTTTGCCTTCTAATGGCGCACTACTGGTGCGCCACTGGATGTTGATTTGGCTGATGTTGTTTTGGTGCTGTTTTGGTGCCATTTTGGATGGCTGCAGTGACTGTTTTGGTGCCATTTTTGATCTCCTAATATGGTTGCAGTGATCATTAATTTTAGAGAAAAATATGGTTGTTATTTTTTTTGTTTTGTTTCAGAAACAGGAGAAACCAAAGGGCCCACGTCTCCCCTCCAGAGTTTTCGAGGGCCAAAGGGCAGGACATTTGAGTTTTCGAGGAAACTCCCCACGTCTCCCCTCCACTGGCAACTCCCCACATCTCCCCTCCACTGGCAACTCCCCACATCTCCCCTCCACTGGCAACTCCCCATGACCACGACGCAGGTAACTCCCCTCCTATTCCATTGCCGCTCCATCTTCCTCCCTCTGTCTCCCTCTGCCTCCACCATCAAGCAACTCCCCTCTGCCTCCACCATCACTGGCCAGGAGGGCAATGGCGGAGGAATTGTGGAGCAACTCCCCTCCGTCTGCCAAGAGAATGGCAGAGGCATCGTGGAGCAACTCCCCTCCGTCTGCCAAGCATCACCGTGGTGAGGCGTCTGGCAAGGATCCACTGGTGGTTGACGACGATGTTCCGGTCCCCGGGCAGAAGCAGGACTACACCGTGCCGCTCATGGTTGATATTCACCTGAAGGAGAAGCTGGATGTCGTATGCACCAGCAATCCAGACGAAGCCGACAAGAGGATCCGCGACATGAGGAGGAGGCTCGGCGGCATGGTTTCTCGGTCGATCGGCGTTGATGGCGAGTATACCAGAAAAGGCGAACCTCCGCAAATGGCTGCAGTTCTGCAGTTATGCGTGGAGGATCTCGTCCTGGTATACCACATCACCGCGGCAACCAAATGGTAAAAACATCCAGTTCTGAAGTTTCTGAAGTTCTGAAGTTTCTGTCTAATTAGTAGTTTCTGAAGTAGATGCAATAGTTCTGAAGTTCTGAAGTAGATGCAATACTAGTTCTGAAGTTCTGAAATTTCTGTCTAATTAGTAGTTTCTGAAGTTTCTAAAGTTTCTGAAGTAGATGCAATAGTTCAGAAGTTCTGAAGTAGATGCAATACTAGTTCTGAAGTTCTGAAGTTTCTGTCTAATTAGTAGTTTCTGAAGTTTCTGAAGTTTCTGAAGTAGATGCAATAGTTCTGAAGTTCTGAAGTAGATGCAATACTAGTTCTGAAGTTCTGAAGTAGATGCAATACTAGTTCTGAAGTTTATGTCTAATTAGTAGTTTATGAAGTTTTTGAAGTAGATGAATTTGATGCACCAGATTAATTTGATGCAGGCCCAAGGAACTCCGCCCGCTCCTGCAGGAGAAGAAGCTGTACACCTTTGTTGGCTTCTCCATTGGAGGTGACAAGGAGAAGCTGAAGTTGTCTGGTTTGGAGATCAACCCCGACAAGTACGTCGACATGCAGCGCAAATGGAGAGTTCCAAACAATGGAAAGAAGTGGCAGTCTTTGGTTGAGTTTGCAGCCAGCCTCATCCACCCATCCTACAAGGAAATGAATGAGAAGATCAACAAGAAATTGCTACCACAAACGATGGGGGGACAGCCCACTGCCAAACAACCTCATCGAGTACGCAGCGAAAGATGCGTACGTCACCTACGAGGCATGGAAGAAAATCGAAACCATCAAAGAAGGTTTGAAGCAATGTCAAGAGGCGGAGGATCATTGGGATGACCCCTACTACTGGGGATATTGAGTTGTTTGTTGTATTATGTGTCTCAGTTTGTAGTTATGTGGTTGAACAAGTTCGCTTTTGTTATGTTGAACAACTTTGCTTTTGTAATGATGAACAAGTTTGCTTTTGTTATGTTGAACAACTTTGCTTTTGTAATGATGAACAAGTTTGCTTTTGTTATGTAGTTATGTGATTGTTATGATGCTGGTGCAGAACACTTATGGTTGTGATGTGATGCTACTGCTATATAGTAGTGGCGTACCACATGACAGGTGCGCCATTAGTGTCCATTCCATCTATAACCTTTTTCCTAGTAGTGCAAAATGCAGCATGATGGACTGGCTGCAATGGAAATAATGGTGAAAAATGCAAAAAATGAAATATGACAAAAAAAGCCCGCCTACTTGCCGCTTAAAGTTCACAATTCAACGACCTGCATATGACTAGTAACCCAATCATTTATTGGGCCAGGATGCAGAGGCCCGTCAGATTGTGATTACAGGTAGCAAGTAGGCCCCATAGGGCAGGGACGGAGACGGTTAGGCAATGTGCTGCCCGCTTTAGAAAGGAACTTGAGAGGGAAAGCTCAGCTCGCTATATAAACCGGTGCTAGCTCCACTCGCTCGACGAGGTGGGACTAAAATCCCTGCACCCCTGGGATGTGCCCGGCGCGACGCTCGCTTGGGCCTAATTCGGATGGGCTGTCCCACGCCAGCCTCACCCGCTGGATCGCTGGATGGACCGTTGGGCCATCTCGTTGTCTGCGCCTGAGGCATGCATGCATGGGAATGGCGGCGACGTGGGTTTGCATGCGCGGGTGGCGGACGTGAACTTTATCTATCCGAACTATGTTATGATTTCTACCCGAAAACAAGCTCCCGTGCGACGCGCTCCCGTGCGACGCACGCCTCTCGCGTGATACGCGATTCCGATGCGACTGCGTGCCAAGATTTATAGATGGAAACTTTTTTAGATGCAATTCCATCTCACAAACAACTCAGAAACAACTGTATGATTGATCATAAAACACATGCATTGTTGTTCAAAGAACTGTCTCATGAATACATTGTACCATAATTGCGAACATAGTGTGAAACAGAAAAAAAAATGTTTGTTTGCAACAAAATAATCCTGGATTGAAACTTAAACTGGTTGAAAAACAATTGAGCCTACTCCATATTGTCTTCTGCACTGCCAAAATCCAGTGACCTCTTGCGTTGCGTCATTGGAGATTGCGTCGGTCTTGGCGACGGCCCATGTGCTTCAATCTTTTTCTCTTTAACATCAATGTAACCATACAACTTAAGTTGTTCTTGGTCTTTCTCTGCCAACTCTCTAGCAAGACCCTCCATTTCTTGGATTCTCACTTCCTGTAGAAAACCATAGGAATTGTATTAGGAAGAACTCAAAAAAGACGTAGCCATAAACTAGATGCATGTAACATGTAAAATTTGAACCTCTGAATCAATGTCATCCTCGGGAAAACAACCTGTAGTTCTATTGTACACAATGTACAGGTGACATGTCTTGCTGCCATTCAGATCAGAAAGCATTTTTTGTACATCATCTGGTCCTGCAATCAAGAACATTCCTTCTGGCAGCTTCCACGCAGACCCGGGTAAGAAGTAGTACAGTTCTGCTCCCAGTTTGCAACCAAAAGTATCTCTCATTTCACTCATAATGAGATCGTAGGTCACTTTGGCGGGTTCAAAAATTCAGACTTCGGCCGGGTGTTCATCAAAGTATGCTCTCGGGACATGTGACATCTCATCATCCCTACTAACAAAAAAATCCATGACCAGCACCTAGTATCTCACATTAGAGTTAATACATTCAATGAGTAAAGGGGCAAACATAATTTTTTATGTGCATAGAAACATTGCGGCGTCGTTACCTGCTTTTGTGGAATGTATCCTTCATGTGGAGTGACTGGGGATTGTGCCATCTCAAACCTTCTCACCTTGTTATGTGGAATGTATCCTTCATGTGGTGTGACTGGGGACTCTACCATCACAGGTTTCTTATCCTGTGTATGAAACGTCGACAGTGGGTTTACACACAAGTTTTGAAAGGTCATACCATATCTTGGGTATGCATCATTGCGAGGTACTTACAAGGGGAGAATTGACGATATGTTGTTGGGGTGGACTTATGTGGCATTGAACGGGTGACTCTATCGCAATGTCTCGAGTGAATGGCGACTGTGCCGTCTCACGATGCTTAGCCTACATACAATCTCCGACATAAGGTTGCCACAAATTGAAGATGTTTGTATCATAGAATACGTAGGTCCTTAATATATAGAATCGGTGCAAGATACTTACAGGGGGAGAATAATTGAAGACATGTTGTCGGGGTGGCCGTGAGATCGCATGGTCTTCTAACATATGTCCTTCCAAGCGGACCTTCTCCAGCATGGCCTTATAATCCATGTCCGACCGCTCCTGTAGCAGCTTACTGTCCATATCCGCAAGTGCCTGCAACACATACGCATCCATCCTGACTCGCTCTGTCTGTATAATACTGTCCACAAGCTTCCGGTCCTTCTGCAACGTTTGATGCATTTCCTTGTAGCCAAGGACAAACTTTTTTTCCATGTACTCACAGTCCCTCATACTTCTCTTCAATCTCAAGACACATCTTGGCCATCTTACGGGAAAACTCAAGACGCATCTTCGCCATCTCACACTCCTCCTTTATCATCCTGTCCACATATGAACGTTCTTTTTTCAGTTTCTTATCTACCTCATCGCGATCCTTTTGCACCTTCAAGCCGATCTCCCGGCGCGCTTCATGCAAAGACTTGTCGTACTCCGCACGGTTGTTATGCGCCTCTGAGACCATGGTCCCTACAGCAACACATATACCCATAGTATGAAAACTGTATCCACAACCTCATCCAACTAATTCGAAACAATACGACCATGAAAAAATATTCAGAACCAGTTCGTACGATCAACTACTACAAACTATCAATCAAAAAGCTCTTGCATGACATCCTGTACTCCAATTACACCAGAACTACTCAACTATGGCAAAACCTAGATTTTCTAATATCTTCGGAAATGACTTCTTGGTCGAATCAATGGAAAAAATAATCAGCACTGTAATCAAAGATGGGAGGAGCCGTGGAGGGGGCCTTTTTAATCCGGCGTCGGCGTGGTCGCTTGAGAAGCGATGGCGCGATCCCGACGATGGCTATGTGAGGAGAAACAAGGTAGATGGGGGTGGTTAGGATAGGGTAGATATGTGGTATAATGGGAAGGTATGTATCCATGATTGTAGGGTTAATTAGTTATTTTGAAGTAATGCGCTTCGATGCAAGTATTTTTTTAACGAGCGTGATCTTTTCGGGGCTTCCAAAACATGTGCACTGACCGCGGGTCCAACTACATATCACAGAAGCCCGAGCCATCGCCGTGCCCGTGGCAAGCCGCCGCCCACCATTGCCACCCTTTCCCTTGCCCCACCAAATTGTTATTCTTCTCCGGCGACGAAGCCTGCCATCACCGGCGGACGGTGAGAGACGAGAGATGTCCATGTACAGTTCAGCCTCTCCGTCATCATGGCCGCGGTATGGTTCACTGCCGATGACCAGATGCCCCGACTGCCCACGCATCGTGCCACTGAATCATTTGACAACCATATCGGAGAAGAATGGAAACCATGGGCGGGAATTTGTGAAATGCGAGAGCAAACCAGAAGCGGGGAAGGTTAAATCTATGTTATGTTGTGTCTTTTTGCTATCAATTCTGACCCCAGATTTATATTTATTTCCTCGGAATTGGGATTTAGGGTTTCCCTTCCCTATTTCAGAAGCTGAAAACATGCAAGCATTTTGAGTGGCTGGATGAATATGTTGAGAGGCTTCAAACGGATGGCTTAATTGCTTTGCCCATTGATTTGAGGCACGGGGCAACCCTAGAGGCAGATCTGCCATCGGCGATGGATAATAAGGGCTATGCCAATGTTCCTCTCATGGTGGCGGATGCGGAACTCAAGGTGGAATTGAAGAAGATGAACAAGAACTTAAGGCAGTTGATCGATCTGAATAAGCACGCAAATCTGATGGCTGCGGGATTTTATTTTTCAATAATTGTTGTGGGATTTGTTTACTTGTTAATCATCACTCATTAGAAGTTGTTAACAAATTATTTCAGTCAGCTTCTGTATAAGCAATGGCATTTGTGCTTAATGCCTTGTATGACCAGACCAAGGAAAATCTCATTTGAAATCTATTGGAAAGGACAAATAAAATTGAAAACTAATTTCTTGTTTCCAAAATAAAATTTAGCAAAGAGGAAATAGCTCGAACAGAACATAGTAGCCCGAACATAACATAGTACCACGAACATTAATATAGTTGATCTAACACAAATAGTACGATAATGATGATTTGTAAAGTACCACATTACATCAAGGATTTATAAAGAACGCAAATTATTTTACTATGTTGTGATGTAACAACTCCAGAGGCACATGTGGAACATGGGAAACAAACAGATAAACCCCTTGATTTCCCAGGTACAGCAGCATCATCAAGAGTTAGGATGGAAAACAATGGTTATGGCACCATATTCTGCCATGTCTTGGGGCACAACACGATGAGGCAGTTTCTGTTTGAACAACACATTTGTTATGTTAGCAAATTTGTAACTTATTCTTCTCTAAAAAAGGAAGAGCAATAAATTCATTCCAAGAATTTCTAGAAATAATTGTCAACCCATTTTCGTTGGTAATTATGAGATATGTTTAGCGCAATTAGTGTCTAACTGGTTTTTTTGAGGAATAGTGGCTACTTGGTTTGATACATGCCAAACGTTACGTTCAGATTAGTTGCATTATTTCATTCATTTTTTACCCAAAAAATCTATACAAAGTGTTAATTGGACAATGTGAGCAATGTGGCACAAAGGTTGTCGGCCCAGCCAATGGATGGAACGGATCGATGGTACCGGATGGAATCCATTGTAAACCAACCTTAAACCCTAAACCCAAAAAACCAAAAAAAACCTGAACCCTAAACCCTGATAACCCTAACCCCCCACCCACACACACACACGAAACCGTAAAAACATTCAAAATTTTGCCCCACGTGGAAACCATTATGCATGAATTCTCTATGGGGTCATGGGATGCCATGAAGAAAGTTAGGGATCATTAGTACATGTACACGCAAGTACGATCTCTGACACGCGCATTTCCAGTCCCTGTACATGTACATGTAAACCAACCCAACATCGATCCGGTTCAGTGGATGGATGCATGCTCTATGTGGCACGAAGTATGTCGGCCGAGCCAGTCGACGGACCAGATCGATGCTACCGGAGGGATTCCATTGTAGACCAACGCTCGACCTATGTCCGGTGTGTGTGATAGGTCCACTCTAAGACAAACATAGTTCCGTCAACCCTAAAACCCTAAACAGTGATAAACCTAACCCCCCCCCCCACTAAACCATAAAAACATTCAAAATTTTGCCCCACATGGAAACCATTATGCATGCATTCTCTATGGGGTCATGGGATGCCATGAAGAAAGTTTGGGATTATACACGCAAGTATGATCTCTGACACGCGCATTTCTGGCCTAGCATGTCAACACCCCAAAAGCACTAGCTGGGTTCCGCACCTGTATGAAACCAACCCAACATCGATCCGGTCCAGTGGATGGATGCATGCTCTATGTGGCACGAAGTTTGTCGGCCGAGCCAGTCAACGGACTGGATCGATGCTACCGGAGGGAATCCATTGTAGACCAACGCTCCATCAATGTCCGGTGTGTGTGCTACGTCCACCGTAAGAAAAACATAGTTCCGTCAACCCTAAAACCCTGATAACCCTAACCCCCCCCCCCACTAAACCGTAAAAACATTCAAAATTTTGCCCCACATGGAAACCATTATGCATGCATTCTCTATGGGGTCATGGGATGCCATGAAAAAAGTTTGGGATTATACATGCAAGTACGATCTCTGACACGCGCATTTCTGGCCTAGCATGTCAACACCCCAAAAGCACTAGCTGGGTTCCTCACCTGTACGAAACCAATCCAACATTGATCCGGTCCAGTGGATGGATGCATGCTCTATGTGGCATGAAGTTTGTCGACCGAGCCATTCAACGGAACGGATCGATGCTACCGAAGGGAATCCATTGTAGACCAACGCTCCACCAATGTCCGGTTTGTGTGCTACGTCCACCGTAAGAAAACATAGTTCCGTCAACCCTAAAACCCTTAAACCCTAAACCCTGATAACCCTAACCGCCCCTAAATCGTAAAAACATTCAAAATTTTGCCCCACATGGAAACCATTATGCATGCATTCTCTATGTGGTCATGGGATGCCATTAAGAAAGTTTGGGATCATTAGTACATATACATGCAAGTACGATCTCTGACACACGCATTTCCGGGCTTGCATGTCAACACTCAACCCTAAACACTGATAACCCTAACCCACCCTCCCACTAAACCCTAAACCCTGAACCCGATAACCCTAACCACCCCACTAAACCCTAAACACTGAACCCCTAAACCCCTAAACCCTAATAACCCTAAACCCCTAAACCCTAAACCCCTAAACCCCTAAACGAGTTGACAAGATTTTCTTATTTCAATATATCATTTATCCAAATCTCACATAACTCACGCGGCTCACCCCTCCCTAAATCCCGCGATTACAGCTCCGCATTCTAACCACCCGGGCCGTCCGCACCTCCCACGACCGCTTCAAGATCAGATCGGAGACGCCGATCGCCCATGGAATACAGGAGTCGGCGGCCACCATTTGCTGCCCACCGCCAACGTGATCTGAGGGCTCGGACGTAAGTGTTCTTCTCGCCACCTCCACCTCGCGTGAACGCGCCGTTTTTCCTTTGCGCCGTCATCCGCGCTATACCGGCACTTATAGTTTCCCACGCACTAACCGCCGCCATCTACTCGGTGGCACCGTCTCCGAGATAAGGTATTACCTGATCGTAACTCTTTATAATCGTTGTCCGCCGCTCCTTTAGTTGTTGAACCCTCATAGGTTTTGCACCCAAATAGGTTCTGTGCTTAAACCCATAAGTGGATCATATGTTAAATGACCCAGTTAATTTTTTGAAAATTAATTCTCTGCTAATTTTCTTATACATTTTCCAATTTTGTTCAGATTAATTGAGCCGGATTTTATCATTGCATACGAGCCAGCAATGTCAGTTTCAGATATGAACCTTCATAATGGAGAAAAGCCCATCTCCGAAATTACAGATGCGGTAAGTAATTGACTGTTTGTGTACAATCGTTTCGTACACATAATTCATGTGTACTCAGTATAATTTAATGGCATGAAACAGGAACTCGCCGAAAAGCATGGTCATATGAAGTTAGTATGCTCACAGACAAGGTTTGGAAAAACCATGAAACTGTTGTCACAAGACCACAAAAAGTACATCATATCAGAAACCAGTCTTGGCGGTCTAACCCAGATGCATGAAGTGACTCTACGGCGCATAATGTTGATTAGACTAGCCAAGAGCATAGATATGGACACGCAATCCATTACCATCGGTAAAACGCCAATTCCTATAACAAAAGAGGACATGCAAGGTATATTTGGCATTCCGATAGAAGGGGAGCATATAGAGCCACATCTGGAAATGCAAACCGACACAGAATTGTTTACCGCCTATGCAAACAATGGGCAAATTTTGATTTTTGACCTTGAAACGGCGATCCAAGCTTCCAAAGCCCCAGACGGCGATTTCCTGAGATGGTTCATTCTGTACGCAATTGGTACTGTTCTAGCACCAACAGCACAACATTATGTGGACTCGAAATTTCTCATCCTTGTTACAGATCTTGAAAACCTTAGGAAATTTAACTGGGGATGTTTCACACTTAATCACTTCTTCAAGTCCGTCCACAAGTTTAGAAATTGAGATCACGTAAATCTACAAGGAAATCTAATTCTGCTCCAGGTTAGTGCTAGATCACTACTTAATGTCCTTTAATTATTGTTCTGTTGCATATTTGTATGGTGATGAACTAATTTATTGTGTAGTATTGGTACTGGGAGCACGTGCGTAGTGGCCGATTAATGTATGCTTCTAGACCACCTCCATTGATCGCACGATGGGACGAAATGATGGCTACTTTAAGAAGCGATGCTTACGAGAAAGGAGGTCTTCATAATGAGCTGGTACCTATCTACAATTGAACTTTCTATATCCGATTTTTTATTTGGTACTAATGGTTCATTATATTTTATAAAAATAGGTTGTCATGGAAATTTGTGCTCCTCAACGACCGTCCGAGAATTCTAATAATTTTCCAAGAAAAAAAGATGAACATGTGCATCAACATGATTCGTATCGAGCACCATCACAAGGACAACAATTTAGTAGCCAGCAAGTATGTACTCCAAAGACTATTTGTTTTTGCAATATCACAAATAGGTGTCATGGAACCTCATTCATTTAGCTATTGTTATCAACGGGGTTTTATTTTGTTTACACAGATTGAAATGGTAGTTGAAGTCATGAGTGCACGCATTGCTGATCATGAAAAGAAGGTAGGCAGGAAGTTAATGGAAATTGAGCACAGATTTGATGTCAAATACCAGACTCTAGGTGAAGACTTGACGACATGAAGACTAAAACTGGCACTAATCCTAGGTTGTCGAAGGCCGAGGACGAAATTAAAGACTTAAGGAGGGAACTCCATGTATGTCATACTGTGAATTTTGTATTTTTTATGAATATGTTGCTTCATGTTCATTATTATTTGCATTGTTACAGGAATTAAAATACGAATTTACAAGCGACCGACAATGAGTGTCACAGAAAGGAGGCGTGCAGGTGATCAATATGGCCCAACACGTTAATACCTAAAAGTAACAACCTAATGATGAACTACCTTTGTTCATTGTAGGATCAAGTCAATGTGTGCAATTCATCCCTGATAGGAACTCATAGGGCTAGCCAATTCATGACAGGGACTTCGAGTACACCAAGTGCAAGACATGTGACGGAAAACAATGAGGAACCACAATTAACTCCGATGAAGCCTGTCTGTGGTAATGATTACAAGTTCATGGATGAGGACATAGAGACAGCCGTTTACATCCGCGGAACTTACGACCCTGTTGAAATAGATAGAATCGGAGACATTACCCTCACAGCAGAAAATCTGAAGCGAAATTTGGACGACAAATACATTTATGGTGATGTAAGCCCATTATACTCTATTCTACATCATTACTGCAACAACTGTCTTATTATTGTATGATTGAAAATTTGGCAAGTTATTATGGCATATGCTCGCATTAGCCAAATTGAGAATGATACTACCTCAATCATATCCCCTCAAGAAACCCAAAAGCTGTTACAAATGAAGGGGGTGGTTCCTGTTGGACGTGCAGCCTCATGGTTAGCTCGTGTAGCAGGAAAATTTGTAGGGCGCCGAAAGGTACACGTTTTCCACACTTTCATAGTTTATGTACACACTGTACACGAGAAATTTCGGTTCTCAACCCAACCAAAATTTTACTGCAGGTGCATGTCCCACTGAATGTACACCAAAACCATTGGATGCTAATGATGTTTAATTTTGACAAAAAAGAAATTCAGACTCTGAACTCCATGAATTATCATTGCGACAAGACCAAGGAAGATTCTCTTGTAAGTGTTCTCTTGCTGCCTCTTTTGATCCGCATGGTACATGAGCTCCCAAAGTACCGTAACCCTATGTATAACTCGTCGTACCCTAGGTGGACTCGATTCAGTTCTGCATTGACGAAGCTGTCAAGAAAGGGTTGATATCACCAGCTAAGAACATCAATTTTGCTGAATGGACCAAAAAACTCTATGAGAACATACCACAACAGATCGATGGGTACGCATGGCCTCATAAATTATTATTTGCATACACGAATAAGATTACTGATCTTTAACTAAACATCGCAGGACTTCCTGTGCGGTTTGGACACTGCAGTACATGTTGTCATGGAACGGGGATGAAATGACCAATATTTTGAACCAGGTAATTGAATGCCTAATTTAAATTTGTACTTTGTTTAGCTTGAAAGCTATGCTGACGTCAGTGTCGGTTATCCAATATAGGCAAGGATAGATATTTTCAGGTGGAAAATATGTATAGCCTTACTGCATTCAAATTGCAATGCCCTTCGTCTCTAATCATATAAGTTCCCCATAACGGTTAGCGCTACATCAAGAATATATCATTTATTTCATAAGTCTCATGATTAGAACTAACGCAGCACTCTCTCTTATACAGAAGGAGGTGTATGATGCCCAGCAAGCAGTTCTACCTGATGCTTCAGAAGAGGACGTACAATTAGTCAACAATCCTGATGGTTCCAACGAACCTGACACATCCAACTCCTAGAAGGATACTGGTGCTCCCAACTCCCCCAAAAATGGTGCACCCAACTCCCCCAAAAGGAAGAGAGCACGTGGACGCCCGAGAAAGCTAGTCGATCCCGAGGAAGCAGCAAAAACAAAGAGTCTTAAAGAACTGAAACTTAAATTTGACAGCAAGACCATAGCCAACCAAGTGTCTTCGTTACCATCATGGTCACGCGGAGAGCATAAACCAGCACCAGCTTTATTGAGCCCATTCAAACACAAAAAGGTAGCATCAATTGATACATGCTCATGCTCATGCTCTACTTTTAGCATCATTTAATACACGTTTTGTTCTTATCAGAAAGTGGAAATAGGTACTTTTGGCAATCATGAGCACCCTCTACTTATTGTAATATCTAATGCATTGATACATTCTCATGGTCATGCTCTACTTTTAGCATCATTTGATACACGTTTAGTTCTTATCATAAAGTGGAAATATGTACTTTTGGCAATCATGAGCATCCTCTACTTATTGCAATATCTAATGCATTGATACATTCTCATGCTCATGCTCTACTTTTAGCATCATTTGATACACGTTTAGTTCTTATCAGAAAGTGGAAATAGGTACTTTTGGTAATCATGAGCATCCTCTACTTATTGCAATATCTAATGCACCATCAGTACAAAGCTTGATTTGGCAATAGGTGGAATTGGCAATCATTTGCATGCTTTAATTTTGTCAAAAATTAATGCATAGTTCAGTTGTAACTGCTCATAGATATGGCAGGAACATGCTGAGTTATACACTAAACATAGTCATGCCAAGCTATAACTACCATAGTCATATTATTAGAGTTCCTAGCATGCATCACCGTACGGCAGAATAACACAGCAACCATAACATAGACCACCGTACGATACTTGAGTTGCTAAGGCCTTGTACAATGCAAGGTTCTTAGGGGAGTTGCTTATAGAAATAAACCAGGATTTCTTAAGCACATGTGCTTATTTGTACAGGGTAGACACATAACTAGGCGTCTCTCCTGTAGAAATAGGCACCGGTCTTCAGAAAAACCCTGTTTATTTTTCACCACCCTAAGCATCTAGCATTGTACAAGGCTTAAACATGCATCACCAAAATAGTATTAACAACTAGGAACACTAAACCAGAGTAGCAGCAAACTCTTAACATAAACGGCAGATCAACCACCGCTCAGCATAGGTTCAGACACACCATAGGACATCAGTTTTAGACTCGAACAACAAAGAAACATAGATAACATAAGAGGACACGGCGGTCCTGGGGCAGCAGCAGCACTCTAGCAGCACATCACTTCTCTCCCTTCTTCAATGCATGTTGTAGGGCTCATTGACTTTGACAATCTCGAGGAAGCGTGCGTAGGCAGCATGTTTAGCTAGAGTACTGGCTTAATGCTTCTTACCATGTCCATTGCCAGTGCTGAAGGCATGCTGGATCATGCCATCTATGCCGCCACAGATCACCTCGCAACAGAAAGGGCACCCAATCTTGCCAAAGAAACGGTACTTGATCTTCCCAGCAATCAGATGCCTCAGGGTGTACCGGCTCTTGATGTGCCTGCTGTCCATGCTGTAGTTCACGTCGTCGTCATCCTCCTGTGAATTAGTGAATTAGTACACATAGAAGAACTCAGCTAATCTATTATGGTACATT
This sequence comes from Triticum urartu, assembly GCF_056163025.1. Lineage (NCBI taxonomy): Eukaryota > Viridiplantae > Streptophyta > Magnoliopsida > Poales > Poaceae > Triticum > Triticum urartu. Next base: position 728,019,050 of record NC_141875.1, on the reverse strand, counting down.
GACTTTAATTACAATGTTTTGAAAGTACACATGTGTAACATGGCAACTATCTATTTGCTAGAAACAAGGCGTATGTGCACATACATAATTGAGCCAAAGAAATTGACATGCATAAATATGGACGGTGGAATAGTTGCATTTATAGATTAGTGCACAAGTAGTACATAATTAACACATGAAAGACTTCATGAAGTGGCTTGGTTTAATGATATTTGATACTTGTTACAGGTGTAATTCTTATTGGAATCAGAAAAATGGCTTCATTATACTCCTCCATGTTTCACACAAGGGGGGTTTGTTCTATCTACTGGAATGAAGAAACCATTATTCTTTCTGACAGCGGCAATACTGCTTCTCCAACATTGTTAGACCCTGATAAGTTTGAGAAGGAAATTGGTAAAGGAGCTATGGGGTGTCTCACTGCTCATATTGATGAGAGATGTGGCTGTGATCATCTAGATAACATACTGTGGAAAATTGGCTAGATGAAATGTTTTGATTTTTTGGTATCCAGTGGATATGTACTGTCAGCCCATAATTATTAAGGGAGCGATCACTTCTATTGCAAAATGGAAATCTGTATAGAATTTGCAAATGGATCATCTATGAACATGTGTGCAAACTAATCATCTATGAACATGTGTGCAAATTAATTCATCTACATAAACTAAAATGAATTAGGAACTGCAGCATTTTGTCACTGTCCATGGGAAGCCAATGGAGAATCCTGTCATATATCCATTGTTTAACCCCCTTTTTTCATTAATGTATCCCTGCCATGAACATTTTCTTGTATTTGGGTTCATTACCCCACTTCTTTCATTTATGTATCCCTTGTGAAACTTATGCTCATCTAGTTAACAAGACAAACCCCAATGCCATGAAAAAAATAGAGTATCTACTGGAATCAGAATGTGAACCAGATTTAAAAATCCACATCCAACATGAAGATCTATGCTAGATCCCTACAATCCTACATACGTAGAACTAGCACGCCCAAGTGAAATTGATGCTCATCTAGTTAACAAGAAAAACCCCAATGTCATGAAAAAAACAGAGCAAAAAACAGAGTACTACCTCAGATAGCTCGTCGATGGCATCCTCGTCGAAGTCGTTGTCCTTCCTGCAATCTACGTCGAACTCCTTTATGGCATTCTCCTCGAAGAGCTCTTCTATTTCGTCATGCACCTTGCGCTTACGCCTTCTCATCTCCTCCTCCTCCAGATTTTCCCCGACCTTGTGCTCACCGACGGGTGCCTCGATGGCTACGATGGTAGCGGGAGCAGGCACAACGGTCGCTGCACCGCCAGCTTCCGCCGCTACGGCGGACTCAGCCGCTCCACCTACGGCTGCAGACTACTCTGCTCCGATGGTTGCCTCCGGCTCATCCGCCGCATCTTCATGCCCGCGCTTCATCGTCGGTCGAAGACAGGAGGTGGGAGGCGTAGGAAGGGAGGAGGGTGGTGAGGAAGGAGGAGAGGGTGGTGAGGTGGTGAGGAAGGAAGAGAGGGTGGGGAGAGGACGAGGGTTTTCTACCCGATTTGGGGAAGAAATGCACTGCTCCTGCCTCTTGGAGTTACCGAGAAGCCGCGGGTGCCGATTTGACTTGACACACCCACCCGGCCGTCCCCATTCCATGTGGGGACGTGGCGGTCATGCACGCGGTCATGCACCTCCTGCGGTTTGCCATCAATTGCTATCGGTCTCACAAGTGGGTCCCCTTGTCATCCACACAACCGAGCCACCACATGTACCACATTTTTCTTTCTCCCCGTCTCGACCACTCCACATCTTTCTTTCTCCCCTTCTCGACCAGCGCCGCCGCCGCCATCTCCTGATGACCCCTCTCTTCGCTGCCGGTGCGCGGCCGCCGCCAACTCCGGCAAGTACGTGAGATCTCCCCTCTTCTTCCCTTCCCCAACCGCGTCTCCCTACGGAGGCGGATCTGAGCCGATTGGTTTGGACTGAAACTTAGTTTTTGGATTGGATCTTGATTTGGTTTCTATGGTTTGAGACCAAATCAATCAATTACTTTGAGCCGCCACTACCACCTACTACTGCTTCAAATCCAAGAGCCGCTGTTGTCGGCCACAGCTCATCGGCTCTCTCGAGCTTTGACGCCATGTCTGATCTAGATTCATGACGTGCCCTCGCATATGGCTTTTTCCACGGTTTGAATCTTTGGATTCAATCCAAAAGTTGAAAATGGTTTGGACTGGGTTGGATGACGAGCATGTATAGTTCGGTTTGGTCTAGATTCTAAATGAAAATATCTGGATTGGTTTGGTTTTGATGTGTGCCGTGGATTGGACTGTTTTTAGTTTGGATGCCAAACTATTCCCAGGTTTAGATGAGATGGGCATTGCCATTGTCATTGGCATTGCTTTATTACGTAGATGATAGAAAATAGATTGATTGGCCATTGCCAGTATACGTTATCTCTATGATTTATTATATGTATGATCTTTGTATTGTACTATGTACAATTCAACTTAGAGTTCAACATGTTCTGTGTAGAATGGAGGAAGCACAATGTGGACGCTGCAACTCACGGTGCCGGACTAGCCTTTCTACTGCCACACTGTTCGGCATCTACTTCCAGCCTTCTTTTGTTTTTGCAGCGGTAACAATTTATATGAACCTTCTGATAGTACATTCTTTTTGTTTTTTTGCTATTTCCACTAATGTATTGTGTCTGTTATTTGTTTTGATCTTACACAGATTGTACCATGCAATGTGGGATAGGCATTCAATGAGCTTGTCGCAGACACCGTGACCTTCGACGCTCTTGGGGGCCCATACACTACGCAGGTCGAGAAGGGGCGAAAGATAACCCAGATAGGAGGAGATGATTGGGATCATTTCATCGCCCGCATGCGTCTTAGTGGGGGTGAATTGATCAGCTTCTCCTTCAGAAGAGATAGGCCCAGGATTTCTGTTATCTATCTAAATTTGATTCTAGATAGTGAGGATGAAGTTCATGAGGAGGAAGATGGTGCTGATTCAGATGATGACGATTCAGATGATGATGAGAACCCACTTGTTGAATACCTATATGCCCAAGGACTCAGACTGGGCGACGAGGAAATCAGCAACCTCTGGGACATGCTTCCGCTACGTGAAGACTACCTAGGGAAGCCATTCGTGACCCGCCTCACAAGGACGAATGTTAAACGGCATATCATGGTATGTTACTTAGTGTGGTAATTACATGATATGCATGCTTAGTTAGTGTAGTAGTTCATATGATATGCATGTTGTAGTACTGTGATGAGAGGCCTAGTTTAGAATTCATTTAGTGAAGAATTTTATGACATGCATGTAGTGTAGTAATATGCGATGATATGCTTAGTGTACGCAGTAATCTAATGATATGCCTGATTACTGTAGTAATTTGATTCTTGGCGTATAGTGTAGTGATGTGATGATATATATGCTCAGTGTTGAATCCAATGATATATGTGTCTTGAAGTGTATGCTTTGTTGATAATTGCACGTGACATGATCATATATCATGTCGACTGTTTTCAGAAATTACCTAAGAGGTTACTTGATAGTTGTGGCATCGACCCGGACGAAGAAGGCATGGCTGCTAGACTACGCCTTACCAGAACGGGCTCCATCACCAGCTGTGCCTATGCAGTGGACATGGACGGTCGCACTGTCTTGAGCAGGGCAGGGTGGAAGAAGTTCCTTCGTGCCAAGAATCTTCGGGTAGGACAGGCCATCCTACTCACTGTTGCGAACACCCGTCGCCATGAATTGAGGATGATGATCACCATCCACCTCATTTAGAACTGGGGTGGGCCATGTATCAATGTGAAAAGAACTTGTTATGTTAGCTCTTGTTTGCGAGTACTTGTCATGTATTACCGTACCTATATCTACTCATATCTAGGTACTATTGCTTGTGATGGATTGCAACTATTATTAACTGGTAACTAATGCTCTACTAGCTATGATTATTCCACTATGTGATGTTTTATAGGCTGTAGTGTGACATGGTAACTGTTATATATGGTAGAGGCTTGTCTCTAAGACCTTGTACAATGCAAGTTGCTTAGGGATGTGCTTCCACTGTGTGATGTTTTGTACGTGCCAGGTTGTAGTATGAAATGCTAACTGTTCTATATGGTAGTGGTGTTGGGGAACGTAGTAATTTCAAAATTTTCCTACGTACACGCAAGATCATGGTGATGCATAGCAATGAGAGGGGAGAGTGTGATCTACGTACCCTCGTAGACCGACAACGGAAGTGTTATGACAACGCGGTTGATGTAGTCGTACGTCTTCACGGCCTGACCGATCAAGCACCGAAACTACGGCACCTCCGAGTTCTAGCACACGTTCAGCTCGATGACGATCCCTGGACTCCGATCCAGCAAAGTGTCGGGGAAGAGTTCCGTCAGCACGACGGCGTGGTCACGATCTCTATGTTCTACTGTCGCGGGGCTTCTCCTAAGCACCACTACAATATTATCGAGGACTATGGTGGAAGGGGGCACCGCACACGGCTAAGAGAACGATCTTGGAGATCAACTTGTGTGTCTAGGGGTGCCCCCTGCCCCCGTATATAAAGGAGCCAAGGGGGGGTGCGGCCGGCCCTAGGAGGAGGCGCACAGGAGGAGTCCTACTCCTACCGGGAGTAGTACTCCCCTCCCTTTTCCCTAGTTGGATTAGGACATGGGGGGGAGGAGGAGAGGGAAGAAAGGAAAGGGGGGGCGCTGCCCCCCCTCCTTATCCAATTCGGACTTGGGGGGGGAGGGGCGCGCGGCAGCCCCTAGGCCTCCTCTCCTCTTCCTCCACTAGGCCCATTAAGGCCCATTAGGTTACCGGGGGGTTCCGGTAACCTCCCGGTACTCTGGTAAAATGCCGATTTCACCCGGAACACTTCCGATGTCCAAACATAGGCTTCCAATATATCAATCTTTATGCCTCGACCATTTCGAGACTCCTTGTCATGTCCGTGATCACATCCGGGACTCCGAACTAACTTTGGTACATCAAAATATATAAACTCATAATGAAACTGTCATCGTAATGTTAAGCGTGCGGACCCTACGGGTTCGAGAACAATGTAGACATGACCGAGACATGTCTCCGGTCAATAACCAATAGCAGAACCTGGATGCTCATATTGGCTCCCACATATTCTACGAAGATCTTTTATCGGTCAGACCGCATAACAACATACTTTGTTCCCTTTGTCATCGGTATGTTACTTGCCCGAGATTCGATCGTCGGTATCTTAATACCTAGTTCAATCTCGTTACCGGCAAGTCTCTTTACTCGTTTCGTAATACATCATCTCACAACTAACTCATTAGTTGCAATGCTTGCAAGGCTTATGTGATGTGCATTACCGAGAGGGCCCAGAGATACCTCTCCGACAATCGGAGTGACAAATCCTAATCTCGAAATATGCCAACCCAACATGTACCTTTGGAGACACCTGTAGAGCTCCTTTATAATCACCCAGTTACGTTGTGACGTTTGGTAGCACACAAAGTGTTCCTCCGGCAAACGGGAGTTGCATAATCTCATAGTCATAGGAACATGTATAAGTCATGAAGAAAGCAATAGCAACATACTAAACGATCGGGTGCTAAGCTAATGGAATGGGTCATGTCAATCACATTATTCTCCTAATAATGTGATCCCGTTAATCAAATGACAACACATGTCTATGGTTAGGAAACATAACCATCTTTGATTAACGAGCTAGTCAAGTAGAGGCATACTAGTGACATTTAGTTTGTCTATGTATTCACACAAGTATTATGTTTCCGGATAATACAATTCTAGCATGAACAATAAACATTTATCATGATATAAGGAAGTAAAATAATAACTTTAGTATTGTCACAAAAGATTTTCATTGGACCGGATGCACTAGGTATGACACCTAGATCGGATATGAACTCCTTCATCCAGACTCCTTCGTTTGCTACTTCCGAAGCAGCTATGTACTCCGCTTCACATGTAGATCCCGCCACAACGCTTTGTTTAGAACTGCACCAACTGACAGCTCCACCGTTTAATGTAAACACGTATCCGGTTTGCGATTTAGAATCGTCCGGATCAGTGTCAAAGCTTGCATCAACATAACCATTGATGATGAGCTCTTTGTCACCTCCATATATGAGAAACATATCCTTAGTCCTTTTAAGGTATTTCAGGATGTTCTTGACTATTGTCCAGTGATCCACTCCTGGATTACTTTGGTACCACCCTGCTAGACTTATTGCAAGACACACATCAGGTCTGGTACACAGCATTGCATACATGATAGAGCCTATGGCTGAAGCATAGGGAACATCTTCCATTTTCTCTCTATCTTCTGCATTGGTCGGGCATTGAGTCTTACTCAATTTTACACCTTGTAACACAGGCAAGAATCCTTTCTTTGCTTGATCCATTTTGAACTTCTTCAAAACTTTGTCAAGGTATGTGCTTTGTGAAAGCCCAATTAAGCGTCTTGATCTATCTCTATAGATCTTAATGCCCAATATGTAAGCAGCTTCACCGAGGTCTTTCATTGAAAAACTCTTATTCAAGTATCCCTTTATCCTATCCAGAAATTCTATATCGTTTCCGATTAGTAATATGTCATCTACATATAATATCAGAAACGCTACAGAGCTCCCACTCACTTTCTTGTAACTACAGGCTTCTCCAAAAGCCTGTACAAAACCAAATGCTTTGATCACACTATCAAAGCGTTTATTCCAACTCTGAGAGGCTTGCACCAGTCCATAAATGGATCGCTCGAGCTTGCACACTTTGTTAGCTCCCTTTGGATCGACAAAACCTTCTGGCTGCATCATATACAACTCTTCTTCCAGAAATCCATTCAGGAATGCAGTTTTGACATCCATCTGCCAATTTTCATAATCATAAAATGCGGCAATTGCTAACATGATTCGAACAGACTTAAGCATCGCTACGGGTGAGAAGGTCTCATCATAGTCAATCCCTTGAACTTGTCAAAAACCTTTTGCGACAAGTCGAGCTTTGTAGACAGTAACATTACCGTCAGCGTCAGTCTTCTTCTTGAAGATCCATTTATTCTCAATTGCATGCCGATCTTTGGGCAAGTCAACCAAAGTCCATACTTTGTTCTCATACATGGATCCCATCTCAGATTTCATGGCTTCAAGCCATTTTGCGGAAGCTGGGCTCACCATCGCTTCTCCATAGTTCGTAGGTTCATCATGATCTAGTAGCATGACTTCCAGAACAGGATTACCGTACCACTCTGGTGCGGATCTTACTCTGGTTGATCTACGAGGTTCAGTAGTATCTTGTTCTGAAGTTTCATGATCATCATCATTAGCTTCCTCACTAATTGGTGTAGGTGTCATAGAAACCGGTTTCTGTGATGTACTACTTTCCAATAAGGGAGCAGGTACAGTTACCTCATCAAGTTCTACTTTCCTCCCACTCACTTCTTTCGAGAGAAACTCTTTCTCTAGAAAGTTTCTGAATTTAGCAACAAAAGTCTTGCCTTCGGATCTGTGATAGAAGGTGTATCCAATAGTTTCCTTTCGATATCCTATGAAGACACATTTCTCTGATTTGGGTTCGAGCTTATCAGGTTGAAGCTTTTTCACATAAGCATCGCAGCCCCAAACTTTCAGAAACGACAACTTTGGTTTCTTGCCAAACCACAATTCATAAGGCGTCGTCTCAACGGATTTTGATGGTGCCCTATTTAACGTGAATGCGGCCGTCTCTAAAGCATAACCCCAAAATGATAGAGGTAAATCTGTAAGAGACATCATAGATCGCACCATATCTAGTAAAGTACGATTACGACGTTCGGACACACCATTACGCTGTGGTGTTCCGGGTGGCATGAGTTGCGAAACTATTCCGCATTGTTTCAAATGTACACCAAACTCGTAACTCAAATATTCTCCTCCACGATCAGATCGTAGGAATTTTATTTTCTTGTTACGATGATTTTCAACTTCACTCTGAAATTCTTTGAACTATTCAAATGTTTCAGACTTATGTTTCATTAAGTAGATATACCCATATCTGCTTAAGTCATCTGTGAAGGTGAGAAAATAACGATATCCGCCACGAGCCTCAACATTCGTCGAACACATACATCTGTATGTATAATTCCCAACAAATCCGTTGCTCTCTCCATAGTACCAAAGAATGGTGTTTTTGTCATCTTACCCATAAGGCACGGTTCGCAAGTACCAAGTGATTCATAATCAAGAGGTTCCAAAAGTCCATCAGTATGGAGTTTCTTCATGCGCTTTACACTGATATGACCTAAACGGCAGTGCCACAAATAAGTTGCACTATCATTATCAACTCTGCATCTTTTGGCTTCAACATTATGAACATGTGTGTCACTACTATCGAGATTTAATAAGAATAGACCATTCTTCATGGGTGCATGACCATAAAAGATTTTACTCATATAAATAGAACAACCATTATTCTCTGATTTAAATGAATAACCGTCTCGCATCAAACAAGATCCAGATATAATGTTCATGCTCAACGCTGGCACCAAATAACAATTATTTAGGTCTAATATTAATCCCGAAGGTAGATGTAGAGGTAGCGTGCCAACCGCGATCACATCGACTTTGGAACCATTTCCCACGCGCATCGTCACCTCGTCCTTAGCCAATCTTCGCTTAATCCGTAGTCCCTGTTTCGAGTTGCAAATGTTAGCAACAGAACCAGTATCAAATACCCAGGTGCTACTGCGAGCATTAGTAAGTTACACATCAATAACATGTATATCGCATATACCTTTGTTCACCTTGCCATCCTTCTTATCCGCCAAATACTTGGGGCAGTTCCACTTCCAGTGACTAGTCTGCTTGTAGTAGAAGCACTCAGTTTCAGGCTTAGGTCCAGATTTTGGTTTCTTCTCTTGAGCAGCAACTTGCTTGCTGTTCTTTTTGAAGTTCCCCTTCTTCTTCCCTTTGCCCTTTTTCTTTAAACTAGTGGTCTTGTTGACCATCAACACTTGATTATCCTTCTTGATTTCTACCTCCGCAGCTTTCAGCATTGCGAAGAGCTCGGGAATAGTCTTATTCATCCCTTGCATATTATAGTTCATCACGAAGCTCTTGTAGCTAGGTGGCAGTGATTGGAGAATTCTGTCAATGACGCAATCATCTGGAAGATTAACTCCCAATTGAATCAAGTGATTATTATACCCAGACATTTTGAGTATACGCTCACTGACAGAACTGTTCTCCTCCATCTTGCAGCTATAGAACTTATTGGAGACTTCATATCTCTCAATCCGGGCATTTGCTTGAAATATTAACTTCAACTCCTAGAACATCTCATATGCTCCATGACGTTCAAAACGTTGTTGAAGTCCCGATTCTAAGCCATAAAGCATGGCACACTGAACTATCGAGTAGTCATCAGCTTTGCTCTGCCAGACGTTCATAACATCTGGTGTTGCTCCAGCAGCAGGCCTGGCACCTAGCAGTGCTTCCAGGACGTAATTCTTCTGTGCAGCAATGAGGACAATCCTCAAGTTACGGACCCAGTCCGTGTAATTGCTACCATCATCTTTCAACTTTGCTTTCTCAAGGAACGCATGAAAATTCAACGGAACAACAGCACGGGCCATCTATCTACAATCAAACATAAACAAGCAAGATACTATCAGGTACTAAGTTCATGATAAATTTAAGTTCAATTAATCATATTACTAAAGAACTCCCACTTAGATAGACATCCCTCTAATCCTCTAAGTGATCATGTGATCCAAATTAACTAAACCATGTCCAATCATCACGTGAGATGGAGTAGTTTCATTGGTGAACATCACTATGTTGATCATATCTACTATATGATTCACGCTCGACCTTTCGGTATCCGTGTTCCGAGGCCATATCTGTATATGCTTGGCTCATCAAGTATAACCTGAGTATTCCGCGTGTGCAACTGTTTTGCACCCGTTGTATTTGAACATAGAGCCTATCACACCCGATCATCACGTGGTGTCTCAGCACGAAGAACTTTCGCAACGGTGCATACTCAGGGAGAACACTTCTTGATAATTGGTGAGAGATCATCTTAAAATGCTACCGTCAAACAAAGCAAGATAAGATGTATAAAAGTTAACATCACATGCAATCAATATAAGTGATATGATATGGCCATCATCTTGTGCTTGTGATCTCCATCTTCGAAGCACCGTCATGATCACCATCGACACTGGCGCGACGCCTTGATCATCATCATAGCATCATTGTCATCTCGCCAATCTTATGCTTCCACGACTATCGCTACCGCTTAGTGATAAAGTAAAGCATTACAGCACAATGCATTGCATACAATAAAGCGACAACCATATGGCTCATGCCAGTTGCCGATAACTCAGTTACAAAACATGATCATCTCATATAATAAAATTTAGCATCATGTCTTGACCATATCACATCACAACATGCCCTGCAAAAACAAGTTAGACGTCCTCTACTTTGTTGTTGCAAGTTTTACGTGGCTGCTACGGGCTTAGCAAGAACCGTTCTTACCTACGCATCAAAACCAAAACGATAGTTTGTCAAGTTGGTGTTGTTTTAACCTTCGCAAGGACCGGGCGTAGCCACACTTAGTTCAACTAAAGTTGGAGAAACTGACACCCGCTAGCCACCTTTGTGAAAACCACGTCGGGAGAACCGGTCTCGCGTAAGCGTACGCGTAATGTCGGTCTGGGCCGCTTCGTCCAACAATACCGCCGAACCAAAGTATGACATGCTGGTAAGCAGTATGACTTATATCGCCCACAACTCACTTCTGTTCTACTCGTGCATATAACATCAACGCATAAAACCTAGGCTCGGATGCCACTATTAGGGAACGTAGTAATTTCAAAATTTTCCTACGTACACGCAAGATCATGGTGATGCATAGCAACGAGAGGGGAGAGTGTGATCTACGTACCCTCGTAGACCGACAGCGGAAGCGTTATGACAACGCGGTTAATGTAGTCATACGTCTTCACGGCCTGACCGATCAAGCACCGAAACTACGGCACCTCCGAGTTCTAGCACACGTTCAGCTCGATGACGATCCCCGGACTCCGATCCAGCAAAGTGTCGGGGAAGAGTTCCGTCAGCACAACGGCGTGGTGACGATCTTGATGTTCTACTGTCGCAGGGCTTCGCCTAAGCACCACTACAATATTATCGAGGACTATGGTGGAAGGGGGCACCGCACACGGATAAGAGAACGATCTTAGAGATCAACTTGTGTGTCTAGGGGTGCCCCCTGCCCCCGTATATAAAAGAGCCAAGTGGGGGTGCGGACGGCCCTAGGAGGAGGCGCGCAGGAGGAGTCCTACTCCTACCGGGAGTAGGACTCCCCTCCCTTTTCCCTAGTTGGATTAGGACTTGGGGGGAAGGAGGAGAGGGAAGAAAGGAAAGGGGGGCGCCGCCCTCCCTGCTTGTCCAATTCGTACTTGGGGGGAGGGGAGCACGGCAGCCCCTAGGCCTCCTCTCCCCTTCCTCCACTAGGCCCATTAAGGCCCAGTAGGTTACCGGGGGGTTCCGGTAACCTCCCGGTACTCCGGTAAAATGCCGATTTCACCCGGAACACTTCCGATGTCCAAACATAGGCTTCCAATATATCAATATTTATGTCTCGACCATTTTGAGACTCCTCGTCATGTCCGTGATCACATCCGGGACTCCGAACTAACTTTGGTACATCAAAATATATAAACTCATAATGAAACTATCATCGTAACGTTAAGCGTGCGGACCCTACGGGTTCGAGAACAATGTAGATATGACCGAGACATGTCTCCGGTCAATAACCAATAGCGGAACTTGGATGCTCATATTGGCTCCCACATATTCTACGAAGATCTTTTATCGGTCAGACCGCAGAACAACATACGTTGTTCCCTTTGTCATCGGTATGTTACTTGCCCGAGATTCGATCGTCGGTATCTTAATACCTAGTTCAATCTCGTTACCGGAAAGTCTATTTACTCGTTTCGTAATACATCATCTCACAACTAACTCATTAGTTGCAATGCTTGCAAGGCTTATGTGATGTGCATTACCGAGAGGGCCCAGAGATACCTCTCCGACAATCGGAGTGACAAATCCTAATCTCAAAATACGCCAACCCAACATGTACCTTTGGAGACACCTGTAGAGCTCCTTTATAATCACCCAGTTATGTTGTGACGTTTGGTAGCACACAAAGTGTTCCTCCGGCAAACGGGAGTTGCATAATCTCATAGTCATAGGAACATGTATAAGTCATGAAGAAAGCAATAGCAACATACTAAACGATCGGGTGCTAAGCTAATGGAATGGGTCAGGTCAATCACACTATTCTCCTAATAATTTGATCCCGTTAATGAAATGACAACACATGTCTATGGTTAGGAAACATAACCATATCTTTGATTAACGAGCTAGTCAAGTAGAGGCATACTAGTGACGTTTAGTTTGTCTATGTATTCACACAAGTATTATGTTTCCGGATAATACAATTCTAGCATGAACAATAAACATTTATCATGATATAAGGAAATAAAATAATAACTTTATTATTGCCTCTAGGGCATATTTCCTTCAAGTGGCTGGTTTCTAATTGGACCGACATGTTGAACTAGTATCAATGGTAGAGGCGTTTCGTTGTGCGCCACATCCAAAAATTCACATAATTAATTATCCAAAGATTAAGGTATGAAACCCTTGGTCATACATAGCAACATCTCGTTTCTAAAAATTAAGGTACTTCCACATTCAAACTAACTAATACTACAAATTCGAATGAACTACTTAATACATTAATAGCACATAGGGAAGTAGCCCTGGTCCAACGGCTTGAGAAATGACGAACAAAAATTGAAAGAAGAAGGATCAGCCAGTCGCAGCACCATCAGCCTCCCAGCCTCACAACTTCAGCTAGCCTGGTGAACTCCAAGTTTTTTCCTGGAAAACACACATGTGATGTTGGAGGCAAGAAAATAAATATGCCAGGTGTTGGGGATATTACTACTGGGCGTAAACCGGCCTATCTGGGCCGGGTTAACTTCATCAGTAGTTAAGTACGTTAAAGCCCATGAAGGTAGATGAGGGCTCAAGACCCATAATCGGTTGAGAGCCTGTAGCCGTAAACCGGCGTCAATATGTAACTTGTATCGTAAGTTAGGAATAAATAGAGACCAAACCGGACACATCTATGAGCCGGTGTTGGGACTCTGTAAACTAACGAGCGTCACCCATGTATATAAGGGGACGACCCGGTGGCGGTTCAAGGACAACAGACAACAACTCGAGACATAGGCGAAGCTTGTTTGCTCCCTAGTCATCGAAACACCCATCAATTCCATCACAACTAGACGTAGGCTTTTACCTTCATCGAAGGGGCCGAACTAGTATAAACTCGCTTGCGTCCTTTTATCCGCTTTAACCCCTTCAAGCTAACCCATCGCGATGGCTCCACGACTAAGTCCTTTCTCTAGGACATCTGCCGTGACAAAACCACGACGGTTGGCGCCCACCGTGGGGCTATCGCATGATGGTTTCCGGTTCTTGGAGGGCCGCTTTGAAGGACTCCAGGGCTACGCTGTAGGCCGGATGACTAAGAGTCGTCGCGGCAAGCTCTACATCGACGACGCAGGCTGGGGCCCCGAGGCCGGCTCAATTGAGTACGGGTATCGGGTCCCCTTTGGTAGCATTCACGTTTTCATTGGCAAGATCAGTGAACCGGCCCCTGAGCCGGACATCTGCACCGACCTCGTCGAGATGGCTCAGCGTGCGCAATCCGCCCGGGTTAAACCGGCCATGAAGCGTGCCTTCGTGGGAGTGATCCATGGAGGAAGTTATGAGGACGGATCGGAGTTTTGCAGGGCGACTGTCGTTTGTTGCGGTGACGAATTTTCGACCGGAGAAACCGAATCTCTTTATCAGCTACAAGATGGCCGGATTGAGAGCTGTTCCGATGGCGACAGTATTCTGGACCCCTCTGATCTGCCCAACCGGGTTGGAATATTCATGACCGGAACACAAGCAGCGCTTCATTCTTCGACAGCCGCAGCAACGATCTCCGGTTCAGCAGCGGCGATGGCTGCCGGGGAGGAGGCCCTGTGCGCCCGCCAGCTCAGGTTCTATCAGAACTATTTGATGCGTTGGCTGTGCTTATGGCGGAAGTTAATCCGCCAGATCAGGATGTTCACAACACGGAGATTGCAAAGGTAAAGGAATAAATCACCCAGGCCAAGACGGATCTAGCGGCTGAGGACACCAGGATGGTCGCAGAGCGGGCCGCTTTAGACGCACAGGCCTACAGGCTTATGTTGGACCAGAGCGCGTCGCATGAAGTCATGAGGAGGAAGCACCGATCCCGCTTACCTCCGGTCTTCGAGGCCAGAGATCTTTTCAACACTCCAGGACCAAGAGCCGGCAATCCGCTGGAGGCGAACCGGGCAGAAGCCCCTGGGACCGGTGCACCGGTTCAGCCTCGTCAGATGGACCCGCCTCATCAAAACACCGTTATACCTCAGGATGCTTTAACACCTCCGGGTCACTACTCCAACCCAATGGACAATCTTGTTGCCACTGCTGCACGGCTGGAGGCCATTCCAATTGAAGGTGACTCGCCGCAGGCAGTAGAGACGCACGGGTCAAGGAACTTCTGAGGACAGCTTTGGCCCAACAGGAAGCGTACTCGTACAGCCGCGACCGGATCCACTCGACCCCCCGTCCAAGCCGGAGCTATAGCAGACATATGGATGAACCAGCAATGTCGAGTAATGAACGACGTGGAGCACCCTGTGGCAACAACCCGACGGGTGGTGCTGATGACGCTCAGGAAGTGGTGAACCGGGCCCGAGCGCGCAGGAAGGCCGAGTTAGCCGCACAGCATCAGGCTCGGCAGCTCACGCCGGTTCGTCCAACCATCTCGATCAAACCTGGTGTTACTTCTAGTTCTTTGGGGGTGCCTTGCCTTATCCCCGCTTTACGCAACGTGCGCCTGCCCAAGGATTTCAAAGGCCCGCGCAAGGTACCAAATTACACGGCGGATCAACCTCCAGAGACATGGGTGGAGAGCTATGAGATGGCCATGGAGATGCTTGATGTGGATGACATGGCGTGTGCGAAATACTTCACCATGATGCTTGAAGGAACGGCCCGTACTTGGTTAAAAAGCTTGCCAGCTAATTCTATCAGTTCATGGGCCCAATTACGAGCCCGGTTTATCAGCAATTTCAAGGATACCTGTAAACAGCCTATGTCGATAGTGGACTTAGCTGCAAGCATCCAGGAGGAAGGAGAATCAACGACCCATTGGGTGCGCCGGGTTTCACAAGTGTTGCACTCCTCAGACCGCATCAACGCTGACACCGCAGTATTCACCCTAGAAGGCAACTGCCGGTTTGGGCCCCTGAAGTTGAAATTGGGACGGATGAAGCGTCATTGCACCGACATGGGGACCCTCATGGCCGCTTTGGTGAAATATGCTGATTCTGATAGTACCAAGGATCCCAAATCTGATGATGACAAGACATGGAAAGGGAAGAAGAACAGCAGCTCCAAAGGTCAGCAGCATCACTGGGTAGGCAATGGCGGAGGAGGCAAGCGTAAAGCGGATGGTAACATGGATTTTGTGGCTAATACCAACGCACAGGACAATGGCCAGCGACGCAAGGGTAGGCCGAAAAATCGTAGTGGAGCACCCAACCCTAACCCAAACCGCCTAAACTATCTGCTAAGCCAGCCCTGTCCAAGACATGGGACGAAGGAGGAGCCAGAAAACCACCTTTGGAAAGATTGCTTTATTATGCAGGAGTTCAAGAATTCTAATAATTTCCGACATGACCACGGATCTGGCGGTGGCTCAGGGTCCGGGCCGGCTTACAGTGGAGGAAGTTCCGGTTCAGGATCTAATGGTAATCCGGGCGGACATAATGGTCAAAATAGTCAGAACAACCAGGGTGGTTACAACCAACAGCAGCAACAGTCAGGTTACCAGAGCAACCCAAAGCAATTGAGTAGTGGGCAGTACCATGTCTTTACCACTAGCTTGGACAAGCGAGACCGGAAGGTTCAGAGGCGGGCAGTCAACTCTGTTGAACCGGCCATACCCCGTTATCTACGTTGGTCTGAACAGCCAATCATATGGAGCAGAGAGGATCACCCACCCCAGGTCGATAATCCGGGTCAGTTGGCTCTGGTGGTGGTGCCTCAGGTGGGAGGTTATAAGTTCACCAAGGTTCTCATGGATGGAGGGAGCAGCATTAACATCCTGTACTATGAGACCTTCCGTCGTATGGGACTAACAGATAAGAATCTCAAACCATCTAATACGGTATTCCACGGTGTAGTGCCTGGCAGATCAGCATATCCCGTTGGTAAGATAGCTCTCGAAGTGGCCTTTGGGGATGATCATGATTCTAGGTCGGAGACATTGACGTTTGAAGTGGTGAAAATCCAAATTCCATATCATGCCCTGTTTGGGCGACCGGCATACGCCAAGTTTATGGCTCGGCCCTGTTATGTGTATTTGCAGCTCAAGATGCCGGGTCACAAGGGGACAATAACGGTTCACGGAAGCCGCAAAATCACTTTGGAATGCGAGGAAGGAGATGCGGCTTATGCAGAGTCGGTTTGTGCCACCGAGGAGTTGAAGTACTATAAAGACAATGTTGATCCGGCGGACATGACTCCATTGAAGAAGCCAACTACGGAGCATGATCCGGCCCTGAAGTTCAAATCAGCAGCAGAAACTAAGCTTGTTGACTTCGTACCTGGCGATTCGTCCAAGCAGTTCAGCATCAGTGCCAACTTGGATCCGAAATAGGAAAGCGCGCTCATCGAGTTCATCTGTGAGAATCGGGACATTTTTGCATGGAAGCCCTCCGACATGCCAGGTGTACCGAGGCAACTCGCTGAGCACACACTTAATGTGGATCCTAAATATAAACCGGTGAAACAGTTCCTTCGTCGGTTTAACGAAGAAAGACGCAAGGCGATTGGAGAAGAGGTAGCCAGGCTCTTAGCAGCTGGCTTTATTGTTGAAGTTTTTCACCCCGAGTGGCTTGCCAATCCGGTGGTGGTCCTCAAGAAAAACGGCACCTGGCCATGTGTGTGGATTACACAGATCTTAATAAAGCTTGTCCAGCAGATCCTTTTGCCCTCCCCTGTATTAATCAAATTATTGATGCCACGGCGGGTTGTGAGCGTTTAAGTTTTTTGGATGCGTATTCTGGCTATCATCAGATCAAAATGGCAGTTAAGGATCAGGAGAAGACATCATTTATAACTCCCTTTGGAGCCTTCTGCTATGTGTCTATGCCCTTCGGGCTCAAGAGTGCCCAGGCAACTTACCAACGGTGTGTACAAAATTGTCTTCACAAGCAGATTGGCCGTAATATACATGCTTACGTGGATGATATCGTGGTTAAATCCAGGGAGAAGGAGACTCTGATTGATGATTTGAAGGAAACCTTTGATAACCTGAGAACATACAAGATGATGCTTAATCCGGACAAGTGTGTCTTTGGTGTACCGGCAGACAAGCTATTGGGTTTTCTAGTGTCCAACAGGGGAATTGAGGCTAATCCGGAGAAAATCACGGCTATCACCTCCCTGGCTAAACCGAAGTGTATCAACGATGTTCAACGCCTGGCAGGCCGGATTGCTGCGCTAAGCCGGTTTATCAGTCGCCTGGGTGAGAAGGCAATCCCTTTGTATCAGATGTTGAAAAAGACGGATCAATTTATCTGGAGTTCTGCTGCTGATGAAGCATTTGAGGACTTAAAGCGGCAATTGGCCAATCCGCCTGTGCTCGCCGCTCCCGTTGACAAGGAACCGTTACTGCTATATGTTGCTGCTAATGTTCGGGCGGTCAGCGTAGCTATTGTGGTGGAACGAAAAGAGGCAGGTAAGGAGCATCCGGTTCAACGTCCGGTCTATTATATCAGCAAGGTGCTCATTGAGTCCAAGCAAAGGTATCTGCATTGGTAGAAGCTGGTGTATGGAGTTTTTATGGCAAGCCGGAAGCTTAAACAATATTTCCAAGGGCACTCAATTACGATAGTCAGTTCTGCTCCTTTGGGAGATATCATCTAGAACCGGGAAGCAACTGGCTGGATTGCAAAGTGGGCCATAGAGCTGGGGCCGTACGGTTTGAAGTATGTGCCTCGGATAGCGGTTAAGTCTCAAGCACTTGTTGATTTCATCAATGATTGGACAGAAATGCAAGCACCTGAAGAAAAGCCAGATCATACGTATTGGACCATCCATTTTGACGGATCCAGGCAGTTGGAAGGCTCGGGGTCTGGAGTCGTATTAACTTCCCCACGAGGTGATAAGTTTTGTTATGTTCTCCGTTTAATGTTCCCTTGTACTAACAATGCAGCTGAGTATGAAGTCTTGCTCCATGGTCTCCGGATGGCTAAGGAGATGAATCTAAGTCGAGTTAAGTGCTTCGGTGACTCGGACCTTGTGGCTCAGCAAGTGTCTGGTACTTGGGACTCCAAGGACCTACTCATGGCAGCATATCGTCGTGAGGTGGATATTGTTGCAGGTTATTTCAGAGGCTATCAGGTGGACCACGTGGACCGGCGGAAAAATGAAGCGGCGGACGCTTTAAGCCGGTTGGGCTCTCAGCGCAAACCGGTCCTGCCCAATGTTTTTCTGGATGTGCTGCACAACCCGTCGGTGAAGATCCCTGGTGAAGAGGATTTGGCTATTCCTGATCCGGAGGCTCAATTGGTGGCAGTGCTTCGTTATTCCGGATTGGACGCTTCCTTACCTGGCGTACAAGAACCGGGGCAAGTTGCCAGAGGATGAGATTCTGGCCCGGCAGATAATCCGGCGATCCAAGTCCATGGCTATCATCAACGGTGAATTGCATCATTGCAGTGTATCAGGAGCTTTTCAACGTTGCGTGTCTCCTGAAGAAGGCCGTGAAATTTTGCGTGAGATCCACGAAGGAGATTGTGGTCACCACACCGGTTCAAAGTCTCTGGTGGCTAAAGCGTTTCGCCATGGCTTCTATTGGTTAACTGCTCATGCTGATGCGGAGGATCTGGTCAGACGATGTGATGGTTGCCAAAGGTTTTCAAGGCGTGCTCATGTACGAGCTCAAGAATTGAGAATGATTCCAATTACTTGGCCGTTTGCGACTTGGGGGCTGGATATGGTTGGGCCTTTCAAAAGGTCCAAAGATAAGAAGACCCACCTCCTGGTGGCGGTTGACAAGTTTACAAAGTGGGTGGAGGCAGAACCTGTTAGCAAGTGTGATGCGGCCACGGCGGTTCAGTTCATCAAAAAGGTGATTTTCCGGTTTGGCTTTCCGCACAGTATTATCACAGATAATGGTACCAATTTGTCCAGAGGTGCTATGAAGGAGTTCTGCGAACGGGAGCACATCCGGCTCGATGTTTCATCAGTGGCACATCCACAGTCCAATGGTCAAGCAGAAAGAGCTAATCAAGAGATCTTGAGAGGCATCAAGCCCCGGCTCATGGTTCCTTTGCAGAGAACGCCGGTTTGTTGGGTAGAAGAATTACCATCTGTGTTATGGAGCATCAATACAACACCCAACAGATCAATAGGATACACACCGTTCTTCATGGTTTATGGAGCGGAGGCAATTCTCCCCAGTGATATCCGTCATGATTCACCTCGTGTCACGGCTTATATTGAAGCGGACAACGAGACAGCACGGCAAGATGCTTTGGACTGGTTGGATGAAGAGCGTGACATCGCAGCCGCCCGATCGGCAATTTACCAGCAGGATCTTCGTCGTTATCACAGTCGCCGGGTAAGAACCAGAGCCTTTCAGGAAGGAGATTTGGTGCTTCAGCTCATCCAAGATTAGACTGATATGCATAAGCTATCCCCACCTTGGGAGGGACCTTTCGTGGTCAGCAAGAATCTGCACAACGGGTCGTACTATCTGATCGATATTCGAGAGCATAAGGACTCACGTACATCAGAGGAGGAGACTAACAGGCCATGGAATATAGCTCATCTTCGACCTTACTATACCTGAGCCATTGGCTATACTTATGTACATATTACGACAATGTATATATTATGATTAAATATAATAAACCAGAACCTCAGCTAAAGCGGGGTATCTGTTCTTTTACATCATGTGAGGTTACACGGAGTTGCTCTAAAGCGGCCTCCGGTTTACCCCTTGAGTTCGCTTTGCTAAAAGCATCGTGTTATATCACTTGGAGGATTGGTCGTGTCCGAACCAATACCATGCCTCTTGATAGGCGAGAGCCACCAGATCACTTGGGGACTTGGTCATGTCTGAACCAGTCATGCCTCTTGATCGTCCTAAGGCCACATAATCACTTGGGGGCTTGGTCGAACCCGAACCATGACCACGCCATTTGGTCGGCATAAATGCCACAGAATCACTTGGGGACCTGGCTGACTAGAACCATAGTTACACCTAACA
Organism: Triticum urartu; assembly: GCF_056163025.1. NCBI lineage: Eukaryota > Viridiplantae > Streptophyta > Magnoliopsida > Poales > Poaceae > Triticum > Triticum urartu. The sequence continues at coordinate 727,998,608 of NC_141875.1, read as the reverse complement.
GGAGCTTGGTCGTGTTTGGCCATGGTAACACCATTTGATCAGCTTAAATAAATCTTTTTTGGCAAACGTTTTTGTCGTTGCTTTTGCTTCACACTTTTCTTTGAAGGGGGGTTTTTTCATTGTGTTTTTTAACCGACAAAGTTTTTTAACCAATCAATTGACGGAACACAGTTCACGTCAATCCGGAGACTATTTGTCCGGTTTGATCCTTGTTGTTAACATCCTCTTATGGAGTAACACGGTGTTTATTATAACCCGGCACGGTTTACATGGTAACCAACATCATATATATATACAGGAGCTGCTATTTCCTCCAACAGTGTGGGTTTGCAAAACTCCGCTTCAAGGTTGGCCAAGCCAACTTCACACTCAACGATGGCAGGTATTATGTATCTCAAAAATTTTAAAAATTTGATCATATACTTAAAATTTTTGTTTTGGATGTTTTGATTTCATATATACAGACATCATATTCCGCCTGACGGTACAATCGCGGTGGCACTTGACGAATTTCTTATTTCAAAAAGTGTTTTGGAAAGTTCATTACCACAGGAATAACAAGTTATGCACGAAGGCATATCAACATCAAAGGTATCAGCTAGCCTAGGTATCAGCTAGCCTATTACAAGGCAACATGGTGCCCATAATAACATAATTGTTTTTCACAAAGGAGAGGCAGTTTAAAAACCGGCTTCCGGTTTAAGCTTGGCCACCATCCTGGCCTGATGGTTGTGGGTCATCCTGCGCTGCTTCAGCTTCCGTTTCTCTACCCAGTGGCTGGAAATCCACAGTTGTCCAGTTGATTCCCATTAATGCTTGAAAAACAGCTTCATCATGGATCAGCAATGACGGGTCAATATCGGGAGCGTAAGTATGCTTACGGATTGGAGGGATCAGATTTTCCGATTCATGGATTGGTGCAGCTATTCGCTTGTTCTGACTATCATATTGGGCTTCATAATGAGACAAGTCTGCTTCCTCAGCCAGTTGACAAGCTAGCGGACGTACCTCCCGGTTTATTGCTCGCAAATCCGCTTCACCAAATTCTGACCCGTCTTCCTTCAAGCTGGGATAGCCCTGAGCCGCTTCAATAGGATCAAAATCCGGCACCTAGGCCTTTGCCCGGATTAAGGCATTGATTGCACCGGTTCGAGCAGCAGATTTCTTCAGCTCTTCAACCCGGGCAGGAAGCACTGACAGTTTCAGCAGAGTATCTTGAATCAAAGTGGGCGCCGGTTTGTTATGAGACGCGGTACAGATGATCCGCTGGGCACCAGTATACAATTGTTCAACCAATGTATAGGCGGCTTTCAATTTCTTCCGCACATCTGACCCCAAGTGACCAATGCGTGTCCCTGAAATACCATAAAGGGTTAATAAACCGGCGACTCTGTAAGAAGGCAGAGCCAATTCAGAAGGCAAGCTGGCGTACCAAAGATAGCAGTGGTCATGGCATGAAGGTGCCGCTTTATGCTGGTCAGTTCATCCGTCACTGGTTTTAGTGCAGCCTCGGCATCCTCTGCTCGTTTGATCAAAGCGGACTTTTCAGTGGCCCAATCCGCCCGTTTCTTCTTGAAGGTCTCCTTAAGTTGTTCCATGGCGCTTAAAGCACTGGCCAATTCCTCTTTTGCTTTGGAGGTTTCAGCCTGTTGAGTTTTCAGGTTTTCTTGAAGATCGATGAGTTGGTTTTCTTTTGTCTTCAGCTCCGCCTGCAGGCATACAGATATATGTTTCAACAAATCGGTAGAAGGATTCAAGTACCAACCACATAACAAGTTATGCGCTTAGCACTTGGGGGCTAATGCATATTCGATCTTCATCTTTCAATTGTTTACAAAGTCCCAAGATCAATACAAGCATTCAACTTGGCACTTGGGGGCTAATGGCTATTTGATCATATGTATTCTGATGCGGCAGTTTCAATTACTTAAAGTACCGGTTTAACTATGCTAAGTTGAACCGGCCCTTGGGGGCTACATTAGCAAATTTCAAAGCATCAAGATTTATATTATTAAAGTCCCGGTTTGAAAGAATATTTCAAACCGGCCCTTGGGGGCTAGGAGAGTTAGCAAGAATGGAAGCATACAAGCAGGAAGGAGCATATGGAAGTTACCTCATATTTATCTTTCATCATATTAACCAGACCGGCTTCGTAGTCACGGCTGGTATACAGCCGGTTCAGATAGCCGGAATGGATATCTTGGGCGTTCAGAGCAGTTTAAGTCGTTAGATCAGCGTTCCACTTGCCTTTGCCAAAAGCAAAAAATTCTTCCTTGGCAGAATGTTTGGATAAAGCGACAGGATTGCTTGGCTTAGTATGGCCAGTGCCAGTAATGACAACCTCATCATCCTTGGTACCGTCGGTTTGCACTGGAGCTGTTGGCTTGTCAGTAGGTTTTGCTGGACCGGTGGAGCTTTCAATCCGGATGGAACCTGTGGGCTGATGGATAGGACCTGAGGTATCAGTAGGTCTCTCTTCAGCAATAAGATCATCATCTGGCTGCGGTGGATCGTTGGGAATATCCTCAGGAATAGCCGCTTCAAGATTGGGTGTCTTGCCTGGTTCAAGAATGACATCTTCTTCGGCCGCTTTGTCCAGGCGGGCCTTCTTGCTTGGCCTAGGTTTGGCCCTGAGAAGAATAACAAAATTAAATACAGCATATGTTCTAAGGCAATGTACTGCAAACATCACAATAAGTATAGCTTACCCAAGCACCGTTTTGAGCGGTGGGAGCTGAGTAGCCAATGACTCGCCAGAAGATGAGTGGGAAGTAACCTGGTAATCGGAGTCAGATGGATTAAGAGGTTGACGAAAGCAGCCCGCTTTAGGACAAGCACTGACAAGCAAATTAGAGACCTCGGAATGGCGTTTCCGAACCAGACTGTTCGGTAAACCAGCGGAGGTAACTACCTGGCCGCTGTGCCGGGTGGTGCGGCGAGCTTCGTGTTGTTGAGTTTTCATAAGAAGTTTAGGATCCAAATAAGCAAGAGGATGAGAAAATTTAACTTTCCAGTTTGCCTGACGGATTTTTTGTGAAGGCAAAGTTTTTGAATCGGAAGAGAGAATAATTACCTCTGCAACATCCGTGTGGCTGGCTTCGGCATCATCCTGACAAATATCATCATCAATAAGACGCATGAAAAATAAACCAAGTGAGTCAAGCTCTACCTCAAAGTCCGGATTATCCACCTCATCATCAGGGGCCGGATTAGAAGATGTAGTGGTTCTTTTCCTGTGGGCAGTCTTCTTCACAGCTTTAGTCTTTTGTCGGGTTGCTCTTTCCGGTTTTTCTGGTTTTTCTGGTTTCTCCTGCGGCAGTTTTTTGCTCCAAAACGGATCATCGCCCTAATTATGCAGACACTGGTATTAAAAACAATGACCAGACATATCAATAACAGATTTAGCAAAGAGAAAAATCAAAGTCTTACAGCTGGCGGTTTGTTGGTGGCACAGAAGGGAAGCAGGCCGGTTCTAGCGCAGACGTGTTCCGGTTCATTCAGTATCTTACGCACAGCCTCTGTGATTTCTTCACCGGAGAGCTGGAGTTTTGAATGTCGTAGTGGGTCATCAACACTATCAGTATACTCGCACATCAAACCGGAGCGCTGACTAAGGGGCAGTATGCTTCATGATATCCAACAGCGAGCGAGATCAACCCCTGTTAAACCATTGGCCATAAAGGCTCTGAGCTTTGACAGCTGGGGAGCATATTTGCTTCTCTCCTGGGCAGTCAATCTTTGAGGAAAAGGGTGTGTATTGTTGAGCCGCTCCGGACGAAAGCCAGGCAAGGGATTCTCACCAGCAGGGGAGGTGTCTTTGCAGTAGAACCATGTCTGATTCCACTCCTTGGGGTGACTGTGCAGCTTGGCGTGAGGGTATGTGACCTCTTTCCTTTTCTGAATCGCCATGCCACCCAACTCCGTATTAGAGCCATCAGTAAACTCAGTACGGCGGTTTAGATGGAAAAGATCTCTGAACAATTCCACTGTGGGCTCCTCTTGAAAGAACACTTCACAGAGCACTTGGAAGTGGCACATATTTGTAACAGAGTTGGGGCTAGTGTCTTGCGGATGGAGTTGGAAATCGGCTAAAACATCCCGGTAAAATTTAGAACCGGGCGGCTTAAAGCCTTGGGCTAAGTGATCTACGAAAACAACAACCTCTCCTTCTCGAGGTGTGGGAGGGCATTCTTTGCCAGGAGCCCTCCAATGGATGGTATCTTTGCTGCCTAAGGCGCCAATCAGGACTAAATCGTCCAGTTGATCCTCTGTGACACGAGAAGGAACCCAATTGCACTCATATACTTGCTTGGCCATGATGGAATCTACAAGGTAGAAGATCCCGGTTCAAAAATGCATTTGATCAAGGTACGTTGGTATGGGCACTGTTAAACCGGAGACAGAACTATCTGAACCGGAGTTTCATGAAGCAACAAACATCTGGCGGTTCAACAAGGGGACTAATGGTATATACCGGTTTGTCAAACTTTTCTACAAAGTTAAACCGCCTGGTCTAAGCATTGAACTGTCAAGACTGCAGATGAGTAAGTACACAAAAACAGATTTCACAAGATTATACTACAGCTTTGGATCTGGAACATGTTTATAAAGGAGATAAATATTCAAGGCCCAAAAGGAGCAGTACCGAATCAATAAGCGAAGGTACGGATAAGATCTATGGTCTTAATATGCGAAAGTGAAAATGGAGGATAAAAACTACTGCTACACAGAGCGAAGATTCACAGACTCGTCTAAGGATCTATCATATGAACAAGAAGCAAGCGATGAACGCTAGAGAATATGGAAACCCTAGAACAGATCTATGATGAAAAGGATAGAAGACTTACTGGAGCTGAGGAAGAAGCGGAAGGTCGCAGCGGTGCTCTGGTACGCTCAGGGTGATGCAGCGGCCAAAGTTGGTGCAGAGGTCGATGGCGGCGGCTGAGCTCTGAAGCTGGGCGACGCGAGGAAGATGAAGCAGAAGGGCACGAAGGGGAAAAAGAAATGACCCTTCGGTCATATTTATAAAGCAAGGGACATGGGTCAGGCGCGAAAATCAAGGGGCCGCAAGTTTGGAAACAGAGCTGTCGCCTCGATTATCGTAGATCTATTAAACAAGAAGGTATCATGGATAGTTTCTTTATGACAGATGACATCACGCCGGTTTACAGCAATCAGAGAAGATGACATCACGGCGGTTCACCAAACTACAAGAAGATGTTGAAGATGAAGTTTTTGCTAAGGATTGACATGAACCTATTCAAATCAATTTGGGGCCTAATGTTGGGGATATTACTACTGGGCGTAATCCGGCCTATGTGGGCCGGATTAACTTCATCAGTAGTTAAGTATGTTAAAGCCCATGAAGGTAGATGAGGGCTCAAGACCCATAATCGGTTGAGAGCCTGTAGCCGTAAACCGGTGTCAATATGTAACTTGTATCGTAAGTTAGGAATAAATAGAGACCAAACCGGACACATCTATGAGCCGGTGTTGGGACTCTGTAAACCGACGGGCGTCACCCATGTATATAAGGGGACGACCCGGCGGCGGTTCAAGGACAACAGACAACAACTCGAGACATAGGCGAAGCTTGTTTGCTCCCTAGTCATCGAAACACCCATCAATTCCATCACAACTAGACGTAGGCTTTTACCTTCATCGAAGGGGGCCGAACTATTATAAACTCTCTTGCGTCCTTGTGTCCGCTTTAACCCCTTCAAGCTAGCCCGTCGCGATGGCTCCACGACTAAGTCCTTTCTCTAGGACATCTGCCGTGACAAAACCACGACACCAGGGGTCTTTTCATGGCATCTAATCGCACGGAATGCTAGTACAAATGATGGAGAACAAAACATCCAACATGAGCAAATTCATAGGAGTTCTAGATCCATGGATACCATCAAGAAAAAATGCTCAGTTTTAATTCAGACACAAGACTTGGTGAAAACATGCATATTCATATCAGCAACATTGATATGGCATCTTTGCAAGCTTGGGTCAGTGACTTGTCTTGTGTTTCATGGCATGACAATAATTTTAACAATAAATAGACATGAAATTGACACAAACTCATGTACAAAGTTAGGCCATATGATGCATGGATTAATTCACACATAAATGACAAAATGCCAACTTTGTATAGAATTTGCAGTACTGAAATATTTTAGTGTGTACCGGTGTGTACTGAAACTGCAGTAGTGAAATAATTCAGTGTGCATCGGTGTGTACTTAAATTGTAGTAACGAAATATTTCAGTGCCTACCGGTGTGTACCAAAATATTTCAGTGTCTACCACTACAACACTACAAATTTTTCCTAGGGCAGTACCGAAATATTTCAGTGCCTACCGATGTGTACCGAAATATTTCAGTGTCCACCACTACAACATTACAAATTTTGCCTAGGTCAGTTCCGAAATATTTCAGTGCCTACCAGTGTATACCGAAATATTTCAGTGTCTACCACTAGAACATTACTAATTTTTCCTAGGGTTCATATGATGCCTAGGGTTCACATACATCATAATCCGTCCTCCAAATCCATGTACTCAAATGTTCATGCAATTCATTGAGATTAAAATGCCATCTAGCATTCCCTCTCTGAGCTATTACGATCAGTATCACCATGATGTAAGCACGAGCAGTAGGAAGATGAGGAGTGGGGAAGCTTACTCTAAACATAGCTACCGCCGCCATTCAGACAGGAGAGCGGCGAGGGAAGCGTGGAGAACGGCGGGGAAGCGAGGTCGCGACCACTGTCCTCCTCATCTTGCGCTTCGGAGTCTCCGGTGACTCGGTTGGAGGCTGCACAATCTGCAACGATACCTCGTGCATGGTGGGTTCCTGATCTACTGGATGCTCTACCCTGGATCTGAACGCCCACCACCTCCGCCTGGTCCACTCGCTGGATGAATTGGCCTGCTCCGTCGCCCAGAGGAGGATCTCTATCTTGTGAATCGGTTGTGCGGGCGGGGGGCAAAGCTTTGCCCTCTCCTTCTTCATCAAATTCTTGAGAGTGGCCATTGCCGTCCAGCTCATCTGCCTTGTGTTGTCAAACCAAGAATGGATCTCCCTCAACCCGGCCAAAGTGAATCTCGAATAATTGATATGTTGCTCTGCTTACTTCGTTTGCTTCTTTGTCTTTACATGTTATGTCTTAACTAACCACCAAATGTTTCACCATTTATGTATTACAGGCTAGAGGCATATGAGTATTTTTTTTTCACCCGTTGCAATGCAAGGTAATTTTGCTAGTAGTTATGTATTGGATGTAATAACATCTTATATCCCGGGTCAGAGGAAGTACAAGACTACTCATGGAAAAGATTAATTCTATGAGATTAGTACTGTAGGATCTAGAGAATAATAAGAAAAGGCAATGTAAATAGCAGGGAACTAAACTGGATTCAGTTAATCAACTAAATCTAAAAAAACAAGCGAACAACATTAAGATTAACTAGAACAATCTGACTAATCCTCACGGGGCAATCTGATAGCCAAAAGAACTTAGCGCTGCAGGCCACATGAAGTCATGATGCTGGTTCTTCAATAACTCAGAATTCACCGCGAACAAATCTCATCTAGGAAGCCAAAATAACTTAGGGCGGAGTATTCTTTCTTCAATAATCAACGAAGGCGGCGCCGCTCGGCTGCTGCGGCCTGTTGCCAAGCCGGAGCGCCGAGGGGCGCGGATCGGAGGCACGACCCCACACCGGATGCCTACGCCGCCGGAGGGTTGCGCCAGCGGTGGAAACGCCGAATTGTGGTCGCCAACTCACTGAGAGCATCTCCAGCCGTTGTGCCCCTCGTGAGCCATTTTTTCGGCCCCCTGGGGTGGCCCCGGCGCTAATTTAGTCTTTGGGTGCAAAAAATTTCCAGCCGTTGTGCTCCCCAGGTCGTCATTTCTTCCTGGACCACCGTGGCCATCGCCGGAGTTCGGTCCACCCCGACGTGCCTAGCCCCTCTCCCCTCCTCCCAACCTGTCCACAAGCTCCCCCTCACTCCCGCAGCTCACCCCACCCACTTGCCCTCGCCGGAGCTGGCTGTTCCACCGAAAACCATCACCACCGTCGCCGCCTCTGTAACCTCCTGTCGCCGCGGCCTCCCCTCCATTCCATCCCTCCTCCCTGCCCCCTTGGCCTCTGAACGGGTGCGCCTCGTCGCCCCGGTCCCGCCGGTGTCCTTATATCAGCCGGAGCCCGTCGGAGTTGCCCGCACCGTCGAAGACCACCGTCGCCCGCCCGCCTCTGTTTCTCCTCTGGCGCCGCCCGTTGCCGCGTCGCCGCGCCTTCCCGTGCCTTCCTCTGGCCGGGAACGGGTGCGGCGGGCCCCTCCGCGGCCGCTGGTGTGCTCGGCTCGGCCGGAGATGGTAGGAGCCGGCCGGCCCGTCGCCGGCTTCGCCTCTCCCCTCTGCTCCTCTGTCTTTGGTCGGGTGGAGCCGTACGCAGCACGGCGGCGAGCAGGTAGGGAGAGGCAAGGAGAGGAGCAAGGCGGCGAGCGGGGAGATGCGGGGCGGGGGCCGGCGAGGAGAGGAGCAAGTCCGGCGAGGGGAGATGCGGGGCGGTGGAAGGAAGAGGGAAAGGAGAGGAGAGAGGAGAGATGGGCTGCAGGTGGGCCTGCGCATGCAAAAGGCGAGCGCCAGCATTCCCAGCTGCCCCGCAGGGAGCTGGGTGTGGGGTGGGCGCGCCGGCCGTAACATTCGCTAAATCCGGCGAAAAACGAGGTCCTGGCTGCATGGCTGGGATGTTTTTTTACAACCGGCGCTAAAAAAGTGCTCCTGGGGGGCTGTCGGGGGGGCGGCTGGAGATGCTCTAAGCACTGGTATTCCCGAATTGGACTTGAGGAGAGACTGGGCCAGGCAGTCGCTCGATGGGCCTTGACGTTGGTCCTTACCTTGGGCTGAATGGTTGAATGGCCTGCAGTTGCTCAAAAAAAAAGAATGGCCTGCAATTTTCGATTTTTTTCATAGAGGGTGGATTTTATTAATGGACCGTGATAGCTGGCAAATCGTGTGCCAGACTGCAAAAACCATAATAACCCTCGTGCCGCACGAAACTCATCCCTTCTTCTTCCGATTTTCTGGGCCATCCCGACCCACCCGCACGAACCCATCCCTTCTCCTGATTTGTGGGCCACCCGAATCGCCCCGCTGGCCCCCGATTCTGCACACACATGGTAGCAGTTTGAAAATAGAGAAAAAAAATGCAATGGAAGGGGAATCGAACCCACAAACTACCACAACTAATTTAGCAACAACAACCAACTAGGCTACGCCACATTATTGATTATTTTCAACTTTCACACTACTTCTACCTTCCTGAGATGAGATCAAATGAAACTGAAAATTCAAACCGACAGACTCACTTGTCCAGGATTTGGAACATTTTTCTGGACATTTTACACCGGTTCAGATGGTTCACAAACTCGGGCGTCCCCTTCCCTCCTTTTTCAAATGCAAATCACCATAGTGTTAGGACTTAATTTATCTGACATGAGGTTCGTATATTACCATACTGTTTACATAGTAGTTGTCGAGTATGTATTTCAATAATTTTTTCCCTCCTGGCCAAATGTTACCGCGGCGTTTGTACTTGATTTATCAGGTATGAGGTTCGTATATTACCGTGCTATTTACATACAAATTACCATGCTCTATTTTCCCAGAACTTTTTTCTCCTTGTTCAAAAATGTTACCGCGCTGTTTGTACTTAAGTTAACGTGCTATATTTTTCAGCGACTTTTCCTTCCTTAGTCAAAAATGTTATCGCGGTGTTTGTACTTAAGTTATCGGGTATGAAATTCTTATAGTACCATGCAATTTACATAGAAATTACCGTGCTATACTTTTCAGCAACTTTTCCTCATTGGTGAAAAATGTTACCGCGGTGTTTGTACTTCAGTTATCAGATATGGAATTCTTATATTACCATGCTATTTACATAGAAGTTACCGTGCTATATTTTTTATCAACTTTTTCATCCTTGGTCAAATATGTCACGGCGGTGTTTGTACTTAAGTTATCAGTGTGAAATTCTAATATTATCATGCTATTTACATAAAAATTACCAGGGTATGTTTTTCAAAAACGGTTCCCCCCTTCGTCAAATTTACCGCGTTGTTTATACACAAGTTATCAGGTGAACGGTTCGTATATTAGCCTTATATTTTCCCGAAAGTTATTGCAAGTATATTTTTGAACAACTTCTTCATCCCTTGGTTAATGTTACCGTGGTGTTTTGTTCATAAATGATCGAATACGCCGGAGGTATATTAGCAACTATTTCCCCTTTGACCGAAGTTACTGTGATGTTTGAACATATCACGTATTCGGTGTGATATTTTAACAACATAGAAGTTACCGAAGAATGTTTTTCAACAACTTTTTTCCCAAGGGTCAAAAGTTACCATAGCGTTTGATGTGAGTTATCATCCTTGTTATGCGTAAATTACCATACTATTTACATAGAAGTTATGGGAAGTATGTTTTTTAACAATTTTTTATCGGGTCAAAAGATACCACGGTGGTTGGGCATAAGTTATCACCTCAGCGGTTCGTGTATTATCAGGTTATTTAAATTATTCCCCCATGTCAAAAGTTACCGTGGTATTTATATGTGCGTTGTCACCTCTGGTGTGTGTAAATTATCATACTATTTACACAAAAGTTATTGGGGTAAATTTTTCAACAACTTTTTTTACCGGGATCAAAAGTTCAATGTTTTTTATATAGCTTACCACTCTTGTCAAGTGGTATTCGTACATAAGTTATCAGGTCAATGGTGCGTATATTATCATGTTGTTTACATAGAAATTACCGAGGGTATGTTTTCAATAATCCACCCCCTTGGGTCGAAGTTACCGCACTGTTTTGCGTAAGTTATGAGGTCTCCCGTTCTTAATTTATCATGCTTTTACCCAAAAGTTACCAGGGTAATTTTTCAACAACTTTTTTACCGGGTTCAAAAGTTAACGCAGAAGTTATCATGTCTGTGATGCATATATTATCATGCTATTACACATAAGTTTCTGTGCGTATAAAAAAGTCATCTTATCTTTTACAGAAAAAACAATGAAAGTGCATCTTCCGCATAGTTATACAACTCCAGATCAATAACGCTTGCACAAAAAACCTAACAAATGTTTTTACCCTTGAATTTGAAAATGCAGCAGTACACGCTGACAGTTTCAGTTTTCAGAAAGCAATAGAACTTGCTAAATACTTAGTACTCATGTACTTTCTAGAACCGCACATATCCAAATAGTACTCATGTGCTCTAGATCATGATATGAATGTCACACTCCACGCACATATCCTAAAAAGTTCAGCTTCATTCAGCAATAATGAAATGCAAAAGAAAATGTTCATTTCCTGTAGGCATAACAACAAACAGGAAAGTGCACCAAATATAAACAGCAAAACAAACATATTTTTTCTGCATTAAACTCGCCATAAGAAACGACCTTTTTTTTTAGATTTGCAATTGATGTGCTAATTCATAGGGAGGTCATACTCTAGCTAAGAGAGAGGAGGATAAGCAAATCGTGAGGAAGAGAAAGAAGTGCAGCTTGTACAGAGTCAGAGAGAGGACAACTCATGAGAGAGAGATACGAGTAGCAGCGATGTGATTGGGAGAAGGTGGCAGTAGTAGCTTGTGTGAGATAAAGATGAGCAGCAACAAGAAGATACACAGAGAGAGAAGCAGCAACCACGACCTGCTCGTGGAGCTCAAGCGCAGCAGAGAACACGAATGGCAGCAAGTGGATTTGGTATGGCGAGTTGGTGTTGCAACGCAGCGTCTCTCTGTTACAAGCTTTCTTGTGACGCCCCTGCGGGGAAAGAAGGTGGTGAGCAAGCCAGAAAGGGCGTGCAGCGGTGCGGCGCATCGGCTGGGAACGCGGTGACAGCAGGGAAAAAAGGGCAAATAGCTCCCATGAGCCGTCATTGGTGTGAATTGTCTCTCATGCGACGTTGTTGGTTGTAATAGCTCTCATGCAACGTCTCCCAACGCATAAATAGCTCAAGCAAGACAACCCATTTACGCGGCTAGTTGGCTGTTAGTTAGGCTGAGGTTTGGTTAGGATACTGGGGGTTATGTGCTCTAAATGGTGGGGTCCACCTAGGGCCACGTAATCAAGAGTCAACCGTCCACAACTCGACCGGTGACTGTGTGACCGTGGTCGACTCGCCCGTGCTAGACGGGGCGAGCGGCGCCGCCGTAAGCATCTTCTCCGGCAGCGGTTTCTTCTCTGCGGTGGTGGAGCGCATTTCTCGGCAGCGGCAGAGCTATTGCGAGGTGATACCGAAACCCTAGTCCCACTCCCCAGAATTTTGGGGGATATGTGGCCTCATGCTGCCCTCTGTTTCTTGGCGACTTAGAATCGGGCTCTATTGGATCCGGGGGCTGTTTCTTCTCCGCGGCCCGGTGGTGGAGCGCCTTTCTCTGCAGCGGCTATTGCGAGTGAGTATTTTCCAAACACTACTCCCATTCCACTGAATCTTGGATAAATCTGTGGCCTCATGCTGCCCCTTTTTCTTGGCATTTTAGAATCTCGATTGGATAGGAGATGGAGCAAGGGCTGGATGAGATGGAGCGAGGAGATAGTGCTTCAAATCGGTAATGCCACCCACTTTTCTTGGCGATTTAGAATCGAACTCGATTTGGTGGTGACTGTCGCTTACACCACCGCCACTGCCTGCCATTGACAAAACAGGGGAGGTTCAGGTTCTGCCACCACATTCGCAATTATAGTGGAATTTTTTCCCTATAAAGCCAAGCTCAATGATGGAAGTGTCCAAGACATTGATAGAGATACCACCGTGAGGTTGGATGTCGAATTTGCAGATGTTGATCCCCAGGAATTGGAGAGCATGAAGGAGAAGGCCGTGGGCAATTTGGTGGAGAGAATTGGGGGAGAGTATTATTTGGGGTCCAGAACAAGAGGTATCTCTGCAACATTTCGATAACTATAATGGTGAATATGTGAGAATTGAAAATGGAGAATCCATGGTTGCTGAAATTGATCAGCAGGAAGGGTGGGCAAGCAAACAAGTAACATTTTATGCAGAGCTAATTGATCTGCAAACTCATTCCAGTGTTGGTTATGTGCCATCAAAGATGGTTGCACAGGTGGAAGATAATGAGTGGGTTTCACAAAAGAAGATGTTGGCATTGTTGACTCAACCGACTGTAGTAGCTGAAGATACAGGGATTGATGCAGATGGAGAGGAGGGAACCCATGGTGCTAGGAAGATTGTTGTTGACTGGAATGTAGTAGAGTTGAATGAAAAAACAGATTTGGTCATTACACCAATATCTGACATTGATATGGCCGAAATGTTTGGCATTCAAGTTGATGACAAAGATAAGGAGAAGGATGACAGTTCTTTGCCTGCTGATGGTAACACAAGCCCTAGAAATTCAAATGAGGATGAAGAATAGCTAATGAGAGAGGCTGTAGATGATGTGGATGATGCAGATGATAATGAGCTGGTTTGTTTGTATGACAAAGAGAACCCAGTTATTAAGGTGGGAAAGTTGTGGCCAAGCATGAAGGAGTTTAGGATGTCTTTCAGGACCTATGCAGTGAAAAAAGAGTTTGATGCCAAGACTATGTGGACTGATCGAAAGAAATTTTATTCTCGGTGCAAAGGTTATGATGGTGGTGGCCATCCTTGCAAATGGTACTTGTCTGCCAGACTACAACCTGATGGAAGTACAGTAAGGGTAAATCAAATACCACACCAGCATACATGTATGACCACTTCACAGAGAGTTTCAAAGATGACATCACAGCTTTGGGTTACAGAGAAGATTACTCCTATTTTAGCCAAGACTCCAAACACTACTGCAAAGAGGCTTAAAGTTGACTTGGAGAAGTTGTACCCCATCCAGCTGCAATATACCAGTGTGGAAAGCAAAACAAAGGGCCATGAAATCAGTGTATGGTGACTGGGCAAATACATTTAGGATGTTGTATAGTTTTAAAGTAGAGGTGGAGAAGAGGTCACCTGGGAGTGTGGTGGAGATAGATACAGAGGTAACAGAGGATGGCAAGGTTTTATTCAGCAAGTTTTTTATGTGTTTGAAGCCTTGCATAGATGGATTCAAAGCAGGTTGTCGTCCATATTTGAGCATAGACTCATCTTTTTTGACTGGAAAGTGGAATTGTCAGTTGACTGCATGCAATGCTCTAGATGGACACAACTGGATGTTCCCAATTGCAATAGGAATGTTTCAATCAAAGACAGAGGCATCATGGATATGGTTCATGATGCAACTGAAAAGATGCATAGGGCCAGTTTCTCCTTTGGCCATCCACACAGATGCATGTAAAGGGATGGAAAATGCAGTAAAAAATGTTTTACTCCATGCTGAGCAGAGGGAGTGCTTTGGACATATGTGGATGAATCTGATAAAAAAATTCAAAGGATATGAATTTGGGCGCATGTGGCCAGCAGCAAGATCCTACACCAGACAGACACATTCCTATCACCTTGGTAAGATATTGGCATCATGTAGTGATAATGAATTTGCTTCATGGTTGAACACCCACCATTCTCTGTTGTGGTATAGATCAGGTTTTAATACTGCCATAAAATGTGATCATATCAATAACAACTTGGCAGAAAGTTTTAACAACAAAGTGAAGGATTTGAAAGACTTGCCTGTGCATGACATGGTGGACCAAATAAGGATCATGATCATGCGGTTGTGGGAGTTGAGAGGAAAAATTGCTAATATTTTGGAAGGGGACAAGCTTCCAGCAGTGGTACAATAGGTGGTCAACAGGAGTAGAAATCTTTCACATCTATCTGTTGAGAAATCTTCCTTGTGGGGTGCTGAAGTTAGAGATACAAAGAGTGGCAAGAGGCATGTGGTAAATACTGAGTTGCATGAGTGCACTTGCCAAGAGTGGCAACACACTGGAAAACCATGTGAGCATTCCATACTTTTTTGGCATCTAAACCCAGGTTAAATATGCACCCATATTTGCATGAGTATTATTCAGTACAAAAATTCAAAGCTGCATATGCATGTCCAATTCCTGCACTGACTAACCAATCTCAGTGGCCTGAGGTGGAAATAGAATTTACCTTGTGTCCCCCTGTCACTAGAAGAAAGGCTGGGAGGCCTAAACAGAGCAGATTTAAAGCTTGGTTTGAGAAAGGTGGTTGTAGTAAGAAGGGGAAAAAGGAAAAGGAAAAGAATGATAAGCCCAAAAGGGATCAAAAAGGTAACAAAAATAGGTGCAAGTTGTGTGAGGTACTTGGGCACAAAATTGGTTCATCCAAGTGCATCTACACTCCTCAGAGGCCAAAGTATGTTTATGTTACTGTTTTTGCAAGTTTTTGATTTTGCTACTTGTTCTAGTATCTAACCAAGTCAAATGCTTTATTTTTTAGGAGGAAGCGTGCAGAAAAAGCCCCACCTCTTGTTGTTGAACAATGTTGGCCAGTGAAAAAAGCAAGACTCAATGGCTTTAGAAGGAAGAGCACTAAGCAGATAATGTTTGGTGATAAAGATATGGAGCAAACTGAAACTGTTACTGCTGAACATGAGCTAAGTGTTTGTGTTTTGGATGATGTGATGCATACTCAATCTGTTTTGCAGGCGCTAGGGCAATCTGAAACTGTTGCAGATGAAGCAATTGTTGTGCTGCCATGCGAATCTTCTTTGACAGCTATGTTGCCATGTTTGGAGGTTGTGCTGCCAAGCGTTGAGTTGCAAACTGAAGTAGTTGAACAATGTGTGCCATCTACTCAATCTGCAGAAGTGCAAACTGAAGAAGTGGGACATGGTCAGGTGCAAAAGTTGAGGGGGCCTAGTGGAGTTGGCAACAAAACCAAGGGGCCAAAAAGCAAGAGCATCAGCATCAACAAACTATGCGCCGTGGAACCAAACGGTGGAAAAAAGGAGAAGAAATCGAGTGGTAGAAAGAAGCAAAAGAAATAGAGTCGAAATCATTCAAATTTGATGTGAAAACTTAAGTTTGTTGTCATTTGATGTGAAAACTTATGTTCTTTCATGTGAAAACTTATGTGCTATGATGTTCATTTGACTTGAAATAAAATTCAAATTTGAACCGACATTCAAATTTCAACCTATCTCCAATATTTTTGGAGTTCATTTGTTTGTTTTGTGATGTTGCATTGTTTGATGTACTACTATGCACTTTAGTTCATAAATCCAACCCTTTTTGTGAAGTCCAACTCATAGTCACTGAAAATGTTGTCCAAACAGGCTCCAAAGTAAGGGAAAACGGCCCCATTTCTAAGCAAGTTTTTTTCAACCTTCTCAAAATCACCCAAAAAAGATTTTCTTAGCTTATATTATACCTATATAGGATCAATACGAAGTCTCACCTTTTTTTAATAAGTATTCATATTATTTAATTTATTTTTGAAAAACACCCTTTAATACAAAGTCAGCAATAAAACAAGTTTAAAAATTTTAAATGGAAAAATAACTTCACATCCTCCTTAGTCACTCCAAAATGAAGCTAAGATGATGTTTTTGATTTTTTTGCATTTTTGAAACCTCAAACCCTCTTCTCACTCCTTTGAACTCTATGCAACCTCAGTCGAGATAGTCCAATTTGTGAAGGTTTTTTCATGAAAAGATCATTAGATCAAGTTTATCATTTTATATCATAACTATGTAACATAAAAAGAATATGCGCAGGTTTTTCATTTTTTAGATTTTTTTTGAATTAGTTATACACATTTGAATGTTCGGTCAAACCTTTCAAAACCCCGTTGACTGCCTCCAAAACCAATGTAACCCTAGCGCCAAACGTCCACCGTCGATCTAACCCTAACGCCAAACTGCGGCCGTCAGATATGCCTTCTAGAAGGATTCCGCGGGGGCGATCCGTGGGAGCCCTGATTCTCCAGTCTGATTGGCCACCGTTTTTGGTCTCTGACGAACAGATAACGTTGAGCGGGGGAGCATCTCAGTGACCGTTGGGCCGAGCGGATCGGGCCCGGTAGAGCCTAGCGTGCATGCGCACGGCCGTCGAGAGGGGGGATGGGCTGCATGCGAGAGGTTCAATGACATGTGGGCCATCCCTGTCCCATGCATGCCATGCAACATCGCAGCCTAGCTATTATGTGCTCGTGAACGCTGTGACACAGCCTAGCCATTTGCATGCGGGCTTGCATGCACGCATCGACGCAGTAAAGCACGGCAGGGGCCACTGCTAGGGAAAAGCCTAGGAGCAGCGCGGGTTTTCGGCCTTTTAGTAGCGCGGGGGCCGGCGCTACTAATAAGATGCTACAGCTAACGTATAGCAGTAGCACCGGTCCACCCGCGCTACTGCTACACAAGTGTTGCAGCAGCGCGCTTAAAGGAACCTTGCTGCTGCTAATAGCTATAGCGCGCTTCCCCTGTGCGCGCTGCTGCTAACTTTTCTCCACTCGCTACTGCTAATTTTAGTAGTTTTTTTTCGGCATATTTGTTTTGTATTTGAACAGTCTTTATAGAAGAATCTTTAGCACATACAAATGTCATCATGATACACATACAAATGCCTGCGAGACCACAAATGTAATCATAGCATATACATACAAATAGTCTCATCGTAATCATCATCCAACACAAAGTGGTATCTTGTCATCATCTCGAAAATAGCGATACATGCAAGTCTCGAATACTTGCAACTTCAACTTCATCCATCTAAACAAAGGTATACGCGAGAAGAGCTATCACTATGAGTGAGAGCGGAACTATGCAGTACATGAGATGGCGGTTACGAGTCCTCCCTCGCGCTAGCGTGAACCTCAAGTAACTAGCTTCTCCTTCTTGTCTGCTTTTGAAGCCTTTATGGCTGGCGTCCGAGAACCCATTCACTTGCGCCTGACACTCATGCCACTCGTTGTACACCCCCGGAACCTTCCCTTTGTACACGACATAGCAGTTCCATCTCGCCATCAAGAAACTAGGTACCTGTTAGAGATGCATGTTCATGAAGAGGATGTACAATCATATATATGCAACAAAATATACTAGAGAACACCGAAAAAGAAAGGGTTAGCAACTAGATGCAACATACAGTACGCAAATTAATTAACTAGAGGTACGCAGGTCAACGTACGCAAACTAACAAAGTAGCGTTACACAAGTTCGGCAGGGATCATGGACATCACAAAGTTGCATCACTACAAATAGTATACAAGTTCAACCGACACATATCATCATCATCGGCATCATAAATCACTAGAAGTTCCATCCTTCCATATCATCGAGGATGGACCCTAGCTTCTTGAACGGCGTGAGGTCTAGAAGTTGCATGCCTATGCGAGTTCGGACGTCAGCTCGCAATATAGGGCCGTGGTGGAACATCCCCTTCTCATCGACGACTTCTTTCATGATGATCGTCGCAATGTCGCTTTGGATGCGAAAGAAGTCATCTCTAAGTTTATAATCCGCTTCTCCATGAGATTCTAGCCACTTGTGGATATGATCATCATTTCTGCTTCTCATGCGAAGCTTTTGGTGATCCGTGTTGAACTGAATCATGAGATGGAGGATGTACAATCCATCCTTCTTGCTTGGTTTTGGGACTTGGATGCAGGAAAAGTTAGTTTTATGCGTGAAACCCATCTTCTTGTTCCTTTGTTTCCTGATCTGCATGTGGCCACCTCTAAAGCTGAAGCCTTGGAGAGCATCATCTAGAATATTCATTATGTGGGTGTAGTCTTTTTTCTTGTAGTCTCTGGAAGGGTCAAAATACACGGCGTGGGAGACTTGCGGATAAAGAACGATAAGGACGGCGCGCCCGTTGCTGCGGGGAAAAGACACCTTAAATTATTCCCCATAGAGAGAGAAGGAATGATTGAAATGTATGAAAGGGTTGTTCAAAACTGACTTACTTTGGATTATAAGGCACGAGGACAATTTCCCGGTCCTTATTCTGTACCATGAAGTTTTGGAGGTAGTCCCTAGCAGTTTCACGCTCAAAGTCGCCGAGACTCAAGAAAGACTCGTGCATGTAGTACGGATCCGCCACACAGATTTGCGAGACTTCTTCACTGTTCATGACAGAGCTCATATGTAGCGCAAAAAGGCAGACGATTGTAAAATCGAGCCGCCTTGTCAGAAACATCTCAAAGATATGGTCAAACCGTAGGAACAACACCTCCGCGGGCCGTGTCTCGATGTAGCACTTCCCCTCAGGCACACGAGCCGCGTATGTCGGATATCCTGGATCCTTTGAGGCTAGTAGGCTTTTCTCAGTCGACAACACATGGTCGTGCAGTCTCCTGAGATCCCCTGATAGTGCCTCCAGCGGTTTCGGCGGTAGCATCGGCTCGCCCGTGACATGGAACATGGCCGCACCTTTCACGGGTACACGCTCTTCAAAATGCATCGTTTGGCTGCTATGTGCTCTGGCTTGTTTGGAGGCAGCTATCTTCCCCGATCTCTTTCTCTCCTTTTTCTTGGACACACCTTCTAGACCCTTCCTTAACCCCTGCCCCGGTGTTCCCAGGCTAAGTACTGTACGACCCTCGCGCTGGGATAGTTGAGCCTGTGTTGAAGCGGCATCTTCAGGCGTGTCCTGTGAGGATTTCATGAAGAGAGACTTTTTGCAATCCCTGCTACGACCTTCCTGCCCGGGCATATCATCCATATCCTCATTAGCAAGCTGATAGCCCGATTCTTCATATGGTTGACTCATCAATTCTATGTCACAGTCATACGCGTTTGTATTGAGGAAATCCATAGGGTCGACCTCCGTCTCATCATCCATTCTCTGTTCTACAGGACAAATTACATCAGCCAGCACTATTGCACCCCCTTGATCATGTCGTCCGCCGCTCTCACCCGGCACTACAGGAGCTGGTAATTGCGTAGGCGGGGTGGTGGTCTCCGCACAAGCTTGTTGATGTGTGGTTATTGGTGTGCTCTCGGCCGGCTCCAGACGAATAAGATTCTTTTGCCATAGCAGCACCCAACCCTTGCAGCTTCCAATCCGCGGCGGGGTCTCATCGTCCGCTCCCACATGCTGTTCTGGAGGAGGCAAATCCTCGTGCCCCGATTTCACACTGGACAAGCTAACCCTGAAGTGCCCAGCAGGGATCGGCTGGTTGTGGAACGTGGGTTGCAAGGGGTCCATTATCATCCCCTTTCCCACGTGCACCTTCTGGCCTTTGATCAAGTAGAGTATGGTGCACGGGGTTTCTTTCGCCTGCAGACACATATGTCTGTGGCGTAAAACATCCGAAAGGCAACAAAAATGGAATATTATATATATATATATGTTGGTGCGACATGTAATTACCATGACGGCGTCGAGCTCAACCAAAGACGAAGGCCCACCAAGCACGCCAGAGACTTAGGACGGGCTGCTATGAGCGGGAGCGGTTGCGAGAGGAGGCCCAGTTGCGTGAGCAAGTGATGGTGCGATGGTATTGTTGTTCATGGAGTTGCTCCCGACGAAACTGGGCAACGGGAAATCATGTACCGTCTTGTCTGGATTTTCCTTCGTCCAGTTGATGATAACTGGAACCAAGTTAGTAGCAAAATCGTTTCTGCAGGCAGTTACAGCTGCATTGATTGCCTGCTGTAGCAACTCATATTTGTCCTCGGCTGCTTTTTTCGCGTCCTCAGCTGCTTTTTTCTCGACCACAAGCTTCACCTTCGCATCGATGTCCGCCTGACTAAACTTCTTTTTCTGCTTCTTGGCCTCCGGGCCCTCGTTGTAAAACACCTTCCACGTGGCGCCATCTCCAGCGCCGTGCACACGACCATATTGCGGCCGCTGGCCCAAAGGGAGTCCCTTAAGTTCGTTCAAGTCCCGGTTGAGAGGGGTGTCCCACTTGGGCCTCATCGGAGAAGTAGGGTTTTCGGCTACAAGCTGGTGTTGCTTCTCCAGTAGTCTAATCAATTTCCTCGTGATCTTGTCCATGTAAAAAACCTTTTTCTCCTTATCCCACTTGTAGCGGGCCCTGATGAAGTCATGCTCCAAGGGGTTGGTGAACTTCGCGAAGGGGTCTGGGAGACCCGCGGCTTCACGTTCCGCGTCCTCCTTATCCCATATGGGCCTTTTACCGAGGTAGCCATGGCTTCCGAGGTGATGCTTCCCCGTGTTCCTTTGCTGAAGGCTCTTGAATTTCGCAGCCTTAGCCTTGGCGTCCTCGGTAGCGCAAGTGTCCTTGGACTTTTCGAACTCCTCTTCCGTAAGTGTCGGATTTTCCTCCAGAATCTTGGACAGGGGTTCCTCAGCCTCAATAGCTCGTTTCACCCTCGATTTCCAGGAGGCCAAATCATTGATGAACATGCCCATGGCGTGATTGTTAATCTTTTTCATCTTCAGATCATCCCAGGGTTGTTCTATGTTATCATCCCGATCGGGGAACTTGAATCTCTTGTGCAACTTTGTTAGGAGCAACTGCGTCAAATGTTCTTTACTCCTTAAGTCATCGTCATTGATGCTTGCGCATTCCCGTAGGATGCATCCTACTTGGTTCCCATAGCACTTGCGAGGTTCTTCTGGCTCTAACGGCTCAAACTTGCCAGGTGCCATCTTTGTGATCACAAGTCATCCAATCCCTAGTTTGTTATGTTTTCGTATCCTCTGCTTCTTATGCCTCTTTTCGGTACCGGCATCGGCGCCAGTATCTTCCCCAGCGGTACCTTCCCCACCGGTCACGGCGCCGCCATCGGTGCCGGCGCCGTCAGTGTCGGTGTCGGCATCAGTACCATCATCGAGGCGGACCTGCAAACCTTGCTTAGCAGTCAAAAAGTCGAGGTAGTCTTGTTCACCCTCATAATCCATCTCGTCTGCATCTTGGTCAGAAGGCCCAGTTTCTTCGTTGTTCGACATGTTTCCTATGATTAAGTGTCCTCATTTATTTCTAAAAGTATGAATAAATGAGAAATGAGATAAAAAAAAGAAATATATGTGCCAGCACTCGATATGCCAACTATGTAGCACAAATCATGCTTTATTCACGGGAAATTTCGGCATGACCTTTGCTGAAAAATGGACATATCGAGCACCTGAAATTCACCGGAACGGAAATGAATCAACATTCCGGCGTAACATAGGCAACTCGGATCATTTACCAAAACATGACATGTCCAAAACATGACATATCCACATATCACATGTACAGTTCAAATTTGCATATAAATTCAGCAAATTTTGAAACCTATCTAAATTCATAACTAAATAGATAACCTAATTAACATAACTAAAACCTAAGTAAATTAACCCTAGCTAGCAGAGAGAGAGAGGGGGGTGGTTTACAAAGGGTGCAGGGCGAGGAGGCAGGCCCGACGACGGCCGAGGTTGGGAGGGGAGGAAGCAGAGGAGGGAGGCAAGGGCCGACGGGTCGGGGGCAAGCGCCGGCGCCGGGGGCGAGCGCGCCTGGGTCGGGGGCGGCAGGGTCGGGGGCGAGCACGTAGGGGTCAGGCGCGGCGGGGTCAGGGGCGAGCGCGCCGAGGTCGGGGGCGGGCGCGGCGGTGCGACGTGGCCGGGGAAGAGAGAGTGGGGATTTGGGGGAAAAGAGGCGGGATGAAGCAGGGAGAGGGAGAATTTTGGGTTAAGTGGACGTAGCAGTAGCGCGTTTACACGAAACGCGCTACTACTATTACGAGTAGCTATAGCGATTTTCTGCAGAAACTGCTACTGCTACCTTGACTAGCTGTAGCTCTTTTTCACTAAAGCGCTACTGCTATAACCAATTTCCCTTTTTTCTTTTCCTCAGCATAATAGGAACATATATATTACATCATTGGACCCTTGCATAATAATGGCTAAGTGTGTATACAAAATAGGAACATATATATATTACATCATTGGACCCATGCATAATAATGACTAATTAAGTGTGTATACAAAATAGGAACATATATTTCCAATTTGCAAAAGCATGAAATATTAATCACACCTCTATCTCGAGATCGAGCACACGGTGGAGATGATGATGTAGGGAGGTCAAAAGTGCACAAAGCTCTTCTTGACAAAGAAAGATCTAGTTAGGGGGCAAATAGGTCACTTAACTAAATGCTACATCTACCTAGATAGCTAATTTGGGAGGAGACAACTTCAACTAGTGGAGGGGGGAGGAAAAAGAGAAAGGAGATGAATTAATGGAGGTGGTGTAGTTATAGCTAGGAGTAATGAAGAGAGAGAAAGGTAGGTAGAAGAGGGAGAGTAATGGAGGGAGAAGTATTGAGGAAGAAGAAGAGTGAGAGAGGGAGGATGTGGGAGGTAGGGGAAAGGGAGGAGAGGAGATGGGGAGGGGAGGTGGAAAAGGTGGTGGGTGTTGCGTCTTAGCAGTAGCGCGGGAGAGAAAGCACGCTGCTGCTAAGAGCGTAGCAACAGCGCGCTTTCCTGTCACGCGCTACTGCTAAACGGGCCAACCCTGTGCACAATTTCAAAATTAGCAGCAGCGAGGTGACAAAAAAGTGCGCTGCTACTATGGCATTAGCAGCAGCGCGCTCCATGGCGCCGCGCTACTGGTAAACTTATGTCGTTGTGTACTGTCGGTGGATTTTTGTAGCAGCGCGGTTTAAGCATCACGCGCTACTGCTAAGTTTGCACCAGTAGCGAGCTTTTCATAGCCGTGCTGCTACTACTTAGCAGCAGCGCCTGTTTTTATGCCGTGCTGCTGCTAAGATTGTGTGTATAAGGTTTTCCCTAGTAGTGGGCGCAGCGTATACGTACGTCGCATCTAAGCTATTTTAACAAATGCATGTTTGAACGGGACGGACGCGTCGGTGGTGCAGCTCCTTTTTCAGTGTCACGCGCGGATGAACGGGCGTGTTTCACACGCGGCGTCACCGCCGATGCAAGTGCACGAAACGATGCATCTCTCCTGTGCCGCCCATGCCTCTTTGGATGCTCTGCCCGCCGTTTTTGAATTAATGCCCGCAATTACTTATGCCAGTACGAACGAAGAAGAGAAAATGATCGAGAAGGCACCGTGTACACATTGACCACGGCTGCAACGCGGCTATAAAAGGGCACCATTTCCTCATCCCTCTCACACTCATCTCTCAAGCCTCCTCCCCTTCTTCTTTTTGAGCCAAATCCACCACTCGAGCCACCATGCAGTTCAACGGCCCTACCTACCGTCGCCCTCGCACCGTGCCGGAGAGGGAGTACCCGACCGGAGTCATCGTCGAGAATAGCCTGAGGGTGTGGGCCATCTCAAGGTGGAGGGGCCCTAGAGAGTTGGTTGGCTTCTTCCTCCAAGACGGCTACCGCCACCTCTCTCCGGGCACTCCGCCCATGTTCCACCTCCACGAGCAGTACGATGGCAACGCCAACGGCTTCGTCATTGGCCTCTACATCACCTTCACCAACCCCTACGACGCTCACTACTTCCTCGGCCAGGTGTTCTCGTGTGGATGCGAGTTTATCACGTTCACGACCTACAACATCTTCACCAACTTCCACCACATCTTCCCTCACCCCAATGGCATGCACACCCTCCCCTACCAGATGCCAGAGAACGACGAGTGAGGGGTGCCGGCTAAGGAGGAGGGGCCAAGGAGTTGTTCGAGTGCGAGTCTTTCTATCTATCTAGCTTGTGTTTGTGTTGGTTCGGGCGTGTGTGCCCGTGTCTTCTATCTATCTAGTTTTAATTATTTTCCTTTCATGTTTTATGAACTATATGTTGTAAGGGGATGCCCCTCTATATGTTCTATCTATCTATGCTACTAGGGTACCCGATGCCCCTCTATCGTGCTATATATTAATGTTTTTTCGGGCCTAAAGTTTCTCCATTGCATTTTATTTATGTGGCCATGTGTACTAAAAATGCACTAAAACATGATCCAATCATATAAGTTGTTGTTAGCACGTGTCTAGTTAATTATCTTCCTTTTATGTTTTATGCACTATATGTTGTAAGGGGATGCCCCTCTATGTTGTAAGGAGATGCTACTAGGGGCACACTAGATGTCTTCTTTTTTTGAGAGGGGCACAACCTTTTTCGGTTGAAACACACGAGTAAAAACTTTGAAAACACCATAGCACAAATCAAAAAAATTAAAAATGGTGCTTGGTTGAAATAAACTAGAACCAAACAATTGCAACTTTTGTGGTTCACAAAGACTGCAAGTTAGACTGCTAACTAGAACCAACCTTTTGTTTTAGCCGAAACAACACGAGACCCTACCATCGGACACGATAGCTTATGCATAAAAATAGCTCAAATAATTATCAGATGAGTTAGCTCAAAAAAGGTGACTGCAGGAAACTTAAAATTTGTGAAATAAACTAAAGCCGAAGGATATATCGATGTCAATGACCTTGTGCACTTTTTTGCACTAGCTACACTTCTTTTATCAATGGGCCTGGATATGTTCTATTCGGCCCTGCCTAACTTCTATATGGGCCTGGCCTTTTCGGGCAACAGTGGACGAACCTTTTTTTCCTTTTCTCCCTCTACCACTGAAACTGATGACGAACTGAAGAACCGAAAAAAATGGGGCCAAAACAGAGTGGAGAAGACATGCCGAATTCGTACAACGCAACACTTTTATTCAAATATACATATCATTACGACTACAAATGATGCCCAATCTATTCACTTATGACTAATTATCATCACATAAACAAATGCGAGAGCAATTACACAAACATAAAAAAGTCCGGCCATCAGCCCCATCAAATTGCCATGCTTCTGCAATTCGATGAGTTTCTTCATCTGCTTGTTCAGCTTCTTCAGCTCTGCCGTCACTCCTGCATCCCCCACAGTAGCCCCAATGGAATGGGCAGATCCAGGGGCCCCAGATCTAGACGCGCCCGATCCAAACTTGCCCAACTTCTCTGCCTCCAACGGTAAACCGAGCTCCCTTGATGCACCCTCCAGTTGAATCCGCTCTATGTACTCATCTAGCCACTCAAAATGGGTGCATTGCTTCAATTTCTGAAGTTGGAAAGATGAACCCTAAATCCCAAATCCGATGAAAAATTGGGCAAATATGAAATTGGGAGACAAAAACCAAATTTGGCATATTTAGAAGTAAAATCTCACCTTTCCCTGCTCTGGTTTGCTCTCGCATTTCACGAATTCCCGCCCAAGGTTGCCATTCTTGTCGGTCGTTGTGACTAGCCGCTTCAGGGGTGCGATACGTGGGCATGCAGGGCACCTTGTCATGGGCACTGCGCCATAGCGCGGCCATGAGCGGCGGGACGCTGAAGCGGAGCTCGACATTACTAGGTCGCGGCCCGGAACGGCGTTGCTGCGCGTCGTCGCCGGAGAAGAAGAACAACAACAGTTGGGGAGGGGGGAGGGGGGAGGATGGGCTCAGGTGCTGCACGGCTCGGGGCAAGGCTCGGTGTCCTCTTGTACCAATGCTGACCTGGATAAGTTAGTGGGTCCCATGCTGTGGGTCTCGTTCACCTGACCAATGCTGAGTTGGATAAGTTAGTGGGTCCCACACTATGGGTCCCGCTCACCTGATTCGAGTTTTAAACATGTGTCTTTGGATTAGGCAGCAGTGTCGCATGGGAGCTATTTTTTCCAACGCGGAAGTCGCATGAGAGCTATTACAACCAACGACGTCGCATGAGAGACAATTCACACCAACGACGGCGCATGGGAGATATTTGCCTGGGAAAAAATGTGGTGGCCACTGCTGGTGTGTTGTGTGGTGGCGCGCGAGGTGGCTTCGGGCGGCCAGCTTCGCCGCGCAATCGACCGCGCGAAGTGCTCCGATGGCAGGTGGTGGTCAGGCCATGTCATCCATGGCCGGCGTGAAGTTGGTCATCGGCGGTAGGAAGTGCGCTGGCAGGTGGAGGTACAACGGTTGGGGGTCGGCCGCGGTGGCGGGAGGCGCGCTGTGTTGGTGAGGTGGGGCTCGGGAGGTTGGGGACGAGAATGGTGGAGAGAGGGCCGCAAATGCTGTGCAGCAGCAGCCCACGCGCTTGGACGCCGGACAATAGCACATGATCTAAATTGTACGGCACCAGATGCGTACGGCACTTCTGTAAAAACGATTTTGGTTGCCAGATACATATCTCGTTTATTAATTTAGAATGTCGCAAGAAAAAAGTATAAGTATTACACACCAAGTCTCTGCACGACTAAGATGCCCATAGCCAACATCAACGCACACAAACATTACTTCTAAAAGTCCTATTGAAGCAAACTCAAGCATGAAGTAGCAAACATTAACATCAATCATCATTGATGACAACACCCCCGACTGTGAAACAAGTGCTTCAATGACGAGGCATCCAAGAAGGGAACACCACGGAATACCCCTATCATCAGATCGACAATGGTGAAGCCAAAGGGGGACATGCAGGAGCCTAGACCCCCTAATGATTGAGTAAACATTAAACTGATATCAGGTAATTAGCAATAATATATGGAATTTTGCATACTTTGGTCCCCTTTTTGAATAAAGGTACAAACGTCTAGAAAGATGCAAAGTAGTGAGAAATCCTCAAACAAGCAAGTCAAAAGAAAAAAAGGGAAACGGCCCCGACCCCTCATCACAAACATGACACAGTACACGCCTTAGTGATGAGCCTTAGCAGTAATGAACACAACATGATAGGTGTGTTAGTGCTTAGGTGATTTGGGCTTGGATGAATGGTTATCACAGACCGGTCCAAAAATGACCGGTCAATGATTGTTCCCTCCCATGACTAAAATGAAGGGAAACTTCTCTTTGACCTCAACCATTTAAATCCCACCCTTTAATTTCCCGTCGGTCAGTGTTGTTGTGTACGCGGCCTGTTTATTATCGAAGTATTGGTCATCTTCAGTCCAAACACTCGTTGTCGCCACCAAACCCCTCTCCCTTAATTTAGTTTTCACTCTCTTCGGTTGCACACCGTCACTTGCCTACATCATACCCTCCATTCCATCCCGCCATTGATCCGTGGAGATGGTGCCTCTGATGCCACCACGACCACCCGCCGGCACGGCCCAGTCGATCACATCGTTTGGACGCCTCCGTGACCACCTGACTCGGCTGCTCGCACGCCATGACCAACTAAGATGATCCCACGATGTCAATTCCATCCGGTAGTTTGTGTTTCCATTTCATGGCAGGCCGGGTCTCCTGCGCCCTCGTGCGCTGTTTTAGACCCGACATGTGTTGCCTCATTCTTTGATCCTGGTGTTTGTGATGGTGGTGAGCACCATTTTTTAATAATATAGCTATTAAGGATTTTGAGTTAAGTGAAATATTCTAATGGTGTTTCATGGCCACTAGACCGATCATGGAACTTGTTACCTTTATATTGTGCATCGCTAATGTTTATAGACTGTTATATGTTTAGAGTTTAGTCGAACTATTGTAATGTTGTCTCACTAGGGTATACACATATTAAAGGTGTGGTTAGTTATGTCAAACTATTCTAGTTGTGTTGCATGAAGGTTTATTATGTTATCGGAGGAGGTCTATATTTTTGTCTTTGTTGCAGTAGATTACACAACCTCAATTGATGTAGTAAAGGTAAGGTAATTTTTGTTTTTACAATGTAACTCAAATGTCAAGGTGGTGATGACATTATATTATACTTGCACTATGTCGGAGCTAAATCCGGCGGATCTCGGGTAAGGGTCCTGATCTGGTAGTCTTGCCTAGATGGTAAGAAGGACACAGGGGACACGATGTTTACCTAGGTTTGGGCCCTCTCAAAGAGGTAAAACACTACGTCATGCTTTGTTGTATCGATTGTGGATGGGGTACAAAGTACATGTGATCTACCATGAGATTGGATGTGAATGAGTCTCTAGGATGTCTAGAATATGATATATTGACTAGCCTAGTCTTGGTTTATATAATGTATCAATGCCCTAGGATCCTCCTCTTGTGCATCCAACCTTGTGGAATATTCCTTATATGTGTCATGGGTCCCATGATGGAACCGGCAAAGGAGGTCCTCGTCCTAGCCCACCTAGCCAGGAGTCGACATGGTAGGTACCCCCTAGTTCGGGACTCCATCAGTAGCCCTTGAATCGTTCTTCAAGTCGGTGACACTCCTCGATTCTTTCGAACTCCTCCTCGTCTTCGATTCTCGGTCTAGAAAACTATTTCAACAAATCCTCCCATCTTCGCCCTTGTGAATCGCCGAAGTACGTTTGAGGACTATACACATCGGTCATCCGAGGATCCCCTTTAAGTTCTCGGTCCTTAACAAATGTCTTGTTATTTTCACGCCACACCTCGAGTTTTAAAAAATTCCCCATGCAGTGGTGACTCTCACAGCCGGGGTCCAACACTGGACTGCATTCGAGGTGTCATAGTTCACCTCGGTCTTAAAAATGCTAGAGAAGTTTAGCCTAGCTTAACGTCGGAAAAGTATCCTGGGTAGCCAGCCACTCGCAGCCGGCCTCCACGTCGGATTGTTCCCAAAGTGTTGCACCACCTCAGTCTTGGGCTACTTTTTCGTGGAATTTTTTCCGGTTTGTGCAATTTATTTTCTGTCGAGATGTATAGCCACTAGCCTGTAAGGTGTGTGGAGTCCTAAAGTCCGGCATGCAGATGAAGGATGGAATAAAACTGTTGATCCCGGTAGCTCCTGAGACTCAGGTCGATTCACGAAATTGGCCTAAGGATCAAGTCCTTGCTCGGCAGCATACATTAGGAATAGAAACGCAGTGTGTAGTATCCCCCAAGACTCGGGTCGGGTGCGGCCAACCGACTTTAGGATCATAATCTCCTTAGAAACCATATTGCACTTTGGTTTTCTGCATTGAATCATCAATGCACTACCCCCCGAGACTTGGGTTGGGCAATATGGTCGACTGTGACGCCCCCAAAGTCAACCGTGCACTAAACATCCACGCAGCATCACTACTAGGGAAAACCTTATACACACAATCTTAGCAGCAGCGCGGCATGAAAACAGGTGCTGCTGCTAAGTAGTAGCAGCGCGGCTATGGAAAGCTCACTACTGGTGCAAACTTAGCAGTAGCGCGTGACGCTTAAACCGCGCTGCTACAAAAATCCACCGACAGTACACAATGACATAAGTTTACCAGTAGCGCGGCGCCAGGGAGAGCGCTGCTACTAATGCCATAGTAGTTGCGCGCTTTTTTGTCACCTCGCTGCTGCTAATTTTGAAATTGTGCACGGGGTTGGCCCGTTTAGCAGTAGCGCATGACAGGAAAGCGCGCTGTTGCTACGCTCTTAGCAGCAGCGCGCTTTCTCTCCCGCGCTACTGCTAAGACGCAGCACCCACCACCTTTTCCACCTCCCCTCCCCATCTCCTCTCCTCCCTTTCCCCAACCTCCCACATCCTCCCTCTCTCACTCTTCTTCTTCCTCAATACTTCTCCCCCCATTACTCTCCCTCTTCTACCTACCTTTCTCTCTCTTCATTACTCCTAGCTATAACTACACCACCTCCATTAATTCATCTCCTTTCTCTTTTTCCTCCCCCCTCCACTAGTTGAAGTTGTCTCCTCCCAAATTAGCTAGCTAGGTAGATGTAGCATTTAGTTAAGTGACCTATTTGCCCCCTAACTAGATCTTTCTTTGTCAAGAAGAGCTTTGTGCACTTTTGACCTCCCTACATCATCATCTCCACCGTGTGCTCGATCTCGAGATAGAGGTGCGATTAATATTTCATGCTTTTGCAAAATGGAAATATATGTTCCTATTTTGTATACACACTTAATTAGCCATTATTATGCATGGGTCCAATGATGTAATATATATATATATATTCCTATTTTGTATACACACTTAGCCATTATTATGCAAGGGTCCAATGATGTAATATATATGTTCCTATTATGCTAAGGAAAATAAAAAAGGGAAACTGGTTATAGCAGTAGCGCTTTAGTGAAAAAGAGCTACAGCTAGTCAAGGTAGCAGTAGCGGTTTCTGCAGAAAATCGCTATAGCTGCTCGTAATATTAGTAGCGCGTTTCATGTAAACGCGCTACTGCTACGTCCACTTAACCCAAAATTCTCCCTCTCGCTGCTTCATCCCGCCTCTTTTCCCCCAAATCCCAACTCTCTCTTCCCCGGCCCCGTCGCACCGCCGCGCCCGCCCCCGACCTCGGCGCGCTCGCCCCCGACCCTGGCGCGCTCGCCCCCGACCCCACCGCCCCCGACCCCGGCGCGCTCGCCCCCGGCGCCGGTTCTCGCCCCCGACCCGTCGGCCCTCGCCTCCCTCCTCTACTTCCTTCCCTCCCAACCTCGGTGGTCGTCGGGCCTGCCTCCTCGCCCTGCACCCTTTGTAAACCACCCCCCCCCTCTCTCTCTCTGCTAGCTAGGGTTAATTTACTTAGGTTTTAGTTATGTTAATTAGGTTATCTATTTAGTTATGAATTTAGATAGGTTTCAAAATTTGCTGAATTTATATGCAAATTTGAACTGGATATGTGATATGTGCATATGTCATGTTTTGGACATGTCATGTTTTGGTAAATGATCCGAGTTGCCTATGTTACACTGGAATGCTGATTCATTTCCGTTCCGGTGAATTTCAGGCGCTCGATATGTCCATTTTTTAGCAAAGGTCATGCCGAAATTTCCCGTGAATAAAGGCATGATTTGTGCTACATAGTTGGCATATCGAGTGCTGGCACATAGATTTCTTTTTTATCTCATTTCTCATTTATTCATACTTTTAGAAATAAATGAGGACACTTAATCATAGGAAACATGTCGAACAATGAAGAAACTGGGCCTTCTGACCAAGATGCAGACGAGATGGATTATGAGGGTGAACAAGACTACCTCGACTTTTTGACTGCTAAGCAAGGTTTGCAGGTCTGCCTCGATGATGGTACTGATGCCGACACCGACACTGACGGCGCCGGCACCGATGGCGGCGCCGTGACCGGTGGGGAAGGTACCGCCGGGGAAGATACCGGCGCCGATGCCGGTACCGAAAAGAGGCATAAGAAGCAGAGGATACGAAAACCTAACAAACTAGGGATTGGATGACTTGTGATCACAAAGATGGCACCTGGCAAGTTTGAGCCGTTAGAGCTGGAAGAACCTCGCAAGTGCTATGGGAACCAAGTAGGATGCATCCTACGGGAATGCGCGAGCATCAATGACGATGACTTAAGGAGTAAAGAACATTTGACGCAGTTGCTCCTAACAAAGTTGCACAAGAGATTCAAGTTCCCCGATCGGGATGATAACATAGAACAACCGTGGGATGATCTGAAGATGAAAAAGATTAACAATCACGCCATGGGCATGTTCATCAATGATTTGGCCTCCTGGAAATCAAGGGTGAAACGAGCTATTGAGGCTGAGGAACCCCTGTCCAAGATTCTGGAGGAAAATCCGACACTTACGGAAGAGGAGTTCGAAAAGTCCAAGGACACTTGCGCTACCGAGGACGCCAAGGCTAAGGCTGCGAAATTCAAGAGCCTTCAGCAAAGGAACACGGGGAAGCATCACCTCGGACATGTCATGTTTTGGTAAATGATCTGAGTTGCCTATGTTACGCTGGAATGTTGATTCATTTCCGTTCCGGTGAATTTCAGGCGCTCGATATGTCCATTTTTTAGCAAAGGTCATGCCGAAATTTCCCGTGAATAAAGGCATGATTTGTGCTACATAGTTGGCATATCAAGTGCTGGCACATAGATTTCTTTTTTATCTCATTTCACATTTATTCATACTTTTAGAAATAAATGAGGACAGTTAATCATAGGAAACATGTCGAACAACGAAGAAACTGGGCCTTCTGACCAAGATGCAGACGAGATGGATTATGAGGGTGAACAAGACTACCTCGACTTTTTGACTGCTAAGCAAGGTTTGCAGGTCCTCCTCAATGATGGTACTGACGCCGACACCGACACCGACGGCGCCGGCACCGATGGCGGCGCTGAGACCGGTGGGGAAGGTATCGCCGGGGAAGATACCGGCGCCGATGCCGGTACCTAAAAGAGGCATAAGAAGCAGAGGATACGAAAACCTAACAAACTAGGGATTGGACGACTTGTGATCACAAAGATGGCACCTGGCAAGTTTGAGCCGTTAGAGCCGGAAGAACCTCGCAAGTGCTATGGGAACCAAGTAGGATGCATCCCACGGGAATGCGCGAGCATCAATGACGATGACTTAAGGAGTAAAGAACATTTGACGCAGTTGCTCCTAACGAAGTTGCACAAGAGATTCAAGTTCCCCGATCGGGATGATAACATAGAACAACCGTGGGATGATCCGAAGATGAAAAAGATTAACAATCACACCATGGGCATGTTCAGCAATGATTTGGCCTCCTGGAAATCGAGGGTGAAACAAGCTATTGAGGCTGAGGAACCCCTGTCCATGATTCTGGAGGAAAATCCGACACTTACGGAAGAGGAGTTGGAAAAGTTCAAGGACACTTGCACTACCAAGGACGCCAAGGCTAAGGCTGCGAAATTCAAGAGCCTTCAGCAAAGGAACACGGGGAATCATCGCCTCAGAAGTCGTGGCTACCTCGGTAAAAGGCAGGGGTTAAGGAAGGGTCTAGAAGGTGTGCCCAAGAAAAAGGAGAGAAAGAGATCGGGGAAGATAGCTGCCTCCAAACAAGCCAGAGCACATAGCAGCCAAACGATGCATTCTGAAGAGCGTGTACCCATGAAAGGTGCGGCCATGTTCCATCTCACGGGCGAGCCGATGCTACCGCCGAAACTGCTGGAGGCACTATCAGGAGATCTCAGGAGACTGCAAGACCATGTGTTGTCGACTGAGAAAAGCCTACTAGCCTCAAAGGATCCAGGATATCCAACATACGCGGCTTGTGTGCCTGAGGGGAAGTGCTACGTCGAGACACGGCCTGCGGAGGTGTTCTTCCTGCGGTTTGACCATATCTTTGAGATGTTTCTGACAAGGCGGCTCGATTTTACAATCGTCCACCTTTTTGCGCTACATATGAGCTCTGTCATGAACAGTGAAGAAGTCTCGCAAATCTGTGTGGCGGATCCGTACTACATGCACGAGTCTTTCTTGAGTCTCGGCGACTTTGAGCGTGAAACTGCTAGGGACTACCTCCAAAACTTCATGGTACAGAATAAGGACCGGGAAATTGTCCTCGTGCCTTATCATCCAAAGTAAGTCAGTTTTGAACAACCCTTCCATACATTTTAATCATTCCATCTCTCTCTCTATGGGGAATAATTTGAGGTGTCTTTTCCCCGCAGCAACGGGCGTGCCGTCCTTATCATTCTTTATCCGCAAGTCTCCCACGCCGTGTATTTTGACCCTTCCAGAGACTACGATAAAAAAGACTACACCCACATAATGAATATTCTAGATGATGCTCTCCAAGGCTTCAGCTTTAGAGGTGGCCACATGCAGATCAGGAAACAAAGGAACAAGAAGATGGGTTTCGCGCATAAAACTAACTTCTCCTGCATCCAAGTCCCAAAACCAAGCAAGAAGGATGGATTGTACATCCTCCATCTCATGATTCAGTTCAACACGGATCACCAAAAGCTTCGCATGAGAAGCAGAAATGATGATCATATCCACAAGTGGCTAGAATCTCATGGAGAAGCGGATTATAAACTTAGAGATGACTTCTTTTGCATCCAAAGCGACATTGCGACGATCATCGTGAAAGAAGTCGTCGATGAGAAGGGGATGTTCCACCACGGCCCTATATCGCGAGCTGACGTCCGAACTCGCATAGGCATGCAACGTCTAGACCTCACGCCGTTCAAGAAGCTAGGGTCCATCCTCGATGATATGGAAGGATGGAACTTCTAGTGATTTATGATGCCGATGATGATGATATGTGTCGGTTGAACTTGTATACTATTTGTAGCGATGCAACTTTGTGATGTCCACGATCCCTGCCAAACTTGTGTAATGCTACTTTGTTAGTTTTCGTACGATGACCTGCGTACCTATAGTTAATTAATTTGCGTACTGTATGTTGCATCTAGTTGCTAACCATTTATTTTTTGGTGTTCTCTAGTATATTTTGTTGCATATATATGATTGTACATCCTCTTCATGAACATGCATCTCTAACAGGTACCTAGTTTCTTGATGGCGAGATGGAACTGCTATGTCGTGTACAAAGGGAAGGTTTCGGGGGTGTACAACGAGTGGCATGAGTGTCAGGCGCAAGTGAATGGGTTATCGGACGCCAGCCATAAAGGCTTCAAAAGCAGACAAAAAGGAGAGGCTAGTTACTTGAGGTTCACGCTAGCGCGAGAGTGTTGGGTTTCGTAGTAATTTCAAAAATTTCCTACGCACACGCAAGATCATGGTGATGCATAGAAACGAGAGGGGTGAGTGTTTTCTACGTACCCACGCAGACCGACTGCGGAAGCATTGACACAACGTAGAGGAAGTAGTCGTACGTCTTCACGATCCAACCGATCAATCACCGAAACTACGGCACCTCCGAGTTCGAGCACACGTTCAGCTCGATGACAATCCCCGGACTCCGATCCAGCAAAGTGTCGGGGAAGAGTTCCGTCAGCACGACGGCGTGGTGACGATCTTGATGTACTACAGCAGCAGGGCTTCGCCTAAACTCCGCTACAGTATTATCGAGGACTATGGTGGCTGGGGGCGCCGCACACGGCTAAGGAATAGATCACGTGGATCAACTTGTGTGTTCTAGGGTGCCTCTACCTTAGTATATAAAGGACCAAAGGGGGGAGGCTGGCTGGCCACAAGGGGCGCGCCAGGAGAGTCCTACTCCCTCCGGGAGTAGGATTCCCCCCCCCCAATCCTAGTTGGAATAGGATTCCTCGGGGGGAAGAGAGAGAGGGGGCCGGCCACCTCTCCTAGTCCTAATAGGACTAGGGGAGGGGGGAGGTGCGCAGCCCACCTTGGGCTGCCCCTTTCTCCTTTCCACTAAAGCCCACTAAGGCCCATATGGTTCCCGGGGGGTTCCGGTAACCTCCCGGTACTCCGGTAAAATCCCGATTTCACCCGAAACACTTCTGATATCCAAACATAGGCTTCCAATATATCAATCTTTATGTCTCGACCATTTCGAGACTCCTCGTCATGTCCATGATCACATCTGGGACTCCGAACTAACTTCGGTACATCAAAATGCATAAACTCATAATATAACTGTCATCGTAACCTTAAGCGTGCGGACCCTACGGGTTCAAGAACAATGTAGACATGACCGAGACATGTCTCCGGTCAATAACCAATAGCGGGACCTGGATGCCCATATTGGCTCCTACATATTCTACGAAGATCTTTATCGGTCAGACCGCATAACAACATACGTTGTTCCCTTTGTCATCGGTATGTTACTTGCCCGAGATTCGATCGTCGGTATCCAATACCGGGTTCAATCTCGTTACCAGCAAGTCTCTTTACTCGTTCTGTAATACATCATCCTGCAACTAACTCATTTAGTTACAATGCTTGCAAGGCTTAAGTGATGTGCATTACCGAGAGGGCCCAGAGATACCTCTCCGACAATCGGAGTGACAAAACCTAATCTTGAAATACGCCAACCCAACATGTACCTTTGGAGACACCTGTAGTACTCCTTTATAATCACCCAGTTACGTTGTGACGTTTGGTAGTACCCAAAGTGTTCCTCCGGTAAACGGGAGTTGCATAATCTCATAGTTATAGGAACATGTATAAGTCATGAAGAAAGCAATAGCAACATACTAAACGATCGGGTGCTAAGCTAATGGAATGGGTCATGACAATCAGATCATTCAACTAATGATGTGACCTCGTTAATCAAATAAAAACTCTTTGTTCATGGTTAGGAAACATAACCATCTTTGATTAACGAGCTAGTCAAGTAGAGGCATACTAGTGACACTCTGTTTGTCTATGTATTCACACATGTATTATGTTTCCGGTTAATACAATTCTAGCATGAATAATAAACATTTATCATGGAATAAGGAAATAAATAATAACTTTATTATTGCCTCTAGGGCATATTTCCTTCAGTCTCCCACTTGCACTAGAGTCAATAATCTAGTTCACATCGCCATGTGATTTAACAGCAATAGTTCACATCACCATGTGATTAACACCCATAGTTCACATCGATATGTGATCAACACCCAAAGGGTTTACTAGAGTCAGTAATCTAGTTCACATCGCTATGTGATTAACACCCAAAGAGTACTAAGGTGTGATCATGTTTTGCTTGTGAGATAATTTTAGTCAACGGGTCTGTCACATTCAGATCCGTAAGTATTTTGTGAATTTCTATGTCAACAATGCTCTGCACGAAGCTACTCTAGCTCATTGCTCCCACTTTCAATATGTATCTAGATCGAGACTTAGAGTCATCCAGATCTGTGTCAAAACTTGCATCGACGTAACCTTTTACGACGAACCCTTTTTGTTCACCTCCATAATTGAGAAATATTTCCTTATTCCACTAAGGATAATTTTGACTGCTGTCCGGTGATCTACTCTTAGATCACTATTGTACTCCCTTGCTTAACACAGTGTAGGGTATACAATAGATCTGGTACACAGCATGGCATACTTTATAGAACCTATGGCTGAGGCATATGGAATGACTTTCATTCTCTTTCTATCTTCTGCCGTGGTCGGGCTTTGAGTCTTACTCAACTTCACACCTTGTAATACAGGCAAGAACTCTTTCTTTGACTGCTCCATTTTGAACTACTTCAAAATCCTGTCAAGGTATGTACTTATTGAAAAAACTTATTAAGCGTCTTGATCTATCTCTATAGATCTTGATGCTCAATATGTAAGCAGCTTCACCGAAGTCTTTCTTTGAAAAACTCCTTTCAAACACTCCTTTATGCTTTACAGAATAATTCTACATTATTTCCGATCAACAATATGTCATTCACATATATTTATCAGAAATGTTGTAGTGCTCCCACTCACTTTCTTGTAAATACAGGCTTCATCGCAAGTCTGTATAAAACTATATGCTTTGATCATCTTATCAAAGTGTATATTCCAACTCCGAGATGCTTGCACCAGTCCATAGATGGATCGCTGGAGCTTGCATATTTTGTTAGCACCTTTAGGATTGACAAAACCTTCTGGTTGTATCATATACAACTCTTCTTTAATAAATCTATTAAGGAATGCAGTTTTGTTTATCCATTTGCCTGATTTCATAAAATGCGGCAATTGCTAACATGATTCGGACAGACTTAAGCATAGATACGAGTGAGAATTTCTCATCGTAGTCAACACCTTGAACTTGTCGAAAAACTTTTGTGACAATTCTAGCTTTGTAGATAGTAACACTACTATCAGCGGCCGTCTTCCTCTTGAAGATCCATTTATTTTCTATGGCTTGCCGATCATCGGGCAAGTCAACCAAAGTCCATACTTTGTTCTCATACATGGATCATATCTCAGATTTCATGGCTTCAAGCCACTTTGCGGAATCTGGGCTCACCATCGCTTCTTCATAGTTCGTAGGTTCATCATGATCTAGTAGCATGACTTCCAGAACAGGATTACCGTACCACTCTGGCGCGGATCTTACTCTGGTTGATCTACGAGGTTCAGTAGTATCTTGTTCTGAAGTTTCATGATCATCATCATTAGCTTCCTCACTAACTGGTGTAGGTGTCACAGGAACAGATTTCTGTGATGAACTACTTTACAATAAGGGAGAAGGTACAATTACCTTATCAAGTTCTACTTTCCTCCCAATCACTTCTTTCGAGAGAAACTCCTTCTCTAGAAAGGATCCATTCTTAGCAACGAATGTCTTGCCTTCGGATCTGTGATAGAAGGTGTACCCAACTGTTTCCTTTGGGTATCCTATGAAGACATATTTCTCCGATTTGGTTTTGAGCTTATCAGGATGAAACCTTTTCATATAAGCATCACAATCCCAAACTTTAAGAAACGACAACTTTGGTTTCTTGCCAAACCACAGTTCAGATGGTGTCGTCTCAACGGACTTAGATGGTGCCCTTTTAAACGTGAATGCAGCTGTCTTTAATGCATAACCCCAAAACGATAGTGGTAAATCAGTAAGAAACATCATAGATTGCACTATATCCAATAAAGTACGGTTATGACGTTCGG
Organism: Triticum urartu; assembly: GCF_056163025.1. NCBI lineage: Eukaryota > Viridiplantae > Streptophyta > Magnoliopsida > Poales > Poaceae > Triticum > Triticum urartu. The sequence goes on along the minus strand of NC_141875.1, from coordinate 727,959,684 downwards.
ACACACCATTATGCTGTAGTGTTCCAGGTGGCATGAATTTGTGAAACTATTTCACATTGTTTTTAACTGAAGGCCAAACTCGTAACTCAAATACTCTTCTCTACGATCAAATCGTAGAAACTTTTTTTTTGTTACGATGATTTTTCACTTCACTCTGAAATTCTTTGAACTTTTCAAATGTTTCAGACTTATGTTTCATCAAGTAGATATACTCATACCTGCTCAAATCATCTGTGAAGATAAGAAAATAATGATACCTGTCGCGAGCCTCAATATTCATCGGACCACATACATCAGTATGTATGATTTCCAACAAATCTGTTGCTTGCTCCATTGTTCTGAAGAACAGAGTCTTAGTCATCTTGCCCATGAGGCATGGTTCGCAAGCATCAACTGTTTCATAATCAAGTGATTCCAAAACCCATCAGCATGGAGTTTCTTCATGCGCTTTACACCAATACGACCTAAACGGCAGTGCCACAAATAAGTTGCACTATCATTATTAACTTTGCATCTTTTGGTTTCAATATTATGATTATGTGTATCACTACGATCGAGATCCAACGAACTATTTTCATTGGGTGTGTAACCATATAAGGTTTTATTCATGTCAGCAGAACAACAATTTATTCTCTTACTTAAATGAATAACCGTATTACAATAAACATGATCAAATCATATTCATGCTCAACGTAAACACCAAATAACACTTATTTAGGTTCAACACTAATCCCGAATTTATAGGGAGTGTGCGATGATGATCATATCAATCTTGGAACCACTTCCAACACACATCGTCACTTCACCCTTAACTAGTCTCTGTTTATTCTGCAACTCCCGTTTCGAGTTACTAATCTTAGCAACTGAACTAGTATCAAATACTGAGGGGTTGCTATAAACACTAGTAAAGTACACATCAATAACATGTATATCAAATATACTTATGTTTACTTTGCCATCCTTCTTATCTGCCAATCACTTGGGGTAGTTCCGCTTCCAGTGACCAGTCCCTTTTGCAGTAGAAGCACTTAGTCTCAGGCTTAGGATCAGACTTGGGTTTCTTCACTTGAGCAGCAACTTGCTTGCCGTTCTTCTTGAAGTTCCCCTTCGTCCCTTTGCCATTTTCTTGAAACTAGTGATCTTGTCAACCATCAACACTTGATGCTCTTTCTTGATTTCTATTTTCATCGATTTCATCATCATGAAAAGCTCGGGATTCGTTTTCGTCATCCCTTGCATACTATAGTTCACCACGAAGTTCTACTAACTTGGTGATGGTGACTAGAGAATTCTGTCAATCACTATCTTATCTGGAAGATTAACTCCCACTTGATTCAAGCGATTGTAGTACTCAGACAATCTGAGCACATGCTCACTAGTTGAGCGATTCTCCTCCATCTTTTAGCTATAGAAATTGTTGGAGACTTCATATCTCTCAGCTCGGGTATTTCCTTGAAATATTAACTTCAATTCCTGGAACATCTCATATGCTCCATGACGTTCAAAACGTCTTTGAAGTCCCGATTCTAAGCCATTAAGCATGGTGCACTAAACTATCAAGTAGTCATCATGTTGAGCTAGCCAAACGTTCATAACGTCTGCATCTGCTCCTGCAATAGGTCCTTCACCTAGCGGTGCATCAAGGACATAATTATTCTGTGCAGCAATGAGGATAAACCTCAGATCACGGATCCAATCCGCATCATTGCTACTAACATCTTTCAACACAATTTTCTCTAGGAACATATCAAAATAAACACAGGGAAACAACAACGCGAGCTATTGATCTACAACATAATTTGCAAAATACTACCAGGACTAAGTTCATGATAAATTTAAGTTCAATTAATCATATTACTTAAGAACTCCCACTTAGATAGACATCCCTCTAATCCTCTAAGTGATTACGTGATCCAAATCAACTAAACCATAACCGATCATCAAGTGAGATGGAGTAGTTTTCAATGGTGAACATCATTATGTTGATCATATCTACTATATGATTCACGCTCGACCTTTCGGTCTCCGTGTTCCGAGGCCATATCTGCATATGCTAGGCTCGTCAAGTTTAACCTGAGTATTCTGCGTGTGCAAAACTGGCTTGCACCCGTTGTAGATGGACGTAGAGCTTATCACATCCGATCATCACGTGGTGTCTGGGCACGACGAACTTTGGCAACGGTGCATACTCAGGGAGAACACTTCTTGATAATTTTGTGAGAGATCATCTTATAATGCTACCATCAATCAAAGCAAGATAAGATGTATAAAAAGATAAACATCACATGCAATCAAAATATGTGACATGATATGGCCATCATCATCTTGCTTCTTTGATCTCCATCTCCAAAGTACTGTCATGATCTATATCGTCACCGGCATGACACCATGATCTCCATCATCTTGATCTATATCAATATGTCGTCACATGGTCGTCTCGCCAACTATTGCTCTTGCAACTATTGCTATCGCATAGCGATAAAGTCAAGCAATTATTTGGCGCTTGCATCTTATGCAATAAAGAGACAACCATAAGGCTTTTGCCAGTTGCCGATAACTTCAACAAAACATGATCATCTCATACAACAACTTATATCTCATCACGTTTTGACCATATCACATCACAACATGCCCTGCAAAAACAAGTTAGACGTCCTCTACTTTGTTGTTGCAAGTTTTACGTGGCTGCTACGGGCTTAAGCAAGAACCAATCTTACCTACGCATCAAAACCACAACGATAGTTTGTCAAATAGACTCCGTTTTAACCTTCGCAAGGACCGGGCGTAGCCACACTTGGTTCAACTAAAGTTGGAGAAACTGTCACCCATAAGTCACCTATGTGAAAAGCACGTCGGGGAAACCGGTCTCGCGTAAGCGTACACGTATTGTCGGTCCGGGCCGCTTCATCCAACAATACCGCCGAACCAAAGTATGACATGCTGGTAGGCAGTATGACTTATATCGCACACAACTCACTTGTGTTCTACTCGTGCATATAACATCAAACCATAAAACCTAGGCTCGGATGCCACTGTTGGGTTTCGTAGTAATTTCAAAAATTTCCTACGCACACGCAAGATCATGGTGATGCATAGCAACGAGAGGGGTGAGTGTTGTCTACGTACCCACGCAGACCGACTGCGGAAGCGTTGACACAACGTAGAGGAAGTAGTCGTACGTCTTCACGATCTAACCGATCAAGCACCGAAACTACGGCACCTCCGAGTTCGAGCACACGTTCAGCTTGATGACAATCCCCGGACTCCGATCCAGCAAAGTGTCGGGGAAGAGTTCCGTCAGCACGACGGCGTGGTGACGATCTTGATGTACTACAGCAGCAGGGCTTCGCCTAAACTCCGCTACAGTATTATCGAGGACTATGGTGGCTGGGGGCGCCGCACACGGCTAAGGAATAGATCACGTGGATCAACTTGTGTGTTCTAGGGTGCCTCTACCTTAGTATATAAAGGACCAAAGGGGGGAGGCTGGCTGGCCACAAGGGGCGCGCGAGGAGAGTCCTACTCCCTCCGGGAGTAGGATTCCCCCCCCCCCCAATCCTAGTTGGAATAGGATTCCTCGGGGGGAAGAGAGAGAGGGGGCCGGCCACCTCTCCTAGTCCTAATAGGACTAGGGGAGGGGGGAGGTGCGCAGCCCACCTTGGGCTGCCCCTTTCTCCTTTCCACTAAAGCCCACTAAGGCCCATATGGTTCCCGGGGGGTTCCGGTAACCTCCCGGTACTCCGGTAAAATCCCGATTTCACCCGGAACACTTCCGATATCCAAACATAGGCTTCCAATATATCAATCTTTATGTCTCGACCATTTCGAGACTCCTCGTCATGTCCGTGATCACATCTGGGACTCCGAACTAACTTCGGTACATCAAAATGCATAAACTCATAATATAACTGTCATCGTAACCTTAAGCGTGCGGACCCTACGGGTTCGAGAACAATGTAGACATGACCGAGACATGTCTCCGGTTAATAACCAATAGCGGGACCTGGATGCCCATATTGGCTCCTACATATTCTACGAAGATCTTTATCGGTCAGACCGCATAACAACATACGTTGTTCCCTTTGTCATCGGTATGTTACTTGCCCGAGATTCGATCGTCGGTATCCAATACCTAGTTCAATCTCGTTACCGGCAAGTCTCTTTACTCGTTCTGTAATACATCATCCTGCAACTAACTCATTTAGTTACAATGCTTGCAAGGCTTAAGTGATGTGCATTACCGAGAGGGCCCAGAGATACCTCTCCGACAATCGGAGTGACAAAACCTAATCTTGAAATACGCCAACCCAACATGTACCTTTGGAGACACCTGTAGTACTCCTTTATAATCACCCAGTTACGTTGTGACGTTTGGTAGTACCCAAAGTGTTCCTCCGGTAAACGGGAGTTGCATAATCTCATAGTTATAGGAACATGTATAAGTCATGAAGAAAGCAATAGCAACATACTAAACGATCGGGTGCTAAGCTAATGGAATGGGTCATGACAATCAGATCATTCAACTAATGATGTGACCTCGTTAATCAAATAAAAACTCTTTGTTCATGGTTAGGAAACATAACCATCTTTGATTAACGAGCTAGTCAAGTAGAGGCATACTAGTGACACTCTGTTTGTCTATGTATTCACACATGTATTATGTTTCCGGTTAATACAATTCTAGCATGAATAATAAACATTTATCATGGAATAAGGAAATAAATAATAACTTTATTATTGCCTCTAGGGCATATTTCCTTCAGTCTCCCACTTGCACTAGAGTCAATAATCTAGTTCACATCGCCATGTGATTTAACAGCAATAGTTCACATCACCATGTGATTAACACCCATAGTTCACATCGATATGTGATCAACACCCAAAGGGTTTACTAGAGTCAGTAATCTAGTTCACATCGCTATGTGATTAACACCCAAAGAGTACTAAGGTGTGATCATGTTTTGCTTGTGAGATAATTTTAGTCAACGGGTCTGTCACATTCAGATCCGTAAGTATTTTGTGAATTTCTATGTCAACAATGCTCTGCACGAAGCTACTCTAGCTCATTGCTCCCACTTTCAATATGTATCTAGATCGAGACTTAGAGTCATCCAGATCTGTGTCAAAACTTGCATCGACGTAACCTTTTACGACGAACCCTTTTTGTTCACCTCCATAATTGAGAAATATTTCCTTATTCCACTAAGGATAATTTTGACTGCTGTCCGGTGATCTACTCTTAGATCACTATTGTACTCCCTTGCTTAACACAGTGTAGGGTATACAATAGATCTGGTACACAGCATGGCATACTTTATAGAACCTATGGCTGAGGCATATGGAATGACTTTCATTCTCTTTCTATCTTCTGCCGTGGTCGGGCTTTGAGTCTTACTCAACTTCACACCTTGTAATACAGGCAAGAACTCTTTCTTTGACTGCTCCATTTTGAACTACTTCAAAATCCTGTCAAGGTATGTACTTATTGAAAAAACTTATTAAGCGTCTTGATCTATCTCTATAGATCTTGATGCTCAATATGTAAGCAGCTTCACCGAAGTCTTTCTTTGAAAAACTCCTTTCAAACACTCCTTTATGCTTTACAGAATAATTCTACATTATTTCCGATCAACAATATGTCATTCACATATATTTATCAGAAATGTTGTAGTGCTCCCACTCACTTTCTTGTAAATACAGGCTTCATCGCAAGTCTGTATAAAACTATATGCTTTGATCATCTTATCAAAGTGTATATTCCAACTCCGAGATGCTTGCACCAGTCCATAGATGGATCGCTGGAGCTTGCATATTTTGTTAGCACCTTTAGGATTGACAAAACCTTCTGGTTGTATCATATACAACTCTTCTTTAATAAATCTATTAAGGAATGCAGTTTTGTTTATCCATTTGCCTGATTTCATAAAATGCGGCAATTGCTAACATGATTCGGACAGACTTAAGCATAGATACGAGTGAGAATTTCTCATCGTAGTCAACACCTTGAACTTGTCGAAAAACTTTTGTGACAATTCTAGCTTTGTAGATAGTAACACTACTATCAGCGGCCGTCTTCCTCTTGAAGATCCATTTATTTTCTATGGCTTGCCGATCATCGGGCAAGTCAACCAAAGTCCATACTTTGTTCTCATACATGGATCATATCTCAGATTTCATGGCTTCAAGCCACTTTGCGGAATCTGGGCTCACCATCGCTTCTTCATAGTTCGTAGGTTCATCATGATCTAGTAGCATGACTTCCAGAACAGGATTACCGTACCACTCTGGCGCGGATCTTACTCTGGTTGATCTACGAGGTTCAGTAGTATCTTGTTCTGAAGTTTCATGATCATCATCATTAGCTTCCTCACTAACTGGTGTAGGTGTCACAGGAACAGATTTCTGTGATGAACTACTTTACAATAAGGGAGAAGGTACAATTACCTTATCAAGTTCTACTTTCCTCCCAATCACTTCTTTCGAGAGAAACTCCTTCTCTAGAAAGGATCCATTCTTAGCAACGAATGTCTTGCCTTCGGATCTGTGATAGAAGGTGTACCCAACTGTTTCCTTTGGGTATCCTATGAAGACATATTTCTCCGATTTGGTTTTGAGCTTATCAGGATGAAACCTTTTCATATAAGCATCACAATCCCAAACTTTAAGAAACGACAACTTTGGTTTCTTGCCAAACCACAGTTCAGATGGTGTCGTCTCAACGGACTTAGATGGTGCCCTTTTAAACGTGAATGCAGCTGTCTTTAATGCATAACCCCAAAACGATAGTGGTAAATCAGTAAGAAACATCATAGATTGCACTATATCCAATAAAGTACGGTTATGACGTTCGGACACACCATTATGCTGTAGTGTTCCAGGTGGCATGAATTTGTGAAACTATTTCACATTGTTTTTAACTGAAGGCCAAACTCGTAACTCAAATACTCTTCTCTACGATCAAATCGTAGAAACTTTTTTTTTGTTACGATGATTTTTCACTTCACTCTGAAATTCTTTGAACTTTTCAAATGTTTCAGACTTATGTTTCATCAAGTAGATATACTCATACCTGCTCAAATCATCTGTGAAGATAAGAAAATAATGATACCTGTCGCGAGCCTCAATATTCATCGGACCACATACATCAGTATGTATGATTTCCAACAAATCTGTTGCTTGCTCCATTGTTCTGAAGAACAGAGTCTTAGTCATCTTGCCCATGAGGCATGGTTCGCAAGCATCAACTGTTTCATAATCAAGTGATTCCAAAACCCATCAGCATGGAGTTTCTTCATGCGCTTTACACCAATACGACCTAAACGGCAGTGCCACAAATAAGTTGCACTATCATTATTAACTTTGCATCTTTTGGTTTCAATATTATGATTATGTGTATCACTACGATCGAGATCCAACGAACTATTTTCATTGGGTGTGTAACCATATAAGGTTTTATTCATGTCAGCAGAACAACAATTTATTCTCTTACTTAAATGAATAACCGTATTACAATAAACATGATCAAATCATATTCATGCTCAACGTAAACACCAAATAACACTTATTTAGGTTCAACACTAATCCCGAATTTATAGGGAGTGTGCGATGATGATCATATCAATCTTGGAACCACTTCCAACACACATCGTCACTTCACCCTTAACTAGTCTCTGTTTATTCTGCAACTCCCGTTTCGAGTTACTAATCTTAGCAACTGAACTAGTATCAAATACTGAGGGGTTGCTATAAACACTAGTAAAGTACACATCAATAACATGTATATCAAATATACTTATGTTTACTTTGCCATCCTTCTTATCTGCCAATCACTTGGGGTAGTTCCGCTTCCAGTGACCAGTCCCTTTTGCAGTAGAAGCACTTAGTCTCAGGCTTAGGATCAGACTTGGGTTTCTTCACTTGAGCAGCAACTTGCTTGCCGTTCTTCTTGAAGTTCCCCTTCGTCCCTTTGCCATTTTCTTGAAACTAGTGATCTTGTCAACCATCAACACTTGATGCTCTTTCTTGATTTCTATTTTCATCGATTTCATCATCATGAAAAGCTCGGGATTCGTTTTCGTCATCCCTTGCATACTATAGTTCACCACGAAGTTCTACTAACTTGGTGATGGTGACTAGAGAATTCTGTCAATCACTATCTTATCTGGAAGATTAACTCCCACTTGATTCAAGCGATTGTAGTACTCAGACAATCTGAGCACATGCTCACTAGTTGAGCGATTCTCCTCCATCTTTTAGCTATAGAAATTGTTGGAGACTTCATATCTCTCAGCTCGGGTATTTCCTTGAAATATTAACTTCAATTCCTGGAACATCTCATATGCTCCATGACGTTCAAAACGTCTTTGAAGTCCCGATTCTAAGCCATTAAGCATGGTGCACTAAACTATCAAGTAGTCATCATGTTGAGCTAGCCAAACGTTCATAACGTCTGCATCTGCTCCTGCAATAGGTCCTTCACCTAGCGGTGCATCAAGGACATAATTATTCTGTGCAGCAATGAGGATAAACCTCAGATCACGGATCCAATCCGCATCATTGCTACTAACATCTTTCAACACAATTTTCTCTAGGAACATATCAAAATAAACACAGGGAAACAACAACGCGAGCTATTGATCTACAACATAATTTGCAAAATACTACCAGGACTAAGTTCATGATAAATTTAAGTTCAATTAATCATATTACTTAAGAACTCCCACTTAGATAGACATCCCTCTAATCCTCTAAGTGATTACGTGATCCAAATCAACTAAACCATAACCGATCATCAAGTGAGATGGAGTAGTTTTCAATGGTGAACATCATTATGTTGATCATATCTACTATATGATTCACGCTCGACCTTTCGGTCTCCGTGTTCCGAGGCCATATCTGCATATGCTAGGCTCGTCAAGTTTAACCTGAGTATTCTGCGTGTGCAAAACTGGCTTGCACCCGTTGTAGATGGACGTAGAGCTTATCACATCCGATCATCACGTGGTGTCTGGGCACGACGAACTTTGGCAACGGTGCATACTCAGGGAGAACACTTCTTGATAATTTTGTGAGAGATCATCTTATAATGCTACCATCAATCAAAGCAAGATAAGATGTATAAAAAGATAAACATCACATGCAATCAAAATATGTGACATGATATGGCCATCATCATCTTGCTTCTTTGATCTCCATCTCCAAAGTACTGTCATGATCTATATCGTCACCGGCATGACACCATGATCTCCATCATCTTGATCTATATCAATATGTCGTCACATGGTCGTCTCGCCAACTATTGCTCTTGCAACTATTGCTATCGCATAGCGATAAAGTCAAGCAATTATTTGGCGCTTGCATCTTATGCAATAAAGAGACAACCATAAGGCTTTTGCCAGTTGCCGATAACTTCAACAAAACATGATCATCTCATACAACAACTTATATCTCATCACGTTTTGACCATATCACATCACAACATGCCCTGCAAAAACAAGTTAGACGTCCTCTACTTTGTTGTTGCAAGTTTTACGTGGCTGCTACGGGCTTAAGCAAGAACCAATCTTACCTACGCATCAAAACCACAACGATAGTTTGTCAAATAGACTCCGTTTTAACCTTCGCAAGGACCGGGCGTAGCCACACTTGGTTCAACTAAAGTTGGAGAAACTGTCACCCATAAGTCACCTATGTGAAAAGCACGTCGGGGAAACCGGTCTCGCGTAAGCGTACACGTATTGTCGGTCCGGGCCGCTTCATCCAACAATACCGCCGAACCAAAGTATGACATGCTGGTAGGCAGTATGACTTATATCGCACACAACTCACTTGTGTTCTACTCGTGCATATAACATCAAACCATAAAACCTAGGCTCGGATGCCACTGTTGGGTTTCGTAGTAATTTCAAAAATTTCCTACGCACACGCAAGATCATGGTGATGCATAGCAACGAGAGGGGTGAGTGTTGTCTACGTACCCACGCAGACCGACTGCGGAAGCGTTGACACAACGTAGAGGAAGTAGTCGTACGTCTTCACGATCTAACCGATCAAGCACCGAAACTACGGCACCTCCGAGTTCGAGCACACGTTCAGCTTGATGACAATCCCCGGACTCCGATCCAGCAAAGTGTCGGGGAAGAGTTCCGTCAGCACGACGGCGTGGTGACGATCTTGATGTACTACAGCAGCAGGGCTTCGCCTAAACTCCGCTACAGTATTATCGAGGACTATGGTGGCTGGGGGCGCCGCACACGGCTAAGGAATAGATCACGTGGATCAACTTGTGTGTTCTAGGGTGCCTCTACCTTAGTATATAAAGGACCAAAGGGGGGAGGCTGGCTGGCCACAAGGGGCGCGCCAGGAGAGTCCTACTCCCTCCGGGAGTAGGATTCCCCCCCCCAATCCTAGTTGGAATAGGATTCCTCGGGGGGAAGAGAGAGAGGGGGCCGGCCACCTCTCCTAGTCCTAATAGGACTAGGGGAGGGGGGAGGTGCGCAGCCCACCTTGGGCTGCCCCTTTCTCCTTTCCACTAAAGCCCACTAAGGCCCATATGGTTCCCGGGGGGTTCCGGTAACCTCCCGGTACTCCGGTAAAATCCCGATTTCACCCGGAACACTTCCGATATCCAAACATAGGCTTCCAATATATCAATCTTTATGTCTCGACCATTTCGAGACTCCTCGTCATGTCCGTGATCACATCTGGGACTCCGAACTAACTTCGGTACATCAAAATGCATAAACTCATAATATAACTGTCATCGTAACCTTAAGCGTGCGGACCCTACGGGTTCGAGAACAATGTAGACATGACCGAGACATGTCTCCGGTCAATAACCAATAGCGGGACCTGGATGCCCATATTGGCTCCTACATATTCTACGAAGATCTTTATCGGTCAGACCGCATAACAACATACGTTGTTCCCTTTGTCATCGGTATGTTACTTGCCCGAGATTCGATCGTCGGTATCCAATACCTAGTTCAATCTCGTTACCGGCAAGTCTCTTTACTCGTTCTGTAATACATCATCCTGCAACTAACTCATTTAGTTACAATGCTTGCAAGGCTTAAGTGATGTGCATTACCGAGAGGGCCCAGAGATACCTCTCCGACAATCGGAGTGACAAAACCTAATCTTGAAATACGCCAACCCAACATGTACCTTTGGAGACACCTGTAGTACTCCTTTATAATCACCCAGTTACGTTGTGACGTTTGGTAGTACCCAAAGTGTTCCTCCGGTAAACGGGAGTTGCATAATCTCATAGTTATAGGAACATGTATAAGTCATGAAGAAAGCAATAGCAACATACTAAACGATCGGGTGCTAAGCTAATGGAATGGGTCATGACAATCAGATCATTCAACTAATGATGTGACCTCGTTAATCAAATAAAAACTCTTTGTTCATGGTTAGGAAACATAACCATCTTTGATTAACGAGCTAGTCAAGTAGAGGCATACTAGTGACACTCTGTTTGTCTATGTATTCACACATGTATTATGTTTCCGGTTAATACAATTCTAGCATGAATAATAAACATTTATCATGGAATAAGGAAATAAATAATAACTTTATTATTGCCTCTAGGGCATATTTCCTTCAGTCTCCCACTTGCACTAGAGTCAATAATCTAGTTCACATCGCCATGTGATTTAACAGCAATAGTTCACATCACCATGTGATTAACACCCATAGTTCACATCGATATGTGATCAACACCCAAAGGGTTTACTAGAGTCAGTAATCTAGTTCACATCGCTATGTGATTAACACCCAAAGAGTACTAAGGTGTGATCATGTTTTGCTTGTGAGATAATTTTAGTCAACGGGTCTGTCACATTCAGATCCGTAAGTATTTTGTGAATTTCTATGTCAACAATGCTCTGCACGAAGCTACTCTAGCTCATTGCTCCCACTTTCAATATGTATCTAGATCGAGACTTAGAGTCATCCAGATCTGTGTCAAAACTTGCATCGACGTAACCTTTTACGACGAACCCTTTTTGTTCACCTCCATAATTGAGAAATATTTCCTTATTCCACTAAGGATAATTTTGACTGCTGTCCGGTGATCTACTCTTAGATCACTATTGTACTCCCTTGCTTAACACAGTGTAGGGTATACAATAGATCTGGTACACAGCATGGCATACTTTATAGAACCTATGGCTGAGGCATATGGAATGACTTTCATTCTCTTTCTATCTTCTGCCGTGGTCGGGCTTTGAGTCTTACTCAACTTCACACCTTGTAATACAGGCAAGAACTCTTTCTTTGACTGCTCCATTTTGAACTACTTCAAAATCCTGTCAAGGTATGTACTTATTGAAAAAACTTATTAAGCGTCTTGATCTATCTCTATAGATCTTGATGCTCAATATGTAAGCAGCTTCACCGAAGTCTTTCTTTGAAAAACTCCTTTCAAACACTCCTTTATGCTTTACAGAATAATTCTACATTATTTCCGATCAACAATATGTCATTCACATATATTTATCAGAAATGTTGTAGTGCTCCCACTCACTTTCTTGTAAATACAGGCTTCATCGCAAGTCTGTATAAAACTATATGCTTTGATCATCTTATCAAAGTGTATATTCCAACTCCGAGATGCTTGCACCAGTCCATAGATGGATCGCTGGAGCTTGCATATTTTGTTAGCACCTTTAGGATTGACAAAACCTTCTGGTTGTATCATATACAACTCTTCTTTAATAAATCTATTAAGGAATGCAGTTTTGTTTATCCATTTGCCTGATTTCATAAAATGCGGCAATTGCTAACATGATTCGGACAGACTTAAGCATAGATACGAGTGAGAATTTCTCATCGTAGTCAACACCTTGAACTTGTCGAAAAACTTTTGTGACAATTCTAGCTTTGTAGATAGTAACACTACTATCAGCGGCCGTCTTCCTCTTGAAGATCCATTTATTTTCTATGGCTTGCCGATCATCGGGCAAGTCAACCAAAGTCCATACTTTGTTCTCATACATGGATCATATCTCAGATTTCATGGCTTCAAGCCACTTTGCGGAATCTGGGCTCACCATCGCTTCTTCATAGTTCGTAGGTTCATCATGATCTAGTAGCATGACTTCCAGAACAGGATTACCGTACCACTCTGGCGCGGATCTTACTCTGGTTGATCTACGAGGTTCAGTAGTATCTTGTTCTGAAGTTTCATGATCATCATCATTAGCTTCCTCACTAACTGGTGTAGGTGTCACAGGAACAGATTTCTGTGATGAACTACTTTACAATAAGGGAGAAGGTACAATTACCTTATCAAGTTCTACTTTCCTCCCAATCACTTCTTTCGAGAGAAACTCCTTCTCTAGAAAGGATCCATTCTTAGCAACGAATGTCTTGCCTTCGGATCTGTGATAGAAGGTGTACCCAACTGTTTCCTTTGGGTATCCTATGAAGACATATTTCTCCGATTTGGTTTTGAGCTTATCAGGATGAAACCTTTTCATATAAGCATCACAATCCCAAACTTTAAGAAACGACAACTTTGGTTTCTTGCCAAACCACAGTTCAGATGGTGTCGTCTCAACGGACTTAGATGGTGCCCTTTTAAACGTGAATGCAGCTGTCTTTAATGCATAACCCCAAAACGATAGTGGTAAATCAGTAAGAAACATCATAGATTGCACTATATCCAATAAAGTACGGTTATGACGTTCGGACACACCATTATGCTGTAGTGTTCCAGGTGGCATGAATTTGTGAAACTATTTCACATTGTTTTTAACTGAAGGCCAAACTCGTAACTCAAATACTCTTCTCTACGATCAAATCGTAGAAACTTTTTTTTTGTTACGATGATTTTTCACTTCACTCTGAAATTCTTTGAACTTTTCAAATGTTTCAGACTTATGTTTCATCAAGTAGATATACTCATACCTGCTCAAATCATCTGTGAAGATAAGAAAATAATGATACCTGTCGCGAGCCTCAATATTCATCGGACCACATACATCAGTATGTATGATTTCCAACAAATCTGTTGCTTGCTCCATTGTTCTGAAGAACAGAGTCTTAGTCATCTTGCCCATGAGGCATGGTTCGCAAGCATCAACTGTTTCATAATCAAGTGATTCCAAAACCCATCAGCATGGAGTTTCTTCATGCGCTTTACACCAATATGACCTAAACGGCAGTGCCACAAATAAGTTGCACTATCATTATTAACTTTGCATCTTTTGGTTTCAATATTATGATTATGTGTATCACTACGATCGAGATCCAACGAACTATTTTCATTGGGTGTGTAACCATATAAGGTTTTATTCATGTCAGCAGAACAACAATTTATTCTCTTACTTAAATGAATAACCGTATTACAATAAACATGATCAAATCATATTCATGCTCAACGTAAACACCAAATAACACTTATTTAGGTTCAACACTAATCCCGAATTTATAGGGAGTGTGCGATGATGATCATATCAATCTTGGAACCACTTCCAACACACATCGTCACTTCACCCTTAACTAGTCTCTGTTTATTCTGCAACTCCCGTTTCGAGTTACTAATCTTAGCAACTGAACTAGTATCAAATACTGAGGGGTTGCTATAAACACTAGTAAAGTACACATCAATAACATGTATATCAAATATACTTATGTTTACTTTGCCATCCTTCTTATCTGCCAATCACTTGGGGTAGTTCCGCTTCCAGTGACCAGTCCCTTTTGCAGTAGAAGCACTTAGTCTCAGGCTTAGGATCAGACTTGGGTTTCTTCACTTGAGCAGCAACTTGCTTGCCGTTCTTCTTGAAGTTCCCCTTCGTCCCTTTCCCATTTTCTTGAAACTAGTGATCTTGTCAACCATCAACACTTGATGCTCTTTCTTGATTTCTATTTTCATCGATTTCATCATCATGAAAAGCTCGGGATTCATTTTCGTCATCCCTTGCATACTATAGTTCACCACGAAGTTCTACTAACTTGGTGATGGTGACTAGAGAATTCTGTCAATCACTATCTTATCTGGAAGATTAACTCCCACTTGATTCAAGCGATTGTAGTACTCAGACAATCTGAGCACATGCTCACTAGTTGAGCGATTCTCCTCCATCTTTTAGCTATAGAACTTGTTGGAGACTTCATATCTCTCAGCTCGGGTATTTCCTTGAAATATTAACTTCAATTCCTGGAACATCTCATATGCTCCATGACGTTCAAAACGTCTTTGAAGTCCCGATTCTAAGCCATTAAGCATGGTGCACTAAACTATCAAGTAGTCATCATGTTGAGCTAGCCAAACGTTCATAACGTCTGCATCTGCTCCTGCAATAGGTCCTTCACCTAGCGGTGCATCAAGGACATAATTATTCTGTGCAGCAATGAGGATAAACCTCAGATCACGGATCCAATCCGCATCATTGCTACTAACATCTTTCAACACAATTTTCTCTAGGAACATATCAAAATAAACACAGGGAAACAACAACGCGAGCTATTGATCTACAACATAATTTGCAAAATACTACCAGGACTAAGTTCATGATAAATTTAAGTTCAATTAATCATATTACTTAAGAACTCCCACTTAGATAGACATCCCTCTAATCCTCTAAGTGATTACATGATCCAAATCAACTAAACCATAACCGATCATCAAGTGAGATGGAGTAGTTTTCAATGGTGAACATCATTATGTTGATCATATCTACTATATGATTCACGCTCGACCTTTCGGTCTCCGTGTTCCGAGGCCATATCTGCATATGCTAGCCTCGTCAAGTTTAACCTGAGTATTCTGCGTGTGCAAAACTGGCTTGCACCCGTTGTAGATGGACATAGAGCTTATCACACCCGATCATCACGTGGTGTCTGGGCACGACGAACTTTGGCAACGGTGCATACTCAGGGAGAACACTTCTTGATAATTTTGTGAGAGATCATCTTATAATGCTACCGTCAATCAAAGCAAGATAAGATGTATAAAAAGATAAACATCACATGCAATCAAAATATGTGACATGATATGGCCATCATCATCTTGCTTCTTTGATCTCCATCTCCAAAGTACTGTCATGATCTATATCGTCACCGGCATGACACCATGATCTCCATCATCTTGATCTATATCAATATGTCGTCACATGGTCGTCTCGCCAACTATTGCTCTTGCAACTATTGCTATCGCATAGCGATAAAGTCAAGCAATTATTTGGCGCTTGCATCTTATGCAATAAAGAGACAACCATAAGGCTTTTGCCAGTTGCCTATAACTTCAACAAAACATGATCATCTCATACAACAACTTATATCTCATCATGTTTTGACCATATCACATCACAACATGCCCTGCAAAAACAAGTTAGACGTCCTCTACTTTGTTGTTGCAAGTTTTACGTGGCTGCTACGGGCTTAAGCAAGAACCAATCTTACCTACGCATCAAAACCACAACGATAGTTTGTCAAATAGACTCCGTTTTAACCTTCGCAAGGGCCGGGCGTAGCCACACTTGGTTCAACTAAAGTTGGAGAAACTGTCACTCGCAAGTCACCTATGTGCAAAGCACGTTGGGGAAACCGGTGTCGCGTAAGCGTACACGTATTGTCGGTCCGGGCCGCTTCATCCAACAATACCGCCGAACCAAAGTATGACATGCTGGTAGGCAGTATGACTTATATCGCCCACAACTCACTTGTGTTCTACTCGTGCATATAACATCAAACCATAAAACCTAGGCTCGGATGCCACTGTTGGGTTTCGTAGTAATTTCACAAATTTCCTACGCACACGCAAGATCATGGTGATGCATAGCAACGAGAGGGGTGAGTGTTGTCTACGTACCCACGCAGACCGACTGCGGAAGCATTGACACAACGTAGAGGAAGTAGTCGTACGTCTTCACGATCCAACCGATCAAGCACCGAAACTACGGCACCTCCGAGTTCGAGCACACGTTCAGCTCGATGACAATCCCCGGACTCCGATCCAGCAAAGTGTCGGGGAAGAGTTCCGTCAGCACGACGGCGTGGTGACGATCTTGATGTACTACAGCAGCAGGGCTTCGCCTAAACTCCGCTACAGTATTATCAAGAACTATGGTGGCTGGGGGCGCCGCACACGGCTAAGGAATAGATCACGTGGATCAACTTGTGTGTTCTAGGGTGCCTCTACCTTAGTATATAAAGGACCAAAGGGGGGAGGATGGCCGGCCACAAGGGGCGCGCCAGGAGAGTCCTACTCCCTCCGGGAGTAGGATTCCCCCCCCCCAATCCTAGTTGGAATAGGATTCCTCGGGGGGGAAGAGAGAGAGGGGGCCGGCCACCTCTCCGAGTCCTAATAGGACTAGGGGAGGGGGGAGGTGCGCAGCCCACCTTGGGCTGCCCCTTTCTCCTTTCCACTAAGGCCCATATGGTTCCCGGGGGGTTCCGGTAACCTCCCGGTACTCCGGTAAAATCCCGATTTCACCCGGAACACTTCCGATATCCAAACATAGGCTTCCAATATATCAATCTTTATGTCTCGACCATTTCGAGACTCCTCGTCATGTCCGTGATCACATCCGGGACTCCGAACTAACTTCGGCACATCAAAATGCATAAACTCATAATATAACTGTCATCGTAACCTTAAGCGTACGGACCCTACGGGTTCGAGAACAATGTAGACATGACCGAGACATGTCTCCGGTCAATAACCAATAGCGGGACCTGGATGCCCATATTGGCTCCTACATATTCTACGAAGATCTTTATCGGTCAGACCGCATAACAACATACGTTGTTCCCTTTGTCATCGGTATGTTACTTGCCCGAGATTCGATCGTCGGTATCCAATACCTAGTTCAATCTTATTACCGGCAAGTCTCTTTACTCGTTCTGTAATACATCATCCCGCAACTAGCTCATTTAGTTACAATGCTTGCAAGGCTTAAGTGATGTGCATTACCGAGAGGGCCCAGAGATACCTCTCCGACAATCGGAGTGACAAAACCTAATCTCGAAATACGCGAACCCAACATGTACCTTTGGAGACACCTGTAGTACTCCTTTATAATCACGCAGTTACGTTGTGACGTTTGGTAGTACCCAAAGTGTTCCTCCGGTAAACGGGAGTTGCATAATCTCATAGTTATAGGAACATGTATAAGTCATGAAGAAAGCAATAGCAACATACTAAACGATCGGGTGCTAAGCTAATGGAATGGGTCATGTCAATCAGATCATTCAACTAATGATGTGACCTCGTTAATCAAATAACAACTCTTTGTTCATGGTTAGGAAACATAACCATCTTTGATTAACGAGCTAGTCAAGTAGAGGCATACTAGTGACACTCTGTTTGTCTATGTATTCACACATGTATTATGTTTCCGGTTAATACAATTCTAGCATGAATAATAAACATTTATCATGGAATAAGTAAATAAATAATAACTTTATTATTGCCTCTAGGGCATATTTCCTTCAGAGAGAGGACTCGTAACCGCCATCTCATGTACTGCATATTTCCGCTCTCACTCATAGTGATAGCTCTTCTTGCGTATACCTTTGTTTAGATGGATGACGTTGTAGTTGCAAGTATTCGAGACTTGCATGTATCGCTATTTTTGAGATGATGACAAGATACCACTTTGTGTTGGATGATGATTATGACGAGACTATTTGTATGTATATGCTATGATTACATTTGTGGTCTCGCAGGCATTTGTATGTGTATCATGATGACATTTGTATGTGCTAAAGATTCTTCTATAAAGCCTGTTCAAATACAAAACAAATATGCCGAAAAAACAAAAAACTACTAAAATTAGCAGTAGCGAGTGGAGAAAAGTTAGCGGCAGCGTGGTTGTAGCAGTAGCGCGCATAGGGGAAGCGCGCTATAGCTATTAGCAGCAGTGAGGTTCCTTTAAGCGCGCTGCTGCAACACTTGTGTAGCAGTAGTGCGGGTGGACCAGCGTTACTGCTATACGTTAGCCGTAGCGCCTTATTAGTAGCGCCGGCCCCCGCGCTACTAAACGGCCGAAAACCCGCGCTGCTGCTAGGCTTTTCCCTAGTAGTGCATGCACGAGCAAGATCAGTGACTCACGGTATAATACCACAACACAACCTTATGACTCAAATTTAAACATAAATCTTTATTTTACAAGACACATAAGACCTGATATTACATCAAGAGTTAAGTATGACTACAGAAAATTACAAGGGTGCCTCAAGAAGGCTAAGAGACGATACTATATTCAAAAGGCGCAGGCCTCCTCCCTGTGACCTCTGAACTACTCCTCGATGTCGAACTCCACATAGTTGCCAAGCTCGTAATCCACTGGCTCCTGGGCTCCATCGCCTTATTGCAGCAACCAGGTAGAAGAAAAGGGGTACAAAGCAATGGTGAGTACCTATCCGAAGTACTCGTAAGACTTACATAAGAACTATGCTAAGTATGCATCGGTATCAAAGAAGGGGGTTATCTTGATGGACTATACTGCAAAAATGTCAGAACTGGAGGGAGAAATCTCTGTGTATACACAAGTGCCATAATCTTGTAGCAAAAGAAGATAGGCATATCATCTTGTGGCAAAGGAAGGAGTATGAGCGTATACGATACCAACTAGTAATGAACACAAGAAGACAATGGCCTGAGATCCTTCCTCGTCTCCCTGCGAGAAAAGACCCGCGGGCATCCCATATTTATTAAGTAAAGTATTTCATCAAGTAACTGGATCAAGTTGTATAAGATCGGGATACTCTCATATATCCAAGCGGCATGTTACCATGGACACGGCTATCCGAATAGATTTTTATTCCCTGCAGGGGTGCACCACATAGCCCAACATGCTCGATTACCCTATCCGGACACACTCTTCCGGATAACGCCAGGCCTCGGATAATCGAAACGCCGTAGTCCTACCCAGGCTCTCGAACACTACTAGGGAAAACCTTATACATAGAATCTTATCAATAGCGCTGGTTAAAACTAGATGCTACTGCAAATTAACAGTAGCGCGTGGTCATCAAGGGTGCTACTGCTATCCACATAGCAGTACTGCGGCTAAAGTAAAACGCGCTACTACTATAATTGCTACACCATTGCCGACAGGCTAGGTATAGTAGTAGTGCGCTTCCAAAACACGTGCTGCTCCTAAGTATATAGTAGTAGCGAGTTTTTAGGGTAGGGCGCTACTGCTAAGTTTGAACTTTGCCACATGGCGGGCCCCACTTAGCAGTAGCGCGTCTTCTAGGAACACGCTACTGCTACTTTTTTAGCAGCAACGCATTTTCCATTCCCACACTACTGCTAAAGCGCACCCACCACCTTTCCTCCCCCTCTCCCTCCCCCTGCCCCATCCTCTCTTCCTTTCACTTTCCCCTAGCTCCCACATCCTCTCTCCCTAAGATATCTATAGCGCCAGTTACAGAACCACGCTACTGCTATTTTGACATAACCCCGCGCATACTTTATCCTTTTCTTCCTCCATCCCATTCCCTATTCTCCATTCTCCCTCTCCTCTGACGCCACACCGTCGCCCTGCATCGCCCTGCCCTCGCCACGCCCCAGCCTCGAGCGTCGCCGGAGCCCTGCCCCCGCCGGAGCCGGAGCCCTGTGCTCGCTGGAGCCCCTGCCCTCTCGCCACAGCCTCCTGTCCGTCGGAGCCCCTACCCTCCTCGACATCGCCCCGCCCTCCGGTGCCTCGTCACCGCCTCGTCGCCATCTGCACCGACCTATCTCCCCGTTGTCGTCTCCCCCGACCTCCACCTCCCCGCTGTAAGCCCCTGCCTCTCCTCTCTAGGGTTAAGTGTAGTTTAGGAGTTTAGGCATTTTAGTTGACTATAGTTCAATTAGTTGTTCTAGTTAACTGTAGTTTAGGTGTTAACTGTAATTAACTATAGTTTAGGTGTTTAGGTGTTTTAGTGTAATATTAGTTAAGTTAATTTTAGGGTTTAGGTGTTTTAGTTAACTGTAGTTTAGGTGTTTAGTTAACTGAATTCTAGGATTATGTATTTTAGGTGTTTAGTTATGTTAATTATAGGGTTTAGGTGTTTCTGTTAAATGAATTCTAGGTATTTAATTTTTTTTAGTTAAAGCAATTGTTGCTATTTAAATATAAAATAGAACTGATTAACACTAGTTAGTATGAACCCTAGCTAGGTTTCAAACAGAAAAGGACATGTGATATGCAAATTCTATATTTTTCTTCAAGTTCTATCCTTTTCTAAAGGTACATGTGATATACATCTCTAACAGATACATAGATCCTTCATGGCGAAGAAGTGCTATGTCGTGTACATAGGGAAAGTTCCGGGAGTGTATGACAAGTGTCCCGAGTGTCATGTGATGTCTACTACACAACCTTCTTCTTGTAGACATTGTTGGGCCTCCAAGTGCAGAGGTTTGTAGGACAGTAGCAAATTTCCCTCAAGTGGATGACCTAAGGTTTATCAATCCGTAGGAGGCGTAGGATGATCTCTCTCAAGCAACCCTGCAACCAAATAACAAAGAGTCTCTTGTGTCCCCAACACACCCAATACAATGGTAAATTGTATAGGTGCACTAGTTCGGCGAAGAGATGGTGATACAAGTGGTATATGGATAGTAGATAAAGGTTTTTGTAATCTGAAAATATAAAAACAGCAAGGTAACTAATGATAAAAGTGAGCGTAAACGGTATTGCAATGTGTTGAAACAAGGCCTAGGGTTCATACTTTCACTAGTGCAAGTCCTCTCAACAATAATAACATAATTGGATCACATAACTATCCCTCAACATGCAACAAAGAGTCACTCCAAAGTCACTAATAGCGGAGAACAAACGAAGAGATTATGGTAGGGTATGAAACCACCTCAAAGTTATTCTTTCCAATCAATCAGTTGGGCTATTCCTATAAGTGTCACAAACAGCCCTAGAGTTCATACTAGAATAACACCTTAAGACACAAATCAACCAAAACCCTAATGTCACCTAGATACTCCAATGTCACCTCAAGTATCCGTGGGTATGATTATACGATATGCATCACACAATCTCAGATTCATCTATTCAACCAACACATAGAACCTCAAAGAGTGCCCCAAAGTTTCTACCGGGGAATCACGACGAAAACGTGTGCCAACCCCTATGCATAGGTTCATGGGCGGAACCCGCAAGTTGATCACCAAAACATACATCAAGTGAATCACGTGGTATCCCATTGTCACCACAGATACGCATGGCAAGACATACATCAAGTATTCTCAAATCTTTAAAGACTCAATCCGATAAGATAACTTCAAAGGGGAAACTCAATTCATTACAAGAGAGTAGAGGGGGAAGAAAACATCATAAGATCCAACTATAATAGCAAAGCTCGTGATACATCAAGATCGTACCACCTCAAGAACACGAGAGAGAGATAGAGAGAGATCAAACACATAGCTACGGGTACATACCCTCAGCCCCGAGGGAGAACTACTCCCTCCTCGTCATGGAGAGCACTGGGATGATGAAGATGGCCACCGGAGAGGGGTTGCCCCCTCCGGCAGGGTGCTGGAACAGGTCTAGATTGGCTTTCGGTGGCTACGGAGGCTTCTGGCGGTGGAACTCCCGATCTATTGTGCTCCCCGAAGTTTTTAGGGTATATGGGTATATATGAGAGGAAGAAGTACGTTAGGGGAGCCACGAGGGGCCCACGAGGGTGGAGGGCGCGCCCTAGGGGGTGGGCGCGCCCCCCTGCCTCATGGCTCCCTTGTTCCTTTCCTGACGTGCACTCCAAGTTTTTCCGGTAGCTTTCCGTCCAAAAATAACTTCTCCAGTTGGTTCCATTCTGTTTCGACTCCGTTTGATATTTCTTTTCTTCGAAACACTGAAATAGGCAAAAAAACAGCAATTCTGGGCTGGGCCTCTGGTTAATAGGTTAGTCCCAAAAATAATATAAAAGTGGATAATAAAGCCCAATATTGTCCAGAACAGTAGATAATATAGCATGGAGCAATCAAAAATTATAGATACGTTGGAGACGTATCAAGCATCCCCAAGCTTAATTCTTGCTCGTCCTCGGGTAGGTAAATGATAAAAACAGAATTTTTGATGCGGAGTGCTACTTGGCATAATTTCAATGTAATTCTTCTTAATTGTGGCATGAATATTCAGATCCATAAGATTCAAGATAAAAGTCCATATTGACATAAAAATAATAATACTTCAAGCATACTAACAAAGCAATCATGTCTTCTTAAAATAACATGGCCAAAGAAAGCTATCCCTACAAAATCATATAGTCTGGCTATGCTCCATCTTCACCACACAAGATATTTAAATCATGCACAACCCCGATGACAAGCCAAGCAATTGTTTCATACTTTTAATGTTCTCAAACTTTTTCAATCTTCACGCAATACATGAGCGTGAGCCATGGACATAGCACTATAGGTGGAATAGAATGGTGGTTGTGGAGAAGACAAAAAGGAGAAGATAGTCTCACATCAACTAGGCGTATCAACGGGCTATGGAAATGCCCATCAATAGATATCAATGTGAGTGAGTAGGGATTGCCATGCAACGGATGCACTAGAGCTATAAGTGTATAAAAGCTCAACAAAAGAAACTAGTGGGTGTGCATCCAACTCGCTTGCTCACGAAGACCTAGGGCATTTTGAGGAAGCCCATCAGTGGAATATACAAGCCAAGTTCTATAATGAAAGATTCCCACTAGTATATGAAAGTGACAACATAGGAGACTCTCTATCATGAAGATCATGGTGCTACTTTGAAGCACAAGTGTGGTAAAAGGATAGTAGCATTTCCCCTTATCTCTTCTTCTCTCATTTTCATTTTTTTATTATTATTTTTATTTGGGCCTTTTCTCTTTTTTTATGGCCTCTTTTTTTTCTCTTTTTTTTCGTCCGGAGTCTCATCCTGACTTATGGGGGAATCATAGTCTCCATCATCCTTTCCTCACTGGGACAATGCTCTAATAATGATGATCATCACACTTTTATTTACTTACAACTCATGAATTACAACTCGATTCTCAGAACAAAATATGACTCTATATGAATGCCTCCGGTGGTGTACCGGGATGTGCAATGACTCAAGAGTGACATGTATGGAAGAATTATGAACGGTGGCTTTGCCACAAATACGATGTCAACTACAAGATCATGCAAAGCAATATGACAATGATGAAGGGTGTCATAATAATGGAACGGTGGAAAGTTGCATGGCAATATATCTCGGAATGGCTATGGAAGTGCCATAGTAGGTAGGTATGGTGGCTGTTTTGAGGAAGGTATATGGTGGGTTTATGGTACCGGCGAAAGTTGCACAGTACTGGAGAGGCTAGCAATGGTGGAAGGGTGAGAGTACGTATAATCCATGGACTCAACATTAGTCATAAAGAACTCACATACTTATTGCAAAAATCTATTAGTTATCGAAACAAAGTACTACGCGCATGCTCCTAGGGGGATAGATTGGTAGGAAAAGACCATCGCTCGTCCCTGACCGCCACTCATAAGGAGGACAATCAATAAATAAATCATGCTCCGACTTCATCACATAACGGTTCACCATACGTGCATGCTACGGGAATCACAAACTTCAACACAAGTATTTCTGAAATTCACAACTACTCAACTAGCATGACTCTAATATCACCATCTCCATATCTCAAAACAATCATCAAGCATCAAACTTCTCCTAGTATTCAATACTCTATATGAAAGTTTTTACTATTCTTGGATGCCTAGCATATTAGGATTATTTAAGCAAATTACCATGCTATTTAAAACTCTCGAAATGATATAAGTGAAGCATGAGAGTTCATCTATTTCTATAATACCACCACCGTGCTCTAAAAAGATATAAGTGAAGCACTAGAGCAACCAACAAACTACTCTGAAAGATATAAGTGAAGATCAATGAGTAGTCAAATAATTATGCAACTATGTGAAGACACTCTAACATTTAAGATTTTCAGCTCTTGGTATTTTATTCAAATAGAAAGCAAAACATAATGAAATAAAATGATGCTCCAAGCAAAACACATATCATGTGGCGAATAAAAATATAGCTCCAAGTAAAGTTACCGATGAATGAAGACGAAAGAGGGGATGCCTTCCGGGGCATCCCCAAGCTTAGGCTTTTGGTTTTCCTTGAATATTGCCTTAGGGTTCCTTGGGCATCCCCAATCTTAGGCTCTTCCCACTCCTTATTCCATAGTCCATCGAATCTTTACCCAAAACTTGAAAACTTCACAACACAAAACTTAACAGAGAACTCGTAAGCTCCGTTAGTATAAGAAATTAAATCACCACTTCAATGTACTGTAATTAAATTATTATTTATTTATATTGGTGTTAAAACTACTGTATTCCAACTTCTCTATGGTTTATAAACTATTTTACTAGCCATAGATTCATCAAAATAAGTAAACAACACATGAAAAACAGAATCTGTCAAAAACAGAACAGTCTGTAGTAATGTGAATCAAACGTATACTTCTGGAACTCATAAAATTCTCAAATAAATTGATGGACCTGGGGAATTTATCTGTTAATCATCTAAAAAAATTAACTAAATATCACTCTCCAAATAAAAATGGCAGCAATTCTCGTGAGCGCTAAAGTTTCTGTTTTTTACAGCATGATCAACAAGACTTCCCCCAAGTCTTCCCAAAGGTTCTACTTGGCACAAACACTAATTAAAAGCATAAAACCACATCTAAACAGAGGCTAGTTGAATTATTTATTACTAAACAGGAACAAAAAGCAAGGAACAAGAATAAAATTGGGTTGCCTCCCAACAAGCGCTATCGTTTAACGCCCCTAGCTAGGCATGATGATTTCAATGATGCTCATATAAAGGATAAGAATTGAAACATAAAGAGAGCATCATGAAGAATATGACTAGCACATTTAAGTCTAACATACTTCCTATGCATAGGGATTTTGTGAGCAAACAACTTGTGGGAACAAGAATCAACTTGCATAGGAAGGTAAAACAAGGATAACTTCAAAATTTTAAGCACATAGAGAGGAAACTTGATATTATTGCAATTCCTACAAGAATATGTTCCTCCCTCAGAATAATTTTCAGTAGTATCATGAATGAATTCAACAATATAACCAGCACCTAAAGCATTATTTTCATGATCTACAAGCATAGAAATTTTATTACTCTCCACATAAGCAAAATTCTTCTCATTCGGGATAGTGGGAGTATCATAAGAGACTTGAATACTATAAATTGTTTCCACATTAAAAGAGTACTATTCATAAAAGGGGTAACCATAATCACGGCAAGTTTTATAAATATAATCACTACTCTTTATAGCATAATTATCATCACAATAATCATCATAAGTAGGAGGCATGCTATCATCATTATAAATTTGCATATCAAAACTTGGGAGACTAAAAATATCATCTTCATTAAATGTAGCATCCCCAAGCTTGGGACAAACATTAATTTCAGCAAATATATTTTCAAATATGTCATCCTCATCAAACATAGCATCCCCAAGCTTGGGCCTTTTCGTATCATAAGCATAATCACTTTCATCATCCATAGTATGGATAGCACCAATAGTATAGCAATTATCATATTCTTCCAAGCAAGTATGGATAGCACCAATAGTATAGCAATTATCATATTCTTCCAAGCAAGTGCCAAAAAGATTTTCAAGATCATAACAAGTATCATTATCTTCCACAATTATATTTTCATGAGGCACAATAGTAATACGAGCAGCATTATTTGGGGGAGATATCTTTTTACCTCTCTTCCTTTTTCTTTTCTTCTTCTTCAACACATCATGTGTGGGTTCAATCCTCTTTTTGGAGCTCCTTATTAATGAGATTGGTTGAATAGGAGGCTCCTCCTCATTACCTGATTCATCATAAGAAATAATAGAAGGATATTGGGAAGTCTCTTCCCTTTCATTAGTATTCTCTTCATCTTCTATTTGCTTTCTTTTCTTTATGTAATTGGCAATATAAGGATTTTCAATACAATTCACCGCACAATACATATAAATTTTCTCTAGATCAAAATCAAGAAATCTATCAAGATTAAACTTTGGAATACCCTAGTTATACGTTTCATTTCCTCATACCCCAAAAGAAGACTAAGCTCTTTATGATGCTCAAGGTAATCAAATTATCACAATTTTTGGATACGATTCGGTCATGAAAAAATTTTCATTGGAGATTTAAATGACCATGTTCATTGCAAAGATCACAAAGGGCGCGGAAAATATTGAATTTTTCAGCACAATCATCAAGACTTTCTTGCAACAATTCAGTTTCTAAGTACTTATGCCTCTTGCAATATCTATCTTCCCTATTTGGTGTGTACTTACAAACCCAATGCACTCCACAAAAATTGACATATTTATAGGAGACATTTTCATCATAACTAGTGCAATCATCATTAGTATTATGGATATTCAAATAATTCATACTAAGAACATTGCAATCATGCTCATCATTCACATATTTAGTGCCAAACATCTTATAGATTTCTTCTTCTAGCACTTGAGCACAATTATCCTTTCCATCATACTTACGAAAGATATTAAAAAGGTGAAGCGTATGAGAAAAACTCAATTCCATTTTTTAGTTTTCTTTTATAAACTAAACTAGTGATAAAACAAGAAACTAAAAGACTCGATTGCAAGATCTAAAGATATACCTTCAAGCACTCACCTCCCCGGCAACGGCGCCAGAAAAGAGCTTGATGTCTACTACACAACCTTCTTCTTGTAGACGTTGTTGGGCCTCCAAGTGCAGAGGTTTGTAGGACAGTAGCAAATTTCCCTCAAGTGGATGACCTAAGGTTTATCAATCCGTAGGAGGCGTAGGATGAAGATGGTCTCTCTCAAGCAACCCTGCAACCAAATAACAAATAGTCTCTTATGTCCCCAACACACCCAATACAATGGTAAATTGTATAGGTGCACTAGTTCGGCAAAGAGATGGTGATACAAGTGGTATATGGATACTAGATAAAGCTTTTGTAATCTGAAAATATAAAAACAGCAAGGTAACTAATGATAAAAGTGAGCGTAAACGGTATTGCAATGTGTTGAAACAAGGCCTAGGGTTCATACTTTCACTAGTGCAAGTCCTCTCAACAATAATAACATAATTGGATCACATAACTATCCCTCAACATGCAACAAAGAGTCACTCCAAAGTCACTAATAGCGGAGAACAAACGAAGAGATTATGGTAGGGTATGAAACCACCTCAAAGTTATTCTTTCCAATCAATCTGTTGGGCTATTCCTATAAGTGTCACAAACAGCCCTAGAGTTCGTACTAGAATAACACCTTAAGACACAAATCAACCAAAACCCTAATGTCACCTAGATACTCCAATGTCACCTCAAGTATCCGTGGGTATGATTATACGATATGCATCACACAATCTTAGATTCATCTATTCAACCAACACATAGAACCTCAAAGAGTTCCACAAAGTTTCTACCGGAGAATCACGACGAAAACGTGTGCCAACCCCTATGCATAGGTTCATGGGTGGAACCCGCAAGTTGATCACCAAAACATACATCAAGTGAATCACGTGGTATCCCATTGTCACCACAGATACGCATGGCAAGACATACATCAAGTATTCTCAAATCTTTAAAGACTCGATCCGATAAGATAACTTCAAAGGGGAAACTCAATTCATTACAAGAGAGTAGAGGGGGAAGAAAACATCATAAGATCCAACTATAATAGCAAAGCTCGCGATACATCAAGATCGTACCAACTCAAGAACACGAGAGAGAGAGAGAGAGAGATCAAACACATAGCTACGGGTACATACCCTCAGCCCCGAGGGAGAACTACTCCCTCCTTGTCATGGAGAGCACCGGGATGATGAAGATGGCCACCGGAGAGGGGTTTCCCCCTCCGGCAGGGTGCCGGAACGGGTCTAGATTGGCTTTCGGTGGCAACGGAGGCTTCTGGCGGCGGAACTACCGATCTAATGTGCTCCCCGAAGTTTTTAGGGTATATGGGTATATATGGGAGGAAGAAGTACGTCAGGGGAGCCACGAGGGGCCCACGAGGGTGGAGGGCGCGCCCTAGGGGGGGTGGGCACGCCCCCCTGCCTCGTGGGTCCGTCGTTCCTTTCCTGACGTGCACTCCAAGTTTTTCCGGTAGCTTTCCTTCCAAAAATAACTTCTCTAGTTGGTTTCATTCCGTTTCGACTCCGTTTGATATTCCTTTTCTTTGAAACACTAAAATAGGCAAAAAACAGCAATTCTGGGTTGGGCCTCCGGTTAATAGGTTAGTCCCAAAAATAATATAAAAGTGGATAATAAAGCCCAATATTGTCCAAAACAGTAGATAATATAGCATGGAGCAATCAAAAATTATATATACGTTGGAGACGTATCATCAGGCCCAACTCGAGCGGTTCGCGTGCGCCAGCCATAAAGGGTTCGATAGCAGACATGAAGCAGAAGCGAGTTACTTGAGTTCATGTTAGCGCAAGAGAGGAATCATAACAGCCGCCTCATGTACTGCATAGTTCCTCTCTCAGTCATAATGATAGCTCTTCTCTTATATATCATTGTTTAGATGGATGACGATGTAGTTGCGAGTATTCAAGACTTGTATCGCTATTTCGAGATGATGGCGAGAGACATCCTTTTGTGTTGGACGATGATTATGATGATGACATGATTTGATGAGACTATTTATATGTGTATGATGTGATTAGATTTTGTATGTGTATGATATGCTAGAGATTGTATAAAACATGTACAAATACAAAAGAAAAATGTAGAAGAAGAAAAAAAATATTAGCAGTAGCGAGGGGCATGTACATAGCAGCAGTGTGCACTTAGCAGTAGTGCTACCTAAGGTTATGCGCTACAACTATTAGCAGTAGCGAGGGTTGACCCGTGCTACTGCTATCTGTTAGCTGTAGCGTTGTATCAGTAGCGCGGCCCCTCGCGCTACTGCTAGGCTTTTCCCTAATAGTGCAAAGAGGTCCCCGCCGGTCTTAATCCTAAGCGCAAAGGGGTAGTTCTGGCGCTCAGCCCTAAGTACTCCAACACGTCGCGAGGGTGGTCCAACTTCACCTGATCGGAGGATATCTGTTGGTCTCCGCATTGCATCTCTGAATTGGACATCTAAAAGAGCTTTCTGGAGAATGTACGACGCCGTGGGCCCCATAAGCCATTATCCCACATGGTGGTTAGTGTGTATAAGCCAGTGGCCAACTCAGATCAAATACCCAAATCCGTTAGTGTATTATTACTAGCTCGCGGACTCAACCAACTAGGGGCCAGGCCCGCCTCTCACTGGATGGTCTCTTCCTACCCTGCCTATCCGACTAAGAGGATCACTCGCGCGTACCCTTGGGGCTGACCTGTCTTTAACATCGGGAGATGTCGGAACTCAAGTATCATTGTCTGTATTGACTTGGATGCAAAAGTTCAATTTTTGTATGTTATATGGGTGTGACAGATATGTGAATGGCATACTCACATTTGTTATACTTTTCTGATCATTTTTCATATATAAATTATTTTCATCCGGGTTACGGTTTATTTTCTATGAATTTCTAAAGTTTATTGCATTTCCAAAATTATTATTAATTCGAATTAAAACAATAATTTCTATGTGTAGCCACCACGGACTAGCCACGATGGATGACAGGTAGGTCCAAAGGGCCCAGATGACCGAATCAATAGTTAATCGGTCAATAGTGGTTACTATTCAATGGGTCCCACATGTCATTGACTGTTAGTTTAGCCGATTAATTAAATTAGGCTAATTAGAAGGGGGGCGCATGTCATAGGCACATGATTTATTTAAAGGGTTATTGAACAGGGGGGTTGACAATAACCGGTTTTAGGCCTAATTAAACCGGGCAGGGCCCGTGGGTAGTGGCACAAGACCACCATAGTGTGCATGTGCTCACGTCCAGGAGCCCACACGGGAGCCGACGGCGGCCACCAAGGGTGCGCACGGCATGGGGAAACGGCAGGGCGTGGCATGCCAGTAGCAGGAGCGAGCGCGTGCGGTACGGAGAGAGGGCACGTCAAAAGCACAGCACGGCGCGGGTGGGCGCACTCAGGAGCGAGCTCTAGCCACGGCAACTGAAGCACAGGGCAGCGGTCTACGGCTTAGACACCAAAGGGGGGCAGCGGTCTACAGCGCAGGAGTTGATGCTATCAAATAACCAAGCTTGTCCTACTTGCTTTTCAAAAAGTACTCAGATGCCTCCTCTTGAGTTGGCATCTTGGCAGCCTTCTCTTTCCTTGCTTTCTCCTTCTTCTCTTGAGCTCGTACTGATGATGGTTCATTCTCATTCATCACAACTTGATTGTCCTCAAAGTCAGGATAGATAGGCAAGTGTTCCTTATCCAACAAGTATGTGCCTGTGCCCATCTTTGAGTTTATCAACTCCTAGATCTGTGGGGCATATCCACAACTTCTTTTCTGGTCAGCTGTAGTCCTCTTGATAGTCTCAACTATAAGGCTCATGACCTTGAACTTCTGTGGCACATCAAATATATGTAGCAAGTTAATTGCATGGCCTCTGATCATTCTGTGATCACCATACTTGGGCAAGAGAGTGTGCCTAAGGATCCAATTGATTGTAGGCAGCCCTGACAGCAAGTATTTTACTGACCCAAACTGGTGAGTCTCAAGATCTTCTTCAGGAATCTCCTTGTACATGTTTGCCATAGAGTTGTGATCCATCTTCTTCTTGGCATAGACATCCAAGTCTTCTTCTTCTTCTTCCGTAGGAGCATTGATCAGATTTGCCCATTCCTCAATAGTTGAGTGGTACCTTGTACCTTCAGACATCCATACTATCCTGCCATCTGGATAGAAGTGTGTTGTGGAGTAGAATTGCATTATGAGCTCCTCATTCCACTTTGTGAGCTTCTGCCCAACAAAGTCTGCAACTCCACAAGCACTGAAGCTGTCAAACACACCAGGATAGTGTTCCTCATTTTCCTTGATATACTTCCAGTCGACCCACCTCATTTCACATACTATAGGCTTCTTTTCCAACAACACTGTCTCATAGAAGTCCTGTTGTTCCTTTGTATGGAACCTGTAATCAACAGCAGTTCTTCTTCTTGTAGCATATGGGTCTGTCTCTCTCCATTTCCTCAGTCATGAGTCTCTCCTGATCTT
Source organism: Triticum urartu (assembly GCF_056163025.1). NCBI lineage: Eukaryota > Viridiplantae > Streptophyta > Magnoliopsida > Poales > Poaceae > Triticum > Triticum urartu. Next base: position 727,927,557 of record NC_141875.1, on the reverse strand, counting down.
CATGTTCTCAGCCACAGGATGAGCATCATTGTGGTCTGGAATCTTGGGTTTGAGCTTCCTCGGGACTTGTCCTTCATCATCTTCATCAGCAGCAACTTCAGGCACTGGGGCCTTGTTCTTCTCAGCAGCTGGTATACTCCTGGTATTCCTCTTAGGTGCACTCTTGGGCTTGGAGGCTGCTTTGGGTGCTTCTTTGGGCTTTGATGAAGCAGCCCCTGACTTGATAGCATCACCCATAAGCTTTTGTGCCTTGGGTGCTGGTGCAGCAACCTCTTCTTCCTCTTCCTCTTCAGAATCTCTCATGATTGAGGATCTCCCAAGCACTCTAGCAGTGGTGTTTTTGATTCTCTCCTTCCTCTTCTTCCCTTCTGCAGCAGCCTCTTTGGGTTCAGATCCCAAAGGGACTTGAGTAGATGCTCTGGCCTTAGACATTGGAATTCTCTTTGCAGGAACCTTTTGCTTCATGCCTGGCTTGGTGGCAGCAGCAGTGCTATATTCCTTCTTAACCACTTTCTTCTTTGATGTGGCATCATCCTCAGTGGCCACATAGTCTTCATCCTCAGACTCTGAAGTTTTCTTCTTCCTTGTTCTGGTGGCAGCTTTGGGCAAGTTGCTTGGGGTGCTCCTGCTACCATCATCTGAACTGCTAGAGGGACTAGTGCCCTCACTCAGGTGAACCTGCTCCTCTGACCTGTTCTGGCTATCACTCTGATCAGACATATTGCAAACACTGACAGCAGACCCTGTGAATAGATATAGATGAGATAGAGTGGATGAGCATCACAAAATGGAGAGGTTTTTGCAAAAGAATGAGTCAAAAACTTAGTTTTAGTTTTCCACAGAAAGCATTTCGGATCAACCGATTTGTAAACTGGGTGATACCGAACCAGCTGTTGGAACCTAAACTAGTGAACTCGGTCAGACCGAGTCACAGTTCGGTGGCACCGAGACTGCTAGGGTTTCACAAAGTCTTGAACTCGGTCACACCGATTTGCAATTCTCGATCAGACCGAAAATTACATGTGCAATGGCCTGAGCCGAATCGGTGGTACCGAGTTCCACAACTCGGATGGTCCGAGATGGTTTCGGCGGAAACCTAACCCTAAATTTTCAAATCAACTCTAATCTACGGAGTGTTTTGACTGGATAAGATCGTTTTAATCGTGGTAAGAATCATAATGAACACAATGTGCTAGGAATCGGACGGGGATAGCACTGTGATCGAGTCCATACCCTAGTTCGGTGATGAACTCGCTACGGCGGCAACGGCGGGGAAGAATTCCGTTGACGGCGGCAGAGACCAGCGACAGGAGGCAGCTGGCGACGAGGAGGACGATCCGGAGACCCAGGAGGCAGAGCGAGCTATGCGCGGGCGAAGGGGTTTCGTAGAAATTTCCAAAATTTTGCCCGTGAGTATATATAACCCGACCCTGTCGGTGTGACCGAGTGGAACAACTCGGTGGCACCGAGATTCATAACTGCAAGCAGTTACTGAAACTCGGTGTGACCGAAAGGTTCAAATCGGTTGCACCGAGATTGAAAACCTAGACCGACTTAGTGATCTCGGCATGACCGAAATGGAGGAATCGGTCAGACCGAAAAGCACAAAGAAGTTTGAAGTTTAAGTCTATGACAAATCGGGGACTCCGAGTGCTCCTCACACAGAGTGGTTCGAATCTGACTTGATCAAATTTTGTGATGTAGCATGAATAGAGTTTGAGACGAGAAAAGCATAGATAGCTAGAGAGGGTTCTTAGGCATTCTTGTCCATCCACTTGGCAAAAGAAAAGAAAAACAATCAATCAAAACAACAAGTGGATGTCCTCGAATGAGTAAAATATGCGATCAACATGCTCACACAATTAAATGGCAATTGAAATATGTGGCAAAGCATGCACAACCAATACTAGCATCTATCAAACAATTTGCGATGACTAGGTCATCTATATATGAGTATATTGACTTAGGAGTCAAATGAGAACATTTGATCATAGGTCATACTCATCGTTTAAGCACAAGTGGGGTTAGCACTTTTACATAAAGCATTGTTGTGTTCACACCATTAGAGTTGCTTTAGCTCAATTATTAGAGTAAAGCTCCCCCTAGATGTGATATCCCCCCTAAGAGGGATAAACTAACCTTGGGTTTTGTCGATAATGACTTCATGTAGATGTTGAAGATGTGGATGCTCAATGTTGATGTAGATCATTTGGAGCTATCCATTGGAGTGAGTTGCACTTTCAATACCTACACAGGTTAGTCCCACAAGGAACAAACAAGGATATCCATAGACATAGAGTGATGCACACATAAGATGATGTCTATGAAAGCTTTTAGGTTACCTTGTCCCTTGTCTTACAAACAAGAGGGTTTGTGACTCCTTGAACTAGTGCAAGATGTGGAAGTTGATTGCACTTGTTCTTGCCAAGATGATAAGAGTGAAGTATGTTGGCGGAGTCACCCTCAAGAACTCTCTAGCCCTTCTTCTTCGGGATCCACGCCATCTTGATGGGAATCCTCGGTGTTGTAGTTGTACTTGATGAAGTGGAACTTGAAGTAGTCTTGGGAACCCACTTGACCAAGGCCTTAGGAGCTTCTTCAAATGCATCAATTTCCTCTTGAAGCTTGTCCTTGCCTTTTTGCGTGTGGTCTTGTGGTGGAAGATCATCTTGAGCTTGTGTCCCTTTGAGAGAAGTAGGATCATACTTCTCTTGTTGAGGAACAAACTTCGTCTTGGGGTATTGATCTTCTTCCCACTCAACTCTATTGGCATTGAACTTTCGTTCAAAACCAACACCTTGATTCTTCCGGTGCCTTCCTTGCTTGCGTACAATTTCCTTGAATTGCTTACTTCCGGCAAGGCTCTTGTAAACACCTTTCTCTATAATTCCCTTCAATAAGCTATTTTCTTGCTCAAGTGTAACTTGGCTAAGAGAATCATTAGTGGAATCAAGAGAACTACTAGAAGCAACAATATTGGATTTAGTATGATTATTGTTACTACTAGAGGAAGAATCTTTCTTGTTCTTGTTACTAGACTTGACTTGAGTCATGTAAGTGGATAAGAGTAAACGCTTGGCAATGTAAGAATAACTTTTCTTACGAAGATCATCATTGATTGCTTTTAAGAACTCATGCTCTTGCTCAAGGTTGAGCTTTTCAAGGCGCAATTTCTCATGAGTCCTTAAAAGTTCTCGATGATCTCCTAAGATAGTTTCATGAGCTAACTTAAGAGTGTTTAGTTCTTTAGTTAGAGACTCAATCTTCTCCTTATCATTGTCATTCGTTTTATCTTGATTAGCATGATTAATTGATGTTTCATCATAGTATTCATCACTAGAGTTGTCAACAAGTAAATCATCATCACCTAACAAGTCATCTTCATCACTATTGAAATCAACATACTCGGGGTGTGATACCTTTGGGCCTTTAGCCATGAAGCATGTTCCAACTCCTTCATTTGGTGAGTCAAATATGTCGTAGGAGTTGGTTGTCACAAGTGCTAGACCGGCAACACCTTCATCTTGAGTATATCCGGAGTCGGAGTGATAGCTTCTCTCGGAGTGGTTGTCGGAGTTGGAGCCGGATACCCATTCACCAACATGAGCTTGATGTCTTCGTTTTGTGTAGCTCCTTGATGACTTGTCCTTTCTTTCCGAATCCTTGCTTCTCCGTGAGGGTCTTCGTTCATAACGATCATCTCTACTCCTTCTTTCTCTAGATGGTGATTCTTCTCTTCTACTTCTTCTCTTCAGAGAATCTTCTCTTCTCTTGTAGGGGGTCGTACACTCATTAGAATAGTGTCCGGGCCTTCCACAATTGTAGCAGTTTCGCTCTCGACTAGAAGATCTTTTGTCATTGTAGGACCTTGATTTGGAGCTTCTCTCTTTGCTTCTACTCTTGTAGAACTTGTTGAAGTTCTTCACCATTAAGCTCAATTCTTCATTGAAGGTTTGTTTCTCACTCGATGATGTGGGGGCTTCACATGAGGCTTTGTAAGCACCACTTGATTTGTTGTGAAGTTCCTCTTTATCCTTGAGTGACATCTCATGAGCAACAATTCTTCCGATGACTTCCGTTGGCTTGAGATCTTTGTAATTGGGCATCATTTGGATCAATGTGCACATGGTATCATATTTTCCATCCAAGGCTCTTAGGATCTTCTTGATGATGAATCTATCTGTCATCTCTTCACTCCCTAAGCCGGCAATCTCATTTGTGATAAGAGCAAGCCTAGAGTATATTTCAGCGACACCTTCACCATCCTTCATTTTGAACTTGTCAAGTTGACTTTGAATCACATCAAATTTGGATTCCTTGACGGAGTCGGTACCTTCGTGCATATCAATCAAAGTATCCCAAATTTCCTTTGCATTCTCAAGACGGCTGATTTTGTTGAATTCTTCGGGGCACAATCCGTTGAAGAGGATATCACAAGGTTGAGCGTTGTATTGTAGCATTTTCAACTCATCCGCGGTAGCTTCATGATTCGGTTCTCTCCCATCAAAGAATTCACCTTGCAAGCCAACACACACAATAGCCCAAACGGCGGGGTTATGTCCAAGAATATGCATTTTCATCTTATGCTTCCAACTAGCAAAATTAGTACCATCAAAGTAAGGACCTCTACGGTGATAATTTCCCTCGCTAGACGCCATACTCTCCTAGGTTGTGAAACCAAGGCTATGACCACCAAAAGCTATGGAAATCAAAGCAAATGGAGACCAAAGCTCTGATACCACTTGTAGGATCGAAAGTATGTCTAGAGGGGGGTGATTAGACTACTTGACCAAATAAAAATCTAGCCTTTTCCCAATTTTAGTTCTTGGCAGATTTTAGCTATCTTAGCACAAGTCAAGCAATCTCCATATAATTCAAGCAAGCATGCAAAAGAGTATATGAGCAGCGGAAAGTAAAGCATGCAACTTGTAAGAATGTAAAGGGAAGGGTTTGGAGGAATCAAACGCAATTGGAGACACGGATGTTTTTGTCGTGGTTCCGATAGGTGGTGCTATCGTACATCCACGTTGATGGAGACTTCAACCCACGGAGGGTAACGGTTGCGCAAGTCCACGGAGGGCTCCACCCACGAAGGCTCCACGAAGAAGCAACCTTGTCTATTCCATCACGGTCGTCGCCCACGAAGGACTTGCCTCACTAGCGGTAGATCTTCACGAAGTAGGCGATCTCCTTGCCCTTACAAACTCCTTGGTTCAACTCCACAATCTTGTCGGAGGCTCCCAAGTGACACCTAGCCAATCTAGGAGACACCACTCTCCAAGAAGTAACAAATGGTGTGTTGATGATGAACTTCTTGCTCTTCTGCTTCAAATGATAGTCTCCCCAACACTCAACTCTCTCTCACAGGATTTGGATTTGGTGGAAAGAAGATTTGAGTGGAAAGCAACTTGGGAAGGCTAGAGATCAAGATTCATATGGTTGGAATGGAATATCTTGACCTCAACACAAGTGTAGGTGGTTCTCTCTCAAAAAATGTGTATTGGAAGTGTAGGTATGTTCTGATGGCTCTCTCCATGAATGAAGAGTGGGTGGAGGGGTATATATAGCCTCCACACAAAATCTAACCGTTACACACCATTTGCCAAACTCGGTGGGACCGAATGGTTAAACTCGGTCGGACCAATTCAGCAAACCTAGTGACCGTTAGGATTTTCGGTGGGACTGAGATGCAACTCGGTAGGACCGATATGGTTAGGGTTAGGGTTAGGGCATAACGTAATCTTGGTGTGACCGATTACACAAAATTGGTGGGACTGATTTTGGTAATAAGCTAACCAGAGAGTTGGTCAGGTAAACTCGGTGGGACCGATTCGCTCATCTCGGTGAGACCGAAATGTTACAAAAGGGAAACAGAGAGTTTACATTGCAATCTCGGTGGGACCGATCGCTCATCTTGGTAAGACCAAAACGTTACGAAGGGAAACAGAGAGATTACAATCCCATCTCGGTGAGACCGAGATCCCTATCGGTGAGACCAATTTGCCTAGGGTTTGTGGCAGTGGCTATGACATTTGAAACTCGGTGGCGCCGGATAGAAAGAATCGGTGGGGCCGAGTTTGACTTTTGGTGTAGGTCATATGTGGATGTGGGAAGGTAGTTGAGGGTTTTGGAGCATATCACTAAGCATTTTGAGCAAGCAAGCCATTAAGCAACACCTCATCCCTCCTTGATAGTATTGGCTTTTCCTATAGACTCAATGTGATCTTGGATCACTAAAATATAAAATGTAGAGTCTTGAGCTTCAAGCTTGAGCCAAACTTTTTGTCCTTAGAATTTTGAGGGATCCACTTTCCTCATCCATGCCATGCCATTCATTGAGCTTTTCCTGAAATATTAATCTTGGAATAATGTTAGCTCAATGAGCTATATGTTGTTAGGAATTACCAAAACCACCCAGGGATGGTTGCACTTTCAATCTCCCCCTTTTTGGTAGTTGATGACAACATATAGATCAAAGCTTCGACAAATGATAATAAGAGTGAAAGATATTGTCGCTTTGAGAAGTATGTGAAAAGCAAGAGCTCCCCCTAAATTTGTGCATATCTTAAGATCTGCTTTGGACTGCAAATGCACAATGAGTTAGGATCATGGGTTACTCTTCCATGTCACATACATCTTGGCGGAGCGCTCAAAATGATAAGAATTAAATACATGCACTCATCACCAAGCAAAGTGAATGATCATATAAGGATAAGTAAGATAATATCATCTAACAAGCATATGTGTAGCTTATGATCAACCACATGATCATCAATGTCTCACAGATAATAGCATAGTATCTCAAGCAATCAAAAGACAAACAAAGTTCAACCACCAAAGCAAGAGAGAATAAAAAGCAACGCTCTCTCTCGAAGCCTATGATCTATACATTTTTCTCCCCCTTTGGAAACAAGTTACCAAAAAGTTCATAGAAAATGCATAGCACTAAAACGTCTCTCGGGCTTGGTCTTCAGGTGGTGGTGTCCGGAGAACGCCAAGGACGAAGGCTTCAGTCGAAGTAGATGGAGCTGATGGAGTTGGTGCTGGAGCTGGTTGCGCTGGAGCTATAGCTGGTGCAGATGAAGTGGCTCCAGTGTCTGGTATGGGCACTGCAGCAGACCTCTGAGCTCGAGGCACTCTGGCAAATGCGTCATTGGTTGTCTTGCCCTTCCTCTACTGCATATCATCTTGTAGCTGCTCCACAACTGACTGAATCTCAGTTACTTTGACATCTAAATCATAGAATTTTTGTTCCACGATTCTTTCCAAGCTTTCCTGGTTTTGAGTCAGGGTGGCCAGTCCCTTCTCAATCCTCAGAGTTGATGCTACCAAATAACCAAGCTTGTCCTGCTTGCTTTTCAAAAAGTACTCAGATGCCTCCTCTTGAGTTGGCATCTTGGCAGCCTTCTCTTTCCTTGCTTTCTCCTTCTTCTCTTGAGCTCGTACTGATGATGGTTCATTCTCATTCATCACAACTTGATTGTCCTCAAAGTCAGGATAGATAGGCAAGTGTTCCTTATCCAACAAGTATGTGCCTGTGCCCATCTTTGAGTTTATCAACTCCTGGATCTGTGGGGCATATCCACAACTTCTTTTCTGGTCAGCTGCAGTCCTCTTGATAGTCTCAACTATAAGGCTCATGACCTTGAACTTCTGTGGCACATCAAATATATGTAGCAAGTTAATTGCATGGCCTCTGATCATTCTGTGATCACCAGACTTGGGCAAGAGAGTGTGCCTAAGGATCCAATTGATTGTAGGCAGCCCTGACAGCAAGTATTTTACTGACCCAAACTGGTGAGTCTCAAGATCTTCTTCAGGAATCTCCTTGTACATGTTTGCCATAGAGTTGTGATACATCTTCTTCTTGGCATAGACATCCAAGTCTTCTTCTTCTTCCTTAGGAGCATTGATCAGATTTGCCCATTCCTCAATAGTTGAGTGGTACCTTGTACCTTCAGACATCCATACTATCCTGCCATCTGGATAGAAGTGTGTTGTGGAGTAGAATTGCATTATGAGCTCCTCATTCCACTTTGTGAGCTTCTGCCCAACAAAGTCTGCAACTCCACAAGCACTGAAGCTGTCAAACACACCAGGATAGTGTTCCTCATTTTCCTTGATATACTTCCAGTCGACCCACCTCATTTCACATACTATAGGCTTCTTGTCCAACAACACTGTCTCATAGAAGTCCTGTTGTTCCTTTGTATGGAACCTGTAATCAACAGCAGTTCTTCTTCTTGTAGCATATGGGTCTGTCTCTCTCCATTTCCTCAGTCATGAGTCTCTCCTGATCTTCATGTTCTCAGCCACAGGATGAGCATCATTGTGGTCTGGAATCTTGGGTTTGAGCTTCCTCGGGACTTGTCCTTCATCATCTTCATCAGCAGCAACTTCAGGCACTGGGGCCTTGTTCTTCTCAGCAGCTGGTATACTCCTGGTATTCCTCTTAGGTGCACTCTTGGGCTTGGAGGCTGATTTGGGTGCTTCTTTGGGCTTTGATGAAGCAGCCCCTGACTTGATAGCATCACCCATAAGCTTTTGTGCCTTGGGTGCTGGTGCAGCAACCTCTTCTTCCTCTTCCTCTTTAGAATCTCTCATGATTGAGGATCTCCCAAGCACTCTAGCAGTGGTGTTTTTGATTCTCTCCTTCCTCTTCTTCCCTTCTGCAGCAGCCTCTTTGGGTTCAGATCCCAAAGGGACTTGAGTAGATGCTCTGGCCTTAGACATTGGAATTCTCTTTGCAGGAACCTTTTGCTTCATGCCTGGCTTGGTGGCAGCAGCAGTGCTATATTCCTTCTTAACCACTTTCTTCTTTGATGTGGCATCATCCTCAGTGGCCACATAGTCTCCATCCTCAGACTCTGAAGTTTTCTTCTTCCTTGTTCTGGTGGCAGCTTTGGGCAAGTTGCTTGGGGTGCACCTGCTACCATCATCTGAACTGCTAGAGGGACTAGTGCCCTCACTCAGGTGAACCTGCTCCTCTGACCTGTTCTGGCTATCACTCTGATCAGACATATTGCAAACACTGACAGCAGACCCTGTGAATAGATATAGATGAGATAGAGTGGATGAGCATCACAAAATGGAGAGGTTTTTCTAAAAGAATAAGTCAAAAACTTAGTTTTAGTTTTCCACAGAAAGCATTTCGGATCAACCAATTTGTAAACTTGGTGATACCGAACCAGCTGTTGGAACCTAAACTAGTGAACTCGGTCAGACCGAGTCACAGTTCGGTGGCACCGAGACTGCTAGGGTTTCACAAAGTCTTGAACTCGGTCACACCAATTTGCAATTCTCGGTCAGACCGAAAATTACATGTGCAATGGCCTGAGCCGAATCGGTGGTACCGAGTTCCACAACTTGGATGGTCCGAGATGGTTTCGGCAGAAACCTAACCCTAAATTTTCAAATCAACTCTAATCTATGGAGTGTTTTGACTGGATAAGATCGTTTTAATCGTGGTAAGAATCATAATGAACACAATGTGCTAGGAATCGGACGGGGATAGCACTGTGATCGAGTCCATACCCTAGTTCGGCGATGAACTCGCTACGGCGGCAACGGCGGGGAAGAATTCCGTTGACGGCGGCGGAGACCAGCGACAGGAGGCAGCTCGCGACGAGGAGGACGATCCGGAGACCCAGGAGGCAGAGCGAGCTATGCGCGGGCGAAGGGGTTTCATAGAAATTTCCAAAATTTTGCCCGTGAGTATATATAACCCGACCCTGTCGGTGTGACCGAGTGGAACAACTCGGTGGCACCGAGATTCATAACTGCAAGCAGTTACTGAAACTCGGTGTGACCGAAAGGTTCAAATCGGTTGCACCGAGATTGAAAACCTAGATCGACTTAGTGATCTCGGTATGACCGAAATGGAGGAATCGGTCAGACCGAAAAGCACAAAGAAGTTTTGGAAGTTTAAGTCTATGACAAATCGGGGACTCCGAGTGCTCCTCACAAAGAGTGGTTCAAATCTGACTTGATCAAATTTTGTGATGTAGCATGAATAGAGTTTGAGACGAGAAAAGCATAGATAGCTAGAGAGGGTTCTTAGGCATTCTTGTCCATCCACTTGGCAAAAGAAAAGAAAAACAATCAATCAAAACAACAAGTGGATGTCCTCGAATGAGTAAAATATGCGATCAACATGCTCACACAATTAAATGGCAATTGAAATATGTGGCAAAGCATGCACAACCAATTCTAGCATCTATCAAACAATTTGCGATGACTAGGTCATCTATATATGAGTATATTGACTTAGGAGTCAAATGAGAACATTTGATCATAGGTCATACTCATCGTTTAAGCACAAGTGGGGTTACCACTTTTACATAAAGCATTGTTGTGTTCACACCATTAGAGTTGCTTTAGCTCAATTATTAGAGTAAAGCTCCCCCTAGATGTGAGATCCCCCCTAAGAGGGATGAACTAACCTTGGGTTTTGTCGATGATGACTTCATGTAGATGTTGAAGATGTGGATGCTCAATGTTGATGTAGATCATTTGGAGCTATCCATTGGAGTGAGTTGCACTTTCAATACCTACACGGGTTAGTCCCACAAGGAACAAACAAGGATATCCATAGACATAGAGTGATGCACACATAAGATGATGTCTATGAAAGCTTTTAGGTTACCTTGTCCCTTGTCTTACAAACAAGAGGGTTTGTGACTCCTTGAACTAGTGCAAGATGTGGAAGTTGATTGCACTTGTTCTTGCCAAGATGATAAGAGTGAAGTATGTTGGCGGAGTCACCCTCAAGAACTCTCTAGCTCTTCTTCTTCGGGATCCACGCCATCTTGATGGGAATCCTCGGTGTTGTAGTTGTACTTGATGAAGTGGAACTTGAAGTAGTCTTGGGAACCCACTTGACCAAGGCCTTAGGAGCTTCTTCAAATGCATCAATTTCCTCTTGAAGCTTGTCCTTGCCTTTTTGCGTGTGGTCTTGTGGTGGAAGATCATCTTGAGCTTGTGTCCCTTTGAGAGAAGTAGGATCATACTTCTCTTGTTGAGGAACAAACTTCATCTTGGGGTATTGATCTTCTTCCCACTCAACTCTATTGGCATTGAACTTTCGTTCAAAACCAACACCTTGATTCTTCCGGTGCCTTCCTTGCTTGCGTACAATTTCCTTGAATTGCTTACTTCCGGCAAGGCTCTTGTAAACACCTTTCTCTATAATTCCCTTCAATAAGCTATTTTCTTGCTCAAGTGTAACTTGGCTAAGAGAATCATTAGTGGAATCAAGAGAACTACTAGAAGCAACAATATTGGATTTAGCATGATTATTGTTACTACTAGAGGAAGAATCTTTCTTGTTCTTGTTACTAGACTTGACTTGAGTCATGTAAGTGGATAAGAGTAAACGCTTGGCAATGTAAGAATAACTTTTCTTACGAAGATCATCATTGATTGCTTTTAAGAACTCATGCTCTTGCTCAAGGTTGAGCTTTTCAAAGCGCAATTTCTCATGAGTCCTTAAAAGTTCTCGATGATCTCCTAAGATAGTTTCATGAGCTAACTTAAGAGTGTTTAGTTCTTTAGTTAGAGACTCAATCTTCTCCTTATCATTGTCATTCGTTTTATCTTGATTGGCATGATTAATTGATGTTTCATCATAGTATTCATCACTAGAGTTGTCAACAAGTAAATCATCATCACCTAACAAGTCATCTTCATCACTATTGAAATCAACATACTCGGGGTGTGATACCTTTGGGCCTTTAGCCATGAAGCATGTTCCAACTCCTTCATTTGGTGAGTCAAATATGTCGTAGGAGTTGGTTGTCACAAGTGCTAGACCGGCAACACCTTCATCTTGAGTATATCCGGAGTCGGAGTGATAGCTTCTCTCGGAGTGGTTGTCGGAGTTGGAGCCGGATACCCATTCACCAACATGAGCTTGATGTCTTCGTTTTGTGTAGCTCCTTGATGACTTGTCCTTTCTTTCCGAATCCTTGCTTCTCCGTGAGGGTCTTCGTTCATAACGATCATCTCTACTCCTTCTTTCTCTAGATGGTGATTCTTCTCTTCTACTTCTTCTCTTCGGAGAATCTTCTCTTCTCTTGTAGGGGGTCGTACACTCATTAGAATAGTGTCCGGGCCTTCCACAATTGTAGCAGTTTCGCTCTCGACTAGAAGATCTTTTGTCATTGTAGGACCTTGATTTGGAGCTTCTCTCTTTGCTTCTACTCTTGTAGAACTTGTTGAAGTTCTTCACCATTAAGCTCAATTCTTCATTGAAGGTTTGTTTCTCACTCGATGATGTGGGGGCTTCACATGAGGCTTTGTAAGCACCACTTGATTTGTTGTGAAGTTCCTCTTTATCCTTGAGTGACATCTCATGAGCAACAATTCTTCCGATGACTTCCGTTGGCTTGAGATCTTTGTAATTGGGCATCATTTGGATCAATGTGCACACGGTATCATATTATCCATCCAAGGCTCTTAGGATCTTCTTGATGATGAATCTATCTGTCATCTCTTCACTCCCTAAGCCGGCAATCTCATTTGTGATAAGAGCAAGCCTAGAGTACATTTCAGCGACACCTTCACCATCCTTCATTTTGAACTTGTCAATTTGACTTTGAATCACATCAAATTTGGATTCCTTGACGGAGTCGGTACCTTCGTGCATATCAATCAAAGTATCCCAAATTTCCTTTGCATTCTCAAGACGGCTGATTTTGTTGAATTCTTCGGGGCACAATCCGTTGAAGAGGATATCACAAGGTTGAGCGTTGTATTGTAGCATTTTCAACTCATCCGCGGTAGCTTCATGATTCGGTTCTCTCCCATCAAAGAATTCACCTTGCAAGCCAACACACACAATAGCCCAAACGGCGGGGTTATGTCCAAGAATATGCATTTTCATCTTATGCTTCCAACTAGCAAAATTAGTACCATCAAAGTAAGGACCTCTACGGTGATAATTTCCCTCGCTAGACGCCATACTCTCCTAGGTTGTGAAACCAAGGCTATGACCACCAAAAGCTATGGAAATCAAAGCAAATGGAGACCAAAGCTTTGATACCACTTGTAGGATCGAAAGTATGTCTAGAGGGGGGTGATTAGACTACTTGACCAAATAAAAATCTAGCCTTTTCCCAATTTTAGTTCTTGGCAGATTTTAGCTATCTTAGCACAAGTCAAGCAATCTCCATATAATTCAAGCAAGCATGCAAAAGAGTATATGAGCAGCGGAAAGTAAAGCATGCAACTTGCAAGAATGTAAAGGGAAGGGTTTGGAGGAATCAAACGCAATTGGAGACACGGATGTTTTTGTCGTGGTTCCGATAGGTGGTGCTATCGTACATCCACGTTGATGGAGACTTCAACCCACGGAGGGTAACGGTTGCGCAAGTCCACGGAGGGCTCCACCCACGAAGGCTCCATGAAGAAGCAACCTTGTCTATTCCATCACGGTCGTCGCCCACGAAGGACTTGCCTCACTAGCGGTAGATCTTCACGAAGTAGGCGATCTCCTTGCCCTTACAAACTCCTTGGTTCAACTCCACAATCTTGTCGGAGGCTCCCAAGTGACACCTAGCCAATCTAGGAGACACCACTCTCCAAGAAGTAACAAATGGTGTGTTGATGATGAACTCCTTGGTCTTGTGCTTCAAATGATAGTCTCCCCAACACTCAACTCTCTCTCACAGGATTTGGATTTGGTGGAAAGAAGATTTGAGTGGAAAGCAACTTGGGAAGGCTAGAGATCAAGATTCATATGGTTGGAATGGAATATCTTGACCTCAACACAAGTGTAGGTGGTTCTCTCTCAAAAAATGTGTATTGGAAGTGTAGGTATGTTCTGATGGCTCTCTCCACGAATGAAGAGTGGGTGGAGGGGTATATATAGCCTCCACACAAAATCTAACCGTTACACACAATTTGCCAAACTCGGTGGGACCGATTCAGCAAACCTAGTGACCGTTAGGATTTTCGGTGGGACTGAGATGCAACTCGGTAGGACCGATATGGTTAGGGTTAGGGCATAACGTAATCTCGGTGTGACCGATTACACAAAATTGGTGGGACCGATTTTGGTAATAAGCTAACCAGAGAGTTGGTCAGGTAAACTCGGTGGGACCGATTCGCTCATCTTGATGAGACCGAAATGTTACAAAAGGGAAACAGGGAGTTTACGTTGCAATCTCGGTGGGACCGATCGCTCATCTCGATAAGACCAAAACGTTACGAAGGGAAACAGAGAGATTACAATCCCATCTCGGTGAGACCGAGATCCCTATCGGTGAGACCGATTTGCCTAGGGTTTGTGGCAGTGGCTATGACATTTGAAACTCGGTGGCGCCGGATAGAAAGAATCGGTGGGGCCGATTTTGACTTTTGGTTTAGGTCATATATGGATGTGGGAAGGTAGTTGAGGGTTTTGGAGCATATCACTAAGCATTTTGAGCAAGCAAGCCATTAAGCAACACCTCATCCCTCCTTGATAGTATTGGCTTTTCCTATAGACTCAATGTGATCTTGGATCACTAAAATATAAAATGTAGAGTCTTGAGCTTCAAGCTTGAGCCAAACTTTTTGTCCTTAGAATTTTGAGGGATCCACTTTCCTCATCCATGCCATGCCATTCATTGAGCTTTTCCTGAAATATTAATCTTGGAATAATGTTAGCTCAATGAGCTATATGTTGTTAGGAATTACCAAAACCACCCAGGGATAGTTGCACTTTCATCCTCGCATTCCCAAGTGGCTTCATCTACAAAATGGTTAGACCACTGAACTTTTAGGAACTTGATTGCCTTTTGACGGGTGTGACATTCAACTTGATCAAGAATGCAGACCGGATGCTCTTTATAAGAGAGGTCTATTTACAATTCAAGTACTTCATTATCCACTACTCAGGTAGGATCCTTCAAGCAGCGGCGGAGCTGTGACACATGGAAGACATCATGAACCTGAGAAAGGTTCAACGACTGTTCCAATTGATATGCCACTTTTCCACATCTTCCGAGAATTGGGAAAGGACCAATGTAGCGAGGAGCTAGCTTGCCCTTGATTCCAAAACAGTGAGCACCTGTCATCGGTGTGACCCAAAGATAAGTCTTTTCACTAGATTGATAGACCATTTCTTGGTGATGATGGTCGTACGGACTCTTTTGACGATACTGAGCAGTCTTTGGATTCTTGCGAATAACGCGGACTTGTTCTTCGTCATGTTGGATAATATCCGGACCGAAGAGTGGCCACTCCCTAGTTTTTGACCAATTCAGAGGAGTTCGATACTTTTGTCCATACAATACTTTGAAGGGTGCCATCTACAGACTAGCTTGATAGCTATTTTGTATGAGAATTCAGCATAGGGGAGAGATTCCTCACATTTCTTGCCAAAGGAAATGACACAAGCTCGAAGCATGTCCTCAAGAATTTGGTTGACTCGTTCAACTTAACCCTAGGACTGAGGGTGAAAGCAGTGCTAAAGGTCAGATGAGTTCTCATAGCTTCCTGGAAACTTCACAAGATTCTTGAAGTGAAAAGGCTGCCACGGTATGAACTGATTACCAACAGAATACCGTGGAGTGAAACAATTATGAAAACATATAGAATTGCCAGCTGACTACCAGTGATGATTTTCTTGACGGCTAGAAAGTGAGCAACCTTGGAAAGTCGATCAATGACGACAATAATAACATCATGACCCTTCTGCAATTTGGGAAATCTAGTGATGAAGTCCATCTCAACATTGTCCCATTTCCATTCAGGAATAGCAAGAGGTTGCAGAGTTCCAGCAGGTTGTTGATGTTCTGCTTTGACACGACGGCAAACGTCACATTCAGCAACATAGCGAGCAATGTCTTGCTTCATGTTGGACCACCAGAATCTCTGGTGAATGTCTTGGTACATCTTGGTACTACCCGCATGAATAGACAGAGGTGTGTCATGAGCTTCTTTCATGACATCCTGGTTCATGTCAAGGTTATCTCCTCTGGGAACCACTAAGCGACCTTTGAAGTACAAGGTTTCATCATCATTAATGATGAAGAATGAGGGCTTTTCTCCTGTGAGATAGCGCTTAATCTTAGAGACTTCAGAGTCAAACTTCTGAATTCTCTTTATGTCGCCCACGAGATTTGGTTCAACAACCAGGGTATTGAGAGAAACTCGGACAACAATATGGAGGTTCAACTTCCATAGTTCTTAATGAAGAAGGGGTTGTCCTTGTTGTACCATGAGGTTGCTGCAATGTGACTTTGAGACTCAAGGCATAGGCCATTACATTAGCCTTGCCTGGGGTATACGAAATACCCAAGTTAGAGTTTCATATTTCCTCCATCCATATGTGTTGATGAAGTTTTAGATCCGGACGAGTGAATTCAAACTTTGATGATACGTGCTACTTGTGAGCTGCATTGGGATTTTTCCGAAGATGAGAAGAGATGCAGCATAGTAAAGATAAATATTCCGCTCAATAAAACTAAGGTATTAATTCAGTAGGATAATCACGCAAAGCCTTGTGAACAGTACCTGCACACACAAAATCAATTAGTTGCACCCAACGCGAGCAACAAGGATGTCAATCCCCTTGAACTCGTTACCTGTAAGGATCAAATCTTGTAGTGGTAGATAAATAAATTGCAAAACAAATAAAAAGTAAATAAATTGCAGCAAGGTATTTTTGATTTTTATATATGATATAAAAGTAAGACCTGGAGGCCATAGTTTTCATTAGAGACTTCTCTCTCGAACCTGTTTCTCCTCTAGGTCAGCCACCAACTAAATGAGCTCATCCCTTCTACCAACAATACCAACAAGATCAGTAGCCTCGGCATACAGAGTGGGCATTCTAGGGTCAATTGTTTTCTTGAGACACCAGAATTGGCCGCATCATCCCACAACAGCCTCTTCTATCGCTCGCTTGTCTCCACGACTTGAGTTTGAGTTGCTCAAGCTGACCAGAGATCCCATGGATAGCTCCAATATTTTTCACCTTGCCGATGCTCTTGGGGATGAAGCCCATGATACCACCCTACTTTATCCAGCTCATGGTCGAGCTTGTCCATGTAGTTAACTAGTTATCGATGCAGTCCTCGATTTCATAGGGCATCTCTCTCACCTGGTCTCTCCATTCCTCCCTGTCAGACAACTTCCTGAGAAAAGCATTGATGCTGCTCAGCCGAGTTTCAGTGAGCTGATTTTGCTCCTCACAGCTTTCTGCAGCTTGTACTCGTCACTCATCAGTTCCGCGAGCTTCCTGAGGAGGGAATTCAGCACCCCAGTGGCAGTGGCCACCATAATTCCTTCCATCAGATCTGGGTGCTGGAGCCTCAGAATTTCAGTGTAGATGTTGCCTCGTGAGCATGTTAAGATCACTGGAGCCAAGTACAAGCTGCTGCAACCAAGAGCAGAGTATGTCCAGATCTCTGATTTATGACTGTATAAATATTACAACCAGATGTACCCAATCTAACTACTCCCATGGGGAATCAAGAGCAAAATTCATGGTATAGTCACAGCGTACCTCAACTGATGTTCGGTGACTGGCTGTAGATAGAATCCGCTGCTCCTTTGATCTGGGTGCTTTGTCTGGCAAGCAGGCACAGATGTTTTTTCACCTGATCACATGATTTGTTTCGCTATAACCACATATTTGTACCACGGGGATTGCATTGGTAAACATGTAAATACTGCTTGCAAAAACACAAGACGATAGTGTTTTATATGGAAAACTTCCTCAAATGTTTCATATGGAAAACACATGCTGGTGGCACATTAAATACTCCCACACAATGTCCTCGACAACACACACAACCTCTACCTGATGATTTGCATTAGATGCACACATATAACCACCAACTAGCCGAAGCTGGTACATTCACATGAACTCAGCAGCAAATTACATCGGCAAAGCGATGGGGGAGCATTCTTAACAAAATGTAACAATGACCTTGGCCCTGGGAGACACCCTCGGCAGAGCTAATAGCTTGGCAAGAACAATGCTGCAATCTGTTTGACCCTTCCATTCTATCTTCACTTCTTCAAGATCAGGTGCCCAACTCGGTAGCTTTGCCACGAAATCGACTTTGTAGTCAAGACCCCGGAAACATTCAACACAGGCCATTACGAGATGGTCCATTTGCATTTGCAGGGTATGCTCTAGAATCCTCGCCTGATCCTGATCGCATGTGCTCGAAGCGTAACTCTGCAAAAAAAAAAAAAACATGACTCATTAGGGGCCGCAAACACAACAAACATGGATTGGGTGAGTGAGGGAGGGAGAGGATTTGCTGGCATACGTACCCACACCGCAAGCTTCTTCAAGTTAGGAGCATTCTGAAATAATGAATAAGCGGTCAAGACTTGCCTCTGGTCCCAAAAGCATATCGTAAGATAAATATCCTCAAGGCGAGTAAACACAACTGGGAGCTTCGTGAGTATGCACCCTTTTGATAGATACTGGAACAAGAAAACAATGTCAACACAGATTAGTCAGAAGGCAGAAGAATACCATAGCAATGCTGGAGCTAATAATAGCTCACCTTCATGAAACTGCCAGTAATTCCAAGTGTCTTGATCTCACTTAGGCTTCCCAATGACTTCTTGACATGGTTTTCCTTGTCATACCCAATTGGAACAGACTGATATAGTTTAGCTTGGTGACCTAGATAGAGAATGGCCACCTTCAGATTAGGGGCCTCCAAATTAATGTCTTCAAAGTCCCCATATACATTAAGATATTCTAGCTTAGGAGCTTGAATGTTTAGTCGGTTGATGCCCACAAAAGAAGTTAATATCAAATCAGTCAAGACGGGGCAGAACGAGATCAGATTTTGGATATCCCTGTCTGTGGATGAAAAAATGTTTAGGCTCAGGTAAGTTAGGCTCTTGAAACCTTGGAATGCTCGGGGCAAGCTGATGATGCAGTTTTCCAGTTGCAGAAACTTCAAATCACCGATAGAAAAGAGGCATGAGGAAATCTTATACCTTGGTCCTGAGTTCAACTTGATTGTAACTGACCTTGGTGATCTCCTTGACAGCATGAGCATCCACCTAGCGAGCTCATCATGGTAACTTTTTTTACCTGATATATCAAACTCTTCTATGGTTCCCTTTTGGAGTGCTAGCACCATATCGACCAACGTAACGAACCTGGTTCGCATAAAATTTCTATCGCGCAAAGATATTTTTGGCATATCTGTCCATGCATCCCTCCAAGTACTTGATAAGGTGCTAGTGCCAACCGCTTCTCTGACATCCAAATGGGAGAGGACGTTGCCCTTTATCTTTGGAGGTAGACTGCTCAGTCTGTCTGAACTCACAACAGATGTAGCTTCTGCCCTGGTCTTTTTGCAGGTACTCATTGCTTCAGAATCCAGATAAAACTGTTGTAGCATTTCCAAAAGACGGGGTGCCTAAATAAGCGAGGATTCTACCACATATCACTACATACAAATATTAAATGGTGCACTGCGTAAGTTGCCTATTCAAGGCAAAACAAAAAATAAGCAACAGTCAAAAGATGGGAGTTTCTTGAAACAAGTCAAGCCGGCATGTTTCTATTAACAGAACTGAACTCGACTACTGGTGTAGGTAGGCTGAAAAACTTGATTATTCCAACATTAAATATAAGTATGATCGGGATGCAATAGCTTATAGTCATGGTTACTCAGTCACGACTGTCCTAATTTGATCAACGATTATGTCTGGCATACTATGCACTATACTAAGGTCCAACCGACAATTAACTAATTTTCTTACCAAATCAACATGCTAGCTAGGAAAAGATTAATCCAACGAGATTGTCACTTTAGATGTTAGAGATAGAAAAATACAATGTAAATAATATAGTAGTAATAAACTGGATTAAGTTAAGCAACAAATCTAAACAAGCATCTGAACAACATTATAACACCATATGCAGTACAACTAATTGTACAACAGATGTAGCACAGGTTTGGGCATAGATTCATACAACTGATAAAAAAACTTGAAATTGTTCGACTCATGAAATAGGAAGCCAAATCAACTTACTCCAATGTCTCTTCTTGGTGTTCGATGTGGCTCAACGACGCTCGCGCTCAGTTGCTGCAGGAGCGCTGAATAACGGGAGGAGATGACGCCGCTCGCCTGGTGGGGCCTTGGACACCGCCAAGCACGGCCTACCGCCAAGATGGAGCGCTGAGGACAGAAGGGCGAGGACGTCGCCGCGACGCCAGGCCGGATGCGTACGCAGGAGCGCCGCCGGCCGGGCCCTGCTGCCGTGCCGTGGTTAGGGTTCCAATTTCCTCTCTTTTTTCCTTTTAAAGGATAGGGTTCCAATTTCGTAGTGGCTTCAGAATTGGGCTTGAGGAGAGACTGGGCCACTGGGCCATGTATGAGTAGGGAGGCGTGGTAGGCTAGTCTGACTGAATGCTTGAATAGCCAGCCTTCTTTTGATTTTCATTGCAGTTTTGCAGTTAGTAGCTCTGGTAGGAGTCGTGGACTTGGTCTCTTTTGGAACAATCTAATAAAGCTCAAAGTTTTAAGTTATTCCCAGTATCACATAGATGCTAAGATAGATGGTGTTGGTCCTGAACTGTGGTGTGTAACTCTTGTTTATGGTGAGGAACAAATTCCAGAAAGGTACAAAACATGGGATACTATTAAGGGTATTGCTGCTACAAGCAACCTGCCCTGGATTGCACGTGGTGATTTAATGAAGTACTTAACCTGAGCGAGCATAATGGTATTGGCAATCGTAGCATGACGGTACTGAACCGCCTACGTGGCATGTCAAATCAGCAACAAATTGGGGGTCAATTCTGTCACAAGGGGGTAAAATGTGCCACAAAGGTGATAAATGGGGGTATAAATTGAGGATTTTCTCAAAAATGGGTAAAATCTGTCAAAAGGGTGAATCATGGGGGTAAAAATGGAATTAATTCATTTCCAAAACATCGATTCTACCACATATTACTGAAAATACAATACATGCAAAAAGTAAATGGTTTGCTAAGTTGCTTGTTCATAGAAAAACAAAATAAACTACAACTGAGAGATGGGAGTTTAGGGAGACAAGTCTAGTGTGTTTCCATTCACAGAACTGAACTCAACTACTGGAGTTGGTGAACTGAAAAGCTTGATTATTCCAACATTAACTATAAGCATGATTGACATGTACTAGCTTAAAATCATGCCACTAGTTGAATCAACGATTATGTGTGGCAATAATAATTACAAGATTAGATTTCAACCGACAGTTAACAAACTTTATGTGTGCCAAATCAACGTGCTAGTTAGGAAAATGTTAATTCTGAGAAATTAGCACTGCAGTGCTAGAGAATAAAAAATACTAAAACGTGTTTAGATACGGCATCCGTATAAGACAAGTAATTCAGGACTAAGGGAGTAGGTAACAGAGTAGTACTAAACTGGATTCAGTTAAGCAACTGAATCTAAACAAGTATGTGAACAGCAGTAAGATCAACAAGAATCGAAACAAGCCTCGGTTGCTAGTCATTAATTAATCCTCACGGGGCTCATGAACTTAACCATATCAGGTTATGCAGTTACAGTAATACTATAAACTGGCAGCAAACCGAGCATACGGAGTTGCTGCAGGAGCGACAAAGAACGGGAAGGCGACGCTATGGAGTTGCAGGCTTGGGCTTGCGGGCGGGCGCTGCCCAACACGGCCTGCAGACCGAGCCGGAGCGCAGATGCCGCCGTGACGCCACGCCGGATGCTTGAGCCGCCGCGCTTGGAAACCCTGGGGACACATTGGGCCACTCGGCCATGTGGTGTCAGGGTAGGTGGGTTATATTGGGCTGAATGCTGAATAAATAGCGGCCGCTTTTCCTTTTTCTCATGTTATATACCATATATCGCACATAATCTCCTAAAAGATATACGCACATAAACTCCTCAAAAAAAATAAACCCCTCAAAAAAATACGCACATAATCTTTCGGCAAATACTGAATACTCATGAATTGGACTACCAATGGACATTCAATTTTCAGGGGCTGGGGGGTTTCATGAATTGGTACACGCAATGCGGAGCACCCCGGAATTGGAAAGATATATTTGTCTCATTTGCTATAAGCAGGAATTTACGATACGCAGAACAAAGGGACAAAAAAGGACTAGCTGAACTGGCGCAGTTGAGGAAGGGCAACAGCGGCTTGTGTGTCTCCGGCTCAAGAAAGGAAAACATTTGCTAATAGTAGCACATTAAGTACTCCCTCTGCCTGATGAATTGTGTCAAATGCACACATAAATAACCACCATCTAGTCTTGGCATAAAAAAAGCTGAAATAGTTCTACTTGGCTGCAAATTAAACCGGCAAAGTGATGGGGGATGCTCTGTAGACTGCAGGGATGCATGCTTATAAAAAAGTAACAATGACCTTGGCCCTGGGAGACACCCTTGGCAGAGCTAATAGCTTGGCAAGAACCATGCTGCACTCTGTTTTGCCCGTCCATTCTATCTTCACTTCTTCCAGAGCCGGCGCCCAACTCAGTAGCTTTGCCAGGAAATTGACTTCGCAGTCCAGGCCCCTGAAATCTTTCACACTGGCTGTTACGAGATGATCCAGTTGCACTTGCATGGTAAGCTCTTGAATGCTCGCCTGATCCTGATCCAATGTGCTCGAAGAGTGATCCTGAATTTTTTTTTCACAAGTTATTAGGTGACATAAATACAAGAATGAACATGGATTGGATAACTGAGGGAGGGAGAGGATTTACTGGAGGCAGACTTACCCACATGTCAAGCTTCTTTAAGTTAGGGGCATTCTGAAACAGCGAACAAGTGGCCAAGACTTGCCTCTGGTCCCAAAAGCATATCACAAGATAAATATGCTCGAGGCGATGAAATACGGCAGGGAACTTTGTAAGTATGCACCATTTTGATATATACTGCAACAATAAATTAAAGAAGTGGCAACAGAGATTAGTCAGGAACTCGGGATGCAGAAGAAGGCCATAGCAATGGTGGAGCTAATAATAGCTTACCTTCATGAAAATGCCACTAATTCCAAGTGTTTTGATGCCACTTAGGTCTCCCAATGACTTCTTGACATGGCTTTCCATGTCATGCGCAATTGGAACAGATTGATGTGCTTTAGCTTCATGAGCAAGAGAGAGAATGGCCACCTCCAAATTAGGGGCATCTAAATTAATGTCTTCAAAGTCCCCAAAAACATGAAGACGTTTCAGTTTAGGAGCTTGAACGTTTAGATAGTTGATGCCCTCAAAAGAAGCTAGTTTCAAACAACTCAGTACGGGGCAGAAGGAGACCAGATTTTGGATGTCCATGTCTGTGGAGGAGAAATTTTTCAAGTCCAGGTGAGTTAATCTCTTGAAACCTTGGAATACCCGGGGCAAGCTGATGACGCAGTTTTGCAGGTGCAGAACCCTCAAATCGCCGATAGAAAATAGACATGAAGGAATCCTATACCCTGGCCCTGAGTTCAACCTGATTGTAACTGATCTTGGTGATCTCCTAGAAAGCATGCGCATCCACCTACCGAACTCATCATGGTAAGTTTTGCTACCTGAAATGTCAAACATATCTACAGTTCCGTTGTGGAGTGATAGCACCATATCAACTAATGTGACGAACTTGGTTCTTGCAAAATTTCCATCGCGCAGAAATATTTTTGGCATATTAGTCCATGCATCCCTCCAAGTACTTGATAAGGTGCTAGTCTTAACCGCTTCTTTGACATTCAGACGGGAAAGGATGTCGCCCTTTAACTCTGGAGGTAGACTGCTAAGTCTGTCTGAACTCACAACATATGTAGCTTCCGCCCTGGCCTTCTTACACGCACTCATTTCTTCAGAACGGCCTAGCAATTCCAGAAGACAGGGAGCCTAAATTAGCGTGTAGTCTACCACATATCACTGAAACTACAATACATGCAAAAATTAAACAGCGCCCTAAGTTGCTTCTTCATAACAAAAAATAAATAAGAAATCAGCAAGAGATATCAGTTTAGCGAAGCAAGTCCGGTATGTTTGTATGAACAGAAAGAACTAAACTTGACTACTGAGTTGGTAAGCTGAAAGGCTTGATTATCATTTGACATGTGTTACAATACCCTAATTTGTGATCTCAAAGAGCAACCATGTCCCATGCTGCAAGCACAAAATGCAGATTTAGCAGTTATGTCATTCTAGTTCCAAAATTAACTACAATGCTAACCTTAACCGCTACCAATGAACTTGCTTCCTTGAGATCTTTGTTGCAGGGAGTGTGCGTTACAGGAGTACCCGACGACAGGTCCTTGCTTAACGGCGCCGCTTTTTCCACTAATGGCGCCTACGCTGCTCTTGAGTCCTAGCTATCGGATCCATCTCTTACCCACATCTCGGACTCTCGTGATCCTACTAGGGTTCGGGTGTTTGGCTGGCTATTCTATCTGGACAGGTTAAACACGCGGGCAAATCTACATCGCAAGACCATCATCGACTCTCCGTCGTGCCCGTGTTGTAACGCCGCGCCAGAAGACCGTGCTCACCACTTCTTCACATGTCCGATGGCTGCCTCCATTTGGGCTGCCATTGGGCTGCTGCCCCGTCACTCCCTGTCTGACTTGTGGAATGCGCCGGTTCAGCACGGCCTACCTCAGTCAGTCTGGCCTTTTATACTGCTACTCATATTATGGAAAATTTGGGATGCTCGCAACACCAAAACCTTTAGGGACTTGTCCCCTTCTCCATATGATGTAATTAGGGCTATTATCTCTGACCTCACTCTATGGTCTCACCGCCTTAAAAAGGCGGATCAAAAAATCCACGCCGGATTGTGGCGGGATTTTTTCACCTCTCATCTTGTCTGAACTATTACTTTTCGAAATATATTCAGGTGGGGAGTCTCCCCCAGTGACAGTTTCAAAAAAAAAGTACAAGACTTTGGTCAACATGGTAGCTAGGAAAAGATTAATTCTGCGAAATTAGCGCTGCAGAGCTAGAGAATAACAGAGTAGTACTACTAAACTGGATTCAGTTAAGCAACTGGATGTAAAAAGCAGGCGAACAGCATTAAGATTAACTACAACTACAGAGTACTCTGTAGAACATACAGTATTATAATCTCCTATTGTCACAAAAAAATCCCATTAGTCCTCACGGGGCTCTGGGGCAATCTGATAGCCGACAGAATTGAACTATACAAATCACGATACTGGTTCTTCAGTAACTTATACAGAATTGAACGGTACAATCACGATACATGGGGCAATCTGATAGCCGACAGAATTGAACAATCTGTGCGAACAAATCTCATGAAACGGGAAGCCAAAATAACTTACGGAGTGTTGTTTCTTCAATAACCAACGAAGGCCGCGCCGCTCGCGTGCTGCGGCCTTGGGGAGCGCGGGCGCTGCGGAGCGACGAGGGGCGAGGAACGGGGGCGCAACGCCACGCCGGATCTACGCCGCCGCCGCCGCCGCCGAACGGGGGCGAGATGCGCCAATGGGACGGGCGACCACCAGGAGGTGGGTGGATGGGCTACTCCTTATCTTGGGCCTTTCTTTTACTCTTTTTAGATGATGGGCCTTTCTTTTTCTTTGACGTTAGTCCTTACCTTGGGCTGAATAAATGAATGGCCCGACATTCTGTTTTTTTTTCATAAAAGGTGGATTATATTAATTTGTAACGTCGCATAAAAAAGTGGTGAGAAAATCTTCAGACAAGCAGGTAAAACAAAAGGCACTCAAGCCAGTGTCATAGATGCCACTAGCCCAACACCATGCATGAAAATAGGAGACAATGCACTTAAAAATAGATGACTTAAACTACTCAACAAGACTGAAACCACGCCTCCTCGAGAAACCATCGGACCTCGTAGCATCAAAGACATTGAACCATCTCCGAATGGGGTCGACTTGCCGTTGAGGCGACCCCTCGCTCCGGGCCATGGAGTGTCACTCTTGCAAGAGATAGCAAGAATTGAGGACACAAACTGTGCTTCCCCTTTTGTTAAAGATGGGTCCTTCCCTTTGCGAACGATAAATGTTAAAAGAAAATAATTTATATGTTTGCAAACCACCAATATTATTCACGAATGTTAATTTCAAAATATGTTCACGAACCACAAAAAATCTTTGCAAATATGAAAAAACAAATGTTCGTGGATTATGAATTTGAAAAAAAATACACAAATTTCATAAATGTTCATTAATTTTTTTAAAATTGTGATTTTTTAATTTATCATGAATTTTAAAATGTTCACAGTTTTCCAAAAACGTTTGGAGTTAAAAGAATGTTCATGAATTTGATAATATGTTTATGAATTACAAAATGTTCATTAATTTAAAGTTCAATATCTCAAAAAATGTTTGTGAATAGTGAAAATTGTTCACAACTTTAAAAATATTAGTAACGTTTTCAAATTTATCGTTCGCGACTTTAAATGTTCCTTAATTTGTGGTTTGTGAACACATTTTCAAAATTATCATTCGCAAACATTTTTTTAAAGTCTTGAACATTTTTTCCTTTGTCAAAAACATTTTTTGAAAACAAGAATTTGAATTTATTTGGACTGAAGTGCATTTATCATTCCCTGGAATTTATTTGAATTCATGTGCATATTTCTGTCACCGGCCGTTACCTTGCGGGGCCCTTATCCGACGTGTCACGGATCAAAGGCGTTAGCTGGCTCGTCAGGCGAGGGCGGACATATTTTTGACCTGAATGACACACTTACTGCAATTCGAGGTCCTAGATGCTGATTTTCATAGCTTGAGGACCTACATGGCACCCGTGAAATAGTTTAGAGACCAACAATGCACTCCACTATTTCAAAATAATTGTTGTGATTTTAGTTCACGACACTTATTTTGAAACAGAGAAAGTAGCTATCACTCTAGTTAGATATCAATGCTTTTCGCACCACGGTCATGCCAACGATCGACTGTGATGCTGTTGCAAAAACAACTTTTTGTCCAGTTAATCCCCATGGCTGGTGGATGAAGAACTCCATGCACCACGTGCGATGATACCTCATACTCCCTCCGTTTTTGTATATAGGCTCACTTTATTTTTTGTGTCAAGCTTTGATTTATAATTTTGGTCAACAAAATATGGGTTATATGTCATCAAAACTATATCATCAGAAAGTTTTTTAAAAAAGTGCATCCAATGACATACTTTTGTGGCACATAACTCATATTTTATAGACAATATTAATGATCAAAGTTAGACATACAAATAGAAAGTGGTGTTGAATATGAAACAGAAGGAGTTATTTAAGACCGTGCTCAATTGGTTATTCTTTTTTGTGGGGTCCAAGGATGATAGTTCCTTCCTCTATTATTTTTAGTACCACAATATAAATGTAGGCATTCATATTCACACACATACACTCATCCTGATAAATGCATGCATGAACATTTTATTTTTATGAGCACCTTTGAATGGCTAAACCGGCGAGTCACCTGACCATAGACAGAATGCCGCTTGCCCGCTCCCCGCTAAAAGAACATTCCGCATTTATTTGACACACAATTGTCAAACCTGAGGTTTACTCAAAAAAAAGTGTCAACCTGCGGTTTAATCCCTGGTGGGCTGGGGTACAACCAACCAACCATAGGTTGGTTTCACATCACACATACTTACCACAAACCTATGTCATTTAGAATATTTTTATGTTGAACTTTAAAATGTGAACTATAAATATTCTCTGAAACATTTAGATTGACAATTAGTAAATTATATGCTTAAAGCTGTCTCAAAAAGTATATCCACGGCACAGTAAATTTCTTGAACTAGCTATAAGTACATTCTAGATTAAAACTTGTGGTCGAAGGTAAATCTTGAAGACCGTGTCAATATCCAAACTGAAGATTATATGTGATATGGAGTGAGTAGCTAGTAGGTGATGGCAACGCATAGACGATTTCAACGCCATGCCAGGACATGCCATCCTACACAGCGTCGTGCAAGTCCACCTTAGGTGCTTCGTCCACGGGCTCTCGAGGTGTGGCTGACCATGGATCCACGCTGACAGGCGGGGTCAAGCTGTCAATGAGGATAGCAAGGAAGCAAAGATGTTAGAGCGTCATAATAAGTCCTTCTGGCTACTCTGACTGTTAAACATTGTAATTGTTCTGTTAGCTAGAGCGTGGCGTGTATGTTGTAATCTGTTAGGATAGGTTAAGTTGTTGAGATATGATCCTATAGTTAGCTTGGAGATCAATCCACACCTAACCTAAATCCTAACCCTCTGTAAGCCGCCGGCCTCTTGGCCCTTTATTAACACGCAACGCGCCCCTGCATTGAGCATGCGCTTCCAGCTATTTTCACATGGTATACAGAGCCTAGTTCTTCCATCTCATCTAGGTTATGTCATCTTCCTCCTCCTCCCTCACCATGGCCATGCCTTCGCTTGCTTCGCTCGGCCACACCATCACCGAGAAGCTGACGCGCGACAACTTCCTGGTGTGGAAGGTTCAAGTCCTCCCGCACGTCAAGGACGCGGCGATGATGGGTTACCTTGATGGCTCGACCAAGGAACCCGCTGCCGTCATCGTCACCGAGAAGGAAACCAACGGGAAGAAGGAGACCATTGAGATACCCAATCCAGAGCATGCGATCTGGGTGACTTAAGACCAACAGGTGCTTACTTTTCTGCTTGCATCGTTGTCTCGCGAAGTGCTCATGCAGGTGTCCAACCACACCACGGCCGCGGGCGTCTGGCAAGCTCTGGTAGAAAGCTTCTCCGCGCAGTCCAGGGCGCGCCAGATCCAGCTCCGCTTGGCCATCGGCAACGCCCGCAAGGGTGATCTCTCTGCTTCCGCTTACTTCACGAAGATGAAGGGACTGGCGGACGAACTCGCTGCTGCAGGAAAGCCCCTGGACGAGGACGACGTCGTCTCGCACATCCTCGAGGGACTCATGCACGAGCCCGACTACAACGGTTTTGTCACCTCCATCTCCACGCGCGCTGCCACCGATCGGCCGATCGGTCTCAGCGAACTCTTTTCGCTCCTGCTGTCTGCGGAGGCCCGGATCGCTGCCCAGCACGCTGCCTACACCGCTCATCACTCTGCCAACCTAGCTGCAAAGGGTGGTCGGGGCGGTTATGGCGGCGGACGCGGCGGTCAGGGCGGCGGATGCGGTGGTTACGGTGGCGGCAACTACTCCGACAACTCAGGGCATGGTGGCGGAGGTGGTGCGCCGCATCAACAGGGAGGTGATCGCGGTGACCGTGAACGCTGCCAAATCTGCAAGGAAGAGGGCCACGGTGCGTGGCGCTGCAAGAAATGGTTCGACAAAAGCTTCAACAACAATGTCCGCAACCCTGCTGGCAGTGGCGGTGGTGGTGGACGCGGCAATGGTGGGCGCGGTGGCGGCGGCGGGGGCGGCAACTCTCGCGCTGCTCATTCTGCCCACTCCTATGGCGTGGATACTAACTGGTATCTGGATACTGGTGCCACAGACCATGTCACAGGCGAACTAGAGAAGCTAGCTGTCCAGCTACACTGGCACCGACCAAATCCACACGGCTAGTGGTCAAGGTATGGATATAGAGCATATCGGTCATTCAGTACTATCTACTCCCTCCGGTTCCTTGCACTTGAAAAATATTCTCCATGCTCCTAGTGTCGATCAAAGCCTTCTTTCTGCCTATAATCTTATGCGTGATAATGATGTCTTTATTGAACTTCACCCGGAATTCTTTCTTGTTAAGGATCAGGCTACCCGGAAAACAATTCTGCAAAACAAGAATAGATGGGGTTTATTCTCCGTGACCGGACGGCAAAGTGCCCCTCAACGTCAAGTCCTTGCTGCCGTCAAGCCATCCACCTCACGGTGGCACAAGCGCCTAGGGCATCCCGCTCTTCCGGTAGTCCAAAAGATTCTCCGTGACTTCAATCTTCCTGTCTCCAATAAACAAGATCATCTTCTGGTGTGTGATGCATGTCAGATGGCCAAGAGCCATCAGCTACCGTATTCTCGTTCAACTAGTGAGTCTACAGCTCCTTTAGAGCTTGTTTTTTCAGATGTTTGGGGTCCTGGACCCGTCTCTGTAGGAAGACAGAAATACCATGTCAGTTTTATTTATGATTTCAGCAAGTTTAGCTGGATATATTTGCTCAAAAATAAATCTGATGTCTTTGAGAAATTTCGTCTCTTCCAAACTCATGTTGAACGTCTCTTTGGTCGCAAGATTATTGCCATGCAAACCGATTGGGGTGGGGAGTACCAACGGTTGAACTCCTTTTTTGAACGCATTGGCATCACACACCATGTTTCTTGCCCACATGCTCATCAACAGAATGGCTCCGCGGAGCGAAAACATAGACACATAGTGGAAGTTGGTCTCTCTCTACTTGCTCATGCTTTCATGCCGCTCAAATTTTGGGATGAAGCGTTCCTCACGGCAGTCTATCTCATTAATCGCATACCTAGTAGAGTTATCAAGAACCAATCTCCACTAGAAAAATTATTCGGCACTAAACCCAACTATTCTTTTCTCCGCATCTTTGGTTGTGCTGTGTGGCCTAACTTGCGTCCTTTCAATAAACACAAACTCGAGTTTCGGTCCAAGCAATGTGCGTTTTTAGGATACAGTACTCTTCACAAGGGTTATAAGTGCCTCGATATTGCTTCTGGCCGTGTCTATGTTTCCCGTGATGTTGTCTTTGATGAGCAAGTTTTCCCTTTCGCCAAACTCCACTCCAACGCCGGCGCCCAACTTCGCAAGGAGTTACTACTCTTGCCATCTCACCTCTTACCGTCTCCTGGCTTTGGTCAAGGGGGAGTTGATTTTACTGCTGATCATATGCCTATGCCTAATGCCACTAACCCAGCTGAAAGTGTGCAGGAAACAGAGCAAGAAAATATTGCATTTTTTGGTGAAAACTCGTATGATTTTATGCAGCCAACAGGAAGCTCCACAGAAGATCCACAGGATCTCTCAGGATCTGTTGCCGCAGCGATTCCAGGTGAATCCACCGCGGGATCAGCTCCCTCTGACGCGGCAGGCGAATCCGCACCGGGATCTGCGCGGTCAGGCGGGCCAGGCGGGCGGCCAGGCGGACCAGGCGGGCGCACCGAGGCGTTGTCCCCTGGCGGGCCGACCCCCGCGCTGTCTCTCACGTGGGACGACGCGCAGTCTCCCGGCGGGTCGGCTGGACGAGGCCCACGTGGTGGCGGTGGGGCTGGAAGCCCAGAAACCGGTGCGGCGCGGATTCCCTCCCGCCCAGCGCCCACTCCGGAACTGCCAAGTGGCAGTTCGTCATCGGCTGCCACACCGGATCCGTCTGCTTCTCTACAGGCAGCGGATTCAGGATCTTCTGCGCCCGTGTCTGCCTCTTCCGACTCAGCTGTCTCATCTACGCCCAACCGTCTTCAGCTCCAGCACGCTCGGCCAACTCCACCTCCTCCCGCCTGTCCCCGTACTCGGCCGCAAAGTGGTATTGCTAAACCCAAGGTTTATAATGATGGGTGTGTTCGTTGGGGCTCTTTCTGTGCCACAGGAGAATCGAAGATGTTGCAAGATGCTCTGGGAGATCCCAAGTGGAGACAAGCCATGGATGAAGAATTTTCTGCTCTTATTGAGAATAACATGTGGCGCCTGGTGCCTCTAGTTAGGGGGAGGAATGTCATTGACTGCAAATGGGTGTACAAGGTCAAGCGGAAATCTGATGGCACCATTGACAGGTATAAGGCACGTCTTGTTGTCAAAGGTTTCAAGCAAAGGTACGGAATTGATTATGAGGACACCTTTAGCCCCGTGGTCAAAGCTGCTACTATCAGGTTAATTCTTTCAGTTGCAGTATCTCAAAATTGGTGCATGCGACAACTAGATGTTAAGAACGCATTTTTGCATGGTGTTCTGAAAGAAGAAGTGTTTATGAAGCAGCCTCCTGGGTATGAAAGTTCCGTTTTGCCACGACATGTCTGCAAGCTTGATAAAGCAATTTATGGCTTGAAACAAGCACCTCGAGCTTGGTACTATCGTTTGTATTCCAAGTTGCAGTCTCTTGGGTTTTCTGCCTCCAAGGGAGACACTTCACTGTTCTTTTACCATCGACATGGAATAACTATCTTTATGCTTATTTACGTCGATGATATTATTGTCACCAGCTCCTCCACTAGAGCAGTCGATGCACTCCTTAAGGATCTGCGCATGGATTTTGCGCTCAAGGATTTGGGCAGTCTTCATTTTTTCCTTGGGATTGAGGTAAAGCGTGTTGCTAGTGGAATTGTTCTGTCTCAAGAAAAATATGTCCAAGATATCCTTAAGCGAGTGGGCATGAAAGGCTACAAGCCTTCTCCAACTCCTTTGTCTACCTCAGAGAAGTTGTCTCTTTATGATGGTTCGAAGCTTGGAGCTGAGGACTCCACCAGGTACAGGAGTGTTGTAGGAGCTTTGCAGTACTTAACTTTAACTAGGCCAGATATTTTTCTCTCAGTTAACAAAGTTTGTCAGTTCCTGCATGCTCCCACTAGTACTCATTGGACAGATGTAAAAAGAATTCCGAGGTACCTCCAGGCAACCAAGAGTCATGGTCTCAAACTTGCTAAGTCAAATTCTACGCTTGTTAGTGCCTTTTCAGATGCAGACTGGGCAGGTTGTCCTGATGACCGGAGATCTACCGGAGGCTTTGCAGTGTTTTTTGGTGGTAACTTGATTTCCTGGAGTGCACGCAAGCAAGCTACTGTGTCTAGATCAAGTACTGAAGCTGAGTACAAGGCCTTAGCAAATGCTACTGCTGAGATCATTTGGGTACAGAATCTGTTAACAGAGTTAGGCATTTGTCACCCATCTGCAGCTTCTCTTTGGTGTGATAATCTTGGTGCTACTTATCTCTCTGCCAACCCAGTTTTTCATGCTAGGACAAAGCACATTGAGATTGATTATCACTTTGTTCGTGAGAGGGTTGCCAATAAGCTTCTGGACATTCGGTTTGTTCCCACTGGTGATCAAGTAGCGGATGTTTTCACTAAACCACTATCATTGCGGCAGCTGGAGGTTTTTAGACGCAATCTCAACTTAGATAGTTGTGATTGAGGGGGAGTGTTAAATATTGTAATTGTTCTATTAGCTAGGGCGTGGCGTGTGTGTTGTAATCTGTTAGGATAGGTTAGGTTGTTGAGATATGATCCTGTAGTTAGCTTGGAGATCAATCCACACCTAACCTAAACCCTAACCTCCTGTAAGCCGCCGGCCTCTTGGCCCTTTATTAACACGCAACGCGCCCCTGCATTGAGCATGCGCTTCCAGCTATTTTCACACTGACTTTGTTTTGATGGGCTCGCTCTGGTGCTGGAAGCATTGTGTGTGTGTGTCTTCCAATCCCTGACTATGACGATTTGCTAGCGCGTACTCTTTCAATGACGACTTCCATCTTGTACATAAGTGTGTCCTCCAAAATGGTTGTGTGTCTAAAGCACCTCGTAAAGCCTTTGGGCGTCAATGGGTTCGAGTTCTCAAGAAAATGCTCGTATGCATCGTTCATCATCTCTAGGAATTTTCTCTCGCACGGCGACACCTGGTGAGCCTAGCAAGTACAATGGCCTTTTGTCTAAGGTTGTTTGTAGCAGATGTACGTACACACACGTATTTACACACTCTTTTGTCACATCTTGATGTAGCTTCGTAAGTTTCAGCTCATACTCCATGAAAGAATTGCCAAAAAAAGCGATAGGTGGAAAACCAAAAACTAGCCGTCGAGTTAACGTTAATAGTGTTAGAGTTGTGTCGAATATTATTGTACAAGGTAGGTTACAGTTGAACTTGGTTTTGGATTGTGTGTAAACAGGGTAGGAGTTGTGTCCTAATAGGACACTTGTATCCCAGGCCTCTCATATATATCAGGGGTAGACACACGATGTAACATATGCCAACATAATAGCACGGGCACGCGGGGGAGCCGGCGGCGTGTGCCGGCGCCCGGGCGGCCGGGGTGCGGTATTGTAGCCGTATCATGGGGAGGAGCGCCCGTAGTCAGGCCCCGGAGATGTAGCCATGATGGTAAATCTCGTTAACAAATCTCGGTGTTGTGCCTCGTGTGATTGTTTGGTCCTTGGTAGATCGACAGAGTGCCTCGAATTTATTCTAACAAGTGGTATCATGAGCAAAGTTACGAGGAGGCTGTGGATTGTTGATCGAGAGGTGGAGCAGAATTCGCTGAATTGATCGGTGGTCGAGCAGTGCGACCGGGAAAGATCGATGGAACGACGGGAGTTCTGCTCGTGTCAGAAGCAATCAGAAGCAGGCAAGGATTAAGATCAGTTTACAGAGGCGGCGTAACATACGTGGAGCCAGCGCATCGGAGCCGATCGGATCGGTCGACTCGGTTTGGTAACTTTTTTTTTGAGACAATTCACGAAGCTTTTATTGATCCGTCACCAAAGTTACAGGGACGAAAGAGAGGTTTCCGGGGTGGCCTAACCAAACATGGCGGCCCTCTCCGAGCTTTAAAGCATGCTTCGCTAAATTGTGAGCCTCGACATTCGAGCTCCTATACTCATGAGAGAAAACACAAAAAGAAAAACTACGAGAGTGTTCTAGTATTTCATGAATAATTGCGCCATAAACCCCTCCACTTTGATGCTCGATATCATCAGCCACGGTCCTGCAATCCGTTGCCACCTGAATAGAGCGGAGATGCAGGTCATCTACCAAGTCCAAAGATTCTTGAACCGCAAGTGCTTCGAGAGTGGTAGGATCAGAGATAGATTTGAAGCCAAACGTTGAGGCGCCCAGAAAAGCTCCCCCCTCATCTCTGGCAATGGCTCTGACTGCTCCCACTCCCAGTCTCCCGGCCACAGCCGCATCTACGTTGATTTTCATCATGTTAGCCCGGGGGGCGATCCAGTGACTTGGTCGTTGTACATTAGTGCTGCCTCCCACCCGCATTGGCTTCCTCAAAGTCTGCAGATCTGCCAGGTATGATTGTATGAATAAGTGGGTGGACAGCAGGCTCTGATGGATGTCCTCGTACACAACTTTCCTCTTTGCGCTCCATATGGCCCAGATTGTTACAGCCATGCGCATAAACATATCCGCCGACAGCGCTTCATTCATAGCAAACAACCAGTCCCGCGGATTACTGATGATGTGTTGGCTCATCACCTGGACTAGTTCCTCATCAGCTAGAGACCAAACACAGCGGGCCATTGTTCAATCCAGCATGGTATGTCGCCAGGAGTCATGAGACCCACATACCCTGCATGCATCAGAATCAAACATGTGCCGGTGCTCGAGAACATCTGCAGTGGGTATTGAACTCCTCGCTAGCCTCCATAGGAATTGCTTAATTTTCGGAGGAATATCTGCCTTCCATAAGGTAGCCCAATCGTTACTATTCCGTTCCGATCCCGAAGTACCCGCCGTCTCTTCAATCCAGCCTTCTCTGGTAAGCTTGGTGTTTAGTATAATTCTATATGCTGACTTGACAGAAAATATGCCCCTTGTCTCTCCGCTCCACGCCCAGAAATCATTGATATTTCTTGTGCATAACGGGATACGCAAAATTGCCTCTGCATCAATTGGCAAGAAGACTGACCGAACCAAAGGTTCGTTCCAAGCGGCCGTAGCCGGTGTAATAAGCTGCGAGACAAATCTGGGAGGGTTCTGCATCAAGGAAGTGATAGGTCGCATCATCCCCTGCCTTGGGAGCCAATTATGTTGCCATATCTCAGTTGTCTTTCCGTTCCCAATTCGCCGGATGATTCCCAGTCTGAGCATATCTCTCCCATCTAACACTGCCCTCCAAATCTGAGACGGTCGACCTCCTAGTTCAGCCTCCAACAGTGTAGCATTAGGGAAATACACCGCTTTCAGAATTCTAGCACTGAGGGAGTTAGGGTTGTCCATTACTCTCCAGGCCTGTCTTGCCAATAAAGCCAAGTTAAAAATCTCCATATCACGGAAGCCGAGTCCGCCCATATGTTTTGGTCTTGTCATGACATCCCACCCAACCCAGCTTGGCTTTCTCTTTCCCCTCTTACTTCCCCACCAGAACTGTCGAATAGGGGGAGGGTTTTTGATGTTATCTCTTAATACTTGAGGGCAGCCCTTGCTGAAGTAAATGGAGGATTTCTCACGGTTAACTCGCTGCCCCGAGGCATTGGAGTACGTTTCCAACAGGTTTGATACTGCCACTGCCCCCTCCACACTTGACTTGAAGAGCAACAGGCTATCGTCCGCAAACAGGAGGTGGTTTACAACCGGAGCTGTTGGAGCCACCTTGATCCCGCCAAGTGCTGACGATTGAGAACTGGTTTTTAGGAGGCACGAAAGGCCCTCTGCTGCAATCAAGAAAAGATAGTGGGAGATTGGATCTCCCTGTCGAATACCCCGAGATGGTATAAAACTCTCAAGCTTCTCACCATTGAACTGTACGGAGAAAGAAACTGAACTGATCATGCTCATCACTGTGTCTACCCATTGCCGGCTGAAACCCAACTTTAACATAATAGCTCGAAGATAAGGCCACTCGAGTCTGTCATAAGCCTTCATCATGTCTAGCTTTAGAGCACAATAGTTGTTGGATTTTGATTTACTCCTCTTCATAAAGTGAAGACACTCATAGGCACAAATAATGTTGTCTGTTATCAATCTGCCAGGAGCGAAATTGGATCAAGATTTGGTAACTAGTGGCGGCGGCGTGTTCTAGAGGACTCGACGAGTTGGATCGAGATTGGATCACGGCGTGGTGGCCTGGTGCGGCCTAGGAGGGTGGCAAGGCCCAGCCGGGCTGGTGTGCTGCTGGAGAGTTGCGGATGGCGCGGTGGCTGCCAATTGCGTGGAGACCGATCAGGCTGAGTACAAGGCAGCAGGCTGTGCTGGTGCCACGGATGCTTGGGTGCAAGGCAAACGCCTGGTGCGGCTCAGGCACGGGCGTGTGCAGGCAAGGTTGCGGCAGAAGCGGATCGGTGCTACGGTGTGGTTACTATTGAGCCGAAGGATGCAACGACATGTGATTTGTTTGAAAAAGAGCTACGCAACGGAGACTGGTGCTATCCATCGGAAGAAGAGAAAAGCTAGACCTACAGCCTACAGGAACACACGTGGAGTTGGGAGTTTATTTTATTGATCTTCACGGATAAGTGTATACAGGAAGGCTCATGTGGTGGATTTTTGGGCTTTATTTCTTTGTACACAGGTTGTGTATATGGATGGTAGCGTGAGGATCTATGGTGCAGGTGGCGAGGTTGGCGATGTGCGAATAAGGCACTGAGGAGTCTGGAGCATGCCGTGACAGGATCATGCAGACACAGGGCGTCAAGGCAATGCATAGTTGTGCGAGACGAACACGATCCAGGGTGAAGCATGGTTGCAGTCAGATAATTCGGCTGGGTCGGACTGGACAGTCTGATGGATCGACATGGATGTTGGTCAAAAGCAGAAGACGGTGGTGATTTCAGCGACGACGACATAGGAGCGTGATGCTGATGGTGGCCGACTTCTGGGGCATGGAAACGCGTGGTGCAGGCCTGAGGGCTTGTGCGGCTTCGACAGACTATTGTGCAGGGTTGATTCAAGACAGTGCACATGAAAGTTTGGAGTCGACAGGGCGCAGGGGTGGCACGTACAACCACCATGGAGTCAGGTTGAAGGTGAAGTTGGAGTCTGATGGATGATTTCACTCTGAGCTGATGGAGGGGCTACGGCGTAAGTTAACAGAGAGTCGAAGCCTATTTCAGCGAGATAGCGAGAGACGCGTGGCTCGGACTGGGCACCAGTGGTCTGATGGAGGCGTGATACTCGACATCGGTCGATGATGATCGGTGGTTCTCTGCAGTGGGGGTTGAGGCAGTGGGGGCTAGCTACCCGGGAGACTCGACTAGGACAGCAGAGGCTCGACGCGGTGATAGCGGCGAGGCGTGTGGTAAGCATGGGACACAGCGACAGGCCAGGGCACCGGTGGTCAGATATGTTGTTAGACAAAGTGTGCAGGGGGTGCTGAAGCAGTGTTTACGAGTACCAGATTCAAGTTGGTGACTGGGATTATCGGTGCGGTTGATGGACAGGAGTTGATCATGAAGAATCTGAGAAAGTGGCGGAAAATATAAAATTGTCAAAAGCTGAGAGAGTACATGGTCGTATATTCTGTGGTGTTCAGTACACATGGCAAAGTGCGGATGACAAGTATAGAAGGAGGCGGAGTGCTATAGCTATGGGACATATCAAAGACTATCCGGGAAAAAGGATGAGACAACTGCGAATTTGACTCAGGGTGACACAGGGCGGCGGTGAAATTCCTTCAAGTTTCAGACAAAGTGTCAAGGAGAGCGATGACGTGGAGTTCGGGTAACTCTTATATGTGGCGTCCAATATGTGAGTTGTTCACTTTCACACAGAGAGCGATCGGTGTGTGATGGCGTTGGACGGATACTTCGAAAGTTGGGAGCACAAGGTAGAGTAACGAGGAACTTAATTTTGCTCGAGCGTTGACTGCTAAGAAGACGAGAAGGGAGTATAGTTGCAGGTGGAGTCACATGGAGTCTGAGAGTAGCGGCGGTGCTCATAGTGTATCTCAAGTCTAATGTATATGGAGGTTCGACGCATGGATGAATTCAAGATGGAGAAGAATATTCGCCAAGGTGGAGTTTGTTAGAGTAGTGTCGAATATTATTGTACAAGGTAGGTTACAGTTGAACTTGGTTTTGGATTGTGTGTAGACAAGGTAGAAGTTATGTCCTAATAGGATACTTATATCACAGGCCTCTCATATATATCGGGGTAGACACACGATGTAACCTATGCCAACATAATAGCACGGGAACGCGGGGGAGCCGGCGGAGTTTGCCGGCGCCCAGATGGCCGGGGTGCGGTATTGTAGCCGTATCATGGGGAGGAGCGCCCGTAGTCAGGCCTGGGAATGCAGTCATGATGGTGAACTTTGTTAACAAATCTTGGTGTCGTGTTTCGTGTGATTGTTCGGTCTTCGGTAAACTGATGAAGCACCTCGGATTTATTATAACAAATAGTATAATGGAGGAGTGGTTGCCACATGCTGGTGTCCTTTAGAGGATCTCTATGAGTGGTTTGCAGTGTTTACATGTGCGTCAGTTGAGCCTGTGTGTATTTCTTGGTGATGACGCCTATCGGCGGTCTCAGATCAAGGGCTAGAGAAGCATGAGATGTTATTTCGGCGACGACCTTAATCTAGTATATGAGTATGTTCTCGAAAATAAGTGTGTCTACTAAACCTCCTAAGGCCTTCGGGGACGAGGCCTTCTGAGTTCTCAAGAAGATGGCCATCTAAGTCATGTCGTCCATTTCTATGTGTGATGGCCCATAACTATGATATACACAAAGGTTGTTGTAGACATGTATGCTTATCTTATTTCGTGTTCCGAGGTCTTCTATATTATATTGTCTGTATCGGATGTATACGCCTGTATTTACACTCTTCCACTACTACTTGATGTAGCCTCATACGCTTCAGTTCATACTCCATAAGGCATTGTTTGGTAGCAAGGGGAAGAAAGCCCAGGGCCATAAGCCCCTAGAGATAATTTTCACGTGCACATGAGATTCCCCGGAAAAATTCTATCACAGCCGCCGGAGGGACGAAGCGTAGATGTGAAGCGCTGGAGGGAGGATGGATGGGGAGTGGCTTCCAGCTCCATCGCCACTTTTTTTGCTGGAGCAAGCGGGTGTTTCCTCCCCAGCCTCTCGAGGCATGGAAGTCTCGCCCGAGGAAAGACAGTGGAAGGCGGGGGGTGGCCCGATTTTGTGGGTCCCCAAATACAGCGGTGGGCTTTTCAGGATTGATTAAGCCCGTGGCTTCTCCACCC
Source organism: Triticum urartu (assembly GCF_056163025.1). Taxonomy (NCBI): domain Eukaryota; kingdom Viridiplantae; phylum Streptophyta; class Magnoliopsida; order Poales; family Poaceae; genus Triticum; species Triticum urartu. The sequence goes on along the minus strand of NC_141875.1, from coordinate 727,887,835 downwards.
AGGGAAGAGGCATGGATCCTATGAGGATCCCCTGTAAGGGCATCTTCAGCCGCGTCCCCAACAGGTTCTTCTTAGGTGATTTTGTCGCGCCGGCGTAAAAAAAACGGTTCAATCGTACTCTCAGAAACCCGTTTTTCGTCGGTTCAGGTCAAAACTGGTGCCGGCGGATCCAGACCGAACCCGGCGTCCTGGGGGCGCTTGGGGAGCCGGCACAAGCGAAAAAGGCGCGTGGGCCCGCCCTGGCGGCGACCCGAGGGCCTTTTCCCGCCGCTTCTTGACGCTTTTCCCTCGCATCTCCTCCGCTCGCTCGCCTTCTTCCCGCCATTCCCTCCCTTTCTCCCGCCAAACCCCCTCCACCTCGCCTTCCAGTCGCCGCCATGCCGCCGAAGAAGTACGACATGCCGCGCGCGGCGGCAACCACGACTGGCACCATGGCCCAGCCGAAGCAGAGGAAGCCGAGGGCGCCACCATCGAAGTCACCGGGCATGTCGAACGCCGAGTGGAGGGTGGAAGTTCAGCGACACGACGCAGTCACCACCGACCGGCGGAACAGGGCCATTGCCAAGAAGGCCCGCGACAACACGGCGCGTGCGGCGGCGTCTTCCTCATCGGTCGACCACGCGGGGATGATGAATCCACCCGTCGTCAGCCACGCCCAGTACGCGCCCTGGGGACAGCAAGGTGTCGGATCTCCATGGGGATCGTCGTCGCCCGGCTACGCCGACGGCGACGCACACGGGGGGTTCAACCCAAACGTGACCTTCCCCCATGGCCACCCCGCGACGCGCACACCCTCGCCCGCCTTCGTCGGCGTGCAGTACCCTTCATACAACTACTCGCCGCCCGCCGCCTACGCGACCACACCGACGCCCCATCTCCGCCGTGGGCCGCTGCCCTTCTCGCACCTCGGCGACACGGACGACACAGGAGCCGACATGGACGACATCATCGCGACAGGATCGACCGCGGCCGCCGCGTCTCCCGGGTTCGCAACCCAGGACGAGGTAGTGGATCTCAGCGGCGACATGGAGGCCGAACTCGGCTACGTCTACGGCGAGGACGCGCACGAAGCGCAGGAATCCGAGGAGGAGGACGAGGACGAGGACGAGGAGGAGGAGGAGCCAGCTCCTGATCCGACGAAGGGGCGCCAGAAGAAGAAGCGGGCGGCTAGGACAGGCGAAGCGCGCATCAAGTGGACATCCAAGGAGGAGGAATGCCTCGCCGAAGCATGGAAAGTCGTCTGCCTCGACCCGACCACCGGCATGAAACAGAGCTTCGAGACGTACTGGGACCGCATCAAGGCCGAGTTCGACGAGCGGAAGCTCGTCGACCCGTACTTCAAAGGCGTCTACATGCAGCGCGGCTCCAAGGCGATGGCGAACCATTGGGGGCGTATCCAGTTGGCGTGCAACAAATGGCATGGAATCGTCGAGGAGGTCGCGGCTCGCCCGGAGAGCGGCGCCAGCGTTGAGGATCAGGTACGCACGCCGTTCGCCCGCATCTCTTTGTCGTCAACGCCCGCCGCTGTTTGTTCCTCCGCGCAGCTGCTGCGTATGTTCATCACGTATCGGCGCGACAACCAAAACGCCGACTTCAAGCACCTCCACGTCTACAAGCGCATTGACAAGTGCGAGAAGTGGGCGGAAGTCCGACGTACCCTCGATAAGGCCAAGGAGACATACAAGCTGGACGCGACGACTCCGGACGCGTCAGAGGGGCGGCCGGACGGCCACAAATTGGCAAAGAAGGGGAAAAACGCCGACACGGCAACCGCGCGAGTGCAGGAGTCCATCGAGCATTGCCTCGCCGACGCCCAGGCCCGGGTCGTCCTACGTGAAGAGAAGATCGAGGCGCGGTGGTCGTCGCTGATGAAGAACAGCGCCATCAAGCTCGACCTGCTCCGGACGAACGTCGCCGCGAAGAAGAGGAACACCGATATGGCTTTTCTGATGGGCGGGGCGGACATGCTCCAGAGCAACGACGAGCAGCTCAGGGCGTGGTACATGGCGGAGCGCGGCCTCATCCTGAACCAGATGTAGACGGCAACGCCGACGACGCCGACGAAGCAAGCTCCCGCGCCCACGACCACACGGACGCCAGCCCGAACGACGCCTCTACATCGCCGCCCAGCAGTGCCGAAGCCGCGCCGACACAGCCCAGCACCGAAGCAGCTCCGACACTGCCGAGCCCGCGCACGCCGACTCCGCCAACGCCTGGAGCCGAACCCGCCGAGTGAATCATTGCGCACGCGAACTTGCGGCGTGCGGCGCTCTGTTTTTTATAACGCCAGAGTACGTCCGATCGCCGGATTTTTGGCGTCTTTTGAGAACGGGAACGACCAAGTTTAAATTTCCCGCATCCTGGGACCGGCGCTTGGGGGCGTGACTGGGAGCTAGGTCGCCCTCAGGGGCCGAACTAGCGCCGGCATGCCCCCAGGCCACTCTATTTAGGCGCCCTGGGGGCCGAACGGCTGGAGATGCCCTAACCAAATGAGCCCTAAAAGAATTGCCTGAAAAAGCAGCTGGTGGAAAAACCAAAAGGTACTGCCCCCTAATTAACGTTAACGGTGTAATGGAGGATTGGCTGCGATGTGGTCGCCTAGCCAGCCCCAACAAAGCTTTCAACGTGTTTTATAAGGGAGGGACAATTCGAAATGATTTTATTGCTATCATGAGTTGTACTCGTGTTCATGTAACCAGGAGGCAGGCTTGTGTACTTTCCTTGTACCGAACTGTGTGTTTTATTGAAGAGCTGGATATCACACGGCAATCAAACCCAAGAGATGCATGCAATGCAATGCATGAGGGAGCTTTAGCAGTACTGGCAGTACGTTGAGCTGGATCTAAGTACTGTGGAAGTTAGTTCAGCCTCTTCCTAATGGTGCGTACTGGGTCAGGCGGTGCCAATAAGGCAGCATCGAATTAACATGCCACGGCCATGCATGCATGTGGTTCTAACAAGGGGATGAAGAGCATCAAAGTACCACTTACCAGCGCACAACAGCCCCAGATTCATGCTTTTTCTCTCTGTTACACGACGCAAAAATTATATGCGACGTGCATGCATGCACGGAGATGTGCATGTGCCATTGCCGGACTGGAGTAGTAGTAACGGAAGTGAAGCTCACTCTCTGGCAGTGGCATGCACAAGAAATGCTACACTTACGGATGGATTTTTACAGATTGAAGTTACGGACTGAAGTGTGAAACCTTGATTGGAAATAAGGAGGGGGTGGGACCCGTGCTGGAAATCAAGGGGAGAAAAAGATTGGTGAGAAGTAGTCCGTAGGTGCTTTCCGTGTCAGCTTGCCCATAAGTGTAGAATTATCGGGCATCCACGGAGATGCCTTTGCGCCGTCGCCGGATCTCGAGGCAGGCAGGCAGTCACACATGGGTCACAAAAGACTTTACCGCGTGCGCCATATCAACCTCCTCCGGCGTACCAATACGTACAGTACATATATACGAGCGTACAATCTCATCTACCACTCTACAGTGACAGCCGGGGCCATGTCCGGTGGGCCAGGGTTCGCCAGCGACAGGGAACACCTATGCCCGCTTAGATGACCGTACTGCCCCTCAACGCCGGCCGTTGTTTAAAGACGGGTCCTTCCTTTTGCTTTGCTTGCACCGTAGATTTCGTTAAAGCTGGCCGGGAAGTGGGAAGGACTACGTACAATAATATCTCCAGTTCTGCACTCAGCTCAGCGCCTCACCTATACTGGCAACGGCGGGAGTACTCTACTATCTAATTAAGAATTCCCCGAGTATGTCCTTCAAAATGGATGCATCACTACAGCACCTCCTAAAGCCTTTGGGAAACAATGGTTTCGAGTTCTTGAGAAAAAAATATTACTCATAAAAAAAGGAGTTCCTGAGAAAATGGCCGTATGCATTGTCCGTCATTGTGACAACCCGGTCCCTGATAAAGACTTGAATCTATGTGCTTTCTATGCCAGCCCATGAGTCAATTGCTAGCACCCACAGTTCATGATGTCACATGTCATTGTATCCCTAATTCATAATCCTTACTCATCATGCATAAGTCCTGCAATATGATACATTGCGGTCACAAGGGGCAATACATTGAATGTATTGGCAAGTTTCACCAGTAAGTACAATATACTATTCATGCTTTTGGGATAAGTGGAGGCTTGAGTTCTTTGTGGAAGGCACTATAGATTTTATCCTATCTTTGTAATAGGTGGATCTACTCAATTATACTGGGCATATTGCATCAACAACCCTAGACCTGAAAGCACAATCTCAATGAGGTCCTCCCACTAATGCACCAAGAGAGGTCATGTTCCCATGTTGAACCCAAAAAGTTAGTTGAGAAATTTAAGCCGAGGAGATCTTCTAGGCAGCTCGTGACCAAGTTGCTCAAAATTATTCATAACCATGGACACGGCTAATCAAGATCGATTTTTTCAGTCTCAATAAGTTTGTGTACTTTACCCACAAGACCCAATCAAAACCTTTTTCCACTGTACTCAAATGTAGAGTAGCCATGCAGACCACGACGAGAACTTTCAGAGGCAGTAGCCTATGCCAACTTCGCAAACAAGTACCAACTTGCCAACTACTAAATCAGCTGCTCTACCCGGACGAGGTTCCCCGCAACTTACTTAGTCAAGACAGAGCCCATAATAAGACGTGGTTACACATGGAAGCTACTTAACTGAAACCTGTGCAATCTGTTTGCTCTGGGTGGCGGTCCTAGCCTACAAACTATCGTAGTCCCAATCGATGCCAATCGGCTCAGTTGAGTCATTAATTAAGTTGGCATTAAGTAGTAATCAATACATATCAACCTCTGATAACTTGTGTGTTCCCACCCCGTTGTTTCATAACAAGCTAAGCAAAGTCTTCATGTTGGCGGCAAGGAGCAAGGTAAGATCATATGGCTATTCTATGGGTTTTAATTAGCATAGTACAATAAATATTTCTGACATGTACTCCTATCAAAATTCCTACATGCAAGAAAATAGTAGTTGATATGATCAAAGGTTCTGCATTCCTGGTATTGCTACTTTCTGGTGTTCGAACAATCTATCATAAAAAGAGTTCACATAAAACAACATACCATACAAATAATCAAATGACATAACTAAGTTGGGTGTGTGGTTTAGCTCTTCATAGGGTTATGAGGTGATAGGTGTAAGAACCAACTCCTAAAAGTCAATAGAGAAAAACTATGGCTTCACAAGCTTTTCACTTTGGTGTGGAATAGGGTGAACGTTGTTTCAGAAACACCATACAAGTTGATCAATGGTTTGCATATCACTTAAGAGTTCGCATGCAAATAGGATCGTTTGGTAGGAAAACTGCATTTCAAGTTGTAGTGGATTGAGGATTGAATTCAATTCAATGTCAATGTCAATGTCATTAGGTCAACGCTTAGGCCTTTGTGTAGGTAGGGTTTAATTATTGGATTCATAGAGTTTGGGTTTTCATTTGCAATGGATTTAATATGCAAAAGGAATCATTGCAACCCGGTGTGTGGTTTATGAACTATGATCCACCAAGTTCGTATTCAAATTTGATTTTGAATGACCTTACCAAATTCAAAAGGTTTGAATGGTTTGGGTTTCACAAATGAATCACTATAGAAAAGGATTTGAAATTTATATTCAATTGATATTCAATTGGGTTTGAAATTTGTAATTCAAACAAGGTTTGGATTCAAATTTGAAATATTTAAAGATGATATGTTAGGTTTGGCTTCGAGATGGTTCAAATAGGTTGAGGTCATTATATGAACCAATTAAAAAAATATTAATCTGATTTGGAATTATGGTTTGGATTCTAGGTCCAATAAGGTTCGAATTTGTATTCGAAAAGTTTCAAACTTAGGTGATAAGGTTCTAATAGATTCTTGTGGTCCTTTGGAACTGAAAGCAAAATATAATATACTCATTTGAATGAGTGATTCAAAAAGACTGCCATGGCAGTAGTTTATGATATGCAGCCAAATTTTGGTTAAATAAAATTTTAAATGTTATATTTGTGGAACTAAAGGTCCTATTTGGAAGATTGCATCATAAGGATTAACATGCAAGAAGATCCACTTTCATGTAGACTTATGTGCAAAAGTAAAATAAGTGGCTATGGTGAATAGTGCTCCCCATGAAGAGATCAGTATGCAAAAAGAATCAACTCAATTGGAGTTATGGATAAAAATTTATAAAGGTTAAAAGTTCGAGGGGCTTTTTAGCAAATGTTACAAAGATTAAATCGGCTATAAGAATTTAAGTTAAAATGGGGGACACGTGGTGGCTTCTGATTGGTCGTTACCAATTCGTTTAAGTGGTTTGTTGTGGATCGTCATATCTGAGATCAACGACCCACGTGTATAGTGATTCAGTGAGTAAGTGATATGATCATAGTTGTTGGATCTAGACTAGATGACGATGGATCTAGGGTTTAAATGGCTCGCAGGGGTTTTGACAGAGAATATGGGGATGGCGGCGCTGGCCTTCGAGTTCGATGGATTCGACACACTAGTGGGTCCTAGGCGGTGCGAAGGGCATGACTAGGTTCATCTCGTCGGTGCAAGAGCTCGAATTCGTACACGATTTTGGCAATTTACAATGGTTGCTTGTCACATCACGAAACACCCTAAACCTGGTAAGCCTAGCATGTACAACGGTTGCTTGTCTAAAGGTTGTTTCTACCGGCTGTATACACACATATTTACACACTCTTCTGCTACATCTTGATGTAGCCTCTTACCCTCTAGCTCATACCCGATGAAAGAATTTCAAAGAAAGCAGTAGGTGCAGAACCAAAAACTGCCAGCGAGTTAACGTTAACGGTATAATGGAGGAGCGCTTGTGATGTGGTGACCTTTAGAAGAGCTCTAGAGGAGTGGTTTGCGATGTTTAGATGTGAGTGTATGTTTCAGTTCCGGAGGAGTGGTTTGCGATGTTTAGATGTGAGTGTATGTTTCAGTTCCGTATCCAGGGCTAGAGAAGCATGAGGCGTTGCTGGGGTGTATTATTTCGATGATCACTTCAATCTTGTATATGAGTATGCCCCGCAAGATGGGTGTGTGGCTAGTCCACGTGATAAAGCCATTGGGTGACTAGGCTTTTCGAGTTATCAGGAAGATGTCCATCCGTGTCGTGTCATCCATCTTTAGGCGTGACGACGGCACAGTAATCGTGGTAGACACAGAGATCACTGTAGACCCTTATGCTTATTTTTTTTGAGGACTTTTGTGTAAGATTGTCTGTAACGGACGCATGTAGGCGTATTTACGCACTTCCGCTACTCCTTTATGTAGCCTCGTATGCTCCAGCTCGTACTTCGTAAAGAATTGCCAAAGAAAGCAGCAAGTGGAAAAACCAAAATTGCCCCTCAAGTAAACGTTAATGGTATCACGACGTGATGCCGTTTAGATGATCTCTGGACTGATTTGTGGTATTTACACGTGTGTGTATGTTGGGAAGAACTAGGTGTTGTCCTCGACAGTGGTGTCTATTAACAGTCTCAAATCCAGGGCTAGAGAAGCACGAGACGCCCCCTAGGCTGTGTTATTTCGATGGCGGGTTAGATCTGGTATATGAGTATGTCCTCCAAAATAGGTGTGTGGCTACTGCACCTCATAAAGTCTTTGGGTGATGAGGAATTTCGAGTTCTCGGGAAAATGGTCATTTGTGCCTTGTCGTCCATCTCTAGTCACAATGATATGTGGTAACCATGATACACACAACCTCTGTAGACCCTTATGTTTACTTTATTTTGTTTTATGGGGGTCTTCTATGTAAGATTGTTTGCATTCGATGCATACGGGTGTATTTACGCTTTTTTGCTACTTGTTGATGTAGCCTCATAGGCTCCAGCTCATAGTCCATAAAAGAAAAATCACAAAAGAAAGCAGTTGAAGGAAATCCCCAGAATGCCCCTGGGGTTCAGGGGTGGCCACCTGAAAGCAGCACGGCAAAAGCAGCAGTGACTCCACCTGACCAACCACCGCCGGTGAACATTCGACTTAAAGCCAAAGCCTTTAAAGCCCCCACCCAAAGCCAAAGCCTCCACCACCCAAAGCCAAACCTCTTCTCTCTCTTCCTCCCCAGTGCAGTCCAGTCCAGTCCAGTCAAAGCGAAGCGAGGCCGCTCTCAAAGACAAAAGACAAAAACTTTCTTTCCCTGGCTCACATACTCCATTGCCGTCTAGTACCAGCAGAACCCCCAGCAGTTCACTCCACTCCTAGTCCTGGTACCACCAGCAAGAGGCTGGCTGTGGGCTGATCCATGAGGCGCCTCGTGTTCGCGGAGCTCGTGGTCCTCCTCGCCGCGGCGCTCCTGCTCCCCGTCGTGATCTGCTGCCGGCGCTGGAGCGGCGGCGCCACGCGGCCGCTGCCCGTCTCGGAGCAGCCCGGCGCCGGTGCCAACGCCAGCAGGAAGGAGCGCCGCGTCGAGCGGCTGCGGCGGGCGCTCCACGCCCTGCGCGTCTGGTGCCGCCGCTCCCGCGTCGAGCCGGCGGCCTCCGCGTCCGCGTCTCCGTCCCCGTCAACGGACGACGCCGCCCAGGCGGAGGGAGAGGTTCAGCTGGAACAGTTCGCGGTCCCGGCGGCGGCGGCGGAGCAGGCGGGGCACGAGGAGGAGGGTGTGGCGGCGTGGCGCGAGCGCTGGTTCGGCGGCCCCGGGTCGCGCGCGCTCTACACCATCGAGGAGGCGTCGGAGACGGAGGGCGACGTGGAGAGCCAGTACGGCGCCGAGCCCGAGACGCCGTTCTACACGCCGCCGGCCTCGCCGCCGCACGATGGAGAGCAAGCAGACCAGCCGGAGCACGGCGAGGCCAGTTAGTTAGCCGGCGATGCGCCGCTCGTTCCCTGTGTGTCATAGATTCGACAATTTTCTTTGGGTTCTTTCGCGCATCAGCAGCAGCAGAAAGCAGCGGCTGTTGAAGCAAGGCGTGCATGATAGGATTGGCTAGTCAGTACTAATTCTTTCTTTCCCCTCCTTGTTTCCGGAGGCAGGAGTGGATGGATGGACATGCATGCAGATTAATACTACATACAGACAGTTCATCTTTCCTTTTTTTACGGAGCAGGAACGGGACGGCGAGTAATTACGGGGCTCCAATTCTTTGGCGGACTTTAATTTCACAGCTAGCGCGTGGCTAGCCGCTGCATGCGGAGTGGAGTTACTCCACTCCCTCTGCTCTATCCGTGCATGCATGTCAACTTTGAGTGGCGTCGCTGCCGACAGTCTTCTTTTTTCCTTTGTGCAATGCGTCCCATTCCTCGCAAAACACAGACTCGCCAAGTCCCAAAATAAGTGTCTCAATTTTATCGCACTATTAACAAAGTTATATTAGGTTAAAACACTTATTTTGAAACGAAGGAAGTACTAAAAAAACGGTGTCAATATTGAACTGTACTCTTTCAAGCTAACGTGGTATTACATACAGAGAGGCTGAAGAGAAACAAGTGGAACCCGTGCGCCCACCTTGATTTTCCGAGGGATCCATGTGCCATCAGCCAAGCTGTGGGCGCGTGGTGGAGCAAGCATCTTCTCCACTCGGATATCTCTCCATGGATGGAAAGGGGTGTGACGCTGGCTGGCTGCCTGGCTCAAGGCGAACCATCCTTTCCCACAGAACGCGTATGTGCGCAGTGGCGTCTCGTGGTGGACAAAGCAGGGGCACCCAGCAGCAGCTGGCCGGATATATGCACCGCCCGGCCCGGAGAGGGGATGGGACACATGCAGATAGATGCGGATGATGGCGCAACTGTTGTTTCACGGTGCAAAACCACGACATGCAGATAGTGGCTTTACTGGTTTCTCTTGTTTTTTTGTTAACCTTTGGCATTTGATTTAATAACTAACAAAAAATAAGATACATACCACAAAATAGCATCATCGGGGACCTTTTCTAATTGAATCTAACAATACAAGTTTTGTGACATAACATATATATAGTTAGTCAAATCGATGGTCAAAATTGAACAAAAAATACAAATGAGATCAATAAACCGGATGGAGGTACTACTTCTACAGGGTCATGTTTGGTAGGTTTTACCCTTTTTTCCTCTTTGTGTCTGTGACTTAGTTAGGCCTTACTGAGTAAATACATGGTAAAAATCACGTTTTGCATGCAGTTTGGTAGACCACATACAGTTTGGCTACATTAGGCCTCGTACAATGCAAGACGCTTAGGCGGGGTGCTTAGAGAAATAAACCGATATTTCTTCAAGCACCCGTGCTTATTTGTAAAGTGTAGATACTTAATTATGTGTCTCTTATGTAAAAATAGGCAATGGTGCTTCAGAAAAAACCCAGTTTATTTTTGTAAGCACCTAGCATTGTACAAGGCCTTAGAGAAGCAATTTATAAACTGGCTTTTGGTGGCTTGTGTTGGCTGGGTTAATGCGCTACATGGTCTTTGGTTGCATAAAGTGAATATGATTAAGAGTTAACGGTTATACATGACACATAGAGTTACATTAGAGTGCCTCGACAACTGGGGTGAACGATGGTCGCGGCGCCGTATTAGACATGATGAGCATGGAGTCATAGGCACGGGGAACTAGTTCCTAGTGCTGCCATTATGGGGAAGTCCGCGAGAAGGGATGGGGAGGAGGGCGCCAAGGCAGAGGGCAAGGAGGAGAAGTGCAGTTTGTGTGCGATGGTGGCATTAGTGAAGTAGGCCGCATGCGAGGAGGCCGAGGGGAACAAAGCCGGCGGTGGTGCCGGGCATGACATGCCGTCCATGTTGCAAGGTTGACGATGATCAGTACGAATGGAAAGAGTCCACTCCGGATTTCGTCTAAACCATCAGATGAATACCTTATTACAACACAATAGGGAGATATACATATACTCGTCTACAACCATCGAAATAGAAAACGTACAATACAAGAGTCGTGTGAAACAATGAGATGAAGCTACTGATCAAAAGAAATTTCAAATGATTGACCGTGCACGACGAGTTTGACAAAATTCATCCAAAATAACTCCAAACACGAACATGAATTTGAACATATATAGTCAACGAACCTACAAACTGATCGTCTGAATGAAGCCACAATGTCGTTGCACATCTTTTTTGTGTGCAACTTATGTTGAATCGAAGCACCGCAGTGTAGGTTAGAAGGGTCTAGGTGAAGAAGATTAAGGAGTGTCATTAAAAGAACACCACACATATGTATTTGGTATAGTCCACTAGAGAAATGTAGATCTACTTGTCTACGACCGACAAACGAAGAAAGTGCAATACGAAGTCACGTGAAAACGGTGAGATGAAGCTAGTCGTGAAAGAAAATTTCAAATTGTCGGTCGGGTGTAAAGATTTTGCCGAAATTCGTCCAAAAAATCTCCAAATATTATCGTGAAATTAAAGATTTACAGTCCATGAACTTCATGAGATGGTTGCTGCCATTCCCAGTCCTGATAGAGCCTTGGATACTGCTCTTTTTAAAAATGTTAGCTCTCCCAGGAAGAGGTGGACAGAAACTTTTTCAACTTAAGTCTCATGTCAGCCGAGCTTCTCCTCCCAGCTTCATAGTCTATGAAGGAATCACTAGCAAATACTCAGACTGGTATGGCTATCTCTGTGGCTCTACCTACTAAAGAGAAAGTGGTGGAGGAGGGTACTATGATTGTCTCTCAATCTGGAGAGTTTAGGGCTCTCAATGAGGCCTCTGTTCTGGAAAAGGAGCTTTTGCTCTACTCTGATGCACAACTGGCAAATGTGCAAGCGGCTTCACCACATAGGGATTCAGGTTCAGCACAAAGCTCCTCTTACATCTCTGAATCTTCCTCTAGCTCCCTCCCCCCTAGTTTTGAGGGAAAAGGGAAATACTAGATCCGCAAATTTCTTCCTCTCATGAAGTTAATGATCCTGTCCTGCAACTAATGGTTTCAGGAGACCTAACTCTTGGGACTGAGGACATGGAAGCTCTGGGTTCGCAAGGATTGAGTTTGTGGAAGTCACACTTTGCACCTTCAGAACCCAATTGCAAGGTAACAAATGTGCCCTTTGATTGGGTGAATTTTATCATAATGGCATTATTATCTCCAGAGAGATTTGATTGGGCCAAGGATTTCCTCTCTTCACAAATGTGGAATATCATAGTTATGGGGACATAAAATAAAGTTTTAATACCTTTTGTTGTTCCTGAGAAATGTACTTCAATTTCTATGCCGAGTTGTCTTATCAACACTGCCCTACAAGAAAATTCCTCACATAATGGCATTGTGAATTTCTCTACTCCTTAGAGTAACTGCATGACTCATTGTGAACAGGAGGAGGGAGGAAACCTGGCATCCACAACCAATGCTCTACATGTGAACAAGAAGAGGAAGGGAAAAGGGCCACTGGTGAAACAGAGGTAAGGAGGAGCTTAAGAATTTATGATCTGCAAAAAGGATTTAAGAGAGGCACATGTGTAAATAAAAATTGCATATCATGTAATGTTGATCCTCCTGTTATTGATGGGAAAATTGTCAAGAATATAAACATGTCCTTCTGCAAGGTGCCACAGAAGGACACCACTGAAGAGATCCTGAAGAGCAAGCCCAATAAAAGAAAGGAGTCCAAGGAGGCTAGCAAGGAGAAGGAAGCTGAAGGAGGGAAGAAGTGAACTCGAAGGCTATGGAACAGCTAGTCAAATGCAACTGTAATATTTTGGGTCTCTTGGGTGGAAGATAATAAGTTTAGACCTTTCTGGTGGTAATGGGAAATGTGAATCTATTAAGTATCAATTTTCTTTTGGGTATGGTCCTTTGGCATGTAAAACTGATTGCTACCTTAATGTGGGTACTATGTTGTCATATTTCCAAGCAAGTAAGGCCACAATCAGCCAAGTATTATGGTTAACTCAATGTATGCAATGAATAGACAATGGAAAATCCTGAATTGGAATATCAGAGGGATGGGAGATAAACATAAATGGTTAGCGCTTAATAACAAGATTGAAGAGTCACAATGTGACATTGTCTGTCTACAAGAGACAAAGAGACAAACAATAGACTCGGCTTTTCTTAGAAATGCAATGCCCAAAAGATTAAATAAATTCGAATATTTGCCTTCTGTGGGAGCATTAGGTGGTTTATTGGTGGCTTGGAATGACAATTTTTTTGAAGGGCATATGATGTTACAGAATTCCTTTGCACTGTCAATTGAATTTTCCACAAACTGTAATGGGAACAAATGGATCCTAACCAACATTTATGGACCATGTCTGTTATGACCGGTTTGGTCTATACCAGGAAGAGGCCCACCGGGCATTAGTATTAGGGGCTTGGCCCACAAGTTATCTTAGGCAAGTTATCTTAGGCTAAAGTTATAAATACTAGTTGTAAGACACCGTTTGAGATTAAGCAATAAAGATATCATAATCTTCTGTTGCCCGGCTCCCCAAGGAGCCGGAACCCTAGCCGCCGCCGCACCCAACCCTAGCCGCGACGACGCCCGCTTGCCGGCGCGCCCGCTCCAGCCCTCGTCCCCCTCCTCCTTGTCCATATAACCTACGCCGAAGGCCTGGTAGGAACCCTAGTCCTACCAATTTGGTATCCAGAGACACCAGACCGATCATGTCGCTTCCTCCATCACCGCCGCCGCTGCCAAACACCACCGCCCCACCTACGCTACCGCCAGCCCCTTCCGCGCCGATGCTGGCGATCACGTCCGGGACCGCCACCCGCCAGCGCCGACCACCACCGAGGAGGTGTCGGGCACCCTTCGGGAGCTCATCCAGGCGGTCAAGGGCATCAACCTCTATCTCGCCGGGAACCAGCCCCCGCCGCCGAGCGCCGCCACCGCCACCTACGGGCCGCCGCCGCTCTAGTGGCCCGCCCCGGCCTTCCAGCCGCCCTACGAAGGGGCGCCCCCGCCGCCGCTGCTGCTGCAGCACTACCCGTCCACGGGGTCCCCTTGGCCAGCGTGGCCGGCCACCACCGCACCGTTGGGGGGCCCTCCCCATCAGTTTCTACAGGCGCCCCCGCCGGCCACCTCGACGCTGGCTGCGGAACCACAGCACCACCAGGCGCCGCCACCGCCAACAGCACCACCACCCGCGCCTAGGCCCACTGGTCGGCCCCTGCATCAGGTGCAGTTTCCGCCATCGCCATCGCCAATTCCTGCATGGGCGGTCGGCTCGTCTCCGGGCCCGGTGTACACCACGGCGCCGGAACACCCGACGTCCTCCCTTTTGTTTGACCATCCCTCCGGCTCGGTGAACTACGGCCCGGAGATCCCCGACCCAGCACACACGTTGCCGCCGACTGCAGCAGCCCCCGGGCACGGCGGTCCGACACCCCCTCGGTTCGCCAAACTGGACTTCGCCACTTACGAGGGCACGGAGGACCCTCTCAACTGGCTCAACCAGTACGAGCAGTACTTTCATGGGCAGCGGACGCTCGCTTCGGACCGTACCTGGCTCGCGTCCTATCATCTCCGAGGCGCGGCGCAGACCTGGTACTACGCCCTCGAGCAGGACGAGGGCGGCATGCCACCATGGGAGCGCTTCCGGGAGCTCTATCTCCTCCGATTCGGGCCTCCTATCCGCGGGAGCCGACTGGCGGCCCTCGACCGCTTACCTTTCACATCCATGGTGCAGGACTACGCCGACCGCTTCCAGGCCCTGGCGTGCCACGCACCGAACGTCTCCAGGATTCAGCGCGCCGAGTTATTTGTGGGCGGTCTGCCGGACCATATTCGCGTGGACGTCGAGCTTCGGGATCCCCCCGACCTCCAGACGGCCATGTACTACGCCCGGGCTTTCGAGCAGCGGGCCCAGGCACTACAGCAACCATCCAGACGGGGCGGCGGCCAACCCAGTCGACTAGCGCCGACTCCTCCAGCACCGGGCCGGCCTCCTCCAGCCGCGCCGGCCGCACCCCCGGCCACTGATACGTCTCCAACGTATCTATAATTTTTGATTGCTCCATGCTATATTATCTACTGTTTTGGGCAATATTGGGCTTTAATATCCACTTTTATATTATTTTTGGGACTAACCTATTAACCGGAGGCCCAGCCCAGATTTGCTGTTTTATGCATATTTCAGTGTTTCGAAGAAAAGGAATATCACACGGAGTCGAAACGGAACGAAATCAACTGGAGAAGTTATTTTTGGAAGGAAACACACCTGATGGACTTGGACCCCACGTCAAGGAAGGAACGAGGTGCTCACGAGGGTGGGGGGCGCGCCCCCCTAGGGCGCGTCCCCCTGTCTCATGGGCCCCTCGTGGCTCCCCTGATGTACCTCCTGCACCCATATATACCTACATGACCTAAAACTTCCAGAACGCAAGATAGATCAGGAGTTCCACCGCCAGAAGCCTTCGTAGCCACCAAAAGTCAACCGGGACCCTGTTCCGGCACCCTGCCGGAGGGGGGATCCCTCGCCGGTGGCCATCTTTATCATCCCGGCGCTCTCCATGACGAGGAGGGAGTAGTTCTCCCTCGGGGCTGAGGGTATGTACCAGTAGCTATGTGTTTGATCTCTCTCTCTCTCGTGTTCTTGAGATGATACGATCTTGATGTATCGCGAGCTTTGCTATTATATTTGGATCCTATGATGTTTCTTCCCCCCTCTACTCTCTTGTAATGAATCGAGTTTCCCCTTTGAAGTAATCTTATCGGATTGAGTCTTTAAAGACTTGAGAACACTTGATGTATGTCTTGTCGTGGATATCTGTGGTGACAATGGGATACCGCGTGCCACTTGATGTATGTTAAGGTGACCAACTTGCGGGTTCATGAACCTATGCATAGGGGTTGGCACACGTTTTCGTCGTGATTCTCCGGTAGATCTTTGGGGCACTCTATGAGGTTCTATGTGTTGGTTGAATAGATGAATTGAGATTGTTTCATGCATATCGTATAATCATACCCACGGATACTTGAGGTGACATTGGAGTATCTAGGTGACATTAGGGTTTTGGTTGATTTGTGTCTTAATGTTATTCTAGTACGAACTCTAGGGCTGTTTGTGACACCTATAGGAATAGCCCAACGGATTGATTGGAAAGAATAACTTTGAGGTGGTTTCGTACCCTACCATGATCTCTTCATTCGTTCTCTGCTATTAGTGACTTTGGAGTGACTCTTTGTTGCATGTTGAGGGATAGTTATGTGATCCAATTATGTTAGTATTGTTGAGAGGACTTACACTAGTGAAAGTATGAACCCTAGGCCTTGTTTCCACGCATTGCAATACCGTTTACGCTCACTTTTATCACTTGCTACCTTGATGTTTTTATAATTTCAGATTACAAAAACTATTATCTACTATCCATATTGCACTTGTATCACCATCTCTTCGCCAAACTAGTGCAACTATACAACTTACCATTGTATTGGGTGTGTTGGGGACACAAGAGACTCTTTGTTATTTGGTTGCAGGGCTGCTTGAGAGAGACCATCTTCATCCTACGCCTCCTGCGGATTGATAAACCTTAGGTCATCCACTTGAGGGAAATTTGCTACTGTCCTACAAACCTCTGCACTTGGAGGCCCAACAACGTCTACAAGAAGAAGGTTGTGTAGTAGACATCAAGCTCTTTTCTGGCACCGTTGCCGGGAGGTGAGTGCTTGAAGGTATATCTTTAGATCTTGCAATCGAGTCTTTTAGTTTCTTGTTTTATCACTAGTTTAGTTTATAAAAGAAAACTATAAAAAATGGAATTGAGTTTGTCTCATACGCTTCACCTTTTTAATATCTTTCGTGAGTATGATGGAAAGGATAATTGTGCTCAAGTGCTAGAAGAAGAAATCTACAAAATGTTTGGCACTAAATATTTGAATGATGAGCATGATTGCAATGTTGTTAGTATGAATTCCTTGAATATCCATGATGCTAATGATATGCAAAGCCACAAGCTTGGGGAAGCTATGTTTGATGAAGGTGATATCTTTTGTCCCCCGAGCTTTGATGAGCAATTTTATTATGATGAAAGCATTGTTGAGGAACGTAGTAATTTCAAAAAAATTCCTACGCACACGCAAGATCATGGTGATGCACAGCAACGAGAGGGGAGAGTGTTGTCTACGTACCCACGCAGACCGACTGCGGAAGCGATCACACAACGTAGAGGAAGTAGTCGTACGTCTTCCCGATCCGACCGATCCAAGCACCGTTACTCCGGCACCTCCGAGTTCTTAGCACACGTACAGCTCGATGACGATCCCCGGGCTCTGATCCAGCAAAGCTTCGGGGAGGAGTTCCGCCAGCACGACGGCATGGTGGCGATCTTGATGTTCTACTGTCGCAGGGCTTCGCCTAAGCACCACTACAATATGACCGAGGTGGAATATGGTGGCAGGGGGCACCACACACGGCTAAGGAACGATCACGTGGATCAACTTGTGTGTCTAGAGGTGCCCCCTGCCTCCGTATATAAAGGAGCTAGGGGGAGGAGGCCGGCCCTAGGAGAGGCGCGCCAGGTGTAAGTCCTAGTAGGAGTCCACCAAGAGGGGAGGAAGGGAGAAGGAAGTGGAGGAGTAGGAAAGGTGGCCGGCCCCCTTTTCCCTAGTCCAATTCGGACTAGAGGGGAGGGGGGCGCAGCAGCCTTTTTCCTCTTCCCACTAAAGCCCATCAAGGCCCATTACTTCTCCCGTAACTACCCGGTACTCCAAAAAATACCCGAATCACTCGGAACCTTTCCGATGTCCGAATATAGTCGTCCAATATATCGATCTTTACGTCTCGACCATTTCGAGACTCCTCGTCATGTCCCCGATCTCATCCGGGACTCCAAACTCCTTCGGTACATCAAAACTCATAAACTCATAATATAACTGTCATCGAAACCTTAAGCGTGCGGACCCTACGGTTCGAGAACAATGTAGACATGACCGAGACACGTCTGCGGTCACTAACCAATAGCGGGACCTGGATGCCCATATTGGCTCCTACATATTCTACGAAGATCTTTATCGGTCAGACCGCATAATAACATACGTTGTTCCCTTTGTCATCGGTATGTTACTTGCCTGAGATTCGATCGTCGGTATCCAATACCTAGTTCAATCTCGTTACCGGCAAGTCTCTTTACTCGTTCCGTAATACATCATCCCGCAACTAACTCATTAGTTGCAATGCTTGCAAGGCTTAAGTGATGTGCATTACCGAGAGGGCCCAGAGATACCTCTCCGACAATCGGAGTGACAAATTCTAATCTCGAAATACGCCAACCCAACATGTACCTTTGGAGACACCTTTAGTACTCCTTTATAATCACCCAGTTACGTTGTGACGTTTGGTAGTACCCAAAGTGTTCCTCCGGTAAACGGGAGTTGCATAATCTCATAGTTATAGGAACATGTATAAGTCATGAAGAAAGCAATAGCAACATACTAAACGATTGGGTGCTAAGCTAATGGAATGGGTCATGTCAATCAGATCATTCATCTAATGATGTGATCCCATTAATCAAATAACAACTCTTTGTCCATGGTTAGGAAACATAACCATCTTTGATTAACGAGCTAGTCAAGTAGAGGCATACTAGTGACACTCTGTTTGTCTATGTATTCACACATGTATTATGTTTCCAGTTAATACAATTCTAGCATGAATAATAAACATTTATCATGATATAAGGAAATAAATAATAACTTTATTATTGACTCTAGGGCATATTTCCTTCAAGCATGCCTCCTATCTATGATGATTATTGTGATGACACGTATGCTTTAAAGAATAATGATAACCATGAAACTTGTCATCTTGATCTTAATTTTCAATCTCATGATAGTTATTTTGTTGAGTTTGCTCCCACTATTATTCATGAGAAGAAATTTGCTTATGTGGAGAGTAGTAAAATTTCTATGCTTGTAGATCATGAAAAGAATGCTTTATGTGATAGTTATATTGTTGAATTCATTCATGATGCTACTGAAAATTATTATGAGGGAGGAACATATGCTTGTAGGAATTGCAATAATATCAAGTTTCCTCTCTATGTGCTTAAAGTTTTAAAGTTATGCTTGTTTTCCTTTCCTATGCTAGTTGATTATTGCTCCCATAAGTTGTTTGCTCACAAAATCCCTATGCATAGGAAGCATGTTAGACTTAAAAGTGCTAGTCATATTCTTCATGATGCTCTCTTTATGTTACAATTCTTATCTTTTCTGTGAGCATCATTGAAATCATCATGCCTAGCTAGGGGCGTTAAACGATAGCGCTTGTTGGGAGGCAACCCAATTTTATTTTTGTACCTTGCTTTTTGTTCCTGTTTAGTAATAAATAATTCATCTAGCCTCTGTTTAGATGTGGTTTTATGCTTTTAATTAGTGTTTGTACCAAGTAGAACCTTTGGGAAGACTTGGGGAAAGTCTTGTTGATCATGCTGTCAAAAACAGAAACTTTAGCGCTCACGAGAATTGCTTCCATTTTTATTTGGAGAGTGCTATTTAGTTAATTATTTTTGCAGATGATTAATAGACAAAATCCTCATGTCCAGCAATTTATTTGAGAATTTTATGAGTTCCAGAAGGATACGTTTGATTCAGATTACTACAGACTGTTCTGTTTTTGACAGATTCTGTTTTTCATGTGTTGTTTACTTATTTTGATGAATCTATGGCTAGTAAAATAGTTTATAAACCATATAGAAGTTGGAATACAGTAGGTTTAACACCAATATAAATAAAGAATTATTTCATACAGTACCTCGAAGTGGTGATTTACTTTCTTATACTAACGGAGCTTACGAGTTTTCTGTTAAGTTTTGTGTTGTGAAATTTTCAAGTTTTGGGTAAGGATTCGATGGATTATGGAATAAGGAGTCGCAAGAGCCTAAGCTTGGGTATTACCAAGGCACCCCAAGGTAATAGTCAAGGACAACCAAGAGCCTAAGCTTGGGGATGCCCCGGAAGGCATCCCCTCTTTCGTCTTCGTTCATCGGTAACTTTACTTGGAGCTATATTTTTATTCACCACATGATATGTGTTTTGCTTGGAGCGTCAATTTGTTTTGTTAGGATTTGCTTGCTGTTATTTAGAATAATGTTTTGCATCTTTTATTTCAATAAAAGTGGCATTGATAGCCTTTACTATGCCTATGTTACAAGTATACATGTTGCTGTTTGAAAACAGAAAGTTTACCGCTGTTGCAATAATTCCCTAGAAAAGTCAGAATATGATAAAATGTTGAAACCTTTTGCATATTAAGCTCTGATAAATTTACTACAGTGGGAATTTTCTTTCATAATTTTTGGAGCTAGGGAAGTATGGATGTTGCAGCATTCTTTACAGACTATCCTGTTTAGGCAGATTACTGTTATGTTTGCATTGTTTGCATATGTTTGCTTCTTTAATGATTCTATTTGAGGATAGGACTATTAAATATTAATGTCTACTAAACAACCTTCTTCTTGTAGACGTTGTTGGGCCTCCAAATGCAGAGGTTTGTAGGACAGTAGCAAATTTCCCTCAAGTGGATGACCTAAGGTTTATCAATCCGTAGGAGGTGTAGGATGAAGATGGTCTCTCTCAAGCAACCCTGCAACCAAATAACAAAGAGTCTCTTGTGTCCCCAACACACCCAATACAATGGTAAATTGTATAGGTGCACTAGTTCGGCGAAGAGATGGTGATACAAGTGCAATATGGATAGTAGATAATAGTTTTTGTAATCTGAAATAATAAAAACAGCAAGGTAGCAAGTGATAAAAGTGAGCGTAAACGGTATTGCGATGTGTTGAAACAAGGCCTAGGGTTCATACTTTCACTAGTGTAAGTTTCCTCAACAATATTAACATAATTGGATCACATAACTATCCCTCAACATGCAACAAAGAGTCACTCCAAAGTCACTAATAGCGGAGAACAAATGAAGAGATTATGGTAGGGTACGAAACCAGCTCAAAGTTATTTTTTCCAATCAATCCGGTGGGCTATTCCTATAAGTGTCACAAACAGCCCTAGAGTTCGTACTAGAATAACACCTTAAGATACAAATCAACCAAAACCCTAATGTCACCTAGATACTCCAATGTCACCTCAAGTATCCATGGGTATGATTATACGATATGCATCACACAATCTCAGATTCATCTATTCAACCAACACAAAGGACCTCAAAGAGTGCCCCAAAGATCTACCGGAGAATCACGACGGAAACGTGTGCCAACCCCTATGCATAGGTTCATGGGCGGAACCCGCAAGTTGGTCACCTTAACATACATCAAGTGGCACGTGGTATCCCATTGTCACAACAGATATCCACGGCAAGACATACATCAAGTGTTCTCAAGTCTTTAAAGACTCAATCCGATAAGATTACTTCAAAAGGGGAAACTCGATTCATTACAAGAGAGAAGAGGGGGGAAGAAACATCATAGGATCCAAATATAATAGCAAAGCTCGTGATACATCAAGATCGTATCATCTCAAGAACACGAGAGAGAGAGAGATCAAACACATAGCTACTGGTACATACCCTCAGCCCCGAGCGAGAACTACTCCCTCCTCGTCATGGAGAGTGCCGGGATGATGAAGATGGCCACCGGAGAAGGATTGCCCCCTCCGGCAGGGTGCCGGAACGGGTCTAGATTGGTTTTTGGTGGCTACGGAGGCTTCTGGCGGCGGAACTCCCGATCTATCTTGCGTTTTGGAAGTTTTAGGGTATATGGAGTTATATAGGCACAAGAAACACATCAGGGGAGCCACGGGGGCCCCACAAGGCAGGGGGCGCGCCCTAGGGGAGTGGGCGCGCCCCCCACCCTTGTGGGCAGCTCCCGTATCTTCTAACGTGAGGTCCAAGTCCATCAAGTGCGTTTCCTTCCAAAAATAACTTCTCCAGTTGATTTCATTCCGTTTCGACTCCGTCTGATATTCCTTTTCTTCAAAACACTGAAATAGGCATAAACAGCAAATCTGGGCTGGGCCTCCGGTTAATAGGTTAGTCCCAAAAGTAATATAAAAGTGGATAATAAAGCCCAATATTGCCCAAAACAGTAGATAATATAGCATGGAGCAATCAAAAATTATAGATACGTTGGAGACGTATCAAGCATCCCCAAGCTTAATTCCTGCTCGTCCTCGAGTAGGTAAATGATAAAAAGATAATTTTTGATGTGGAATGCTAGTTGGCATAATTTCAATGTGATTCTTCTTAATTGTGGCAAGAATATTCAGATCCATAAGATTCAAGACAAAAGTTCATATTGACATAGAAATAATAATACTTCAAGCATACTAACTAAGCAATTATGTCTTCTCAAAATAACATGGCCAAAGAGAGCTATCCCTACAAAATCATATAGTCTGGCTATGCTCCATCTTCACCACACAAAATATTTAAATCATGCACAACCCCGATGACAAGCCAAGCAATTGTTTCATACTCTTGATGTTCTCAAACTTTTTCAATCTTCACGCAATACATGAGCGTGAGCCATGGACATAGCACTATAGGTGGAATAGAATGGTGGTTGTGGACAAGACAAAGAGGGAAAAGATAGTCTCACATAAACTAGGCGTATCAACGGGCTATGGAGATGCCCATCAATAGATATCAATGTGAGTGAGTAGGGATTGCCAGGCAACGGATGCACTAGAGCTATAAGTATATGAAAGCTCAACAAAAGAAACTAGTGGGTGTGCATCCAACTCGCTTGCTCACGAAGACCTAGGGCATTTTGAGGAAGCCCATCATTGGAATATACAAGCCAGGTTCTATAATGAAAGATTCCCACTAGTATATGAAAATGACAAAACAAGAGACTCTATATGAAGAACATGGTGCTACTTTGAAGCACAATATATGAGACTCGCTATATGAAGAACATGGTGCTACTTTGAAGCACAAGTGTGGAAAAAGGATAGTAGCATTGCCCCTTTTTATATATTTTTATTTGACCTTTCTTTTTTATGGCCTTTCTCTTTTTTCTTTTTTGGGACAATGCTCTATTGAATGATGATCATCACACTTCTATTTATTTACAACTCAATGATACAACTCGATACAAGAACAAAGATATGACTCTATATGAATGCCTCTGGCGGTGTACCGGGATGTGCAATGAATCAAGAGTGACAAGTATGAAAGAATTATGAAGGGTGGCTTTGCCACAAATACAATGTCAACTACATGATCATGCTAAGCAATATGACAATGATGGAGTGTGTCATAATTACTGGAACGGTGGAAAGTTGCATGGCAATATATCTCGGAATGGCTATGGAAATGCCATAATAGGTAGGATGGTGGCTGTTTTGAGGATGGTATATGGTGGGTTTATAGTACCGGGGAAAGTTGCGCGGTACTAGAGAGGCTAGCAATGGTGGAACGGTGAGAGTGCGTATAATCCATGGACTCAACATTAGTCATAAAGAACCCACATACTTATTGCAAAAATCTATTAGTTATCGAAACAAAGTACTACGCGCATGCTCCTAGGGGGATAGATTGGTAGGAAAATACCATCGCTCGTCCCCGACCGCCACTCATAAGGAAGATAATCAATAAATAAATCATGCTCCGACTTCATTACATAACGGTTCACCATACGTGCATGCTACGGGAATCACAAACTTCAACACAAGTATTTCTCAAATTCATAACCACTCAACTAGCATGACTCTAATATCACCATCTCCATATCTCAAAACAATTATCAAGTATCAAACTTCTCATAGTATTCAACACACTCATAAGAGAATTTTATTATTCTTGAATACCTAGCATATTAGGATTTTAAGAAAATTACCATGCTATTTAAGACTCTCAAAATAATCTAAGTGAAGCACGAGAGTTCATCTATTTCTTCAAAATAAAACTACCACCATGCTCTAAAAGATATAAGTGAAGCACTAGAGCAAATGACAAACTACTCCGAAAGATATAAGTGAAGATCAATGAGTAGTCGAATAATTATGCAACTATGTGAAGACTCTCTAACATTTAATAATTTCAGATCTTGGTATTTTATTCAAACATCAAGCAAAGCAAAAGAAAATGACATTCTAAGAATAGCAAACATCATGTGAAGAAGCAAAAACTTAGGATCAACCGGTACTAACTGATAGTTGTTGAAGAAGAAAGGTGGGATGCCAATAGGGGCATCCCCAAGCTTAGACGCTTGAGACTTCTTGAAATATTATCTTGGGGTGCCTTGGGCATCCCCAAGCTTGAGCTTTTGTGTCTCCTTAATTCCTCTCATATCACGGTGTCCTTAAATCTCAGAAGTTTCATCCACACAAAACTCAACAAGGACTCGTGAGATAAGTTAGTATAAACCATTGCCAAAACCTTATCATACTCTACTGTAGCAAATCCCTAAAATTATTATTCAACATTGAATACTAAATGCCTCTGCATATTTAATAGTAATATCCTCAAATAGAATCATTAAAGAAGCAAACATATGCAAACAATGCAAACATAACAGCAATCTGCCTAAACAGGATAGTTTGTAAAGAATGCTGCAACATCCATACTTCCCTAGCGCCAAAAATTATGAAAGAAAATTCCCACTGTAGTAAATTTATCAGATCTTAATATGCAAAAGGTTTCAAAATTTTATCACATTCTGACTTTTCTAGGGAATTATTGCAACAGCGGTAAACTTTCTGTTTTCAAACAGCGACATGTATACTTGTAACATAGGCATAGTAAAGACTATCAATGCCACTTTTATTGAAATAAAAGATGCAAAACATTGTTCTAAATAACAGAAAGCAAATCCTAACAAAATAAATTGACGCTCCAAGCAAAACACATATCATGTGGCGAATAAAAATATAGCTCCAAGTAAAGTTACCAATGAACGAAGACGAAAGAGGGGATGCCTTCCGGGGCATCCCCAAGCTTAGGCTCTTGGATATCCTTGAATATTAACTTGGGTGCCTTGGGCATCCCCAATCTTAGGCTCTTGCCACTCCTTATTCCATGGTCCATCGAATCCTTACCCAAAACTTGAAAACTTCACAACACAAAACTTAACAGAAAACTCGTAAGCTCCATTAGTATAAGAAAATAAATCACCACTTCAAGGTACTGTAATGAATTCATTATTTATTTATATTGGTGTTAAACCTACTGTATTCCAACTTATCTATGGTTTATAAACTATTTTACTATCCATAGATTCATCAAAATAAGTAAACAACACATGAAAAATAGAATCTGTCAAAAACAGAATAGTCTATAGTAATCTGGATCAAACGTATACTTCTGGAACTCATAAAATTCTCAAATAAATTTCTGGACCTGAGGAATTTATCTATTAATCATCTGAAAAAATAATTAACTAAATATCACTTTCCAAATAAAAATGGCAGCAGTTCTCGTGAGCGCTAAAGTTTCTGTTTTTTACAGCATGATCAACAAGACTATCCCCAAGTCTTCCCAAAGGTTCTACTTGGCACAAACACTAATTAAAAGCATATAACCACATCTAAACAGAGTCTAGATGAATTATTAATTAATAAACAGGAACAAAGAGCAAGGAACAAGAATAAAATTGGGTTGCCTCCCAACAAGCGCTATCGTTTAACGCCCCTAGCTAGGCATGATGATTTCAATGATGCTCACATAAAGGATAAGAATCGAAACATAAAGAGAGCATCATGAAGAATATGACTAGAAAATTTAAGTCTAACCACTTCCTATGCATAGGGGTTTTGTGAGAAAACAACTTGTGGGAACAAGAATAAACTTGCATAGGAAGGTAAAACAAGCATAACTTCAAAACTTTAAGCACATAGAGAGGAAACTTGATATTATTGCAATTCCTACAAGCATATATTCCTCCCTCATAATAATTTTCAGTAGCATCATGAATGAATTAAACAATATAACCAGCACCTAAAGCATTCTTTTCATGATCGACAAGCATAGAAAATTTATTACTCTCCACATAAGCAAAATTCTTCTCTTTCCGGATAGTGGGAGTATCATAAGAGACTTGAATATTATAAATTGTTTCCACATTAAAAGAGTAATGTTCAGAAAAGGGATAACCATAATCATGACAAGTTTTATAAATATAATCCTCACTACTTTTTATAGCATATGTATCATCACAATAATTATCATAAGTAGGAGGCATGTTATTATCATTATGAGTTTGCATATCAAAATTTGGTAGACTAAAAATATAATCTTCATTAAGCGTAGCAGCCCCAAGCTTGGGACAAACATTAATTGCAGAAAATATATTCTCAAATATGTCATCCTCATCAAACATAGCTTCCCCAAGCTTGGGCCTTTTCGTATCATAAGCATAATCACTCTCATCATTAATAGCATGGATAGCACCAATAGTATAGCAATTATTATATTCTTCCAAGCAAGTGCCAAAAAGATTTTCAAGATCATAAGAAGTATCATTATCTTCCACAATTATATTTTCATGAGGCACAATAGTGATAGGAGCAGCATTATTTGGGAGAGATATCTTTTTACCTCTCTTCCTTTTTCTTTTCTTCTTCCTCACCACATCATACGTGGATTCAATTCTCTTTTTGGAGCTCCTTATTAATGAGATTGGTTGAATAGGAGGCTCCTCCTCGTTACCTGATTCATCATAAGAAATAATAGGAGGATATTGAGAATTCTCTTCCCTTTCGTTAGTATTCTCTTCATCCTCTATTTGTTTTCTTTTATTTATGTAATTTGCAATATAAGGATTTTCAATGCAATTCACCGCACAATACATATAAACCTTCTCTAGATCAATATCAAGGAATTTCTCAAGGTTATATTCTGGAATATGCTTAGTTTGACGTTTCAATTCTTCATAACCCAAAAGCAAACTTAGTTCATTATAATGCGCAAGGGAAATCAAGTCATCACAATTTTTGGACACGATTCGGTCATGAAACAATTTGCATTTGATATTTAAATGACCATATTCATTACAAAGTTCACAAGTACGGTAAAGATATTTTAAATTTTCAGCACTCTCATCAAGACTTTCTTGCAACAATTTAGTTTCTAAACATTTATGCCTCTTGCAATATCTATCTTCCCTATTTGGTGTGTACTTACAAACCCAATCTACTCCGCAAAAATTGGCATGTTTATAGGAGGCATTTTCATCACAACTAGTGCAATCATCATTAGCATCATGGATATTCAAAGAATTCGTACTAACAACATTGCAATCATGCTCATTATTCAAATATTTAGTGCCAAACATTTTATAGATTTCTTCTTCTAGCACTTGAGCACAATTATCCTTTCCATCATACTCACGAAAGATATTAAAAAGGTGAAGCGTATGAGACAAACTTAATTCCATTTTTTGTAATTTTCTTTTATAAACTAAACTAGTGATAAAACAAGAAACAAAAAGACTCGATTGCAAGATCTAAAGATATACCTTCAAGCACTCACCTCCCCGGCAACGGCGCCAGAAAAGAGCTTGATGTCTACTACACAACCTTCTTCTTGTAGACGTTGTTGGGCCTCCAAGTGCAGAGGTTTGTAGGACAATAGCAAATTTCCCTCAAGTGGATGACCTAAGGTTTATCAATCCGTAGGAGGCGTAGGATGAAGATGGTCTCTCTCAAGCAACCCTGCAACCAAATAACAAAGAGTCTCTTGTGTCCCCAACACACCCAATACAATGGTAAATTGTATAGGTGCACTAGTTCGGCGAAGAGATGGTGATACAAGTGCAATATGGATAGTAGATAATAGTTTTTGTAATCTGAAATAATAAAAACAGCAAGGTAGCAAGTGATAAAAGTGAGCGTAAACGGTATTGCAATGTGTTGAAACAAGGCCTAGGGTTCATACTTTCACTAGTGTAAGTTCCCTCAACAATACTAACATAATTGGATCACATAACTATCCCTCAACATGCAACTAAGAGTCACTCCAAAGTCACTAATAGCGGAGAACAAACGAAGAGATTATGGTAGGGTACGAAACCACCTCAAAGTTATTATTTCCAATCAATCCGGTGGGCTATTCCTATAAGTGTCACAAACAGCCCTAGAGTTCGTACTAGAATAACACCTTAAGATACAAATCAACCAAAACCCTAATGTCACCTAGATACTCCAATGTCACCTCAAGTATCCGTGGGTATGATTATACGATATGCATCACACAATCTCAGATTCATCTATTCAACCAACACAAAGGACCTCAAAGAGTGCCCCAACGATCTACCGGAGAATCACGATGAAAACGTGTGCCAACCCCTATGCATAGGTTCATGGGCGGAACCCGCAAGTTGGTCACCTTAACATACATCAAGTGGCACGTGGTATCCCATTGTCACCACAGATATCCACGGCAAGACATACATCAAGTGTTCTCAAGTCTTTAAAGACTCAATCTGATAAGATTACTTCAAAAGGGGAAACTCGATTCATTACAAGAGAGAAGAGGGGGGAAGAAACATCAAGATCGTATCATCTCAAGAACACGAGAGAGAGAGAGAGAGAGAGAGATTAAACACATAGCTACCGGTACATACCCTCAGCCCCGAGGGAGAACTACTCCCTCCTCGTCATGGAGAGCGCCGGGATGATGAAGATGGCCACCGGAGAAGGATTGCCCCCTCCGGCAGGGTGCCGTAACGGGTCTAGATTGGTTTTTGGTGGCTACGGAGGCTTCTGGCGGCGGAACTCCCGATCTATCTTGCGTTTTGGAAGTTTTAGGGTATATGGAGTTATATAGGCACAAGAAGCACGTCAGGGGAGCCACGGGGGGCCCACGAGGCAGGGGGCGCGCCCTAGGGGGGTGGGCGCGCCCCCACCCTCGTGGGCAGCTCCCGTATCTTCTGACGTGGGGTCCAAGTCCATCAGGTGTGTTTCCTTCCAAAAATAACTTCTCCAGTTGATTTCGTTCGTTTCGACTCCGTCTGATATTCCTTTTCTTCAAAACACTGAAATAGGCATAAAACAACAAATCTGGGCTGGGCCTCCGGTTAATAGGTTAGTCCCAAAAGTAATATAAAAGTGGATAATAAAGCCCAATATTGTCCAAAACAGTAGATAATATAGCATGGAGCAATCAAAAATTATAGATACGTTGGAGACGTATCAAATATGCAGAGGCATTTAGTATGCTATGTTGAATAATAATTTTAGTGATTTGCTACAGTAGAGTATGATAAGGTTTTTGCAATGGTTTATACTAACTTATCTCACTAGTCCTTGTTGAGTTTTGTGTGGATGAAACTTTTGTGATTTAGGGAGACCGTGATATGAGAGGAATTAAGGAGACACAAAAGCTCAAGCTTGGGGATGCCCAAGGCATCCCAAGATAGTATTTCAAGAAGTCTCAAGCATCTAAGCTTGGGGATGCCTCGGTTGGCATCCCACCTTTCTTCTTCAACAACTATCGGTTAGTATCGGTTGATCCTAAGTTTTTGCTTCTTCACATGATGTTTGCTATTCTTATAATGTCATTTTATTTTGCTTTGCTTGCTATTTGAATAAAATACCAAGATCTGAAATTATTAAATGTTAGAGAGCCTTCACATAGTTGCATAATTATTCGACTACTCATTGATCTTCACTTATATCTTTCGGAGTAGTTTGTCATTTGCTCTAGTGCTTCACTTATATCTTTTAGAGCATGGTCATAGTTTTATTTTGAAGAAATAGATGAACTGTCATGCTTCACTTAGATTATTTTGAGAGTCTTAAATAGCATGGTAATTTTCTTAAAATCCTAATATGCTAGGTATACAAGATTAATAATAAAATTCTCTTATGAGTGTGTTGAATACTAAGAGAAGTCTGATACTTGATGATTGTTCTGAGATTTGGAGATGGTGATATTAGAGTCATGCTAGTTGAGTAGTTGTGAATTTGAGAAATACTTGTGTTAAAGTTGGTGATTCCCGTAGCATGCACGTATGGTGAACCGTTATGTGATGAAGTCGAAGCATGATTTATTTATTGGTTGCCTTCCTTATGTGTGGCGGTCGGGGACGAGCGATGGTATTTTCCTACCAATCTATCCCCCTAGGAGCATGCGCGTAGTACTTTGTTTTGATAACTAATAGATTTTTGCAATAAGTATGTGAGTTCTTTATGACTAGTGTTGAGTCCATGGATTATACGCACTCTCACCCTTCCACCATTGCTAGCCTCTCTAATACCGCGCACCTTTCGCCGGTATCATACACCCACCATATACCTTCCTCAAAATAGCCACCATACCTACCTATTATGGCATTTCCATAGCCATTCCGAGATATATTGCCATGCAACTTTCCACCGTTCCATTATTATGACACGCTTCATCATTGTCATATTGCTTAGCATGATCATGTAGTTCACATCGTATTTGTGGCAAAGCCACAATTCATAATTCTTTCATACATGTCACTCATGAGTCATTGCATATCCCGGTACACCGCCGGAGGCATTCATATAGAGTCATATCTTGTTCTAAGTATCGAGTTGTAATTCTTGAGTTGTAAGTAAATAAAAGTGTGATGATCATCATTATTAGAGCATTGTCCCAGTGAGGAAAGGATGATGGATACTATGATTCCCCCACAAGTCGGGATGAGACTCCGGACGAAAATAAATAAATAAATAAATAAATAAAAGAGGCCAAAGAAGCCCAAATAAAAAAAGAGAAAAGAGGCCATAAAAAAAGAGAAGGCCCAAATAAAAAAATAAAAATAAAAAACGAGAGAAAAAGAGAGAAGGGGCAATGCTACTATCCTTTTACCACACTTGTGCTTCAAAGTAGCACCATGATCTTCATGATAGAGAGTCTCCTATGTTGTCACTTTCATATACTAGTGGGAATCTTCCATTATAGAACTTGGCTTGTATATTCCAATGATGGGCTTCCTCAAAATGCCCTAGGTCTTCGTGAGTGAGCAAGTTGGATGCACACCCACTAGTTTCTTTTGTTGAGCTTTCATATACTTATAGCTCTAGTGCATCTGTTGCATGGCAATCCCTACTCACTCACATTGATATCTATTGATGGGCATCTCCATAGCCCGTTGATACGCCTAGTTGATGTGAGACTATCTTCTCCCTTTTTGTCTTCTCCACAACCACCATTCGATTCCACCTATAGTGCTATGTCCATGGCTCACACTCATGTATTGCGTGAAGTTTGAAAAAGTTTGAGAACATTAAAAGTATGAAACAATTGCTTGGCTTGTCATCGGGGTTGTGCATGATTTAAATATGTTGTGTGGTGAAGATGGAGCATAGCCAGACTATATGATTTTGTAGGGATAACTTTCTTTGGCCATGATATTTTGAGAAGACATAATTGCTTTATTAGTATGCTTGAAGTATTATTATTTTTATGTCAATACTAAACTTTTGTCTTGAATCTTATGGATCTGAATATTCATATCACAAGTAAGAAGAATTACATTGAAATTATGCCAACTAGCATTCCACATCAAAAATTATCTTTTTTATCGTTTACCTACTCGAGGACGAGCAGGAATTAAGCTTGGGGATGCTTAATACGTCTCCAACATATCTATAATTTTTGATTGCTCCATGCTATATTATCTACTGTTTTGGCAATATTGGGCTTTAATATCCACTTTTATATTATTTTTGGGACTAACCTATTAACCGGAGGCCCAGCCCAGATTTGCTGTTTTATGCCTATTTCAGTGTTTCGAAGAAAAGGAATATCAGACGGAGTCGAAACGGAACGAAATCAACTAGAGAAGTTATTTTTGGAAGGAAACACACCTGCTGGACTTGGACCCCACGTCAAGGAAGGAACGAAGTGCTCACGAGGGTGGGGGGCGCCCCCCCTAGGGCGCGCCCCCTTGTCTTGTGGGGCCCTCGTGGCTCCCCTGACGTACCTCCTGCACCCATATATACCTACGTGACCTAAAACTTCCAGAACACAAGATAGATCGGGAGTTCCGCCGCCAGAAGCCTCCGTAGCCACCAAAAGTCAATCGGGACCCTGTTCCGGCACCCTGCCGGAGAGGGGATCCCTCACCGGTGGCCATCTTCATCATCCCGGCGCTGTCCATGACGAGGAGGGAGTAGTTCTCCCTCGGGGCTAAGGGTATGCACCAGTAGCTATGTGTTTGATCTCTCTCTCTCATGTTCTTGAGATGATACGATCTTGATGTATCGCGAGCTTTGCTATTATATTTGGATCCTATGATGTTTCTTCCCCCTACTCTCTTGTAATGGATCGAGTTTCCCCTTTGAAGTAATCTTATCGGATTGAGTCTTTAAAGACTTGAGAAGACTTGATGTATGTCTTGCCGTGGATATCTGTGGTGACAATGGGATACCGCGTGCCACTTGATGTATGTTAAGGTGACCAACTTGTGGGGTTCATGAACCTATGCATAGGGGTTGGCACACGTTTTCGTCGTGATTCTCCGGTAGATCTTTGGGGCACTCTATGAGGTTCTATGTGTTGGTTGAATAGATGAATTGAGATTGTGTGATGCATATCGTATAATCATACCCACGGATACTTGAGGTGACATTGGAGTATCTAGGTGACATTAGGGTTTTGGTTGATTTGTGTCTTAAGGTGTTATTCTAGTACGAACTCTAGGGCTGTTTGTGACACCTATAGGAATAGCCCAACGGATTGATTGGAAAGAATTACTTTGAGGTGGTTTCGTACCCTACCATAATCTCTTCGTTCGTTCTCCGCTATTAGTGACTTTGGAGTGACTTTTTGTTGCATGTTGAGGGATAGTTATGTGATCCAATTATGTTAGTATTGTTGAGAGGACTTACACTAGTGAAAGTATGAACCTAGGCCTTGTTTCCACGCATTGCAATACCGTTTACCCTCACTTTTATCACTTGCTACCTTGCTGTTTTTATAATTTCAGATTACAAAAACTATTATCTACTATCCATATTGCACTTGTATCACCATCTCTTCGCCGAACTAGTGCACCTATACAACTTACCATTCTATTGGGTGTGTTGGGGACACAAGAGACTCTTTGTTATTTGGTTGCAGGGTTGCTTTAGAGAGACCATCTTCATCCTACGCCTCCTACGGATTGATAAACCTTAGGTCATCCACTTGAGGGAAATTTGCTACTGTCCTACAAACCTCTGCACCTGGAGGCCCAACAACGTCTACAAGAAGAAGGTTGTGTAGTAGACATCAGCCACCACACGGACCTTCCGTCGGTTGTCACCGGCCGAGCAGCAGGAGCTGCGCCGTTAGGGCCTCTGCTTCAACTGCGATGAGCCCTACACATCGACCCATGTCTGCCCCCGCCTATTTTACTTGGAGACGGTCGACTACACCGAGGCGGATGACTCGACCGACGCGCCACCACCACCCGAGGCGGTCGCGGACACGCCCGCGGATTCCACGGCGACGGCGTGCGTCGTCTCCCTCCATGCCCTCGCCGGCATCCGTGGCGAGCGGACCTTGCTGCTGCCGGTGACGATCCATGGCGAGTGGCTAGTGGCCCTGCTGGATACTGGCTCCACCCATAACTTCCTGCCCGAGGCGACCATGCGTCGGCTAGCCCTTCCGACGACGGGCAGGGAGCGCATGCGGATCACGGTGGCGAACGGCGATCGCCTCCGGTGTCATGGGCTCGCCCGCGACGTTCCCATCTCCATCGGTGGCGAACACTTCTCCATTACCTGTGCAGGGATCGACCTCGGCTGCTTCGACTTCATCCTCGGGGTGGATTTTCTCCGGACCCTCGGTCCCATCCTGTGGGACTTCGACACGCTCACGATGACGTTCTAGCGGCTGGGCCGCCGCATCCGGTGGGACGGCCTTGGAGGCGCTGCGCCGGCCGTGCCACACCTCCAGCTGGTCGCCGCGTCCTCGGAGGCCGAGCAACCCCTGCTGGATTCCCTTCTGACCTCTTTGATGAGCCACGGGGTCTTCCGCCCGCCCGGGAGTACGACCATCATATTCACCTCATGCCGGGCACCCCTCCCGTGGCGGTTCGGCCCTACCGCTACCCTCAGCTGCAGAAGGATGAGTTGGAGCGACAGTGTGCCCTTATGCTCGCCGCGTGCATCATCCGGATCTCCACGTCACCCTTCACCGCACCGGTGCTTCTTGTCCACAAGTCGGACGACACATGGCGTTTCTGCATCGACTACCGCGCCCTGAACACGCTCACGCTCAAGGGCAAGTTCCCTATCTCGGTGGTCGACGAGCTCTTGGATTAGCTCCATGGGGCGCGCTTCTTCACCATGCATCCAGACGACATTGCCAAGACGGCGTTTCGCACCCACCATGGCCACTTCGAGTTCTTGGTGATGCCCTTCGGCCTCGCCAACGCCCCAGCGACTTTCCAGGCCCTGATGAACGACGTCCTCCGGCCCTACTTACGGCGGTTTGTACTTGTTTTCTTTGATGACATTCTTATCTACAGCGCCACCTGGGCCGAGCACCTCCAGCACGTCGCCATCGTCTTCAACGAGCTTCGGGCGCACCACCTCCACCTTAAGATTCGAAGTGCTCGTTCGGGACACCTACCGTCGCCTACCTCGGCCATGTCATCTCGGCTGACGGGGTGGCTATGGACGCCGACAAGGTGGCGGCCGTCTCCGCATGGCCGACGCCTCACTCGCCGCGGGCTCTCCGCGGGTTCCTCGGCCTCGTTGGCTACTACCAGAAATTTATCCGGGGGTTCGGGCTCATCGCGGCGCCCCTCACGCGGTTGCTTTGCCGTGACGCTTTCGCCTGGGACGACGAGGCGACGACGGCGTTCGAGGCCCTCAAGCGGGCCCTCACAACGGGCCCCGTCCTCCAGATGCCCGACTTCGACCGCCCGTTCGTGGTGGGCTGTGACGCCTCGGGCGCCGGTTTCGGTGTCGTGCTTCATCAGGGCGATGGGCCCCTCGCCTTCTTCAGCCGGCCTTTCGCTCCACGCCATCTTAAGCTGGCGGCATACGAGCGGGAGCTCATTGGCCTTGTACAGGCCATTCGTCATTGGCGGCCGTACTTGTGGGGATGGTCCTTCCGCATTTGCACGGACCACTACAGCCTGAAGTTCTTGCTGGACCAACGGCTGTCGACTGTGCCACAGCACTAGTGGATCAGCAAGCTCTTCGGCTTTGACTTCTCCGTCGAGTATCGTCCGGGCCGCCTTAACACCATGGCCGACGCGCTGTCCCGTCGCGACTCCGACCTCGCTCCCTCCGCCGACGAGTCCGCCGGGGCGGTCCTGTGCATCCGCTCCGGGCCGACATTCAGTCTCTTCGCCGACATTTGCCGCGCAACTGCGATGGCCGACGACGCCGTCCTTCTTCAACAGCAGCTCACGGCCGGCGACCTGGAGGAGCCTTGGCGCTTCTCTGGCGGACTACTTCTCCATGGGCGTCGGATCTTTGTTCCGGCGCATGATGATCTCCGTCACCAGGTGTTACAGCTCGCCCACTCGGCGGGTCATGAGGGTGTGCAGAAAACCCTCCATCGTCTTCGCGCCGACTTCTACATCCCTGGCGATCGCGCCCTGGTCCGTGACTGGGTTCGGTCTTCTCAGACATGCCAGCGCAACAAGACAGAGACCCTGAGGCCGGCTAGGTTACTTCAGCCCTTGGAGGTGTCATCTCAGGTCTGGGCGGATATATCCATGGAATTCATCGAGGGCCTTCCCAAGGTGGGCGGCAAGTCGGTCATCCTCACGGTGGTCGACCGCTTCTCCAAGTACGCCCACTTCATCGCGCTCGGCTATCCGTACACGGCGGCATCCGTGGCCCGGGCCTTCTTCGACGACATTGTCCGCCTACACGGGTTCCCTGCTTCGATCGTCAGTGATCGGGACCCAGTGTTCACGGGCCATGTCTGGCGTGACCTCTTCAGGATGGCGGGTGTCCAGCTCCGCCTGAGTACGGCGTTCCATCCTCAGACGGACGGTCAGTCCGAGGTGGTTAACAAGGTCATTGCCATGTATTTGTGTTGTGTGACAGGTGATCGGCCTCGCGCTTGGGTGGACTGGCTCTCTTGGGCGGAGTACTGCTACAACACCTCCTATCACTCTGCCCTGCGCGCTACGCCGTTTGAGGTGGTCTATGGTCGACCACCCCCGCCTATACTACCGGTGGACCCGGAGACGGCTCGGACGGAGGTTGTGGGTGACCTTATCCGCACCCGTGACGAGATGCTTGCTGAGGTCCGTCAGCGTCTCCTTCAGGCCGAGCAGCTGGCCAAGCACTACTACAATGATCATCATCGCGAGGCGGAGTTCGCGGTGGGTGACTGGGTGTGGCTGCGTCTTCTCCACCGCTCTACACGGTCACTTGACCCGCGCGCGAAGCGCAAGCTCGGCCCTCACTATGCCGGGCCCTTCCCTATCTTGGAGCGCATTGGGAAGGTGGCCTATCGTCTTCAGCTTCCAGCCCGCGCTCGCATCCACGACGTCTTCCATGTGGGGCTGCTTAAGCCTTTCCGTGGTGAGCCACCGGCGGCTCCTCCGGCGCTTCCTCCAACTGCCGATGGTCGCATTCTTCCAGAGCCGGCAAAGGTGTTGCAGGCACAGCTCCGTCGTGGCGTGTGGTTCGTCCTTGTTTAGTGGGCGAGCCTTCCGGAGGAGGAGGCTACTTGGTAGCAGCGTGGGGAATTCCGCCAATACTATCCAGACTTTCAGCTCGAGGACGAGCTGTTTGCGCAGGCGGGGAGAGATGTTATGACCGGTTTGGTCTATACCAGGAAGAGGCCCACCGGACATTAGTATTAGGGGCTTGGCCCACAAGTTATCTTAGGCTAAAGTTATAAATACTAGTTGTAAGACACCGTTTGATATTAAGCAATAAAGATATCATAATCTTCTGTTGCCCGGCTCCCCAAGGAGCCGGAACCCTAGCCGCCGCCGCACCCAACCCTAGCCGCGACGGCGCCTGCTCCAGCCCTCGCCGCCCTCCTCCTTGTCCATATAACCTACGCTGAAGGCCTGGTAGGAACCCTAGTCCTACCAATGTCACACTGAGAAAAGAACTGAATTCCTTGAGTGGTTTCAAAATATTGATATGCCCTCTGACTGGGACTGGTTGGTGGTTGGGGATTTTAACTACATTAGATATCCCAATAATAGAAGTAGACCAGGGGAGATATTCAAGATATGGTGAACTTCCATGATGCAATCAATAATCTGGGACTGGTGGAAATCCCACTTAAAGGTAGGAGCTCTGCTTGGAGCAATATGCAACAAGCCCCCCTCTTGGAAAAAAATGGACTGGTGCTTTTCTTCAGAATCTTGGACTCTCAACTACCCAAATACCAGTGCCTATAGTTTGGCTAAACCAATTTCTGATCATGTCCCATGTGTTATCCAAATTGGAACAAGTATCCCCAAAGCAACTATTTCCAGATTTGAAAATTTCTAGTTAAAAGTCCCAGGTTTCCAAGAAACAGTCAAGAATATTTGGGAACAACCAGTTCAGGCTAGCACAAGTGCTAAGAAGATTACTGCTAAATTCAAGAGGCTGAGGAAGGGATTAAAGATTTGGTCAAAAAGCATTTCACAATTAGCCCTGCTGGTTAAAAACTCCAACCAGCTAATTCTACTCTTTGACATTCTGGAAGAATTTAGGGCTTTATCCACTGAAGAAATGAATGGGAGAAATATTATTAAGCAGCACTTGAAAAACTTATTGTCTTACCAGAACACTTACTGGAAACAAAGAGCAACAATTAGATGGATCGAATTTGGAGATGAGAACACAGACTTTTTCCAAGCCAAGGCCACCATTAAGTACAGAAATAATAGCATCAAATCCCTCTTGGATGAAAACCAAGCAGAGCACACTGACATCAGGCCAAAGAAGCTATTTTATGGAGAGCTTTCAAAAACAGAATGGGAACTTCCAACCCTGTCAGTAGTTTCTTTAACTTAGAGGAGTTACTGCCAAACAATCTAAATCTGGAAGCTCTGGAAGCTCCATTCACAAAAAAAAAGAAATTGATGAAGTGATCAATGAATTCCCTACTGGCAAAGTACCAAGACCTGATGGATTTAATGGGGCATTTATAAAAGCATGTTGGAGCTCTATTGCTGAGGATTTCTATGAGCTAATCAATGATTTCTACTTAGGAGCTATAGATCTCCAGCCCATCAATGGATCCTAAATCACTCTGGTTCCAAAAAAAACAATCCTCGGACACCAGGAGACTTCAGGCTAATTTCCTTGCTTAATTTCTCAATTAAAATCATTACAAAATTGATGGCCAACAGTCTTCAAAAAATCATTCTGCAGCTAGTTCGTACAAACCAATATGGTTTCATCAAAAACAGGTCTATTCAAGATTGTCTTGCCTCGGCCTTTGAATTCATTCACCAATGCCAGCAATCTAAGAAGCCAATGATCCTTCTAAAACTTGATTTTGAGAAGGCTTTTGACATGATTGAACATGAGACAATGATGGACATCTTGAAAGCTAGAGGATTTGGACAAAAGTGGATAAAGTGGACCAAGATGATACTCAGCTCAGGTTACTCCTCAGTTATGCTAAATGGGGTGCCTGGGAAGCAATTTCACTGCAAGAGGGGTGTGAGACAGGGAGATCCATATTCCCCTCTTCTATTTGTTCTAGCTGCTGACTTCCTACAAACTATATTAAATAAAGCAATGGCAGAAGGTCTCATTCAACACCCACTGCCTTCATACCCCAATCAAGATTTTCCAGTAATTTAGTATGCAGATGATACAATTCTGATGCTACCAGCAAATCTCAAACAAATTCAGCAAGTGGGCAATCTTCTAAAACATTTCTCAGCTCACACAGGCCTAAAAATCAACTTCCATAAGTCAGTCATGATCCCTATCAATGTGGAGACATCTCTGGTTCAACTTATACTGAACAAAATAGGCTGCAAACAAGGAAGCTTTCCTTTCACATACCTAGGGCTACCTCTTAGTGCAAACAGGTTGAGGGCTGAGGATTTCACACCCATATGCCAACAAATAGAGAGGAGACTGATTGGATGCTCAACCATGATTTCTTATGATGGGAAGCTCTTGCTTATCAAGTCAATATTCTCTGCCTTGCCAATCTTCTTTATGAGTACACTGCCACTGCTTGCTTCTATTTCCTCTCATATCAACAAGTACCTGAGGGCATTTTTGTGGAGAAAGTTTGGACAAATAATTGCAGGACCTGCTTTGATAGCATGGGACAAAGTTTGTAGGCCAAAAAGTCAAGGTGGACTAGGTATTTTGGATGTGACAACACACAACAAAGCTCTGATTATGAAGAACATTCAAAAATTCCTAAATAAGCAGCCTTTACCTTGGGTAAACCTGATTTGGGAAACTTATTACTCAGACTCAGCCCCAAGAGACAAATTAGAGGGCTCATACTGGTGGAAGTGTCATCTCAAACTTCTACAGGAATACAAATAAAATGCTATTTGCAAAATCGGGAATGGAAGCTCGGTGCTTTTATGGACTGACAAATGGTTAGATCAACCTCTAAAAGAAAAATTCCCTGAGCTACACTCCTATGCTTTGAAGGAACATATTACAGTTGCCGATTGGACACATCAACGGGATCCTTCAGATTGGTTCTACACACCAATGTCCTCACATGCCTATGATCAATTCACAACTCTACAGGATATCATCCAAATTAATGCACACAACCAAGTCAATGATCGATGGTTGGGTAAAGGCCAGAAGGACAAATACTCTTCCATTTCAATGTACCACAGTCTGATACCAAAATCTGACAAGCAGGAGATATATAAATGGCTATGGAAGAATGCATGTAGACTCAGGCACAAAATCTTCTTTTGGCTGTTGCTTCATGACAGAGTTAACACAAGAAATTTGATCAATAGAAAGAGCTTTCATCTGGAATGCTATGAATGTGTTTTATGCAATGATAAAACCGAAGAGACCCTCAGACACCTATTTTGGGATTGTGAATTTTCTCAGAGCTGTTGGCATAGTGTGTTACCAAGGAAGCAATTAGGAATATCTACTTCAGATGATATCCAACTCCTTTATCAATTACTTCCAAAAAGTATTGCAATGGAGATCATTATTCAAGCATGTTGGGCCACATGGTGTCAAAGGAATGGGGAAATATTCAGGAAAGAAGCGCACAGTGTGCGGTGCTGGAAATTCAGGCTAAAAGAGGATTTGCTACTGGTGGCTGACAGAATAAAAGCAAAGCATTTGGGCACTTTGCAAAAGTGGGTTAGGGATCATCTAGAATGACACCCTGAACAGTTGTTTATTTTTGTCTTAATGTTAGAAAAATTTGGAGTAGGTTGAGCTCCTTAGGAGCATCTCTTGTATCCTTTGTAAATATTTTTAATTAATGAAAATTACCGTAGAACAATTGTTCTACAATTAGTGCTTCAAAAAAAGATGAAAGATATTAAGGAGGAGATTAGAGCAGAACACCTACAAACTGAATTATAGGCTGCACCTAGTCTGCACAAGCTCGCACATAAAGGCACCAGGGGACCCATCCATGTTAGCTCGATTGCATTGCTCAGGCTGAATCGCTCGACTCAAAACGTTCCTTCTTAGCCAGCCCTGAAGGTGTTTTAAACGCTTGGGCCAAGATTTTGATGCATGGCAGGCAAACAAACGGATCAAAACTGCATCGCACGGGTCAAAATGGACCTCCTATTTGGCGTGCTAGGCACTGGCGAATGAGTTAGCGCGCACTCCGTCCCCCCTGCACGCCCATTTGGGCCGGCGCATGTGCAGGGTGGGACGTCCACTAAAATTTTCATTTCATTTCCCCCTTTTTTTCATTTCTGTTTTCCTTCTTAAAAAATTCTAAATTTAAAAAATTGCAGATTCATATAAAAATGTTCAAGAAATCATAAAATGTCCACAAATACAGAAAAATGAGCAAAAATTTAAAAAATTAACAAAGCAAAAATGGTCAGGAAGTTCAAAAAACTGTTCATGATTTTGCAGAAATGTCGCAGATTAAAAAACTTTTATTTTTTTTAAATGTTCATTCATAAAAAGTTTCATGAATTTTTTAAAATATTTTAACACAATAAAAAATGATCTTGAATTTCCAACATTGTTCCCAAATTTCAAATAAAATTCATGATGTTAAAAAATCTTCACCGATTTGAAAAATGTTAATGAATTTAAAAAATTTACGTGCATTCAATAATAATTCTTTAAGAGTAAAAAATGTGAGTAAAAACAAAATTTTCCAAAATTTAGAAAAATGTTCACAATATTAAGACAACTCTTTGTTTTTTTTTGAGACAACTCTTTGTGACTAGGGAGGCGTCACCCGAGGCCTATTCCGGTGGATCACTATAGAATCATCTAGAAGCAGGTTCTCTGGGCACTATGGTAGGATGTGGATCGATCATGACGAGAATGGAATTCTCCGTCATGTAATACGTATTGCTTGACGTAAAACCAATAGTGGATATTTAGAAATGTTCATTAATTTGGAAAATGTTCGAGAATATTAAAAAAGTTCTCAATTTTCAATTTTTTTTGCTTATTTGTAAAATGTTCATCATTGCAAACAATATTCATGATTTGAAAGATGTCCAAAAAATCAAAAAAAAGGAAAAAGGAAAATATAAAATAAAAGAATAATAAAATGAGAAGAAAATGTAAAATAAATGAAACTGAAAAGAAAAACAAAAAGAAAAAGCCAAAAGAAAGAAAAAACCAAAAGAGAAAACATAGAAAAAACCAAAA
The DNA here is from genome assembly GCF_056163025.1 of Triticum urartu. Classification (NCBI taxonomy): domain Eukaryota; kingdom Viridiplantae; phylum Streptophyta; class Magnoliopsida; order Poales; family Poaceae; genus Triticum; species Triticum urartu. The sequence continues at coordinate 727,846,310 of NC_141875.1, read as the reverse complement.
AAAACCATTTTAGGAAAGGTTGTAGAACTTTCCCAAAACCTATGGGAAAAAACAGTATGGCCCGACGTATACAAAGGACATGCGCACGGGAAGGGTACATGTTGAGTTGATATTTGTGGGCCATGACTGGTCACCAAATGCGTTACACATGCCGAAATCATTAATTCAGGAATACTCCTTCAAAGATCACTCCCACCTCGCTAGGTTGTGTCAAGTGGCGCTCTGCATGCGCATCACTTGTCGCAACATGTGAGTTTTCTCCCTTTTCCTAGATTCGTTTATTCAAAACGTTTTTATTTCTTAAGACGTCCGTATAAATCTCAAACCGTTTTCATCGTTGGATCTCTCGCGCCGAGATATTTAAAACTAGATCACATGTTAATAGGTTTCCACAGGTAAAAATATGTCTATCATAGCTTACCACATAATTTGTTTAGACTCGCTAAGCTTTAACTGGTTTAAAAGTTATAAAAAAATGTGAAATAAATAGTGGAGCATCACTCTAATGTAATAGGATGACCCTACGAAGAGATTGTGAAAATATGCATTTATGTGTCCTCGGTAAAAAGACAATATTTTCAGCTCACTACAACATAAAATATATACTGAACCATTTGTTTTAATCCTAGGACACATATAATACTATTTTTTTAGTCGCTCTATTAGATGATGTTATATTATAGATGTGTTGTTCTCAGTATTTTTGAGAACTTTTACATCGTCGAAAACCTTAACTAGTTCTATGGCAAGCTATGATATAAATCCTACTCCGGTTTCCATGAACTTATTTTTTAAGAAAAAAATTGGACAAAAAAAACCTAAACTGGGCACACGGTTTTTTCCTTTCTGAAGATGCATGTGCTTTTCCCTTTTTGAGAGGCACAGTGCCTCTCGCCAAAACAAATTCGTGCCTCCACGACAAGTAAATCCTTGCCTCTCATGAAATGAAAAAAAATTATGTTTTTTCTCTTTTTAAGAGGCACGACCATGGCTCTCGCGGAAGCAAATTCGTACTTCCACGAGAAGTAAATCCGTACCTCTCGTGAAACAAAAAAATAAAACACATTTTTTTTTCATTTCGATAGGCATGACCGTGCCTCTCGCGGAGAAAATCCGCGCCTCAACGAGAATTAAACTTGTGCCTCTTGCCGAAGAAAAAAAACAAAAATGCATTTTTTTTCCTTTTCGAGAGGCATGACCATGCCTCTCACTGAAGCAAATATGTGCCTCCACAAGAAGTAAATCTGTGCCTCTCGTGGAACAAAAAAAGTGCCTTTTCCCTTTGACCGTGCCTCTCGCGGATACAAATTCGTGCCTCCACAAGATGTAAATTGGTGCTTGTCACGAAACGAAAAAAAGAAAACTCGTTTTTCTCCTTTCCGAGAGTCTTCCACAAGAAGTAAATTTGTGCCTTTCGGGTGAGACAAAAAAATCGTGTTTTTCCCTTTCAAAGAGGCACGACAGTGTCTCTCGCTCTCGCGGAAACAAGTCCGTACCTCCATGAGAAGTATATATGGGTCTCTCACGGAAGGAAACAACGCGTCTTCTCGGGAAAAAAATCGTTTTTCCAAAATTTGTTTCCTCCAAATCCTAAGAAAAATCGGGGAAAAACAGAAAAACCGAAAAGACCCAAGACAAATCATCTAAATGCCCAAAACGCATACTGAAAAATAAAAAATAAATCCAAAGGAAGGGCTTAGAGCGCGACACGCGGTGGCTGAGAATGCGCCAAGTGACGCGTTTCTAACCCACCGCAAGTGACGCTTACGGAGGCTCCCGAAGGAGTACTTCTCAATTAGTTGCTCTCATCACAGGTCATCAACATGACCATTGATATGGGCCCAAAAGAAGCACCAACATGATCCATACCGTCCAGGATCAGCATCTTAAATGCTGCTATACACCGCTTATTGCGAGTGCTAAAAGGAGGGTCGCCTACAGCGTGCTGCCATGGCTCGCAAATGTACGACAGCGGTCGCTAGACTCGCTACCTCCTGTAGCCTATTACTATTCATGTTTTTTTCCTTTTCTTTCTTGTTTTCTAATTTATTTTCTTTTTATCCTTCAGGTTTTTTTCTTCTGATTTTCCTATTAAATAGTTCTTTTAAACCTTTTCTTTTTAATGAACAATTTTCAAGGGCACTTTTTATATACGGTGAATATTATTTTGAATAAACACTGGAAATTTTCTTAAAAGATGGTGAACATATTTTCAACTACACAGTTCTTATATATGATAAACTTTTTAATATACAATGAACCTTTTTCTATGTACAGTGAACATTTTTCAAATATACAAAGTGAACAACTTTTCAAATAACAATGAACAGTTTTTAATATACGATGAATGTTTTCTCAAATACACACACCGAACAATTTTTTAAGTATGATGAACAGTTTTCTTGTACATTGAATTTTTTTCAATGTATGGTGAACTTTTTAAAATATAATACAAACTAACCATTTTTAAAATGCAACCTGAACATTTTATAAAAAATAAATAAATAAAAAGAACAGAAAAAGGAAAAGATCAGTCAGAATACCGGAAAACCAGAATTAAAAAGTAAAAAGATAAAAGTACAATTGGCGAAGGAAAAAAAGAAGAACAAAGTAATGCAAATAGTAGAAAATCACCTGGGAAGGAAACCATTTTTCATCCCTGGAAGATTCCAGTAAAAAGATCAGCCGTTTTCCCTCAATTAGATTGTGCGTCCTAGTTGACCATGAACTAATCGCGGCAGAGTGGTTAATGACGCTACCAACCACGAAGATAATCCGGGATCGATCCCCGGATGCTGCTCTCATGTGCGATTTGTTGGGAAACCAGGCCCACATCGGGTGTGGCGACCTCCTACCCCTATACAGTCCGTCTACTTTCTGTATCTTGGATCGACTAATACGTATACGATACCGATGGCTGCGCTACCTTGGACCTGACTCATCGACGGGAGTTGCATAATGCCAATCAATCTTGCATCACAAAAAATTTGTTGACTACACCCTAGGGACACAGTGATTGACGTGCTCCGGATGAGTACGACACAACCACGATGTACTGCACCGCCAAGATTTCATACGTTTACCCAAGACATAGCAGAGGAAGCCTCTATTCATCATTTTTGGGATAAATCGTTACTCCTGGCGGGATCTAGACTGGCCCCACAGATCAATACTAATCTTTTCTGCGCACTTTGTCCTCACTCATGCGCACCTGGGAGCAACTTCCCGGTCGGTTACCCATCCTGACACTACTCCAAGCTGAACACGCTTAACTTTGGAGTTCTGTCCGAATGAGCTACCGGAAAAGAAGGAATTCCTTATTGATATGAGTAGTCTATCATCCCTAATAAGTCAGGCCATCACAACCCAATCGGGCCCCATCGGGCACAAGTTTTCAACGGTCACAATGAGCCAAATTATATGTACAAGATCCTCTGGTTTCAAAGGCAGGCAACCGGTACCAGGGACGATCAACATAAGCCCTATGGAAGAGCACAAATGGTTGTTCGACTATTTCGAGTTCCATAAAAAGTACACGATAAAGTAGTGAAAAATTAATGTCATGTTTAGTGGTATGCTTAATTATGTTTAGCAATGTGCTGATGAACTTGGAATTTAGTCATTGAGTTTATGTTTAATTATGTTTAATTAAGTTCAAATGGTGTTCGAAATGAAGTTCAAATGGTGTTCGAATTGAAGTTCAAATGCTTTTTTATGCAGGCTACACACCAAACGAAGAAAAATTAGAAGCATTTGCGGTGAGTGAGATGAATAATGCTCATTCAATACCAAGTGCAAAGTATGCAGAAATGTTAGTTGAGTGTTGGTCCAAATATGTATTTCGCATGCAAGACACAATAAACAAGTAATGCACCAATTTCAGGACAAGCCACTCATAAATATTATTCATATTCTAGAATTTTCTATTTAGTTTGTAGATAATTGCCCCTTTTATTTATTTGCACATAAGGAAGTCAAGACTGCATTCCAAAAAACTCATTTAATATTGCAGCTCTATGCCATGATATTTAAGGAAACTAAAATAGACACAAACACCAACATGTATTTGTAACTCATCGAAGTGACATGAACTAATGCATGAAGACTTTGACTTTTGTTCTTCTCCATTTGGCTCTAATTTATAAAATATTTATTAAACCAGAAAATAGGAAATATCTCAGAAATAAAACAACAAATTCATACTCCTTGTACTAGATATTTCAAATTTCGTAAAATTACAGTTTCCATTGTCAAAGTTAAAATTGTATAATAAAATCGAATTTTAATATATTAGTCGTACCATTGTTTAGTTGTTAAGTATAGTATAAAACTATAAAGGTTACGGTTATATATCAAAATGATACATTTTAATTATAAACAAGTAGAAAATTTTAGTCTAAATAAAAATCTCACGAGTCTCTGCTTCTTAAAAGAGGAAAGATGAAAGTCTTATACCTATTTGTAAGACATTGTAAATATGGAAAACTCCTTTTGGAGCTCGAACACTAGTGTGCTATTTATCGGGCCACACCTTAGCATTTAGATGTCCTACTTAGAAAAATATTCTTTGGTGTATTATGATTCGTAGTTTTGATTACCTTTTAGTGAGTTGCCATAGCTTGTCAGTGCATTTATTATCCATAGGCTTCCTGGGTAGGCCCCTGCACACACCTGGTGATTAAATGTTGACATGCATAAATTCTTCCCATTTTTAGAGTTTGGGTCTAAGCCGGCGATTTAGAAATTCCAAGATTGATTTTGCACACCACAACACCAGTTGGTGCTAAGATACGAAATGTTTGTATAGACAAACTAGTATTGCAATTAACAAACATAACTCTCTTACTTAGAATGCTTGAATATTTACAATTAGTGTGAGTGTCTTCCTAAATTAGTTAACCAACGGGCTGTGATTTTTCTAGAATGGGCTGATACAGGTCTACTACAACTATCTTCATAGTTTTGCCCATTATTTTCAACATCAAGAAGCAAAAAATAAAACATTAATAATTTAGAAATTTTTCCAGATGGATCATTTCAACACTTATTGTCAGATTTTCAATATGATCATATGAAGAAAAATCACAATTTGGATAGTTTTTTCCTAGCAAACGTAATATAAATATTGGCCCCACAATCCTCACACAGATTCTACCACTTCAAATTTAACTAAATTTTGGCTCATGAATGATCTTGTTGCATGAACAGATAAACATATGTGCATGCGCTGTGAATTCGATTTTTCTCTTGATTTTCCTTATCCAATGAGGAAAATAAACGGCTATAATTTGCGGTCTCACAAATTATAGTTTTTTCTCAGGTGAACAAGAACATCCCCTATTACAGAACATGAACATGCGGTCTCACAAAGAACATGGATCAACACATAAACGGCTAGCTGCTCGCAGTGTTGTGCACACGTGCAAGACGTCGGCTGCCGTTGAAGCACAAAATAGCCGAGCATTGGGGGAGAGGGAGGGAGGACAGAGCAGGTAGAACAAAAGAGGCTCACATGCGGTTTAGTCATTAAATGGTATGGCCACACCGCCCTATAATTGTTTGTATATGGTATATCTATACGTTTGTGTTTCCCTCAAAGTAGTTATGGTCCATATCACAATGCCCCAATGTGTGAACGTGATTAAGAGATCACTGATGTCCGAGCTCTAAAACTCTCACTCCTGTAAAGAATTTGGAACATAGCAAATACTGTTCTAAAAAGATTTAACATTGTAAGCATTATGGTCCCAATCCAGCAATTCATTTATTCATAAAATTTAAAGAGATTTTTAGTTTAGTTTCAGATAGAATTTGTGCCCAAGTGTCCCTCCTTCTGATTGCAAGATCATCCAGTGAGTGATATGTTGAGTACATTAGAAAAAATCAGTTCGGGAGGAAAAACCAGAAGGAGGGGAGGATGTATGAAGCGGAGGTGATGGAAAAAATAGGTGAAGAGAGTAGGTTGGACAAGGGATCTAAGGCAACTCGGAAGAGTACGGAATGATGTACCAACTCCCCTTTAATAGTATATTCCCCTCCTAACCACACCGTGGACCTGATGGGCGTGTGCATGAAAATGAGTGAGTTGGCGAAAATGCTTCATCATGCAGGAGGAGCACATACATCAGAAAAATCGGTCCAAGAGAATACAACTGAAGTAGGTAAGGATTTACGAAGCGAAGGTGATGGAAAAAAATGATGACAGTTGGAGCTGGGACGAGGGATCGAAGGTAATCGAGGAGGATACAAAACTATGTACCAACTCCCCTTTAATAGTAGAGATAAATACTTCACCATAAGTTAAAGTCTGGATTTTTTAATTAATGCAGTACCTTGGACCGCTAGTCCCTGGGATATTGACACCCAGGGGAACGTATCTGGTGCACCGGGGCAATTGATGCTACCGGTGCACCGGACTCCATTGCACACTCAAAAATGTTCGAAAAAAATCCGGACCAAAATTTAGTGCATTGACACAACATCAGTATAAGTTGTCACAAAAATTCAAATCAAAATTCGAAACATTGCTCGAGATACAAAAATGACAAATTTTACATCAATGTGCTAATGGGCCAAAACTAAAGCCCAACTTGTGTTATGTACTATTCAGTGTCAAATTTGTCATTTTTGTATCTCGGGCAATGTTTTGAATTTTGATTTGAATTTTTGTGACAACTTACACTGATATTGTGTCAATGCACTAAATTTTGGTCCGAATTTTTTCGAACATTTTTGAGTGTGCAATGGAGTCCGGTGCACCGGTAGCATCAATTGCCCTGGTGCGCCAGATACATTCCCTGATACCCAGACCCCTCATGACAGCAGCCATCGGGTCAGCACCAAACAGCCTTAGGAACGTGATCCCAACCACGAGGTCGGTGAAACTGGTGAACGACCGACTCATTTACAAGAATGCCAGCTCGTCCTCGGTCATCGACGGCGCCTAACTCTCCTCTTCTCCACGTGCACTCTACTGCTCGACAATGTGTTTCTAGTAGGATGGTGTCGGTGACGACTACCATGTTGATCCACTTGGGCTCCTCCCTAAGTTGCGACTCCATGGGGGTAAAGCCAAAGGGCCTCTTGCACGTGTCGACCACCTCGGCCACCGCCGAGATCACCAGCTTCTCCACCTGCATCAACACTAACACCTGGCAACGCAAGTGATGCTCATGTTTACAAGCGATCTATAGACCCGCATTGGAAAGAAATTATTGTTCTCTCAATCTCTAAACTACCTGCTCGACGTCCTTGACGAGGCGGCACATCATCTGCTGCCTTTGGTATTGCGGCATTATGCCCCTGAATGGCATCTACGCCCTTTTGTTGTCGTGGAACCTTTAACATAAATCAAAGACATGTGTTTGAGCCTATTCATTTGTATACATTGTTTTGTTCTGTATGCCCGATATTAGTTTGCAAGCCTAAAAACTCTAGGATATTAAATGTTGAAACCGAATGTCTCATGCACGCCCCCTCCAAAATTGCAATAAGTACTACCAAAATACAATTACAAAAAAGTACTGCTAAAATGCTTGAGCCAATTAATAGTACCACTGTCTTGTTATCCACTAAATGAGACCCTATTGGCTAGCCAAATGTTTTCCACATTTTACCTCAAAATTTAAAGAAATGTAAATTGAAGATTTGGCCAGGGAATAGGTTATTAATAAATAAAAATGTTGGGAAAGAAGGCCGCTTGGGAACAGATACACTCAAGTGGTTATCATCATATAAATGCCAGGCCCACCCGGTCTTGTATAGGAAGGAAACCCAACTAAACCACAAATGAGGCCCATATTGACTTGAAATCACTGTACTTGAACCGTACTTCCCTCTTTTTCTAAGAAATGTATAGTGCACTTTTTAATGGGGAAATGTACACTACACTAGTGCGGCGAAGGAAGTGCACTTTTCTATTATTAGCGAATTTCATAAAAAGGTAAATAATACGTTAAAAACAAATAAGCATATACAATTGAATGGTACCAACACCAACACTTTTGAGTAACAAAAAATCCTGCAAAAAGGGGTAACAAAGTTAAAACACCATAATTAAAACGAGCAGGCCCGGTCTAGCATGATAAAAATCATGAATACAAGATTATCACCAACTAAATGCCAATAGTGTTGGTAAAACTCTGTGGGAAGGCCATCTATTAATCTATCCTAGGAGCTTTATTATGCTTCATCTGGTAACTACATTACTAATCTCCTCTAATGTAAATTGCGTACGCCAATGATTTAAAAGCCCATCATGTTAAAAAAAGTACATGCAAGGTTCCTACCATGCCAAGAGTCACTAAGCACAAACAATCGATTTCTTCTCATTCAAAAAGGCCTATAGACCCCCGGATAACATAAATTGGAAACCATGGCCGTATTGATGTAAACAAGTTTCAAGTGTCAATTTTTTTAAGAGTGATTAGCCCAAAATGTGAATTTTTTAGAGTAATTGATCCATTATCTGCATTTTTATATGAACAACATGGAGCTATTTTGATACTCAAATAAAGAAATGCACAAAACAATCCCAAGAAATCACGTCGTCGTTGGTGCAACACCAACATGATCATTTGTTAAGGCCGAGCCGGAGGTTGCCATCATGTGCGGCTATAGCGTAGCTAGTGATCTGGAACACGCTCAAGCCCGCATCTCGCCGCCGCAGTACCTCATACCACTAGTCCCTGGGATATTGACACCTGGACCCCCTCACGGCGGCAACCATTGGGTCAACACCAAACAGCCTTGGGAACATGATCCCTACCATGAGGTCGGTGAAACAGGTGAACGACCAACTCATTTACAAGAATGCCAGCTCGTCCTCGGTCGTCGGCGACGCCTGACTCTCCTCTTCTCCGCGTGCGCTCTGTTGCTCGGTGATGTGTTTCTGTAGTAGGATGGTGCCAGTGACGACAACCATGTTGATCCTCTTGGGCTCCTCCCTCAATTGTGGCTCCATGGGCGTGATGCCAAAGGACCTCTTCCATGTGTCGACCACCTCGGCCACCGCCGGGATCACCAGCTTCTCCACCTGCATCAACGTTAACACCTGGCAACACAAGTGATGCGCATGTTTACAAGCGATCTCTATACCCGCATTGGAAAGAATTGTTGTTCTCTCAATCTCTGAACTCCCTGCTCAATGTCCTTGATGAGGCGGCCCATCATCCGATGCCTCTGGTAGAGCGGCATTGTGCCCGCGAATGGCATCTCCGCTAGTTTGTTGGCATGGAACCTTTTAACATAAATCAAAGACATATGTGTTTTAGCCTATTCATTTGTATATATTGTTTCTTTTGTATGCTCGATATTAGTTTGCAAGCCTAAATACTTAAGGATATTAAATGTCAAAACAGAATCTCTCATGCACGCCCCCTCCAAAATTGCAATAAGTACTGCTAAAATACAACAAAAAAAGTACTGAAAAATGCATGAGCCAATTAATAGTATCACTGTCTTATTATCAACTCTGAGACCCTATTGGCTATCCAAATGTTTTCCACATTTACCTCAAAATTTAAAAAATGGAAGTTTAAGATTTGGTTGGGGAATAGATTATTAATCTTTACCTATAATAATAAAGCAAATTGGGTTTCTTTCGTCTGTCATGGCATTTTCCAGAAAAGTCCCTTTATTTCAGAGAATTCAACCCGCGGTCCTGTTTTAAGTTAAAAAGAATCGTTATTTTCGTATTTTACATAAAAGTCCCTATCTTTTCTTGAAATCAACCCGTCGTCCGGATTTAAGTCGCACCCGAACCGTTATTTTACATTTTTCGAAAGCCCCCCTGATGTTTTAGGCAAATCATCCGCGGATCATATTTAAGTCAAACAAATGCTTTTTAAAATCATCCATATCTTTTAAACCGTAACTCCGATATGAACATGTTATATATGAAATTTGAATAGAAAAATATATAGAATATGAATATGAGATTATTTTTACCTGTTAAGTATTTTTAAATATTATTTTGGAATATATTTGAGTCAAACGAAATGATTTTCTAAATTATCTGTATCTTTTAAATCGTAACTTCGATTTCGACATATTATATATGAAATTTTATTAGAAAAATGTGTGGAATCTAAATATGATGTTAATTTTACTTGTTAAATATTTTTAAAATATTTTTATAGAAGCAAACTTATAATTTATAGCGCAAGATTTGTTTTTTTCATACCGGCGGTGATCCAGATTGCAAATAAACACCCCACTATAATCATATAGGGAAAAGAAAACACGGATAACTACACATGATTTCGCAGGGGAAAACAACAGATTTCTCATCGCGGGAGTGAGAGAAAGCGAGAGAGAGAGAGACACAGAGAGAGAGGGGGGGGAAGGAGAGAGGGAGAGAGAGACGCTTTAGGATTAACCATATTCAACACACATTTTTTTGTTGTTTTGTATGAACACCGAGGCCATCGCCGGCGAGGGTGAGAAGGAGGATAAGCGGCAACACAAATATGATGCCTCACAAAAATAAAGGAGATGGACCTATTGTGGTCTTGAGTGATGGTTGTTGAGTTAAGAGCGTGTGTTATGTTTTCTCTCCCATTGCAACGCACGGGCTCTTTTGCTAGTAAATAAAAAGGGAGGAAAGAAGGTTGTTTGGGAATAAGTAATTAAATACACTCAGGTGGACATTATCATATAAATGCGAGGCCCACCCATACCCATTTTTGTATAGAAAGGAAACCCAACTAAACCACAAACGAGGCCCATATTGACTTGAAATCATGTGAACTGTGCTTCCCTCTTTTTGTAAGAAATCTATAGTGCACTTTTTATGGGGAAATGTACAATACACTAGTGCAGCGAAGGATACCTTAATTAGCAGGGCCACCGAGACAGGGCCAGTCCTGAGATTTCCGTGGCCCGGGGCAAGACTAGAAACTGGGGCCCCTTGATATAAACATCAAAACAATATTCAACATATGTATATGTGAAATGCTATCACTAAACACTTAAAATCTATTCAAAATCAAATAATTAATATTTTACCTTAAAGAAATTTCTTACATTCCTAGATGAATTGGTCGATGAAGGTATCAGTATCAGTGTCATTAATTTTTTTTTTCCAAATGCATAACGTCACCAAACCATTTAACTTCTCTTGGGACATTTAGAAATCACACATGGTTTTCCTAAATATATAGCTATTTGAAAGATGCACATGCTACTTCCAGTAGGACAATATTTATCGCATAATGCATCATACCTCGGTCATCATCATCAGTTCATCACATCCAAATCTCCGTATATATGTCCTCCTTCATAAGATTTTTGTTCGTTGATGAAGCATTAGAACCATCTTCTAAGCCCTAGAGATAATACAAATAATGAGTTAAGTTTCATAAACTATGTGAGAAGACAGTTTAACAGAAGATCTAGTATATTACTTGATATCATCTGCAGATCCAAAAGCAATATATTCTGTGAACTTTGATTCTCGAGATAAAAGTCCAAATCTTCTACAGGTTAGGAACCACCGGAATGCCTTTGAGATAAAGCTTTTGCGGCATCACTACAAAACTATACATTGTTCACCGATTTAATAAAACAGGTAGATGAGTTGATAAAGATTCGGACGCACCTTCAGTGGTTAATCCCGCTTCAGTAGACATCATTCCATGGTCCTAATTTTCCACATAATTCCTAAGTTTGAATGCCAAAAGAAAATCCTACTCATGGTGACTATTTTTCCATCTGGAGCAACGAAAGGGAGCAATCTTATAATCCATACAAACCGCACAAGATTCGATAAAAGCATGGAAAACGATCCTTACCAAAGCAGGATGACGAGTAAACCGGCGTGGTCCTCCTACATCACCGTGCGTCGTGGCATCGGCGGCGATGGCTCTCCCACGATTGCGGACTGAAGTTTGGTGTCGGCGGTGGGCATCCACGACGATTGAAAAAGGGGACTAGGGCGCTTTTTTAGATCGACTAGGGCATTGTGCGCTACCTTCACCACGCGCCGGGCCAGGCCCAATAACTCAGCGTGGGTTCTGTTCGCTACTTGGCCCCTGTGATCGCAAGGAAGTAAATAGAACGACGTAATAATCGCGTAGTCTTCGTTGGCTACCTGGGAGGCTGCGTCGTCAGTTCGTTGCTACATGCACAGATCTGAACTGCGTCCTGATCGGAGGGGCCCCCTGGATTTGGGGGGCCCAGGGCGGTCGCCCCCCTGCCCCGCCCCCCCCCCCCCTCCCCCCCCCCCCTCAGGGCCGGGCCTGACACCGAGACGATCTTCGGGTCCTTCTCCATCAGCATGTTGTAGAACCCTTCGTACCTCAGCCGCTTGAACTTCGTTCTTCTCAAGAACAACAGACAAAACACATCGGAAATTTGTCGAAAAAAATAGAAATTGATTCTGATCTTTAGATTACAGAGTCACTCTGAGCCCCAGCTAAAACACAAACGAGGCCCATCTCGACTTGAAATCACTATACTTGTACTGTGCTTTCCTCTTTTTCTAAGAAATGCATAATACACTTTTTTTATGAGGAAATGTACAATACCTTAGCAGGGCCACCGAGACCATCTTCAGGGTCCTTCTCCAGCACCATGGTGTAGAACCCTTCATAGCTCAGCCGCTTGAACTCCTATCTTCTCAACAATATCATACTAAATACGTAATAAATTGGTCAAAAAAATAGAAATTGATTTTGATCTTCAGATAGCAGTGTCACTCTGAGCCCCAGCTAGACCACAAACGGGGCCCATCTTGACTTGAAATCACTGTACTTATACTGTGCTTCCCACTTTTACTAAGAAATGTGTAGTACACTTTTTATGCGGAAATGTACAATACACTAGCCCGCGCGGGTGACTCGGGAGGGCTCCGCCGCCGCCGCCTAGTCCCTCTAACGCCCTTCTTCCCTTCTGCCGCTGCCGATGGTCGGTGCTGGGCAAAGCCAGTGCGTGCAACGGCAGCGGCAGGGTCTCTCCTCCCATTCCCGGATCCGTGGCGGCGCGGGCGTCCTGGTCTGCGGGGTGCGGCCCTCCCGACGGTGTGGCGGATCCCGGAGGCGGCGGACTAGCGGCGGAGCATGGGTGCCCAAATCCATGGGTGTGGGACTCCCGCAGCGTGCGGGCTCCCGGCAGCGGCGGGATAAGTCAACGGCGGGCTTGGGCGATGGCGTCGGCGCCGCGGTGCCGGATCTCGTCGCTCACGGCAGATCTCACCACTCCGGCCTTTGTGGAGGAACCTGGATCGGGGGCGGCGACCCCGTTAGGCATGGCGATGGCGCCCTCGGCTGGCGACGTTCGCGGGGTGGTGGATGGACAGCGTCTTGACTGCATGGGCGGTGAGTCGCCGGTGGATCTCCTCCGCGCTGCAGGCTCTCTCCCGCTGCACTTGGTGGCTTACGATCGCGGTCGTCGGTCTCCGTGCGTTCGCGGGGACTGGTAGAGGTGACATCGGACCGGAGGAAACTCTGGATGACTCGTTCATCCCGACGGTGGAGACGACCAGGGTCGCCGTTCTCCTACTTGCAGGCGCAGTCGAGGTCCCTGCCCTCCGCCCCGACCCCATGCCCGGGCGAAAACCCTAAATCTCCTTAGATTGGGCGGCGGCACTGCGTGTGTCATACCCTTCTTGGAGGCGGCGCCTGGGGTGTTTGGGGTGCTCCGTTTGAGGAACTGCAGGCGGAGGGGGTGGGACCAGTGGCAGAAGATGGTGTTCCGCATCGGAGGAGCGGCGTGGCATCTGGCACGTCGACAACGGCCGGGTCTCAGCGGCATGGAGCAGCGGGGTCTCGCCGGTGGGCGTGTGATGATGGACGAGCGCAGGATGGTGGCGATGTCTGGCGTCGTGGTGGCGTCGACGGCAGCTAGACCGGACAAGGTAGATGCAACAATACGACACTGAAGATGGATTGGTGGCAGGTGGCTGCGGCGGCCTTATACACGGCAGGCGTCTTGGTTGAGGAGTGCACCGGACTGGTGGATGCCCCATACCCGGCAGGCGGCAGGCGTCCTGATTGGGACCTCAGGTCTTAGATGTTAGGTTTGGCTGTAAGGTCTGTTTGGTATTAGGCCCAGACTATCAGCATCCCTACATTAACTGGATAGGAGTAGCGACAGATGTTGCATAAACAGTAGCTTTAGTCTTACTGTTGTATGACTTTGTAAAGTCTTGTGTAAATAATTAATAAAGTGGTTGCATGCATTGTCCAAATGCAAAGGCCAGGGGCCCTCCTCCATTTCTAAAAAACCTAGTGCAGTGAAGGATACCTTAGCAGGGACACAGAGACGATCTCCCGGTCCTCCAACACCTTGGTGTAGAATCCTTCGTAGCTCAGCCGCTTGAACTTCTATCTTCTCAACATCATTTTCTTCTCAAAAGGGGATATCTCTGGCCTCTGCATCAGAGCGATGCATACAGCCACCTTTATTATCAAGCAAAAAGTTTGACAGAGGTCTCAAAGTCTCAAAAAAGGAAAAACAAAATGTGTTCACACAGAGCTAAAAAACAAAAGATGAAGCCACAACCGGCTAGCAGAACAAAGATAGGAAAACTAATTGCCTATTCTATTACATGACCGCCATCCAAACCGGTTGAAAATAACCTGTGCTACCAGATCCAGTAACCAAACGCTCCCTGGCCTCCATCAGAGTGAGTAGCGACCACATACGGTTAAACGCAGTGGCTCGGAAGATAACCTGTAAAAAATGAGTATTTGTTGTTCTGTTAAAAACCAAATCATTTCTGCAATTCCAGATAGCCCATAATAAAGCACAAACTCCTACACGAATGTGTCTCGCTGTTTGGGGCTCAACCCCATCAAGCCACGTCCCAAATAACATGTTAATATTATTCGGAGGAGTATATGAACTGACTGCCAAAGTATTTTTGCCAAGGGACAATGATGAAAGAGGTGTTTGATGGTTTCATCCCGATCACAAAAACTACATCGAGTGGAACCCTGTCAATTGCGCTTTATCAAGTTATCCTTAGTTAAAATGACTTGTTTGTGTACAAACCACATAAACACTTTAACTCTCAAGGGTACTTTGACGTGCCAAACATGTTTCGAATTAGGAATAGAGCTAGAATTAATAACATTCAAATACATGGATTTGACCGTAAATTCTTTATTCCTAGTTAGCTTCCAACACAACTGATCACAAAATAAATTTGTCGAAAACAATAGAAATTGATTCTGATGTAGAGATAGCAGTGTCACTCTGAGCCCCAACTAAACCACAAATGAGGCCCATCTCGACTTGAAATCGTTGTAATTGTAATGTGCTTCCCTCTTTTTCTACGAAATGTATATCACACTTTATGGGGAAATATACAATACAGTAGTGCAGCAAAGGATACCTTAGCAGGGACACCGAGATGATCTCCGGGTCCTCCAACACCATGGTGTAGAACCCTTCGTAGCTCAGCCGCTTGAACTCCGATCTTATCAACAACATCATGCTAAACACATAGAAAGTTGAAAACAATATAGATTGATCCTGATCTTTAGATTGCAGTGTTACTCTGAGGCTTGTTCCTTTGCCTGACAGAGAGTGCTTTGGCTTAACATACCCGAGGCCCGTAAACGACCCGGTGGAGCATGTCGATGCCTATGCTCAGGTCCTTGACAGGGTTGAAACACTCATCCAGCACGCCCAGTGCCACCGCCAGCTTCGTATTGCACTCTAACACCTCTACAGGGTTCCTGGTGTCCTCAACCTTAAGCATAGGACATGAATAGTTGTATTTGGCGACACTGTTCATCTCTCCCGCCATCTCTGACGGCTTCGCTATAATCTAAAATAAGCAAGTCCAAACTGTCAGCGCCAATGTCAGTGGTAGTAGTATGATCATGAGTTTGAATGTTAAAATGCTTGCAAAAAAGGGTTACAAAGTTAAAACACCATAATTACAGTGAGAAATCCCAGTTTTAGGACAAAGGGTGAGTTTTATTGTCTAAAAAAGAGCATCGAGAGGATACAACCCAAAGAGCACACACAATCTCCGAATAGTTAGAATGCACACAGCCAACACCAATGCATGAACATAAAAGGCATGCCGGCAAATGAAAAGGTCATATAAGACGAAAGCTATGAGTAGGTGAGAAAAGAAGAAAAATCCAAAGCGATTAGATCCGCGATCGGGAAACTACAACAATGATCATATCCCCACAAACCATCTCATGAAACCGCACATACGAGGAGGTTCTTTTAATAGCAATTGCTTCAATAAGGAAGTGACACTCAAACGCCATCATCACCGGATCCAACCATTAAGCCAGAATCTTGGTTTTCACCCTGAAGAATCAATTCGAGTGTATCCGAGCAATGCCTTCAATAAAATAACGATTTAAAAAAACATTGCCATTACGAAGTATAACCAGCTCGGGTTAGGCCTAGACTTCCACACCGGAGCTCGTGATCGGGTGCTCGAGTAGCATTACCATCGAACTCACTCAAGTGTTGCTGCCACCACTTCTATGATCCCAACATCTACATGCAATGCAACCGTCGTCGTTGCACAACCATTCCTCCGCGTCAAGTCGCCGACCATAATTTGCATCTCACCGCTGAAGTCAACCACTAGATCTTGAGAGATGAACACTCCTGAAGATCTTGTGGTGACCACCACCATCGTGGGGCCATAGGAGGTCGCTGGAGCATAGCGTGCATTACTCCCGACTTGGCTGGCCGGATCTGGATCACCACCAGCAAGCCGTGCACCGTAGCGCTGCTGGCCGGCCACCGCGCTCGCGGAAGTCCAACACCTCACCGCCGTGGTTCACCTCCGAGCAGAGAGCCTAGCGCGCCTCATGTCCCGGGATGCAAACAGGGGCCGCCGCCCCAATTCCGAGCGCTACAGCCAAGCAGCCAAGCGTCTGCCGCCACATCAGATGGATGTCGTCTCATGAGAGCAAGTATAATAAGGTGATGTAGGCGGGCTGTAAGACTTAAAATACTATATCTTTGTTGAGTTGGGTGAGAGAAGATAAGCGGGTTATAGATTTACAGTCGGCTGTAGCACGGGTTCCAAGAAGCTATGTGAGAGTGTATGGTGGATCATATGATAAAAAAGTAGTACTTTCTTGTAGCTCACTACTATACATGTTGACTATTACCTTGACTATATATAGATGACATGGCAACATGTTATAGCCACCGGCCGGCTATATTATTAACCGTGCTCTGAGCATGACGAGCTGCCGACATGACCACCAGAACCGGGCACCGAGCTCAAATTTCTCGCATGTCGGGCCGCCCCTTGAACTATCACGCTGAACCTCCTCGCCTGCCGCCGAGGAAGGTCGCCACTAGATCCGTCGCCCCGGCTTTAGCTATCGTTTTGTGAGTATGCTATGTCGGCGAGGGCGACAGGCCACACGAGAAGGGGGTTGCTCTACCACCGCCGTTCGCCGAGGCAGGCTTCGCCCGATGTCTTCATCTGGCAGCGGCCATGTCCGGTGAGAGGAGGGAATGGACTGGGCAACAGTGGTTGGGGCCGTTTGTGCCGCCCTCCGTAGAGAGTGACGTGAGTGCCTTTTCAGGATCGGACGGTTATTGTAGTCGATTATTTCCTCTCGTGATAAAATTCATTAAACATGAATAAGATATCATCACCAACAAAATGCCAATAGAGTTTCTAAAATTCTACGAAAAAGCCATCTAGCCTAGCAGCCCCATTACGGTTCATATGGAAACTACTCCCACCGTACCAAATTACTTGTTGCGAAAATGAATAGAAATGTATGTATGTATGTAGAACTATAATTTGAGTGACAAGTAATTTGAGACAGAGAGTACTATACTAATCTCTGCTAATGGAAGTCACGTAGCCAAAGATGCACAACCCAAATCCTGTACACAGGAAGGAAACTCAGCTAAACCACGAGGCCCATCTCAACTTGAAGTTACTGTATGTGGACAGTATTGTTTTTCCTCAAAAATAATGTGTACAGCACTTTTTTTTTGAAACGAAAGGAGTTGCCCCCCTGCCCCAACTTTTTATTGAAAAAGCAAAGGCAACCAAAGCATACAATTTACAGCTCTTGGCTCCAGTCAGAAGTAGCCGCAGCAGAATTATTACAAATGATGCAACTAAAAGTTTCGAACACCCACAAGATAACTAAGTTTTCAGGCCCCTACAGGAAAGGCAAAGCACATTCTTTAGAAAAAATATACAATGCACTTTTTATTGGAAAATGTACAACAAAATAGTGCAACGAAGGATGCCTTAGCAAAACCTACCTTTAGTAAATGCAGTTTGAACTGATGCAACGACTTTATCAGTTATTACATACTCCGTTACTGAACCCCCAGCGTCCAGAGGTAATAAATGCCAATACTGTTGGCAAAGTTAGAAGGGAAATCCATCTAGCCTAGGAGCCTTATTATGCATCATCTGGAAACTACTATACTGTAAATGACGTACGACAAAGATTCAGAAGTTCCCCAGAAAAAATTCCACAAGCCGTGCTGTTAAAAAGAAAAGCAATATATATCCCCTTATAACATAAACTGGAATTCCCAAACCATGTCCAAGATAAGCATATATTGATGTAAATAAGTTCCAAATGTCAAAACTTCAAGGGTGGTCAGTCCAAATGCCCAAATTTCAGAGTAATCGGTAAAATTTTCGCCTTTTCGAAACAAACAACATGTAGCTATAAATTTCAATACTCAAATCAAATAAAGAAAGGCGCAAAGAATCTTCAGAAGTCTCCTCGTCATTGCACGAACACCGGCATGATTATTTGTTCATGCCGAGGCGTAGACTGGCGCCGTGCGCAGCAGGCGCATAGCTAGGCATCTGGAACACGCTCGAGCCCACTGCCTCGCCGCCGCAGGACCGCCGGCCGCCCGTCCCCGGGGCACCCATACCTAGCCCCCTCACGGCGGTGGCCAGCGGGTCGACACCAGACGGCGGCGGGAACGCAATCCCGGCCACGAGGTCGGTGAAACTGGAGAGCGGCCAGCTCATCTCCAGGAACGCCAGCTCGTCCTCGGTCATCGGCGGCGCCTGGTTCTCCTCGTCGCCGTGTGCAGTCTGCTGCCTGGCAATGTGCTTCTGCAGCATGACGGTTCCGGTGACGACGACCATGCTGAGCCTCTTGGTCTCCTCCCTCAGCCGCGGCTCCATGGGCGCGAAACCGAAGGACCTCTTCCATGTCTCGACCACCTCGGTCACCGCCGGAATCACCAGCTTCTCCACCTGCACCGTCGCCAGCACCTGGCAACACAAGTGATGCGCATGCGTCAGATCAAAATTTACAAGATCCCCGCTGGAGAAACAATTGTTGATCTGTGAACCACCTGCTCGACGGCCTTGACGAGGCGGCCCATCATCCCCTGCCTCCGGTAGTGCGGCAGCGTGCCCGCGAACGGCATCTCTACGAGTTTGTTGCCATGGAATCTGCAAAGTAAATTAAGAGACAAACTTATTGGTTTTGGATGCATAGATTTTTTGGTTTTGGATGCTATGTAGTACTAGATTGGAAGCTTAAAAAGGCTAGGATATCACAGAAACCTAATGTCTCATTCCTGCTTCATAAATATATATACACTATTCACATCAAATTCCATCAGCCTCCAAAGTTGCAGTACATGCAGCTAACACGCTCAAGCAAATTAAGAGTAGTATCATTGTCTTGTCATCTACTTGACACTCATTTGGCTAGCCAAATGTTTTCTACATTTTGTTTTATGGGAAATTATAGATTTGGTTGGGGAATACGTTATAAAAAATTGAAAAATGGAAGGAAAAAGGTTGGTTGGTGATGTGGACATGGCTACCTTGGATATGACCAAAATATTGCTTACACATATATTTGTGTGTGGTCATTTCTATTTATGTCATGCAGGCTAAAAAATACTCCAGCTATTTTTTTATTTTATGTTGAATTGCAGGATTATTGGACACTTGTTAAAAAAAAACAAGACCAACCCGGTCTAGACTAGCATGTTGGCATTTTCTCATAGAGGAAAACTCCGTGAGCACCAAGCACATGAGCCGACACTCGAACACTGATGGGCTGGCTGCGAACTCCCGCGCCTTACCAACTGAGCTATGCACCGTTCTCTTATTGGACACTTGTACAAACCACACATTTGCCTCCATCATCAGTTGGGAACAAACACCCACCCTTGCTTACACGCAAAAGCCCAACACTATGTGGACATCACCATACATGTGCGTGCGCAGCTGTGTTGAGACACAAGCGAGCCTCGCCTCAAGGATGCCCTAAATGTACTGCTTTTGATCTTTTTAATATATTTTCCAAAAAAAGTGAATACATATAACATTTATAAATAACTTAATATACATAATTTCCAGAAAATGGTTCACTGAGAATTTAAAAATATGTGGTGTTCATTTTTTGTACTGTGATTTTTAAAAAAAGTATAGCATTAAAAAATTGGTTCATGCGTTTAACAAAAAGTATGTGACATTTTTGAAAAATATTATACCAGGTAAAAAAAGTTTGTGTAATTTAAAAATCGTACAATTCATAAAATATAAAATATGTTTGTAACATTTTAAGAAATTGTATCTGTTTACTTTTTTGCCTCCAAAAAAAAATCTTTAATATATTTTCATCTTTTGTTCTTTCGGAAAAATGTATAGTACACATCTTGAAATCATAAATTATATCTATAAACTACTTACAATCACTGTATCTTTTTTTTGCCTCAAAAAAATCTCTAATGTACATAGGTGCAGCGAAGGATACCTTAAGAGGGCCACCGAGATTATTTCTGTGTCCTTCTCCAGCACCATGGTGTAGAAACCTTCATAGCTCAGGCGCTTGAACTCGGACCTACATGCCCAACAAACACCATCATCATCAGAAACAGATCAGAGTTGAGTCTGATCTTCAGATAACAGGCCACTCTGAAGCAACCAATCTAAGTTTTCTTCAGACAGCAGTGCCACCCCCGGATGAATATTCATTTGCCTGCCTGGAGTGACACTGTGAGAGAGAGAGAGCTTGAGCTTACCCGAGGCTGTAGACGGCCTGGTGCAGCATGTCGATGCCGGTGCGCCGGTCCTTGACAGGGTTGAAGCACTCATCCAACACGCCGAGAGCCACAGCCAACTTCGCGTTGCACTCGAGAACGTCGGCGGAGTCCCCGGTGTCCTTCTGGATCTTCAACAGGGACCAGGAGTAACCGTCTTCATCGGCGGTGTTCGTCACCCCCGCCATCTCGGTCAGCTTCGCGGCAATCTGAAATCATAAAGCCCACACTCTCTGTCAATGTCACTCACTGTGGCAGTAGTAGTGGTACTATAAGAGTATTGCTGAAAGCAAAAGTGTATGTTTCAGCGGCTGTTTCCACCTTGTTGCAGGATTCGCTGCAGAAGGGCCCGATCTCGTGCCCGGCGAACAGCGACGTGCGGCAGTGGTTGTGATCTGCATGCGTGCATGCAGCGGCGTTGTCAGTCAGCAATTTTCGTCAGTATGAGAGATGATCATGGCGGTGACCATGGCGGACTGCTTACACTTGCGGGCGCACTGGTGGCAGGTGGACGGGGCGCCGTCGCTGGCGGAGCAGAGGAAGCAGCGGCAGTAGTGGCAGGCCCAGGAGCCGTCGGGGACCTGCACGCCGACGCACTCCGGGTGGAAGGTGGACGGGCAGCTGTCGCAGCACAGCAGCTGCCCGCCGTCCGCGCACACGCCGCACGCGTCGTCGCTCCGGTCGCCGCCGCCGTCGACGGCGAGGGCGCGGGCTCCTCCCTTCCTCCCCTGCTTGGAGAGCTGCAGCAGCGACCGCTTCTTCGCCTGCGCGCTCCGCTCCCGGTCCTGCTCCAGCGCCGCCCGCGCCTCCTCCTCGGCGCGGAAGATCTTCACGCGCTCCAGATCCCACGCCTCCCGCAAGCACAGCAGCAGCGGCTTGCCGGACATCAGCAGCAGCCTCTCCCACGGCGCCGCGGGCCCGTCCGCGGAGCCGGCGTGCGACGCGAAGGCCGGCAGCGCCATCGCCGCCGCGCCGTCGCAGCAGCTGCACTTGATACCCGTTCTGGTCACCGCGCCGGACACGACCTTCGCGTTGATGCTCGCCTTGTCCTCCGGCCCCGGCACGTAGAAGATCTGCTCTTTCTCCTGAAGCACGCCGGCGTCGATCAGCCATGTCAGGACTGTGTGCTTCTTTTCTGGCGCCGCCGCCGTCGTGCCGGGCGTGCTGTTGCTGTCGTTCATCCTGGCGACGAGGCTGCACCGTGTGGCGCTGCTCGGCGTCGGCGATGGCGAGGCCGCGGCCGGGGCGGCGTTCCTCCTCTTCCTGCCGCTGCTTGGAGGCGAGACGGTCTTGGGCTGGTCGTTGCCTTGGGCGCCGGGGTTCGTGGGCGCCGGTTTGTCGGCGGCGGGTTTCCTGCCGGGGACCTTCTTGGGTCCCGCCAGAGTGCTGCTCCCCTTGGGCGCGCGCGGCTTCCGTAGGCGTCCGTTCGGCGATTTAGCGGCGGCCTTCCCTTTGCGGACGACGCCGGTGGACGGAATAGCAAGCACAGGGCCCAGAAGCGCCACGGCGGTATCGCCGTTGCCGCCGGCGACCGGCGTCACGTTCTTGCTGGGCCCGGCACCATCGTCAGCAGGGACGATCTGGAGCGACCTCTCGCTCGCGGGTTTGCCGCGGCCAGCGCCAGTATCCTTGGGAAGATGATCGCCGCCGGCGTCTCTCTGCACGGTTACGGCGGTGCCGCTGGCGCTAGCCCCCGGTATCCGTGGTATCCGTGAAGACGCAAAAGGTTGTTGCATCCCACGGCCTCTCCCTGAGGTGGAGAACGGCGGCGGCGTGCCCTGCACGTAGCTCTGCAGCCACGGCGGTCTGGAAGAAGCGCCCCACCCCGCCAAGACCATGAGCTGCTGCAGCAGGTGCGGCGACGGCATCGACTGCGTGGACGGAGCCCGCATGGCTATGGGCACCGGCGGGGCGGCACCGGTGGCCGGAGGGCCGTAGGTGGTCATGGCGCGCACCGGCGTCGAACGCCACAATGCCGAGGCGTCGGCCCGCGGAGACGGCACCTGCCGATACGCCGTCGCGCTGTTCGTCGGGGCGGTCGCTCGCGGAGACGGCAGCTGCCGATACGCCGCCATGCCGTTCCCTTGCGCGACGCCGTTCGCTGGAGCGGTGGCTCGCGGGGACGGAAGCTGCCGATACGCCGTCGCGCCGTTTGCTTGTGCGGCGCCGTTCGCTGGAGCGGCGGCTCGCGGAGACGGAAGCTGCCGGCCGCTGGCTTGCGCGACGCCTTTCGCCGGAGCGGCGGCTCGCAGAGACGGAACCTGCCGATGCACCGCCGCGCCGTTCGCTTGTGCGACGCCTTTCGCCGGAGCGGCGGCTCGCGGAGACGGAAGCTGCCGAAACGCCGTCGTGCCGTTCACTGGAGCGGCGGCTCGCGGAGACGGGAGCTGCCGATACGCCGTCACGCCGTTACCTTGCGCGACGGCGTTGGCAGGAGAGGCGGCTCGTGGAGACGGCAGCTGCCGGTACGCCGCGCCGTTGGCGGGTGCAGCGGCCCGTGGAGAAGGCAGCTGCTGCCGATACGCCGCGCCGTTGGGCTGCCCAGCGTCAGAGCCGCCGCCGCTGCTGGAGTTGAGCACGTGGAACTGGCCGCCACCGCCGGCGTGCTCCGACCTCCCAGGCGCCGGCGGCGAAGTCATGCTACCGACCGGCCAGCGATTCACAAGAGATGGTTCGGATTCTCTGTCACTCTTTCTCCTGCAGCAGCACAACGAATGGATCACGTGGAGGTAATCGAGACGAAAGTGCACTCGTATTTCTTGGTTCCACGGGCGATCGACGGGCTAAAAGAGGATGCACATTAACACGAGATAACAATGGCTCCGGTTGTCATCCAGCACCATTTGGCAGGAACATTATTGGTTACTAATAGCATGAACGGATGATGATCAACGAGGGCTAAAACAGGGGCCAAATTAAAGCACGCCAGCATGCATGCATAAAAGCTGCGTTGGCAAGAAAAGCTAGCATGGATACAGTGGGACGGTCATTAAGAATATTGGCAAGGGCATTACTAGTTGCTAAACAACACGTCCGCGGTTATACCATATTCCCAGATTCACTCTTACTACGTACCCACCCTGCCAAGCCGTCCGATTTGGTCATCGGGTGGTCTAGGTGACGTGTGGGCGTGCCCTGGTCAGATGCGCAGGAAGCATGCAGAGTGTTTTCACCTTGCTATATGTGGGTGGAATGAGCTTGTGCATGAATATTGACATCCTTCTATTTTCTGAAATTAGTATAAATAAATCTTATAATTTGCCTAACTTGCCGGTTTGTGTTTCGGGCTTCTAGTCAGTCGGGTCTACCAATGCTCCCGCGACCTCCCATCCCCGCATCATCGCCGCTCCCGCCGCCGCTTCCTCCACCGATATGCTTCCTCGCCGGCATGGATCCGTGGGTCCAACATCCCCCCCTCGCGCGACAGGAGTTGGAGGCGCCTCGAGACGCCGCTCCCCTTCGTCTACGAGGCGTTCCCGGAGATGCTGCGGCCGATTTGCTCGATGCCGCAGGAGGTGTTGGAGGCGACGAGAGAGCGACGGTGGTTGGAGAGGGATGTGCGACTTCGCGATGACGCCTTCTCGTGGACCTGTGCGTGCGAGAGTGGAAGGCCGCGCTGCAGGCGACAGAGGAAGACCGGATCTCGAGATCTGGATGGGATAGGTATGCACAGCTCTGTTGCACACAAGCATATCGAGAGCAAGAGAATCTGGCGAGGCGGATCTACTTCGAGGGCACGGAATGAGAGAGTGCAAGGATGCTGCCGTCCCCTCCTTCACCGCTTGTAGGTTTCATCCTTTGGGCGGAGCAAGGAGGGCGAAATCAGAGGATCCGCATCGCAAAGCTAGGGTGCTGGATTCCTCCATTTCAAGTCTTGGTGGGCGTGGAGGTGGAGATGCACTGGAATCCCTTGATGTTGTTTGACCAGGTGGCTGATTTTGGGTGCCGCAGCAATTGGATGAAGATGATGTTTGTTCTAATGGTGAGGAGGATCAGGAGTGTTAAACCCCTTTTTTGGTTACCTTTGGGGATGCATTGGATCGTGCTCAAAAGCAAGCTGGGAAAAACAAGGTGAAGAGACAGAGATCAAAGCTGGATGTTGTTGTGAGCTATCTGAGATGCAAACGTGCTCAAATTCCTGCGAAGTTGATGCCACTGGATTTTAGGTATGTGAGCGTTGCTCCAGGTCACGGATCTGCCCCTATTTCGTTGCCCTACTCTAATTCAGTCAGTAACACTAGTGCATGGTTTCAAATTCTTCGAGGAAAACTAGTGGAAGTAGGGGTTGGCCCTAATCCAATTTGGTTGCCATGGGACAAGATGGACGAGTTCGACGTCCGACAGTGGTCGGACTGGACGGGCCACCGCTCGCCACTCATTCGCTGACACGAAAAGATGGAGATTCGGGAGATGTTGTTTTTTAATCTTTTCATTTCAATTCGCACTTTTGAGTCCGATGATTCCAATTTATGTGCTGATTTTGATAGTTGTTTTATGCCTACATGCTCGGCTTTGTGGAATTTTACCATGTTCGTGCATTACTTTTTGTCCGTATTCCGCACGTGATGTCTTTTGGAGCAAATAAAGTTTTATGTAAGGAATCCCAGAAAATGGTGGTGGAATCATGTTATTTAATGTGATAACACTACAAGGATTCCAGTCTATTGCAACAAAATTTATTGCTACAACTATGTTTTGTTGCAATGAAGCGCAATATTACCACAAGTTCTCCGGTTGTGGTAATAGGCGGCACATATTGCCGTAACTTAGTTTCGTCGCGATAAATAGTAACTTTGTTGCAATACTAGCCTCATATTGCAACAAACTGTATCGGCGTTGCAATATGGTAGCGGTATTGCGACAAACAAATTTCGTTGCGTGAGGGCAGTCATTTTGTTGTAATAGAGACTAGGTATTTCAACAGAATAACTATTTGTGGCAATATTCGAAAAGATATTGCAACATCGGTGTAAAGTTGCATTAGTTACAAATATTGTTGCAAAAAGTGGCTAACTATTGCAACAAACTACATCGGCATTGCAATATGGTAGAGATATTGCGACAAACAAATTCCGTTGCGCGAGGCAGCCAATTTGTTGTAATGGAGACCAGGTATTTCAACAGAATAACTATTTGTGGTAATATTCGGAAATATATTGCAACATCAGTGTGCCATTGCATTAGTTACAAGTAAAACAGTGAAAGAATATATTATTCAAATTTATAGATAATAAGTTATGATTTTTGCAACCTTTAAGGAGTAATTATTTTAATTGCATCAATTTCAATTAATCAAAACAATGGAAAAAGTTTATAAATGGATAGGAGACTCTTTCTTGATAGGAATATATATTTAATTTGTTAAATTTGGATTTGAAATGGCCAAGTTGTTGCCATTTTAAAACTAGGGTGTTTTCTACCAAAACAGGGACTTGTCATATGGAAATCGAAAATGAGTTAATTGCATGGAAGTATAACAACTGGGGCAGTACGTGCAGATTGGTACCACTTTTTGTAATTTTTACGTGTCAGTATCATGTTTGGGGCACTCTGTTACGAAATGATCTAAACTGCGTATAACAGCGTATTGATGATGTATCTGACCATTGGGGCCCGCCTGTTAGGTGCTAACATGGCATGTTCTTTTACGAAAAAAACCCTTAGTTTTTACTATTTAATAACATGTATATCCCCTATTTGCCAAAAAAGAGTTTTCCCAAAGAAGAAAATTTACAAAAACCAAACGCAAGTACTCCTGCCGGGATTTGAACCTGGAGAGGCCGCTTACGGCTCAAGCACTCTAACCGCTGCGCCACTACATGAGTTAGTTCTTAGTGAGTTAATTGCATGAAAGTATCACAACTGGGGCAGTACGTGCAGATTGGTACTACTTTTTGTAATTTTTACGTGTCAGTATCATGTCTGGGGCAGTCTGTTACGAAATGATCTAAACTGTGTATAACAGCGTATTGATGATGTATCTGACCACAGGGGCCCGCCTATTAGGTGCTAACATGGCATGTTCTTTTACGAAAAAACCCCTTAGTTTTTACTATTTGATAACATGTATATCCCCTATTTGCCAAAAGAGTCTTTCCAAAGAAAAAAATTTGGTGTAATGGAGACGAGGTATTTCAACAGAATAACTATTTGTGGTAATATTCAGAAATATATTGCAACATCAGTGTGCCGTTGCATTAGTTACAAGTAAAACAGTGAAAATATATTATTCAAATTTATAGATATTAAGCTATGATTTTTGCAAGCTTTAAGGAGTAATTATTTTAATTGCACCAATTTCAATTAATCAAAACAATGGAAAAAGTTTATGAATGGATAGGACACACCTTCTTGATAGGAATATATATTTAATTTGTTAAATTTGGATTTGAAATGGTCAAGTTGTTGCCATTTTAAAACTAGGGTGTTTTCTGCCGAAACAGGGACTTGTCATATGGAAATCGAAAATGAGTTAATTGCATGGAAGTATCACAACTGGGGCAGTACGTGCAGATTGGTACCATTTTTTGTAATTTTTACGTGTCAGTATCATGTTTGGGGCAGTCTGTTATGAAATGATCTAAATTGCGTATAACAGCGTATTGGTGATGTATCTGACCATTGGGGCCCGCCTGTTAGGTGCTAACATGGCATGTTCTTTTACGGAAAAAAAAACCTTAGTTTTTACTATTTAATAATATGTATATCCCCTATTTGTCAAAAAAGAGTCTTCCCAAAGAAGAAAATTTACAAAAACCAAACGCAAGTACTCCTGCCGGGATTTGAACCTGGAGAGGCCGCTTACGGCTCAAGCACTCTGACCGCTGCGCCACTACATGAGTTAGTTCTTAGTGAGTTAATTGAATGGAAGTATCACAACTGGGGCAGTACATGCAGATTGGTACCACTTTTTGTAATTTTTATGTGTCAGTATCATGTCTGGGGCAGTCTGTTACGAAATGATCTAAACTGCGTATAACAGCGTATTGATGATGTATCTGACCATTGGGGCCCGCTTGTTAGGTGCTAACATGGCATGTTCTTTTACAAAAAAAACCTTAGTTTTTACTATTTAATAACATGTATATCCCCTATTTGCCAAAAAAGAGTCTTCCCAAAGAAGAAAATTTACAAAAACCAAACGCAAGTGCTCCTGCCGAGATTCGAACCTGGAGAGGTCGCTTACGGCTCAAGCACTCTGACCGCTGCATCACTACATGAGTTAGTTCTTAGTGAGTTAATTGCATGGAAGTATCACAACTGGGCAGTACGTGCAGATTGGTACCACTTTTTGTAATTTTTACGTATCAGTATCATGTCTGGGGCAGTCTGTTACGAAATGATCTAAACTGTGTATAACAGCGTATTGATGATGTATCTGACCATTGGGGCCCGCTTGTTAGGTGCTAACATGGCATGTTCTTTTACGAAAAAAAACCCTTAGTTTTTACTATTTAATAACATGTATATCCCCTATTTGCCAAAAAAGAGTCTTCCCAAAGAAGAAAATTTGGTGTAATGGAGACCAGGTATTTCAACAGAATAACTATTTTTGGTAATATTCGGAAATATATTGCAACATCAGTGTGCCGTTGCATTAGTTACAAGTAAAACAGTGAAAACATATATTATTCAAATTTATAGATATTAAGCTATGATTTTTGCAAGCTTTAAGGAGTAATTATTTTAATCGCACCAATTTCAATTAATCAAAACAACGGAAAAAGTTTATGAATGGATAGGACACACTTTCTTGATAGGAATATATATTTAATTTGTTAAATTTGGATTTGAAATGGTCAAGTTGTTGCCATTTTAAAACTAGAGTGTTTTCTGCCAAAACAGGGACTTGTCATATGGAAATCGAAAATGAGTTAATTGCATGGAAGTATCACAACTGGGGCAGTACGTGCAAATTGGTACCACTTTTTGTAATTTTTACATATCAGTATCATGTCTGGGGCAGTCTGTTACGAAATGATCCAAACTGCGTATAACAGCGTATTGATGATGTATCTGACCATTGGGGCCCGCCTGTTAGGTGCTAACATGGCATGTTCTTTTATGGAAAAAAAACCTTAGTTTTTACTATTTAATAACATGTATATCCCCTATTTGCCAAAAAGGAGTCTTCCCAAAGAAGAAAATTTACAAAAAACGAAGGCAAGTGCTCCTGCCGGGATTTGAACCTGGAGAGGCCGCTTACTGCTCAAGCACTCTGACCACTACGCCACTACATGAGTTAGTTCTTAGTACTTACGGAAGGCATATATATTCTTTTATACCATAAGTTAATTGCAAAACTTCGGTAAAATAAAAGGGATTGAAAAACGCGCAAGAACCGGCATTCCCTAAACGTCGCCCATTACAGTCATAGGCGCACACCCGTCGCTCCTTCATGGGCCAGCCCATTTTTACATGTTTATGTCATTTTCAGTTAATTTCCAAAAAGGTACGACATGAAGATTCGAACTCGAGACTTCTCTTTCTTCCGCCACTACCTGCGCAACCAATTGGAGTACTTCACTGCTTGTGCGCCGTATTCCCCGTTTTGGACGTCTTATTCTTTATTCAGTTCGCTGAAGCCGGGTTTTTTTAATTCTTTCTGGTTTAGTTTAGTTTGGTTTTTATTTCCTTTTTCTTTTATTTCATATTGTTGTTTATTTTTCCAAAAAAGAACGAACATTTCTTAAACATAATGAACTTTTTTCATTTTCTGTGAACTTTTTTCCAAATTGATGAACTTTATTTAAAATTCAATGAACTTTTTTTGGAAATAATTGATTTTTTTTAAAAAAATTAGATGACATTTTTTTCAAATTTGATAAATTTTTTCTATTTCGATGAACATTTTTCAAAATTGGTGAACTTTTTTTCAGTTTCGTGAACATTTTTTTTAAAAAAACCGTGAACTTTTTAAAATCACTATTTTTTATCTTTTTCCGGTTTTTTCTCTCTTTTTTTCTTTTTTTGGAAAAGTCAACCGTCGAGGGGGGACCGACCGAGCAGTTAACTGCGCTCGAGGAAGGGCTCACCTTACATGGGCCGGCCCAGCGCAGAAGCGCAGAGTGCGCCCGTTCCTCAACTTGCCTTTGCTCCATTGCGTCGTTTGTTTGAAATAGCAGACGTATATGTTTGTATACTTTGGTCCGCTGCGTTTTTTTGTATCTGTTTTTTTTGTATTATAATTTTGTATAAGTTTGTATTTCTTTTCATCAAAATCACAAAAAAAGTGCAGCTGACAGGATCAATCCGGTCATAGTTGTATAATTTTGTATTTCTTTTCGTCAAACTCACGAAAAAGTGCAGCTGACAAGATCGATCCGATGATATCTCCGTACAAAAGAAAAGAACACAAACCACTAGGCTATCCCATCGGTTGTGATATACATGCTTTTTTTTACTTCTTTTATTTGTTCTGTTATTTCGTGTTTTTTCTCCTGCCGTTTTTATTCTGTATTTCTGTTTTTTTCTTTCTTTATCATTTTTCCTAAATGTGCGGATTCCTTTCAAATTTATGAACTTTTTTTAAAACTGATGAATCTTTTTTTTTGAAATCCATCAACTTTTACTCAAATTCGTGAAGATTTTTTCAGAATTGATGATTTTTTTTCTAATTTGTGAACTTTTAAAAAAATGAACCTTTTTAAAAATTTGATGAACTTTTTTCAAAAACGAATGAAATTTTTTCGAAATAAATGAACTTTTTTAAATTGATTAATTTTTTTAAAAATTTGAAGAACTCTTTTCAAATTTGATGATTTTTTTTTAAATTAAACTACAACAGTAGCATCAATTATACGAGTAGAAGTGGATATAGCAACTAAACCATGATATTCCAACAAGGACGTCGGCGGCAGGGCTCCTTCACCCCCTCGTGGATGGATCCGATGCCGGACGGATCTGACGGGTAAGGGCGTCGCGATGCGGTGGGTCGCGACAGCGCGATCTGGCTTCCTAGCGGCTACGTTGGGAGGTGGATGACACGGATGTGGCCTCCGGTGGTGGGGTGTGCTGGGTCTTGGTAGCGGTGGCTATCTCACCGGATCCGTGGTCCCAAGCACCAGGTGGCGTGAGCTGCGGACGACGACGAGAGGGATCCCTAGAGACCTCCCAGCGCCCTGCCGTCTGCTCCTCCCCTCCCCTATCGCTGCCAGAGGGCGTGACCGGGTGAAGCCGGGCCAGCGGCAGCGTCGCCAAGGCCCCTTCACCCCCTCGTGCGTGTATCCGATGCAGGACGGATCTGACGGGCAAGGGCACAAATATTTGACATATATCCCAAGTTTCAATTTTGTCATGGCAACTAGGGAGTAAACAAAGATACACAATTGTAGATCCATGATGAAACAACACGTTGCTAACACAACAGATCTCAAAACGAAATTGGATTGGTTGTTAATATACATAGTTGAATTTTTATGTTTTTCGTTGAAACAAAAATGATATGATTATGTTGGACCTACTCTGGCGCGGAGGAACCCTCCATGGACTATTCGGTAAGATGAAAGATGTTGAGATCACCCCATCTCAAGATCAAAATGTGAGATCGAGACTGATATAGATCGACCGTCTCACCAACCCATCCCATTTGTACTTGTGTTCCAAGGAAAGAGTATTACCTAGTAGTTTTAAAGCGAGGGCCACATGAGGTTTCTGTGAGTTGTAGTTCAAAACTAGCCAAGTTTTTGCTGATGATTCTTGAAATTGTAGTGCAAACCTGGTTGTACCTACAACCGGGTTGTCCAGCGACAACGCGCTAGCACCGGTCGCGACCCTACTTTCGCGCGATGGCCACCCCTACCAGGCTGCAGCTCGTGCCGTCCTGACCCGGGCGGCAAGCCCCGGTTGGCGAGCCGCCCCTCTGACCTTGCACGCCGCTCCTGGTCGGCCATGGCTCCCGTCGCCCGCTTCCTCCATCCTCGGTGCTGACCAAGCAGTTCCGTTGTCCCTCTACCCGACCTTCGCCCACGAGCTCAAGCCTCTCCATCGGCCATGGATGCGGGCTTCCCGCATGCCGCCTACCGCCGGACTTAGGGAAGATGACGGACGTGGGATGATTTCATCAGGAATCTCGTGATCTAGTTCGGAGGGAAGATGACGATCGTGAGACGATTTAGCAACATATATATATCTCATATTGCTTTGAAATATTATTTTTTCCAACTTATTTCATTATTCTAAACATTCCCTCCAAAAAAATTATTTTCCCACCACATAATTTTGGTTTACTGTAGTTTGCGCCAATATTTTGTGTTCCCACCAAAAAATTAGAGTATTTATCTTGCCGCTAAAGACCCTTCCTAACGACCCACGATTACTATTCTAAACCAAATCACACGCGTCTTCACCGGCGATTAGATCTGGAGCTCTCGTCCCTGGTTCAGGTTGTTCTTTCTCCCGATCTCCTCCCATCCTAGAACGTCCAGAAATCCTAGCGTCGTCCAGCGGATGCGGCGTTTGCCCAGCGAGCCGCGCGGTGCCGCCGACGAGGAGTCGTCGTCCTTGATCTCGCCCTCCTCCCTCTCCTCCGGACCCTCCGATGCGGGCCGCGTCTCCGTGTCCTCGGCCATGCCCGCTCTCCGCCGCACGCCCCGTCGGCTGCCCGACACCCGCGCGACCCCGCCCGCTGTCAGAGGCCGTCGCCCTCGCCCGCTGCCGGAGACCCCGGCCCACGGCCGCCGCCCCTCGTCCGTTGCGGGATACTCGCGAGCGCGCCGCCCGCTCGCCTCGTCCACTGCGTCACAGGGCGACATCCCTCGGCAGCGCCCCGCTCCCCGTGCTGCCTACCGCGAACCCCGGCCAGTGCGCCCTCCCTTGGCGGCGTCTACGTTTGGGCGAAGTCGAGCCAGCGGGCGTCGCCTGGCTCCCCTCCTCCGGGCGGCCATGGAGGAGCCATGCACTGCTAATGTAGTATCTCTTGTTTTTGATAATTTCGCATAATGTAGTTCATGACTACAATGTTTCTTACTCTGATTTTATTGTGAAGATGTCGGATGATGAAGACGATGGGTGATCGTGATGGTGACACCCAGAGCTAGAAGGCCACGAGGAGTTCAATATGAGATGTTAGTATTCACGTCTGCTCTACATAATTCTGCAACTGTATGCGTATGAGTACTAATCAAACCAAAAAGTACCAATATTTATTTTATTTGTGAAGCAACAATGGTATGAAGAATATCTGCTATTGCCGGCGTGTTGTCTTTGTAGCAGCTCATTGAGAAGTTAGGCTTTAATAATGTGACTGATAAGCCAGCTGCACTTAAAATGATGAGAGATGTATGTGAATCTATTCTTGAATCCTACGAAAGGAAGCAAAGCTAGCACATAGTGGTGGTGATATCTTGATGAGTTACAGAGCGGCCTTGCGGAGGCAGCTTGGGAAGGTTAACAAGGGATTGCATTGGAATTATTTCTGATTAAGTATTAGCTCTGGATTACCATTGTTTTTGGTGTTAGTCCAGCTGTACTGGTGCCATAACTACACTATCTGGGTTGGCACTTCAGTTGAATTCTGGATTTATTCTTTTGGTCTGGTTCTCTCCTTATGATTGTCTTCTATGGTATGACCTGGTATATCATACTTCAAAACATGTTGTGCCTGTTTTTTTTTGCGATACTGAGTGAGGAACATGTGCAGGTGTGGGACTTGATAAAGCTTGGAGATTATGTTAGTGCAAGGGACGATGTCGATACCTCTAGGATAGGGATTGCTGGTTAATCACTCGGAGGTATTATAGATCATGATTGCATCATGATACTGAATTAATACATAGACTTCACTTTTAGAAAATTTATCTTTTTTATTTGGAGCTGAATACAGGAATGCATGCATGCTTTGCTGCTTTTGTGGATACACGGTACAATGTTGTTCTTCCAATAATTGGTGTTCAGGTACACACAACAGTAATTTATGGGTGCACATAGTTTTGTGATTTGTCCCATGTAAGTAAAGCACTGCTCTTTGTGGTGGCTACAGGAATTTCAATGGGCAGTAGATAATGACATGTGGCAAGCTAGAGTTGATAGCATTAAGCATTTATTTGAAGGTTAGATACCATGCATCCTCTTTAAGATTGGGCACACACCATTGAAAAATATAGATCACAGCTGAATATATTGTATCAGTTCAGAACATTTACATATAAGTATCTATGTTGTTTTGTCTTTCCTGTAGAAGCAAGAATTGATTCAGGGAAGAGTGAAATAGATGCAGAGGTTGTGAAAAAGGTGACTATCTGATTTATTTGACATTTATTTCTGATTGTTCCATTGTAAATGTTTGACGATCGTGTATTGACATATTTTTACCAGGTTTGGGACAAGATAGCACCTTCTATGGCTAACAGTTTGATGCTCCCTACTTAGTTCCTCTGATTGCACCATGTCCACTCCTCCTAAATGGTAAAACCAATCATATTTCTTATTGAGTGCTTCTGCTTCGTCCAATAGTTATTGCACGACCCAACATATTAAAAAGTATCTCACTTCTCTTTTATGAGTTCAATGAGCTCTTGTCAGGGCTGGGCTTCCAGTCTTCAGTATATATTTTTGTTTTATGATTTTATGGTTGAGCCAGAACCGTTGTTAACCCTTCGTTTAAAAATTAATGTTAATTCAGCATTTTTCTTGCGGCTGGAGCTTCATTTATCGATTACGATGCAGGTGCTGACGACCCTCGTTGCCCAGTCCTTGGTCTACAAGAACCTGCCTCCAAAGCTGCTGAGGCTTATGCAGAAGCTGGTTCTGCAGATAAGTTCAAGGTAACATTATATCTGCTCCTCCAATCCAAATTAATTGACGCTCCTCTAGTACAACTTTGTCTTTTGACATGCAATATGTTTACTTTTCACCATGAGGCGTGGTTCTATGTTTGCCCAGACTTTTTTTGCATGAATCCAAAGCAATTGACAGTGGTTACCGCACCTATAATTGTTCTTTTCGTTTTTAGGACAAAGCACGTTTAAGATGTTGAAAACAAAGAACCTGAAACTCATGGTCCACTTTCAAGTGAGCATGTGATTGGCCTTCATAATTAGCTAGCTGCGTCTTCTCTTTCACCATGCATTGTTGCTGCATCGAGTCACAACTTAAAAAAATGAGTGTGCTAACTAGGGACATGAACTTAACTGAAACTATAGATTGAGCCACAACTTAAATCAATAGTGAAAGATTTTAGTACATGTACTTGTGCTTATGCTTTAGACATTTACACTTGTAAAACTGTTTTGATCCCCTAGTCTGGCGACAGTTCCTTTTAACAATGGGGCTGGAATAATTGTATGGCGTATGTTATGTTGGACTCATTAACTAGAACTATTTTTTAATTTCTTGATTGCAGGATCCAAAGAACTAGCTCGAGTGGACTCTAGAGCACGAACAATTTAGTCTTGGCAGTTGATTAGGATGGCTAAATTACATTTGAGTTTCCTTTGATGGATATTTGCTATCAGAATTATGAATTTTATGAATCTACATGTTATATGTATGATTTTGAATATTGTAATTGAATGCTTGTATTTTTTTAGGTTGCAATAGGCTGTTGCCGCAACCCACTTTCGGTTGCCACTTGTTAGCTCCACGAAAATTTAAATTGTCGCAATAGTTTCTCGCTACAAACATTTCACCTGTTGTGATACCTATTTATCACCGCCAAAACTAGTTTGTTGCAATTTCCTGTTACGACGACTGGAATATTTGTTGCCATAATTTAATGCCACAAGTGTAGCGGTTCGTGGCAAAATGCCTAATGCCATGAAAACAAGGATTGTTGCCATAGTTTATTGCCACAATTGACTATTGCCACAGAACAGTATGCACCACGAAACGAGGGTCGTTGTTGCCACAAATGTCTATCGCCACGAGCTATTAGTCGCCATGATTCATTACATGTTGCATTAAAGCTATCTCCACAAAATAAATTGTGGCATCAGATGAGTGTTGCCACGGGAAAACATGTGGCGACTCCCCACATGGCTGTTGCAATAGCATACTTTATTGCCACAGTTGCTTTTTTGTGGCAATAACCTATTACCATGCGTCAAGTCGCAACGGCTGCCAACAAATGCTGTTTCGTGGCAATAAGTACTTATCGCCACAAATCAGTATGTATTGCAACGAACAATTTTATTGCAATAGACCCGAATCCTTGTAGTGTAATCAACTATCAAAAAAGAATGAAGCAAAGGGACCAAGGTAGGAGCTCCTTCAGCGCCTCCAGAGCCAAAGACAGCCTATCACACGAGTATGCCCGGTCGTATGAGCGGTCATATGAGGTCCCAGCGCGGATCGATGGTAGAACATTTCCCGCCTCGCCTGGCAGGAGTTGGAGCGCTGCCTCGCGATGGCATCCCCGGAGATGTTGCGGCGGATTTCCTCAATGTCGCAGGAGGTGTTGGAGGCGACAAGAGAGCAGTTGTGGTTGGAGAGGGTTGCGAGACTTCGCGATGACGCCTTCTCGTGGACCAGTTTGTGCGGAGTGGAAGGATGTGTTGCAGGCGACGAGGGAAGACCCAATCTTGAGATCCAGATGAGAGAGGTAGGTTTGTCGAGCTCGAGCGAATTAAGAGCGAGAGAATCTGGCGAAGCGGATTTACTTCGAGGGAACAAATTCAGAGAGCGGTACCCTCCTTCGCTGTCAGTGGGTTTAATTCTCTGGGCGGAGCCAGAGGCAAAATTGGAGGATCTGCATCACAAAGCGAGATGAGAATGCATCATGGGGTTGTATCCAACAAGTGTTCCGTCTCTTCTAGAACATGTGGATCCCCTAACTTATCGGTTGCTAGAACAAGCAAGGGATTGAGGCGATTTCACATCTCAACTCTCATCGGAGTTGGCCCGCCATTTACTCGCAGGAAGAAGCCAGGTGTTTCCTTTAATGTTCCCCAGAAAAAGGGCACTAGGGTGCTGCATTTTGCAAGTTTTTGTGGGTGTGGAGGTGGAGATGCACCGGAATCCCTTGATGCTGTTCGACCAGGTGGCTAATTTTGGGCGCCGCGGCAATTGGATGAAGACGATGTTTGCTTTGGTGTTGACCAGGATTAGGAGTGTTGAAACTCTTATTTTGGTTACCTTTGGGGGCGCGTTGGATCGTGCTCAAAAGCAAGCTGGGGAAAACAAGGTGAAGAAGCAGATATCGAAGTTGGATGCTATTTGCGAGCTATCTGAAACGCAAGGGTGCTCAAATTCCCGCGAAGTTGATGCCGCCGGATTTTAGGTATGTGAACACTGCTCCAAGTTGCAAATCTGCTCCTGTTTCATTTTCCTGTTCTAATTCAGTTAGTAACACTAGTCCAAGGTTTTAAATTGTTCAGGAAAACGAGTGGAAGTTGGTGTTGGCCTTGATCCACTTTGGTTGCCCATGGGACAGGATGGACGAGTTTGACGTCTGATAGTTGCTGTTCTGGACGGGGCGCTACTCGCCACTCGATAGCCAACACAAAATTTTGGAGATTTAGGAGATGATGTTTTTTTTGGGGGATACTTCTTTTTGTTTCAATTCGCACTTTGAGTCGCACTGGGATAAGGGGAGGTTGGGACTTGTTTTGGAAAGAGACAAAGAGGCCTTTGGGTGGTTTGGGTTTAGGAGGCCTAGTATTTAACCAACCCCTACCCTAGTTCGCAACTAGGTTTTATCGTCTCTCATCTCTAGTGTTGTTCCACTGCCGATACTAGGGGCCCGGTAGTTCGGGTGTATCCATGGGAGATCATTTCGGTTCTGGGCTTGGGGTGGAGGTTGAGGTGATTGGGGGAGTGAAGGGAAAGGGAATTTGAATTTTGATTGCATTTTCCAGCAGGGGTAGTTCGATCAGAATCATCAATTTTCTTTCACGCATCCGCACAGGAATTATCAAGGGAATAACTACCAGATTAACTAGTACCTGCACAGGGATGCTAATATCGGTGAATGGAGTTTTGATGGTGGGAATCGGGGGTGATCCAATACCTGCACATACCCCCTATGTAGAGCAATAATTTCCCTCCCTTAGTTGTAGCATATCAACGGAAGACACGGGTGGTGAATTCAGTGCTATCTACGGCTAGTGGAGCAACACACAGGGAAGGGGAGGCACTAGTGATGTGGATGCTCAATATTCAAAGGAAAATTCTGTTGGCGCAACCTCGGTAGGAGGTCCTGCGGTTCCTTAGGTGTCTATAGGAAAGGTACCTGTGAGTGATAAAATTATCTTCCATATAAATGGGGTTAAGGACCATGGACCAAAAGGTTGTGATGTGAAAGTGAAGTGTGTGAATGACATAAAAGAGACACATATTTATGATTTATGTGCCTGACTACACACAAAAAAGTGTGGCCACGCTAGTTAGTTTTGGAGGGGAAGGTCTTGGGTTGTTTTGTTGCATAACATGCAATAGACTTGAGTCCTTCAATGAAGAGTCAGGAAGATACTCTGGCTGCCAGAGGAGTGTGATCCTGACATGCTTGTTAGAAGCCTAGCCCTAGAGATGGAATTGGAAGGCCAAGGAGCTCTTAGATGTTACCCTTTTGGTCAACTTTCCATCGGCTGCTAGGCTTAGTGAGAATGTTGTGTATGATTGGGTTCCTTTGAAAGGGGGAATGGCATGGTGAATGTTAAGTTGCGAAATCATGATTCATTGGCTATGGGGAAGCTAGTTGTGGTATAGGTAAAAGCTAAAGGAGTGCACAAGACAATGAAAACAATTCATGGACTTAATGATATTTGTTCTATGATTGGTTACACACAGGAAGTGGATGTGGTGACTATGTAGGAATCTGGCTTGGTCAGGTTAAAGGTGGCTGTGGTGGATCATCAGAAAATACCAAGATGGACTAAGCTTACTACTCTAAATCTTCTGGTTTATAATTTTCTTTGAACTTGAAATGGTTGCTGATGAGGGATGTTTTAAGAGTGAGGATTAATTATCTCAAGGTTATGAAGATTGTATGGATTTTCAGCATGAGGAAGAGGCTGGCAGAGATCCAAAAAGACCTAAAACCAATTGTGATAAGGTGGTAGCTAGCCACATTTGTGCTAGTACAAGTAATAAGTTGGCTTTGGGCAAACAATTGATGCCTGAAAGAACAAGATGAGGCATATCAGCTTTTGTATAAATCAAAGAACTTGGCAGCTCAAAAAAGTGTAAAGGATGATGTATCTGACTCTTTTTCTGTTAATGGAGGGGGGGGGGCTTCTGGGAATATTAACAATGAAGGAGTATATATTTCTGTAGTTGATCCAGAGGATGAAGGAGAAGGATCTCAGACTCTTAGTTTGGGGGCTAAACTTATGATGATCAGAATGACATGACTAGTATTCAAGCAGATAACAGTAAAGGAGAGATTTGGGTGGCCAACGATATAGCGGAAGGATTGCGTCCAAGAACATGGATGCCATACCTATGTTGGACAGGGCCATGTCTATGGTTAGAGCCAAAAAACTTGGGATGCTCAAAAGGTATGTTTTCAGAGGTTTTTGATTTACATCCTGACAATGTTAAGTTGTTAGATATGGCAAGTTTAATAGGGGTGGGTTTAGAAGTTTCTCTTGATATGGTGGATTATAATCTGAATCTTGTTCTCTCGCGAAAATGCTAGGATGGAGATGTTTTTAGCAAGTAAAAGCGAATCATCTAGTACTCCAATGAAAATTGAAACCTGACATCCTGAGCATGTGGAAGTAGTTCTATTGGAACTATTACACATGAGTAGAGAAAGTGATCATGACTCCATGGGAAAGTTTTCTTCTGATATGGGTGGGAACACAAAGGATTGATAAATTCAAACAACACTCATTTTGAGGTAGTTTGAAAAAAGTTCATGAATT
This sequence comes from Triticum urartu, assembly GCF_056163025.1. NCBI lineage: Eukaryota > Viridiplantae > Streptophyta > Magnoliopsida > Poales > Poaceae > Triticum > Triticum urartu. The sequence continues at coordinate 727,806,516 of NC_141875.1, read as the reverse complement.
CTGAAGAAAATGTTCACGGATTCTAAAATGTTTGCGAATTTGAAACATATGTCAAGAATTTTGAAATATTCACAAATTTGGAAATATTGTTTTTAAAAATAAAAGGAGAAAGAAAAAGAAAAATAAAAAGGGGGAAATCACACGGAAACAGGTAGAAAAATTCCAGGAGAAAATTGTACCAATAACATGAACCGGAAGCTTCTACTGGATTCGTAAAACCAGAACTATCAGAGGGCATATAGTCCGGCCCAACAAGGTATACACCCAACCAAGAAACTGGCACGTTAAGCGCTAAATAGGATTCCGCCCTATTCGACGACCAACATAGGGCCTGTTTGGTTCTCGCCAGAGCTTGCCCTGCCAACACAGCATGCCAAAAAGTTGGTGAGGCCTTTGCATGTCAGTTTTCTCCGCAGGTTCTTTAATTTCGGTTTTTTATTAAAACTTATTTCTAAATTAAAAAATCATGGATTCAAAAAATTCATGAATACATTATTTTTTTGGAAAGAAAAAAAATATGATTTATAAAATTCTCACGAATTCGAAAAATGCTTGTGATTTCAAATAAATGCTTGTGAATTCAAGAATTGTTCATGAATACAAAAAATGTTCACAGATTTGTTTTTTAAAAATTAATTAAACACTTGTTCACGAGTAACAAAACTTATTCACGATTTTCAAAAATTACTCTCAAATTCCAAAAACTGTTCATGAATAATGAAAATTGTCAATATAAAAACTATGACAAATTCAGAAAAAAATCACATTTAAAAAATCATGAATTCAAAAAATGTCACAAGAAATTTTCGTACACATGACTAATATTTTTCGTATACATGACTACATTTTGGGTATGCATGATTAACATTACTACTTTTTTCTTCACGTTGTACATTTTTATAAACATAAGAAATAATTTTCTACACACATTTAACATTTTTAAATGCATGATTAACATTTTTTAAAAATTCTTGTAAAGTGTTATTTCTAAATATAAGAAATAGTAAAACAAATATGAAGAAACACGGAAGGAGGAAAAAAACATGAGTGACATCAGTATGACGTGGCCACATGGTTATTAGGCCGGCCCTATAATGGCTCCTGTAGGCGACCCCTATGCTAGGAATCACAACAGGCGGCCAAAAACGACAGGTATCAACATCAGCAACAACACGGCAAGGAAGGGTTAGTAAACTTCCATTTTTTTTAGTTTATGTGAAAAAGTCTATATCCGTCTTTTTTTATTTCTAATGATCTCATTGGTTATCCCAATATTTGATTGATTTGTGCCTTAAACTGTAGTAATAAAATTGTAAAAGCAATAAACATAAAAATTTAATCTGGGAACCCCCGCAAAAAAAAAAAGAACTTGTGTCGACATCAAAAGGAAGTGAAGCTAAACAGGTTGGGTTTAGGGTTGACACATGGTAAAACTTGTATGTCTTGAAACTGTCAAAATGTTTTATGTTTATTGGTCATCATTAAAATATTTTTAAGGATGACTCCGCTCCCTACTTTCTAAAATAGGGAGTACAACTTTAGTACAAATATGTACTAAATCAACGACATTTATTTTGAGTCAGAGGGAGTACATTTTAGTGAAAAATGTATATTATTGGGTATTGGTCTCACCTGTTTTCTGTACTGGCCCTATCTATTTTGATACTAATTATCAGTAATTTTTAGTTGGTACCTCCTATTTTACAACCATGCTTTGGATGGACTACTCTATTTTTTCCAACCATCGTAAAACTTGTATGTCTTGAAACTGTCAAAATGTTTTAGGTTTATTGGTCATCATTAAATTTTTTTTAAGGATGACTCTGCTACAGCTGCTGACACATGGTAACCGAGCCTGTGAAAAAGATCGATTTTTTTAAAAGGAAAGCGGTACCGAAGGGGCATGCGGCGAATTTTTTAGAGGTAAATACGCCATTAGTTCATAAACTTGTGCGTCATGTTCAAATTAGTCACAAAGTTGCAAAATACAGACTTTAGGTCCAGACACTTGCGCGTACGGTTCATCGCTGGTCAAACCACCGTATTGTTCTAATATGATGAGCTATTAGTGCTGTTGCTCTACAAAATTGTTCTATTATTGCATCATGCGCCGCTGCGGCCAGAGCAGCGATGGGCGTGGCCGATAATAACAAGTGTTCAGTGCAAGACATAGTGATTTCTCTGGGTAATAATAAGACCAAAAATAAACAGAAAAGAGCAAGTAAGTAGAGGATCATCTCATGCGCCGCAGCGGCCGGACCAGCGATAGGCATGGCCAGACCAGCGTACAAATGTTCAGTGCAGGACATAGTGATTTCTCTGGGCAATGATACTAAAAATAAACAGAAAAGAGATAAGTAAGTAGATGATCATCTAGTTCATTACAGACTTGTCTCTACATCACTTGGTCATGTAGTTCAGGTCATGTATAGAGACCAAATGAAAACAGGTTCACTACATGAGTTGTCTTAACTCTTAACAACACTTGGCCTTTGTGCTTAACAAAAGCATGAGTTCGTTCATGAACTAAGGTGCATGTTGAGCTAGTTCATTCACGGAAATAGGAAATCATCAGGAAAATCATTGAATTGAGGTGCATTCTGGGTAATACGCACTTCCTCTGCTGGAATGAACTGTGTTGCTTGTCTCGTTCTAGCCCCATTCAGAATTTTTAGGTCACAACAACTAGTGCTTTAAGTTCAATTGTCCAACAAATTATGTACTTTCGGTTAAAACACTGTGTAAAAAACTAAGATCATTAAGTATACACTTCAGTTATGAGAGTGTCAAAAACTCAGAACATTCAGTTGTGGTAGTGTCCAAAAATTCAGAACATTTTTTTTTTTGATTTTTCACCTGAATCTGTATTACGAAATATCAGGTGACAACGGAGTTTAGCCGTCAGTTACAGCAGCAGGGACAGGGGCATATACATAGAACTAGAGAGAGAGAGACATATACAGCAGCAGGGACAGGTGGCAACCAAATGTCGACATGCCCGCGCTGGTCGGGGCCGAAGCGACTACGCCAGAGGACCGCGTCGTCCTGGCACGCTTTTCTCACAGCAGACAGGGGCTGAACCACGTCCCAGAACACCACTGCGTTCCTGCGTTTCCACAAATTCAGAACATTCAGTTCTGACTTGTGACAGTGTAAAAAATTCAGAAGGTTGAGTGTACATACAATTCAGATAATTCTTTTAACAAAACTGCAACACAAATTCAGTTATGACAGTGTAAAAGATGCAGGACATTCAGTTAAAGAAGGTCACAACAGCAGCAAATTCAGTTTACACATTCAAATATGACACTCAGTTAACAAGTTCCCAGAAATCAGGGAGCTATCTAATTCATTTTACTGGAAAGAATGAGTTCAGCACTTCATATGATGAACGATCAAATTTGATAACTTTCAAACAAAAACCATAGCAACATCGCAAACTACCTCTAAAACCCTAGTAGTAGTTCGCATGGGCGCTATTAGCGTGAGAGCATCTCCAACAGGCGCCCAAAAACTGTGCCGCGCGCTAAAATTCTGGGTTTTTGGGCGCCGGACAGCTCCAGCAGAAGCTGTAAAACAGTGTGCATGTAAAAAAAGGTTGGGCGCGCTGAAAAACACTATAGCGTGCTGCAAATTTGAGGCGTCGAATTGCGCGCGCTTCACATTTTACACTGCGTGTTCTTTTAGACGCACATTTTTGGGTCCGGCACACTAAGAGCATCTCCAACAGCCGCCCAACGCGTGGCGCGCTAAAAATGCGTTTGCAGCGCGTCGATTGTCTGTTTTGGAGCAACGGGGTGCGCTAGCTCCAGCGACCGCTGTAAACTTTAGCGTGCGCGTAGCTCCAGTAGACGCGCTAAAATGCAGCGCACGTGAGCAGCCGGCGCGACGCCACCCGCCGCCGAGGTCATTCGTGGCGGCATGAAAAGGCCGCGCGCGATGCCGGTGCTTGTAGAAGATTCGGCAGAGGCGAAGCCAAAGCGGCCCGCGCAAGGGTTTGCGGCGGCGGCGGAGGGGTCGCGGGTGTAGGAAGGGGTTAGGCGGGTGCCGACGCGGGCGTTCATCGGGTCAATTCGCTGGCGGCAGCACGGGCGGGATGAAGGTGCCGTGGCGGAGAGAGTGCGGCGCGAGCGCTCGAGTGTGCGGCGCGCGGAAGCGGGCGTATCAAATACACAGCGCGCGATGGTGATTCGGACCGCGCGCCCAACTCTATATGCCGTGCGCTTATTGCGCATCCGCTGGAGCCCCTACATCGATTGCAAGCGTGCTAAAAAGAACAAATTTGCGACGCGGCGCTTATTTAGCGCGGTTGTTGGAGATGCTCTAAAAATGCTATAGTGACACGCTAAAATTATTTTAAAACGTTGAAATTTTTGTGCACCGGTTGGAGATAGCTCCGAGGATTCACTAAAAATGAACGTTAATCACATGACGGATGCTAATAAAAAATGAACCACGGTACGATTCGACCCAAATCAAGTTTTCACCTCAAAACCAAAAGCATGGACTTGATACATGCCTCATTAATGTTTTCCTTTTTAGTGAGAGAGCGAGTTACTGCATGCCTTTCTTAGCTGCATGCATGCACGTACCGTACCGTAGGGCCTAAGCTTGCGACAGAGACTTGGAGACTACTTCTCCATTCTCGATCTTCTATATAAGCAATCTCGATGCCGCCGTGGTTCAAGTCAAATCCATCAATCTCCCCTCCGTCGAGTTTGCCGGCCGGCCGTCGAGAATGGCTGCACAGATGGTTTCTGCTCTGTTCAACTCCCCCTATGCCCTCACCGCCCTCGCCTTCCTCCTCGCCGTCACCGTCCTCGTCTCCTCCTCGAAGCACAGCCGCAGTGCCGGCAGGCAGGGCGAGCTGCGGCTGCCTCCATCGCCGCCCAGCCGGCCGGTCATCGGCCACCTCCACCTGCTCGGGAGCCTGCCGCACCGGAGCCTCCGGGCTCTGGCCGCGACCTACGGCCCGGTCATGCACCTGCGGCTCGGGTGCGTGCCCACCGTGGTGGCGTGCTCCGCGGCCGCGGCGGAGGAGGCCATGAGGACCCGCGACCTCGACTTCGCCAGCCGCCCCAGGCTCCTCATGGTCGACCGCTTCTACTACGGCACCGGCGGCATCGGCTTCGCGCCCTACGGCGAGCACTGGCGCCAGGCGCGCCGCGTCTGCGTCACCCACATGCTCAACGCGCGGCGCGTCGCGTCCCTGGGCCGCGTCCGCGCGCAGGAGGCCGCCGCGCTCGTCGACCGGGTCCGCCGACACGCCGGCGCCGTCGTGAACCTCAGCGACAACCTCATCGTTTACTCTAACACGGTCATCTCGCGATGCACGTTCGGGGACACGGACTACGGGGTTGAAGGAGGCGGCGGCGGCGGCGCGAGGTTGAGGAAGGTGTTCGCCGAGATCGAGGAGCTCCTGGGCACGGTGCCCATGGGAGAGACGGTGCCGTGGCTGCGATGGGTGGACGTCGTGACGGGGCTGGAGAAGAAGACGAGGCGCGTCTTCGAGGAGATGGACGGGCTGCTGGAGCGGGTCATCGCGGACCACCGCGAGCGCCGCCGCGCGGGAGCGGCCACCGAGGAGGAGGGAGACTTCGTGGACCTGATGCTGGACGCGGAAGAGCTGGACACGGGCAGCATCAAGGGCATCATCCTGGACATGCTGGCCGCCGCCACGGACTCGACCTTCACGCTGCTGGAATGGGCCATGGCGGAGCTCATCAACCACCCGCACGAGATGCGCAAGCTACAGGACGAGGTCCGCGCGGCAGTCGGCCCGGGCGCCGGCGCCGTCGTGACGGAGGAGCATCTCCCCCGCCTGCCCTACCTGAAGGCGGTGGTGAAGGAGGCCCTGCGGCTCCACCCGCCGACGCCGCTGCTCCTGCCGCGGGAGACGCTGGAAGACACGCGGCTGCTGGGGTACGACGTGCCGGCGGGCACCCGGGTCCTGATCCACGCCTGGGCCATCGGCCGCGACCCGGCGACGTGGGGGAGCCGCGCCGAGGAGTTCGCGCCGGAGAGGTTCCTCGGGTACGACGGCCTCAAGATGGGGCAGGACTTCGCGTTCCTGCCCTTCGGCGCCGGCTGGAGGGGCTGCCCCGGCGTCGGGTTCGCTATGCTGTCCAACGAGCTGGCGCTGGCGAGCCTCGTGTGTAGCTTCGACTGGGAGCTGCCCGGCGGGAGGATGCCGCCGGTGGACATGAGCGAGCTGCACGGCCTCTCCGTGCGTCTGAAGGCGCCTCTGCTTCTGGTTGCCAAACCGTGGTCGTCTGTGTCTGTGGATGGAGTTGAGTGAAGGGAGCAATTAAAGCAAGAATTAAAAGTTTTTTCTTGCAAATAGAAAGAATTGAAAGCTATACATGTATACTTATATGAAAGTTACCAAAAAATTGATTTTGGGTCAGTCGATTTTTATAACCGTTGATTGCTGCTTCAAAACTTGTGCTTTTCTTTTCTGTTGTATTTTCTGTCCTTTTTTTAGAGAGAAATCTCGTCCGACTTTATTAAGATTTAGAGATGCTCCTGGGTACAAGATTTTGGTCGTGGGGAATACACAGCGAAAAATGACGGCCTGCTCCACAAGAGTATTTAGCTACATTACGACCTTCAAAATTAAATGTCTATGTTCGTGAATAAAAGTGCAAGAAATAGAATGTCTTGAGCTTTTTCTGTCCTGTTTTGGTCTAGAAATGATCGATCAATTCCTGTAAGGCCTTGCTCTCTAACATGCCCAATCGCGAGCGAACAGCTTGGTGGCTTCGCCCGGAAGCCTGCTTGCTCGCTTTTTCCCATATGCTCATTGGCTAACCGCTGTAAATAAAAGTTGCCGCTAAAAAGACACCTATTTTTTGATTTTTTTTGAAACAAAGTCACGGACAAACACCTTGTTTCATGCAAAAAAAGGGTATATGAAAAAAGTTCATGAGTTTGTGAAAAAGTTCACAAACATAGAAAAAGTTTGTGAATTTAAGAAAAGTTTGTGAATTTGAAAAAATACGAATTTTAATAAATAAATCAAGATTCGGAAAAACTTCATGAACACCAGAAAAATTCACAAATTTGGGAAAAAAAGTTCACGGACTTAAAAAAAATCTTGCAAATTTTAAAACAGCACAAAATAGGAACAAGCATGGGAATTTGAAAATGCCCGGGAATTCAAAAATAGTTCATGTATTTTTAAGTTCATGAACTCAAAAATTGGAAAAGTGCTACAATTTGAAGAAAAAGTTCTTGATTGAAATATTTATAAAAAATGTTCAATTATTAAGAAAAAAATAAGAGTGAAAACTAAAAAAGTCAAAACAGAATTAGGGAAAATGTGACAAATTAATAATAATTATAAAAGAACGGTAAAATGAAAAAAAAGAAACTAAAGAACTAACAAAAAGGGACTAACGCAACAGACAATATAAAAGGAAAAACCAGGCTGGAAGCTTCCTGAAATCGGATAGTAAGCTTTGGGAAGCTTCGCTAAACCCGAAGAGAGATCCCGCTCAGCTAAGCACAGGGCCGGTCCTGAGTTTTTAGGGGCCCGGGGCGAACCTAAAACTTGAGGCCCTTAGTATACACATCATAGTAACATCAATAATATACATATATATATTGGGTTACAAATAACATTTAACATTTAAATGCATCCAAAATCAGTATGATTATCAAGTAATTTATACTCTGAAATTACCTTAAAATTTTCTTCTAACACTCCTTGATGCAAAGTCCCTTATGATGGGGTTGATGTCAATCTCATCCAATAATTTCTTCTCGATGCATAATGTAGCCAAACCATTTAATCTCTCTTGAGTTATTGTTGATCTCAAATAATTCTTCAATAATTTCAACTTCGAAAAGCTTCTTTCGGCCGATGTGGCCGTCACAGGGACAGTAAATAAGATGCAATAAGCAGATATATTGGTATAACAATCTACTTCTCTCACATGCCCAAAAATTTCATCAACAGTAGCAAATTGTGCCTATGCATCTGATGAATTACCGAGCCACTTACTTTGTTCTCGCTGATGTTGGTGTCGACATTTTCTTCTTCCGAATTCCCAATAGTCTGTCCCCTATGGCAACGATCACCTACTAGTCATCTGGGTTTATCAAAGCAGTGGAAGCACCAATATCACTCTTCTTGAAAAAATTGTGAATATGTGTGCGCTGTGATTTTATCAATTTATCTACTTCCTTCTTCCTTTTTCTTTTATGGCTAGCAGATGAATTTGTCCAGTTGCTAGACGACATGATTAACACACACAATGCTGAAAACAAAACAGTTTGTTGCATCAATGATCAATCATTGAACGGTGCCGGCTATGCAACCACGGAATTTATTGTATCAACATTATATGAATATATACCTCAGTTCCTGAATCCTGACTATCGAACTTCAGTGCGTCTGCCTATAAAGCACGGCAGCAGCGTAGCGCTTAGAGTCTGCAGAGGATTGAGAGAAGATCAACTGAGCAAAGGCCAAAGGGGCGTGATGATGGGGCCCCAGAATTGAAATCTGCCGCGTACATAACCGGATTATAGTAAGGAAATTACCAGGGGACGACTGAGAGGCGGGAATACATGTACGGCATCGAGCGTCGGCGGCCTAGGGCTGCGTCTGCGTGATGGAACCGTCAGAATCGGATCGATCGCTGATGGCTCTTTTTCTTCCATTTTTCACGCGATCCCTCTCCTTTTTTTATTTTTTTAGGGAACTCTCTTTTTTTATTTGAACGAACCGCTGGCTGCCTCGCTCGCTAGCTTCTCCGAGGAAACAAATCGATCGATCGGCCTACTGCTCCCTGCGCGCGTCTGCAGCATGGGCCATAGGGGCCCCCCCAGGGCCGGCCCTGGCTAAGCACCATAAATGTGTCGGCTCATTTGTGATCTATCGAACGAAACTGTGTTGTGCGCGTTTGGCAAATAGCAAGGAAGAAGTGCATGAAACACCAAATATGAGATTGGCCAAGCTATATATGTGAATGCTATATCTCGCTTACAGTGACTATATTATTCGTCTTGACTGAGGCCGCTCGGTCGACGTACTGGTTTAGACCAGTTTTTTTCTATTATTTTCTCTCTTAGTTTTCTTTGTTTTCCATTATTTTTTTCTATTTTTTCTCCGTTTTTCTCCGTTTTCCACGGTTTTTTACTTCTTTCTTTCTTTCTTTCTTTCTCAGTTTTACTTGTTTTTTGCTTTACTTCTTCGTTACTTTCTCGTTTCTCTTTGTTTCTTTCTCGGGTTTCACTGTTTCCATTCATTTGCATTGGTTTTCTTTATTTTTCATTTTTCCGCTTTTTACTGGTTTTCTTTGTTCTTTTGCAATTTTTATTGGTTTCTTTCTTATTCAACACATGTCTATTTTTTCCAGCACATACTAGTGATGGATCGTCCAGCTCAAATCCGGATGGGAATCGCTCACTTTGGAACCAAATTTGGTCGACCAACATGCCACAAAAGATGAAGATTACAGCTTGGCGAGTGGTTACCGGTACTCTAGCTACCCATCAGTGTAAGAATTACAAGCACCTGGCCACTCGTTCACCATGTCCTATCTGTGGGGTGGAGGAGGAGAATACCTTTCATGCCTTGATCGCTTGCACTCAGGCAAGGATCTTGTGGATCAATATGCGCAGGAGGTGGCCGCTTCCCGATGACGACCTCCTCATTAATAATGGGAAGGAATGGCTAATGCTCATTCTTTAACTCCTATTCAGAGATGGTTGGAGATATGGTTATTATGCTGATTTGGCGTATTTGGCAGATATGTAATGTCCTCTATCATGGCAAGGAAGTTCCACACGTGCCTGCATTGGTTGAGTTTTTGGATAGTTACTATAAATCTATTAACCTAGTGGGCAAGTTTCCAACGAAGGATATTATCAAAGGGAAAATGCCTTCGGTGCCCCATGTGGCGTTGCGCCAAAAGGCTGTTGTGCCCCTGTTGCCCTGGCCGGCACCGGCGCAGGGTACGGTGGCCCTGTCCGTTGATGGTTCGTTCCACCCAGAGGATGACTCCGCGGCGGCCGGGATGGTTCTAAGGAATAGTGAGGGTGTGATCTTATTTGCGGCATATAGATATATTTTCCATTGCAATGAGCCACTTGAGGCAGAACTACACGCGATGATGCAAGGTATGGCCCTGGCCATCTAACACTCAGACTCCCCGGTGATGTTGCAATTGGATTCCTCGGAAGCATTATCTTGCCTGTCAACGGATGCCCTGCGGCGGTCAGCTTATGGTCAGTTAGTCTTGGAGATTAAACATTTAGCTGGTATTAGGGAGTTTGTTCCTCAGAAACTTAGTCGTTCTCAGAATAGAGTTGTCGATCGTTTGGCTAACTACAGCCGAACGGAGTGAGCCACTGGTGTCTGGCTTCGTTCTGTTCCACCTTGTATCGAGGACTTGTGGCCTCTCGACAGTAACTCTATGACTTTGCAATAAAACTCCCTTTACCCTCGCAAAAAAAACTTGAAGCAATTAAGATCCCCAAATCTTTGAAAAAAGCTTCAAGCGTCATTTGTGGGATCCAAAACTCCTCTGGATGGACTCCGATTTGCTTTCCAACTTCTTCTTTTTTGAACATGCTAAAATTGCATATGCCACATATATGCACAAATACTCGCCCCTATGAATGCAAGCACGCATGCCTTACCTGCATGAGTACCTCCGAGATACTGAGCCGGCATCACATCTTGAGATTGCGAAGTCACCATAGACGTCTCGTAATTGATGGAAATGGCTCATCCACTGAACGAACCTAACCATCTGACTTTGGCATGAAAATTAACAAAAACTGACAGAAATATGATATAGTGGAAGAATTTACAGTTCTTAAGTGCTAAACATGATTTAAGTGTGTTATCTAATATTTACAATGGAATCCAAGCCTGTGGAGGGGCATATGAGGGCATTTTTCATTGAGAATATGCAATAAAATGATGCCGTATTTTCAAGGCATCAGAGGAAAGCCGGTTGTTTAATCAAGACAAATCAAGACCCCTCACAAAAAAAAGACAAATCAAGACAACTGCAATTTAGGAGGGTCCTGACAAAGAAAGTTATTTTTACACCAGCGTGATAGCAGTTTCTAGGTTTTGTTTTTAGATTGTGATGTCCCACGGTGCAACGTTTGCCATAGAGGGGCGACGTGTCCCTCCCATTAACGGAAGGGCAGGTTCTCCCCTAAGAAACAGAAAAAACAAAAGGGCAGGTTGCTTGTATTTATTTATTTATTGACATGTGCTGCTTAATTTGTATTTATCCTGAGCAAGATGCATGGAGCCCTCAGCTTCTAGGGTCGTCATGGACCAAGGTGTATTTTAATTCAGTACATTATCCTATGGATAAATTATCATCAATAATGTTGATTTTTCTGGAGCACTCAGCTTCTACAGTTGTCAGATTTGGATCATATGACAGTTGAACAGTCGAACCCACGTCAGGAGGCGCGGTGCATCTCAGCCCTTGCCGTCGCGAGGCTCCGTTTCTGATGTATTTTTAGTTTTATTAGAGTTTGTGTCCCATTCAGAGATGTGAGGTGGAGGCGGCTCTCTGTAGATGGAATAAGGTCCTCCCCGCCTAGCCCCCATTCCGGTGGTGTTGCTAACATCGTCCGAGGGCGCGTGGAGGTTTGTCTCCGGGGGATCTCATAGGATTCGGTCGGTGCTTGTCTTCGGTGGATCCACATGGATCCGGTCTTCCTTCGTGTGTCTACATGTCGGATCCTTTTGATCTACATTTCTCTTCATTGGCGGCAGTTGTTGTTCTGGTACGCTAGTCGTATGGTGTCTTAGCACGACGATTTTCTGATTGTCTACTACAACATGGTTTGCCCATCTCCGATGAGGTAGGGGCAATGACGGCGGCGCGCCTTTGACCCGCTTCAGTGCATGTAGTCGTCGCTAGGTGGTCTATGAGTTTGGATGTATTTTTTTACTTCTGGTGTTTTTTGTACTACCTTGACAGTTTATGAATAAATCGGAAGTTTTCCTAAAAAACGTCTACACTCGTCATGGATCAAGATGTGATTTGTTGGTATAATATAGCACGCCACATCCTACCTGCCCTGCGCGCGCGCACACACACACATGTGGTTGGATGGTTAGAGAGACTGTGGTATCTCAAGCTCACCATGGTTCAAATTCTGATGCTCACATTTATTTCTTGATTTATTTCAGGATTTTCGGCGATGCGCATTCAGTGGAAGGGGACGTTCCCGCGACGACGAGGTGCCTACGTGACTTTGTAAATTTCAAGATGATATGTCGGCTCAGTCTTTCTGAGGTGCTCATAGGGATAGGGTGTGTGTGCATTTATAAGGATGAGTGTATGCGCGTATATATGAGCGCTTTTTTCTGTACTGTGTTAAAAAAATTTGCATTTGTTTTTTAATGACGGGTTCTCTACCTATTCAAACCATTTGCAGTATTCCCGGAAAAAAAAACCCATTCGCAGTATAAACACGAAAATGTTCTGAGGCAAATGTGTTGTTTTCAGGTTTGCTATCTAAATGTTTAAAATTTTTTACTCCCTCCATACTAAAGCGACGTCATATTAATATGGGTCGGAGGGACTATCTGTTGGTTGAATTATTGATGTTGATTTGTCTCGTAGCTTGATGATTGCCTGGAGTCCCGAAATATGAGTGATTAAATTATCTGCGACACTATTAGCTAGCGCTACACTACAGCCGACCATCTTTGTTTCCCGATTAAATTATCTGTGATTTCTGGGTATAAATGCCAGGCCGCATCCTACCTGCCGATGCACACAAATTAGACACTATATGTGGAAGATCAGTGGCACTTAAACTTCCCTGGGTTGTCTAAGTGCATCAGTGACACAATGAACACCTTCTTCGTTTTCGTCATCACTCTCCTGCTCCTCCTATTCACACTGGTAGTACAAGCCCTAAGGCGCAGGACTAACCAAAGCCAGCCGCAGCCGCCAGGGCCTCCCGCTCTCCCCATCATCGGCCACCTCTACCTCTTCAAGGGCCCCCTCCATCGCCGCCTCACACGCCTCGCCACCCGCTATGGCGCCGTCTTCCGCCTGCGGTTCGGCACCAAGAACGTCGTCGTCGTGTCCTCCGCCCAAGCCGCTGAGGAGTGTCTCGGCGTGCACGACATCGTGTTTGCCAACCGGCCGCAGCTGCCGACGGGCAAGATCCTCTCCTACGACTGGAGCACCATGGGCACCGCCAGCTACGGGGACTACTGGCGCCACATCCGCCGCATCGGCGTCACTGAGCTCCTATCGGCGCACCGGGTGCAGCAGTACGCCGACGTCCACACACGGATGGCGCGGTCCATGGCGCGGCGCCTCTACCGCTCGGCTGCCGGTGGTCGCGCGCGGGTTGAGCTCAAGTCACGGCTCTTCGAGATGCTCATGAACGTAATGACGAGCATGATTTGCGCGAGGACATTCTATGGGACGTACGTAAGATCACTCAATTTACATCACTACCAGAATAACTGGCTATGCCGGCGGATAATTCTATGTCGACAGATTTTTATCGGGGCCGTTGGCATAGATGGATGTATGCCGACGGCCTAGAAAAACCATCGGCAAAGAAAAGCCGTTGGCACACCATTATATATGCCGATGGCAACCGTAGGCATAGAAAGGCCGTCCGCACACCGTCATGGATGCATATACTCCACTATCTCCGAACCATGCATAGCATACAAAATAATGTGATGCACTGCTCACTACTATAAAATCTCAACAGAAATTGTTCGTAAAAACGGTTATACAATCTTTTCTAGTGTACCATCTTATATTTACTAAACGAAATCTAGTTTTGTAGTCCTCACGTTGATCCTGGTGAGATGCACTAAGAAAAAAGATAGATCACTTTTATTTAAAAAAAGATAGATTGCTACTGAAAAAGTGTCGATACCGAGTGCTTTATTCGACGCCGAGTTCCAGAGTACAGGATCTCAGTGACAAAAATTTATGTTGGGTTCTATTCTGCACCTTGGGTGACGAATAACATTAAGGAGTCTATATACTAATGTTCGTAACTTCACCCTCGAGGGTCCAAACACTATGGTTCTTTTTGCCTTAGAAACTAGACTAATTAATCAAACCATTTGCAGTAGGAACACAAAAACAATTCAGCATGGTACAAATTTAGCTCCAAATAAGATGATTTTGAATCACCACTCCTGTTATGTTCATGTTGTTGTCTAGACAGTAATAAAGTATTTAGGTAAATGTGCCCATGTTGTTTTCATGTTTACCATCAAAATACTTAAAAATTATGGACAGTAACTACACACTACATTTGGTTACAATAATTTTATATAAAGCGACTTGATTTTGTAACTGAATGGAGTTTTGTGTAGCGATGGCGAGGAGATATTGGAGGTGACAGAAGAGGTCCAGTGGTTTCGGACGATGGTGGAGGAGACGATGACACTAATTGGTGCATCGACGGTGTGGGACTACATACCAACACTGGTGCGGTGGCTGGACATCGGCGGGTTCGGGAGACGGTTGTGGCGGCTACGAGAGAGTAGAACAAAGTTCGTGCAGGGACTTATCCAGGATGAGAGAAATAAGATGGAGGAGGGCACGACAACAGGGAGGACGATGATTGGGGCACTGTTGGCCCTACAACTCAAGGACCCAGAGGATTGCCCAGACCAGCTTATCCGAGCTTTGTGCATCGTGAGTATTCACTTATAATTTGAGAAATATTTCAGTGGCATATTTGGACGAGGGTACTGCAAAGGGATCCATATAATTTAATTATGGCCTTAAGGTCTGGATCAAGTCCCCCTTAGGTGTCTAGTACTAGACATGACAAGTAGTAGGTATTTAACAGTGAAGGATGCAATTACAATGCCCGTTATGTGAGATCAGAACTTAGTTTCAATTGTTATTAGTACATGTTCCATGTGTAACTGTAAAATTCCCCGTAGGTGATAGTGCACAAAACCTCACGGGTTCAAGTAGAAGTTACAGTCATATTATATGGAAGAAAGTCTAAGCCTAGGCAGGTTTTATTACAAACCGCTATCTAAATTGAAACCAGTAAAAAGGTATTCGACCACCAGTTTACCCACAAAACGAGGTGTTTCTTGCAGAATCCCTGTAAACCTAGAAACGTACATAATTGACACCAACTTGTTTGGAATATTCCTGCCACTGATTGGAGTGGTGTAATAACCTCACAATTTGGTAGCCGGCTCCAGTATCGAAAACTAGGCATATTTTGCTTGTGTGCATAAATAGTAAAATCCAGAGAGCCACTTTTTGCTAAAAGATGATCTAAAATCTTAGATTTTTTTCTAGATACTGTGCCGCATAAAAACATTTGCAATGATGAAGGTATGTTTTGTTGTTGGATCTACATATGCTATACCAATGCATGTGGGGCTCACTTTCCATTTGCATCTTCTTACTCCCACTCCCCTTTTCTATATGTTGTTGTTCCTTTCCTAGCTCGTTGCCTATCTTGTGGATCCACACATCTCATTGTAAATCACATTCCAATAGTTGTTTTCCCCTGTTACAATGCGCGCATCTGGGGCATGGTTTTCATGTGGCTGGTGCTCTAAACCATATAGCGGAGGGTTGGGTACCTTCGATCAAGCAATGAAGCTTAATTATCAAGGGGACATTGGTCACAGCCTTATCAGTATCAGAAACAATTATCTTCATAGCAAACAATGGACTTGTGGCATGGGTTTTGTATATAAATATCGCAACCCGAATTTATTAGTCACATTCATGTTCTCTCAACAGAAATAGCAAACCTGATGGTGGATTTCCTTTCTCCCTAGTTAATCCAATGTATGGCGTAGCCATGTTTATTTTACTAGATTTTGTGCTTGTCATTGAACCTCTATAAAAATTATGTTTATAAAAAATTTCATCATTGGAATAGTACTTTTTTTCTCGAGTTTGTATAATATTTTACCTATGCCATGTCATTCTTTTGTCATTGAAGAGCGCCCTCGAAGCTGGATCATCTACTTCTGCAGATACAGTTGAGTGGGCAATGTCCCTCATGCTGAATAACCCTAAGGTGATGGTCAAAGTTCGTGATGAGATTGATTCCTACATAGGGAAACCAATACGCCTAATCGAGGCAGCCGATCTCCTAAAGTTACAATACCTTCGTTGCATAATCATGGAGACGCTTCGTCTGCATCCACCAACACCACTTCTTGTTCCTCATGAATCTTCTATTGACTGCATCGTCGGTGGATTTTATATTCCCAAGGGGACAATGCTTCTTGTCAACACATCTGCAATACACAGGGATCCCAAGATATGGGATAAACCAACAAACTTTATTCCAGAAAGGTACTGAGTATGAAACCATGCATTCACTGTTTATTTGGTTACCTGGAAATGCTTATCTGAGTAGCATAGACCTTACTGATTTGTACATTATTTTCATAGGTTTGAGGGTGAAAAGTGTGAAGGTAATATGGCTATGCCATTTGGAATGGGCAGGCGACGATGCCCAGCAGAGAATTTGGGTATGCAGATGGTAGGCCTTGCTCTGGGAACTATGATCCAATGTTTTGAATGGGAAAGAGTGGGGGAGGAGCTTGTGGACATGACAGACGGCTTTGGCCTAACTGCTCCGAGGGCAGTGCCCTTGGAGGCCTTCTATAAACCCCGTCAATCTATGATTACTCTTCTTTCGGAGATATAGTATTATTGTGGAACACATGGCTGTTCTTTTGTTGCTTTGTGTTGTATGGTCATCGTCAGCAAAATATTGTGTGGGCATGTGACAATATTATCCATGTCTCGATGTGTAAAAACTATGAGCTGCAGTTGCTAGCTATTCACCACCTGTGAGTGGAGCATCGACCATGCACTCCGTTGATGGTTGGATGCCACCATATAACTTAAATCTGTGTTCCATATAAAGTTGTGCTATATGTTTCACATTTTTAATTCAGAACAGCGGTGTGTTTGATGATTTGTTTATGTATCAAGTACTTCTACTTGTTTTATTTGATAACGGGCCCTTCGGCTTGTTACCATAAGCAATTTTTTTACATAAACACGATGAGTACACACCCGACCTCTGCATAATTAGGATGCACACATCCAACACCAACACAGACACCAAAAACATGCCAATAAATAGCAAAGTCAGGTTGCTGCCAATGCATCGGTGTTTAGATGACGTGCTAAGCACATTAAATAGCTTAGCAACTATACTCCCCAATGCATAGGTGCTTAGCTTATGGTAGCTAAGCTTGCTTCATTTAATGATTTAGCAACTAAAGCTCTTCATGTATTGGTGGGTTTCTTTCATTTAAATGTTTTGCCTAGGTTCACGTGCTTAGCATTGTTTTTTCCTGGGGTCACTACACTCATCTCTCTCTTCTTAAATAACTTACCACATCAGATTTTTTGCATATGTGGAAGGCTTAGCACCTGTACAAGGTGGAGCATTGGGAGGGGCCTCATACAAGACCAAAGCTATACCCATGCGAGGAAAAAAGCGATCAAATCAGCGAAGCAACAAACTACAACAATGACCATGTTCGCATCAATTATTTCATGACACCACACGGACGACGAGATCCTTCAACAGCAACACATCCACGAAGGGAGTGACGCTTAAGCATCGCCGTCGCCGGATCCAACCATCCGGGCCAAAATCTAGATTTTTCATCCTAAAGAACCAGCCCAAGAATATACGAGCAATGCCTTCAACAAGGTAATGACATAAAACCATCATCATTGCCAGGTATAACCAACTTAGGTTAGACCTAGGCGTACACCTATATAAGTTCTCGAGTCGGTACCTAACATGCGCCTCTCTCATATGAGACAACCACCATCAAAACAGATCAGACATGCAAATTACCTCGCCTCAAGGGCCTGAACCTGGAGTAAATCCTTCGTCTCGTGAGCCGAAAAACACACCTACAATTATTTCCTCTAGGGTTACGGATTTGCTTGTACAACTGTGTGAAAGGTTATGCCAACATGTGTTTTTATTACTATTGTTAATCATGCATTCTAAGCAGCTTATGATAGGGGGCATATTCAAACACTTATAGAGGCTTAGTTGTTGTTTTTACTTTTTTTTGTTTGATATTTACGTACTAAAGCTTGATACTTGAACCATATTTAATAAATGGTTGTGTGCTATCTAGAGGCCAGGGCTAAGAGCATCTACACCTGGGCGCCTCAAACACCTCTGAAATGACCGGGCGGTTGGCCTAGTCACTGACCGGTAAAAAAACTATTCAGACGGGCGCCTCAAACCGGCCTCAAACGCCCGGGCTGACCATCAGCCGTCATATCCAGCCCAAACCTTGGGCGGATATGGGGAGTCCCGGGCGCGATCGGGCACGTCCGCCACGTCCGACCTGACAACGCAACCGCACCAAAAAGTGCACCAAATCCCCATGCCCCGATCCACACGATTATAGTTGCTGCTCTCCTCTCTTCTCCCTCCTCCGCATCAGCAGTCTCCTAGCTCCACCGCCACCCTTGCGGTCCGCTGCCAATTTGAACCTCGGCGCCACCAGCACCGGCACAACACTCCTCCCATCTGTGTTCGCCGCCGCGGACATCATTGCCGGCCCGGATACCACTGCGGTACGTCCAACAACTCTCAGACTGCACCTTGCCCTCTATGTGTTTGACACATTGCCAGACTAGGTTTTTTGTGATTTTTTCTAAGGCAAAACAATGGATTCTGATGGTTCATCGAACAAGGAGTTGTTGGGGAACGTAGCAGAAATTCAAAATTTTCCTACGTATCACCAAGATCTATCTATGGAGAAACCAGCAACGAGGGGAAGGAGAGTGCATCTACATACCCTTGTAGATCGCTAAGCGGAAGCGTTCAAGTGAACGGGGTTGATGGAGTCGTACTCGTCGTGATCCAAATCACCGGTGATCCTAGTGCCGAACGGACGGCACCTCCGCGTTCAACACACGTACAGCCCGGTGACGTCTCCCATGCCTTGATCCAGCAAGGAGAGAGGGAGAGGTTGAGGAAGACTCCATCCAGCAGCAGCACAACGGCGTGGTGGTGATGGAGGAGCGTGGCAATCCTGCAGGGCTTCGCCAAGCACCGCAGAAGAGGAGAAGAACTTGGGAGAGAGGGAGGGGCTGCACCAAAGGCAAAAGGTGTGTTTGAGAGGCCCTCCTACCCCACTATATATAGGGATCCCAAGGGGGGGGGTGCGCCAGCCCCTAGGAGATCCAATCTCCAAGGGGGCGGCGGCCAGGGGAGGAGTCCCCCCCCCCCAAGGCACCTAGGAGGTGCCTTCCCCTGCTGGGACTCTTCCTTTAGGGTTTCCCCAGGCGCATGGGCCTCTTGGGGCTGGTGCCCTTGGCCCATGTAGGCCAAGGCGCACCCCCTACAGCCCATGTGGCCCCCGGGATAGGTGGCCCCACCCGGTGGGTCCCTGGGACCCTTCCGGTGGTCCCGGTACAATACCGATGACCCCGAAACTTGTCCCGATGGCCGAAATAGGACTTCCTATATATAAATCTTTACCTCCGGACCATTCCGGAACTCCTCGTGATGTCCGGGATCTCATCCGGGACTCCGAACAACATTCGGTAACCACATACAAACTTCCTTTATAACCCTAGCGTCATCGAACCTTAAGTGTGTAGACCCTACGGGTTCGGGAGACATGCAGACATGACTGAGACGTTCTCCGGTCAATAACCAACAGAGGGATCTGGATACCCATGATGGCTCCCACATGTTCCACGATGATCTCATCGGATGAACCACGATGTCAAGGACTTAATCAATCCCGTATACAATTCCCTTTGTCTAGCGGTATTGTACTTGCCCGAGATTCGATCATCGGTATCCCTATACCTTGTTCAATCTCGTTACCGGCAAGTCTCTTTACTCGTTCCGTAACACATCATCTCGTGATCAACTCCTTGGTCACATTGCGCATATGATGATGTCCTACCGAGTGGGCCCAGAGATACCTCTCCGCTTACACGGAGTGACAAATCCCAGTCTCGATTCGTGCCAACCCAACAGACACTTTCGGAGATACCTGTAGTGCACCTTTATAATCACCCAGTTACGTTGTGACGTTTGATACACCCAAAGCATTCCTACGGTATCCGGGAGTTGCACAATCTCATGGTCTAAGGAAATGATACTTGACATTAGAAAAGCTTTAGCGAACGAACTACACGATCTTTGTGCTAGGCTTAGGATTGGGTCTTGTCCATCACATCATTCTCCTAATGATGTGATCCCGTTATCAATGACATCCAATGTCCATGGTCAGGAAACTG
Source organism: Triticum urartu (assembly GCF_056163025.1). Classification (NCBI taxonomy): domain Eukaryota; kingdom Viridiplantae; phylum Streptophyta; class Magnoliopsida; order Poales; family Poaceae; genus Triticum; species Triticum urartu. The sequence goes on along the minus strand of NC_141875.1, from coordinate 727,786,246 downwards.
TAACCATCTATTGATCAACGAGCTAGTCAATTAGAGGCTTACTAGGGACATGGTGTTGTCTATGTATCCACACATGTATCTGAGTTTCCTATCAATACAATTATAGCATGGATAATAAACGATTATCATGAACAAGGAAATATAATAATAACTAATTTATTATTGCCTCTAGGGCATATTTCCAACAGTCTCCCACTTGCACTAGAGTCAATAATCTAGTTCACATCGCCATGTGATTAACACTCACAGGTCACATCGCCATGTGACCAACATCCAAAGAGTTTACTAGAGTCAATAATCTAGTTCACATCACTATGTGATTAACACTCAATGAGTTCTGGGTTTGATCATGTTGCTTGTGAGAGAGGTTTTAGTCAACGGGTCTGAACCTTTCAGATCCGTGTGTGCTTTACAAATCTCTATGTCATCTCCTAGATGTAGCTACCACGTTCTATTTGGAGCCATTTCAAATAACTGTTCTACTTGGAGTTATTCTAAATTGTTGCTCCATTATACGTATCCGGTATATCTACTCAGAGCTATCCGTATAGGTGTTAAGCTTGCATCGTCGTAACTCTTTACGCCGAACTCTTCATCACCTCCATAACCGAGAAAATTCCTTAGTCCACTAGTTACTAAGGATAACTTTGACTGCTGTACTGTGATCCATTCTTGGATCACTCTTGTACCCCTTGACTGACTCATGGCAAGGCACACTTCAGGTGCGGTACACAGCTGTTGGAAATATGCCCTAGAGGCAATAATAAATTAGTTATTATTATATTTCCTTGTTCATGATAATCGTTTATTATCCATGCTATAATTGTATTGATAGGAAACTCAGATACATGTGTGGATACATAGACAACACCATGTCCCTAGTAAGCCTCTAGTTGACTAGCTCGTTGATCAATAGATGGTTACGGTTTCCTGACCATGGACATTGGATGTCATTGATAACGGGATCACATCATTAGGAGAATGATGTGATGGACAAGACCCAATTCTAAGCCTAGCACAAAGATCGTGTAGTTCGTATGCTAAAGCTTTTCTAATGTCAAGTATCATTTCCTTAGACCATGAGATTGTGCAACTCCCGGGTACCGTAGGAATGCTTTGGGTGTATCAAACGTCACAACGTAACTGGGTGACTATAAAGGTGCATTACGGGTATCTCCGAAAGTATCTGTTGGGTTGGCACGAATCGAGACTGGGATTTGTCACTCCGTGTAAACGGAGAGGTATCTCTGGGCCCACTCGGTAGGACATCATCATATGCGCAATGTGACCAAGGAGTTGATCACGGGATGATGTGTTACGGAACGAGTAAAGAGACTTGCCGGTAACGAGATTGAACAAGGTATCGGGATACCGACGATCGAATCTCGGGCAAGTACAATACCGCTAGACAAAGGGAATTGTATACGGGATTGATTAAGTCCTTGACATCGTGGTTCATCCGATGAGATCATCGTGGAACATGTGGGAGCCAACATGGGTATCCAGATCCCGCTGTTGGTTATTGACCGGAGAACGTCTCGGTCATGTCTGCATGTCTCCCGAACCCGTAGGGTCTACACACTTAAGGTTCGGTGACGCTAGGGTTGTAGAGATATTAGTATGCGGTAACCCGAATGTTGTTCGGAGTCCCGTATGAGATCCCGGACATCACGAGGAGTTCCGGAATGGTCCGGAGGTAAAGAATTATATATAGGAAGTGCTATTTCGGCCATCGGGACAAGTTTCGGGGTCACCGGTATTGTACCGGGACCACCGGAAGGGTCCCGGGGGTCCACCGGGTGGGGCCACCTGCCCGGGGGCCACATGGGCTGTAGGGGGTGCGCCTTGGCCTACATGGGCCAAGGGCACCAGCCCCAAGAGGCCCATGCGCCAAGAGAAGAGAAAAAGGGGAGAGTCCTAAAAGGGGAAGCCACCTCCGAGGTGCCTTGGGGAGGATGGACTCCTCCCCCCCTTGGCCGCACCCTTCCTTGGAGGAAGGGGCAAGGGCTGCGCCTCCCCCCTCTCCCTTGGCCCTATATATAGTGGGGAAAAGGAGGAGCAAACCAATCTAAGGCCTGGCGCCTCCCTCTCCCTCCCGTGACACATCTCCCTCCTCCCGCAGCGCTTCGCGAAGCCCTGTTGGAATCCCGCTACTTCCACCATGCCGTCGTGCTGCTGGATCTCCATCAACCTCTCCCTCCTCCTTGCTGGATCAAGGCGTGGGAGACGTCTCCGTTCCGTACGTGTGTTGAACGCGGAGGTGCCGTCCGTTCGGCGCTAGGATCATCGGTGATTTGAATCACGACGAGTACGACTCCATCAACCCCGTTCTCTTGAACGCTTCCGCGCGCGATCTACAAGGGTATGTAGATCCAATCCTCCCTCGTTGCTAGATAACTCCATAGATTGATCTTGGTGACACGTAGGAAAATTTTGAATTTATGCTACGTTCCCCAACAGTGGCATCATGAGCTAGGTCTATTGCGTAGATTCTATGCACGAGTAGAACACAAAGTAGTTGTGGGCGTTGATTTTGTTCAATATGCTTACCGTTACTAGTCTTATCTTGATTCGGCGGCATCGTGGGTTGAAGCGGCCCGGACCAACCTTACACGTACTCTTACGTGAGATCGGTTCCACCGACTGACATGCACTAGATGCATAAGGTGGCTAGCGGGTGTCTGTCTCTCCTACTTTAGTCGGATCGGATTCGATGAACAGGGTCCTTATGAAGGGTAAATAGCAATTGGCATATCACATTGTGGTCTTTGCGTAGGTAAGAAACGTTCTTGCTAGAAACCCATAGCAGCCACGTAAAACATGCAAACAACAATTAGAGGACGTCTAACTTGTTTTTGCAGGGTATGCTATGTGATGTGATATGGCCAAAAGGATGTGATGAATGATATATGTAATGTATGAGATTGGTCATGTTCTTGTAATAGATGATCATGGAGCCCCAAGATGAAGATCAAAGGAGCTATATGATATTGGCCATATCATGTCACTATTATTTGATTGCATGTGATGTTTATCATGTTTATACATCTTGTTTGCTTAGAACGACGGTAGTAAATAAGATGATCCCTCATTAAAATTTCAAGAAGTGTTCTCCCCTAACTGTGCACCGTTGCTACAGTTCGTCGTTTCGAAGCACGCCGTGATGATCGGGTGTGATAGATCCTTACGTTCACATACAACGGGTGTTGACGAGCCTAGCATGTACAGACATGGCCTCGGAACACAGCAAAAACACTTAGGGTTAACTTGACGAGCCTAGCATGTACAGACATGGCCTCGGAACACAGAGACCGAAAGGTCGAGCATGAGTCGTATAGAAGATACGATCAACATGAAGATGTTCACCGATGATGACTAGTCCGTCTCACGTGATGATCGGACACGGCCTAGTTGACTCGGATCATGTAATCACTTAGATGACTAGAGGGATGTCTATCTAAGTGGGAGTTCATAAGATGAACTTAATTATCCTGAACATAGTCAAAAGGATTTTGCAAATTATGTCGTAGCTCACGCTATAGTTCTACTGTTTAGATATGTTCCTAGAGAAAAATTAGTTGAAAGTTGATAGTAGCAATTATGCGGACTAGGTCCATAAACTGAGGATTGTCCTCATTGCTTCTTAGAAGGCTTATGTCCTTAATGCACCGCTCAGTGTGCTAAACCTCGAACGTTGTCTGTGGATGTTGCGAACATCTGACATACACGTTTTTGATAACTACATGATAGTTCAGTTAAACGTTTTAGAGTTGAGGCACCAAAGACGTTTTTGAAACGTCACGAAACATATGAGATGTTTTGAGGGCTGAAATTGGGATTTCAGGCTCGTGCCCACGTCAAGAGGTATAAGACCTCTGACGATTTTCTTAAGCTGCAAACTAAGGAGAAAAGCTCAATTGTTGAGCTTGTGCTCGGATTGTCTGAGTACAACAATCATTTGAATCAAGTGGGAGTTGATCTTCCAGATAAGATAGTGATGTTTCTCCGAAGTCATTACCACCAAGCTGCTAGAGCTTCGTGATGAACTATAATATATCAGGGACATATATGATGATCCTTGAGATATTCGCGATGTTTGACACCACGAAAGTAGAAATCAAGCAGGAGCATCAATTGTTGATGGTTGATGAAACCACTAGTTTCAAGAAGGGCAAGGGCACGAAGGGATACTTCATAAAACGGCAATTCAGCTGCTGCTCTAGTGAAGAAACCCAAGGTTGAACCCAAACCCGAGACTAAGTGCTTCTGTAATAAAGGGAACAGCCACTGGAGCAGAATTACCCTAGATACTTGGTAGATTAGAAGGCTGGCAAGGTCGATACAAGTATATTGGATATACATTATGTTAATGTGTACTTTACTAGTACTCCTAGTAGCACCAGGGTATTAGATACCGGTTCGGTTGCTAAGTGTTAGTAACTCGAAATAAAAGCTACGGAATAAACGGAGACTAGCTAAAGGTGAGCTGACGATATGTGTTGGAAGTGTTCTCAATGTTGATAGCATCGCACGCTCCCTCTACCATCGAGATTGGTGTTTGCGTTGAGCATAGACATGATTGGATTATGTCTATCGCAATACGGTTATTCATTTAAGGAGAATAATGGTTACTCTGTTTATTTGAATAATACCTTCAATGGTCTTACACCTAAAATGAATGGTTTATTGAATCTCGATCGTAGTGATACACATGTTCATGCCAAAAGATAGTAATGATAGTACCACCTACTTGTGGCACTGCCACGTAAGTCATATCAGTATAAAACGCATGAAGAAGCTCCATGTTGATGGATCTTTGGGCTCACTCGTTTTGAAAAGTTTGGGACATGCGAACCATGTCTATTGGTATATATGCATGAAGAAACTCCATGCAAATGGACCGTTTTGTACTCGCTTGATTTTGAATCACTTGAGACATGCAAATCATACCACATGGGCAAGATGACTGAAAGCCTCGTTTTCAGTAAAATGGAACAAGAAAGCAACTTGTTGGAAGTAATACATTTTTGATGTGTGCAGTCCAATGAGTGCTGAGGCATGTAGTGGATATCGTTATGTTCTTACTTCACAGATGATTTGAGTAGATGTTGAGTATATTTACTTGATGAATCACGAGTCCGAATTATTGAAAGGTTCAAGTAATTTCAGGGTGAAGTTGAAAGATCGTCGTGACAAGAGGATAAAATATCTATGATATGATCATAGAGATGAATATCTGAATTACGAGTTTGGCACAGAATTAAGACATTGTGGAAATTGTTTCACAACTGATACAGCCTGGAACACCATAGTATGATGGTGTGTCCGAACATCATAACTGCACCCTATTGGATATGATGCATACCATGATGTCTCTTATCGAATTACCACAATAGTTTATGGGTTAGGCATTAGAGACAACCACATTCACTTTAAAAGGGGCACCACGTAATTCCGATGAGATGACACCGTATGAACTATGGTTTAAAGAAACCCAAGCTGTCATTACTTAAAAGTTTGGGGCTGCAACGCTTATGTGAAAAAGTTTCAGGCTGATAAGCTCGAACCCAAAGCGGATAAATGCATCTTCATAGGACACCCAAAACAGTTGGGTATACCTCTTGTCTCAGATCCAAAAGCAATAAGGGATTGTTTCTAGAATCGGGTCCTTTCTCGAGGAAAAGTTTCTCTCGAAAGAATTGAGTGGGAGGATGGTGGAGACTTGATGAGGTTATTGAACCGTAACTTCAACTAGTGTATAGCAGGGCACAAAGAGTTGTTCCTGTGGCACCTACACCAATTGAAGTGGAAGCTTATGATATTGATCATGAGACTTCAGATCAAGTCACTACCAAACATCGTAGGATGACAAGGATGCGTACTACTTCAGAGTGGTACATAACCCTGTCTTGGAAGTCATGTTGCTAGACAACAATGAACCTACGAGCTATGGAGAAGCGATGGTGGGCCCGGATTCCGATAAATGGCTCGAGGCCATAAAATCCGAGAGAGGATCCATGTATGAAAACAAAGTGTAGACTTTGGCAGAACGGCTCGATGGTCGTAAGGCTGTTGAGTGTAGATGGATTTTAAAAGGAAGACGGACAATGATGGTAAATGTCACCATTAAGAAAGCTCGACTTGTCGTTAAGATGTTTTCTGACAAGTTCAAGGAGTTGACTACGGTGAGATTTTTCTCACTCGTAGCGATGCGAAGAGTCATGTTGGAATTATATTAGCAGTCACTGCATTATTTATGAAATCTTGCAGATAGGATGTCAAAACATTGTTTCCTCGACGATTTTCTTGAGGAAAGGTTGTATGTGATACAATCGAAAGGTTTTGTCAATCCTGAAAAGATGCTAATAAGGATGCAAAGCTCCAGCAATCCTTCTGAGGACTGGAGTGAGCATCTCGGAGTTGGAATGTACACTTTGATGAGATGATCAAAGATTTTGGGTTTATACAAAGTTTATGAGAAACTTGTATTTCCAAAGAAGTGAGTGGGAGCACTATAGAATTTCTGATGAGTATATGTTGTTGACATATTGTTGATCAGAAATGATGTAGAATTTCTGGAAAGCATATAGGGTTATTTGAAAGGTGTTTTTCAATGGAAAGCCTGGATTAAGCTACTTGAACATTGAGCATCAAGATCTATAAGGATAGATCAAAACGCTTAATGGAACTTTCAAATGAGCACATACCTTGACATGATCTTGAAGGTGTTCAAGATGGATCAGTCAAAGAAGGAGTTCTTGCCTGAGTTGTAAGGTATGAAGTTAAGACTTAAAGCTCGACCATGGCAGAATAGAGAGAAAGGACGAAGGTCGTCCCCTATGCTTAAGACATAGGCTCTACAGTATGCTATGCTGTGTACCGCACCTGAAGTGTGCCTTGCCATGAGTCAGTCAAGGGGTACAAGAGTGATCCATGAATGGATCATAGGACAGCAGTCAAAGTTATCCTTAGTAACTAGTGGACTAAGGAATTTTCTCGGTTATGGAGGTGGTAAAAGAGTTCGTCGTAAAGGGTTACGTCGATGCAAGCTTAACACCTATCCGGATAGCTCTGAGTAGAGATACCGGATACGTTTAATGGAGCAACAACTTAGAACAGCTCCAAGTAGAACAGTTATTTGGAATAGCTCCAAATAGAGCGTGGTAGCTACGTCTAGGAGATGACATAGAGATTTGTAAAGCACACACGGATCTGAAAGGTTCGGACCCGTTGACTAAAACCTCTCTCACAAGCAACATGATCAAACCTAAAACTCATTGAGTGTTAATCACATAGTGATGTGAACTAGACTACTGACTCTAGTAAACTCTTGGGTGTTAGTCACATGGCGATGTGACCTGTGAGTGTTAATCACATGGCGATGTGAACTAGATTATTGACTCTAGTGCAAGTGGGAGACTGTTGGAAATATGCCCTAGAGGCAATAATAAATTAGTTATTATTATATTTCCTTGTTCATGATAATCGTTTATTATCCATGCTATAATTGTATTGATAGGAAACTCAGATACATGTGTGGATACATAGACAACACCATGTCCCTAGTAAGCCTCTAGTTGACTAGCTCATTGATCAATAGATGGTTACGGTTTCCTGACCATGGACATTGGATGTCATTGATAATGGGATCACATCATTAGGAGAATGATGTGATGGACAAGACCCAATTCTAAGCCTAGCACAAAGATCGTGTAGTTCGTATGCTAAAGCTTTTCTAATGTCAAGTATCATTTCCTTAGACCATGAGATTGTGCAACTCCCGGGTACCGTAGGAATGCTTTGGGTGTATCAAACGTCACAACGTAACTGGGTGACTATAAAGGTGCATTACGGGTATCTCCGAAAGTATCTGTTGGGTTGGCACGAATCGGGACTGGGATTTGTCACTCCGTGTAAACGGAGAGGTATCTCTGGGCCCACTCGGTAGGACATCATCATATGCGCAATGTGACCAAGGAGTTGATCACGGGATGATGTGTTACGGAACGAGTAAAGAGACTTGCCGGTAACGAGATTGAACAAGGTATCGGGATACCGACGATCGAATCTCGGGCAAGTACAATACCGCTAGACAAAGGGAATTGTATACGGGATTGATTAAGTTCTTGACATCGTGGTTCATCCGATGAGATCATCGTGGAACATGTGGGAGCCAACATGGGTATCCAGATCCCGCTGTTGGTTATTGACCGGAGAACGTCTCGGTCATGTCTGCATGTCTCCCGAACCCGTAGGGTCTACACACTTAAGGTTCGGTGACGCTAGGGTTGTAGAGATATTAGTATGCGGTAACCCGAATGTTGTTCGGAGTCCCGTATGAGATCCCGGACATCACGAGGAGTTCCGGAATGGTCCGGAGGTAAAGAATTATATATAGGAAGTGCTATTTCGGCCATCGGGACAAGTTTCGGGGTCACCGGTATTGTACCGGGACCACCGGAAGGGTCCCGGGGGTCCACCGGGTGGGGCCACCTGCCCGGGGGGCCACATGGGCTGTAGGGGGTGCGCCTTGGCCTACATGGGCCAAGGGCACCAGCCCCAAGAGGCCCATGCACCAAGAGAAGAGAAAAAGGGGAGAGTCCTAAAAGGGGAAGGCACCTCCGAGGTGCCTTGGGGAGGATGGACTCCTCCCCCCCTTGGCCGCACCCTTCCTTGGAGGAAGGGGCAAGGGCTGCGCCTCCCCCCTCTCCCTTGGCCCTATATATAGTGGGGGAAAGGAGGAGCAAACCAATCTAAGGCCTGGCGCCTCCCTCTCCCTCCCGTGACACATCTCCCTCCTCCCGCAGCGCTTCGCGAAGCCCTGTTGGAATCCCGCTACTTCCACCATGCCGTCGTGCTGCTGGATCTCCATCAACCTCTCCCCCCTCCTTGCTAGATCAAGGCGTGGGAGACGTCTCCGTTCCGTACGTGTGTTGAACGCGGAGGTGCCATCCGTTCGGCGCTAGGATCATCGGTGATTTGAATCACGACGAGTACGACTCCATCAACCCCCTCTCTTGAACGCTTCCGCGCGCGATCTATAAGGGTATGTAGATCCAATCCTCCCTCGTTGCTAGATAACTCCATAGATTGATCTTGGTGACACGTAGGAAAATTTTGAATTTATGCTACGTTCCCCAACAACAGCATAGCATACTGTAGAGCCTATGTCTTGAGCATAGGGGACGACCTTCGTCCTTTCTCTCTATTCTGCCGTGGTCGAGCTTTAAGTCTTAACTTCATACCTTACAACTCAGGCAAGAACTCCTTCTTTGACTGATTCATCTTGAACACCTTCAAGATCATGTCAAGGTATGTGCTCATTTGAAAGTACTATTAAGCGTTTTGATCTATCCTTATAGATCTTGATGCTCAATGCTCAAGTAGCTTAATCTAGGTTTTCCATTGAAAACACTTTCCAAATAACCCTATATGCTTTCCAGAAATTCTACGTCATTTCCGATCAACAACATATATTCATCAGAAATTCTATAGTGCTCCCACTCACTTCTTTGGAAATACCAGTTTCTCATAAACTTTGTATGCACCCAAAATCTTTGATCATCTCATCAAAGCATACATTCCAACTCCGAGATGCTTACTCCAGTCCTTAGAAGGATTGCTGGAGCTTTGCATACTTATTAGCATCTTTCAGGATTGACAAAACCTTCCGGTTGTATCACATACAACCTTTCCTCAAGAAAATCGTCGAGGAAACAATGTTTTGACATCCTATCTGCAAGATTTCATAAATAATGCAGTAATCGCTAATATAATTCCAACAGACTCTTAGCATCGCTACGAGTGAGAAAGTCTCATCGTAGTCAACTCCTTGAACTTGTCGGAAAACATCTTAACGACAAGTCGAGCTTTCTTAATGGTGATACCTACCATCATTGTCCGTCTTCCTTTTAAAATCCATCTGTACTCAACAGCCTTACGACCATCAAGTAGTTCTTCCAAAGTCTATACTTTGTTTTCATATATGGATCCTCTCTCGGATTATATGGCCTCGAGCCATTTATCGGAATCCAGGCCCACCATCGCTTCTCCATAGCTCGTAGGTTCATTGTTGTCTAGCAACATGACTTCTAAAATAGGATTACGTACCACTCTGAAGTAGTACGCATCCTTGTCATCCCACGAGGTTTGGGAGTGACTTGATCTGAAGTCTCATGATCAATATCATAAGCTTCCACTTCAATTGGTGTAGGTGCCACAGGAACAACTCTTTGTGCCCTGCTATACACTATTTGAAGTGACGGTTCAATAACCTCATCAAGCCTCCACCATCCTCCCACTCAATTCTTTCGAGAAAACTTTTCCTCGAGAAAGAACCCGATTCTAGAAACAATCCCTTATTGCTTTCGGATCTGAGACAGGAGGTATACCTAACTGTTTTGGGTGTCCTATGAAGATGCATTTATCTGCTTTGGGTTCGAGCTTATCAGCTTGAAACTTTTTCACATAAGCGTCGCAGCCCCAAACTTTTAAGAAATGGCAGCTTAGGTTTCGCTAAACCATAGTTCATATGGTGTCATCTCATCGGAATTACGTGGTGCCCTATTTAAAGTGAATGTGGTTGTCTCTAATGCCTAACCCATAAACTATTGTGGTAATTTGATAATAGACATCATGGTATGCATCATATCCAATAGGGTGCAGTTATGATGTTCGGACACACCATCACACTATGGTGTTCCAGGCTGTATCAGTTGTGAAACAATTTCCACAATGTCTTAATTCTGTGCCAAACTCGTAATTCAGATATTCATCTCTATGATCATATCATAGATATTTTATCCTCTTGTCACGACGATCTTTCAACTTCACCCTGAAATTACTTGAACCTTTCAATAATTCAGACTCGTGATTCATCAAGTAAATATACTCAACATCTACTCAAATCATCTGTGAAGTAAGAACATAACGATATCCACCACATGCCTCAGCACTCATTGGACTGCACACATCAAAATGTATTTCTTCCAACAAGTTGCTTTCTAGTTCCATTTTACTGAAAAACGAGGCTTTCAGTCATCTTGCCCATGTGGTATAATTTGCATGTCTCAAGTGATTCAAAAATCAAGTGATTCCAAACGGTCCATTTGCATGGAGTTTCATCATGCATAAACACCAATAGACATGGTTCGCATGTCTCAAACTTTTCAAAAACGAGTGAGCCCAAAGATCCATCAACATGGAGCTTCTTCATGCGTTTTATACCGATATGACTTACGTGGCAGTGCCACAAGTAGGTGGTACTATCATTACTATCTTTTGGCATGAACATGTGTATCACTACGATCGAGATTCAATGAACTATTCATTTTAGGTGCAAGACCATTGAAGGTATTATTCAAATAAATAGAGTAACCATTATTCTCCTTAAATGAATAACCGTATTGTGATAGACATAATCCAGTCATGTCTATGCTCAACGCAAACACCAAATAACAATTATTTAGGTTTTAATACCAATCTCGACGGTAGAGGGAGCGTACGATATTTGATCAACCTTGGAAATACTTCCAACACATATCGTCATCTCACCTTTAGCTAGTCTCCGTTTATTCCGTAGCTTTTATTTCGAGTTACTAACACTTAGCAACCGAACCGGTATCTAATACCCTGGTGCTACTAGGAGTACTAGTAAAGTACACATTAACATAATGTATATCCAATATACTTCTATCGACCTTGCCAGCCTTCTCATCTACCAAGTATCTAGGGTAATTCTGCTCCAGTGGCTGTTCCCCTTATTACAGAAGCACTTAGTCTCGGGTTTGGGTTCAACCTTGGGTTTCTTCACTAGAGCAGCAGCTGAATTGCCGTGTCATGAAGTATCCCTTCTTGCCCTTGCCCTTCTTGAAACTAGTGGTTTCACTAACCATCAACAATTGATGCTCCTTCTTGATTTCTACTTTCGCGGTGTCAAACACCGCGAATATCTCAAGGATCATCATATATGTCCCTGATACATTATAGTTCATCACGAAGCTCTAGCAGCTTGGTGGTAATGACTTCGGAGAAACATCACTATCTTATCTGGAAGATCAACTCCCACTTGATTCAAATGATTGTTGTACTCAGACAATCTGAGCACAAGCTCAACAATTGAGCTTTTCTCCCTTAGTTTGCAGGCTAAGATAATCGTCGGAGGTCTTATACCTCTTGACGTGGGCACGAGCCTGAAATCCCAATTTCAGCCCTCAAAACATCTCATATGTTTCGTGACGTTTCAAAAACGTCTTCGGTGCCTCAACTCTAAACCGTTTAACCGAACTATCACGTAGTTATCAAAACGTGTATGTCAGATGTTCACAACATCCACAGACAACGTTCGAGGTTCAGCACACTGAGCGGTGCATTAAGGACATAAGCCTTCTAAGAAGCAATGAGGACAATCCTCAGTTTACGGACCTAGTCCGCATAATTGCTACTATCAACTTTCAACTAATTTTTCTCTAGGAACATATCTAAACAGTAGAACTGAAAACGCGAGCTACGACATAATTTGCAAAATCCTTTTTGACTATGTTCAGGATAATTAAGTTCATCTTATGAACTCCCACTTAGATAGACATCCCTCTAGTCATCTAAGTGACTACATGATCCGAGTCAACTAGGCCGTGTCCGATCATCACGTGAGACGGACTAGTCAACGTCGGTGAACATCTTTATGTTGATCGTATCTTCTATACGACTCATGCTCGACCTTTCGGTCTTCTGTGTTCCGAGGCCATGTCTGTACATGCTAGGCTCGTCAAGTTAACCCTAAGTGTTTTGCATGTGTAAAACTGTCTTACACCCGTTGTATGTGAACGTAAGGATCTATCACACCCGATCATCACGGCGTGCTTCGAAATGACGAACTGTAGCAACGGTGCACGGTTAGGGGAGAACACTTCTTGAAATTTTAATGAGGGATCATCTTATTTACTACCGTCGTTCTAAGCAAATAAGATGTATAAACATGATAAACATCACATGCAATCAAATAGTGACATGATATGGCCAATATCATATTGCTCCTTTTGATCTCCATCTTCGGGGCTCCATGATCATCATCGTCACCGGCATGACACCATGATCTCCATCATCATGATCTCCATCATCATGTCTTCTTGAAGTTGTCACGTCATCTATTACTTCTACTACTACAGCTAACGGTTAGCAATAAAGTAAAGTAATTACATGACGTTTATGTTGACACGCAGGTCATACATAAATTAAGACAACTCCTATGGCTCCTGCCGGTTGTCATACTTATCGACATGCAAGTCGTGATTCCTATTACAAGAACATGATCAATCTCATACATCACATATATCATTCATCACATCCTTTTGGTCATATCACATCACATAGCATACCCTGCAAAAACAAGTTAGATGTCCTCTAATTGTTGTTTGCATGTTTTACGTGGCTGCTATGGGTTTCTAACAAGAACATTTCTTACCTACGCAAAGACCACAACGTGATATGCCAATTGCTATTTACCCTTCATAAGGACCCTTTTCATCGAATCCGATCCGACTAAAGTGGGAGAGACAGGCACCCGCTAGCCACCTTATGCAACTAGTGCATGTCAGTCGGTGGAACCAGTCTCACGTAAGAGTACGTGTAAGGTCGGTCCGGGCCGCTTCATCCCACGATGCCGCCGAATCAAGATAAGACTAGTAACGGCAAGCATATTGAACAAAATCAACGCCCACAACTACTTTGTGTTCTACTCGTGCATAGAATCTACGCAATAGACCTAGCTCTGATACCACTGTTGGGGAACGTAGCAGAAATTCAAAATTTTCCTACGTATCACCAAGATCTATCTATGGAGAAACCAGCAACGAGGGGAAGGAGAATGCATCTACATACCCTTGTAGATCGCTAAGCGGAAGCGTTCAAGTGAATGGGGTTGATGGAGTCGTACTCGTCGTGATCCAAATCACCGATGATCCTAGTGCCGAACGGACGGCACCTCCGCGTTCAACACACGTACAGCGCGGTGACGTCTCCCATGCCTTGATCCATCAAGGAGAGAGGGAGAGGTTGAGGAAGACTCCATCCAGCAGCAGCACAATGGCGTGGTGGTGATGGAGGAGCGTGGCAATCCTGCAGGGCTTCGCCAAGCACCGCAGAAGAGGAGAAGAACTTGGGAGAGAGGGAGGGGCTGCACCAAAGGCAAAAGGTGTGTTTGAGAGGCCCTCCTACCCCACTATATATAGGGATCCCAAGGGGGGGGTGCGCCAGCCCCTAGGAGATCCAATCTCCAAGGGGGCGGCGGCCAGGGGAGGAGTCCCCCCCCCAAGGCACCTAGGAGGTGCCTTCCCCTGCTGGGACTCTTCCTTTAGGGTTTCCCCAGGCGCATGGGCCTCTTGGGGCTGGTGCCCTTGGCCCATGTAGGCCAAGGCGCACCCCCTACAGCCCATGTGGCCCCCGGGATAGGTGGCCCCACCCGGTGGGCCCCTGGGACCCTTCCGGTGGTCCCGGTACAATACCGATGACCCCGAAACTTGTCCCGATGGCCGAAATAGGACTTCCTATATATAAATCTTTACCTCCGGACCATTCCGGAACTCCTCGTGATGTCCGGGATCTCATCCGGGACTCCGAACAACATTCGGTAACCACATACAAACTTCCTTTATAACCCTAGCGTCATCGAACCTTAAGTGTGTAGACCCTACGGGTTCGGGAGACATGCAGACATGACCGAGACGTTCTCCGGTCAATAACCAACAGAGGGATCTGGATACCCATGATGGCTCCCACATGTTCCACGATGATCTCATCGGATGAACCACAATGTCAAGGACTTAATCAATCCCGTATACAATTCCCTTTGTCTAGCGGTATTGTACTTGCCCGAGATTCGATCGTCGGTATCCCTATACCTTGTTCAATCTCGTTACCGGCAAGTCTCTTTACTCGTTCCGTAACACATCATCTCGTGATCAACTCCTTGGTCACATTGCGCATATGATGATGTCCTACCGAGTGGGCCCAGAGATACCTCTCCGCTTACACGGAGTGACAAATCCCAGTCTCGATTCGTGCCAACCCAACAGACACTTTCGGAGATACCTGTAGTGCACCTTTATAATCACCCAGTTACGTTGTGACGTTTGATACACCCAAAACATTCCTACGGTATCCGGGAGTTGCACAATCTCATGGTCTAAGGAAATGATACTTGACATTAGAAAAGCTTTAGCGAACGAACTACACGATCTTTGTGCTAGGCTTAGGATTGGGTCTTGTCCATCACATCATTCTCCTAATGATGTGATCCCGTTATCAATGACATCCAATGTCCATGGTCAGGAAACCGTAACCATCTATTGATCAACGAGCTAGTCAACTAGAGGCTTACTAGGGACATGGTTTTGTCTATGTATCCACACATGTATCTGAGTTTCCTATCAATACAATTATAGCATGGATAATAAACGATTATCATGAACAAGGAAATATAATAATAACTAATTTATTATTGCCTCTAGGGCATATTTCCAACAGGAGTATGGACCCATGAAGCTTGCTGAAATGATTCAAAATGAGTTCTTCAATCCATCAGATTCAGATGAAGAAGTCGGAATGATCATGCTCATGAGCATCCAACTGGAAATGGACTGGGATGTGGAGCATATTCTCAACTTCAAGGGCTCGATCAAAGGGACAAGAGTTATTAACCAGGATAGGGTCTCAGGAGCATGACAGTTGTACAAGGACCACTTTGCTTCGGACCCAACTTTCCACGATGATCCATGGTTTTGTCATCGTTTCCGTATGCACAAACATTGTTTTTGCACGTTGTGTAGGGAATGGAGGAACACGATAACACCTTCAAGCTCACTAGGGGTTGTTGCGCCCAACTTTCATTCTCTGCTAAGCAGAAATGGACGGTTGCTCTGAGGATGCTTGCACTTGGTACTGTCGTCGATACCATTGGTGAGATGGTTCGGATGGCGGACAGTGCCTCAAGGCCACCGTGAGGTTTGCTCGCATCATAGTGCAGGTATTTGGAGCATAGTATCTGAGAGAACCAACTATACTACACACACAAAAGTTGTTGGTTGTTGATGACGCAGGAGGTTTTCCAGGTATGCTTGGTTCATTTTGGTCGCATGCATTGGCAATGGATGAACTGCCCCAAGGTTTTGCACGGAATGTAACAAGGTCACACCAAAGAGGCCACCATCATACTCGAAGTAGTAGCATCACATGACCTATGAATTTAGCATGCTTTCTTTGGAATGTCTGACAAGGACATTAATGTGCTTCAATGATCTCTCGCGTTCAGGAGACTTTATAATAGGGAATCGCAGCGGTGCAACTACACTTTCAACGGCCATGACTATAACATGGGGCACTGTGATATCTATCTGTAGCGGGCGATGTTTATGAAGACCATATCCGAACGCCAAGGCAACAAATAAAGCCACTTTGCAACAATGCAGGAAGCACCGTTGGAAAAATGTTTGTGGGCTGCAATGATGTGAAAATCGGAAACTTTGTGGCAGCTGATGACATGTTGTGGCATTTTGCACAATATGATTGTTGATGACGAGGGTGCTAGGGTTGCCCAAACGAATGATTTTGAAGCGCTTGGAGAACAAGTCTACATACGATCAAGATACAAATCAGCTCATGAACTTTCTGCAGATGCATCAAAAACTTGAAGATCATCAGGTGCACGTGTAGCTGCTCAGTGATCTTATGGAGTATATGTGGACTCATAATGAACACCAAAAAGGTAATGTTTGAGTTGTCTACTTTGTTGGAAATATGCCCTAGAGGCAATAATAAAATGATTATTATATTTCCTTGTTCATGATAATTGTCTATTATTCATGCTTTAATTGTATTATCCGGAAATCGTAATACATGTGTGAATACATAGACCACAATGTGTCCCTAGTGAGCCTCTAGTTGACTAGCTCGTTGATCAACAGATAGTCATGGTTTCCTGGCTATGGACATGGGGATGTCATTGATAACGGGATCACATCATTAGGAGAATGATGTGATGGACAAGACCCAATCCTAAACATAGCACAAGATCGTATAGTTCATTTGCTAGAGTCTTTCCAATGTCAAGTATCTTTTCCTTAGACCATGAGATCGTGTAACTCCCGGATACCGTAGGAGTGCTTTGGGTGTACCAAACGTCACAACGTAACTGGGTGACTATAAAGGTATACTACGGGTATCTCCGAAAGTGTCTGTTGGGTTGACACGAATCAAGACTGAGATTTTTCACTCCGTATGACGAAGAGGTATCTCTGGGGCCACTCGGTAATGCATCATCACAATGAGCTCAAAGTGACCAAGTGTCTGGTCACGAGATCATGCATTACGGTACGAGTAAAGTGACTTGCCGGTAATGAGATTGAACGAGGTATTGGGATACCGACGATCGAATCTCGGGCAAGTAACGTACCGATTGACAAAGGGAATTGTATACGGGGTTGCTTGAATCCTCGACATCGTGGTTCATCCGATGAGATCATCGAGGAGCATGTGGGAGCCAATATGGGTATCCAGTTCCCGCTGTTGGTTATTGACCGGTGACCAATCTCGGTCATGTCTACATGTCTCCCGAACCCGTAGGGTCTACACACTTAAGGTTCGGTGACGCTAGGGTTGTAGAGATATGAATATGCAGTAACCCGAAAGTTGTTCGGAGTCCCGGATGAGATCCTGGACGTCACGAGGAGTTCCGGAATGGTCCGGAGGTGAAGAATTATATATAGGAAGTGCAGTTTCGGCCATCGGGAGAGTTTCGGGGGTCACCGGTATTGTACCGGGACCACCGAAAGGATCCCGGGGGTCCACCGGGTGGGGCCACCCATCCCGGAGGGCCCCATGGGCCAAAGTGGGGAGGGGAACCAGCCCATAGTGGGCTGGTGCGCCCCCCTTGGCCCACCCCATGCGCCTAGGGTTGGGAATCCTAGGGTGGGGGCGCCCCACCTGGCTTGGGGGGCACTCCACCCCTTGGCCGCCCCCCCCCCCTAGGAGATCCCATCTCCTAGGGCTGGCGCACCCCCTAGGTGGGCCTATATAAAGGGGGGAGGGAGGGGGCAGCCGCACCCTTGAGTCTTGGCGCCTCCCTCTCCCCTGCAACACCTCTCCCTCTCGTAGTAGAACGGCGAAGCCCTGCTGCGGTGACCCCTGCATCCACCACCACGCCGTCGTGCTGCTGGATCTTCATCAACCTCTCCTTCTCCCTTGCTGGATCAAGAAGGAGGAGACGTCACGCTGACCGTACGTGTGTTGAACGCGGAGGTGCCGTCTGTTCGGCGCTAGGATCTCCGGTGATTTGGATCACGTCGAGTACGACTTCCTCATCCCCGTTCTTTGAACGCTTCCGCGCGTGATCTACAAAGGTATGTAGATGCAATCCGATCACTCGTTGCTAGATGAACTCATAGATGGATCTTGGTGAAACCGTAGGAAAATTTTTGTTTTCTGCAACGTTCCCCAACAGTGGCATCACGAGCTAGGTCTATGCGTAGTTCTCTTTGCACGAGTAGAACACAATTTGTTGTGGGCGTAGATGTTGTCAACTTTCTTGCCGCTACTAGTCTTATTTTGCTTCAGCGGTATTGTGGGATGAAGCGGCCCGGACCGACCTTACACGTACGCTTACGTGAGACTGGTTCCACCGACTGACATGCACTAGTTGCATAAGGTGGCTAGCGGGTGTCTGTCTCTCCCACTTTAGTTGGAGCGGATTCGATGAAAAGGGTCCTTATGAAGGGTAAATAGAAGTTGACAAATCACGTTGTGGCTATTACGTAGGTAAGAAAACGTTCTTGCTAGAACCCTATTGCAGCCACGTAAAACTTGCAACAACAATTAGAGGACGTCTAACTTGTTTTTGCAGCAAGTGCTTTGTGATGTGATATGGCCAAAGTTGTGATGAATGATGAATGACATATATGTGATGTATGAGATCATGTTCTTGTAATAGGAATCACGACTTGCATGTCGATGAGTATGACAACCGGCAGGAGCCATAGGAGTTGTCTTTATTTTTGTATGACCTGCGTGTCATTGAGAAACGCCATGTAAATTACTTTACTTTATTGCTAAACGTGTTAGCCATAGTAGTAGAAGTAATAGTTGGCGAGCAACTTCATGGAGACACGATGATGGAGATCATGATGATGGAGATCATGGTGTCATGCCGGTGACAAGATGATCATGGAGCCCCAAGATGGAGATCAAAGGAGCTATGTGATATTGGCCATATCATGTCACTATTATTATTTGATTGCATGTGATGTTTATCATGTTTTTCCATCTTGTTTACTTAGAACGGCGGTAGTAAATAAGATGATCCCTCATAATAATTTCAAGAAAGTGTTCCCCCCTAACTGTGCACCGTTGCGACAGTTCGTTGTTTCGAAGCACCACGTGATGATCGGGTGTGATAGATTCCAACGTTCACATACAACGGGTGTAAGACAGATTTACACATGCAAACACTTAGGTTGACTTGACGAGCCTAGCATGTACAGACATGGCCTCGGAACACAGAAGACAGAAAGGTCGAGCATGAGTCGTATAGAAGATATGATCAACATGAAGATGTTCACCGATGTTGACTAGTCCGTCTCATGTGATGATCGGACATGGCCTAGTTAACTCGGATCATGTTATACTTAGATGACTGGAGGGATTTCTATCTAAGTGGGAGTTCATTATATAATTTGATTAGATGAACTTAATTATCATGAACTTAGTCTAAAATCTTTACAATATGTCTTGTAGATCAAATGGCCCACGTTGTCCTCAACTTCAACGCGTTCCTAGAGAAAACCAAGCTGAAAGACGATGGCAGCAATTATACGGACTGGGTCCGGAACCTGAGGATCATCCTCATAGCTGCCAAGAAAGAATATGTTCTACAAGCACCGCTAGGTGACGCACCCGTCCCACAGAACCAAGACGTTATGAACGCTTGGCAGACACGTGCTGATGATTACTCCCTCGTTCAGTGCGGCATGCTTTACAGCTTAGAACCGGGGCTCCAAAAGCGTTTTGAGAAACATGGAGTATATGAGATGTTCGAAGAGCTGAAAATGATTTTCCAAGCTCATGCCCGGGTCGAGAGATATGAAGTCTCCGACAAGTTCTTCAGCTGTAAGATGGAGGAAAATAGTTCTGTCAGTGAGCACATACTCACTATGTCTGGAATAACCGCTTAACTCAGCTGGGAGTTAATCTCCCGGATGATGCGGTCATTGACAGAATCCTTCAGTCGCTTCCACCGAGCTACAAGAGCTTTGTGATGAACTTCAATATGCAGGGGATGGAAAAGACCATTCCTGAAGTATTTGCAATGCTGAAATCAGCAGAGGTAGAAGTCAAAAAGGAACATCAAGTGCTGATGGTGAATAAAACCACTAAGTTCAAGAAAGGCAAGGGTAAGAAGAACTTCAAAAAGGACGGCAAGGGAGTTGCCGCGCCCGGTAAGCAAGCTGCCGGGAAGAAGCCAAAGAATAGACCCAAGCCCGAGACTGAGTGTTTTTATTGCAAGGGAAGTGGTCACTGGAAGCGGAACTGCCCCAAATACTTAGCGGACAAGAAGGCCGGCAAAACGAAAGGTATATGTGATATACATGTAATTGATGTGTACCTTACCAGTACTCGTAGTAGCTCCTGGGTATTTGATACCGGTGCAGTTGCTCACATTTGTAACTCAAAGCAGGAGCTGCGGAATAAACGGAGACTAGCGAAGGACGAGGTGACGATGCGCGTCGGGAATGGTTCCAAGGTCGATGTGATCGCCGTCGGCACGCTACCTCTACATTTACCTACGGGGTTAGTTTTGAACCTCAATAATTGTTATTTAGTGCCAAGTTTGAGCATGAACATTGTATCAGGATCTCGTTTAATACGAGATGGCTACTCATTTAAATCCGAGAATAATGGTTGTTCCATTTATATGAGAGATATGTTTTATGGTCATGCTCCTATGGTGAATGGTTTATTCTTAATGAATCTCGAGCGTAATGCTACACATATTCATAGTGTGAATACCAAAAGATGTAAGGTTGATAATGATAGTCCCACATATTTGTGGCACTGCCGCCTTGGTCACATAGGTGTCAAACGCATGAAGAAGCTCCATGCAGATGGACTTTTAGAGTCTCTTGATTACGAATCATTTGACACGTGCGAACCATGCCTCATGGGTAAGATGACCAAGACTCTATTCTCAGGAACAATGGAGCGAGCAACCAACCTATTGGAAATCATACATACTGATGTGTGCGGTCCAATGAGTGTTGAGGCTCGTGGTGGCTATCGTTATGTTCTCACCCTCACTGATAACTTGAGTAGATATGGGTATATCTACTTAATGAAACACAAGTCTGAAACCTTTGAAAAGTTCAAGGAATTTTAGAGTGAGGTTGAGAATCAACGTGACAGAAAAATCAAGTTTTTGCGATCAGATCGTGGAGGAGAATACTTGAGTCACGAATTTGGTACACACTTAAGAAAATGTGGAATAGTTTCACAACTCACGCCGCCTGGAACACCTCAGCGTAATGGTGTGTCCGAACGTCGTAATCGCACTCTATTGGATATGGTGCGATCTATGATGTCTCTTACCGATTTACCGCTGTCATTTTGGGGCTATGCTTTAGAGACTGCCGCATTCACTTTAAATAGGGCTTCGTCGAAATCCGTTGAGACGACACCGTTTGAATTATGGTTTGGGAAGAAGCCTAAGCTGTCGTTTCTAAAAGTTTGGGGATGCGATGCTTATGTCAAGAAACTTCAACCTGAAAAGCTCGAACCCAAGTCGGAAAAATGCGTCTTCATAGGATACCCTAAAGAAACTATTGGGTATACCTTCTACCTCAGATCCGAAGACAAGATCTTTGTTGCCAAGAATGGATCCTTTCTAGAGAAGGAGTTTCTCTCGAAAGAAGTAAGTGGGAGGAAAGTAGAACTTGATGAAGTATTACCTCTTGAACCGGAAAGTGGCGCAACTCAGGAAAATGTTCCTGTGGTGCCTGCACCAATTAGAGAGGAAGTTAATGATGATGATCAAGATACTTCTGATCAAGCTCCTACTGAACTTCGAAGGTCCACAAGGACACGTTCCGCACCAGAGTGGTACGGCAACCCTGTCTTGGAAATCATGTTGTTAGACAACGGTGAACCTTCGAACTATGAAGAAGCGATGGCGGGCCCGGATTCCGACAAATGGCTTCCAGCCATGAAATCCGAGATAGGATCCATGTATGAAAACGAAGTATGGAATTTGACTGACTTACCCGATGATCGGCGAGCCATAGAAAATAAATGGATCTTTAAGAAGAAGACAGACGCGGATGGTAATGTGACCATCTATAAAGCTAGGCTTGTCGCTAAGGGTTATCGACAAGTTTAAGGGGTTGACTACGATGAGACATTCTCTCCCATAGCAAAGCTGAAGTCCGTCCGAATCATGTTAGCAATTGCCGCATACTATGATTATGAGATATGGCAGATGGACGTCAAAACGGCATTCCTTAACGGTTATCTTAAGGAAGAACTGTATATGATGCAGCCGGAAGGTTTTGTCGATCCTAAGAATGCTGACAAGGTGTGCAAGCTCCAACGCTCGATTTATGGGCTGGTGCAAGCATCTCGGAGTTGGAACATTCGCTTTGATGAGATGATCAAAGCGTTTGGGTTTATGCAGACTTATGGAGAAGCCTGCGTTTACAAGAAAGTGAGTGGGAGCTCTGTAGCATTTCTCATATTATATGTAGATGACATACTTTTGATGGGAAATGATATAGAGCTTTTGGACAGCATTAAGGCCTACTTGAATAAGAGTTTTTCAACGAAGGACCTTGGAGAAGCTGCTTATATATTAGGCATCAAGATCTATAGAGATAGATCAAGACGCCTCATAGGTCTTTCACAAAGCACATACCTTGATAAGATATTGAAGAAGTTCAATATGGATCAGTCTAAGAAGGGGTTCTTGCCTGTGTTGCAAGGTGTGAAATTGAGCTCAGCTCAATGTCCGACCACGACAGAAGATATAGAAGAGATGAGTGTCATCCCCTATGCCTCAGCCATAGGTTCTATTATGTATGCCATGCTGTGTACCAGACCTGATGTAAACCTTGCCGTAAGTTTGGTAGGTAGGTACCAAAGTAATCCCGGCAAGGAACACTGGACAGCGGTCAAGAATATCCTGAAGTACCTGAAAAGGACTAAGGAAATGTTTCTTGTTTATGGAGGTGACGAAGAGCTCGTCGTAAAGGGTTACGTCGACGCTAGCTTCGACACAGATCTGGATGACTCTAAGTCACAAACCGGATACGTGTATATTTTGAATGGTGGGGCAGTAAGCTGGTGCAGTTGCAAGCAAAGCGTTGTGGCGGGATCTACATGTGAAGCGGAGTACATGGCAGCCTCGGAGGCAGCACACGAAGCAGCCTGGGTGAAGGAGTTCATTACCGACCTAGGAGTCATACCCAATGCATCGGGCCCGATGACTCTCTTCTGTGACAACACTGGAGCTATTGCCCTTGCCAAGGAGCCCTGGTTTCACAGGAAGACCAGGCATATCAAGCGTCGCTTCAACTCCATTCGTGAAAGTGTTCAAAATGGAGACATAGAGATTTGTAAAGTACATATGGACCTGAATGTAGCAGATCCGTTGACTAAACCTCTCCCTAGAGCAAAACATGATCAACACCAGAATTCTATGGGTGTTCGATTCATCACAATGTAACTAGATGATTGACTCTAGTGCAAGTGGGAGACTGTTGGAAATATGCCCTAGAGGCAATAATAAAATAATTATTATATTTCCTTGTTCATGATAATTGTCTATTATTCATGCTTTAATTGTATTATCCGGAAATCGTAATACATGTGTGAATACATAGACCACAATGTGTCCCTAGTGAGCCTCTAGTTGACTAGCTCGTTGATCAACAGATAGTCATGGTTTCCTGGCTATGGACATGGGGATGTCATTGATAACGGGATCACATCATTAGGAGAATGATGTGATGGACAAGACCCAATCCTAAACATAGCACAAGATCGTATAGTTCATTTGCTAGAGTCTTTCCAATGTCAAGTATCTTTTCCTTAGACCATGAGATCGTGTAACTCCCGGATACCGTAGGAGTGCTTTGGGTGTACCAAACGTCACAACGTAACTGGGTGACTATAAAGGTATACTACGGGTATCTTCGAAAGTGTCTGTTGGGTTGACACGGATCAAGACTGAGATTTTTCACTCCGTATGACGAAGAGGTATCTCTGGGCCCACTCGGTAATGCATCATCACAATGAGCTCAAAGTGACCAAGTGTCTGGTCACGGGATCATGCATTATGGTACGAGTAAAGTGACTTGCCGGTAACGAGATTGAACGAGGTATTGGGATACCGACGATCGAATCTCGGGCAAGTAACGTACCGATTGACAAAGGGAATTGTATACGGGGTTGCTTGAATCCTCGACATCGTGGTTCATCCGATGAGATCATCGAGGAGCATGTGGGAGCCAATATGGGTATCCAGTTCCCGCTGTTGGTTATTGACCGGTGACCAATCTCGGTCATGTCTACATGTCTCCCGAACCCGTAGGGTCTACACACTTAAGGTTCGGTGACGCTAGGGTTGTAGAGATATGAATATGCAGTAACCCGAAAGTTGTTCGGAGTCCCGGATGAGATCCTGGACGTCACAAGGAGTTCCGGAATGGTCCGGAGGTGAAGAATTATATATAGGAAGTGCAGTTTCGGCCATCGGGAGAGTTTCGGGGGTCACCGGTATTGTACCGGGACCACCGAAAGGATCCCGGGGGTCCACCGGGTGGGGCCACCCATCCCGGAGGGCCCCATGGGCCAAAGTGGGGAGGGGAACCAGCCCATAGTGGGCTGGTGCGCCCCCCTTGGCCCACCCCATGCGCCTAGGGTTGGGAATCCTAGGGTGGGGGCGCCCCACCTGGCTTGGGGGGCACTCCACCCCTTGGCCGCCCCCCCCCCTAGGAGATCCCATCTCCTAGGGCTGGCGCACCCCCTAGGTGGGCCTATATAAAGGGGGGAGGGAGGGGGCAGCCGCACCCTTGAGTCTTGGCGCCTCCCTCTCCCCTGCAACACCTCTCCCTCTCGTAGTAGAACGGCGAAGCCCTGCTGCGGTGACCCCTGCATCCACCACCACGCCGTAGTGCCCCTGGATCTTCATCAGCCTCTCCTTCCCCCTTGCTGGATCAAGAAGGAGGAGACGTCATGCTGACCGTACGTGTGTTGAACGCGGAGGTGCCGTCCGTTCGGCGCTAGGATCTCCGGTGATTTGGATCACGTCGAGTACGACTTCCTCATCCCCGTTCTTTGAACGCTTCCGCGCATGATCTACAAAGGTATGTAGATGCAATCCGATCACTCGTTGCTAGATGAACTCATAGATGGATCTTAGTGAAACCGTAGAAAAATTTTTGTTTTCTGCAACGTTCCCCAACATACTTATCATAAATTTTATGTCCGAACTATGTATTTTCGCTACCAACATGTGTTGTTTACGTGTGATGTTGACGTGTATGATGGACATGCATGTATTGGCATGAATTTGAGGTTTCGGATTTGAGCCGTGTGTGGCTACCGGGCCCTACATATGAGGGGTTGTCCGACTCTGTCCGTGGGCGTGCCGGGCGCATCCACAGACATATAAGAGCTCGGATTTGCCAGGCCCGACTGTAGATGCTCTAAACCTCCTTTTCTAGAAAAGAAATGCAAACTTTGTTAACCTCCCACGGTCACAACTTTGTGATCTCAAACAGGAGGTAAACCATGTCAGCTAGTCTCTCTCGAAGGGTGGAAAGGAAAAGACCGCAGTTTAGGGAGGGATGGCAGAGCTGTGCAAAACGTGTGACCGATGATGCGCAGGAGACGGTCGAACAAATTAACCAAATGCATTCACGCGCGACGCATGTGAAGAGCAAATTAAGCATGGAGGCACGTACGTTCTGCACTTAATTCGCCGGACGTACGCGCGCCGGCCAACTGGTTCAGTTCGTACTGCCCCGTGCACTCCATCTGCGTGCATGACGACGACGTATGGT
The DNA here is from genome assembly GCF_056163025.1 of Triticum urartu. Taxonomy (NCBI): domain Eukaryota; kingdom Viridiplantae; phylum Streptophyta; class Magnoliopsida; order Poales; family Poaceae; genus Triticum; species Triticum urartu. The sequence goes on along the minus strand of NC_141875.1, from coordinate 727,760,147 downwards.
ACCCGCGAAGAAGATGTACACGCGCGCTGTATATATACAACACCACCTTTGTTCTGCAGAGCCATCCACGCTCCATCGATCTCCGTCTCCGCACACGTACTTTTCGCCGGCGAAGCATACATGGTCACCATGGCGGCGGCCAAGCTCGCCGCCCTCCTGGCCGTGGCGGCACTCTCCGCCGTGGCGGGGGCAGCGGGTCCCCAGGAAGCCCACTGCTGGCAGTGCTACTCCTCCTGCATGCAGCAGAAGTGCGGCGGCTACCGCAACCCCGCCGCCCACACAGCCGTGGACGACAACGGTGCAGCGGCCGCCTCCGTCCCCGTCAACTCCATCGACGGTACCGCTGCCATCGTGCACCCCACCGATGGTGGTGCAGCCGTCCACGTCGCCGGCGGGTACGAGAGCTACTGCAAGTGCAACAAGGCGTGCATCGTGGACTGCTACAAGGCCCTGCCGCCGGTATGCTACCAGATGTGCGTCTCCGAGACCTGCGTCAAGCTGCCGCCATGTACGTAACCTATACACCGCCGTCAAATTGTGCTTCTCAACTACTTGCCCGTATATAAGCTATCATCTGTCTTTTGATTGGTTTTTGCAGGTAAGCAGGCGGAATGCTACAAAGCATGCGGGGACAAATGCTACCACAAGCAGCCGAGCCCGGGCCCGAAGCCACCAAGCCCGAAGCCGCCAGGCCCGAAGCCCACTCCGCCAAAGCCCGCACCTCCGAACCACGGTGGTTCACCGAAGCCCACACCTCCGAACCACGGTGGTTCACCGAAGCCCACACCTCCGAACCACGGTGGTTCACCGAAGCCCACACCTCCGAACCACGGTGGTTCACCGAAGCCCAAGCCGCCGAGGCCAACCCCGCCGAAGCGGCCGTGCCCTCCTCATGCGCCCAAGCCTAAGCCCAAGCCCAAGCCCAATCCGTGTCCGCCCAAGCCCAAGCCCAAGCCGCCATGCCCATGCCCGCCAGCGGCCGATGTATCCGCGTCGACCAACAACAGCAACAACTGATGGGTGTACACTCATCAAGCAGAGCTAGTGATTATGCTTGCTGGATATCGATATAGATTATTCTGTGAGGTTACTCTTCTATAGATAAGAAGTACATCCATCGGCTCTAACTAAGTTGGGTATACTATAGATCATGTGTACTCAATATCCGATCTACTATGTATGTACGTATTGTGTAATGAAATAAGTGTGAGAATATATTAATCTCCTATACGTTCAGCTTAGCTTATTTATTTATTGTTTTAGAGAATATCAAAAAAAATCGAGAGCACGTAGAGAATATCAAATTCAGAATACGTATTCCCTTCCTGCTTACACGCATGGTGATTGGTGCATTGTTCAGAAAAAAATCACAAGAAAGAGAGAAAATATATGAATTGTCCAGATGTACCAAAGGGCAACGCCGAACAACCAAATGCTCTGCACAACGGGTGGCCAAGGGCCACACTGCGCGATGAAAAAGTTAGTTTGTTATACTAGTCAACCCTGTGTTTGTCTCAAAAAAAAAACTAGTCAAACATGTGTTTGTCTAAAAAAACTAGTCAACTCTGTGTCCGCACGGGCTAGTGATTTTCAAAACATGGATGTTGAAAAGCATTGAAGAGATTTTTATGTTATTTTTTTGAATAGAAGAAATATGATGTTAATATATTAGGTGTTTGATATCTGTGAGAACTTGGGATGCAACTGTGCATATGACTATTATGAATTCAGAAAATGCTTGCCACTATTGGACAATAAAACTGGAACATATGGATTTTCAAGAAACGTTTAGATAGAACCACATGCCCAATTAATGGAGAAGAATGAGTAAAACACATTTGAAGTCATGAGAGACCAAGTTAGTTTGATTGTACCCAAGAAGCAGGGGAATCATGCACAGTTATTATAGATAAACAATGTAGTTGTTTCTCTTCAACATGAAGGACGTAGATCAGTGAAACATTGGTTATGAATCAAGATCATAACAACTCTAATTCCACTACAGAGGTAGATAATCAATCACCACTTTCTATTTGGACACTATGGAGAAAGATGGTAGAAAGTAGAATACACTTTATATTTGTAGTAAGGACATGTGATACTTAATACTACTAGTCAATGTGTATGTGCAATGCACGTTAATTTGAAAGTATATTAAATGCATGCGGATATTAAGTAGGATATTATTTGCGTGTTATTATGTGATTAGTATTATATTTGGCATGAAATTAACTTCACGCTAAACATGTTGAGTCTTCGACATTGAAACAGTCTAGGTCGTTCGATTGACATGATTTGATGGTCGAGATTAATTGAATCTGCCCTTTTGAGTCTTTTTATATTAGTATAGATATAGATATAGATATGTGAAATGTTTGCTTCCGGGGCGCCGAATGCATGCGGGCCTTGCGATCACTGGATCATGCAAGTACTAGGTGACGGGAGCACCACTAAAAAAAACAGGTGACGGAAGCACTCTTATCCAATCGTCTTTTACCCTCATCTTCTTCCGTACCACGCGGACTCCAGGGGAACCCGCACCACCAGGCACCAGCCACCACCCACACCACTGCATGCCGGTTGGACCGCTGCACACCAATTCGTCTCCGGCTGTGACCGTGGTACCCTCCGCCATGCACTTGATACCTCAGCCCCATTCGCAGCTCCCCGTTCGTCTCCCGCTGGAAGGACCTTATGTCCTTGACGGTTCAAGCCTTCTCCCACCAAGGTTGAAGCTTTTTTCCCGATGGGTGCAGTACCCGCACAATGGATCACGCCGGTTCCAATATCGGTCGTCGAGGTAGCAACTCCCTGTCGCCGCACTACTCATAGCACGCGATCAACGCGATGGTAGAAAAAAAGCGCACCGGTTATAGCAAACCCATGTCGCTGTGGTCATCCATGTCTCCGCTCGTCACACTACCGCATGTCGGCCGGACCACAGCACACCAGTTGCAGCAAATTTGGTCGCCAATGGTAGCTTTCCACTGCGGGTTGCAACAAATTCGCAACCGGTCGTCGTCGGGCACACTTTGTCGTCTTCCTGGTTGTAGCTTTCCTCGTTGCCTATTACAACAAAAAATCGTTGCCTCATTGCATGGAAAAAGCTTTCATAGATTTCACATAAGCATCGCAGCCCCAAACTTTAAGAAACGACAACTTAGGTTTTTTGCCAAACCACAGTTCATCTGGTGCCATCTCAACGGATTTAGATGGTGCCCTATTTAACGTGAATGCAGTTGTCTCTGATGCATAACCCCAAAACGATAGTGCTAAATCGGTAAGAGACATCATTGATCGCACCATATCTAATATAGTACGGTTACGACGTTTGGACACACCATTACACTATGGTGTTCCAGGTGGCGTGAGTTGTGAAACTATTGCACTTTATTTTAAATGAAGGTCAAACTTGTAACTCAAATATTCGCCTCCACGATCAGATCGTAGAAACTTTATTTTCTTGTTACACTAGTAGAAAATAGGGCTTTCGTTCGGGCCAGATAAGCCCATTAGTCCCGGTTCAGTCACGAACCGGGACTAATGTGAGCATTGGTCTCGGTTCGTGCGGCTAAAGGCATTAATCCCGGTTCAAATGAGCCCTTTAGTCCCGGTTTGAGACAGAACCGGGACTAAAGGGTGCGATGCCCTTTAGTCCCGGTTCGTATCTCAAACCGGGATTAAAGATTAGACCTTTAGTCCCGGTTTGAGACACGAACCGGGACTAAAAGGTGCAATGCCCTTTAGTCCCGGTTCGCGTCTCAAACCGGTATTAAAGGTCCCATTTTCAAACTCTACCCCCACCCCCCCGTGGATCGCCTTTTTAGTTTTGTAAAAAGTAAAAGAAAATGATAAAAACTTTAAAAATAAAATCCTTCGAGATGTAGTTATATTACTACATCTACTAGTTAGGAAAATTAAAAATTTTGGACATGCTTTGCAAAAAAGTGTCATGAAAAAGTAAAACGGCTAAACTTTTGCATATGATGTCGAAAAAACGTATAATATATCAAAATGTTCAGCACGAAAATCCGCATCCAATTTTGATAGCCTACGGCCTGTTTGCAAATTTTTAGAATCCTTAAATTCTAAAAGGAAAAAAAGTTATGCTCAAATTTTAGTTTTTTTTTTAATTTTGGTTAAATCAGGTCAAACTACTTATTCAAGAAGTATTAGTGTCACTAAATAATTATTCAAGAATATTAGTGTTACTAAATAATTATTACAGTTTTTTTGAATTTTGGTCAAATCTGGTCAAACTGTGGTCAAACTATGGTCAAACTACTTATTCAAAAAATATTAGTGTTACTACATAATTATTCAAAAATATTAGTGTTACAAAATAATTATTTCATTTTTTTGAATTTTGGTCAAATCTGGTCAAACTGTGGTCAAACAATGGTCAAACTACTTATTTAAGAAATATTAGTGTTACTAAATAATTATTGTTTTTTAGAATAATAGTTTCAAACTCAAACGGTGAAACGTGTGACTTCATGCTCAAGCTAAACTCCTGAGGGTTAATAGGATTGGCATCTTACTATTGTCAGGAAAACAACAAGTGCAAGCTTGGAAATGAGGGGGAATAGAACCCGGAAGTTAAGCGTGCTTAGGCTGGAGTAGTGAGAGGATGGGTGACCGACCCGAAAGTTAGATGATTTGGAATAATGAGGGGTGATTAGAGATTAGAGGTTAAATTGAGTAGTGATGAGGGTGATTAGAGATTAAATTGGAAAATAATTCAGAAATTTGAAAATTAAAAAAGATTAATTTTTTCGTAAAAATACCTTTAGTCCCAGTTGGTGTTACCAGACAGCGGCCATGTGGACGGCCTTTAGTCCCGATTCATGTAAGAACCGGGACTAAAGGGGGAGGCTTTAGTAACAACCCTTTAGTCCCGGTTCCAGAACCGGGACTAAAGGCCCTCTAGAACCGGGACAAATGGCCCTTTTTCTACTAGTGTTACGATGATTCTCCACTTCACTCCGAAAATTCTTTGAACTTTTTCAAATGTTTCAGACTTATGTTTCATTAAGTAGATATACCCATATCTGCTCAAATCATTTGTTAAGGTCAGAAAATAACGATACCCGCCGCGAGTCTCAACACTCATCGGACTACATACATCAGTATGTATTGTTTTCAATAAGTGAGTGGCTCGCTCCATTGTTCCAGAGAACGGAGTCTTAGTCATCTTGCCCATGAGGCATGGTTCGCAAGCATCAAGTGATTCCAAAAGTCCATCTGCGTGGAGTTTCTTCATGCGCTTTACACCAATATGACCTAAACGGCAATGCCACAAGTATGTTGCACTATCATTATCAACTTTGCATCTTTTAGCATCAATATTATGAATATGTGTATTACTACGATCGAGATTCAATAAACCATTTATATTGAGTGTATGACCATAGAAGATTTTATTCATGTAAACAGATAACAAATATTCTTTGATTTAAATGAATAATCGTATTGCAATAAACATGATCCAATCATATGCATGCTCAATGCCAAACACCAAATAACATTTATTTTAGGTTCAATACTAATCCCGAAGGTAAAAGGAGTGTGTGATGGTGATCTTATCAACCTTCAAATCATTTCCAACACACATTGTCACCTCGCCCTTAACTAGTCTCTGTTCATTTTGCAACTCCTGTTTTGAGTTACTAATCTTAGCAACTGAACCGGTATCAAATACCCTGGGGTTACTATGAACACTAGTAAAGTACAGATCAATAACATGTATATCAAATATATATTTCACTTTGTCATCCTTCTTATCCGTCAAGTATTTGGGGTAGTTCCACTTCCAGTGACCATTCCCTTTGCAGTAGAAGCACTCAGTTTCAGGCTTAGGTCTAGCTTTGGGTTTCTTCACGGGAGTGGCAACTTGCTTGCCATTCTTTCTTGAAGTTTCCTTTCTTTTCCTTTGGCCCTTTTTCTTGAAACTAGTGGTCTTGTTATCCATCAACACTTTATGCTCTTTCTTGATTTCTACCTTCGCTGATTTTAGCATCGTGAAGAGCTCGGGAATCATTTTCGTCATCCCTTGCATATTATAGTTCATCATGAAGTTCCAGTAACTTGGTGATAGTGACTAGAGAACTCTATAAATCATTATCCAGAAGATTAACCCCCACTTGATTCAAGTGATTGTAGTGCCCAGACATTCTGAGCACATGCTCACTGGTTGAGCCATTCTCCTCCATATTGTAGGCAAAGTACTTGTCAGAGGTCTCATACCTCTCAACACGGGCATGAGACCGAAATACCAATTTCATCTCTTGGAACATCTCATATGCTCCATGTCGTTCAAAATATTTTTGAAGTCACAGTTCTAAGCCGTAAAGCATGGTGCATTAAACTATCAAGTAGTCATCATACCGAGCTTGCCAAACGTTCATAACGTCCGCATCTGCTCCTGCAAAAGGTCCGTCACCTAGCGGTGCATCAAGGACATAATTCTTCTGTGCAGCAATGAGGATAATCCTCGGACCACAGATCCAGTCCGCATCGTTGCTACTATCATCTTTCAACTTATTTTTCTCTAGGAACATATCAAAAAAATAAAACGGGGAGCTATAACGCGAGCTATTGATCTACAACATAATTTGCAAATACTATCAAGACTAAGTTCATGATAAATTAAAGTTTAATTAATCATATTACTTAAGAACTCCCACTTAGATAGACATCCCTCTAGTCATCTAAATGATCACGTGATCCATATCAACTAAACCATGTCTGATCATCACGTGAGATGGAGTAGTTTTCAATGGTGAACATCACTATGTTGATCATATCTACTATATGATTCACGTTCGACCTTTTGGTCTTAGTGTTCCGAGGCCATATCTGCATATGCTAGGCTCGTCAAGTTTAACCCGAGTATTTCGCGTGTGCAAAACTGGCTTGCACCCGTTGTATGTGAACGTAGAGCTTATCACACCCGATCATCACATGGTGTCTCGGCACGACAAACTATCACAACGGTGCATACTCAGGGAGAACACTTATACCTTGAAATTTAGTGAGGGATCATCTTATAATGCTACCGTCGTACAAAGCAAAATAAGATGCATAAAAGATAAACATCACATGCAATCAAAATATGTGACATGATATGGCCATCATCATCTTGTGCCTTTGATCTCTATCTCCAAAGTACTGTCATGATCTCCATCGTCACTGGCATGACACCATGATGTCCATCTTCTTGATGTCTATAAACGTGTCGCCACATGGTCGTCTCGCCAACTATTGCTTTTGCAACTATTGCTATCACATAGCGATAAAGTAAAGCAATTATATAGCGCTTGCATCTTATGCAATAAAGAGACAACCATAAGGCTCCTGTCAGTTGCCGATAACTTTAACAAAACATGATCATCTCATACGACAAATTATATCACATCATGTCTTGACCATATCACATCACAACATGCCCTGCAAAAACAAGTTAGACGTCCTCTACTTTGTTGTTGCAAGTTTTACGTGGCTGCTACGGGCTTCTAGCAAGAACCGTTCTTACCTACGCATCAAAACCACAACATTTTTTTTCAAGTGTGTTGTTTTAACCTTCAACAAGGATCGGGCGTAGTCAAACTCGATTCAACTAAAGTTGGAGAAACAGACACCCGCCAGCCACCTATGTGCAAAGCACGTCGGTAGAACCAGTCTCATGAATGCGGTCATGTAATGTCGGTCCGGGCCGCTTCATCCAACAATACCGCCGAATCAAAGTAAGACGTTGCTGGTAAGCAGTATGACTATTATCGCACACAACTCTTTGTGTTCTACTCATGCATATAACATCTACCCATATACCTGGCTCGGATGCCACTGTTGGGGAACGCAGTATATCAAAAAATTTACCTACGATCACGCAAGATCTATCTAGGAGATGCATAGCAACGAGAGGGGAGAGCGTGTCTACGTACCCTCGTAGACCAAAAAGCGGAAGCGTTTAGTAACGCGGTTGATGTAGTCTAACTTCTTCGCGATCCAACCGATCCAAGTACCGAACGTATGGCACCTCCGCGACCAGCACACGTTCAGCTCGGTGACGTCCTCATACTCTTGATCCAGCTGAGGCCGAGGGAGAGTTCCGTCAGCACGACAGCGTGGCGACAATGATGATGAAGTTACCGGCGCAGGGCTTCGCCTAAGCACTACAATGATATGACCAAGGTGTGTAACTGTGGAGGGGGGCACCGCACACGGCTAAGATAATTGATCTTATGTGTTCTAGGGTGCCCCTGCCCCCGTATATAAAGGAAGGGAGGGGAGGCCGGCCGGCCCTCCAAGGGCGCGCCAGGAGAGGGGAATCCTACTAGGACTCCAAGTCCTAGTAGGTTTCCACCTAAGGAAGAGGGGGGAGGCAAGGAAAGGGGGCGCCACCCCCTTCCCCTAGTCCAATTCGGACCCAAGGGGGGAGGGCAGCCCCTCTTGTCCCTCCCTCTCTTCCCACTAAGGCCCATTGAGGCCCATTAGTTCCCTCGGGGGGGGGGGGGGTTCCGATAACCCTCTGGCACTCCGATAATTATTTGGTACCTCTCGGAACTCATCCGGTGTCTGAATAACATCGTCCAATATATCAATCTTTATGTCTCAACCATTTCGAGACTCCTTGTCATGTCCGTGATCTCATCCGGAACTCCGAACAAACTTCGGTCATCAAATCACATAACTCATAATACAAATCGTCATCGAACGTTAAGCGTGCGGACCCTACGGGTTCGAGAACTATGTAGACATGATCGAGACAGATCTCTGGTCAATAACCAATAGCGGAACCTGGATGCTCATATTGGCTCCTACATATTCTACGAAGATCTTTATCGGTCAAACCGCATAACAACATACATTGTTCCCGTTGTCATCGGTATGTTACTTGCCCGAGATTCGATCGTCGGTATCATCATACCTAGTTCAATCTCGTCACCGATAAGTCTCTTTACTCGTTCCGTAATGCATCATCCCGTGGCTAACTCATTAGACACATTGCTTGCAAGGCTCATAGTGATGTGCATTACCGAGAGGACCCGAAGATACCTCTCTGATACACGGAGTGACAAATCGTAATCTCGATCTATTCCAACTCAACAAACACCATCGGAGACACCTATAGAGCATCTTTATAATCACCCAGTTACGTTGTGACGTTTGATAGCACACAAAGTGTTGCTCCGATATTCGGGAGTTGCATAATCTCATAGTCTGAGGAACATGTATAAGTCATGAAGAAAGCAATAGCAGAAAAACTAAACGATCATTATGCTAAGCTAACGGATGGGTCTTGTCCATCACATCATTCTCTAATGATGTGATCCCGTTCATCAAATGACAACACATGTCTATGGCAAGGAAACTTAACCATCTTTGATTAACGTGCTAGTCAAGGAAAGGCATAGTAGGGACACTCAGTTTTGTCTATGTATTCACATATGTAGTAAGTTTCCGGTTAATACAATTCTAGTATGAATAATAAACATTTATGATGATATAAGGAAATATAAATAACAACTTTATTATTGTCTTTAGGACATATTTCCTTCAACTTTAGCCCAGCAAGACCGGCTTTCGGCCAGAGCGATCGCGCAAGACAAGTGTGCATCTTTTCCTTGTCAACCAATCGTTGGATGAAAGTGTACATACGTGTCGAGTGCTACCGGTGTAATTTACTCTTTTAGTTTGTTTGAATAATAACAAGTTTTAGAGAAGGGTATCGGTAAAAAAAAGTTTTAGAGTAGAGAATGGTCCAATTATGAGAAATTGATTCAGCAACTTTAGCAAAGCATAGGCACACCTCAAAAACAAAAGCAAAAGCGCGAATCAACCTGTGGTTGAGTTGGTTAGGTGGACAGTGGTATCCCCAACCCATCAGGGTTCAAATCCTGGTGCTCGCATTATTCCTGGATTTATTTCAGGATTTCCGGCGATGCGCTTTCAGTGGGAGGAAACGTTCCCGTCGACGACGAGGCGCCTACGATGACTTCGTAAATCTCAAGATGATATGCCGGCTCAGTCTATCGGAGGTGCTCATAGGGGTAGGGTGTGTGTGTATGCGTTTATAGGGGTGAGGGTATGCGCGTGTATATGAGCGCTTGTGTCTGTATTGATGCTAAAAAAAAACAAAAGCAAAAGCAAAGCATAAGCAGCACAAAATGAGCTGTGACATGAATTTTGTAGCATAAGACACACACACCTGTGTGCGGGGCCCACACTTCAGGCCCCCGACTGCCTGAGTTGCCTACCACTAGCGTCTCCCACCTGTCTACAGTCCACGCGAGAGTCCAGCCCCGCCTACCCCACCGATGGACGCGGCGGCGGCGGCCGGCGGCCACCGCTGGACGGAGGAGGTGGACGACCTGGTGGACGCCGGCGACGTCGACGGGGCCATCTCCCTCCTCGAGTCCGTCGTCTCCAGCCTCTCCACCGCCGCCCCCTCGCCTCCGCCGGGCGCCGATCTCCGCCTCGCCACGGCGCTCGGCGACCTCGCCGGCCTCCACGCCTCCCGCGGCAACACCCTCCAGGCCGACGCCATCCGCTCCCGCGCCATCGTCCTCCGCCTCCGCGCCGAGAAAGAAGCCCCCCAGCCCCAGTCCCTAGGGTTTGTTCCTCCTCCTCTCCCAAGCTCTGTTCTTGCTTCTGAACCGAATCTTGGCCTGCTCGACCTGGACTTGCCAATTTGCAAAAATTGTGATGTTTTCTCTGTAAATTCTAGCTTCTAGCTCAGGATCTCGTAGATGTCAGAGCACGAATCACGCAAATGTGGCACACGATCTGAACAAATTCAGCTGCAGTTGCTCCCTGCTTGGGCCACCTGACTAACTCCTGCTCTGCTTCTGATAATGTACATTGAAGGGATCATGCGACGGCGGAGAATTCTGCATCGCCAGAGGCTGCTACGGGATCTAAGGACTCGAAAGCCTCAGCTAGCATCGACGGGAAGGACGAAGATGAAGATGATGGTATTATTCTAGTAGCCTCTGTCTCTGTGCTTAAGCTGGAAACAGCTCGGAAAAACTGAGACTTTAACATTCTTCCTCTGACGCATATGCAGATTGGGAGGCTATTGCGGACCGTGGCGACGAGACACCGGTGCGCCCCCTCGTGCAAGAGGCGAGGGTGACAACACCTTGTAGTTCTTCAGAGAAAAGTAGCACTTCATCTTCAGGGACCAAGAGGAGGGGAAGGGGTTCCTTTCTTTATGATAAGAGTGTTCTGTACAGCGACCAGTGCGGTTCAGAGAGGGATCTGGATGACAAAGGGTCTGATCCAGCTCATGGTGGATCAAAGGATCATGCGGATGAGAAGGATAACAAGGATGGTAATTTATTCAGGATGACTAATCTTCTCTGTCTAGTTAGCTTGCTCATCGTGGGTAAACTAAACTCTTGCTCTGTGTTTGGTTTTGCAGCTGCAAAACGATTTGGGACAAGGCACGCCCTTGTTCTTTATGACTTCGCACCTAGCACACGCACAACAGATTTGGAAAGGATCTTTGAGAAGTTTGGAGACCATGGAGTTGCCATCCGCTGGGTCAATGATTCTGTTGCACTTGCAGTTTTCCGGACCCCATCATCTGGTAATTTGGTTGTTACACTTACTTGGAGTAGTCTTTCTGTATCTTTCTTTGTATACCTTGATCTAGAAACTGTTGCCACATTCTTGTGTAACCTAGACTTTTTTATTATCGAAATGTACAAGTACACGACTCCACCTGTGGAAGCAAAGCTCTGATGTCAAATATGGTGCATTGGACAAGCATTATTTTCATTTTCACAATTATTTCCTGCAGAAGGGCGGTTCTCCAGATTTTTGGCCAAACTGTTATGATAGCTCACCGTAAATCCATGGCTAAATTATTAGAGGAAACCATTACAATCCCCTTCTTCCAACTCGGCTGTGCGGGACTTTATTTGTTTCATGATATGTGTGTAATTTTGATATGTGCGCTCAGTCAAAACATGACAGTTATGAAGTCCAACCTAGACAGCAAGTGCATAATTGACTATTAGTCTTTGGTTTATTGCTCAAGCTATTCACTGTCGTGCTGGTTCAGTGTTCCTTCAGTCTTTTGAACCTTAGATTTTTGTGCTGATCATATGAACTTGCAAGCTTTTTATTACTTACGTTTTCTGGCTTTAATCGATGCATTCTGATTGCTTCATTCTGACTTATTGTACTGTAGCTAATGAGCCACAGGTTTCTGTGCCTCCAAGATACAATGTACAAAACATGATTAAAGAGAAAAAGTACAAATTGACACAGTTCCCTTATCCCAATTAGGTTGTGTTCCACCATTTAAATCATGATGTATGTGTAATGTTGATATGTGTGCATACAGAACATGGTATTTCTGAAGTCCGAACTACAGAGCAGAATGCATAATTTGGTAGGGAGCAGAATTCATGATTTAGTAGAAAGCAGAATGCATAATTTACTGTTAGTCTCGGTTCATTGTTGAAGCTTATACTTTCATGCTTGTTCAACCTTTTTTCCCATCCTGCTGAAACTTGAACTTCATGCTGATGATATGAACTTGCAAGGCCTCTGCACTTCTGTTTTCTGGCTTTATTGATTCTATTCTGGCCTATTGACATGTTGGCCTGTTGTCATGTACGACTGTAGCTAAGGAGGCACAAGCTTGCGTGCCTCCAAGATACAAAGTACGGTCACTAAAGGATAATGACGATCTCTTGGCAAAAATCGACGGTACAGGTAACAGCTTGTTCCTTGTGCTAATCCTTTTCAGTTTAATCTTCTTCTCCCTAGGGATCGTGTGTAGTGCATACCTCCTTACTTCCATCTTATGTTGCTTTTCATGTTGAACTGCAGACCTAGAACCACCGACACCAAGACCAAAGACATCCGCGAGAACGGCGCAGAGGCTGATCGCCCACGGGATGGGGCTAAAGCAGTTCACGACCATCGATGCAGGTGAGCGGAAGGAGCAGGAGGAGGCGAGGAGGAGCCGGATCACCGCCCGACAAGCTGCGCGCGATGATGCCTGGGGTGAGGACTGAGGACTGGCTGGCTGTCCGAGAACTGCTGTCGCTGGCTGGCGTGCGGCACCGCCTCCTGCCGGGCTGCTCCCAGGCCTTGCTTTCTTACACGAGTTAGCTCCAGTCAAACCTCTGTACTGGGTTTGTTTCACACGTATCACGGGGGTGCTTAAATTACATGTTGATGGTGTTGTTTGAGTGGCGATGATGGCATCCCTGGTTTCATTGGATTTTACTGTGGTTTCCCACTCCCAAGATTGTAATGTCAGAGGTGCAGAGGCTGGGTGATTGGTGTGGGAAAGAAAAATAAACCTTGTTTTTTTACCAGAAATTAATGTAAGTGCTATGTGCCTAAAGTGATTGAGCTCAAGGAACTTTTTGGCACGCCGCCGCCGAAGGAGCAACATGTCAAGGTTTGTCTCGTTGCTCGGCAAGTCCTTGCGGCCGCGCGAGGGTTGGCCGAGACAAATATGGAGGTCGTGAGACCATTGTTGTCAGGTGGTCCGTGTCCTACCTGTGTGTATGGAACCACAACCCGGAGGGGCTGTTTTGGAATGTTCAGGGTCTGAATAATCCAGCTAAACCTAAGAGCAGCCGTTGGCCCCCAGGGGGCGTGTAAAATCGCTGCCTAGGGACGAGCCGGCGCTAAAATCGGCATGGGGGTGAATGGGTTCCCAGCCGGGTCGTCCCCAGACGCGGTTTTTTATTAAAAAAAAGAATTGGACAAAGTTCGGCAAATTGGACAAAACGTTTGGCTAAAGTTCGACAAACTTGACATATATTCGACATGTTTGACGTTTACATAAGTTTAAAAAACCGAACTAAGGGGCGAAGAAGTCACTGAGCGCGGCGAAGTTGCCAACGTCGTCGGTGGCCTTCTCCTTCTTGACGCGGCTGCCCCTGTTGGACCCCTGCCCGGCATCGCCCTGGCAGACCGGTGGTGGCGGCGCATCGTCGTCGCCGTCGTCGAGGATGACGACGCCTGCCTCGTCCCGGCCACAGCGCCGAGCTTCAAACCGCTCGTAGGCGAGGCGCTGGCGTTCCAGCTCCGTGTGTGCCTAGTCTTCACGCGCCCACTTCAGGGCCGCTGCGTCGTCGAGCTCCTCCTTCACGCCGCTGGCGAGCCCGGGCTCCGCCTTCATGACGGGGAGCCCCGGCTTCGTCTTCATGGCGGCGAGGCCCGGCTCCGTCTTTGGCTTGACGTAATGCGGAGGGGGCGCGCCTGCCGCCCTTGTTGATGACGATGCCGGCGCTGCGGGTGCGCCGGCTGAGCGGCGTCTCCGCTGCGGGCTCGGCCTTAACGCCGAGCAGCGCCGGCGAGCCGGAGGAATGGGAGGAGGACTGAGAGGAGCAAGACGAGGAGGAGCCGAACCTTCTGGGTATCCATTGCCCGGCGCTCCGGCGGGGGGGGGGGGGGGGGGGCAGCCGCCACGGTAGGGTACGCCAGCGGCAGGTCATTGCCGTCCTCCAGGTATTGGAGTACCTCGTGGAGGGTGCGGCCGGGGGCGCCCACCATAGGCGGCGCCCCTCACTGTTCTTCGTGCCCCCCACCACCGGCGTCCCGTTGATGGACGCCAGCCACTGCGCCTGCTGGCGCTGTAAGTACGCCGCCCACGATGTGTGGTTGTCGGCGGCGTACTGGGGGAGGGTGTGCTGCTCCTCCGTCAGGGACGCCCGCACGCGGTCGACCTCGACGGCGAAGATGGCGGGGCGTGCGTCGACGTCAGGCATCGAGGGGATGGGGACGCCTCCGTTGCTGAGCCTCCACCGCGTCGGCCCGGTGCGCATGTCCGGCGGCGCCGGGATGTTGGCCTCGAAGAAGAGGTAGGCCTCCCACTCGTAGATCGAGCGGCGGCCGAAGCCGTTGGCCGCCGCCGCGTCGCCGGGGAAGCGTTCGGCCATCGCTGTGGGCTTGGGGAGAGAGCGAAGGGGAGGGACGGCGGCGGACGGGGAGAGAGGCAGAGCTCGGTGGCTGGTTTGGGCTCGGGCTGGTGTGGCTAGAGGCGAGGGGAGGCGCCGGTTTTATAGCTCGCGCCGTGTGTCTTCGTGGAGGGAGGAGAGGCGTCGCAGCGCCGCCCGTGAGGAATCAATGGCAAGGCTGCCGGCGGCAGCCTTGCCATTGATTCCCCGCGGGAAACCGAGGCGTCCTGAGGGAAGACAAGGCGCGCGTCGCTGACTCAGCGGGCCCGCGGCTCTTTTGCGCCAAAATCGCTCGCCGCAGCGCCCCCAGGCGCCCCCAGCGCGCCGGGTTCGGCCTGGGTCCGCTGGCGCCAGTGTCGTCCCAAACCGGCGAAAAACGGACTCCTCGGGACGCGACTAGGCCGATTTTTGGGCGCCAACGCAGAAAAATCGCTCGGGGAGGGCCTGTTGGGGGCGCGGCTGGAGATGCTCTAAGGACTCTTTGGCTAGGGTTTCTCGTGCCTCCCGTCAGTGTTGCTGCCGGTCTACCTCCCGTCCGTGTTACTGCCGGTCTACCTCGTCTGCTGTGGTCTTATGGACGTGGAGGCACGGTGGATCCTGGCCCTTGCTGGTGGGAGGCCTCTGTATTTTTATGCTCTTTTAAGTTTTGTTAGGATTTGTGCTCTACTCAGAGAGGCGAGCTGACGGCGTCTCTCTCGAGATGGAATAAGGTTCTCCCCATCTAGTCCCTGTCTCGGTGGTGTTTCTAGCATTGTCGTAGGGCGTGTGAAGATTTGACTTCGGCGGATCTCGATCATGTCTTCTTTCGTCTGTGTTCGTGTGTCTATAGGTTGGGTCCTTCTGATTTACGCTTCTCTTCATCGGCAGCGGTTGCTATTCTAGTACGCTCATCCTATGGGGGTCTTAGCATGATGACTTTCTCATTGTCTACTACAACAAGGTTTGCCCAACTCCGATGAGGGAGGGGCCAATATGGTAGCGTGCCTTCGGCTCACTCTAGTGGTAGTAGTCGTTGCTATATGGTCTACGGACCTAGATGTATTTTTTACTTCTGGTGTTCTTTGTACTACCTTGACAATTGATGAATAGATAGAAGTTATGCTCGAAAAAAAAATCCAAGTAAACATAAGGCCGTGAGGGAGTTCGTTGAATCGGTGTGTGTAAATTTGCGTACCTATCGCCCTACCAGGGAGCAACTAGTTAACGAGCGCTCCTTCGGGAGCCTCGCAACGATTAGCGCCACTTGGCGCGCTCTAGGAAAGTCACGGCCGTGCCTCTAGGAAAGGGAAAAAATACGTGTTTTCTGTTTTTTTTCTTTCGCGAGAGTTATGGTTTTGCTTTCACGAGAGGCATGGTTGTGCCTTCGCGAGAGTCACGGCCGTGCCTCTCGGAAACGAAAAAAAAACACGTTTTCTGTTTTTTCCTTCCACAAGAGTCACGATTTTGCTTCCACGAGAGGCACGGTTGTGATTTCGCGAGAGGCACGGACATGCCTCTTTCGGAAAGGAAAAAAAACCGTGCTCCCGGTTCGGTTTTTTCGCCTGGTTTTTTTCGTCCGGTTTTTTCGTGAAAAAAAGGTTCGTCAAAATCTATCAACATGTGATCTAGTTTTGAAGATCTCAATGCGAGGAATCCAATGGTGAAAACGGTTCGAGATTTGGACGCACGGTTTAAGAGATAAAACGTTTTAAATAGACGGATCTACGAAAAAGGGAACATTCTCAAGTTGCGACAAGTGGCGCGCTGGGAAAGTAGAGTATTCTTTGCAACGAGTACTCCTTAATTAGTGATTTCGGCCCTACCATCAGGCATTAGGGAAGCACCCTCGAGCCTACACGCCCATGCTGATGGGCCGGCCCAAGTAGATTTTGCTATTTTTTTCTAGTTCTCTTGATTGAATTTAGCAAAAACAAATTATTAAAAAAATGAAAAAAAACGTGAGCTCAAAAAAATCATGGATTTTGAAAACAAGTTCATCAATTTAAAAATAGTTCCACAAATGTATAAAAATTTCAACAAATTTCAGAAAAGTTCATCCAATCATTTGAAAAAGTATCGACACGTGGGGGAGGGGCGCCCAACGCCGGTGGGGGAGGAAGAACCAGCCGCCCGGCACGACATTCACCGAGGACGCCGTCCCAGTAGCAGCCCTTCCAAAACTGCCAGTGACCAAGCTGGTTTGACCGTCCGCCGGGGTGATGGACGACCTCGGCCCCGGTATTGCGTACCCGGCGACATTGATGTGACACGTACCCGACACACGCGAGGAGGGCGGCACGAGGATGGTGTACGGCCGCAGCTCCAACGCCTCGGGTATGCCGATGTTTGACGGCCACCAACCGGCGGGGGGCGCGCCACCTCCGCGAGAACAGGAAAGAGTCAGAGAGGTTGGAGATAGCCGCTACACAATGACCGAGCTCAAACCGATGCTGCAAATTGAGTGATGAAGTGTTCTAGACTCTCCTTGTTTCTACATTTGAGGAGCTCGAAGTCTTTCTTAAACCTCTCCCGCCAAGCACCGTGTGTGGGCATGAAACCTCTGAAATGTTTGTTGTTCCTCTTCTTCCAGATGCCCCAAGCTGCAACTATGAAAATTTCCATGAATAGAGGCCTGGTCCAAGCTCTTTCCAGAACTTTCTATTTCATTGTACACTTGGACTACGCGAGTTCATGGAAAAAAGACTAAGACGAATAAGTTGCAACACGCACAAAAGTGAGATGCCCAGTATCACAAACTGTAAGAAATCGTTTCCATGTCTCTATCAACGGAAAAAAAAATGTAAGACTACCATGAACTGTGCCAAAATCCCACGAAATTCATTTAGGGGAAACAACACCTAGAAAAAAGCTACACGGACTAACTATGAAAAGTCCTAATCACAACTAAACCAAGGGCCAAGGATACAAAACCCTAGCTAACAACGATGGTAAACAAATGGATCCACGAGCCGTAGATGCAAAAGCCTAGCTAAAATGATGCAAAACCATATAAACGCGCCATGAATTAGAAACCCTAGGTAAAACGATGTAAACCATATCATCTCACCATGAATACGAACTATAGCAAAAATCTATGGCGAAACCCTAGAAAAAACAATGTGTCTCTAATGGATCCCACAACCATGTGACATACGAAACATAAATCTAAGGCGAAACCCTAAAAAACCAACAAATCGCTGCCCATACGCACCTCGGAGTAGGGACGGAGCTAGCGAATTGCCAAAGCCTGGGCACGCTGCAAGCTAAAATTAAGCTTTATAAACGCCACAAGTATCATATATTTGGATAAACATCATGTGCACTATATACACTACTGTTTCATACATCATCAAAGTAAATAAAAACATGAGATGTAATACCAATTAACTTGCTAAAAAATAACCACACAACCAAACCTTTCAACGTCTCAACGACAAAAATTCAATCTCTGATGTTCATCCTTGTGCACGCATGAGAATCTACAAGATACAACACATTAACAAATTATATAGTTTCCATTGAAATTAAACACATTAGTGAGAATAAATCATCATACCAATAATGTGCTAATTGAACCTCTAGGCAAATGCTTTTTCCGAAAACTTCATGGCTTGAAAACCGTTTAATAGTAGCATCATCATCAAGTCCTTTGAAAAACCTTCCACTGAGTGTAGCAAATCATTGAGTCATTAAACAATGTATTATTCATCTTTCACTTATAAATTTCTTCTAGTGTCAAAAAAAAATCAGCTCAATTCTGTAATTAAACAAACAAATATGGAGCCAACACAATCATCGATCGATTGCACAATTTGCTAATATATTATAGATAAATAACCCACCTAGGTCTCACTTGCCGCCGGTAGCCCTAGTTGTTGGCAGTTTGCTCCACTTGCTGCCTCCTGACCGTGGCTTTGCACAGATTGGGCACTCGCCATCGCCAGTGCTGCACGCTTTGACTCCCGTGGTTACGCCTCTGATCCCGATCACCGCTAACGGGAGCGGGAGTAGTAGCCTGATTGGTGACCCGGCCGTGCACCATCTCCTGCGGTCTTGCCGGTCGTCGATGTTGCGAGCTTCCGCCAGTCTACCTCGCCTGCCGCCGCCTCCAACGTTGGAGTAGCTAGGAGAGACGCAGGCGGTACGATAGGCTTGGAAAGGCTGAGGGCCTATTCGACTCAAAAAAGGAACCCAGAAAAAAAGGAAGGTTGAAGATCTCGGAAACGCCCCAAACATATCATCGCCCCAAATAGATCTCTCCCACGCCAGCCAAACGGACGTCGTGATCGATGACCACCGCCGGCTACAGGGCGGCCCTTATTGCCGCGGCAGCGCTGCTGCTTATGGCTTGGCTGTCGTACAGGAGAGAGGAGGAGACGCACATAAAGAGGAGAGAGGTGGACACGGCGTACAGCGGAGGAGCGAGGAGCGAGGAGGACAAGAGGCGGATGTTCGCCCAGTTTATGGCCAAGCACGGCAGGGCGTACGACTCCATGACCGAGCAGGAGCTGGAGCGCCGGTACGCGGCCTTCAAGGAATCGGTCCGCGAGGCAGACTTACTAACCTTCAGTCGGTTCTATCCTGGAGAACGATCAGAACCCATGGTACGTTAGGTACGTACGTTTATCAACTATTACTAGTGTTGGCTGTGCAAGATGAGTCGGTAATTTTAGTTTCTCTCCATGCGTCGGTTGATGCGTATATAAATTCTCAATAGATGAGATGCAGGATATGTTGAGGGAACGCGAGGAGGTTCTGGCCATGTTCAAGGCTTGGATGGCCAAGCACGGCAAGACTTACGCCTCCTCGAACGAGTATGAGCGCCGCTTCTTCCGCTTCCTAATCAACGTCGATCGTGTCGACATGCACAACCACGCCGCCCTCTCGTCATATCGCCAGTCCCTTGACCGTTTTGCCGACCTCACCTATCACGAGTTTGTCACCAGGTGCCAGGTAGTATTAATTAACAAGAGCACTTCCCAACATGTATTGTTTGACTACTAGTTTTGTAATGGCCTCATATACAATTGCATTGTATGTAACCTACATATCTTACAAATATATAGCCACTTGGTAACAATATATAGCCACTTGGTAACATACTCTCTCCAATGTAAGACGTTTTTGCAAGTAAACATAGCCTGCAAAAACATCTTATATTGTCGGACACAGCGAGCACATCTTAAATCATGAGAATGTCTCGCATTCTTAAGCAGTTCCCCATCTCCATTGTCATTATTATATGCATGGAACTGATAGATCCATGGGATCGAGTAGGGTAGGATTTCTGGTAAACCTACCTTCTCTAGCGGTTGATGAACTCGAGCCGGAGGCCATCGTGGAGAGGGTAATGGTGGCGATGGCAGAGAGAGGTGAGGTGGATGCGGCGGCGATGTATGGGCAGTGGCGGCGGCGGAGCTTCCCATCGCTTCAGTGCCTCCCTCTGGATCGGATAGGGTTAGGAGTGGGGAACAGTGGCGGCGACGAACCTCGTACCCTGTGCCCCTGGTCCCCACCTCCTCTTTATAGCACTGCGCGATAGGGGCCCACCAGCCTTGCTTGGGCTGGACGCCCCCGATCAGGGCATGGGTCAAGGGCCCAATGTGCCGTTGGGCCCATTGGTGGAGAGATCAACCTAACATTCTCCCCCTTGATCTCATCATATACTTTTAACTTTTATACTTTGAAATAACTCTTTTCAAAGCACTCGTTCCATCACAGATTTGCATGTAGAGCATGTCTCATCATCACGGTTCATTTTCGATAAAATCAACACCTACAACACACTCCTCAATTTTGAAATAGATTCTTTAACCTTGGGCCCTTTTATTGTCCGGAAATGTTAGACTATACCATAAAACCCATGTCGACTGTGTGTTCTCCGAACGCACTGGGCGGTAAGCCTTTAATAAGCAGATCTGGAAATGCTTGTCTGTTGCTTTCATGCTCCAAGCATTTCACCATAATTCCGGACTTTCTCCTTAACAACGATAACTTTGTGTCAATGTGTTTGGCACCAACACTTGACTCGTTGTCATAGGAGCGAAAGACTTAAAATAGTTATCGATGTTGTCAACCATTATCAACTCCGGGTACAGGTCTCCTTAACCATTTTGCATGTCCCTCAGCCTCATATCAAGCTACAACATATCTTTGCATCACATTGATGACACTACAAGAGATCAGTCCTACTGTGACGTGCCAAAATATGTCATCGAATAGCTAATAACGTCACAAATTACCCTTGAGTGATGTTTCATGGGCGTCACAAGCATCGTCACGGAATCCCCGTCACAGATTACTCCTAGTGACGCCATGCACAAAAATGTGTCACTGAAATTGGGACCTTCGGTGACGTTTTCTAGAATGTCAACAACTTGCTATTTCTATGACAGTCGACTAATGTCACATGTAGGAGCAAAGATGCCATATTGTACTATATTCAGTGACGGAGCAACATCACCGACTTCATGCCACACCAACACTGAGCAGATTATACCACTACTAGCATCACTACTTTCATTATTAATGAAAAGGATATCATCAAAATATATTTATTTTATTTCAAATAATTTACAATGTATTATCAAATCTACTATATTGAAATGAAAAACAAATTATATTATACATCCAATGGTCTCCCCATATCATCTACTAAGTAGAAATGATAATAAAAATAACACCGACTCAAGTTTGACACGACAATAGACAAGATAAAAAGTAATATTTTGATAACTAAAAGATCACATGTGTTGTCCTAATTATTGCAATGTATGATTCAGCAAGGATGGCCTTCATGCACCATCAAGTTTCGTCTGATTTGCTTGCTGAGTTGCTTGAGCCCTTGAGAGAATACCAATCAGTTTATCTGTCTCATGTTGCTTCTTTTCCCAGGCTTCATTCTTCTCTTGTCAGCTCTTCTTCACAACTTCCAATTCTTCTTGATGCTTCCTCTACATCTTTCAAATGATCTGTCTTATGCTTTAAGTCTCACAGGTAACTCCTCCTTGTGCCTATAAGTTGACTAAACACAACGTGTTTCATCTTAATGAGATGAAAAGATAACAAGGACTAATAGTACCACTAAGAAGCTTACAAGTCATCAAATTATGAATCTGAGATCATTATTAAATGACATGCAATCAAGAATAACTCATGACGGTTCAAAAAACATTACTACTGCATAATATATGAAATCCTAACATTATTAAATGACAGGCAAGCAAGTCTTGTTTGCATGGGTGTCTTTGGAAAACTCAATGGGACTTGGGTCATGATTATTGTACTTGTCTTTTTTCTACACGATATATGAAATCCTAACATTACTACTCTATATATAATGTGGTAGACATAGGACTAGAAGTAAGGAATTTGGAATTCTTAAAAGTTTACCGAAATGGGCAACATAAGACCTAGATCCAATCCTTTGGTGATGCTTATAGTGCACAGTGACATACACATGATACGAGCAATGCAGAATTAAAGCCGCTTAATCCAGATTGAAGTGCATATTATTGAAGATGTATGTTCACACGATATATTACCATTGCTTTCGACATAGGAAGAGCGGCTTCCTCTTCATCTCCTTTCCTTCCTCCCCTTTCCTTCAAATACGCCTCACCCTTTATTTTCCGTTCCGCAAGATATGCTCTGCTTCCCCACCGGTGGCATGATTTTAGTAACTTAAGCTAGAAAAGATGACAGGGAGTGAACTAAATGAATTGCCAAAATACATAGATTGTGTAAAATAATTGTAAACATCTGACACTGCTAACAAGCAGTTCATGTCAGATTACATAAAGAGAAAATGAAGACTTCATGCGTTCTGATGTAACAAGTGAAGCAAGCAACATGTAAGATGCAACCGGGGCACAGTCAAGGAGAAGCAGCCAACAACCCTAGAAAAACAAGACCAGGAAGTTCAGAACAAAAAACAACAAAAAATAATATCATTACTGTAGCTTCTGTCATAGTTCAGAAAAGCAGAAAGTTTAATATACTGTTTCAAAACTAAGGCTCGATGGATGGTGCTCTATGTTTCTAAAGTAGGAGCAGCTTATTCAAGTAGTGGACACTCCACTTATAGCTAGACCTTTATGTAGCAAGTTAACAATCAGCTTTGATTTTACCAGTTTAGTAAAGGAAAATTGAGTGTTGGTCAAAGCTTATTTTTTCGAAACTTGCATCGTATCTCCCAATTTCAATTTAACTACCATTGAATCATTTTTCACAAAGAGACCATGATTCCTCAAGGGAAAAATAAAGGAAAACTCGTACCAGCTTGAAGTGTCGACATGTGAGGAACAGAACAACCCAAAAAGAACAAATAAAATTTAGAGTAACCATAGGCAGTCATGCAAATATTGTCTACGGAAAGGTATGTTGGTACTGACTAATTCCTGTGGCTCTGCACTGGAAATCATGCAAGTGTAATCGATGATAATGATCATAAGACCCTATGAAATGTACATCGACCATCCTATATAACATGCCATGGTGTCTGGCAAAAATTCAAATCTTCACAGTACCTGTGCCGACTCAAATATACCAATACCAAAATTCTAATCTGGGAAAGCCCATGAACATCATCTTCACACTAACATATAATTTTCTGTATGCAAGAGTATCCATACAAGCACATACCAAAGAAACAGCATATGTAATACAGCATCCAAGCTGCCATCATCTTTACATATATTTAATTTATATACACAGAATGTAAATAGTTAATGAAGCTGTGAAAGATATGAGAACCATCAAAAATCTTACTCGGCTATTCTCTATGAATAAGGTTGGAAGCGCTTTGGAGTAACCTTCTGAAAATCTAAAATAGAAAACAAAGCTCATGCCTTCCCCATCGGTTTTCATTCTCTAAGTGTGAAAGCAGGATATAGTGGAACCTGATAAAAATGCATAAAAGACGACATTGTCAAACCACTGATTACAAAAGGTAACAACGACAAAGAATGTGAGTACGAAAAGAACTGTAGTTAAGCAAAATTTCAAATTCATTAATCTTAATTACACAACTGATAATTCGCCGATTTACTGCAATAGAATTCAGGCACGTCATTCTCCTTAGTCACAGTTGATCAGGGGCTCTATCATGCCCCTTTGTATCAGGATTGGGCAATAGACGACTGGTTACTGGGAGCACTAGCGACTCCTTGGAGCCTAGTTCAAATCCCTATGGGGCGAAACTAAAGCTTGTTGATTTATTTTGTAGAATGAACTAGACATGCCGTAAAGAAATCTCTAAACTAAGGTCGTGCATCTGATAGTTAACTACATTTTGCGTAATGGCTAACTGACTGCAGTAGCATATCTTCAGATTCAGGCCTTTTTTTACCATAGCTGCTGTAGCAAACGTAAAACCAGGTTCACTACTGCAGTTTTGAACAGATCTATCAATAGGATATAAAGTAAAGTTATCTAGTAGGAGGCTCAGACTTTTTACCATAGCAGGCTGTGGAAAATCCTAATTACAGAGAAGGACGGGATGATGAGTATGCATGAACCCTAACCATTGAACATCAAGGGGTGGCGGGATGAGGAAGTCACAAAGAGACGCCGCCAATCGCAGGGGAGAAGAGAGCCGGGTGCTCGCAGGGCGGGTTGATACGGTGGATCTATGTTCGGCGGTGCCGCGGTGGGGCGGCCTCCTCCAATCTTCCATAGCCGGTCGCTGCAATTGGGGGGAGAAGAGGGCCGGGTCCTCGCAGGGCAGGATGTTGAGGTAGATACGAGCTCAGCCGGTGGGACGGCCTCCCTCGATCCGCCGTCGCTGATCGCTGTAATCGGGGCTGTAGTCATGGGGAGAAGAGAGAGCCGGTTAAATCGGGGGAGAAGATAAATGCGGGGTAGGCGGTGGCTCTTCGCGGGTGAAATAGAAGGGAGGAAAATTGGCTGTGTCTCTGACGGGTGGGGACACAGGGTCGATGCGGGAAAATTTAGAGAAGTGGAGGGTGGAGAGAGAAAGTTTTTTCGTTGGGGAGATGGTTTATTTTCAGAATTTCATTTCCACTTTAATTCGAAATAAATAGCAAATAATTATTAAAAAATGTAAATCTTACATAGTACACACTATGATGTGGTATTTTTCATGTTCTTTTTTTGGAAAACTGTAAATAAATATGTGGAAGGTTGTACACCAGGGCTCTTAACTACGAGTATGTGATTTGAAGAAAAAATACAAATGACTAAAGATTTCTTTTAACTCTTTTAATAAATAAAACCTTTTTTAATGTATAAAACTCCTTTTTGATCACGAGCTCTCACTGGCGGTGGCATGTGCAAATAGACAGGAGGTGGTTCGATCACTTTACCCAACACACTAATCAATTGACTTAAAATTGGACCTACTGTTCCTCTAAGTATCCACGATAGACATCTTTTTTGCCGGCCACTACCTACCATTTTTATTTTGAGATAGAACCAAGCAAATACAACGCCATATGCATCACCTCACGAATGCCTGTAATATCCTCTTTCTGCCACTGGCTATTTATATTAGATATTATAAAATAATTATCACTCGATAGCCTGTGAAGAAACAATGGTGCGCCCCACTATCAACATTGATGTGTGGGTCCTACCATTCAATAAGTTGTGAAGCAGTTGCGGTGGGTCCCGTTGCTAGATGTTACATGACAAAAAAATTAGCATCACACATTCTTAATATTCGATGACTCTAATAGGTTCGTCATCAAAATTACCAAATCGTCATAGAAATTGGCAGACAGGTGGCACTCAACTGTGGAGGCGATTTTGTGACGTTAACTGTCACCGATTAACAGAGATCAATGACTCCACCTATAAAACGTCACACATCAGGTATTTGTGTGACGTTGTCCACCATCGTCACGAGGATTTTCGTCACAGTATCTCAATTTTCTTGTAGTGTGATAATTGTTTCATTCTTTGGAGCTTTTCCACACAAAAACCTCCAAGTATGAAAGTTAGCCACAATTGTGGATTTCGCTATACATTTCACAAGTCATGTCTTTGTACTCACAATCTTTTGAGAGCACTTATTTCTTTCAGCTTGAGGCCGATATCTTTGACTCCATTCCAGTGATCTACATATGGACTGGACATTGCCAAAACAACCCGGATATGTGAACTGTGTCAGGGTAATGTATTGAGCTTCCAACAACTGAAGCATATGGTACCATATCCGTTTTCAATCTTTTCTCATCAACTCTTGGAACACCATAGTTTCCAGTTCCATTACCCTTGACTATAAGAACAGGCGTAGGTTTTCTCGCGTGCATACTTTAGAGACCTTTCTTAGTATGTCCATGCGACATTACTAATGCCCCTTTTATTCTTTTCTTGGTGAATCTCGATAATTATAACGAGAGACACTTTACTGAGAACATTCTTTTGAACTTTGAGAACAAAAACTTCTTTTCTTCTCCTGCAGTAGATTGACATGACCACTAGCAAGCAGGACGTCATCCACATGCACGGGATTATGAAATGAAATTCCCATTCTATAACTTTATAAAAACACAATTGTCCTCGCATTTCTTTAACCCAAAACAACATTTGATTTCTTTAGTCCATAAAAGACTTCTTCAGGCAGTATCCCCTGTGTTCTTTACTTTCATCTGATGTAACTCAGATCATAATATCTTTCATCTGATGTAACTCAGATCATCATGTGCTAACAACACTCATTGTAATCTATTCAGTGCAAAACGCGCAAAAACCTTTCAATTTAAGTCGTGTTTTACACCTTTATGTATTTCCTTTGGAGTCAGATTGAGCTTGTAGACTCTTTACAGCCTACTGTTTTGGCTCCATTGGAAATTACTTATCAGTCCCAAACATCGTCGGATTCACTAATTTCATTTCATCTCACATAGTCTCTTATCATTTAGATAAGCAGACACTTCTCAAAACTCGAATGAGCACTTTAAATGAGGTGGGATCAACCTCCATTTGAATTTCACTAACATAGACTTTATAGTAATCAAAAGTATCTGATTTTCCCATTCCTTGAGACCATCAGTGTCTCAGGTACTGGCACTTCTTTCATATGGGGTTGTTGTTGCTCTGTCATTGCCAAGAGGCAAATTAATTATATAGTCATTCATTTCCAAGAGGCAACAAGTTTTACAGGGACCTATGTCACAAGATCCATGTGTACTCATTCATCCTTTATAGAGCTAACATCAGGTGTTGTATAGGTCATACAACATGCTCCCCCAGATTACTCCATCTTCACTAAAAATGGCGTATCTTTAAACTTTATTGTTTGGGTTTATTCTGTTAAAAATTTCTTCTTTATTGCACTTTTAAGCACCATCTTAGTATTCCTTAGCCTGCTTTCGGAATTGTAAAAGATCCAGGAATACAACTATTTCTTTTCTTTAGGGGTATTAATATGACCGTCATACTCCCCCAGACGATCACATTCTTCATCACATTATCTAAAGTATAGGGGAGTTTCATCATTCTTAATTTATCTCATATATCTTTCTCCCCCTTGAAATGTGGCAAGAACTTTCTGCCACAATTTCGAAAAACCATTCATAACTCTTGTGAATGAGGAAACTTCGATTATCTACTTCATTTATCAGGAGTACCTTTTCATCATTCTATTTCAGAAACTCAACAGAGTTCTTTATCATTAGTACTTTTGCAAGTCACACTTGCATATCATTCTTATCTTTAGGTTCGTCTATAACTTTTATTCTCTTTGGATTTATTGAGTGCTTAATGACCATTACACATAAGATGTACGGTCGATACTAGGAAAGCATAATAGCTATTCCATACTTTTCTCCCAGAGTGGGACATATTAAAAGCACATGAGTCATCATGTCTTTCTCCTGTCATATAGGATAAGTCTGAGAAAATTTCTGCCGCCATATGGGTTACGCAGGGATTTTCCCACACTTTTCCTGCCATGCAGGCTTTATCATAATCATCTTTTCCCGCCATGCGGGTAATTCCAAGGGACATACATGCCAGAATTGGCTCTTTTGACTGCATATTCAATCATCAAATTCAGAAATAAATCCGAATGCTCTTTGACACACATGCTTGATCCGACGTTGGTCAAATTAAAACACGCATGTTGCTTGTTTCATTTCAAATCATGTTATCTGAAAAACCTTCTTCATAGAGAGTACATGAAAGACATTCGTCAACCAAGACTCTCAATGATCTATCTCTTTTCTTTTGAAGTCATTCTTTAGAGAGAACATACTCCCTCACGTTATGACCTTTTTTGGTCATCTTTCGGGTCACAAGTACCCAGCCATTCGCTTTCACGAATGAAAGCATGAAAAACTTTTAGTCTGAGAAAACTTAGCAAATAATCAACAATAATGAGCATAAAAATAACCCTACGTTGGTCTGGTTAAAAAAATATGCACATTAAACTTTTGCAAAACTTCCTTTTTATACTCTAAATCATCGTTGTGGTAGAATTAGAATAAAACTCATTCTTCTACATTAATTCCATATCACCGTTGGGCGGAAATGGAAATAATGCATATAACTCATAAACAATGTGATGATAGTATTTCTATTAAACTACTTTGCTGAGAAATAATAATCATCATCAATTTTATTGCAGCGGAAACAAGAAATATGCATTTCTCTAGTTCAAGAGCATTTCTTTATATTTAACTGTTCTCTGAAAATTGATCACTATGATACAAAATTTATCAGACCTTTAAGCTTTGAACATAAGACTCATAGAATTATAGTACTGTCATCAACGACGTTGGTCGGAAAATAACAATACCATATTTTAACTTAAAAACATATATTTCTTTTGTCATAGCAGAGACTATCTGCATCTGATTTCACCCATCGGGGAAAACAATGCTAAGATCAATTCTTCCAACTAAATTTTCCCGTTGGTTCCAATTTAATTGGAGGATAAAACTTTTACTTTGCAGCGGAAACATGAATGTAAAATTCATGAACTTTTTACTTTTCAGAAACTTTTCTTTGACAAAATCAAAATTCATGAACTTTATTATTTTCTTTGTAAAATTCATGAACATTTATTTTTCTGATTTTTTTAATTTTCATTTTCAGAAACTTTTTCTGTTTACTTTTCCATTTTCTAAACAAATTTTCGTTGGATTATTTGAATAGAAAAACTATATATAAAATCTGCCCAAAATCTGGACAGAAAACAGGAAAAAAAATGCCAGCCGCGCCGGCCACGGCCCAGCGCACGCGGCGGCACCAGCCGGCCCAAAAGACCCGTAGCGTGCGCCCACCGCTCTGGCCTGGTCAGGCGGCTGACGGCCCAAGGTTCTTTTGGCCCACTTGGCCCGGGGCAGGGCAAGGTCTTTGTTGCTGACCGTTGATCTGCATCCAACGGCCCAGCGCGATCATCGCTGGATCAAAACTTGGGAGAGAGCTCCCGATGGAACCCTAGCCCCATTCTCTCGTTCTCTTCGACCCCCTTCTGTCTCTCTCTCATGACGTCGGAAGCATGGGGCTGCGCCCCGGCCGCCCGGCCCAGCCGCCGGCGGCGGCGGTAGCGGCCATCGCGCCTCGTCTGATCTCTCCCTTCCCCTTCTCTTTCTCTCCTTCTTTTCCATTCAATGGTGACAGTAACGCAGCGGAACTCTTCTATGCTCCCCTTCGCTCCTGCCTCTGTCTCTCTGTGTTGCAGCGGCGGGGTTGGGGCTCCGCCGGCCGCCGGAGATGGAGACACCACCATCACCGCGCGAGCACCTTTCCCTCCCCCCATCTTTCTTTCCTCTTTCTCCAGCCACCACCAGTCACTATAAGAAGAGGCGGCGGCCGGACGGCGGTGCCCCCTTGGCCCCCTTGCCGGTGTGCGCGTCCACCCTCGTGTGAGCGCGTCGCCGTCAAGTGGCCCCAACGGCGGCACGATTTCCTCCCCGGTGAGATGTCTCTTTGCCCCGTGAGGGGTTGTTCTTCGTCCCGGCGCCTCGGCTTGCCGATGCACGTCGGGGTCGAGAGGAACGACGCGGCCATTGCGGCGGCGCAACTTTTCCGGTGAGGGTTCTGTTCTTTCCCCTGTTCTAGGGTTCCAGGGGAGGGGGAAATATCTTTTCCTTTGATTTCAACCGAAGAAACCCTATGCCCAAACCTGTCTGATACCATTGATAGATCCATGGGATCGAGTAGGGTAGGATTTTCGGTAAACCTACCTTCTCCAGCGGTTGATGAACTCGAGCCGGAGGCCATCGTGGAGAGGGTAATGGTGGCGATGGCAGAGAGAGGTGAGGTGGATGCGGCGGCGATGTATAGGCAGTGGCGGCGGCGGAGCTTCCCATCGCTTCAGTGCCTTCCTCTGAATCGGATAGGGTTAGGAGTGAGGAACAGTGGCGGCGACGAACCTCGTACCCTGTGCCCCTGGTCCCCACCTCCTCTTTATAGCACTGCGCGATAGGGGCCCACCAGCCTTGCTTGGGCTGGATGCCCTCGATCAGGGCATGGGTCAAGGGCCCAATGTGCCGTTGGGCCCATTGATGGAGAGATCAACCTAACAGGAACCTCCCTCGACGTTTCTTACTTACTAATAAATTACTTTGCGTGCGTACATTCTAGCTTTTTTTAGGGGTACGTACATTCTAGCTAATTCGTTACTTTTTACCACTTATAGGAGCCCACCATGGAGGAACTGGATGAGTGTTCAACAACAACCATGTGGGCCTGAATATGTTTGTTGCCCTATGACTTTTGGCTTTCACAATGTTAGCCCAACAACTAATATTTTAGTATTTAATAAACCTGAGATGAATAAAATATGTGCATTTCCTGACTGGGACCCTTGTTGTCCGATGGGTTGCAACACATTGCAACCATGCTCTAGCTTCAACAAAGATATACTTTTTCTTTGTGGGGGAACAAAGACATCTACTTGGATACAAAAATATAGAGTGGATGCTTGATGGCAGGTACCCATTCTATATTTTATTGTTTATTGATGATAGATTGACAAGGAAACAAAAGATGCATGGCACCACAGACATTAAGCCCTGTTTGGTTTATAAGTTTTAAGACTTTTTTTAGTCCCAACTTATTAGTCTCAAGTCTCTAAAAAGTCCCTACCTGTTTGGTTTCTGGGACTTATAAGTCTTTATAAGACCATATTACAACTATAAGTCCCTATAAGTCTCTTCTTGAGAGTTTTATTTCATAAGTCTCAAATGTCCACTTTAAGTCCCTATAAGTCCCTTCTGTTTGGTTTAGTTGGGACTTATAGGAACTTATTTAAATCTCTAGATCAATAAGTCCTTGGAAACAAACATCTTGTAATTTTTGATACTTTCTGATTATGCCTGGAGCATGTATGTACAAGGGAAAGGCGCGCCGGCCGAATCGTTTCGCCGGTCGCACTCGAGTCGTGCGATCCGCGTGGATCTGAAGCCCGCATCCCTCGCCACGTGCGACTCTGGCCCACAAGCCGCCTCACCGCTCCACCTTATCTTCTTCCAGCTTCTTTCACCAAATTCAGTCCTCTTTTTTCTTCCCCAACCATGCCGCACTCATCTCACGAGTGCCGCTGAGTTTTCCCCACGATAGCCGCCGTCATTTTTTCTCCGCCGTCATGGCCACGGTTGGTTGCAACCTGGGCGGCCATGGCTGTTCCTATTCTTGTTTTTCCTCCCACGCAGTCGTCAGCTACGCCTGGTAACTTCCTGGAACCAGTGTGTTTTCCTTGCTCACTCGAGTTTGCTGAACCACACGCGGAGATGCTGGAACCAACACTTGCTCGTGCTTTCGACAACACTCCGGCGATGCGGAGCTGCAATAAGACTACAATTAGTTGCAACCATCCATGCAAAGCTGCAACCAGCGGGAGACCATCCTTGCGGTGGTGACCATGCCCTGGCAGAGGTGTTTGCTACTAGCCATCATTTGTTTTTCTTTGCTGGAAACAAGCATTTGGTTTTGCTGGAACCAATACTTTTTTGTGCTACCACAGGTGTTTGGTTTCGCTGGAACCATTGCCAAATTTTCAAGTTTTGCTACCACTGGCTTCTTGGTTTGCTAGAACAAGCTTGATATTTTGCTACATCGGCATTTTTGACTTTTTTCTTGGTGACAACTTCCATTTTTTCTTTTGCAATTTTTGCTACCACCGTTTTCTTGGTTTGCTGGATCCAGTGCATTTTTTTGCTACAATGGGTGGATGGGAGCTGCATGACGGGGAGCTGCATCGCCAGTTTTTTGCTGGAACCGGCAATGCAGATAGCTGCTGCCGGCAATTTTTTTTTGGAACCCTTATCTTCATGAGGTGTGGCGATGAGGCACGTTTTTTATTATTTTTTTGCTGTAATTGTGTTTTTTGCTAGAATCATTAATTGATTTTGCTACAACTAGCATTTGATTTTGCTGGAACCGCATGAAGCCGAGATGGGACCATTTTTTTTAGCCACTATTTGTGCTGCAACGATCCAGTCGGCGAGCGGCGACGGCGAGCCGGTGAATGGCCCCGGCGAGCGGCGGCCACAAAGCTGCAAGCGTCGCGAGGGGGAGCTGCAGCCGTAGGCACACGTTGCTGGCGAGAAACACAGGAGTCCACGACAACGACCGATGACGACATCGGTGACCGGTGACGACGACCTGCGGCAAGGACAGCGACAAGGGAGAACCGCGGGGAGGTGCTTTGGGGCTGGCGCACCGTCGTCCATGGCGGCGCGGGGAGGAAGAAGAGTGGCTCCTTTTTTCTTTTCGAGACAAAAATCGTGTGGCTCTGATCGTTTAATCATGCGGTGCTGGTCCAACCGGCCTAAATTTGGGCCGGCGCACCGGCGCCAGCACTCGCCTATGTAAAACAGCTAGTAGAGGTGCTTGACAGTTTGAGTGCAAGGTTACTCAAGCGTGGAGACTTCTCAATGAACCAACAAGTTTGAGTGCAAGGTTACTCAAGGCGGCATATTACCCTGACAGGACAATCCTCACAGCTGAGTTGGGATCCAGGCCCTCTCAGATTTGGCGGGCTATCCTGGAGGGACGGGATCTGCTTAAACAAGGCATCATACGCCGGATTGGTAATGGCCAAACAACGGAAAT
Source organism: Triticum urartu (assembly GCF_056163025.1). NCBI lineage: Eukaryota > Viridiplantae > Streptophyta > Magnoliopsida > Poales > Poaceae > Triticum > Triticum urartu. The sequence goes on along the minus strand of NC_141875.1, from coordinate 727,727,208 downwards.
TTGGAATGATAACTGGATACTGAAGGAAATGACCCCTCGCCCTATCACATCTTTGGTTGCAGACCCCCCTAGGCTCGTCTCGGAGCTGCTATCTCCAGTAACAGCTTCATGGGATGAGCCCCTGGTCCGGACAGTCTTCCTTCCTATCGAGGTGGAGGCGATTTTGAAGATCCTGGTATGCACATGCAATATACAAGAATTTTGGGCCTGGAACCCGAACATGAAGGGTCAGTTCAGTGTGAGCTCGGCTTATAAATTCTTGTTGAGGACGAAGCTACAGTGGGAGGAGTGGTTGAATGGCGGCAGCGGGTCGTCTCATTCTGAGAAGGACGAAAAAGCATGGAGAGCATTATGGAAACTAAAGGTCCCTTCGAAGGTGAGAATTTTTCTCTGGAGACTCGCTCACCATTCGCTCCCAACAACTGATGTGTTGAAACGAAGAAATATGTCAGTGCAAGATGTGTGCCCGCTGTGTGGGTGCGAGGATTCTTGGCGGCATGCCCTGGTTGCATGTACGATGTCACGCTGTGTATGGGCGTTGTCAGATGAAACGCTGGTTTCCCAAATGTTGGATAACCTGGAGGCCAATGCGAGAATCTGGCTGTTCGATTTGAATGAGAGTTTGGACCATGAAAACTTCACGAGGATGGTCATTTCACTTTGGTCCATATGGTATGCAAGGAGGAAGGCAATATACGAATCAATATTTCAGAGTGCATAACAGACGGCGTCCTTCATTAACAACTACATCGCAGAGTTGGGCAACTTGCATGCTGGGAGAGAACATGAAATCACAAGACCGATCCCGTCTCCACAACCGAAGAGGTGGCTACCTCCCCCCAGTGGCACCGTGAAGATCAACGTGGACGGAGCGGTTGGGCGAACCCGGCGAGGAGGAGCAGTAGCGGCGTTTTGTCGCGACCAGGAGGGTAATTACCTGGGCTCATCAGCGGTGGTTTACTACGGAATCACTGATCCGTTGTTGCTGAAGATGTTTGCTTGCCGTGAAGCGCTAGCATTGGCTGATGATCTTGTAGAGCAAAAGGTATGCATGGCCTCGGACTGCCAAGAGGCGGTGAACGACATAAACAAAGGGACGGGAGGCCCTAATGCGGCTTTGGTAGATGAAATAACGAATCATTGCATTAGTTTTATTTCTTGCTCTTTTATTTTTAAGCGTAGGAATTTCAATTTTGAGGCTCACAATCTTGCGAAGTTTGCTTGTAATCTAGACATAGGTAGACATGTTTGGTTGGGTAACCCCCGTGACCCCAACCTTGTACCTATGACAATTCCTTTGAATGAATAAAGCAGACGAGATTTCTCAAAAAAAAAAACTAGTAGAGGCGCTTGACAGTTGAGACTGATTTCTCATGAATCTTTTTTTTTTGCGGGTCTCGTGAAACTTGTTGTCTTTGAGCATCATATGCCCCCTACCTCAAATCAAATTGTGGTCTATCCAAGCCTCAAATATTATTAGGATATGGAGGCATCCACATCCTTATCTACATCCCTAGGTACCACCAGGCCACCGCACCGGCACAACAATTCCCCCTCACCACACGCTTCCTCAGGAATGATGTTGATTGATCCTCCATTTCCCCTCTCACTTTTGGTACCAGCTAGCTTTTCAGTTTCTCAGTTCATACGGAATTGGAACATATACAATTTGCTATCTAAAATAGGATGTTTACCTTGGAACAACATTTATTTGTTAATTATGCTCAATTATTCGAGGATGTCATTCTCGATTACTAGATATGGAGCGCGCCTTGGCGCACATTGCCTGATCCACACATTTGGTCTAGCACTATGGTCCAGCATTTCAAATCCAAAACAACAATGCGTTGAGTGTAGCCAAAGGAAAGCACAGTAGCTGGGCAAAAAAACCAATTTTAGGGCAAAGCATGCGCTCAGTGCCTATCGTAGGCAGTGATCAAGCGTCTGGTATTTCTCAGGCAGCGCTTCGTTTGAAGAAAACCAGGTTCTCCCTAATTATATGCAAAAGTCACCACGCATCCGGTAAACATTTTACAAGTAGCACTGATTGCATGCTCCGCAGCATTTGAGGGCGTTTCGGACAGCTGGGCCCGAAATGGATGACGTGGCGTAACAAAAGATGCATGGTGCCACGGGCATTAATTTTTGGTACTTTCTGATTATGCCTCCAGAGCAATCAAAACAGGAAAAACACGGACGGTTTCCTGTTGAGCTCGTGTGCACGGGCTAGCAACGGCTACAACGAGGGGTCCCGTGCGCACAGGTTCTCTTGGGCCCATGCGCACAGGGTTTCCAGAGACTTTCTCGACAGGCCGTGCGCACGGGTTCCGACAGGGCCGTTGGGCACGGGGTTGCCTGGGCGATGACTCTTCTTTCAGGTGCTGCCTCCGTCTTCCTTGATGTCTTCCCGCTCTTCTCCTTGGACTTGATGAGGCTCCTTAGCTCCTTGGTGGGGGTTGTCCTCATAAATCAAGATGCACAATGTTTCATGGCGAGGTAGCATCCAAGTCTTATTCATATTCATGTCAAATTTGAAGAGGAGTGAGTTCGTTTTCGATGGCACGTGTGCGAGCTCTTGTCATAGGTCCACATGGTGCTTGATGGATCGGTGTAGTGTCCATATGGGGATGACCGAAGGATACTTCGCATCAGGTGTCCATCCGCCAATTCGGCGGCAAGGCCACCCTCCTCGGAGACACTCTGGGTGAGCCCCCTCACCCCAGCACTGCAGCCGTGTCCTCCCTCTTCCTTTTCAACGCGGAATGCTGCTGTCCCTCCCATTGCAGTACATGGACGGCTCCTCCATCGGCACCAGAGAGCAGCTCGTGCCACTTTTCCTAAGACTGTTGTGGCTGCAATTCATGGCCGGGGCGGAGCCAGGATTTGGGTATTAAGGGGGGCAACATAGTAAAAAAAATGTAGAGTGGTATCACAATAATGCGGGCCAATACAGTAAAAAATGTAGAGTCGTATCACAATAATGCATCGCTTTGAGGAAATAAGAACTTAGTTATATTTGTATTGGTTTAAATTAGACTCTACAATTATCATCAAGATCAATAACACTCCAATCATAAAATGAGAGAAAAGGTCATGTTAAAAAAGATCAAAGATAGCAGTATTAGTAATTTTGTCGAAAGAGAACTTAGCATCACAGATCTCACAATTAGAAGAATTAAATTCAATTGAAGTAAAAAAAACTGACATGTAGAAGATGAGATTTGAGACAGATTAGTGACAATAATTCTCAGTGCTAACCTTAGATTGTTTGCTAGAGCGCACAAGAATGTTAGCTGCAGCCTATAGGATTGCCCCTCGCTAACACCGGCGTCCCCTGATTTAATCTGAAATTCTGAATCGAATCTGATGGAGAGAAGGGAGCGGTAATTGCGTTTTAATGACTCCAGAGCGTGGGACTCTAGAAAATGGAGGAGACAATGTTTCTGAGTGGGCCTTGTTATGGGCCTCTTTTGTTTGTTACGGGGCCAAGTACGTGAAATCAGCCCATTCTATCATGCTAAATCTATTCTCGGTGTGTGTGTGTGTGGGGGGGGGGGGGGGGGGGGGGGGGTCGTCCCCTTCTGTCTCCGCCCCTGATTCGGGGGGCTCTGGATCTAGCTGTCGAAGGCGCCGAGTTGCTAATATCTTGGGTGGTCACCTAGTTGTACTCCCTCCGTCACAGTTTATAAGTCCTACGCGTATATCTAGATTGTCAATTTTATCATCCTAATATAAACTATATAACACAAAAACTATACCTTTTGAAAATAGAACATCTGAAGTTTATATTGGTATATTTTTTATAATATATGACTTGTATTAAGTTGGTCAAATTGACAACCTAGAGGTACACACACGCCTTGTAAACTAAGAGAAAGGGAGTACATTTTCCTAAATACATTAAATGTATTTAGTATTGAGGATACACTAATTATCTACGACGCCATTCTCGCGGCCATGGAGGAGGGCATGGGCACAGTCTACGACACGGTCCTCCAGGCCATGGAGGAGGGACTGGGGCCTATAGCTTCACACTCCCAGCCTATGGCTTCTCATCCCACCCGCCGATGATGAGGAACAGGCCAAGCTAGGATGTACTACCGCAGCGAAACGTCGAGGATTTGAGGAGGTACGCAGTCCTTGTCTATCGTGTAATGCAGTAATTTAAAACCATATCATTCCGTTACAATGCTAATCTTGATTTGTGCGGAGCGTGCATGGAGGACAAGAGGAGGTAGCTGAACTGCATTCGGAGAGCGCGTTCATAATCATAAATAAAGCAAAGACTAAAGGGCAATCATAGTTAGACTGGTCGTAATGATAGTATCATAAGGCTAGTCATAGTGAGAGTAATTTAGTTACTTCCTCCGTTTCAGTTTATAAGTCCTGTGCGTATATTTAGGTTGTCAATTTTATCATCCTAATATGAACTATATAACACAAAAATTATAGCGTTTGAAAATAGAACATCTAAAGTTTATATTGGTATATTTTTTGTAATATATGACTTGTATTAGGTTGGTCAAATTGACGATCTAGGGGTACGCGCACGCCCTGTAAACTGGGAGAGAGGGAGTAGTAACATAGCGCACTTCAAAAAAATTCTGCTTATGTGGCAAGTAATTAATGAGAGGTGATAACATAATATGTTACTGTAACATAACGTTTTCCAAGACAAGACGAGTCTACGAGCTAATAAATAAAGCCATCTATGATACTACTATTATGTTACTTTGCATTATGAAGGTAATATCTTAGACTAGTGTCATATGCATGACACTAGTCTAAGTTACTCCCCACTATGACCAGCCTAATTAGTATCGTGCATGCCAACTAGACAATTGTGATGAGGTGTCATAAAATTAAATGAAAAAAAAGAGAGAGTTGAGTATCATATCATGATATCGTATCATAATAAATGCTATGCTACTATGTGTCATGCACCTATATCTATCTATCTACTATTATTAAACAATCAAACAAGAACTTTCTTACGTGCACCCCGTAATTATACCCACAACACCGTACAAACCAATCAGCACCGCACGATTAGACCCGTAAATCTCAATCTAACAGCCCTGGTTGATCTAATAGCTTTATGGTATGGACTTAGCAATTTTTATTGGCTGATCGTGCTTCACCATCAGAGAAATATTCAAAATACCAGTGCCGCACCCCCTAATCTCGTACCTTCCCGTGATCATCGTAACTACTCCCCCGAGCGGCCCGCACACGTCGCCTCTTCCCCTCCGTCCCGCTTCTTCCATCTAGCCGCCGAACGGCCATCCCGCGCCGCTCCTCCGCTCGCTGCCTCTCCCATCTAGCATCGCCCTCTCCTACGAGCGGGTCGCCGCCCTCCGGTCCACCACTTCTTCCTCTGTTGTGGCATCGCTTCGCCGCCCCGCGCTGTTGCATGCGCAACGCTGTCCGCTGCACCACCTTGCCATGCCCTCCCGACCGCAACTCCTCGCCTTGCGGCGGCGCCCGACACGCACGCCCCCGCATCGGCACCTCTCCATCTTCTGGCCCCGCCGTCTACCCGTCTCGCCGCCGGCGAGGCTGCCAAGAAGATCTCGAGCAGCGCATCCTTTGCTGACTGTGGTGCCCCTCCATACGTCATCCTACATCCCCGCTTTGTCCCGCGGGTGGCCTCCAAGGAGCTGGTGTATTTGTTGTAGGGCGATGGTAGCTTCTCTTCTATCAAAAAAAGCTGAGGCGAGAGCATGATTCAGTTGTTAGGGACAAAGGCAATTCCAAGAGGACAGTAGAATTTGACGAGGGAGGATGAGCTCAACAGCTCTCCAAACTAGAACTTGTGTGCCAAATATACTTCAGTTGGTAGTAGAAAGCAGAAACCAGCAAACTAATTTTGTTAATTCTATCTTTCGTGATCAAAATAATGGTCCCAATGCTGCTGACTGCTATCAATAGAGTTACATTTTATGCTTCCCCATCCTGTTAGGAGCATTTTTGATACTTTTTCTGCAGATGCATGCATGCAGCACTGTAAGTGGATGGGCAACTGAACTATAAGAGTCATTGGTGCCATCCGCGGAAAGACTTGAGTGAGGTAATTAAGACAGTTGGCCTGAATTCTTACTTTTTTTCACAGTACACTCTTAGACTTGAGTTTGACAAAGTGAATGGGCTATGCTTTCTGGTGAATGATATGCAGGCAAAGCCGCAAAGGAATAAAAAAAGAGTTTGCCAGATGCTACAAAGATGACTACATCAGTCATCGATGTAAGAAAATGCTCATTTCAGTCATTGAGTTTTAAATAATGGACATGGAGCCATGGATTATATGAAGGAACATCCTAAATTGTTCGAAGTATGTGGGATTGCCTGTTTTAAGCTAGGGAGAATTTGGATGTACATAATTCAATTTTTGGAATTCTGAATTGAAGTTTGCCACACCTTGAATCTTTTACAAAGAAAGGAAGATAGATGTATGTGGCACTGTCTTCCTTTATTTATTTATTTTCTCTTTGCAGCTACAGGCGCATTAGGAGAAGGTATGATGCATCCTTGTGAACTACAGCGATGAGGACTAAGGTACATGATCATTTCATCTTATCTTTCTCTACTTATTAGGATTTAGAAGCAGAACCTAGGATTCTGCATGCGAACTACTACCTCTACCAAAATATAAGACGTTTTTGTAGGCTAACTAGCCTATAAAACGTCTTATATTTTTGTACAGAGGGAGTGCATGGAGTTCTTCTTGACTGATCCTTTGGCATTTTGTCTGAGTTTTTCTGGAGTTGTACCTTCTGTCTTGACTGATCCTTTGGCATTTTGGTAAAGAGCGAATTGTACCTTCGGTCTTGGTGTATTTAGCCAACAATTTCTATTACCATGACGTGCAGGATACATCTCCTTGATCCTTACCAATTATCAGTAGGAGTACTCTCTATTTTCAATGAGAAGTCAAGAAGAATATCTCACTGGTCGTTATGTTTTCGAGCATGACAAGTGCATTGCACGTACACGATACCAGTGATCCCATAATTGTTTGGAATGTGATGCTTTTCTTTTTACGGTTGGTGATCAGATCCGATTCGAGGTGATCTTAGAACAATCACCTAACTTAGTGTTTCTTAGAATAATGCTCCGAAGTTTGGTTTTTGATATGCGCGTGTCATATTAATCAAGACGTGCATTGGCCTTTGATCCTTTAATTTACAAGCTAGAGTAATTAGCTCTGTTTTATGCAATGAACAAGATATAAATATTCTTCTACTTCACCTATAATTAGGATTCACACATGTAAGCAGAAGAGGGTACTGATGGAATCAATTTATTTTTCAGGTTTTTGTTGCCTTCTTGTTTCCCCAATAGCCTTATAACCTCGAGTAATTAGCTCTTTTTTATACGACTAACAAGATATAAATATTCTTCTGCTTCAGCTATTTGAGTGAGTTTCCCTTCATTGCTATCGTTGATTGTTGCTTTGGAAGGTTCAGGGACAGCTATTTTGTGCACATAATTTGCTATTGACAGTGGACAGATTGTCTATGCAGAGATCAGCTTTATTGAGTTTAGAGTAAAAGGTGAGTGGTTCCACTTTATGTGATGAGAATGTTCACAATGCATCTTAAATTTAGGAGAGATATGAACCCACAAAGGATTTAGCAATGTATGTCTTCATAGGTATGAACTGTCCGGTGTTCTACATAGCCCAAAGATGTTAAATATTACAACTGTGTTCACCTTTTTTTCTAGAGAGAGCTGAATGGCAAAATGCTTCAGGTGGTGAGGCTGAAGCCGCCAGGTTTGCGAGTTTTTTGTGTTGATACTGTTTTTTTCTTGAAATATTATATGTGAGAGCAACCAGGAGGCGGATGAGCATGTAAGTCAAGCTTGCCTTTTCCTTTTGTTGCTTTCATTTGTTCTGAACATTTTGAAAGTCATATGTTCTACCTTATTTTACTTACGGTCTGTACCATCAGCATGTTCAGGTTTGCCTTAAGGTGGTAAGTCTTATCCAGAATGGATTGCAAGTAGCCCCTTTTGGTAAGCTATAGCTGGCTTGTAGTGTCCCAATAAGCTTTAGGTATTCTATTCCTACATATTTGTAACAAGCTATGGCCGGCTTTATGGTCTGTACCACTCGCTGTTAGTTAACAATGTTACTTGGTGTGCACAATTTCAGGTGTTTAAATTCTTTATGTTCGTATGAGCTGATAGTGTAGTACACTTTTGGATGAAGGCTGATACTGTGTTGGGCTATGCTATATGTTAGTCCTAGCTACCTCTATACTGTTTTGCTACGTAGGTCGGGGATAGATGAAATAGTAGAAAGCAGAATAGGGTATTGATGGAATCAGTTTATTACTTGGTTTTTATATTCCCTTTCCAATGTATTTTTACGCATTATTGACATGAGATGATATCTCACAATCAAGTTTGAAGTTATTCTAAAAACAATCATAACATGGTTGGCCATTGTGGTCAGTACATTATATTATGTTCATTGTCTGTTATGTGAGCATTATTGGACCATATGCTATCCATGGATCTTATCTTCGGTACCCACTTTTCAATGTAACCCGATTGACATGATCATAGCGAGCCGTATATGGTGGCTAATATTTTCAAGCTTCGTGAGTGTTCTGTTTGATCTATAAATGTGTGTGTTTTTGTAGTAGGTGTATCACTAAATAGAGTATTGATCGAGACGTGTTGTACGTGCAAGCTTACTAGCACTATTGGTGGGGAGAAGCACTCGATCATGAAGGTTATACATGAGATGAAGGCGTACAAGGCATACGACAAGCTCCGTGTCAGATGGATTAACCAGCGCCAGTTGGGTGCCCATGTCCGGATGCCGATCGGAGAAAGAGAAGAGGCAATGAGATGATTATGGCAGCTAATGGATACCTTGTTTGATGTATGAAGAACCCTTTTTGCCCAATGTTCAAATCAACCTTCATTTTGGTGTAACTGGTCAAACAATGCACTTCAAATAATTAAGTTGTTATCCCAAAAATATTTTACAAAATGATGTACTTATCATCACAGAAAATCCTTATTCATTACACAGATCGAATTTAAAAAAACTACAAATACATGATATAATATCTGTTAGTATAGACGTGCGTTGCACGTGCAAGCTTACTAGTGGCAATAAATAAAGAACTACATGATACTAATTATATGATATTATGCATTATAGAGATAGTACCATACACTAGTATCATATGCATGATACTAGCATATGATACTCTCCATTAATTACAACCAGCCTTAGTAGCATTTGGTTAGTTGTAGTGCAAATGAGGCCTCGTGTCTCGTGTGTGCTACTGATGGATGACTACGCACCATTAGTTCTAGTGTAGTGCCTGTTTGGTCTATGTGTGCTACAACTTCTATGAGAACTCAAGTAATCAACTGGTTTAATTTCTAGTCTATGAGAATTCGTTCGTCTTGAATTTGGTTAGCTACAGTGCAAGTGAGACCCCGTGTATGCTACCGCTGGATGACTACGCAGTTGAATCATTCGTGTTCTCCTGTATCCCCCTCGTCCTGCTTTATCTATCTTGCGTATTTGGCAGGCCGACCCCATGTGAGATGTGACACTTGGGTGGACAATTTTCTGCTGCTAGATTCTTTGACCTCGAGAACTGTGTCCGGCTTTTTTTTTTCGAAACTGTGTACGACTCAGTTTACCCCCACCGCTCGATGTTAATAGATTTTCATCTGATAGTATATTGGGTGGTCAAGAAAATGTGTTCAGAATAATTAGTGTATCCTCAATAGTAAATACTAATTAATGTCTTGGGCGGTCATCTAGTTCTGACTATGAATTATTCTATGTATTTTCGTGTATATTCAGGATAAAATGACTACGAATAAAGTAGAGGTAATCTAGAGAACAGGACAGGTCTGCTCTATATTAGGATCCTTGTGCTTATACCATGATTTTGTCCGAAACTAGTCAGTCATTGTTTTTCCTGGATATCTGCATTTGTACTAGTTTTTTTTGCTGGGTGCGTTTGTACTAGTTAGGTGGTTGAGATCTTGTTTAAATGTTTATCCTATTTCATAATGTTCTCCAGCCAAACTTACGATAGTACATAATTATGAGCAGTAGGGGTCAGGCATGGTATGAAATCCAATCCCTTATCTTTCTTAAGCGTAGGGATGAAAGCCAAGAATGAAGTCGTCTCATCTCGTATGGTAGCCTATTCTTTACCTCTAGTTCCAGGGTTGGATGCTATACTTACCAAAGTTCAAGAGCTGATAGATCCTGTTTTGGAAATAGATGTTCTAAGAATTCTGCTGATTCACCAAAATACTAACTTATTGGATGATTTCATAGCATAGCATAGCATGTAGGAAATACTTATGTGTGGCTTGCAACATTTTATATATATAGTACATAGTTCCTGGAATATTTTACCTTGATATGGAATTTACCGATGCACTTGAATATTGGTTGGAATACATGAATGAAATATAGTGTTAGCGAGGACATGATTAATACCCGGGGCCAATTAAAATAAATATTTTTTATACAAAACATTTATACTTATGTAAGTTTACTTTTATTGTATTATAGTGTTGGCGAGAATAATTTTCTATTACTTTTTTTGCGAGGTAATAATTTTCTGTTACTTAGTTGACATAGTTAACAATATAACAACGTTTTCTGTGTGGAACCACATGACAATATTGTTAAATATTAATTGTAATTCTTTCTTATTTTAGTGAAAACTTTGTTTCAGCTGAATTCAAATTTTGTGTGTTAATAAAATTTCTTTTCAATTTTTTTATTTCTGGTTCCCCGTTCTGTGTACACTCAGATTATTTACATTTTTGTGTTTTTTTTCATCATGAAGTACCCATTCACATTTGTGGCTTTTGTAGCAGCAGGTTCATTTGTGTGTGTGTGTGTGTGTGTGTGTGTGTGTGTCCTTCATATAGAAAAATCGTCAGGAAAACAAAAAAACCGTGGTCTCCACACAACTTTTTATCATCACTTTTGAGACCGAAAATTTAGTACAATATTTTATACAGTATATATCTTGATATGAGAATGTATAGTGCTGTAGTATAGAAAGGACACCAAAGGATAAAAATATTTCTTTGAGTTCTTCACGGGACTGGACTGGCATTGTAGCTTAGGGTTGTGTGTCAGTTTAATATAACACTATATATGAAAAAATAGATCCCGAGCAGGCCTAGTGCAAGAATCATTTCAGTTGATGGTTAAGAAAATAGGATTTGCACGACATTAACTTGCATATATCCTCAGAAAAACATAAAGGGATCCAACCGCGCTGAGCGTAGGTTCGGGTGCAACATGGTCCAGAAAACCATCTCTCGTCATGACACTTGTGACAGGCACATCTACAACATAACTTTGCCCATTCATGTCTCAAAATTGTGGATGTACCATTTTTAGGCACTTGTGAGTTGTGACGCTCTTATATAATTCAAAGTATCCTCACCATATATTTTTGTGGGTTGGTCACCTAAAGCTCCCGCAACATTCCTAGCAGATCAACCGTCATCTTGGTCTGCTCGTCTCCTAACATTGCAGCTGAAATTGAACCAGTATGAGAGATTGTCTCCTTCTGCCTCCTCTCTGGCTTAGCCCCTTACCTTGTTTGGCAGAAGCTTTCCCAAAAGCATTCTCCGGCATTGGAACTTGTAGGAATTATGGTGACCACCACCCTTGGCGAATATTGAGCTTCTATGCATCAGTGACAAATGGACCGATTGGTTAAACCTTGTTGACGGTCAACCTTTCACATAAATCAGACACGTTCCATTGAAAGTTGACTATACTTCTCATGCCTTCACAGTCAAATCATGTATATGGACCTCATCAATGATGGGCCACCTTTCCATCAACAATATATTTGAAAAATGGAAATTTCATTGAAAAAAAATGGTTTTCATATTGCAAGGTCATCCTGACAAAAGATAATCTAAAAATAATAATTTGGAAGGATGTGCTAAGTGTTGCTTTTGTGGTGATGAGGAGTTGATCCAACATCTATTGCTTCACTATCCACTTGCCAAGGTACTTATAGCGACATGTCCATAGCTTTTAATATACCTCCACCCCCTAGTAGTACAAATATGTCCGGAAACTTGTTACTGGGGTGCATCCGAAGTTGAAGTCTCGGATTCATGTTGAAATTTGTGCTTTACTTTGGGCCATTCGGGACACTCGTAATGATTGTATTTTAAACAGAACGAAAGTTCCAATAGTTTCAAGGTCATCAACTGGATCCATATGGTCGTTGTTACGCAAGGAGGATGTAGTACCCATGGTCTTTGGGTGCAGCTGATGGAAGATGGTTGCTTGGGATTTGTTCTGCCGATTTGGTTGGCAGCCTACTAAGAGCATTTGTGGTGCATGAGGCTCATTTTCCTATGTTTTTTTATTTGCCTTTGGGGCAGCCACATGTGGCAGTTTTTGTTGAACCTTTTTTTCATTGGATAATGAACTTTTAAATAATCAATCAAAAGTTGTGTGCATCACTTGATGTAGATGTCAAGGGATGGGGCGGGGCGGATCAGTGAAACTGCACGTGCTTTGCACGTCGGCACTTAACAAAATCAAGAAACATGTAACAAAATATGATAAATTATGTACTCAAATATTTGTAACTATACGAATTCGAATATGGGCTATGTTTCTTCATCTATGGACAGGTTGGCCTCTTCATACGTTTACTTCATTTCAGCACTTCCACTAATTTTTGTTATCTCATAATGTTTTTTATTAGTCTATTTTTTGCTCAGGGTTACTCGGGAGGCATCGTAGCCCCCGAGCGCTCCCTCCCCCCCCCCCCCCCCCCCCCGCCGCCGCCGGTGCTCTCCGTCGGGCAAAGCCCTAGCGGATCCGGCGGCGGCGGCGGGACTTCGCTCCTGGCAGAGCGTGGGGCTCGACGAGGCTGACAGAGCTGCTTCTCCGGGCCTAGGGTTTTGCGACGGCGGCCCCAGATCCAGAGAGTCGGGTCTCTGGATCTGGCATGGCGAGCACGCGGGCGGCGCGGCATGACCCTTTGGGAGCACGGCTGCTTGGCTGTGCCCCAGCGGATTCGGGCGGCGGAGGCTGCGGGCCAGCGCGGCGGCGGCCATGGACGGCGACGGCAAGGTGCAGGCAGCAGGTCCCCGCGAAGGCGCCACTAGCCCTGCTCGACGCGTCCTCCTGTGGTGGCTGGCCTTGTCTGCCAGCATCCGGCTGCTACTGCTCTGCGTCGGCCGATGCTTCCCTATATCGACGGTGATGATACGTGGTTTCCCTCTCAGTGCTGGTGGTCCTCTTCGGCGATCTGCTTCCCCGTATCCTGTCTGCTCTCCTTCGGTGGTTTGTGGTTCTGGTCCTGGGCCGGGCCAAATCCCTGCGTGGCGATGGCCTGCGCTGACAACGGCGATACCTGTGGGTGCTGTTACCTCCATGGAGGTGATGTCATGGCCCGGACTGGACCCTCTCCTTGAGCACCGAGGGAAACCCTTGGTCCAGTTCACTGGACAAGGCAGCGGTGGCATCGCAGTGTCGTTCCCTTCTTGAAGGCGCTGCTTGGGTTGCACTTGGAGTCCCCGATGCGGCAGCTGGAGATGGTTGCCTCCCTGGTCTTTCCGGCGAGGTTTGCTGGTAATGCAATGATGTAATGAGGGCTGCAATATTGAGCGTGGGTGTCTGGGGTGCAATGTACGCTTGCGCTGGTATGTCCAAGACGACGACTTTGCTAGTTTTGCTGGGTCCTGCCATCCACCTGCCGTCTCCTAGGCACATATGGGTGGAAGGTACGTTAGCCCGGACAACCCTGGAGATGCGGTCTTCTTCGGAGGCGCCTGGCAACGGCTGTGACACGGCCTTGAGGCTCTATCTCTAGCTTCCTCGCCATTCATGGTTGGAGGCTGGACAAGGCAAGACCTTTCGTCGTTGCGGTCTGTAGTTGGTAGCACCTCCTCACCTACTCGTTTGGTGAGGACGATGGTGTGTGTGTGCGTGTGTCCCTCCTCCTGGGAGGTTGTACCTATACTATTGTTCTCTTCCCGTTCAATGAAATGAATTCTCGAAAAAATATTTTTGCTCAAAACCTAGGTGGAGCCTGCACATTGCGAGCGATCTGCATGGTTTCCGCGCCACGCCCACTCCCCCTTCCCAACCCTCTCTGGTCCGATCGTCACGGCCCTCCACCACAATTTTCGCGGTTTTCGCTTCCACCGCCACATGGAACCATACGAACAGCTGCCGAAGGTGGAGGATCTGGAGAAGGTGGCAGCCCGAAAGATCAACTCTTAATCTGGTTTCTTGCCCACAGTGGACCGAGATAACAATTAAGGGCGTGGCTAAGGTAAGTCGACTGATTTTTTAATTAGGGTTGGTCGACCGTCTTGGGACGTCAGATGCGAACCCAAACCGCACAACCCTTCTTCTTCCTCCAGCTCATCTCTTTTGCCAGACCGCCGCACAGACTGCTGGCCAAACCGTCTGCCACCACAACCCGTGGCCGGCCACGCTCCGGCGCAGCCTCGCTACCCCGCCCTCCCCGGAAACTCCTATCATCCCCCTAGCCCTAGCGCCGACGAAGATTTCCCCCGGCAAACTTGCACCACCGCCACCGCATGCTGCCCCCCCCAATTAATGATAGATGATAGGGTAGCCTGCCGGCGAGCTTCTTCCTCAAAAGTCAGGCGACTAACAATGTAGCTATTGTGAAAAATTAGTGATGTACTAGTTGGTTTGTTGTTGATCTCACACTGTGAGTTGTTTGAATCTTTGGAAAACAATTTGTGGTCTGCAAAGAGAACAAACAACCCGTTGGTGCTCATTAGCCGGCAAAGTTAACTTTCCCGGGTTCTTCTTCAGAGAGAAAAAAACGTACGGAAGTCATTAACGAGACTCGGTACAAAGGGAACTCCAGAAACTAACAGCATGTATGGAACGGTCTTAGTCTGCCAACGCTTAAAGTACGTAGTGGCAAACTTATACAGTTCCAGTGCATCGGCAAAACCACTTGCCAAAAAATTCCTACACACATTAGGTTTTTGGATTGTTTAGTAAATAGGCAATTTTTTGATTAATTTAATCCAAGAATAAATCATTGGCATGGCATTGACAGAAATAACCACATGCCGATATTCAATCATGCAAGCACATACTATGCTAATTGCAGACAGATCTACGTATAACGCTAGCATGGCTAAAACAAAAAACAATAGGAGCGAGATAAATGAGTTACACCCTCCAGTATACCAGGCAGAAGCCGCGACGACGGTGGCAGCTGCGGCGTCCTCGGTGGCCTTCTTGTCAGCTTCGAGTTTCTTGGCGGCGGCACGTTCGGCGTCGGTGGACATAGTGATGATGAAGGCGACGCAGACGTAGAGGAAGTAGACGAACATAGGCGAGTAGTCGCGTAGTCGCTTCCCAAAAACCTAATCGCCCCTCTCCCGTACAGGATCCTGAGAGGCAGGGTTTCGGAGACCTGCTCTCCCATCAACCGTGTACGCCGTGAACGGGATGGAGTCGCCGACGACAGCAGTAGCAATAGGAACGACAGGGGCGGTGCGCCTGGAGCAGATGTGATCTGTCCGGGTGGAGAGACGTGGGTTAAACCCATGTCCAAGACAGCCCACGATCCGATGTCTCAGGTTGTGGCCCAGCTGTCAGAAGCTCTTCATTTTTGACTGACAAAAATAAGCGCATAGATGTGTGAAGGAAATATGCCCTAGAGGCAATAATAAAGTTATTATTTATTTCCTTATATCATGATAAAAGTTTATTATTCATGCTAGAATTGTATTAACCGGAAACATAAGACATGTGTGAATACATAGACAAACAGAGTGTCACTAGTATGCCTCTACTTGACTAGCTCGTTAATCAAAGATGGTTATGTTTCCTAACCATGGACAAAGAGTTGTTATTTGATTAAAGGGATCACATCATTAGTTGAATGATCCGATTGACATGACCCATTCCATTAGCTTAGCACCCGATCGTTTAGTATGTTGCTATTGCTTTCTTCATGACTTATACATGTTCCTATGACTATGGGATTATGCAACTCCCGTTTGCCAGAGGAACACTTTGTGTGCTACCAAACGTCACAACGTAACAAGGTGATTATAAAGGAGCTCTATAGGTGTCTCCAAAGGTACATGTTGGGTTGGCGTATTTCGAGATTAGGATTTGTCACTCCGATTGTCGGAGAGGTATCTCTGGGCCCTCTCGGTAGTGCACATCACTTAAGCCTTGCAAGCATTGCAACTAATGAGTTAATTGCGGGATAATGTATTACAGAACGAGTAAAGAGACTTGCCGGTAACGATATTGAACTAGGTATAGGATACCGACGATCGAATCTCGGGCAAGTAACATACCGATGACAAAGGGAACAACGTATGTTGTTATGCGGTCTGACCTATAAAGATCTTTGTAGAATATGTAGGAACCAATATGGGCATCCAGGTCCCGCTATTGGTTATTGACCGGAGACGTGTCTCGGTCATGTCTACATTGTTCTCGAACCCGTAGGGTCCGCACGCTTAAGGTTACGATGACAGTTATATTATGAGTTTATGCATTTTGATGTACTGAAGGTTGTTCGGAGTCCCGGATGTGATCACGGACATGACGAGGAGTCTCGAAATGGTCGAGACATAAAGATTGATATATTGGAAGCCTATGTTTGGATATCGGAAGTGTTCCGGGTGAAATCGGGATTTTACCGGATTATCGGGAGGTTACCGGAACCCCCTCGGGAGGTATATGGGCCTTAGTGGGCCTTAGTGGAAGAGAGGAGAGGTGGCCAGAGATGGGCCGCGCGCCCCTCCCCCCCTTGGTCCGAATAGGACAAGGAGAGGGGGCCGGCCCCCCTTCCTCCTCTCTCTCCTCTTTCCCCCCCTCCGCGAATCCTATTCCAACTAGGAAAGGGGGGGAGTCCTACTCCCGGAGGGAGTAGGACTCCTCCTGGCGCGCCTCCTCTAGGCCGGCCGCCCCCCCTTTGAGCCTTTGTATACGGAGGCAGGGGCACCCCCTAGAGACACAAGTTGATCTACGTGATCATATTCTTAGCCGTGTGTGGTGCCCCCTTCCACCATAGTCCTCGATAATATTATAGCGGTGCTTAGGTGAAGCCCTGCGACAGTAGTACATCAAGATCATCACCACACTGTCGTGCTGACGGAACTCTTCCCCGACACTTTGCTGGATCGGAGTCCGGGGATCGTCATCAAGCTGAACGTGTGCTAGAACTCGGAGGTGCTGTAGTTTCGGTGCTTGATCGGTCGGGCCATGAAGAAGTACGACTACATCAACCAAGTTAACGCTTCCGTTGTTGATCTACAAGGGTACGTAGATCACACTCTCCCCTCTCGTTGCTATGCATCACCATGATCTTGCGTGTGTGTAGGATTTTTTTTTTGAAATTACTACGTTCCCCAATAGTGGCATCCGAGCCTAGGTTTTATATGTTGATGTTATATGCACGAGTAGAACACAAGTGAGTTGTGGGCGATATAAGTCATACTGCTTACCAGCATGTCATACTTTGGTTCGGCGGTATTGTTGGACGAAGCGGCCCGGACCGACATTACGCGTACGCTTACGCGAGACCGGTTCTCCCGACGTGCTTTGCACATAGGTGGCTTGCGGGTGACAGTTTCTCCAACTTTAGTTGAACCGAGTGTGGCTACGCCCGGTCCTTGCGAAGGTTAAAATAGCACCAACTTGACAAACTATCATTGTGGTTTTGATGCGTAGGTGAGATTGGTTCTTTCTTAAGCCCGTAGCAGCCACGTAAAACTTGCAACAACAAAGTAGAGGACGTCTAACTTGTTTTTGCAGGGCATGTTGTGATGTGATATGGTCAAGACATGATGCTGAATTTTATTGTATGAGATGATCATGTTTTGTAACCGAGTTATCGGCAACTGGCAGGAGCCATATGGTTGTCGCTTTATTGTATGCAATGCAATCGCGCTGTAATGCTTTACTTTATCACTAAGCGGTAGCGATAGTCGTGGAAGCATAAGATTGGCGAGACGACAACGATGCTACAATGGAGATCAAGGTGTCGCGCCGGTGACGATGGTGATCATGACGGTGCTTCGGAGATGGAGATCACAGGCACAGGATGATGATGGCCATATCATATCACTTATATTGATTGCATGTGATGTTTATCTTTTATGCATCTTATCTTGCTTTGATTGACGGTAGCATTATAAGATGATCTCTCACTAATTATCAAGAAGTGTTCTCCCTGAGTATGCACCGTTGCGAAAGTTCTTCGTGCTGAGACACCACGTGATGATCGGGTGTGATAGGCTCTACATTCAAATACAACGGGTGCAAAACAGTTGCACACGCGGAATACTCAGGTTATACTTGACGAGCCAAGCATATACAGATATGGCCTCGGAACACGGAGACCGAAAGGTCGAGCGTGAATCATATAGTAGATATGATCAACATAGTGATGTTCACCAATGAAACTACTCCATCTCACATGATGATCGGACATGGTTTAGTTGATTTGGATCACGTAATCACTTAGAGGATTAGAGGGATGTCTATCTAAGTGGGAGTTCTTTAAGTAATATGATTAATTGAACCTAAATTTATCATGAACTTAGTACCTGATAGTATCTTGCTTGTTTATGTATGATTGTAGATAAATGGCCCGTGCTGTTGTTCCGTTGAATTTTTTTGCGTTCTTTGAGAAAGCAAAGTTGAAAGATGATGGTAACAATTACAGGGACTGGGTCCGTAACTTGAGGATTATCCTCATTGCTGCACAGAAGAATTACGTCCTGGAAGCACCGCTGGGTGCCAGGCCTGCTGCTGGAGCAACACCAGATGTTGTGAACGTCTGGCAGAGCAAAACTGATGACTACTCGATAGTTCAGTGTGCCATGCTTTACGGCTTAGAACCGGGACTTCAACGACGTTTTGAACGTCATGGAACATATGAGATGTTCCAGGAGTTGGAGTTAATATTTCAAGCAAATGCCCGGATTGAGAGATATGAAGTCTCCAATAAGTTCTATAGCTGCAAGATGGAGGAGAACAGTTCTGTCAGTGAGCATATACTCAAAATGTCTGGGTATAATAATCACTTGATTCAAATGGGAGTTAATCTTCTAGATGATTGCGTCATTGACAGAATTCTCCAATCACTGCCACCAAGCTACAAGAGCTTCGTGATGAACTATAATATGCAAGGGATGAATAAGACTATTCCCGAGCTCTTCGCAATGCTGAAAGCTGCGGAGGTAGAAATCAAAAAGGAACATCAAGTGTTGATGGTCAACAAGACCACTAGTTTCAAGAAAAAGGGCAAAGGGAAGAAGGGGAACTTCAAGAAGAACAGCAAGCAAGTTGCTGCTCAAGAGAAGAAACCCAAGTCTGGACCTAAGCCTGAAACTGAGTGCTTCTACTGCAAGCAGACTGGTCACTGGAAGCGGAACTGCCCCAAGTATTTGGCGGATAAGAAGGATGGCAAGGTGAACAAAGGTATATGTGATATACATGTTATTGATGTGTACCTTACTAATGCTCGCAGTAGCACCTGGGTATTTGATACTGGTTCTGTTGCTAATATTTGCAACTCGAAACAGGGACTACGAAATTAAGCGAAGATTGGCTAAGGACGAGGTGACGATGCGCGTGGGAAATGGTTCCAAAGTCGATGTGATTGCGGTCGGCACGCTACCTCTACATCTACCTTCGGGATTAATATTAGACCTAAATAATTGTTATTTGGTGCCAGCGTTATGCATGAACATTATATCTGGATCTTGTTTGATGCGAGACGGTTATTCATTTAAATCAGAGAATAATGGTTGTTCTATTTATATGAGTAATATCTTTTATGGTCATGCACCCTTGAAGAGTGGTCTATTCTTATTGAATCTCGATAGTAGTAACACACATATTCATAATGTTGAAGCCAAAAGATGCAGAGTTGATAATGATAGTGCAACTTATTTGTGGCACTGCCGTTTAGGTCATATCGGTGTAAAGCGCATGAAGAAACTCCATACTGATGGACTTTTGGAACCACTTGATTATGAATCACTTGGTACTTGCGAACCGTGCCTCATGGGCAAGATGACTAAAACGCCGTTCTCCGGTACTATGGAGAGAGCAACAGATTTGTTGGAAATCATACATACAGATGTATGTGGTCCGATGAATATTGAGGCTCGTGGCGGATATCGTTATTTTCTCACCTTCACAGATGACTTAAGAAGATATGGGTATATCTACTTAATGAAACATAAGTCTGAAACGTTTGAAAAGTTCAAAGAATTTCAGAGTGAAGTTGAAAATCATCGTAACAAGAAAAATAAAGTTTCTACGATCTGATCGTGGAGGAGAATATTTGAGTTACGAGTTTGGTGTACATTTGAAACAATGCGGAATAGTTTCGCAACTCACGCCACCCGGAACACCATAGCGTAATGGTGTGTCCGAACGTCATAATCATACTTTACTAGATATGGTGCGATCTATGATGTCTCTTACTGATTTACCGCTATCGTTTTGGGGTTATGCTTTGGAGACGGCCGCATTCACGTTAAATAGGGCACCATCAAAATCCGTTGAGACGACGCCTTATGAACTATGGTTTGGCAAGAAACCAAAGTTGTCGTTTCTGAAAGTTTGGGGCTGCGATGCTTATGTGAAAAAGTTTCAACCTGATAAGCTCGAACCCAAATCGGAGAAATGTGTCTTCATAGGATATCCAAAGGAGACTATTGGATACACCTTCTATCACAGATCCGAAGGCAAGACTTTTGTTGCTAAGTTCGGAAACTTTCTGGAGAAGGAGTTTCTCTCGAAAGAAGTGAGTGGGAGGAAAGTAGAACTTGACGAGGTAACTGTACCTGCTCCCTTATTGGAAAGTAGTGCATCACAGAAAACTGTTTCTGTGACACCTACACCAATTAGTGAGGAAGCTAATGATAATGATCATAAAACTTCAGAACAAGATACTATTGGACCTCGTAGATCAACCAGAGTGAGATCCGCGCCAGAGTGGTACGGTAATCCAGTTCTGGAAGTCATGCTACTAGATCATGATGAACCTACGAACTATGAAGAAGCGATAGTGAGCCCAGATTCCGCAAAATGGTTTGAAGCCATGAAATCTGAGATGGGATCCATGTATCAGAACAAAGTATGGACTTTGGTTGACTTGCCCAATGATCGGCAAGCAATTGAGAATAAATGGATCTTCAAGAAGAAGACTGACGCCGACGGTAATATTACTGCCTACAAAGCTCGACTTGTCGCAAAATGGTTTCGGCAAGTTCAAGGGATTGACTACGATGAGACCTTCTCACCCGTAGCGATGCTTAAGTCTGTCCGAATCATGTTAGCAATTGCCGCATTTTATAATTATGAAATTTGGCAGATGGATGTCAAAACTGCATTCCTGAATGGATTTCTGGAAGAAGAGTTGTATATGATACAACCGGAAGGTTTTGTCGATCCAAAGGGAGCTAACAAAGTGTGCAAGCTCCAGCGATCCATTTATGGACTGGTGCAAGCCTCTCGGAGTTGGAATAAACGCTTTGATAGTGTGATCAAAGCATTTGGTTTTATACAGACTTTTGGAGAAGCCTGTATTTACAAGAAAGTGAGTGGGAGCTCTGTAGCATTTCTGATATTATATGTGGATGACATATTACTGATTGGAAATGATATAGAATTTCTGGATAGCATAAAGGGATACTTGAATAAGAGTTTTTCAATGAAAGACCTCAGTGAAGCTGCTTACATATTAGGCATAAAGATCTATAGAGATAGATCAAGACGTTTAATTGGACTTTCACAAAGCACATACCTTGACAAGATTTTGAAGAAGTTCAAAATGGATCAAGCAAAGAAAAGGGTTCTTGCCTGTGTTACAAGGTGTGAAGTTGAGTCAGACTCAATGCCCGACCACTGCAGAAGATAGAGAGAAAATGAAAGATGTTCCCTATGCTTCAGCCATAGGCTCTATCATGTATGCAATGCTGTGTACCAGACCTGATGTGTGCCTTGCTATAAGTCTATCAGGGAGGTACCAAGTAATCCAGGAGTGGATCACTGGACAGCGGTCAAGAACATCCTGAAGTACCTGAAAAGGACTAAGGATATGTTTCTCGTATATGGAGGTGACAAAGAGCTAATCGTAAACGGTTACGTTGATGCAAGCTTTGACACTGATCCGGACGATTCTAAATCGCAAACCGGATACGTGTTTACATTAAACGGTGGAGCTGTCAGTTGGTGCAGTTCTAAACAGAGCGTCGTGGCGGGATCTACGCGTGAAGCGGAATACATAGCTGCTTCGGAAGCAGCGAATGAAGGAGTCTGGATGAAGGAGTTCATATCCGATCTAGGTGTCATACCTAGTGCATTGGGTCCAATGAAAATCTTTTGTGACAATACTGGTGCAATTGCCTTGGCGAAGGAATCCAGATTTCACAAGAGAACCAAGCACATCAATAGACGCTTCAATTCCATCCGGGATCTAGTCCAGGTGGGAGACATAGAGATTTGCAAGATACATATGGATCTGAATGTTGCAGACCCGTTGACTAAGCCTCTTCCACGAGCAAAACATCATCAACACCAAGGCTCCATGGGTGTTAGAATCATTACTGTGTAATCTAGATTATTGACTCTAGTGCAAGTGGGAGACTGAAGGAAATATGCCCTAGAGGCAATAATAAAGTTATTATTTATTTCCTTATATCATGATAAAAGTTTATTATTCATGCTAGAATTGTATTAACCGGAAACATAAGACATGTGTGAATACATAGACAAACAGAGTGTCACTAGTATGCCTCTACTTGACTAGCTCGTTAATCAAAGATGGTTATGTTTCCTAACCATGGACAAAGAGTTGTTATTTGATTAAAGGGATCACATCATTAGTTGAATGATCCGATTGACATGACCCATTCCATTAGCTTAGCACCCGATCGTTTAGTATGTTGCTATTGCTTTCTTCATGACTTATACATGTTCCTATGACTATGGGATTATGCAACTCCCGTTTGCCAGAGGAACACTTTGTGTGCTACCAAACGTCACAACGTAACAAGGTGATTATAAAGGAGCTCTATAGGTGTCTCCAAAGGTACATGTTGGGTTGGCGTATTTCGAGATTAGGATTTGTCACTCCGATTGTCGGAGAGGTATCTCTGGGCCCTCTCGGTAGTGCACATCACTTAAGCCTTGCAAGCATTGCAACTAATGAGTTAATTGCGGGATAATGTATTACAGAACGAGTAAAGAGACTTGCCGGTAACGATATTGAACTAGGTATAGGATACCGACGATCGAATCTCGGGCAAGTAACATACCGATGACAAAGGGAACAACGTATGTTGTTATGCGGTCTGACCGATAAAATATCTTCGTAGAATATGTAGGAGCCAATATGAGCATCCTGGTTCCGCTATTGGTTATTGACCAGAGACGTGTCTCGGTCATGTCTACATTGTTCTCGAACCCGTAGGGTCCGCACGCTTAAGGTTACGATGACAGTTATATTATGAGTTTATGCATTTTGATGTAACGAAGGTTGTTCGGAGTCCCGGATGTGATCACAGACATGACGAGGAGTCTCGAAATGGTCGAGACATAAAGATTGATATATTGGAAGCCTATGTTTGGATATCGGAAGTGTTCCGGGTGAAATCGGGATTTTACCGGATTACCGGGAGGTTACCGGAACCCCCCGGGAGGTATATGGGCCTTAGTGGGCCTTAGTGGAAGAGAGGAGAGGTGGCCAGAGATGGGCCGCGCGCCCCTCCCCCCCTTGGTCCGAATAGGACAAGGAGAGGGGGCCGGCCCCCCTTCCTCCTCTCTCTCCTCTTTCCCCCCTCCGCGAATCCTATTCCAACTAGGAAAGGGGGGGAGGGAGTAGGACTCCTCCTGGCGCGCCTCCTCTAGGCCGCCCCCCCCTTTGAGCCTTTATATACGGAGGCAGGGGCACCCCCTAGAGACACAAGTTGATCCACGTGATCATATTCTTAGCCGTGTGCGGTGCCCCCTTCCACCATAGTCCTTGATAATATTGTAGCGGTGCTTAGGCGAAGCCCTGCGACAGTAGTACATCAAGATCGTCACCACGCCGTCGTGCTGACGGAACTCTTCCCCGACACGTTGCTGGATCGGAGTCCGGGGATCGTCATCAAGCTGAACGTGTGCTAGAACTCGGAGGTGCCGTAGTTTCGGTGCTTGATCAGTGGGGCCGTGAAGACGTATGACTACATCAACCAAGTTAACGCTTCCGTTGTTGATCTACAAGGGTACGTAGATCACACTCTCCCCTCTCGTTGCTATGCATCACCATGATCTTGCGTGTGCGTAGGATTTTTTTTGAAATTACTACGTTCCCCAACAATGTGAGCTCGGCTCGGGTCATTCCCGCGGCGCGACAAGGCGAGGCGGAGCGGAGGAGTGCACGAGGGCCTCTTCTGTTCTCAAGCTCCAATAGCATGTGGAAGAGAACCCCTTATAAGGAGGTCCAACTCCTTCCTCACTAGCGGGGTAGGACTAAACTTCCCACCACCCCTTGTCATGACACCTACATGGGCCCTTAGAATTTTTTCTGAAATTGTTAGATGGGCCTAAAGCCCATCCCATATTTCAACAGTATCAGATCGTTTCGCCGCCGCTCCAGGCCACCGTACTTAGCCGGATAAAGATTACAGCAGCCAAGATCAAGAAGGACCGGCTGCAAGCCGCCGTGGCCGCCCAACACCCCGAGCTGGAGCAGCCATGCCCAAGATTCGAGGTCTTCCCGATCCAAGAGCGGCCAGATCCAAGATTCGACCCCAGCAGCATGTCGTCATCCATCAAATTCGACACCAGCATGCCACCGGCTTTCAAGGACAAGACAACCGACAACGA
This sequence comes from Triticum urartu, assembly GCF_056163025.1. Taxonomy (NCBI): domain Eukaryota; kingdom Viridiplantae; phylum Streptophyta; class Magnoliopsida; order Poales; family Poaceae; genus Triticum; species Triticum urartu. Next base: position 727,702,313 of record NC_141875.1, on the reverse strand, counting down.
CATCGTCACCCACTACCTCTTCCAGCGCGCGCTCGGCCTCCCGGACCCTCCCTTCGCCAACATCGTCATCGACGACGACCCGTGCAGACTACCGCCGCAGGACCTCTTCGTGAAGCACGGCCAGGCGGGCAGCCACGAGGTCTTCTTCCTCAACACCCCCATCGTGTCCAAGAACGCAGGCCACATGCAGCGCATCGTCAAGGGCAGCACCGGCGGCGTGTGGTGCGGCCAGAGGACAACCTTCGGGAGTTTCACCCTTCTGCGCCCCGGCTGCAGCAACGTTGGCATCCGATACAAGCGTTACTACCTGACCTTCTGCAGTGCCGCCATGCCAACGACGGAGGCTCCGTGACCACCGACTGGGTTATGCATCAATATCAGGTCGTCTCGCCGCCGCTCCAGGCCACAGTGCTGAGCCACATCAAGGTCACCGCGACAAATATCAAGAAGGACCAGTTGCAGACCGCCTCCCAACACCAGGAGGTCCTAGAGCAGCCACTCCTAGCCTCCCAGGAGGAGCTGGGGCAAAGATTGGAGGTCTTTCTGCTCCAGGAGCTGCCAGACCCAAAACTTGAGGAGCAACAGGACCAAAGATGAAGGTCTTCCTACTCCAGGAGCTGCTAGGCCCAAGATTTGAGGAGCAGCCGGACCCAAGATTGGAGGTTTTCCTGCTCCGGGAGCTGCCAGGCCCAAGATTTGAGGAGCAATCGGAGTCAGGTTACCATCATCCTGCCATCACGCTTGTGCCGAAGCTGGCAAGCCCAATCCACCAGGTTCTTCCCGTCTAGGGATAGTCTGGCCCGAGCCACGAAGGCACCAGCGGCCAGACCGATGCTCCTTGAGCGACATGGGGAAGTTGGACTGCTCGCTCTATGCCCAAGATGTCGACAACCTCTACGGCCTGAATTTTAGATTCTTTGGTGGTGAATGGGAGCTTAGCCCAATCAAGTCTGAACTAGGCTACTTCCAGGAGGTGGCGGTGGGTGATTGCAGCCAGGAGATGGTGGTGGATCGACGACGAGAAAGAGTAGTTGTGTACTGCCTTCCGAGATAATATAGTCGTCGGCAGAGCCAAACATGTAAACAAACATGCAGGGTTGGTCCAAACATGATTCAGACCCGAGGCGAATATAAAGAAATAACTTTTTATACCAAACATTTATACTTATGTAAGTGCATTTTTATTGTATTATACTGTTGGCGAGTATAATTTTCTATCACTTAGTTAACATAGTTAACAACATAACAATGTTTTATGTGTGGAACCACATAATAATATTTTTAAATATTAATTGCAATTCTTTGTTCTTAGTTTTAATGTATTTTAATGATAATTTCATTTGAAGTAAATTCAAATTGTGTGCGTCAATAAAATTAATCTTTCAGTTTTTTTTGATAATTGCATAAACTATATGATGCATATGTATGTTTTTGTGTGTATGTGTTTGCGTATGTTTTAATATCATTAACTATCATGGTGGAGATCTCTAAAGTGTAATGTCTAACTAATATCTTTCTAATGGTTTCTAGTGTTTTATTAGGTAACATATTTGTAATCTTACTAATGTTTTCTAGTGTTTTTATTACGTAACATATTTATAGAATCTTCTATGGTATAAATTGAACTGTTTATAAATGTGCTCCAAGTTACATTCAATAAGTTGACAATATGTGCATGCGCTTTACATGTCATCGTTAATAGCATCGATTATCGACGAGCATAATATGTCATAGAATCAATTTTGCATGTAATTCATTTTTTGGGCTTGTCTAGATGCTTGATTTCTTCTAGTGTATACAAGTACTTCTGTCAATTTCTGAAATAAGAAGTCTTGCACGAAAACTGTGTTGGAAATATGCCCTAGAGGCAATAATAAAAGCATTATTATTATATTTCCTTGTTCATGATAATTGTCTTTATTCATGCTATAATTGTGTTATCCGGAAATCGTAATACATGTGTGAATAATAGACACCAACATGTCCCTAGTAATCCTCTAGTTGACTAGCTCGTCGATCAACAGATAGTCATGGTTTCCTAACTATGGACATTGGATGTCATTGATAACGGGATCACATCATTAGGAGAATGATGTGATGGACAAGACCCAATCCTAAACATAGCATAAGATCGTATAGTTCGTTTGCTAGAGTTTTCCAATGTCAAGTATCTTTTCCTTAGACCATGAGATCGTGTAACTCCCGGATACCGTAGGAGTGCTTTGGGTGTGCCAAACGTCACAACGTAACTGGGTGACTATAAAGGTATACTACGGGTATCTCCGAAAGTGTCTGTTGGGTTGACACGGATCAAGACTGGGATTTGTCACTCCGTATGACGGAGAGGTATCACTGGGCCCACTCGGTAATGCATCATCATAATGAGCTCAAAGTGACCAAGTGTCTGGTCACGGGATCATGCATTACGGTACGAGTAAAGTGACTTGCCGGTAACGAGATTGAACGAGGTATTGGGATACCGACGATAGAATCTCGGGCAGGTAGCATACCGATTGACAAAGGGAATTGTATACGGGATTGATTGAATCCTCGACATCGTGGTTCATCCGATGAGATCATCGAGGAGCATGTGGGAGCCAACATGGGTATCCAGATTCTGCTGTTGGTTATTGATCGGAGAGCGATCTCGGTCATGTCTACATGTCTCCCGAACCCGTAGGGTCTACACACTTAAGGTTCGGTGACGCTAGGGTTGTAGGGATATGTATATGCAGTAACCCGAATGTTGTTCGTTGTCCCGGATGAGATCCCGGACATCACGAGGAGTTCCGGAATGGTCCAGAGGTAAAGAATTATATATAGGAAGTACTATTTCGGGCATCGGGACAAGTTTCGGGGTCACCGGTATTGTACCAGGACCACCGGAAGGGTCCCGGGGGTCCACCGGGTGGGGCCACCTGCCCCGGGGGGCCACATGGGCTGTAGGGGGTGCGCCTTGGCCTATGGGCCAAGGGCACCAGCCCCAAGAGGCCCATGCGCCTAGGGTTCAAGAAGGGAAGAGTCCCAAAGGGGGAAGGCACCTCCTAGGTGCCTTGGGGAGGAGGGATTCCTCCCCTTGGCCGCACCCCCTAGGAGATTGGATCTCCTAGGGCCGGCGCCCCCCCACTTTGGCCCTCCTATATATAGTGGGGAGATGGAGGACTTCTTACCCCACGCCTTTGGTTCCTCCTTCTCCCTCTCCAACACCTCCTCCTCCTCCATAGAGCTTGGCGAAGCCCTGCCGGAGTACTGCAGCTCCACCACCACCACGCCGTCGTGCTGCTGCTGGAGCCATCTTCCTCAACCTCTCCTTCCCCTTGCTGGATCTAGAAGGAGGAGACGTTACGCTGACCGTACGTGTGTTGAACGCGGAGGTGCCGTACGTTCGGCGCTAGGATCTCCGGTGATTTGGATCACGTCGAGTACGACTCCCTCATCCCCGTTCTTTGAACGCTTCCGCTCGCGATCTACAAGATACATAGATGCATCCAATCACTCGTTGCTAGATGAACTCATAGATGGATCTTGGTGAAATCGTAGGAAATTTTTTTGTTTTCTGCAACGTTCCCCAACAAACTGTACATAGAAATCTAGCTAAAATAAATTTTTGTGCAACTTGTGGCACGTCTATGGGAGATACACTGGTCCATTCACTAAACTCAGTGTCACCTATGACGTTTGTTCTAGCAGTGACCTCCCTGTGTGTGTATGGCATTAGTTCCAGCAGTGACCTCAGTGTGTGTGTATGTGACATTTGTTCTAGCAATGACCTCCGTGTGTGTGTATATGAAAATTGTTCTAGCAGTGACGTCAGGCACCATCGCCTGCAGAGAAGCATTAGATTCTTGAACAGTGTTCACTCCCACACTTCCATTGTCTTCGTTTCCAGCTGCAGGCTGAGAATATAGCGAACAACATGTAACAAGAATATTAGCTTCTAACTCTTCTGTCTGTCTGGGCATTTGTGACGGGCACATTCACGGCACCACTTTGTGCATTCATATCTGATATTGTTGATGGACCAACTTTCAGGCCTTGCTTATTCTGCTTGGACACTTGTGACGATCATATAAGATTGCAACTCCGTTGCTTCCACAGAACCCTCGTCATTCTCTTTTGCGAGTTGGTCTTCGGTCATGACTGCAGATCCACCGTCTTCTTGGTCCAGCTTCTTTCTTGACATCGCTGCTGAAAATGAGATAGGATCAGGACCAGTAGCAGAGGTTCTCTCCATCTTATTTCTCCTCTTGATAGAATAGAAGAACCACCCTCGGAGCAGCACCCTCGGCCTCGGCAGCAACTTTTGCAAAAGTATTCTCCACCAATGGACGCTTGTAAGAGTTATGACGAGGATGTTCGGTGAACACTTGTACAGTAGCTTCTATGCATCACTGACATAGATTATTTCCTCGTATGAGGGTGATGTGTCTTGATTAGATGTCACAATCACACTGGATTCTCTTCTCCCAGCAAAAGTTTGGAAACTATTTTACTCCCTGCACGTCTTGTCGGCTCCAAAGCTCGTGTTTTTTTGGCGGCAGGTGCAGCCCCACCTCCTTCTGAGGTAGCGGTCGATTTGTAGGTTTGCTCCGGCATCTTCGGATCATGATCTGGTGGCTTTGGGATTGCTCGGACTTAGGCCAGACGAAATCCATGCTCGGCTTGCCGATGCTGGCAGTGGCGACACTCGTGGGTGTCGTTTTTCTTCCTGGAGGCACTGTCATGGCCTTTATCCGTGGCCCCCTACTAGCGTCATGGGAAACCTTAGCTCCGGTTCTCCGAATCAGATGGCGGCAGCGTCACGATGTCGTCCCCCTTCTTGAAGGCACTATCTTTCTCGCCCGTGGTGTCCGGGTGTTAAATTTGAAGATGTTTGACATCCTGCTGCTTCGGCCAGCTCCTTTAGTTTTAGGTTTGGTGGGTTTAGTTGTGTTATTTACTATGGTTGGGCTGAGCACCCTCTCTCTCTCTATGCTCCTAGCACCATTTTTATGCCTTCTTGTGTTCATGTCATGTGTGATACCCTCTGTTGTACTCATTCTTCTCTCCCTTTATCAATGAAAAGATATACAAGCTTTGCGTATTCGCAAAAAAAATCTATTGCTGTTGATGAGCACAAGCACCAGCGAAGGGCGCTTCTCCTATCAGAGGAGAGCAATGTAGATCTAGCAAGCCAAGTCCTACTACGGTTGCCATGTTTTTTAAACCCCACAGTAGAAACAGGAATATTCTAGGTTAATAAAAGCGTTCTTTAACGAAAGAAAATTGTATAATACACATCGTAGATTATCATGATAATAACAGGAACCACACACGATTTAGACACAGATATGATGCTTAGAAGCAGTCATCGACACTAATAATGCCTACCATTCGCATCTAGTTCGCAAAGACATCTAGTGTATGGCCGATTGGAAACAGGCAGCAGAGAACAAAAGAGGTAGAATGCGCAGACTAAGAGCATCTCTAACCGGTCCCCAATAACCAAGGGAGTAAATTTTTTGTTTTGCTCCTTTATGCCGCACCTAACCGAACCCCTATTTGGCTTAAGGGAGTAAAATTTTACTCCTCTCCCTAAAAATATATCTACTTCATCTTTTGGCGGCCGAGTAAAAGTTTCCTTCGCGTGAAGGCCTCCTTGAGGCCGGTCGGCGACTCACGTGAAGCTTCCATGACCTCGCTGGTGATCTCGTGTCAGCACCCTTGGGCCACCTGGCAGCAACGGGCCTGGCTCGCCCACGGCAACCAGACCAGTGCGGGCTCGCAAGGCCAACTCCAGAGTAATTGGGCCAGAGTGGGTGTGAGCCGGCCCAGCCCAGGCGACCACCTACTTATCCACCCACTCCTTCTAGAAGCGTCATCCAGTGGATCACGGCAATGGCACCGGCTCCCATTCCCGATTCCCCTTTTCTCGCAAGAACCCTAGCTCCTGTTCGTGAGATTCGCATGTAATAGCCATCGAATTGTACTCTGAGAGTGATTTCCCCTGTAATACATAGAACCTATCCCGCTCCTAACATCTGGTATCAGAGACTAGCCACCACTCTTCCTCCGCGCGCGATCTGGCGCAATTCATCGAGACCCGCCGTCTTCGTCAAGCTCGACTGCAGATCGAGGCCATGGATCCCACCATGAAGGACTACATGGACAAGCTCACGTCCTCCATGGACAAGTTCCGCGTCGAGCTGCGCAACAACACAGCGGGTGTGCATGCCAACACCGCCAACGTCGACGGTCTCCTCGTGTGGCGGCCTGATCTGGAGCGTCGCGTCGCAGATCTGAGCACTGCGGTGGCCGATCTTCAGCAAGGGCGCGCGCCTGCGGCGGCGGCGCCTGGTGTGGCAGCGATCAGGCGTCGGCCCCGCCCCCTCCCTCACAACGGCGGGGAGCCTCCTCGGCTCCGGCATCAACGTGCAGGAGCTGCCCCACGGGCCTGATGACCACAGCGACGCATTCCTCCACCGGGAGTTGGCGCCAGCCGTGACGTCGGTGCCCCTCCCGGGCATAGGTCACTTCCCCGCATCCCCATCCCTGATCCCTGCTGCTTCGCCATTTTCTCATGCCAGCCAGCTCCTCGCGGGCTTGGACAGGCACACCCTTCTATTTGCTTCCCAAAATTCACGGGTGAGAACCCAAAACTCTGGAAAACTCGCTGTGAACACAATACTTTTCTATGTTTAACATCCAGTCCTCGTTCTGGGTACCCATTGCATTCTTGAATTTCTTGGGGTCGGCTGCCATATGGCTGCAATCGATCCAGAAGAAGCTTGCAAGCTTCAATTGGGAATCGTTTGCTAGCCTCTTATGCACTCGTTTCAAGCGCGATCGCCACCAGTTGCTCATTCGTCAATTTTACACCATTAAGCAGACATCTACTGTAGCTGACTATATTGAGCAATTCTAACTTATTATTAATCATTTGGCCTCTTATTCTGATGCAATTCACCCTTACTATTACCTTACTCGCTTTGTGGAGGGACTCCGCGCCGACATCCGGGCGGTGGTGCTGGTACAGCGACCACCCGATCTGGACACCGCATGTTCCCTCGCGTTGTTTCAGGAGGAAGTGGTTGGGGGTGTGCATCATCCACTCCCACACCCGCCAGTGCCGCATTCGCTGGACATGGGGCAATGCTCCAGGGCGCTGCCGTTGCCGGCGCCTCCACCGCGGCCAATCGCTGCCGCACCAATGCCAGCGGCCAATGACAGACGCGGCATCGAGGGCGCTCGCGCGGACAACAACAAAGTGAAAGCTCTCCGTCAATACCGCCATGCCCGCGGTCTCTGCTTCAAGTGTCGCGAGCAGTGGGGCCACGATCACACGTGTCCTGCCACGGTGCAGCTGCACGTAGTGGAGGAGCTTTTTGGCCTCGATTCCGTCTTCGACGGAGAGCAGCAAGTCGCCTAAGGCATTTCAGCTCCACGCGTGGTTGCAGGGGCACGAGATCCTCATGTCGGTGGATTCCGACAGCTCTACATCGTTTATCGATGCTCAATTGGCCACCCAACTGATGGGGGTCACTCCTTTGACCCGTGCCAGGCGTGTCAAGGTTGCTGGTGGCGGTGAACTGCAGTGTGTAGCATCTATTCCAGATTGCAAATGGGCTTCGCAAGGGCATGAATTCACTACAGACTTCAAAGTTCTCTTACTGGGGATGTATGACGCAATCCTTGGAATGGACTGGCTCGAGGAGCACAGTCCGATGACGGTGGACTGGAAGGGCAAGCATATCTCCATTCCAGAGGCCACGGGCGCTGTCCACCTTCATGGACACCCATCTACACCTTCTTGCGAAGTCATTAACAGCATGCAACTGAACAGTTCATGTCGTCAAGGGGTTGTTTCGCATATGGTTCAGCTTTACCAAGTGACTGTGGGGACGAGGAGGAGCAAGAGGTCACCCCGGAATGTGTCCGTGCTGTGCTGGAACAGTATTCAAATGTTTTTGGCGAATCGATAGGGTTACCACCAAAGCGCAGCTGTGATCACCATATTCCTTTGGTACCTGGTGCTCAGCCTGTCAATATCCGGCCGTATCGTCACAAGCCGGAGCACAAGACTGAGATTGAGGGGCAAGTGGCTGAGTTGCTGAGGCAGGGGGTTATCAGACGCAGCTCTAGCCCGTTTGCATCGCCAGTTATCTTGGTTAAGAAGAAGGATGGCACATGGCGTTTGTGTATTGATTATCGCCACCTCAATGCCATGACATCCGTCACTCGATTTCCAGTTCCAGTAATTGAAGAGTTACTTGATGAGCTTCGCAGAGCAGTTTGGTGCTCCAAACTTGATCTCCAAGCAGGTTACTACCATATCAGAATCGCCGAAGGTGACGAGTACAAGACTGCCTTCCAGACCCACTCGGGACATTTCGAATTCCTGGTTCTCTCAATGGGCCTAGCAGGAGGTCCGTCCACTTTCAACGGCGCAATGACTAATACAATGCATCCTCTGCTCCGCAAGTGTGTTATGTTGTTCTTTGACTATATCCTGGTCTTCAGCCGCACTTTGGAGGATCATACAGCTCATCTTAAACATGTTTTTCAGCTCTTGCTGCGAGACCAGTGGAAGCTCAAGGCTTCGAAATGTTGTTTTGGCCAGCAAAAGTTGTCCTAATTGGGGCACGTCATCAGTGCGGAAGGAGTTGCCATAGATCCTAGAAAGATCCAAGCCGTCGAGCAATGGCCTACACCAACTGATGCTAAAGAAGTGCGACGGTTCCTCGGGTTGGCTGGTTATTACCGCCGATTCGTACGCCACTTCGGGATCATCGCACGGCCCTTGTTCAATCTGCTCAAGAAGGGAGCCCCGTTTGTTAGGACTCAGGCAACAGAAGAGTCCTTTCAGTTGCTAAAGAAAGGGCTCATCTCAGCCCCGGTACTAGCATTGCCCAACTTCTCTCAACCCTTCATCGTGGAAACAGATGCATGTGACGCGGGCGTGGAGGCAGTTCTGCAGCAGCAAGGGCATCCAATCGCTTATATGAGCAAAGCTTTGTGTCCCAAATTCAGAGGATTGTCAACTTATGAAAAGGAATATCTTGCAGTGGTCGTGGCGGTTGAGCAATGGCGACCCTATTTGCAGCACAGTGAGTTCGTGATCCAGACTGATCAAAAGAGCCTCATTCACCTGGAGGAACAAAGACTGACTACTCCGTGGCAGCAAAAGGCTTTCACAAAACTGTTGGGACTCCGCTACACTATCAAATACAAGAAAGGGGCAGAGAATGGGGCAGCTGACGCATTATCAAGAGCCACCCATGTGGATCAACTTCACACGGTCTCCTCCTGCGAGCCTAGTTGGATGGAAGATGTCCTCAGCAGCTACAATGCTAATCCTCAGGCACACAAGTTGCTGGAACATCTGGCCATTCGTCTGGATCCCGAAGGGCGCTTCACTCTAGAACAGGGCATCATTTGTTTCCGAGGGAGGATTTGGCTCGGGGGCGCAACAACTATGCAGCAGCAGATCATTGCTGCATTTCATGACACCCCGCTCGGTGGACACTCTGGCTTTCCGGTCACTTGGCGTCGGGTGCGCTGCTTATTTGCGTGGCCTAAGATGAAGACTCACGTCCGTTGCTGCCCAACTTGTCAACAAGCGAAACCGGATCGAGCTGTGTATCCAGGGCTACTTGAGCCTTTGCCAGTACCCAAGGAGTCGTGGGAAATGATAAGCATGGATTTTATCGATGGTTTGCCTCCTTCTGGCGGAGTCAACTGCATTCTGGTCATTGTGGATAAACTGACCAAATTCGCCCATTTCCTTCCATTGGCACACCCGTACACTGCTTCCAAGGTCGCTCTCTTATACATGAACCAAGTCTATCGGCTGCATGGATTCCCAGGTTCAATCGTATCCGACCGTGACCCGGTGTTTACGAGTCACTTCTGGCAAGAGTTGTTTAAGTACGCTGGTACCGGCCTGCGCATGAGTTCTGCCAATCACCCACAGACCGACGGGCAGACAGGGCGAGTCAATCAATGCCTTGAAACCTTTTTTCGGTGCTTCACTCAAGCATGTCCTCGTCGCTAGAGTTTCTGGATTCCCGTGGCCCAATTTTGGTACAATTCGTCACACCATTCTGCTAGCAGCATGTCACCTTTCCGAGCCATGTACGGCCATGAACCACGGCAATGGGGGATAACAACAACCAGTGTCTGCTCAAGTTCCAGCTCTGCGATCCTGGCTTGATGAATGAGCGGTGGTGCAGGATCTGTTACAGCAACACCTGAACCACGCTCGGCAATGCATGAAGCAGCAAGCTAACAAGAAGAGATCATCCCGGGTCTTTGAGGTTGGTGATTTTGTCTACCTGAAGCTGCAACCTTACATTCAGACTTCGGTTGCTCGACGGGCCTGTCACAAGCTCTCCTTCCGGTTCTTCGGGCCTTACAAAATCATTGCTCGTATCAACGATGTTGCTTACAAGCTGCAACTTCCGGAGCAAGCACAAATCCATCCAGTCTTCCATGTTTCACAACTCCAGAAAGCACTTGTCCCAGGTACGGCAGCTTCCAGCAACCTTCCTGTCCATTCTGACATTCCTGTGAAGATCATGGAGCACCGCTGGCGCCAACGCCGGGGGGGGGGGGGGGGGGGGGGCTATGGTGGAGCAGATCCTAGTCCACTAGTCCAACCCAACGACTGTGGAGGATTCCTTGGAGGACCGTGCTGCGCTGCAAGCTCGATTTCCGGCTTCTGGGGCTTGGGGGCAAGCCTTGCCTCAAGAAAGGGGAATGTCAGCACCCCTGGGCCACCTGGCAGTGACGGGCCTGACTCGCCCACGGCAACCAGACCAGTGCGGGCTCACAAGGCCAACTCCAGAGTAACTGGGCCAGAGTGGGTGTGAGTCGGCCCAGCCCAGGCGACCACCTACTTATCCACCGACTCCTTTCAGAAGCGTCATCCAGTGGATCACGGCAACGGCACCGGCTCCCATTCCCGATTCCCCTTCTCTCGCAAGAACCCTAGCTCCTGTTTGTGAGATTCGCATGTAATAGCCATCGAATTGTACTCCGACAGTGATTTCCCCTGTAATACATAGAACCTATCCCGCTCCTAACACCTCAGGCCTCACCGGCGGCCTTGCCGGCGACCTTACCATCTCGGCAGAAGCTGAGATGCCTCGCGCTGGGCTGCGGCATGACTACGGCGGCCAGGGCACGATTACGCCGGCTGCACTGGTCATTGTCGCTGCCGGCCATGGAGGAGACGAGTAGGGAACAGCTAGCAGAAGACCCAAGCCGGTCTGGAACCAGTCCTTTATCTCACGGAGCATGCCGACGCTGAACATGAACCTGCCCTGGACCGCCGTTGCTCGCCCTCTGAGCCTGGCCGCCATTCTTTCTCTGGAAGCAGGTGAAGAAGAATACTCCCCAACTGCGCACGTACGCGTGTCTATGATTATGTGCAAGTAGTATGTATTCTGATGCTTCGTTTACTGTTGGGTTGTGGCTCGGGCTTGTTATATAGGGATTGAAGTTGCTGGGCTAGCTCTTCGGCTTTGACAGTTGGAAACTTGGAAATTTGGAGTGGTCGGAGGCGTTGGAAAATCGGCAGCCGCAGCTAGCGGCAGCCCGGCGTGGTCACGATGCATTTCTTCAGTACAAAAGCAAGGCGTGGTCACGCGCACGTTGTTTTCATGAGCTCACGTACGTCGGTGGCGACGGCCGTGTCATTGCGGTGTCGGCATCATCGACACCGCTAGCCACAGCGTTGCCGGCGTAGTCACCATCGATGCCACTAGCCACGGAGACGCATAGCAAGTGTTCGACAAAATGTTTGAGCCATACATAAGCTTTACTTCGTTATATATAGGGGATCGACTAGGTCCGGACAAAACATAATGGTAAATATAATCCACTAAACGTTTTACTCCCTCAACTTTTAGGGGATAGGTTAGAAATGCCCTGACAATATCACTAAACTAGGGAGAAGTGAGAGCTACATCAGATGCAGGCTCGGAAGACATGCCTCCATCTAGATGCATAGGAAGCAAATCACCTGCAACGGGAATATTAGCTTCCAACTCTTCTGTCTGGACACTTGTGGCAGGGACATCTGCAACACCATTTTGCGCTTTCATGCCTGAAATTGTGGATCTACCATTTTCAAGCACTTTTTAGTTGTGACACTTACATAAGCTTTCATAGTATCGTCACCATCCATTTCTGTAGGTTGGTCAAATGCAGCGCCTGCAACATTCATGGCAGATCCACGTCTTCTTTGTCCTGCTGGTCTTCTAAGAGCAACTCTAGGAGACCCCTTATAACGCGTTTACAGTTCACGGAAAACGCGTTTTAAGAGTCGGTTTAAGCTGCGGCCAAACAGACCCCTCAAACTTAAACTGCAAAACTGAATATTCGCGTATATCCTTCCCTAACGTCTTCTTCTTCCTCTCACTCGTGTTCATGATCAGCTAGCTTGCTCCCGCAAAACCAACAGCCAGCGCAAGAAGCGGCCAAATACAAAGCAGTCGGCGACCAAATACGAAGCACAGGAAGCGGCCAATCCAGGAGCTAGCTAGCTCCTCTGTCAAGGTAACCAGAGCGAGCTAGTTAGCTCAATTCGAATAGATCGAGATCTAGCTAGCTAGCTCAGCTCGAATCGATCCAGAAGCTAGCTAGCTAGCTCAATCGGTCCTATGTCGCCGTAGCGAGAGACGCGGCCGGGGGACCAGGGCGGCGCGGACGGCAGACGCGGACGGGCTGCCGGTGTCCAGGGACGGGCGGGGCGGCATCCGGGGCTGCGCGAAGGGCGGACGCAGATGGCAGACGTGGAAGTTTTCGTGATAGTTGGGCTCCCGCCAACTATTTTCTCCGGATATAGGGTATCGTAGAAGCGGATGCGACAACTGTGTTTTTGCGGATTGGGAGGAGTTTTTTATCGTACCCCTTAAAAAAAATTAAAGATCGAAGGTGTATAAGGGGTCTGTTCGGGCTACTTTTTTCATCCGAAACAAAAATTTGGCGGTTATTTTACAGTTCGGTGGGATATTAGGGGTTTGCTAGAGTTGCTCTAACCAACTAAAGAAATAGCGCGCTATTCCAGCATTGTAGCGTCGATATAGTGTATCTGAAAGGGCCACATTACGTTTTGCCTAATTTGCTCGTTACGGTGCTAATCACGCTATAGTGCACTATTCGGTGCTAAATGAGAAGACATTTTAGCGTTTCAGTGTGCACCCAGCCCATCTGGCATCAACCCAACCCACTCTCACTATCTCTCATGGACGGAACGCATACAACAACCAATCGACCTAACCTAGCCAACTCGTCACGCTCATTCCTCATTATCTACCAGCTCGACGCCGACGGCGCCTCTTGAAGAGGAGCGGCGGTGCCTCTTGAAGGGGAGCGGCGGCCGCATCTCGTGACTCGTGAGTGAAGGCAACAACAGTAGTTCATGAGCAGCAGCGGCTTCTCTTCATCCCGTCTCCAAGTAGCGGTCATTCTGTCTCCTCCCCCAGTCCCCATCCACATCGCCACACTGCTGCTCCTCGTTGCCGTGGCAGAGGAAGCTGGTGGCGCTGAACTTGTTGCTGCCGTGCTGCTCCTTGTCGCCAACCGTTGCTATTTTTTTCTTTGAAGAAAATAGGTTGATTCTATGTTAGATCACCTGTAGTGGAACTACAGTTTTCTGTCTTAATTAGAAGTACTTGGTATCAACCTAAGGCTAGATCTGTTGTGCTTGTGCTTGATGATATCTTATTTACGTGTGTCCACTTGTTCTTCTCTTGTATCACTAATTTACTACTGTTTGTCCTCTGCAAGCTTTGTTCTCTGTAAGCTAAACCACTTCCAAATTTAGCTCCCACAATGGGACCATCAATCATATTAGCATGCCTGGCTGTTCTCTGTATACATTCTTAATTTTGCAATGTCATGTACCGTGCAAGAAACGGTTTTAGATTTGCTTACTGATGGTTTGTCAAGCTGCTGTATGATGTGGCCTGGTCTTACAACAGGTTATAAAAGGAATGTTCACGTTTATGCCATGGATTTGGACCTTGTGCATGTATAGCTCCTGGAAAAAATGTAGTTGCTGAAATCCTTTATTTCTGGAGATGTTTGGCATTTTTTTTTGGCAAAACGCTATTTTCAAATATAGCACACTATTAGCGCGCTATAACTTGTGTAGCATCTCGAGAAGGGCGACACTATATTTGACAGCGTGCTATTTTTTTAATTGCTCCTCAGATTACAGCTAAAAATGAAATACGAACAGAAACTGTGGGAGAGATTGTCTCCTTCTCCTTCCTCCTCTTGATAGAAGAAGCATGCTTAGTCACTTACCTTGTTTGGCAACAGCTTTCCTAAAAACATTCTCCAGCGTTGGAAACTTGTAGGAATTATGAGGAGCACCACCCTCGGCAAACACTGAGCTTCTATGGATCGGTGACAAGACTCTTTCCTCGTATAAGTAAGATCATGAAAAGTGTGGAAACCATTTTACTGTTAAGTATACTAGTGAACTGCACGTGCTTTGCACGTCGTCACTTGACAAAATCGAGAAACATGTAAACAAAATATGATGAATTTTGAACCCAGATAGTTGTAACAATATGAATTGGAATATGGTTATGTTTTTTCATCTATTGAAAGGTTGGCTTGCTATGCTTACTTCATTTCACCACTTACATAATCTTTATTAGTCATTTTCCTTTTGTACAATCCTAAATTTTTGAAACGTGCTCTGCTGATATGGGCCAACCTTTTGATTGATGCTTGGATTAAGACTCAGTTGGCAAAAGATAAAAAAACATGACGGCCAAAGAAATAATAGCAAAAAACGTGACAAGTTGATCATCTATTTGGAATGCTGAGGAAACAAATACTCCTGAATCTTTGAGAAGTGAATTAGTGAAATTGCTTGAGAAACAATATTTTGTACACAGCTCTCCCTAGAAGATATGTTTGTAACTTCTCAAACAAAACTAACATAACGAAATAGGGGGAACCACACAGGAGAGCCCACTCACTTGATGACCACAAAAGAACATCAATTTTATTCTTTTTTCACTGGTCAACATACTCTTCAATTCCTGTAAAAAAAGATTCTACTCCAGTCATTTGGACGGTTCTTATATCCTCCATCTTTTATCAGATGTCAATTTGGACAAGCAGTACAAGCTGAATAATAACAGTAGTTGTACAGTAGTGTACCGGCTCTCCCGCTGATCCAACTTTTGCTACAAACATGGGCATCGTCATTTCCACAAGCGTGACTACCATAGCTGCAACGGCGGCGCGAGGGCGCTGGGGGGGGGGGGTTCCCTTTTCCTGGTTACCAGGCCAGCCGGCAGCATGGGTTCTGGCAGCGCCGGATTGAAAAAAATGAAGGGATGCTTTTTTTTTGAACGAGCGGCATTGCGGAGGAGTAAAAATAGGAGATTCGTGCCTTAGAGTAAACTTAAAGGAGTAAAATTTTGGGCCTCCAAAGGTCAGATGGACTGGTTAGATGAGGTATGAGCCTGCCAGTTTCAGTATTTCATGCTTGATAGGAAGTAAAACTTCCCATGCTTTATGTGGCTCTTTTCTAGTAATGCGGAGTGACATAATCAATCGAATTCGACTGGTTGGTTCCCCTTATCAGTCAATTGCTTTTGACGTATCAGGTGGGAATGGGAGAGCCTCTTTTCTTTCTGTCGATAGAAATATTAAATCTCTAGTTTACAGAGTTAATTTCCTTTTGTAAATCTTAACTCCTTATTTTGCTCTTCAATAGGTTTTTTGGAGATCAGTTAGAGATGCTTTAAGAATTGTGTGATGTGATGTGCTGTGACAGCTAGCAACGAGCAACATCAAAATTGTGTGAGACTAGCAAGCAGTGCACAGCTGATGAAGAAACGATGTTGCTGACTATTCTTATGTCTGAGATCTGAAACAACCACAAAAAAAGAAAATAAACTGTGCATGCATATGTCGGTCCGTTGGAGATAGTGGCGGAGCCAGGAATTATGGATCAGGGGGGCCAAATCACTCAATCTTTTTAATAACAGGGGCCAAACAATACTAATCCATGTATTTTTGTCTAAATTATACACTGTTCATCTACTAACTAGCAACAAATCAATGATGTTAGGGGGGGGGGGGCTAGGGCCTTGCTGGTCCCCCTGTATCCGTTGGAGAGCCGTGCTAGTGCGTTGGAGAAGAAATGAAATAGCTTGCGGTACAAGTAAAAAACAACAAAAATGATAACCAAGTAAGAAAGAGGTAAATGAAGCATCTATAATTCGATGAAAAAGTGTTTTCCCCCGCTTTATATTATAAAGCAATGCGCCGACAACCACAGCATCCAAGGTTGAGAGAATAGGTTCACACAAATGAACACACACGTTAAATCCAATGCAATAGGCATACAAATAAGTATTGTTGGGGAACTAGAAGTTAATCAGGCGCTGGAGGTACCGGTGGAGCTAGCGGGGCGAGATGGGTGGCGGTAGAACGGAGCTCAGCGGCGATCCTGTGGATGTTGTCCCAATCGTACCGCTTAATAAGCGGCCTCCAGAGATGTAGAAAACCCAAATTTTGTATATGATGATGTACAATTATCAAAAGATATAATGTACATTAATGTACAAACATGATTGAGACCCGGGGCGAATTAAAATAAATAATAATATTTTTTATACCAAACATTTATACTTATTTAACTGCAGTTTTTATTGTATTATACTGTTGGCGAGTATAATTTCTCTTACTTAGTTGACATAGTTAACAATATAACAGTGTTTTTGGTGTGGAATCACGTAACAATATTTTTAATTATTAATTATAATTCTTGGTGATTAGTTATAATATATTTTAATGAAAACTTTGTTTTAGCTAAATTAAAAATTTGTGCTTCAATAAAATTAATCATTCAATTTTCCTTTTAACAATTGCACAAACTATATAATGTGTATGTATATTTTTGTGTGTATGTGTTCATGTATGTTTTAATATCATTAACTATTATGGTAGTGATCTTTAAAGCGTAATGTCTAACAAATATCTAACTAATGGTTTCTAGTGTTTTATCAGGTAACATATTTGTAGAATCTTCTATAGTATAAATTAAAACTGTTTGTAAATGTGCTCAAAGTTACATTCAATAAGTTGACAATATCTGCATGCTCTTTACATGTCATTGTAATAACACCGGTTATCGACGAGCATAATATCTCGTAGACTCAGTTTTGCATACATATAATTCATTGATCTTTTAGGCTTGTTTGGATGCTTGACTTCTTCTAGTGTATATACAAGGGCTCATATCAATTTCTGAAATAAGAAGTCTTGCACGAAACTAAGCATGTATAGAAATTTAGTTAACATAAATTTTTATGCAACTTGTCGCACGTCTATGGGAGATACACTGGTCCACTCACTAAACTCAGTGTCCCCTATAATATTTGGTTGTTCCTATATGGTAACATTACTGGTTAGTTGTGTGGACTTGCTCACACAAATTTTGGATTTTTTAGTTTATACTACAATAATCTTTTAGACTTGGGCACCTACCCCCTTGAGGCCCGGGGAGGTCACCCCCTTTCCGGTCCTGTGGACCGGCCCTGCAAACATGGAAAGATTGGTCGTCGGCACCAGGAACGAACCATGTGTCGTGGAGCTCTTGAATATGGAAAGTTCCAATTCGCCTAAGTCGGTTCATTTTGCACAAATGATAATATTGGAGAACGCCGTGGCCATCCTGGTAGGCTTTCCGCATCCAGAACACACAAATGGCTTGCTGGGTTCAATTAACAGGTGTTCCATCCTAAAAAAATAGGTGTTCCAATCTTCAGTTACAGAACGGTCCAGATTGAAGCTCAGCTCCATACGGCTCGCCCAGCTCGCCTTCAACTGAAGCGTTTTACTTTCTGGTGTACCATCTCAGCTAGTTTATTATTCACTTTCTTACTTTGCTGGCTGGTCTATATAAAGACAGCTCCTCCGGGGCTTTGTTTAGAATTTCTATTAGCCAATACAATCGGGCCAATAGCTCGTGTGCGACGTTTTTCATGCGAATTGGAAGGACTGCGATGTAGTTCGAATAAATGGTTGTGGTGCGACACATTTTAGCGTGTAAATAGCCCAGGGCCACATGGGGTGTCAAATGGGGTTAAATTGGTCGTCAACCAAGCCCCTTTATGTTAGGACATGTGGGTCAAACTTAATTGGTCCTCAAAACAGCTGACCGTGCCCTGCCACCCCCGTCCGCCCCCACTGCCACTCTGCCCTCCCTCCCCCACTTCTTCTCCAGCGGTGGCGGATCTTGCATTCTCGGCGGCAGCGCGGAGCCCTCGCTCTCACCGGGCGCCCGTTCCCTTCGTCCTTAGAAAATGGTGAGTGAATTCGAACCCTAGTCCCGTTCCTCTCTCGGGCCCGTAGATCTCAGCTTGTTTTCTCTGTTTTCGCTTGTTGAATCAATAGGTTGCGAGGGGAGCCCGTGGGCATACTGAGATGGAGCCGCAAGATTCAACTTCGAACAGGTAATGTGCCTCTCTCTGATCCAATTCCGTCTGCTCTTTCTCAAGGTCTCACATTGTCCGCCACTGATAGAGGGGATGCTGACGCTCGGACGTTCGAATTGACGGTCATTTTCTTTCCATCAAAGGAAAAATTAGTTGATGGTAGCATACAGAACATTGAGAGAGACACAATTGTTAAATGGAAGGTTGAGTTTACAGAGATTGATCCACAAGTTCTACATAACATGGGAGAGAAGGCAGTGAAGAAATGGGTGGAAAAAATTGGGGAGAATATTGTTTGGGGTCGAGAGCAAGAAGTATCACTGTTGCGGTTTGATGATTGGAAAGGAGAGTATGTGAGAATAGAAGATGGTGAACAGATTGTTGAAGAAATCGATCGGCAAAACGGCTGGACAAGCAAACGGGCTAATTTTTTTGCTGAGCTCATTGATCTGAATATTTTTTCGAAGGTTGGATATGTGTCATCACACTTGGCTGTGCAGATGGTAGATGATGATTGGGCTTCACAGAGGCCATTGATTCCCATGTGTACTGAACTTATAGTAATAGCCGAAGAGGGACAGGTGACTGGAACTGAAACTGCAGCTACCGTTGATTGGAATGTAGTTGAATTAGATGAGCCTACTGATTTGGTCATTGCACCAATGCCTGACATTGAGATGGCCAAACTTTTTGGCATTCCAGTCGATGACAGAGATAAGCAGGAGAGGGGTGAATCTAGTTTGCCTGATAATGCTGATGAAGATGTAGATGGATAGTTGATGGAACAAGCTGCAGATGAAGTAGATGATGCACATGATGATGAGCTGGTGCATGTGTATGACAAAGAAAACCATGTCATTGAAGTAGGCAAGTTGTTCCCAAGCATGGAGGAGTTTAGGATGTGTTTCAAGACTTATGCAGTGAAACATGAGTTTGATGCCAAGACTGTTTGGACTGATAGAAAGAAGTTTTATGCGAGGTGCAGAGGATTTGATGGTAGTGTCAAGCCTTGCAAGTGGTACATATCTGCTAGACTGCAACCTGATGGAAGTACTGTCAGGGTTAACCGAATCCCCAATCAACATACTTGTATTACAAGTTCACAAAGAGTATCAACCATGACATCACAACTTTCGGTTGCAGAAAAGATCACCCCAATTTTAGCCAAAACACCAAACACTACTGCCAAGAAACTCAAAGTAGACTTGGAAAAGATGTACCCCATTAAACTGAAATATACCACAGTGTGGAAGGCAAAACAAAGGGCAATGAAAAATTTATATGGTGATTTGGCAAATACATTTAGGATGCTTTACAACTTCAAAGCAGAGGTGGAAAAGAGGTCACCTGGCAGTGTTGTGGAGATAGATACTGAGGTATCAGCCGAAGGTGAAGTCAAGTTCTCCAAGTTTTTTATGGCTTTGAAGCCTTGCATCGATGGCTTCAAAGCAGGGTGCCATCCATATTTGAGCATAGACTCATCATTTTTGACAAGCAAGTGGAATAGTCAGTTGGCAGCATGCAATGCTCTAGATGGACACAATTGGATGTTTCCTATTGCTATTGGCTTGTTTCAATCAGAAACAAAGGCTTCATGGACATGGTTCATGATCCAGTTGGAAAGATGCCTAGGGCCATTGTCACCTTTGGCTATACACATAGGTGCATGTAAGGGGCTGGAAAATTCAGTGAAAAATGTTTTCCACATGTTGAGCAGAGGGAGTGTGTAACGCCCTCGATGCGGCTATATCTCCCACGTGTCGAAGCACGACTTAGAGGCATAACCGCATTGAAAGCAATGTTGCAAGTGAGGTAATCTTCACACAACCCATGTAATACATAAGGGAAAGAGATACATAGTTGGCTTACAATCGCCACTTCACACAATTACATGAATAAAGCATTACATCAACCAGATACAATCAAGGTCCGACTACGGAACCAAAATAAAAGAAGAACCCCAAATGCGACAAAGGTCCTCGATCGAGCCCAACTGGGCACCACTACTGATCAACTAGAACGAAACAACACAAAGGACAAGATCTTCATCGAGGTCCTCGTTGAGCTTGGTTGCGTCACCTGCACGGTTCAACGGCACCTGCAAGCTGGTTTTGGAAGTATCTGTGAGTCACGGGGACTCAGCAATCTCGCACCCTCGCGATCAAGACTATTTAAGCTTATGGGTAAGGTAAAGGTATGAGGTGGAGCTGCAGCAAGCGACTAGCATATATGGTGGCTAACATACGCAAATGGGAGCGAGAAGAGAAGGCAAAGCACGATCGAGAAATTATGATCAAGAAGTGATCCTAGAACAACCTACGTCAAGCATAACTCCAACACCGTGTTCACTTCCCGGACTCCGCCGGAAAGAGACCATCACGGTTACACACGTGGTTGACTCATTTTAATAAAGTTAAGGTTCAAGTTATCTACAACCGGACATTAACAAATTCCCATCTGCCCATAACCGCGGGCACGGCTTTCGGAAGTTCAAATCCCTGCAGGGGTGTCCCAACTTAGCCCATGACAAGCTCTCAAGGTCAACGAAGGAATAGACCTCCTCCCGAGACATTCCGATCAGACTCGGTATCCTGGTTCTACAAGACATCCTCGACAATGGTAAAACAAGTCCAGCAAGACCACCCGATGCGCCGACATCCCGATAGGAGCTGCACATATCTCGTTCTCAGGGCACACCGTATAAGCTAAGCATACGGGAGCCAACATAACCCAAGTTGCCAAGGGACGGCCCCGCACGGTGCTCTGGGTTGGACCAACGCTTAGACAAGCACTGGCCCGGGGGGGTTAAAATAAGATGACCCTCGGGATGCGCGACTTCCAAGGGAAAAAGGCTAGGTGGAGAATGGTAAAACCAAGGTTGGGCCTTGCTGAAGGAGTTTTATTCAAAGCGAACTGTCAAGGGGTTCCCATTATAACCCAACTACGTAAGGAACGCAAAATCCGGGAACATAACACCGATATGACGGAAACTAGGGCGACAAGAGTGGAACAAAACACCAGGCATAAGGCCGAGCCTTCCACCCTTTACCAAGTATATAGATGCATTAATTAAATAAGATATATTGTCATATCCCAACAACTAAACATGTTCCAACAAGGAACAACATCTCCATGTTCCAACAAGGAACAAACTTCAATCTTCACCTGCAACTAACAACGCTATAAGAGGGGCTGAGCAAAGAGGTAACATAGCCAAACAACGGTTTGCTAGGACAAGGTGGGTTAGAGGCTTGGTTTAACGATAGGGGAGGCATGATAAGCAAGTGGTAGGTATCGCAGCATAGGCATAGCAAAAGAGCGAGCAACTAGCAAGCAAAGATAGAAGTGATTTCGAGGGTATGATCATCTTGCCTGAAATCCCGCAAGGAAGAAGAACGGGTCCATGAAGAAGACAAACGGACATAGACGAACGGATCCTCACAAACGCAACGTTATCGGAACCAACCCGAAGAAGCAACACCGGAAAGAAGCACACAACATAGTAAACAACCAACTCATGAACATGGTATGATGTGCGGGATGCGGTATGCGATGCATATGCAAGATTTGACATGGAATGCATGAACCTGGCCTCAACTTGGAAATCCAAGTGTGCCACTGGAAAGATGAGATGAAATCGCTTGAAAACGATATAAAGAACGCCAGAATCGGAGTTACGGTTTGGAAATGGCAAGCAATTCAAATATGGCACCGACCTGCGATTTACAGCAAGTAGCCATCTAAATACAACAAGACAAACATGCTACAGCACTCAAACATGGCATCAAAATACATGGCAGGGGTCCATTCATGATGCTTAACAAAAGACTAGCATTGAGCTACGGCCAATTCATCCATTAACAGGTTCAAACAAGCATGGCAAAAATGCATTTGGTAAACAGATCTTAGACTTAGTGAAATTAACACTTGTCTGCAATTTCAGGTCAGGTAGCACACTTTGGAGCATGAAAACTATATGCCACAGGACCTGAACATGGAAAAGTAAAGCATGGCATGGAGCTACTCAAAGAACTTAACAAAAGTCCCTTAGTGACCTTGAGCGAAAAGGGATCAGAAAATACAATTGCAAGCATGTGAACATGGCAAAAACATAATCAATTCTCAGACTTAGTGAAAACTGGAGCATGCTGAAAACAGTTATCAAGTAGGCATGTTTACGAGCTCGATGCACTCACTACAGAGCAAGTCATGCAAACTAAGCATACACCCATCAAGAATACACAAAATACAAGCTAGACATGGCAAGAACAATAACATGGCATGCACGGATCAACTACAACATCCTCGGCAAAATCGCTAACAAGTAGACAATCTTCCCAGATTCACGAAATAGCAAAAGTAGAGCTCGATTGACTCAAGCTAGGGTGCTCCATAATTGCAAACAAAGGCATGGATGGAAAGAGCACTACAAGATTAACAAAACAGCCTTACTAATCATCCTCAAAAGAGGCATGGATCACTAGGAAACAACATGAACATATGGCATCATGAAATGAACAGATCAAGGACTTAGTGGAAATGCTAAGTCCCTGAAATCAGCATTACCAAGTGCCTCACTTAGCAAGCTTGTGCTAGTCACCACACACATCACAAAAATACATGGGTTGCACCTCTGGAAATATGGCGAAACCCTTAACAAAACATATGTAGAGCTCATGGGCATATCATGCACACAATAATCATGGAAAAAAATGACAAATATCTAAATGGAGCAGCAGATCTGACAATTATCTCAAGTAGCACACTTCTAACAGCATTTCGGGCATCAAGATGAACTCAAATGAAAATTATGCAATGGAATGAAATGATGTACTCTCTGAGACGAACATTTTGATATGCTATATGCTCAAATCGGAGTTACGGATGCGGAGTTACGATGCAACGAACATGAGCATATGAATCTGGGAATTTCGAGGACTTAGTGAAATTATACCTCCGCGAAAGTCAATGCGGGACGGAGGGATCCGGGACGGAGCGGTGTAGATCTGAGACGGGGCGTTTGGTTCGGGGAGTGGTGGATCTGGTCCACTCTCACCAGATCCGGTGACGGAGGGGATCTCCGGCGAGGCGGGCGGCGACTCCGGTGAGGGTCGGCGGTGACGCGAAGCACCCGAGGTGGCGGGGACGAAGGAGAGGCGCGGTGGCGCAGCGAGCGGGTCCGGCGACCGCGGGCGACATGGCGGCGGCTGGCACGCGGCGATGCGCGGGCGGCGCGGCGACCGAGAAGGGCGGCGGGGCGGCGCGCAGCTCGGGACGGCCGGCGAGGCAAGGCGCGCGGCGGGACGGGCCTTGCGCAGCCCGGTTCGGCCCCGGGGCGGGCTGGATCTGGGCCCCGGGTGGCCGGCGCGGTGGGATGAGGAAGATGGCAACGTGTCGCGCTGCTATTGGCCCGGAGCGGTGCACGGCTGATGTGGCGGCCCCTGATTCGTCGGGGTGATGTGGCGGCGGGGTGGACATGTCCGGCCAGCGCGGGGAGGAGTTTTTAGGGTTTGGACTGCGAGATTTTCGGAGGAAGACACATATTTATAGGTAGAGGGAGCTAGGAGAGTCCAAATGAGGTGTGGTTTTCGGCCACGCGATCGTGATCAAACGACCGAGATGATGGAGATGGTTTAGGTGGGTTTTGGGCCACTTTGGAAGGGTGTTGGGCTGCAACACACACGAGGCCTTTTCGGTCCCTCGGTTAACCGTTGGAGTATATA